>NC_081317.1:83839806-85254806 GCF_026419965.1 Kogia breviceps
ACCCACATTTTCTCCTTTAGTTTTCATAGCAACCTTATGAGGTGACTACAGTG
This sequence comes from Kogia breviceps, assembly GCF_026419965.1. Lineage (NCBI taxonomy): Eukaryota > Metazoa > Chordata > Mammalia > Artiodactyla > Physeteridae > Kogia > Kogia breviceps. The sequence continues at coordinate 83,839,860 of NC_081317.1, forward strand.
GGTCCATGTCTTACAGTGGGCTCAGAGAGGTTGAGTAACTTGCCCAAGGTTTCACAGCTAGGAAGCAATGGAGCCCAAATCTGAGTATAGGGCTGTCTGCCTCCAGCGCAGAGAAGAGGCCTGAATTGAGTAGGGTCTTGAAGGACATGTAAGTGTAGAATGACAAAAGGAGGGACAGCCTGGAGGCTTTGTAAGGATAAGGATGTCTGCGCTGGGAATGGTGAGGAGGTGGGCTGTAACCTTCTCTGAAGAGCAGGGGAAAATGAGCTCCCATCAGCAGAATCTTATTCTCAGAGCTGAAAGCAGTCTCCGAGTCCCTACTTTTCATCCACAAGTCGGCCCTGATGAAGAAGGGTGTGGTAATGGGCCTGGAAAGAGAAGCTGGGTGCTAGAAATCAGGGTGAGAACGACTGAAAGCTCAAATGTTGCTTCAGGATTCGCTGTTTCTGCTGAAGTCTGACTTTCATCTCCTCTCTTGGCTTTCGGCAAAGCAAATGCTGGCAGAGAACAAAGACGGCTTCCTTTAGTGCCTGAGGGACATAGCCAATATCAAAGTTGATGAAGAAACAGATTGGACTTGTCAGCATGTCTTCTGAATTTCTTGCTAAATCATTGTAGTCCATGACCTAAAATAATCCCCACATTGAAACTTCTGGCCCATCCTTGCCTTCAGTCCTCTGTGAGCAGCAAGGTTCCCTGCAGCCCCTTGCAGCTATGAATTGGGTATAGGGCGTCGGGGGTTTGAGGCTGACAGGAACAGAATTCTAGGCTTGGTAATATACCCCTGCTTACTTCCTGGACCACAAAGCCTCATGCTGCGCTGAACTTCTCAGATGACTCACCGAATCCCTGGTGCTCTGACTTCCCCTCTTCCTCAAGTACCTTGACCTTAAAAATAACATCTTATTGATTTCATCAAACTTTCTTCTCTACCCGCACGGTCACAAATGTGCACAAATCGGGACGTCCTCGTGACATCTCCTCCCCAGCCTCTCGCTTTGGAGCAGCAACTGATTACAGCAACTAAAATAAAAGCACAGAACATCCTGAGCAGTTATGCTAACAAAGTGAAAAGAAAAGAAAAAGTCCAGCTGGCTTAAATAAGCACTCTTAGAGTAAAAGCAACTTTCTCTTCTCTGGAGTCTCTCCTTCTAGTATATCGTAAGGACAGTTTCGAAGGATATGGTCTCTGTAATGCCGTTCATCTTATATTCGTTGGAGAAATAAATCTGCAACACAAAAAATTGTTGTTAATTAAAAATAACAGCTATTCCAAAGTAAAAATTAGATCTGGACATAAAGCCTATTTAAAAGGATGATCTTCAATAGCTCTTGAAAGCAAGTCACTTGTTACTTTATCTGTGATGATAAAAGCAGAAGAGCTCCTTTGAGGGGAGTGAAGACTTTGCCAGAGTACCTGGGCTCTGCTTTCTCATGTGAGATTTTGCTAAAAGTTTCCATTCCAGGTTTTATAACGTCTTGTCAAGGATCTGCAACCTATTTCTATGTAGAGGGAAAACCTTACATTTATGATCTTTTCCCTAATTTACTGAGGTGACCTAGAATGTTCATTCCTGACAGCAAAAGTCAGCCTGTTTGTTCAGTTCTTCCATTTTCGTGGTTTTTAGCCCAGCAATTCATTTCACTATCCCCAGAGTTAGATGATGAAAAGATACAGGTACCACCAAGTTCACTTCTCATTTATTGGGTCATTTTTGTTCTGTTCTACCAGAATGGTTTCTTGGTGGTAGAAAGGAGAAGTGAGGATATTAGGAGACATGCCATGATATTCTAGAATCCTCTGTGTCTTTCTATTTATGGAATGAACTATGCCTCTTTTTGTATTTGCTGCTAATGAGGTTTTGTCGGGGTCATGGTTGATGTAGTTGGATGCTTGGGAAGAAAGAATCTGTGACCCATATTCACCCAGTTATCCTTATGTGAAAATATCAGGTCCATGTAATTTTATAAATTCCTCTCCAAATCACCAACCGTCCTTACTACCTAATAACTATATGAATTGCTACCTTTTATTACACATTCAATAAATTCCAGCTGTTCTATGAGCTTTTCATGTTGGTGACTTTAGTCCCCACAACCACCCTAGAAGGCAGCTACTGTTATCATCCTACCATTTTTTTCAGATAAGACACTTAGGAACAATATGGCTCAGTAACTTTCCCAAGGTCCCTCAACTAATGCAAGGGGGGACCAAGAGTTGATCCTAGGCATTCTGGAATGTGTGCCTGCAACCTTAAGCACTGTGTTGTTTTCCTTCAAGAATTCAGAAGGATGAAGGAATCAGCTGTGTTCCATCAAATATTGCCATTGCCAAGCACGCATCTTTGTGTCAGTGCCTGGTTTCATCCAAATTTGGCCCATGTAGTAAGTATTTTTCACTTTAAGTGCTTAGAAGGGCTAGATTTACACATGTGGTGACAACATCATTCCAGAGACTTTCAGTATCTTGTGGTAAAGTGAGCCACACTTCTGGGTCTTAGTAGTCCCGCAATGATAGCAGGGCTGTGTCTTTTCTTCTTAAAAAAATATAATACACTACTGTCACCTACTCTATGAAAATAGCCATTATTTATTTGGACTTGCAAGGCTCCATCTGTCTAGTTGCCTTGGAGAATAAGCATCTCATTGTCCTTAGTGCATTGCTTTTCACATTCCATTTTCCCAGGTGCAACACACATTCCTCATTCGGCTGAACCCCTCCACGTGGGCCAGGAATGAGTTATTCTTTCATGAGTTCTGAAAGAAGAAAGATAGAACACAACAGTGAGCTAACTTGTGTCTGTTTGCCCCGATAGCCTTCTTAGGACATCGTTTCAGAACTTTGGCTAGAGCAGTGGAAAAAATAAATGAAAACATGAGTGAGAGTTTTGAGTCATTCTTCTAAATAAATAATTGTTCCCATTCCTTCTCCCAACCAATATGTCAGCATAAAGTCTCCCTTGACCCAGGAACGAAGAATTATATTGGTGATCAGTAAATGCATCACACTCAGAAGGAAAAAAAAAATGACATAATGTGCCAGAGAGAACAAAAGTCTTTTGAGAATCAGTGCAGGGGGGCAGGGTCAAGGGATTGACTGATTCATATGGCCAACTTCTCATTCCATGGGTGATTCACACTCTCTACTTGTGTCCATGCTAGAAAGATAGGCTTTTATTAGAACGTATTTCAGAGCTCAGTGTGGAAAGAAGCCAAGATACTGTTCTTTTTTCTTTTTTAAATTTATTTTTTAATTTTTAATTTTTGGCTGTGTTGGGTCTTTATTGCTGCGTGTGGGCTTTCTCTAGTTCTGGCGAGCGGGGGCTACTCTTTGTTGCAGTGCATGGGCTTCTCACTGCCGTGGCTTCTCTTGTTGCAGAGCACAGGCTCTAGGCGCACAGGCTTCAGTAATTGCGGCTCACGGGCTTCAGAGCGCAGGCTCAGTAGTTGTGGCTCATGGGCTTAGTTGCTCCACGGCATGTGGGATCTTCCCGGACCAGGGCTCAAACCTGTGTCCCCTGTGTTGGCAGGCGGATTCTTAACAACTGTGCCACCAGGGAGGCCCCAAGATATTGTTCTACAGTTTGAGCCCTGTCTAGATTCTGAAATGGTTGTTTAATATTATTTAATGAAGAGTGAAATCAGAGAAAAATATGCGATGTTCTTCCATTTCTCACACAAAGAAAGAAAAAGCTGAACCTCGTACCCTTAGTGGCTCTAGATCTAGGGGAACTTAGATTCTGAATAATAAAGCAAAACTTCCAGATGGTTGGGTTGTAAGGAACAGTGATTTATACTGTCTATATTTGGATAGGTACCTCTACTGCCAAGAAAATGTGAAGAGGGGTTTATGTGTGGTATTATTTAGGTTGCAGAGACAAGAGAGTACAGTTTTTAAGCATACAGACACTGGTGCTTGCCTATGATGTTGCGCTGAGTTCTGCTACTTACTGTGCAATCTTGGATCACTTGCTTAAGTTCTCTGAGTTTCTTTGTCATTAAAATGGGTATGTTAATATTAATTCATAGAGTTGTTGGAAGGATTAAATAAACTAATAGAGTACGTGGAATAGTAATAGTTTCTGGCACAAAAAGCACTCATTTATTTTTAATGACAAAAATTATTATTGTCATCTTGTGACTGCCTCATACATGGGATCTCCCCACTCAGATGTCATCTAGACAGAACATAGACAGTTTGGAAGTGACTACCAGTGCCCATCAGGTTTTTGGGTCACTTTATGCTTTTCCATGTGCTTTTGCCTTCATTTCATAACCGCCCAGGTCTAGCACCATTGTAACCCCAACTGTGAATCCTTGCTAGTCTTAAACCTCTCAGGGCCTCAGTTTACTCATCTGTAAAATTTACTCAGTGCCCATTCTGTCTTAACAAACTAAAAACAGGCTCATATCTTATGTTGCCCTGTGTCTAACCCAATTTTGTTTTTAAAGAAAGTAACAGATTAGCAATCTATAATGTGAAAGAATACTGTCAAAGAGTCACTCTACTGCTGCAAAGCACCCCTCAGCCTGGGAAAGGGGTTACAAGGACAGTCCTATGCAAAGGCATTTTCAATGAATTTCATGGAACCAATGAGGTATGCAGTGCACACCTGCCTCTTAGGATTAATTCTCAGGTTACAGGGAAGCTCAGAAAATTGCTATTTCTTGACCTAAAAGGAGGTTAAAACACTTTCGGTGGAAATCAATTCACTTTAAGGTATTTAGCACTGTTCATATTTTGTACAAGGCTCTATGACAGGGCTGGTTTCAATTGGCACTTTATGTAGCAGTTGTAGGAGGCCCATCACAGGGAGAGTGAAATCTGAATCAGTGTTTAACAAGAAGGGCTATTCCCTATGTTTTGCTTCCAAGATAAAAAGGTAACATGCCCGGGACCCCCAGACTGGCTGGAGATATTGGGAGCCTTTTACACATCTGCTCCACAAGACAGGGCAAAGTGATTGCTGGAAAAATAAAATTAATTTTTCCTGCTGCTTTTATTTTTCCTTTGCTAGTGGAATTTATGTTACACATGGTCAAATAGCATTATGTGCAATGAAGGAAATGAGGTGTGAGGGAATCATTCAATAAAAAATGACAAATCATAAGATCATTTAGAGAAAATGCTGTTAGCAAGAGTTTGAGAAGTATGAAGATCTTTTTTCATAGGTTTTTAGGAAATGCTATCACAGGAAATTGCACCATTTATACAGTTGTTCTTTTCTTCCTTGAAGAGATAGTGATACATTTTGAATGGAATTAAATAAGAAATGATGCAGGCTTTCCGTCACTACCTGAGACTGGGTGGGGAAAACTGCTTTCTGAGGAGACAAAGTATGATCATCATCATGACCAACAACTCAGAAAATGAAACCCCAATTATGAGAATGATTTCAATGACTAATATGTGACCAGTGGGGAATAAAGAATGTCAGGTTAAGGTAAACCAAAGGGTTAGGAGGATGTAGAGAAATGGGAACCTTCATGCACTTCTGTGGTGCATCTATTTTGAAGAACAATTTGGCAGTATTGAGAGACATTGAATATGTGCATATTGTAAGGCCCAGCAATTGCAGTCAAGTGTGTGCTTGAGAAAATGTTTTGCCCAGGTACACAATGTTACCAGGTACACAATACCCAGGTATGAGAATGTTATTGATAGCGTTGTTCGAAGTAGCAAAGAGATGAAAACAAACTAGAAATAAATAAAAAGAAAGAATATATATAAAATATAAAAAATTCTTATGAGAGTCTACTACATAGGATTCCAAAAGACTAAACTAATTGTATATATATTAATGTGAATAGATCAATATATTATTAACAATAAATTGAATAGCTGTGTAGCTCAACGCTGTTTAAGCAAATAAGAGTTATGCAAAGCATTGCTAGATATGATACATTGATATGCATATACAAAAAAATTAAGTCTGTGGGAGGTGGATCCCAAGCACAAGCATGCAAAATGGCTAACTTTGGGGGGAAAATATGAAATAAAATAAAACAGAGGACAAATTGGAATCAATGATAATATGTTAATGACATAATGTTGCAATGAAGAGGTCAGATAAATCCAGTTCTATGCCCAGAAATCAAAAGTTACATCTATATCAACATATAAAGGATGTTTATCTATATATCTATAAGTATATAAAAGATATCTATCAATCATTGATCTCCCTCACCATATATATTTATAAATAAATATGTGTGTGTGTGTGTGTGTGTGTATATATATATATATATATATATATATATATATATATATATATATATAATGATATTGAGTTAGAGGGTGGTAGTGTTGTATCCCCAGGGGAAAATCAAAAAAATTGTGATTATTATTCCCCAAATGAAGAGAAAAGTTTGCGAAGAATGCCAGAAAAACAAGTGTCTACGTTACTCAAACCTTGGAAACTTGGAGAAATAAAACACAAAGTGATGAGATAAAATGGAGTGATTTAAAGCAATTAAATTTTTGGAAAAAAGTTTTTCCCGAGAAATATATAAAAATTGAAAACATTTATTGATCAAAAAAAAAAAAAAAACCCCAATCAGGCTGATAATGACTCTACTAGTAGAGTCTTCTGAGCAGTGAAAGAAAGTTTGACTTGGAGACGCCAAGACTTAAGAGAGATGAGACACCAGTTATGTTAATGAAAGAGTTCAGTTACTTTTCGTTGTTCCATAAGACACAATTAGGGTAATTAACAAATAATTGAAAGGATTAAATAATAGGAAGATAAAATTTTCTATCTGCCTTTTCTAATGCAGTGTATTAGGGGCTGTGGACTGTAATCTCTCTAATTGCTTAACACCTGCCAGGAATGTTGGTGAAGGTCTTAACCAGAAGCAGAGGGCAGACAGGATGGCCCAATGAAATCTTCCATCTTTAGTGGTCTATGAGTATACAAGTTAAGCTGTGCCCGTTTTAGAAGCTGCTGAGCATGATGTGGTTTTCTCGGTGGTACTGAAGTTTTTATATTGAAAGATAAAGTTTTTTAATTGAGAAATGTTAAAGTCTCAACAGTCTTATTCATTGAGAGATCTTGGTATATAACGTTTTTTCCTGTGGTTATTGGTGAATCATCTTTACAGTAGTTACCCAAATAACTCAGATAGTTAGAGAAAAGCTGTACTGCTAATAACAACAGAAATTCTGTCCCCTGTGATCACTCACACAAGAAAAACAAAAGACATCCTTTTCTTACCTTAAGTATTTAATTAAAAAATATTTTTCTATTACCAATTCAGAGTAGAGATTTTGTTAACGCCCAAACTATAATTCAAACATCATTTTTTAAGGCGTTGTAGAGCTATTTTACTAACCTACAAGGCAAAGAGAAGTGAGAAAGAATTCTTTGTGCTTCAGGAAAATTAGACATGTGAGCTGACATCTGAGGGAGGCACCTAAAAAGCTTGTACATAGTCTGAGACACAATTCCCAAAGGACAAGGAAGCAGGAGTTGAAGTTATAAAAGAGAGAGCAGATTTGAGAGTATTAATTTTAGAGGAATGATAGTTTTGAAAGAACCACAAGATGGAAAAATCTAATATGGTAATTGCTAACTCAAAAATAAGTCACCTGTTCCTAAATGCCTAATATCACACCTTTATGTATCTTCAAAAATTGACTGTCCTTGCTTTATGTCATCCTCCTCCATTGGCTAGGACAAAGATACTGGGATTATTAGGCATTTCTCAATTGCCTTAGCTCTACCTCTGCCCTTAGCCTTTATCCTTGTTCTGGCACCCTGAAGACTACACAATATAACCACCTTCCTGTTTGGATCAGGTCTTTAAAAGGAGATGGCCTCAAGCACCAAAGTCATGGTGATAAAGAGCCAAGATGCTATCACTGGAGGCACAAGTTCCTGATTGTGACTTATCAGAGCCTGCATGCAGGTGTGTCATGAGGCTGAGGGAACTGTTTTATCAAGAAATGTGTTATCTGTGTCGAACACAAAGTTGTCTGGATATAAACATTAAATACATATGAGTTATGCATATGAAATTTATACACACATATGATTTATGTACATGAAATCAGTCTAGCAAATGAGCTTCTGTGGTGCAGGGTACTTTAATAAAGATTAATAATGAGGTGAATACTCTTGGTACAGGATGCTTGTTTCCCATTCCCGATGCCGCCTTCCATGGCTAGTGCGCTCTGTCTGTGTAACACTCCTGACCTTCCTCTTCCTTTTACTCCCCTCTGTCCCAGGGAAGGTATAACAGTTTCCGAAATTGGTAAAATTCAAAAGAAAAAGCCAAACATTCTTGGCCCAGCTCCCCCTTTTGTCTCTAATGATAACATCTGATCATAAAGGTCAGGAATCCTTCTCGACCCTGTTTATGGATAGGCTTCCCAGGTCCAGAAATGGTGCCAACAGGGCGGGAATGTCTGTTCAGTTCTGAAGTTCGATACTTGGAAACCCAGCTGGCCTCATACTAAGCTATATCTTCCCAAAGCTGTTAGCAGAAATGATAGCCATAATTTGACCTTCCTTTAGCCTTAACTTTTTGTCTCATTTATCAGTTTACTCAGAACCTAGTGTTAGGTGAGAGGTATCACCACTGAGGCATTAAAAGGCCCCATGTTTCAACATACAGGATTATAGTGACTGGGTGCTCCTGCTGGGTTACATGGTAGAAACAGTCAATCCTCCTTTTCTCACAGAGAGAACCTTGCACCTGAGTTCAGTTTCCCGCAAGACAGAGGTTTTTTTATCTCTAGCAAGATGGGTGCAACTTTCTTTGGATCCCAAGTTTTCTGTGTGCTGGCTAGTTGGTCTTACCAGCAATTCCTCTGAACAGCTAACATTTACACCGAGACTGCCTCACAGCCAAGTACTCAGTTACCCTCCCACTGGCGTGTGGGTGTTCTTGTACCTGTCTTATTAGAAGAGAGAGTAACGTGGGGCAGAGTCCCTGCATTAGGACACAGATCCGCTCCACGTCTAACAGAGTCCGACCTCTGGAATGACTGTTCCTTATCTTGAAAACCCTTGACTTGTAAGTTACCCCAGTCAAGTCCATTTTTTAACCCTTATATCATGTTCTGGACTTTACTTTTACTTTCACAAAACCCCAGTAAATATTTTTATATTGAGTGTAATTTACATATAATGAAATTCATCAATTTAAAATGTACAATTTGATTGGTTATGCCAAACATACACATTCACGTTACCACCACAACTATCAAGATACAGACGGCTTCATTTACCCCATCCCCCCAAGACTCCTTTGTGCTGCTTTGCAATCAGTCTCTTACTCCCCCCGTTCTGATAATTTTGCCTTTTCCAGAATCTCATAGAATGTTCAGAATGGTAGCATACAGTATGTAGCTTTTAGTTTGCTTTCTCTCACTTGGAATCATGCTTTTGAGATGCATCCATATTGTTGGGTGTAGCAGTATTTTCCTTTTTATTGATAAACAATTTCGGTTGTAAGCACGTACTATAATTTGTTTATCCATTCACCAATTGATGGACATCGAGTTATTTCACATTTTTTGGCTATTATGAATCATGCTACTAGAAACATTCATGTATAGGACTTGGTATGATCATATATTTTTCATTTCTCTTGGGTAAAGACCTAGAGTGAGAATATGGGTCATGTGATAGTTACATACCAGCTTCGTGAGAGGTTTTCAAACTGATTTTTAAAATCGATGTATCATGTTTAATTTCCACCAGCAATGGACGAGATTTCCAGTTGCCCTATGTTTTCAAAATCACTTTGTATTTTCAGTCTTTTAAATTTTAGCTGTTCAAGTAGTTATATCATGTTACGGTGGTTTGAATGTGGCAGTTATATAGTTTGTTGTATGGCAGTTTTATTTTGCATTACCTAATGACTAAAGGACTTTCACAGCTTTTCATCTATGTGCATGTATCTTCTTTGTTGAAGTGCCTGTTAAAACCTCTGCTTTTTGAGGTCATTGTGTAGCTTGTCTTCTTATTATTATCTTTAAGTTGTTTTTAAATATATATATTCTGCACATAAGCCCTTTGTCATATGTACATTTTGGAAATAATAACTGGCAGTCATTGGCCTCGTTTTTATTTTCTAACTGAAACATTCAAAGAAAATAAGGTTATAGTTTAATGAAGGCCAATTTATCAATGTTTTATGGTTTATGCTTTTTATATCTTTTTTTAACATCTTTATTGGAGTATAATTGCTTTACAGTGTTGTTAGTTTCTGCTGTATAACAGTGAATCAGCTGTATGTATGCATGTATCCCCACATCCCCTCCCTCTTGCTTCTCCCTCCCACCCTCCCTGTCCCACCCCTCTAGGTGGTCACAAAGCACCGAGCTGATCTCCCTGTGCTATGCGGCTGCTTCCCACTAGCTATCTATTTTACATTTGGTAGTGTGTATATGTCAGTGCAACTCTCTCACTTCGTCCAAGCTTAACCTTCCCCTCGTTGTGTCCCTCAAGTCCATTCTCTATGTCTGCGTCTTAACTCTTGACTACTATACTTTCTAGTAAGTCTTAAAATCAGATAGGGTGAGCACTCCAATTTTGTTCTTTTAAAAATTATTTTGGTTATTCTAGGTTTTTGCATTTATACATAAATTTTAAAATCACAGTATCAGTTTCTACAACAAGGCCAGCTGAGACTGTTTGAAATTGCACTGCATCTATATATCAATTTGGGGAGAATTGACATCTTAACAATATTAAGACTTCTGATCCAGGAACATGGTGTATCTCTCCATTTACTTTGGTTTTCTCTAATTTCTCTCAGTAATGTATTATAGTTTTTAGTGAATAGATCTTGCGTGTATTTTTCTAAATACATCACAAAAGATTATATACTTTTGTTGCTATGGAATTGTTTGTTTTATGAATGTGTCTGTTAATTTAAATTTCCAATTATTTGTTGCTAGTAGGAGAAATGCAGTTATTTTTGTATATTGTAAATTTTACATCATTGGCTGCTAGATTATGTTGTATTCCTTCAAAGAGCATTGGGTTTTGTTTTAGTACATAGCTAAATTAATTTGAACAAGTTAGATAATTTTGAAAACTGTTTTCAAGCTTTGTTAGGGTATTCCCAAAGTGACCTTTGGTCTGTTGTTTTTATCTCCACAACTAAGATGATACTCTTCTGAGGATTCTGTCAATGCTTCATGTATCACAAAGTCTTTCAATTCTACCTGGTTCAAGAGTGAACTGTTTCTAGAGCTCATATGAGCTCTGGAAATTGTTCTTACTGATTTCCCATTGTTTTTACCCTGGCATCAGGTGAGTTTCTCTCCCTTGTTCACATATCAATAGTAGTCATCTAAAGTTTCAAGGGTAATGCTCTCTGTACATTTTTCTCCTTTCTGAGGTGCAACCTCACAAATTCTAGCCACCTCTGTTTCCTCAACTCAGCGAGAACACTGGGCTCCTTTGGGTTCCCACTCTTTGTGCTGTGGCCTGAAACACTCTTCGGGCAATAAGGTGGTATAATCTTTGGCAATCTTATTCGTCTTCCTTTTCTCAGAGATTGCTTTCCTGAGCTTCCTATGTCCAATGTCTGAAAGATGTTGTATAATGTAATTTGTTCAGTTTTCTAGCTGTTTACTGTGGGAGGGAAATTGCTGCAGCTCTTTATCTTTCATGGGCAGAAGCAGAAATCAATACTTTTTTGACCTTTCAAATATCCTGGATAGAACACATCCTTGGCTTTTGTTTCATGGATGACAGCAGCAATATAGGAGAGTCATGGTAGCTTATTCTGGAAAGACTGACACCACCCTCCACATAGTTTCAGCTTACTCTCTTTCTTATATGTAGGTGACAAAATAATTTTTTCCTGATTTAACTAGTCTAAGTTTAATACACATCCTGTGAGCCTTCCTCAAAGAAGAGAGATAAATTTCAGTATGTCAGACAATGGCTTCTGTACTCTGTAGAAGAGAGCAAGAGACTAGATGGATTTTAGGATTGCATTCTCTGTGCATGCTCAAAACACAAATACCAGAGAGGAGCTTCAAGATGGCGGAAGAGTAAGACGCGGAGATCAGCTTCCTCACCACAAATACATCGGAAATACATCTACATGTGGAACAGCTCCTACAGAACACCTACTGAACGCTGGCAGAAGACCTCAGACCTCCCAAAAGGCAAGAATCTCCCCACGTACCTGGGTAGGGCAAAAGAAAAAACAGAGACAAAGAATAGGGACGGGACCTGCACCAGTGGGAGGGAGCTGTGAAGGAGGAAAGGTTTCCACACACTAAAAGCCCCTTCGCGGGCGGAGACTGCGGGTGGCGGGGGCGGGGGGGGGGGGGGAGCTTTGGAGCCGCTGAGGAGAGCTCAGCCACACGGGTGCGGAGGGCAAAGCGGAGAGATTCCCGCCCAGAGGATCGTTGCCGACCAGCACTCACCAGCCTGAGAGGCTTGTCTGCTTACCCGCAGGGGCGGGCGGGGCTGGGAACTGAGGCTTCGGTCTGATCGCAGGGAGAAGACTGGCAGGGTGAACACAGCCTGAAGGGGTTAGTGCGCCACGGCTAGCTGGGAGGGAGTCCGGGAGAAGTCTGGAGCTGCCGAAGAGGCAAGAGACTTTTTCTTGCCGCTTTGTTTCCTGGTGCGTGAGGAGAGGGGATTAAGAGCGCCCGCTTAAAGGAGCTCCAGAGATGGCCGTGAGCTGCGGCTATCAGCGCGGACCGCAGAGACAGGCATGAGACGCTAAAACCGCTGCTGCAGCCACCAAGAAGCCTGTGTGCGAGCACAGGTCACTGTCCACACCTCCCCTCCCCTGAGCCTGTGCAGCCCGCCACTGCCAGGGTCCTGTGATCCAGGGACAACTTCCCCGGGAGAACACAGAGAGCGCCTCAGGCTGGTGCAACGTCATGTCGGCCTCTGCCGCCAAAGGCTCGCTCCGCAACCGTACCCCTCCCTCACCCCGGCCTGAGTGAGCCAGAGCCCCCCAGTCAGCTGCTCATTTAACCCCGTCCTGCCTGAGCGAAGAGCAGACACCCTCAGGTGACCTACATGCAGAGGCGGGTCCAGGCGAACAAAGAACAGAAAGGGAAATATCTCTCCTAGCAGCCTCAGGAGCAGTGGATTAAAGCTCCACAATCAACTTGATGTACACTGCATCTGTGGAATACCTGAATAGAAAACGAATCATCCCAAATTGAGGAGGTGGACTTTGGGATCAACTATATATATATATATATATATATATTTTTTTTTTTTTCCCCCTTTTTTCTTTTTTGTGAGTGTGTATGTGTATGCTTCTGTGTGTGAGTTTGTCTGTATAGCTTTGCTTTTACCATTTGTCCTAGGGTTCTGTCTGTCCTTTTTTTTTTTACTTTGAAAACAATTTTTTTCTTAGTAATTATTTTTTTATGTTAATAACTATTTTATTTTATTTTATTTTATTTTTTTGCCTTTCATTCTGAGCTGTGTGGAGGAAAGGCTCTTGGTGTGTCAGCCAGGCATCAGGGCTGTGCCAGTGAGGTTGGAGAACCAAGTTCAGGACACTGGTCCACAAGAAACCTCCCAGCTCCACGTAATATCAAAGGGTGAAAATCTCCCAGAGATCGCCATTTCAACACCAAGACCCAGCTCCACTCAACGACCAGCAACCTACAGTGCAGGACACCCTATGCCAAACAACTAGCAAGACATGAAGACATCCCATCCATTAGCACAGAGGCTGCCTAAAATCATAATAAGGCCACAGACACCTCAAAACACACCACCAGACGTGGACCTGTCCACCAGAAAGACAAGATCCAGCCTCATCCACTAGAACACAGGAACTAGTCTCCTCCACCAGGAAGCCTACATAACCCACTGAACCAACCTTAGCCACTGGGGACGGACACCAGAAACTACGAACCTGCAACCTGCGAAAAGGAGACCCCAAACACAGTAAGTTAAGCAAAATGTGAAGACAGGCAAACAGCAGATGAAGGAGCAAGACAAAAACCCACCAGACCTAACAAATGAAGAGGAAATAGGCAGTCTACCTGAAAAAGAATTCAAAGTAATGATAGTAAAGATGATCCAAAATATTGGAAATAGAATGGAGAAAACACAAGAAACATTTAAACAAGGACCTAGAAGAACTAAAGAGCAAACAAACAGAGATGAACAACACAATAACTGAAATTAAAAATTCTCTAGAAGGGATCAATAGCAGAATAACTGAGGCAGAAGAATGGATAAGTGACCTGGAAGATAAAATAATGGAAATAACAACTGCAGAGCAGAATAAAGAAAAAAGCATGAAAAGAATTGAGGACAGTCTCAGAGACCTCTGGGACAACATTAAATGCACCAACATTCAAATTATAGGGGTCCCAGAAGAAGAAGCGAAAAAGAAAGGGACTGAGAAAATATTTGAAGAGATTATAATTGAAAACTTCCCTAATATGGGAAAGGAAATAGTTAATCAAGTACAGGAAGCACGGAGAGTCCCATACAGGATATATCCAAGGAGAAACACACCAAGACACATATTAATCAAACTATCAAAAGTTAAATTCAAAGAACAAATATTAAAAGCAGCAAGGGAAAAACAACAAATAACACATAAGGGAATCCCCATAAGGTTAACAGCTGATCTTTCAGCAGAAACTCTGCAAGCCAGAAGGGAGTGGCAGGACATATTTAAAGTGATGAAAGAAAATTCTACAACCAAGATTACTCTACCCAGCAAGTATTTCATTCAGATTTGATGGAAAAATTAAAAGCTTTACAGACAAGCAAAAGCAAAGAGAATTCAACACCAGCAAACCAGCTTTACAACAAATGCTGAAGGAACTTCTCTAGTCAGGAAACACAAGAGAAGGAAAAGACCTACAATAATAAACCGAAAACAATTAAGAAAATGGTAATGGGAACATACATATTGATAATTACCTTAAATGTAAATGGATTAAATGCTCCAACCAAAAGACATAGACTGGCTGAATGGATACAAAAACAAGACCCCTATATATGCTGTCTACAAGAGACCCACTTCAGACCTAGGGACATATACAGACTGAAAGTGAGGGAATGGAAAAAGATATTCCATACAAACGGGAATCAAAAGAAAGCTGGAGAAGCAATTGTCATATCAGACAAAATAGACTTTAAAGACTATTACAGGGCTTCCCTGGTGGCACAGTGGTTGAGAATCCGCCTGCCGATGTAGGGGACACGGGTTCGTGCCCCGGTCTGGGAAGATCCCACATGCCATGGAGCGGCTGGGCCCGTGAGCCATGGCCGCTGAGCCTACGTGTCCGGAGCCTGTGCTCTGCAATGGGAGAGGCCACAACAGTGAGAGGCCCATGTACCACAAAATAAATAAATAAATAAATAAAAAATAAAAAATAAATAAAAATAAAGACTATTACAGGAGGCAAAGAAGGACACTACATAATGATCATGGGATCCAAGAAGAAGATGTAACAATTGTAAATATTTATGCACCCAACATTGGAGCACTTCAATACATAAGGCAAATACTAACAGCCATGAAAGGGGAAACTGACAGTAACACAATCATAGTAGGGGACTTTAACATCTTGCTTTCACCAATGGACAGATCATCCAAAATGAAAATAAATAAGGAAACACAAGCTTTAAATGATACATTAAATGAGATGGACTTAATTGATATTTATAGGACATTCCAACCAAAAGCAACAGAATACACTCTCTTCTCAAGTGCTCATGGAACATCCTCCAGGATAGATCATATCTGGGGCCACAAATCAAGCCTTGATAAGTTAAAGAAAACTGAAGTCATATCAAGTATCTTTACCGACCACAGTGCTATGAGACTAGTTATCAATTACAGGAAAAAAACTGTAAAAAATACAAACACATGGAGGCTAAACAATACACTATTAAATAACTAAGAGATCACTGAGGAAATAAAAAAATACCTAGAAACAAATGACAATGAAAACACGACAAACCAGAACCAATGGGATGCAACAAAAGCAGTTCTAAGAGGGAAGTTTATAGCAGAAGAATCCTACCTCAAGAAACAAGAAATAAGAAACATCTCAAATAAAAAAACCTAACCTTACACCTAAATCAACTGGAGAGAGAAGAACAGAAAAAAGCCCAGTTAGCGGAAGGAAAGAAATCATAAAATCAGATCAGAAATAAAGGAAATGATAACAAAGATCAATAAAACTAAAAGCTGGTTCTTTGAGAAGATAAAAAAAAATTGATAAACCATTAGCCAAACTTATCAAGAAAAAGAAGGGAGAAGACTCAAATCAATAGAATTGAACTGAAAAAAGAGAACAACTGAAACTGCAGAAATACAAAGGATCATGAGAGATTACTACAAGCAGCTCTATGCCAATAAAATGGACAACCTGGAAGAAATGGACACATTCTTAGAAATGCACAACCTCCCGAGATTGAACCAGAAAGAAATCGAAAATATGAACAGACCAATCACAAGCACTGAAATTGAAATTGTGATTAAAAATCTTCCAACAAACAAAAGCCCAGGACCAAATGGCTTCAGAGGCGAATTTCATCAAACATTTAGAGAAGAGCTAACACCTATCCTTATCAAACTCTTCCAAAATATAACAGAAGGAGGAACACTCCCAAACTCATTGTATGAGGCCACCATCACTCTGGTACCAAAACCAGACAAAGATGTCACAAAGAAAGAAAACTACACGCCAATATCACTGATGAACATAGATGCAAAAATCCTCAACAAAATACTAGCAAACAGAATCCAACAGCACATTAAAAGGATAATACACTATGATCAAGTGGGGTTTATCCCAGGAATGCAAGGATTCTTCAGTATATGCAAATCAATCAACGTGATACACCATATTAACAAATTGAAGGAGGAAAACCATATGTTCATCTCAATAGATGCAGGGAAAGCTTTTGACAAAATTCAACACCCATTTATGATAAAAACCCTGCAGAAAGTAGGCATAGAGGGAACTTTCCTCAACATAATAAAGGCCATATAGGACAAACCCACAGCCAGCATCGTCCTCAGTGGTGAAAAACTGAAACCATTTCCACTAAGATCAGGAACAAGACAAGATTGCGCACTCTCAACACTATTATTCAACATAGTTTTGGAAGTTTTAGCCACAGCAATCAGAGAAGAAAAAGAAATAAAAGGAATCCAAATCGGAAAAGAGGAAGTAAAGCTGTCACTGTTTGCAGATGACATGATACTATACATAGAGGATCCCAAAGATGCTACCAGAAAACTACTAGAGCTAATCAATGAATTTGGTAAAGTAGCAGGATACAAAATTAATGCACAGAAATCTCTGGCATTCCTATACACTAATGATGAAGAATCTGAAAATGAAATTAAGAAAACACTCCCATTTACCACTGCAACAAAAAGAATAAAATATCTAGGAATAAACCTACCTAAGGAGACAAAAGACCTGTATGCAGAAAATTATAAGACACTGATGAAAGAAATTAAAGGTGATACAAATAGATGGAGAGATATACCATGTTCTTGGATTGAAAATATCAACATTGTGAAAATGACTCTACTATGCAAAGCAATCTACAAATTCAGTGCAATCCCTATCAAACTACCAATGGCATTTTTCACTGGACTAGAACAAAAAATTTCACAATTTGTATGGAAAAAAGACCCCAAATAGCCAAAGCAATCTTGAGAAAGAAAAACGGAGCTGGAGGAATCAGGCTCCCTGACTTCAGATTATACTACAAAGCTACAGTAATCAAGACAGTATGGTACTGGCACAGAAACAGAAATATAGATCAATGGAACAGGTTAGAAAGCCCAGAGATAAACCCATGCACATTTGGTCACCTTATCTTTGATAAAGGAGGCAAGAATATACGGTGGAGAAAAGACAGCCTCTTCAATAAGTGGTGCTGGGAAAACTGGACAGCTACATGTAAAAGAATGTAATTAGAACACTCCCTAACACTATACACAAAAATAAACTCAAAGTGGATTAAAGACCTAAATGTAAGGCCAGACACCATCAAACTCTTGGAGGAAAACATAGTCAGAACACTCTGTGACATAAATCGCAGCAAGATCCTTCTTGACCCTCCTCCTAGAGAAATGGAAATAAAAACAAAAACAAATGGGACCTAATTAAACTTAAAAGCTTTTGCACAGTAAAGGAAACCATAAACAAGACCAAAAGACAACTCTCAGAATGGGAGAAAATATTTGCAAATGAAGCAACTGACAAAGGATTTATCTACAAAATTTACAAGCAGCTCATGCAGCTCAACATTAAAAAAAACAAACAACCCAATCCAAAAATGGGCAGAAGACCTAAACAGATATTTCTCTAAAGAAGATATACAGGTTGCCAACAGACACATGAAAGAATGCTCAACATCATTAATCATTAGAGAAATGCAAATCAAAACTACACTGAGATATCATCTCACACCAGTTCAGAATGGCCATCATGAACAAATCTAGAAACAGTAAATGCTGGAGAGGGTGTGGAGAAAAGGGAACTCTCTTGCACTGTTGGTGGGAATGTAAATTGATACAGCCACTATGGATAAAAATATGGAGGTTCCTTAAAACCTGAAAATAGAACTACCATACGACCCAGTAATCCCACTAGTGGGCATATACCCTGAGAAAACCATAATTCAAAAAGAGTCATGTACCAAAGTATTCATTGCAGCTCTATTTACAATAGTCAGGACGTGGAAGCAACCTAAGTGTCCATCAACAGATGAATGGATAAAGAAAATGTGGCACATATATACAATGGAATATTACTCAGCCCTAAAAGGGAATGAAACTGAGTTATTTGTAGTGAGGTGGATGGACCTAGAGACTGTCATACAGAGTGACGTAAGTCAGAAAGAGAAAAACAAATACCATATGTTAACACATATATATGGAATCTAAAAAAAAAAAAGGTTCTGAAGAACCTAGGGGCAGGACAGGAATAAAGACACAGATGTAGAGAATGGACTTGAGGATATGGGAGTGGGAATGGTAAGCTGGGACAAAGTGAGACAGTGGCATGGACATATATACACTACCAAAGGTAAAATAGATAGCTAGTTGGAAGCAGCTGCATAGCACAGGGAAATCAGCTCAGTGCTTTATGACCACATAGAAGGGTGGGATAGGGAGGGTGGGAGGGAGGGAGTTGCAAGAGGGAAGAGATATGGGGACATATGTGTATGTATAACTGATTCACTTTGTTGTAAAGCAGAAACTAACACACCACTGTAAAGCAATTGTACTCCAATAAAGATGTTAAGAAAAACCCACAATTATTCTAGTTATTAATGAGAGGAGACACATATTTTTGTCGTGCAGTCTTTATGCAGGCATGACACTGGATAATTAACTCCAGATATAACTTCATAAAAGTGCAATTGCACAACTTTCAGGACACATTTTATCTGTACCCCTGCATACAATCATGACTTTAGCAAGTATCAATGCAAGTGGGCTCAACTGATGGGAAACTATTTCTGAAACCAAGAAAAGGATGACATACTACAAGAAGAAAACTTATTGTGACTTATTAACGTTACAAGGTTGAACATGATTTATATCTAATTTGAGTTCCTTCACAGTTTTGTTTGTCTATAAATATGATATAGAAATATAGTTAGTAAATACTATCCTACTCCATTAATAACACCATCAAAATCAGAAGTTGGTAGCAATGTATGTGTGAAATGTGACTGGTTTAAGCATGGTTTGTTGCAAAGGACACCCAGAGCCTGGCTTTGCACACTGGTTCTGTAGCTACTCATCTGGGTGACAGTAGACAAATGTCATTCTCTCTATACCTCAGATTCCTTATGTGCAGATTGACTTAGTTGGATTAGATCAACAGTTTGCACATGCTCAGAGCATGATAGTGGTTCAGGTCATTGAAGTTGATAATGGGCTCTTTTAAATAGGGCAGCTTGGGATTGGCCAAGTCAATGTCCAGGGAACAGTTGGGTGCAATGAGGTGTTTTCACAATTTAGTTCATCATTAGGCTCAAAGCCTATGGTCACTACATATGTAACCTCTCTGAACTGCTTTATCTATGTCCCCTCTCAGAACTGCTTTATCTATGTCCCTTAAGTTTTGGTATATTGTGCTTTCGTTTTCTTTCATCTCAGAATGTTTTTTAATTGCCTTTGTGATTTCTTGATCTATTGGTTAGTTAGGAGTCCATTGTTTAATTTCCATGTATTTGTGAATAGCCTAAATCCTTCTGTTATTGATTTCTTACTTAGTTTCATTGTGGTCATACCTTGTATACTTTCAATCCTTTTATGTATATTAAGGCGTTTTTGTGATACAGACTAACATATGGCCAATCTTTGAGAAGGTTCTACGTACATTTGAGAAGATTGTCTATCCTGTTGTTGGACCTCTATTATACGTTATTCATATTATTGAGTAGTATATAATAAAAGTTTTACTAATCTACAACTTGAATTTTTTATAGAATGATTTTTATTTTTTAAGACAATGTTTTAATGCACTTGGTGGTTTACAGCAAAACTGAGAGGAAGGTAGAGATTTTCCATATACCCCTGTACCCATATAGGCATAGCCTCCCCCATTGTCAACATCATTCACCAGGATGGTACTTTATTTATTTTTTTAAACCAAGGATGAACCTGTATTGACACATAATAACCCACAGTCCATAGTTTACCTTACAGTTCACTTTTGGTTTAGTACACTCTGTGGGTCTGGACAGCTGTATAATAACATATATCCATCATACAGAGTATTTTCACTGCCCTAAAGAACCTCTGTGCTGTGCCTGTTCACTCCACCCCAACCTGGCAACTGCTTATCTTTTCTTTTTTAATTAATTAATTATTTTTTAAAATTTTTGGCTGTGTCGGGTCTTAGTTGCGGCATGTCGGATCTTCCGTTGTGGTGCCTGGGCTCCTCGCTGCACCGGGCGGGCTTCTCTCTAGTTGTGTGCAGGCTCCAGAGCATGCAGGCTCCAGAGTGCATAGGCTCTCTAGTCGCGGCACGTGGGCTCTCTAGTTGTGGCCCACATGCTCAGTAGTTACAGCACACAGGCTTAGTTGCCCTGTGGCATGTGGGATCTTAGTTCCCCAACCAGGGATCGAACCCCTGTCCCCTGCATTGGAAGGTGGATTCTTAACCACTGGACTGCTGGGGAAGTCCCAACTGCTGATCTTTTAAGTGTCACCATAGTTTTGCCTTTTCCAGAATATCTTATACTTAAAATCATGCAAAATGTAGCCTCTTCAGATTGGCTTCTTTCATTTAGTAATTTGAATTTAAGATTCTTCCATAACTTTTCATGGCTTCATTGCTCATTTCCTTTTAGTGTCAAATACTGTTCCATTGTCTGGATGTACCATAGTTTGTTTATTTACCTATTGAAGGTTCTGTCTTGGTTGCTTCCAAGTTTTAGCAATTATGAATAAAGCTGCTATAAACATATGTGTATAGGTTTTTGTGTGGATGTAAATTTTAAACCCTTTTGAATAAATACCATGGAGCATGATTGCTGGATCATATGGTAAGAGTATATTTAGTTTTGTAAGAAAGTGCCAAACTCTTCCAAAGTTACTACATCATTTTGCATTTCCACAAGCACTGTATAGGAGTTGCTTTTGCTCCACATTCTTATTGGCATTTGTGGTTGTCATTGTCCAGATGTTGCCCAATCTAATGGCTGTACAGTGGCATCTCATTGTTTTAATTTGCATTTCCCTATTGACATATGATGTGAAGCATCTTTTAATATGTTTATTTGCTATCTGTATATCTTATTTGTTGAAGTGTGTTTTAAAGTCTTTTGCTCATTTTCAAAAATGGGTTGTTTTCTTATTGTTGAGTTTTTTTAGAGTTTTTCATATATTTTGGATGACAGTCCTTTATCTTATGTCTTTTGCAAATAATTTCTCCCAGTTTGTGGCTGTCTTCTAATTCTCTTGGTATCATCTTTCACAGAGCAGAAGCTTTTAATTTTAATCAAGTCCAGCTTATGAATTTTTTCTTTCATTGATAATGTCATTGGTGTTGTAACAAAAAAAGCATCACCATACTCAAGGTCATCTAGTTTTTCTCCTTTGTTATCTTCTAGGAGTTTTATAGTTTTGTTTTTTATGTTTAAGTCTATGATTCATTTTCAGTTAGTTTTTGTGAAGGTTGTAAGATCTGTGTGTGGATTCATTTTTTTTTTTTTTTTTTTTTTTTTTTTTTTTGCGGTATGCGGGCCTCTCACTGTTGTGGCCTCTCCCATTGCGGAGCACAGGCTCCGGACGCGCAGGCCCAGCGGCCATGGCTCACGGGCTTAGTTGCTCCGCGGCATGTGGGATCTTCCCGGACCAGGGCACGAACCCGTGTCTCCTGCATCGGCAGGCGGATTCTCAACCGCTGCGCCACCAGGGAAGCCCAAGATTCATTTTTTTTGCATGTAGATATTCAGTGCTAGTACCATTTGTTGAAGAGACTATCTATGTTCCATTGTATTGTCTTTGCTCCTTTGTCAAAGATCAATTGACTCTATTTGCAGGAGTCTGTTTCTGAGATCTCTGTTCCACTGATTTATCTGTTGATTCTTTTGTCGATACCACACTTTCTTAGTTACTATAGTTTAATAGTAAGTCTTAAAGTTGGGTAGCATCAGTCCTCCAACATTGTTCTTCTCTTTCAATATTGGCTCTTCTGGGTTTTTGCCTCTCCATATAAAGTTTAGAATCAGTTTGTTGATATCCATGAATTAACTTTCTAGGATTTTGATTGGAATTGCACTGAAGTTGAGAAGAACTGACATCTTGAAAATATTGAGTCTTCTTATTCATGAACATGGAATATTTCACTATTATTAGTTCTTGATTTCATTCATCAGAGTTTTGTAGCTTTCCTTATATGGATCTTGTACATATTTTGTTAGATTTATAACTAAATATTTATTTTTTGTGTGATAATGTAAATGGTGTTGTGTTTTTTTTTTTTTAACATCTTTATTGGAGTATAATTGTTTTACAATAGTGTGTTAGTTTTCCCTCTACAACAAACTAAATCAGTTATACATACACACATGCTCCCACATCTCCTCCCTCTTGCATCACCCTCTCTCCCACCCTCCCTATCCCACCCCCCCAGGTGGTCACAAAGCACAGAGGTGATCTCCCTGTGCTATGCAGCAGCTTCCCACCAGCTATCTAATTTACATTTGATAGTGTATATATGTCCCTGCCACTCCCCCACTTTGTCACAGCCCACCCCTCCCCCTCCCCATATCCTCAAGTCCATGCTCGAGTAAGTCTGTGTTTTATTCCCGTCCTACCACTAACCTCTTCATGACATTTTTTTCCCTTAGAGTCCATATATATGTGTTAGCATACGGTATTTGTTTTTCTCCTTCTGACTTACTTCACTCTGTATGACAGACTCCAGGTCCATCCACCTCATTATAAATAACTCAGTTTCATTTCTTTTTATGGCTGAGTAATATTCCATTGTATATATGTGCCACATCTTCTTTATCCATTCATCTGTTGATGGACACTTAGGTTGCTTCCATGTCCTGGCTATTGTAAATAGAGCTGCAATGAACATTTTGGTACATGAGTCTTTCTGAATTATAGTTTTCTCAGGGTATATGCCCAGTAGTGGGATTGCTGGGTCATATGGTAGTTCTATTTGTAGTTTTTTAAGGAACCTCCATACTGTTCTCCATAGCGGCTGTATCAATTTACATTCCCACCAGCAGTGCAAGAGGGTTCCCTTTTCTCCACACCCTCTCCAGCATTTATTGTTTCTAGAGTTTTTGATGATGGCCAATCTGACCGGTGTGAGATGATATCTCATTGTAGTTTTGATTTGCATTTCTCTAATGATTAATGAGGTTGAGCATTCTTTCATGTGTTTGTTAGCAATCTGTATATCTTCTTTGGAGAAATGTCTATTTAGTTCTTCTGCCCATTTTTGGATTGGGTTGTTTGTTTTTTTGTTATTGAGCTGCATGAGTTGCTTATAAATTTTGGAAATTAATCCTTTGTCAGTTGCTTCATTTGCAAATATGTTCTCCCATTCTGAGGGTTGTCTTTTGGTCTTGTTTATGGTATCCTTTACTGTGCAAAAGCTTTTAAGTTTCATTAGGTCCCATTTGTTTATTTGTGTTTTTATTTCCATTTCTCTAGGAGATGGGTCAAAAAGGATCTTGCTGTGATTTATGTCGTATAGTGTTCTGCCTATGTTTTCCTCTAATAGTTTGATAGTGTCTGGCCTTACATTTAGGTCTTTAACCCATTTTGAGTTTATTTTTGTGTGTGGTGTTAGGGATTGTTCTAATTTCATACTTTTACATGTAGCTGTCCAGTTTTCCCAGCACCACTTATTGAAGAGGCTGTCTTTTCTCCACTGTATATCCTTCCCTCCTTTATCAAAGATAAGGTGACCATATGTGTGTGGGTTTATCTCTGGGCTCTCTATCCTGTTCCATTGATCTATATTTCTGTTTTTGTGCCAGTACCATATTGTCTTGATTACTGTAGCCTTGTAGTAGAGTCTGAAGTCAGGGAGCCTAATTCCTCCAGCTCCATTTCTCGTTCTCAAGATTGCTTTGGCTATTCGGGGTCTTTTGTGTTTCCATACAAATTGTGAAATTTTTTGTTCTAGTTCTGTAAAAAATGCCAGTGGTAATTTGATAGGGATTGCATTGAATCGGTAGATTGCTTTGGGTAGTATAGTCATTTTCACAATGTTGATTCTTCCTATCCAAGAACATGGTATATTTCTCCACCTATTTGTATCATCTTTAATTTCTTTCATCAGTGTCTTATAGTTTTCTGCATACAAGTCTTTTGTCTCCTTAGGTAGGTTTATTCCTAGATATTTTATTCTTTTTGTTGCAATGGTAAATGAGAGCGTTTTCTTAATTTCACTCTCAGATTTTTCATCATTAGTGTATAAGAATGCCAGAGATTTCTGTGCATTAATTTTGTATCCTGCAACTTTACCAAATTCATTGATTAGCTCTAGTAGTTTTCTGGTAGCATCCTTAGGATTCTCTATGTATAGTATCATGTCATCTGCAAACAGTGACAGCTTTACTTCTTCTTTTCCTATTTGGATTCCTTTTATTTCTTTTTCTTCTCTGATTGCTGTGGCTAGAACTTCCAAAACTATGTTGAATAAGAGTGGTGAGAGTGGGCAACCTTGTCTTGTTCCTGATCTTAGTGGAAATGGTTTCAGTTTTTCACCATTGAGAACGATGCTAGCTGTGGGTTTGTCATATATGGCCTTTATTATGTTGAGGAAAGTTCCCTCTATGCCCACTTTCTGCAAGGTTTTTATCATAAATGAGTGTTGAATTTTGTCAAAAGCTTTCTCTGCATCTATTGAGATGATCATATGGTTTTTCTCCTTCAGTTTGTTGATATGGTGTATCACATTGATTGATTTGCGTATATTGAAGAATCCTTGCATTCCTGGGATAAACCCCACTTGATCATGGTGTATGATCCTTTTAATGTGCTGTTGGATTCTGTTTGCTAATATTTTGTTGAGGATTTTTGCATCTATGTTCATCAGTGATATTGGCCTGTAGTTTTCTTTCTTTGTGACGTCTTTGTCTGGTTTTGGTATCAGGGTGATGTTGGCCTCATAGAATGAGTTTGGGAGTGTTCCTCCCTCTGCTATCTGTTGGAAGAGTTTGATAAGGATAGGTGTTAGCTCTTCTCTAAATGTTTGATAGAATTCGCCTGTGAAGCCATCTGGTCCTGGACTTTTGTTTGCTGGAAGATTTTTTATCACAGTTTCAATTTCAGTGCTTGTGATTGGTCTGTTCATATTTTCTATTTCTTCCTGGTTCAGTCTCGGCAGGTTGTGCATTTCTAAGAATTTGTCCATTTCTTCCAGGTTGTCCATTTTATTGGCATACAGTTGCTTGTAGTAATCTCTAATAATCTTTTGTATTTCTGCAGTGTCAGTTGTTATATCTCCTTTTTCATTTCTAATTCTATTGATTTGAGTCTTCTCCCTTTTATTCTTGATGAGTCTGGCTAATGGTTTATCAATTTTATTTATCTTCTCAAAGAACCAGCTTTTAGTTTTATTGATCTTTGCTATTGTTTCCTTCACTTCTTTTTCATTTATTTCTGATCTGATCTTTATGATTTCTTTCCTTCTGCTAAATTTGGGGGTTTTTTGTTCTTCTTTCTCTAATTGCTTTAAGTGCAAAGTTAGGTTGTTTATTCGAGATGTTTCCTGTTTCTTAAGGTATGATTGTATTGCTATAAACTTGCCTCTTAGAACTGCTTTTGCTGTATCCCATAGGTTTTGGGTTGTTGTGTCTCCATTGTCATTTGTTTCTAAGTATTTTTTGATTTCCTCTTTGATTTCTTCAGTGATCACTTCGTTATTAAGTAGTGTATTGTTTAGCCTCCATGTGTTTGTATTTTTTACAGATCTTTTCCTATAATTGATATTTAGTCTCATAGCGTTGTGGTCGGAAAAGATACTCGATACGATTTCAATTTTCTTAAATTTGCCAAGACTAGATTTGTGACCCAATATATGATCAATCCTGGAGAATGTTCCATGAGCACTTGAGAAAAATGTGTATTCTGTTGTTTTTGGATGGAATGTCCTATAAATATCAATTAAGTCCATCTTGTGTAATGTATCATTTAAAGCTTGTGTTTCCTTATTTATTTTCATTTTGGATGATCTGTCCATTGGTGAAAGTGGGGTGTTAAAGTCCCCCATTATAATTGTGTTGCTGTCGATTTCCCCTTTTAAGGCTGTTAGTATTTGCCTTATGTATTGAGGTGCTCCTATGTTGGGTGCATAAATATTTACAATTGTTATATCTTCTTCATGGATCGATCCCTTGATCATTATGTAGTGTCCTTCTTTGTCTCTTGTAATAGTCTTTATTTTAAAGTCTATTTTGTCTGATATGAGAATTGCTACTCCAGCTTTCTTCTGATTTCCATTTGCATGGAATATCTTTTTCCATCCCCTTACTTTCAGTCTGTATGTGTCCCTAGGTCTGAAGTGGGTCTCTTGTAGACAGCATATATATGGGTCTTGTTTTTGTATCCATTCAGCCAGTCTGTGTCTTTTGGTGGGAGCATTTAATCCATTTACATTTAAGGTAATTATCGATATGTATGTTCCTATTACCATTTACTTGTTTCGGGTTGTTCTTGTAGGTCTTTTCCTTCTCTTGTGTTTCTTGCCTAGAGAAGTTCCTTTAGGATTTGTTGTAGAGCTGGTTTGGTGGTGCTGAACTCTCTCAGCTTTTGCTTGTCTGTAAAGGTTTTAATTTCTCCCTCAAATCTGAATGAGATCCTTGCTGGGTAGAGTAATCTTGGTTGTAGGTTTTTTTCCTTCATCACTTTAAATATGTCCTGCCACTCCCTTCTGGCTTGTAGAGTTTCTGCTGAAAGATCAGATGTTAATCTTATGGGGATTCCCTTGTGTGTTATTTGTTGTTTTTCCCTCGCTGCTTTTAATATGTTTTCTTTGTATTTAATTTTTGACAGTTTGATTATTATGTGTCGTGGCGTGTTTCTCTTTGGGTTTATCCTGTATGGAACTCTCTGTGCTTCCTGGAC
Source organism: Kogia breviceps (assembly GCF_026419965.1). Classification (NCBI taxonomy): domain Eukaryota; kingdom Metazoa; phylum Chordata; class Mammalia; order Artiodactyla; family Physeteridae; genus Kogia; species Kogia breviceps. The sequence continues at coordinate 83,867,415 of NC_081317.1, forward strand.
TTGATTGACTATTTCCTTTCCTATATTAGGGAAGTTTTCAACTAAAATCTCTTCAAATATTTTCTCAGTCCCTTTCTTTTTCTCTTCTTCTTCTGGGACCCCTATAATTCGAATGTTGGTGCGTTTAATGTTGTCCCAGAGGTCTCTGAGACTGTCCTCAGTTCTTTTCATTCTTTTTTCTTTCTTCTGCTCTGCAGTAGTTATTTCCACTATTTTATCTTCCAGGTCACTTATCCGTCCTTCTGCCTCAGTTATTCTGCTATTGATCCCATCTAGAGTATTTTTAATTTCATTTATTGTGTTGCTCATCGTTGCTTGCTTCCTCTTTATTTCTTCTAGGTCCCTGTTAACTGTTTCTTGCAAATTGTCTATTCTATTTCCAAGATTTTGCATCATCTTCACCATCATTATTCTAAATTCTCTTTCAGGTAGATTGGCTATTACGTCTTCATCTGTTAGGTCTGGTGTGTTTTTATCTTGCTCCTTCATCTGTTGTGTGTTTTTCTGTCTTCTCATTTCGCTTATCTTACTGTGTTTGAGGTCTCCTTTTTGCACGCTGCAGGTTCGTAGTTCCTGTTGTTTTTGGTGGCTGTCCCCAGTGGCTAAGGTTAGTTCAGTGGGTTGAGTAGATTCCCTGGTTGGGGGGACTAGTGCCTCTGTTCTGGTGGATGAGGCTGGATCTTGTCTTTCTGGTGGGCAGGTCCTCGTCTGGTGGTGTGTTTGGGGATGTTGGTAACCTTATTATGATTTTAGGCAGCCTCTCTGCTAATGGATGGGGCTGTAGACCTGTCTTACTCTTTGTTGGGGATAGGGTGTCCAGCACTGTTCTTTGCTGGTCCTTGAGTGAAGCTGGGTCTTGGTGTTGAGATGGAGGTCTCTGGGAGATTTTCGCCGTCTGATATTACGTGGAGCTCGGAGGTCTCTTGTGGACTAGTGTCTTGAGGTTGGTTCTCCCACCTCAGGGACACCGCCCTGGTGCCTGGCTGGGGCGCCAAGAACCTTTAATCCACACGGCTCAAAATAAAAGGTAGAATAAATAGAGAGGAAAGAAAAGGAAGGAAGGAGGGAGGGAGGGAAGGAAGGAAGAAAGGAAGGAAGAAATGAAGGAAGGAAGCAAGAAAGCAAGGACGGAAGGTGTAGAGGAAGAAAGGGAGGAAGGAAGAGAGGAAGGGAGGAAAGAAGGGGGGAAGGAAGGAAGAAAGGAGGGAAGGAGGGAAGAAAGGAAGAAAGAAAGGGAGAAGACAGAGTAGTATAAAGTATAGTTATTAAAATAAAAAATAATTATTAAGAAGAAAAATTTCCTTTTAAAAAACAAACAAAAAACAAACAAACAAACAAACAAACAAACAAAAAACAGAAAAATGGGTCGGTCTAACCCTAGGACAAATGGTGCAAGCAAAGCTATACAGACAAAATCTCACACAGCAGCACACACATACACACCCACAAAAAGAAAAAAAAGGGGAAAATAATAGTATATCTTGCTCCCAAAGTCCACCTCCTCAACTTGGGATGATTCGTTGTCTATTCAGGTTTTCAACAGATGCAGGGCACTTCAAGTTGATTGTGGAGCTTTAATCCGCCGCTTCTGAGGCTGTTGGGAGAGATCTCCCCCTCTCCTCTCTGTTCGCACAGCTCCTGGGGTTCAGCTTTGGACTTGGTCCCGCCTCTGCGTGTAGGTTGTCCGAGGGCGACTGCCCTTCGCTCAGACAGGACGATGTTAAAGGAGCAGTTGATTCGGGGGCTCCAGCTCACTCAGGCTGGGGGGAGGGAGTGGCACGGGGGTGGGGCGAGTCCGCGACGTCAGAGGCCGACGTGACGCTGCACAGGCCGAAGGCGCGCCGTGCGTTCTCCCGGGGAAGCTGTCCCTGGATCCCGGGACCCCGGCAGTGGCGGACTGCACGGGCTCCCGGGAGGGCCGGTGTGGAGAATGACCTGTGCTCACACACAGGCCTCTTGGTGGTGGCAGCAGCAACCTTAGCGTCCGACACCCGTCTCTACTGTCCGTGCCGACAGCCGCGGCTCGCGCCCGTTTCTGGAGCTCCTCTACGCGGTGCTCTTAATCCCCTCACCTCACACCCGAGGAAGCAAAGAGGCAAGAAAAAGTCTCTTGTCTCTTCGGCAGCTCCGCGCCCGGTTCTAGGGCTCCTTTAAGCGGCGCACTTAATCCCCTCTCCTCGCGCCCAGGCAGCAAAGAGGGAGGAAAAGGTCTCTTGCCTCTTCGGCAGCTCCAGACTTCTCCCGAACTCCCTCCCGGCCAGCCGTGGCGCACTAGCCCCCTTCAAGCTGTCTTCACTCTGCCAACTCCAGCCCTTTCCCCGGGATCCGACTGAAGCCCAAGCCTCAGCTCCCGGCCCCGCCCGCCCCGGCGGGCGAGCAGACAAGCCTCTCGGGCTGGTGAGCGCCGGTCGGCACCGATCCTCTGCGGGAATCTCTCCGCTTTGCCCTCCGCACCCCTGTGGCTGAGCTGTCCTCCGCGGCTCCGGAGCTTCCCCCTCCGGCGCCCGCAGTCTCCGCCCGCGAAGGGGCCTCTAGTGTGTGGGAGTCTTTCCTCCTTCTCGGCTCCCTCCCACTGGCGTAGGTCCCGTCCCTATTCTTTTGTCCCTGTTTATTCTTTTTTCTTTTGCCCTACCCAGATATGTGGGGAGTTTCTTGCCTTTTTGGAGGTCCGAGGTCCTCTGCCAGCGTTCGGTGGGTGCTCTACAGGAGAAGCTCCACGTGTAGATGTATTTCTGATGTCTCTGTGAGGAGGAAGGAGATCTCTGCGTCTTACTCTAACGCCATCTTTACTGGTGTTGTGTTTTTTTTGATTTCAAGTTATACTTATTCATTTTTGGCATCTAAGAAAACAATTGATTTTTGTATATTAACCTTGTATCTTGCAACCTTGCTGTGATCACTTATTAGTTCTAAGAGTTTATTTGTTGATTCATTCAGATTTTCTACAAACATTATCATATCACCTGTGAACAGAGAAAGTGTTATGTCTTCCTTCCCAATCTGTGTACCTTTTATTTTCTTTTCTTGCCTTGTTGTATTAGCAAGGACTTCAGTATGATATTGAAAAGGAGTTGTGGAGGGGACATCATTGCCTTTACCACATTTTAGTGGAAAAGCTTTGAGCGTCTCATCGTAAATTATGATGTTAGCTGCAAGTATTTTTGTAGATAGTCTTTATCAAGTTCCCCTCTATTCCTAGTATACTGAGAGTTTTTATCATGAATGGGTGTTGGTTTTTGTCAAAAGCTTTTTCTGTACCTATTGATATTATCATGTGATTTTTCTTTTTAGTCTTTTGATGTGATGGATTATGTTAATTTATTTTTGAGTATTAAATCAGCCTCATATACTTGGGATAAATTGCACTTGGTCGTGATGTACAAATTGAATTGTTCACCTAAATTTACATCTTTTTTGGATACCAAGGAAAAGTTAGAAATGATTATGAAAGTTCATGTTTTAAAAGATCATGTGAATGGGTGTTGTGAGTTAAACTGCTCAGGAAACACTGGACCAGACAGTCTCTGCGTCTTCATGTGGGTAATATATTCAATATTTAGGGCCAAATTTTAGCCCAGCAGAGAAGCAACTGCTTGTCAAGAAGGAGAAAGGAAGATGAGCAATAAACAAAATTGTAGTCATTTTTGCTCTCTTAGGAAAAACAAGATATAAAACTATTCATTTGCAGACATTCTTCCAATTCCTAATCTATGTAGATTTTTGCCTTTGACATTTATGCTTATATGTAATATTTTTATCTATTATTTTAGAGCGTGATGCTGGTTTTCTCAAATACAAGATCTGCTGTCAAGAACAAATTACCTAATCCTGCCTCCAGCTAAATTTAGAATGAGACCTAATATGTGGGTAGTATAGGACAGAAAAGGAACAAACAAAACAGGGATCAGAAACTCTAGTAGTAGATTTACTTCTGCTGCTCATAATGCTGTGACTCTAGGCAATTAATTAAACTGCTGTATGACTAGTTTCCTGTTTTGTTGAATTGGGAAAATACCACCTGGTATGTCAGGGAGATTGATGACTTTTTCATCTAGATTTCATACTACATGTTGAAAGTTTTGTGATGGATTTTCAAGGCAGAAGTATTTCCTTATTCCATATTTTACTTAATTTTCCATGTGTTTAGTTTTTCTCCTTAGTTTTCAACTTAGGGACATCTCTATTTTCTGCATCCATACTTTTTCAGTATTAATAATGTATATGTGATATCCTTTAAATCCAGTGGAAGTTCAAGAGTCACAGCAAGAGGATGAAGAGAGGGAAGAAGAAATTTAGGTCCAAATATTTTCCTGATTATATTGTATTCGTTTACATACTGATCCTCTTACAAACCCAGACAAATTTTAGGAGAGATTGGGAAGAAGAAAAACTTGTCTTTGATAACTTCCTTTTCATCTTTTCTCTTTTCTTCTTTTTCCTCCCCAAATCTGATACTTCTGGTATATTGTGTCTTAGTCGGCGCTTTGTTGCCATAGGACGAGCACTGTGTTCATTGACCATTCATTGATACATTCATGAAGTATCTATTGAGCATCTACTAGGTGCCAGGCTTATATTGGCTCCTAAGATCTTATAGCAAATAAAACAGAAAAAAAGTCTTTCTTTCAAGAACCTTATATTTTCTGGGAGAATACAGATATTAAGCACATATATATTATGTCAGGCATTACTCAGCAATGAAGAACGATGAAGCACGGCAAGGAGGTTAGAGAATTGCTTCAGTGGAGTGAGGTGTCATTTTATATAGGGTTGTTAGGGAAGACTTCTCTGGTAAGGTGATGTTAGAGAGGACATGTGAAAAAAAGCAAAGGAATGAGCCATGCAGATATCTGTGGGCAGTGTATTCCAGGCAAAGGGAGAGGCAAGTGTAAAGCCTGACCCATTTGGAAGCTTGACATGTACAAGGACCAACAGAGAGTCTGATGTGGCTGGAGCAGAGTGAGAGAAGGGGAAAAAGTGGAAGATGAGGCAGAGAGGCGGTAGTTGGCCAAATGATGGGGGATATGGAGGCCATTGTATGAACTTCAGTTCTTTTACTGACTGTGATGGGAAGCCACTGGAGAGCTGAGCAGTGCAATGACATATCTGACACAATTTAAACTGTTCCCTTGGCTATAGTGTAGAGATTCGATTTTAGGGGGCATGACACTCAGTATTGCTGTTCAACTAGTGGTAGGATTGCACTTCCTGGCCCTGCTGTAGGTGGAGCCATTTGGCTAATATTGATCACTGTATTGTGACTCATACGAACATGATTTACTTTTAAATTGGAGAATCTCATTTCTTGTGTGTGAAACTCTAATTTTGCTTTACCACAGCAACTGACAGGAATCTAGAGAGTGACTGCTTTATCATCGAGTGAAGACCACATGGAGTGGAGTTCCCTGGCTGATCTGCAGTGGACATAAACTGTGAGTGAGAAATAAACCATCATGTTTGAAACCACTGAGCATTTATATTTAAGGTGCTTATTTGGTAACTCGAAGTAGAATGCTGCCATAACAAAAAACAAAAAATATTGTCTTAGAGATGGATGTGGACAGCCAGGCTATTATCAGAATCTGGAAGGATGGTATTTCATGGTTTGCAATGGCAAGTTATGTGATAAAATCTTTGATAACAGGGAAGGTAGACCAGGTAACTAATAAACATGTGGTCCTAGGGAAAGGCATTGGAAAACTAAATGTTAGTAGTGTATTTTTAAAAAATTTATTTTATTGAGGTATAGTTGATTAGTGGTGTATGTAGATTGAAGCTGGCTACTTTTCATAAAAGATTACGCCAAGAGTTGACCTCAGAAAGAATATCCTGATTGGTAATCATGAATGAAAGAGAGTAGAGAGTGTTCATAAATTTGGCAATATGTGGAGTTGGAAGGCACTCACTTTCAACAACAAATAGTAAAAGATAAAATTTAGACGTTCTTTGAGATATAAAACTCAATTAAAGTTGAGACATGTTGCAATAATCAAATTGAGACTATAGCCGCCCCACTCACTGTGGAGCAAATGATTTCAACTGGACAAACAGCATAGAAAAAAAAAAGACTGAACATACAACTCTTCCATGAAAGCTAATGAGCCCAAGGTGATCACTACACAGACTAAAGGTAAGTGGGTGAAAAAAAAATCAAAGAAATATAGCAAATTAAGAAGTCTGTCAAGAAAAAGAAAAAACTATGGATGAGGCTTCTGGCTCATGAACTGAATATCATCAGACAGGTAAGAAGTCTACTAAGCTTTTAAGACTGTTTTACTGTAAAAGAAACTATGAACTAGACTATAATGTGTCTGGCTGTTGGAGACCATGATCCATAGACCCCTTACATCTACAGGCAGGAAACAGAATGTGAAATCTTTGTCCTTGAGGTTACCAGTGTCTATTTCACCTGTGGCCAAGTAGAAAACTGGAAAATGTAACTCCTTCCAGAGAGTAGGGCCATGAACCTCACGAGGTTGTTTTGAAGTTTCCTATTCTTCCTCCATATCTTCCTCCTTCGCCACCTCCTCCTCTCCCTCTTCTTTTCCTTCTTTGTCCGCAGTAGGACCAAAACCTGGTTCTGAAATCAAATTTGTTTAACTAGAGCAGATATCTTGAGTATTTGTTTCCAGTTCCTTTCCCTCAAGGTAGGTTCTAGGGGATGGCTAAGGATTTAGGTCTCAAGTCACCATTATCAGTTTATGGGAAGATGAGTCTTATCTGTAACCCAGTATCTCTCAAGCATTAGCTATATATTAGAACTACCTGGACTCTTGAAAAAAAAATACTGATGCTTGAGCCTCACATGTTTTTGTGACCCTCTGGCTTCACTTCAGGTTCTTGATATTTTTAGCTCTCTGATCATACTTGTTTTGATATTACTCCTAGTTATAAATGAGAAATTCTTGGGCCATGACAAGGCAGAGAGGGGTAATTTGGGACAACTGAGCTGCATAAATGGTGAATGGTTTTGTCAATTGTCTCGTCTCAAACATTTGATAAATTTTGTTGGAGGGAAATAGAGAAAAACTGAAGGAAATGAACCAAATGTGCCTCATTTTGTTGGATTAAGTATGAAGGTTATTTTTTTTTCCATCAAACAAATATATGTTGCAAGCAAACAATCAAATCCCTTTTGTCTTTATTCTATTATATGCATTTTCACATCTGCTTTGGCTAACATCTGCTCACCCCTGTTATGAACTTGAATATTGACTAAGTAGTAATCAAATGTCAAGGTGGTTCCCCATTCTCTTGTCAATTTCAAAATAATAACAATTACCATATTTCCCCAAACTTATTTGTTCTGCATCTGGAGAGCATGGACTGTTCTTTCCTGCTAGGCTGCTGCCGCCACTTGCCTGTGTGATTTGATTCTGTGTGTATAACCCACTCATAGCTACAGCCCCAATTGTATTACAAAAAGTCCCTAGATTCTTTGTTTTTCTTTCAAGTCCTTCAAAGGACAGAACGTCTCATACATATATATTTTATCACTAGTATTGTATTTGCTTTGCTTTTCGGTCACTCCTCAATGCAACCAACATTTATCGAGCACTTACTGTACACAAGGTGTATGTGCTGGGTGTTGGAGGCATATGAAGATGAGGAAGATGGAATCAAGGATTGGAAGCAGATTCCAATCTGAGAAGGCAAAGGATATGTGTGTGGTTAACACAACACAGATGTTTTTTACATACTTTGATAATAATGCAGACAGAATACAAAAAGTTGGAAGTGGCTAGCTCAGTACTGGCACGTGGACATTTGAGATATACTAAATCTCAAGTTGTGGAGTAGAGACACTTTTCGGAAGCGATAGTTTCCCATTTCACTTGCCTATTTACATGCTTCATGTGTTCTTGGAGGACTGTATTCCCCCAGAGCAAGTCTGTAAAGGAAAATGACCCTAAGATATCCCTTTTTGCTTGACCTATGTTCCTGTCCTTCTAATGGGCATATACCCTCAACTCTGCAGTAGATTCTGTGGGTACTGACTGAGCATTTGAACATGGTTACTAAGCTTCATAACTTTAGTTCAATCCAAGACTCACAACAGTGTGTATGGAAGGCATTATTACTCCTGGATAAAAACGAGGTAGAAAGATCAGACAGTGTAAATGAGTTTTGTAATATCTAGAATATGGCCAAGCCATGTTTTGAACACTAATGTCTTGACTAAATGTTCAATGGCCACACCATGGGTGCCACATGAATAAATGAACTATTATGAAAGCAACAAGAAGGAGTTTTCTTCTGTTGGTCCATCTCACCACTGTGGTCAGTGCTGCTCCTGTGCTCAACTTTGATGTATTACACAATTCTGGGAGCATATTCATAAGGAACACAATAAGAATGACACTCCTCTGCCAAGGTGTTCGTGCACCCTGACCTGTCCACACACAGAATAATCGGGGCATGGAGAGTGGACTAATCAACTCTAGGCTAGGTGTTGGTATATATTTTAACTCCATAGAGTATTTGATAGAAATTAACATGTCTCTTGGTAACCTTCAAATCATAAATACTTAAAATGCTCCTCTACATTATTTATAAAGATGTGTTATGAATGGGTATGTGTGCTTTTATAGTTAGAAAATGTATGTGTGTATATATATATGTATAAGTGTATGTATATTTGGAGGGTCTGTCTCTTAAACCTAAGCTATATATTCAAATGCAAAGTGTATTTAACTCATTTCATATGATAATATATTTCAAAATTTTCAGGCTACATATATATATAAATTCTGAGGCTGCTTATGATACCTGAAATGGAAATGAAAGATGGCTTATCCTACCTATGCATTTTTTTGAAACTTGAATTCCTCTCAAATTGAGGAAATCTGTGTGCTCCTGTAGACGTGCTCGATTCATTTTCTGCTCTGATGTTTTGTATGTGATGGCTAAATTCTTGAAAAAATATGAGCATATGAGAGGCTAAAGCTGTGCTCCCAGACTGGGCAGAGCCTACCATACATCCAAGCCAGAGTAATTGTATACAATGAGATTCTATTCTTGTAACTTGCATTTAGATATGAAATTATAATTATAGAAGTTATTCTGTTGCTGTTTTTTTTGTACTAACAAGTTCAGTTTGTAGAAGACTGATGTTTCTCCTGTAGAATTAGATGGGCAAAGGCTTGACTCTGGCTCCCCTTTCACTGTATGTTAGAAATCTTGATTTCTTTCTATAGGGCTGATGGCTAGACTTTTGCATCCCCCTTGGATAGGAAAATCAGACCCCTGATAGTAAAATTTAGATAACCTAGGTGTTGTTATGGCTCCCTGACCAGTTTGACATCAGGAAATGATGAATGGTGCAAAGAACTTTAGAATTTAAAGAAAAAAATAGGGAAAAGATGGACTAGGAATGTATTTTCTGATCTCCCTTTTTCATAGGCTGGGAAAAATTGATCCCCTATGAATGGGCTGTGGGCCATCATGTGTTGAGAAGGAGTGAGAGCTGGAGGAAATTATCAAAAGATATTGGATTGCCAGGTCTTTGTAAAATTCATCCCTCTGTGTTGGTCTTGGGCTAACATATTTACAGAATTCAATAGAGAGTGAATGCCATGGGGTCATGTGGAATGTAACCACAGATATAAGAGCTTTTATGGACTAAATTGACGTGTTGTTGCAAAAATTATGTTTTTTCTCCTAAGGTCTTCCCTGACTTTGGTTTCTTCCTTATTGGTTCTCATTTGTTTTAGATTTGTCTCTGGTACTCTTCTACTCCATAGTGTAAAAATGTCCTGGAGAGCAGCTTTCTATCCAAGGACTACAATTTCCAGCACACCTTGCATTTAGGGGTGGACATATGAGTAGTTTTTATCAATGTAATGAGAACAGAGTTGGATTCTGTTACTTTTGGGACAAGTGTATCATCACCATATTTTCTCGTTGCCATTCTGCTGATTAGATGCTGACAGTTATGAGGGCTCTTTTTTCAAGGTAGATGGAAACCGAATTCCTGAATTAGACTGAACACCAGCAAGTAGAAACATACAAATTGTCTGTTAGAGGAGACAAAAAAACCCCAAACTTCTATTGGGTTAGCCACTAAATTTGTGGGTTTATTTGTTATAGCAGCTAATGTTACCTTAATAAAATATATAAGAAATATTTGAGTTAATATTCTGAGTAGTGGAATAAGGAGTTAGACTGCCAAAGTACAGTGAGTCAGAGTAGAGAATACGAGAGCACTAAATTTGGAAACTTAGCAGTGAAAGAAGTGAAAGTGTTAGAATCATGAACAGCTAGAGATATCTAGAGAATAGACACTACCCTCCAATATCTCCCGATCACATGTGAGAAGGAATTCCTTCATACTGTTAATGTTTACTCTAGAGAAAACCTTCTAATTAATTTTGATTCAGACATCTGTGACATTGACTTGTTTGGAAACCAAACCCGAACATGAGTCTCAATTATAACAGAAGAGTGTCCTTGTTTGAATTTTATACAAATAATATAATCATTTAAAATTTTAAATGCCTTTACAAGTACCAATAAATTTCTAGTCTTAAAACTAGTCCCCCTTGGAAGAAAATATTTATATATACTGGTCCTCAGGAAAGACACTCTAAAAGTTTCATTGTCATGTCATCTGTTTTTAAAGCTTCATTTAAATATACTTTTAATCTACTAACCAAATATTAAATGTATTTATGGACTATATATAGCAATTGTTGGGGCCAAAGAAATACTAAGACTTTTTCCCCAAGAGGCAAAATGTCTATTGAGGACATCATGTAGAGCTGACAAAAAAAGCCTGGAGTTAAGTTTCCACCATATCATATTCCAAGTGTACCGTACTCAAGTATTAATATGTAAGGATTTATTTTCAATACTGTACAGAGGATCAGTGGAGAAAGGAAGCCAATACTCATAAATACAACACATGTCCTGTCTCTAAATAAAACAGTCTAGTTTTGAAGACTTTAGTTTGGTTCAGGTGCTCAGTCTGTTTTCTGAACAAGGACTGAAGAAATAGTGGGTTGTCCTGTTGCTGCAAAAATTACAAACTTCCTCCCAAGGGTCTTCTTGATTTTGATTTTTAAAAGTGAATCCAGTGATTTTTAGACTTGGCTCTCTAATCATTACTGTCTCATGGTTCTCACTAGAAAAACAAAGTGGAAGAAAAATTAAACCAGTATTTATTTGCGGGGGAAGAAGGGCAAAGTGTTTAAATGTCCTGTTCTTACTATAAATAAATATATAAATTTCATGTTGAACATTTGGAAAATGATGATAAACAAAACAGAAAATAACTTTTTTTGATGCACAAATGTGGTTTTTTAGGAAAAAAATAGGTTCTGCTGTAGATATATGGTTATAAATTTTATTTCTCTCAAATACATAATATACACACTTTTACTTGTTTTTGAATATTCTTCCATTCTGGTTGTGTTCAGTAATTAGATTGATTAGAATTTTCCAATATAAAACTGCTATTATGAACATTCATGTTAGTAAATCTTTCTGTACGTACAGGATTCCTTCTTTAAAATTTATTCCTTAAAGTAACTTCATGGTTGAAAAATGATGCTTATTTTATTTCTTTTTTATATTCTGACCAAATGTCTTCCAAAAATAATGTACTCAATTGTTCTTTCATTTATGACAGAGCTTGTTTTCCACCACTCTTCATTCTTGAATATTGTCATGTATCTTTTGTTTAACTTTATATTCCTTTGATCACTAGTGTGGTAGTTTCTGGGCATTCTTCTTTTACAAACTGCTTATGCCTTTGCCATTTTTGAGGTAATTATCTTCCCTCCCTTCCTTCCTTTTTTTAAAAAACCTATTTCTCTCCAGCTTTTTAAAAATTATAACCATTTTAAGTGTAGAATTTAAAGGATTATATACACTTTTAATATTACTCCACAAGTGAGACATGGACATTTAATCTAGAATGGTGAGAAAATACATTTCTGTTGTTTAAGCCACCCAATCTATGGTATTTTGTTATGGCAGCCTGAGCTGTCTCTCAGTCAAGCCAGAGGATGGGCTAGTTCATTGCCCTCTTTCCCATTGTGAATGCAGAGTGGAAGGTCATGTCACTCACTTCCTAGAGACGGAGGTACAAAGGTGGATTCCTAGCACTCTGATCACACCAGGGAAGGAGTTGGCACTTTCTCAAGCATAATGTAGAGCTGACAGAAAAAGGCTGGAGTTAAGTTTCCACCATATCATATTGCAAGTATACCATACTCAAGTATTAATATGTAATAATTTATTTTCAAAGATGTTTATTGAAGTATTGGTTGTCCCGGCACAAAACAGAATACAAAGGAAATGCTCAACTAAAAAAAAAGCAAACAATAGTTCAATAATTCTCTATTCTCTACCCTATGGAATATAATACAGACATTAAAAAGAATGAACTAGTGCCAGACCAGTTAATATAGGATAAATATCTTTTATTGTTCCCTCTTTTCATATCCATATTCATTCAACCACAATCTACTGACCCTACTTCTAAACTCTCTCATAAATGCATTCATGTTTCTCCATGTCCACTGTCCTTTATTTCAGGCTACCATGAACTCTGGCTCCATTACTCAACATGTTCTTAATATGTTAAGTATCTAATCCTGCCCCTCTGAACTGCCTTCTTCACATGGAAATCAGAAATATTTTTCTATAATGAAAATGATATTAGTTCTGTCCACAGCTTAAATCCTTCAGTGGTTTTCCATAGTTACTCTCAGGTTAATAATCAAGTATATTTATATGAATTCATAGCTATAATAGCATATAAATTTGTATGATCTACTTATGAAAATCACAAATGAAAAGAACAAACACAACAGCAAAATTAATCATTTTTAAATAAAAAATTGCTCTCCAGAATAATTCTTGTAACAAAATGACATCAAAATGATAATTGCATACTATTAAAAAAAGAATAACACTTCAATCTAAGCTGTACTCAGAGGGAAATCCATAGCCTGGAATCCTTTGATTATAAAACAAGGGAAAATAAAACAGAACATTCAAATGTAAGAAGCTGCACAGAAATAAAAATAAAACACTGAGAAGCATAAAGAATGAATTAGTAAAACTGAAACCGAAGTTAATGATTTAGGAAGCAAAAGAACAGGGGATTGATCAGTAATTGAAAAGTTAATACTCAACCTCATGGAAGGTTTACTCAAGGGAACAAAAGTAAGAAAAGAAAAATACATTAAATTGGAGAGAAGATAGGGCCACATATAGGAAAGATGCTGAAATATTTGTGAGAGGATATCTTTTAAAGTTTATATTGGGACTTCCCTGGTGGCACAGTGTTTAAGAGTATGCCTGCCAATGCAGGGGACACGGGTTCGAGCCCTCGTCCGGGAAGATCCCACATGCCGTGGAACAACTAGGCCCGTGTGCCACAACTACTGAGACTGCACTCTAGAGCCCGCAAGCCACAACTACTGAGCCCGCGTGCCACAACTACTGAAACCCGTGTGCCTAGAGCCCACGCTCTGCAACAAAAGAAGCCACCACAATGAGAAGCCTGGGCACCACAACAAAGAATAGCTCCCTTTTTTCGCAACTAGAGAAAAAAGCCTGTGCACAGCAACGAAGACCCAACACAGCCAAAAAAAAAAGTTTATATTAATAAAATTATTAGTCTTGATAAAATGGGGAATTTTAAGGAAAATATAAAGTGAACCAAACTATCTCAACAGTAAGTAAATAAGAGGAACAGACTAACATGAAAGTGTTTTAAAAAGTTAGCAAGAATTACTCCTCCAAAATGTCCTAGCCAGTATGATTTTACAGGACTCCCTCTCCTCCACACTGGTTCAAAAAAGGCTTAATTCTTCTATGCAGAAAATAATGGCATAATTCTGAATTAAATTCATAAAGCTATCATAACCCCACCCAAACCAAAGACAGATCAAAAGGCCCAAAGACAAATCAACTGACATGTTATCCGTTGATTCAGATACCTAAATGATATCTATTTAGGTGTGCTGATTCAAGAAAAATACACAATGACCAAGAAGGACTAATCCAATTATTAAGATTGAACACATTAATACAAACTAAAAAGAACATATGTTCTCCATCAAAACAATGCTTTAAAAAATTTCAGCATCTGTTCCTAATCAAATTCTTAGAAAACTAAGAATAGAATACTTCCTCACTATTACAAAGATTATTTATCTTAAATGAACACTCACCATTATATTTAACAGTGAAACACCAGAGGTATTCCCTTTAAAACCTCGGAAGTTGACAAGGATGTTATCATTTAACATCATTCTAAAAGTTTTATTATGATAACTCAGAAAACAAAACAAATGACTTTTAGTATTGGAAAAGAGGAAGTAAAAAGTCAGCATGTGAATTATGTGAAGACCATGATTGTCAACCTGAAAAACTTAAGAAAACCAGCTGAAAAACTGTAAGAACTAATAGCATAATTCAATAAGTTACAAAAATCAAAGCAAACACAAAATCCTATGAAATTTTCAGCTGATATATTCACTAATCAGTTAGTAAATGTCTTTTGAGAGTCACATTTTCAATTATAAGGATAAAGTTTCCATTTATACTGAGATGAGGAGGACTTCAGAGGAATAACTTTGAAGTGGGGAGAAGCAAGATGTCTATTTGAATATGCCAAGTTATAGACACCTGTGAGATTCAAATGCAGTTGAATTTATCGTATATCAGTATAGAGTTCATTGGGCTAAAGATACAGGTTGGGAGATGTTGGGATATGTACAGTATTTAAACTCATAAGACTTGAATTCACTTCAGGGGTGAGTATAGTGAGAAAAAAAAATTCATGTAAGGATCAAGCCTTGGGATGCTCCAAAATTCAGAGGCTGTTAAATACATACGAATCAGCAAAGGAGGCTGGAAGGCTGATAAGTTTAGAAGTGAACCATGAGTGAGTGCTGTTCTGGAGGCCAAGTAAAATATGTATTCTAAGAACGAAGACATAATCCTCTGTGGCAAATGCTGCCCATTAGTCAAGTAAGAAGAGGACAGAGCAGTTGGCATTGGACTTGACAATGTGAAGATTATTCATAATCTTGACAAGAGTCGTTTTGGTGAAGTGATATGGATGTAAAGTCTGATTAGAGTGGGTTCAGGAAAGAAAAGAAAGGGAGAGGGATTAGACATGTAAGCACCAAAAAAACTCTTGAGTTTATCTATGGAAGGAAATAGAAAAATAGGACATTAGTTAGACAAGGCTGCAATTGAGCTTTTTACTTTTTAAAAAAAAATAGAGAACATATAACAGCATTTTGGTGTGCAGAAGGGAATAATCCAGGAACATATGGAATATTGGTGATACATGAGAGTAAGGTAGAGTTTCTGAAACTGTACCTTTGAATGAGCAAGAGTCTATAGATCCAGCTAGAGTATAAGTGGAGCCGTTGCAGAGACAGTTCCACTCATAACAACAGTAGGGAAAGTATATAGATACAGATTCAAGTAGTCTGGTGAATGTGATAGTTAGAATGTGTCAAAATTTTCTTCATCTTCTTCTGTTCTGATTATAACTTTGTCCTTTTGGGGGGGTTCTCCATTTATCTTTTGTGGTAATAAAAACTGTAAGAGCTCCATGACATAAATAGTTATAGGAAAACTTAAAGTTTTAAAAAAATTTAAATAACTTTTCAAGAGTCCCGTCTTTAAATACCTTAGGATATTTCACTGCAAAACTAGTTTAGCTGGGTATGTAGTTTTGAACTTCTTTCTACTAAGCTTGTTTTTACTTTAATGTATTTATACTTGCTGTTTCTTCTGCATGGCTCATCTTTCTTCCAGATATATACATGGCTGGCTTCCTGTTATTATTTATATCTCTCCTTAAATTTTACTTTGTCTGATAAAGCTTGACTGCCCTGCCCAAAAGAACACTTATCCCCCAGTCATTTTCATTTCTATTGTCTTGATTTTTTTTTTCATGGAATTTGTCACTTTCTGTAATTATCTTATATACAGTTTTTTGTTGTTCAGTTTCTGTCTCTTTCCATAAGTCTGTAAGTTCCATGAGGTTAGCAATATTGCTGGTCTGGTTCACCTGTGCACCCAGTGTATTAATGTTTGTTGTGTCTCCAGCAATTACTGTGTGTTGAATGAATGCATAAATGATGAGGAAATTATAGCATAAAAACACTAAAATGGTAACACACATTATATATTTAATTATTTTTAGGAATTCTTCCACATATGAAAGAATGAAATTATAATCATCCTAGAAGACTTGTATACTTAAATGCTGGAGACCCTTTGAGGACAGGGATCATTGTATTTTGCTTTGTATCTTCCACCTTGACCAGTGCAGTGTTTCATAAATAAAAGCATTATGGTTAATACTCACTAAATGAGTTCATGAATAAATTGATGGATTAATGAAATTTGCTAAAACCGAGGCATACTTTAGGTTTGTTACCTTATTTTTCCTCAATCAGTATTTTACTGTGGGTAATACTTTAAAAAACAGGAATTAGCACATGTGATTGAATATGCCTGGTTTTTAAAGCAACTTAGGGCTTTAAAGACTTTAGCATCCCCTCCTAGGTACTAACTAGAGAATTAAGGAGTATATAATTAACTTTATAATAAGCTGATTATAGAGCAACACCAGTGTGAAGCAACAAATCATCTTATCATCTAGAATACTGCATGAGATCAAGGAGAGAAACATTTATTATATTAAAGAAAAGTTACATTGCCCATTTAGTACAAAAGGACTACATAAAACTGGTTATGTTGTAGGGAAAAATGCTTAGACGTAAGCATTTTGCTTTTATGTATTAATATCCTACTGAAGTTCTTAGGGTAGAAAGCAGTTATGATTACTGGCAGGTGTCCATAGGCATATTTTATTATGGGTAGCTCATGGAAAACTAAAGACTGCCTCATCTCAACAAACCCTGTGCAGAAAATTATTCAGAAGGTGATGGATTAGTCAAAATCAGCTTCTTAGCCACTTACAATGCAGAGGTTGGCATTGTTACATTCAGATAGGTAATTTTAAAATTCCTTAACAGACCAATGTTGAAAGTCAGCGTAAGGGTATTGACTTTATATAAACTCATTGTCTAGCTCCTTTATTATCTTGTTAATTAATTCATTTAACATTACAGAGTTAACATTATATGCTTCAGATAATCCTAAGCATCAAAGATAAGTAAGATGTCATAAAACCTGCCCTTCCTGAACATATAATGGGCCAAGAATCTGAAGTGAATATAAAAGAAAGAAGAAAGCCAAGGTGCAAGAGGAGCATATCTTAAATATTAATGAGTATATGAATCACCTGGAAGGGGGGATGGGAGAGTCTTGTTAAAATGATTATTGAATTGAATCATATTGAATTAAATAGGTCTGGGTTTGGGCCTGAGCTTCTGCATTTCTAACAAGCTCCCAGGTGATGCTGATTCTTGGACAATACCATAAGTAAGGAGACAGTGTAAAACAAGGGGAGGTCTTTGATTTTCTGAACCTTTCAGTGATTTGAATAGATGCAAGGGATAAAAGCAAGACAGAGTGAAATGCTGCAAAGCCTTGTATGCACATGTGAGGGTACTCTGACTGGCACCTCTGAACCTTGTTATTACCATATGCAAATAGCTCTTTGGCCACTCTTCACAGCTACAGCCCTGCCCACCTTTGAGAGAACCAGCCTGGGAACAATACCCACTCAGGCCCTGGAGACATGCTTGAGACCACTTAGGAAAAGAATTCTAGGTGCTTCAAGATATAAATTGTCTCCAGTGCATGGAAGCATGAGAGATCATAGATCCAGATAAAACAGACTCTACAGACATGGAACTGGATTCAGAATGTGGAAGGACTCAAATCCTCATGTATACGTGTGTACACATACTTGAGTAGAATGAAGGAGCTGGGGGCAAGGTCCCCAGAACAAGGATAAAGTGAAAAGTGTAGACAGTTGGGCTTTTGTTATATATTCAGCTCTGTGCTGTGCGTATGTCCTAGGGATTCTCTGATATATGAAAGAATGAGGGTCCATAACACAAAATAAGGAATAAAATATCAATTAATCTGGAGTTCCTAAGACTTAACTTTAGAATTATCAATCTCATCATTCTTCTTCACTCTTTAGTCAGTGGCTAGCCATTCCAATGGGAAGAAGGCATGCCAATGAATGATCTACTAGTAGTTTATTACCATTTAATAATCACTTTCATTATCCCTACTTCCTATTTTCATCTTCTCTATTATCCTCAAAAAAAAGATAAGTAAAACAAAGATAAAAATTAAATTATATGACAGTAGAACTCTGACCCACAACCTGGGCAGCAACTAGCTCAAGAAGCCAAACCACAATCTCTGTGGCAATCAGTCCAGAATGGTCAGGACTTAGTCAATGACTATCAACTTCTCTATTTTTTGCCCTCACTTCCAAATCAGAAAGCAATGAGAGACAGACAAATACTCTTCTGAAACCAATCATATAAGATGTCTTATATCTACTTAGCCCACCTACAGCTTCCCCATTCCAACACAAAGACACAAGCATCACTTATGACTAACTGTTGCTAGATCTCATGGGGTCATCTAAGTCTAAATCCTCTTGTCCTCCAGGAAAAAAACTCCTGTTTCTTGTAAGTATTCCCATTACATCTTAATTCTTGTGCCTATCTCTTTAAATGGTATAACATCACCAGGAATGATTTGGGCCTTCATTGTCTACTCTGGAGAAAGGTTGACTGGAACAAAACTGTTCACTTGAGAATCATCTTAGAAATAAAGGAAAGGCGGCGGGGTGGTGTGATGAATTGGGAGATTGGGATTGACATATATACACTAATATGTATCAAATGGTTACATTTATACAAAAATAAATAAAATATAATTTTAAAAAAGAAAATAAAGGAAATAAGGGCAGCATTTTTTTTGGTATATAAGGGCAAACAAAATTCTGATTCAAAAATTGCTTCACTTAAATGTTCTTTGGCCAAATCTAACAAGCAATTTGACAAACTTAGGCAATAACAAACTAGACTCATTTTCCTAGAAATCTTTACTCTCCTTGTCCCCCATTTGACTCTTTATATCTGGCTCTTCTCTTCCCCTTTGACTTCTGACTGTTCTTCCACACTTCTGTTGATGTCTTCCTTCTCCTCCTCTTGTCCAGACCCTCTACCTTTTCCCAGTGACTCTCCTAAGACCCCAGAATACTAGTTGCCTCTTAACAATATATCTCTCCTATAAGCTAGGATTACAGGCAACTGTAGAAGTCAAATCTTAAGCCCATGTTAAATTTAAGCTATCATTAAAGATTTTCCTAAACCCCAAGAAGACCAGCAACTGTTTGTAGGAGAATCTAGAATTATTTTGATTGCATAGGATCCAGGGTTGCCTGGACAGAATCAACTTGTGCACACATTGGTTAGAACCTCAGATACTAAATCTTTTTTTTTTTTTTAACATCTGTATTGGAGTATAATTGCTGTACAATGGTGTGTTAGTTTCTGCTTTATAACAAAGTGAGTCAGTTATACATATACATATGTTCCCATATCTCTTCCCTCTTGCATCTCCCTCCCTCCCACCCTCCCTATCCCACCCCTCTAGGTGGTCACAAAGCACCGAGCTGATCTCCCTGTGCCATGTGGCTGTTTCCCACTAGCTGTCTATTTTACATTTGGTAGTGTATATATGTCCATGCCACTCTCTCACTTTGTCAGAGCTTACCCTTCCCCCTCCCCATATCCTCAAGTCCATTCTCTAGTAGGTCTGTGTCTTTATTCCCGTCTTACCCCTAGGTTCTTCATGACCTTTTTTTTTTTTTTCTTAGATTCCATATATATGTGTTAGCATACGGCATTTGGTTTTCTCTTTCTGACTTACTTCACTGTGTATGACAGACTCTGGGTCCATCCACCTCACTACAAATAACTCAATTTCATTTCTTTTTATGGCTGAGTAATATTCCATTGTATATATGTGCCACATCTTCTTTATGCCTTCATATGATGATGGGCACTTAGGTTGCTTCCATCTTCTGGCTATTATAAATAGAGCTGCAGTGAACATTTTGGTACATAACTCTTGTTGAATTATGGTTTTTTCAGGGCATATGCCCAGTAGTGGGATTGCTGGGTTGTATGGTAGTTCTATTTTTACTTTTTTAAGGAACCTCCATACTGTTCTCCATAGTGGCTGTATCAATTTACATTCCCACAAGCAGTGTGAAAGTGTTCCCTTTTCTCCACACCCTCTCCAGCATTTATTGTTTCTAGATTTTTTGATGATGGCCATTCTGACTGGATGATAATATCTCATTGTAGTTTTGATTTACATTTCTCTAATGATTAGTGATGTTGAGCATTCTTTCATGTGTCTGTTGGCAATCTGTATATCTTCTTTGGAGAAATGTCTGTTTAGGTCTTCTGTCCATTTTTGGATTGGGTTGTTTGTTTTTTTTTAATGTTGAGCTGCATGACCTGCTTGTAAATTTTGTAGATAAATCCTTTGTCAATTGCTTCATTTGCAAATATTTTCTCCCATTCTGAGAGTTGTCTTTTGGTCTTGTTTATGGTTGCCTTTGCTGTGCAAAAGCTTTTAAGTTTCATTAGGTCTCATTTGTTTATTTTTGTTTTTATTTCCATTTCTCTAGGAGGTGGGTCAAAAAAGATGTTGCTGTGATTTATGTCATAGAGTGTTCTGCCTATGTTTCCCTCTAAGAGTTCGATAGTTTCTGGCCTTACATTTATGTGTTTAATCCATTTTGAGCTTATATTAGTGTATGGCGTTAGGGAGTGTTCTAATCTCATACTTTTACATGTTGCTGTCCAGTTTCCCAGCACCACTTATTGAAGAAGCTGTCTTTTCTCCACTGTATATTCTTACCTCCTTTATCAAAGATAAGGTGACCATATGTGTGTGGGTTTGTCTCTGGGCTTTCTGTCCTGTTCCATTGATCTATTGTTTTGTTTTTGTGCCAGTACCATACTGTCTTGTTTACTGTAGCTTTGTAGTCTAGTCTGAAGTCCAGGAGCCTGATTCCTCCAGCTCCATTTTTCGTTTTCAAGATTGCTTTGGCTATTTGGGGTCTTTTGTGTTTCCATACAAATTGTGAAATTTTTTGTTCTAGTTCTGTGAAAAATGCCAGTGGTAGTTTGATAGGGATTGCATTGAATCTGTAGATTGCTTTGGGTAGTAGAGTCATTTTCACAATGTTGATTCTTCCTATCCAAGAACTTGGTATATCTCTCCATCTATTTGTATCATCTTTAATTTCTTTCATCAGTGTCTTATAATTTTCTGCATACAGGTCTTTTGTCTCCTTAGGTAGGTTTATTCCTAGATATTTTATTCTTTTTGTTGCAGTGGTAAATGGGAGTGTTTTCTTAATTTCATTTTCAGATTCTTCATCATTAGTGTATAGGAATGTCAGAGATTTCTGTGCATTAATTTTGTATCCTGCTACTTTACCAAATTCATTGATTAGCTCTAGTAGTTTTCTGGTAGCATCTTTGGGATCCTCTATGTATAGTATCATGTCATCTGCAAACAGTGACAGCTTTACTTCCTCTTTTCCGGTTTGGATTCCTTTTATTTCTTTTTCTTCTCTGATTGCTGTCACTAAAACTTCCAAAACTATGTTGAATAAGAGTGGTGAGAGTGGGCAACCTTGTCTTGTTCCTGATCTTAGTGGAAATGGTTTCAGTTTTTCCCCATTGAGGACGATGTTGGCTGTGGGTTTGTCATATATGGCCTTTATTATGTTGTGGAAGGTTCCCTCTATGCCTACTTTCTGCAGGGTTTTTATCATAAATGGGTGTTGACTTTTGTTGAAAGCTTTCTCTGCATCTATTGAGATGAACATATGGTTTTCCTCCTTCAATTTGTTAATATGGTGTATCATGTTGATTGATTTGCATATGTTGAAGAATCCTTGCATTCCTGGAATAAACCCCACTTGATCATGGTGTATGATCCTTTTAATGTGCTGTTGGATTCTGTTTGCTAGTATTTTGTTGAGGATTTTTGCATCTATGTTCATGAGTGATATTGGTCTGTAGTTTTCTTTCTTTGTGACATCTTTGTCTGGTTTTGGTATCAGGGTGATGGTGGCCTCGTAGAATGCATTTGGGAGTGTTCCTCCCTCTGCTATATTTTGGAAGAGTTTGATAAGGATAGGTGTTAGCTCTTCTCTAAATGTTTGATAGAATTCGCCTCTGGAGCCATTTGGTCCTGGGCTTTTTTTTGTTGGAAGAGTTTTAATCACAATTTCAATTTCAGTGCTTGTGATTGGTCTGTTCATATTTTCGATTTCTTTCTGGTTCAGTCTTGGCAAGTTGTGCATTTCTAAGAATTTGTCCATTTCTTCCAGGTTGTCCATTTTATTGGCATAGAATTGCTTATAGTAATGTCTCATGATCTTTTGTATTTCTTCAGTGTCAGTTGTTACTTCTCCTTTTTCATTTCTAATTCTATTGATTTGAGTCTTCTCTCTTTTTTTCTTGATGAGCCTGACTAATGGTTTATCAATTTTTTTAATCTTCTCAAAGAACCAGCTTTTAGTTTTATTGATCTTTACTATCGTTTCCTTCATTTCTTTTTCATTTATTTCTGCTCTGATCTTTATGATTTCTTTCCTTCTGCTAACTTTGGGGTGTTTTTGTTCTTCTTTCTCTAATTGCTTTAGGTGCAAGTTTAGGTTGTTTATTTGAGATGTTTCCCATTTCTTAAGGTAGGATTGTATTGCTATAAACTTCCTTCTTAGAACTGCTTTTGCTGCATCCCATAGGTTTTGTTTCATTGTATTTTCATTGTCATTTGTTTCTAGGTATTTTTTGATTTCCTCTTTGATTTCTTCAGTGATCACTTTGTTATTAAGTAGTGTATTGTTTAGCCTCCATGTGTTTGTATTTTTTACAGATCTTTTTCTGTAATTGATATCTAGTCTCATAGCATTGTGGTCGGAAAAGATACTTGATACAATTTCAGTTTTCTTAAATTTACCAAGGCTTGATTTGTGACCCAAGATATGATCTATCCTGGAGAATGTTCCATGAGCATTTGAGAAAAATGTGTATTCTGTTGTTTTTGGATGGAATGTCCTATAAATATCAATTAAGTCCATCTTGTTTAATGTATCATTTAAAGCTTGTGTTTCCTTATTTATTTTCATTTTGGATGATCTGTCCATTGGTGAAAGTGGCGTGTTAAAATCCCCTACTATGAATGTGTTACTGTTGAATTCCCCTTTTATGGCTGTTAGTATTTGCCTTATGTATTGAGGTGCTCCTATGTTGGGTGCATAAATATTTACAATTGTTATATCTTCTTCTTGGATCGATCCCTTGATCATTATGTAGTGTCCTTCTTTGTCTCTTGTCAGGTACTAAATCTTGAGTGACAAAAGGTGATTGAACTGGTCCAGAAAGGGACATTATTTCTGCAAAGGAAAGACTCTTCTTTCTTCAATAAACCTGAGGGTCAAAAAGGGTCCCCAAAATAGGGAAACATCCTAAAAGCCATATTGAAACATTTCCAATATAAATCAATTGGACCATAATTCATTCACACAAATAGAGAAAAAAAGTGAAATTAGAATTGGATGTATCTCCTTTACTTGAACTACAGGTGTTATAACACCTGGCAGAACATTTTGAAGCTGTTTTTGAAGAGTTAAAAACAAGGCTCAAACTTGTGGCCCTGCAGATCGAACTGCTGTTGGCGCATTTCCCTTCACCTGTTGACAGGACATTTGTAGATACTTTAAACAGAAGGGATATTTTGAACAAAAGCTATTCCATTTTACAAAAGAAAACCAATACAAAGAAAAATCTCTCAACTCAGATCAAAGAGAATGATCCAAGGATAGAAATCATTCAGTATCCTGCCTTACCCTTAAACACTCAAGATGAATTAAAAATATATATGGTCAACCTCATCAGTTCCTGGTAAGATATTCCTGGTGCTACTGTTTTACATTAAACTTTGTTATCTTTGCTCAGCTTCTTCCTGGGAGTAAACATAGGACACAGGTGCTAGGTATTTATAATAACTCACTGGTTTTTTGCTTTCTTTTAGCCTTGAAATGTAACCCTTGGACCTTTGACTAAACAACATTACTTCCTGCCTTGTAATACCACCCATGAAAATTTAATAGGGAGAGATTTACTTTGCTAATGGAATTATAATATTAAGTGCACACCAGAGGGACTATTTCTTGAGGTTCCAGAGGGCTCCAGTATTCAGAATCAAGTTGTGTCTGCTCTGCATATACCTTTGCCTTTTCCACTGTATTTGGTGCAGAACATATTAAAGTTCAGATAGATCTTACCAAACTGTTACACAAACTTCCCCAATATCCCTTGAAGCCAGAAGCAAAGAAAAGACTTAAACCTATATTTGTAGGCCTTATCTCCAAAGACCCTCTCAACTCTGCACTAGCCCTTGTAATGCTCTTATGTTACCAGTAAATAAACCAAATAGATGAGGATATCATTGTTAAAGGTCTCAGAATATTCAAAAACTTAACTCTCTCTTCCCAGTAGTACCTAACCTAAATACCATCCTGGCATCAAGTCTGCCCAAAGCCACCTATTTCACCATAGTGGAATTTTTCTCTGCTCTTTTCAGTGTTCCCCTAACCCAGGACAGTCAGTATTTGTGGCAGACAATGATATATGTGGAAAGTTATGCTCCAGGGTTCAACGAAGCCCCCTCCTGTTTTTCCCAAGTCTTCATTCAAGACTTAGAAGGTCTAAATTTTCTGTGTGACTCAGTTCTGATATAATATGTAAATGATTTGTTCAAAGAACAAACACTTTGTTCAGAGAACAAAGAAGCTTGTAAAAAGATTCTATTTACTTGTTCTCAGCCTTAGCAGAAGAGGGACATAAAGTTTCAAAAGATAAATTGCAAATTTGCCAAAGCATAGTCCATATTTATAGTATGACTTAACTAATGAGGGAAAAACACTCTCCAAATAGAATAAAGATTATCCAAACATAGTGTAGACCCCTCATAAACTGATAGCTAAGAGAATTTCTAGGCTGATCTGGACATTGCAGGCAATGGGTATCAAATTTTTCTGAGATTGCAACACCTTTTTATGAATTGACCAAGTCATCAGTAAGAGATCCTCTCCTTAGGGAGCCCAAACACGAACAGGTCTTCCCTACCTACAAAAGGCCTTTTTGTCTATTTGTGCATGTACAATATGTGCAGTCCTTGGGATTTTAGCTCAGCATCATGGGGACCATTAAAAACCCATCACTTACGATAGCTTTATGCTTGACCTAGTTGCAAGACTTATTTCCCTTGTTTTAGAGCATTTGTTGATGCTTCTGCTGAACTAGTTCTCAGCAACCCATTTAACCTCATGGTTCCTCACACAAAATCATTCCATTATTGATTGAGAACACAAAATACTTTTCAGCAATCAGATTAACCTCTTGAGATTCTGTTAGTTTCTCCTTCTTACATTACTATTCACTGTTACAATATCCTGCCCCTACAATGAAAAGGGAACCTCACGGTTGTCTTACCTCAGATAGGGAACTTTCTGTACCTTGCTCAGATTTATCGAGATTTTCATTGAGAATTATGACCTATTATTTGTTGCTGGATCATACCTCAATGTTGAAACTGAAGCCTATGAAGCAAGATATGCTCTCACTAAATTAATCTCTCCTTTAGAATAGAATTCTCTATCTGACATAAAATCAACCCAGAACGCAGAGCTTTTTGCACTTACTAGAGCATGTAAACTAGAAAATAACCTAGAATAAACATTTATACAGATACCAAGGATGCTTTTGGAGTAGGACATGATTTTGGGTTGCTTTAGAGACAAAGAAGGTCTCATCTCTGCTGCAACATCCACCAAAATGGACGAGTTGAGGAATTTTTAAATGCATTTCTACCTCCTAGAGAGCTGGCCGTAGAAAGTTTGAGACCCATGCAAAAGGAGAAAATATGGAATCTAAAGAAAAATCTCTATCAAGTGATTATGCAAAATGATTAGCCTTAACTAAGGTTATGATCCTATCTAAACCCTTACAGGATAAATGGCTGGAGGATTTCAAAGAGTCTATTAGGCAATATCAATGTATAGCTCATTATTTTGAGAAGGAAGAACAGAAAAAATCTGGTCATACCCTTCACTCAGATAATTCTGACGATCACAAGATGGTCTGGTTGGTGGCACCAGATGATTTCAAATAGATATTAACTAAATTTCTCCATGAAACCACTAAACAAGTTACGGACACATTGGTTAATATCTTAAATCAACTTTGGTTAGGAAACGTCAAAAAAAATAAAAGCCAGAAGAGTTTATAATCAGTTCATGAACTATATGTTAGCAATATAATGTTGGAGAAACCTTAAAGATAGGACATGGACATAAAACAAAGCCTTAAGGGACATTTGACCATCTTGGATGAATTTTATCTATCTGCCCCCCTACGTGGGATTTGAATATGTTTTCATTATTATATATTTTCAGAACAGGTTAAACCCTTTCTTTGCTCAAAATATACAATGTCTAAAATGGTGTTTGATTTTGTGTTTCCAACCTAGGTTTACCAACTTGTATATAAAGTGACTGAAGTAGAAATTCATGGGAAACTTTAAAGAACTCTGTAAGGTGTTACCCCCTTACTCAACAACTATACTACACTTAATACCCACAACCTTCTGGAAAGGTTGAAAGAGCTAATGATATATATCAAGTACACCTAACAAAAGCCATCAGAAACCCTTGAGTTTCCTTGGCCAAAGCTACTCTTATTATCCCTTATGCCATATGGCTCACTCCCTTGCGGACATATCAGTTATCCTTCTATGAAACGCACGGAAGACCCACACATTTAGGGGTTTCATTTCTGATACTAGACTCTGATCTGCTGCATACAGGCATGGTAAAATATTTCAAGGGACTCTGGAACTATGCCAGAATTATTATCAACAAGTTAAGGTTGCCTTTCTACATCATCAATATGATCTTTAGTCTCATCATTATCTTCAACCAGATTTTGTCTGTTGGAGGAGACATCAGGGAAGAACTTCTCTTGAAACTCATACAGAAAAAATCTTACTAGGTACCAATAATAACAAATACAGCAGTGAAAATCCAGAACGTTGATCCTTGGGTTCATGTTTCATCACTGAAGAACCAATCGAGTATCTGCACAATTAGAAAGCTACTCTAATAGAGGAACTCATACTGAGAATTCTCAGAAATCTTCTAGAATCCACTTGTCTTCAGAAACAAACAGCTAACTCAGGACCTTTGGAACAAGGTGATGACCTTGGAATGTAGCCAAGCTTATGCTCAAAGTAGCAGATGAAGACCCCTGTATAAGTCCTGTTTTCCTTTTTTAATTGTTTGCTTATTTCTCTCTTTTTTCCTTGATGTTGACAACTCTAATAACGTTTTTCTCTTTTCTTTCCTTTTTATGATAATTGTTAGGTCAGAACATATTCTAGTGCCTTTCTTGGATTTCCCAAATAGTAGCTACTGCCCTCAATCTTACCAGCTGCTGTATGTACTACCCATGATAGGATCTTCATGATAAAAACTTCTGGGCAATTCTGATCTCATCAAGTGAACCATAGAAAATTACAGCTGATAGCATTTTGGCTTGAATCTACATGGAAAATGACCTTTAGCACATCAAACTTTAACTTTGCTAGTGTTCCTCTCAGAAAAAGAGCAAATTACTGTAATCTATTGATCAGACCCTAGGTAAATCTAAATTTAAATTTAGTAATCTTTGTAAGGCAATGAGCTAAATACTTGCCATATAAAAAAGAATAATAGAGATCCAAATATGTAATTCAGCTAATGTAAGGCCTTGGTCTGTACAAATCCTTTTCTTCCTGGATCTTCATGTATTCCTATTGGATATTACTTCCTTTGGGGCTAGGGATGCCTAGTCCTTTTTGCCTCATGTTAACACCTCATGCACTTTTGAAATTTCAAAGTTTGTATGTACGTAACCTAATTCTGTAAGTCACTAAGCATGGGAATTCTGAATCCTGTTATGAGTTCTAAAAGAAGATCACCTTTGACTATTGAAGTACTCCCACTGGGAGGATTACTGATTCACTGTTTATACAAGCTATCAGAGCAATCATACAAATAGAAGAGGCAGTAAAAACTTATCATTAACTGACAGAAGTTATTAATGATACTGCCAATGCTCTAGATTTGTTGTTGGCTACTCATTTTGGTGTCTGTTTCCATTGTCATTATTTCGTGCTGTACTTGGGTCAATGTAGCAGACAAGATAGAATCTTGGCTGGTCTGTGATTGTCACCCCGTCCCACCCTACCCATCAATATTCTCCACTCTCTCCTACGAACATTACTTTTCTTCCCAGTTTTACTTTCCTAGCGTCCTGACATCCTAAATACATCAGCAGTTCCAATAACTAGATAATGTTCCTCGTTTTTAACTTTATCTTGCATTTTTGCTTGAGTTGTTTTAATTTTAAAAAACACGGTAAATTGAAGTTTCCGTAATCTGCTTTTTCCAGTTACGATCTCATGACAAGAAATAGTCAAGCACTTCCTTCTTTGTGCATTCTACACTAGAGAGCAATTCTCTCCAGTGCCCTGAGAAAACAATTTTTGCAATAGCCAGTTTGGGTGTTTGCTTTTTAAAATTTGAAAAACAGAAACAGAATAATAAAAACACAAAGAGTAATGATGAAGAGGTAAAAAAGGATCTAAAGGAGACTATTTAAAGAACTGGATTGTTTAGGCAAGTAACGGAGCAGATTCAAGGTTGCATAAAAGCCTACCTTGTGGTGAAAACATGACTACCTAATGATTTTTTATGAATGACATCTGGGAGAATGAAGAATGAAACTAATTACAATTTCTAATGGAACATTTGATCTAGACAATGATTCTGTGGCACCAAATGCCTTCAGGAAGCTTTCTTCTCAGCTGGAACCTAATTTTACTGGACCCATTTTACTCTGTATGATAATGCGGATGTCCTTTGTGGCTTCTTTGATGTCAAAAAGGCATCACTATGTGCTGTTTAGGAGTTAGTTCCTTTCTAAATAAGATCTCACTGGGTCATTACCCAGAAGCAATAATTGGGCCATCAGGGACAAGATGAGCTCAAATGAAAGAATTATTCACTGGCTGAAGATGATAAGCCACTAAAGCAAAAATCAGCAAAGACCACAGATTGTATCATCAGCTTTAGACCTTTTTCCTGCTTTTTAAATGGAAAAAGGAACTGACCATATATACTTTGTTTAATAAATGTTTTAAGGTGCCATTTTTAACCAAAAAATGTTTATTGTTTCCCCTCCTTACAAATAAAAGGAGAGAAAATAGGAAAATTTCAAATACTGTAAACCAACAAAGAGTTAAGGAGAAAAGAATACGCTAAAGAGAAAATAAATAAAAATACTGTCTAACCATGATATGAAGGAATTGGGCTACTTTGAATAAATTTAAAAAATAACAGCATTTCCTATTTTTAAAATGAATAGTTTGATTTGGCATATAAGATATTATGAACAATGGTTTTTACACATATAACTGTAATAAAGTAAATGCTTTACAAATAGACATTTTATTCAAATGATACAGAAATATTTTCATCATCAGGGAACAAATATCTATTATCATCTCATTTGCATTGCTTTTATTTTATGTTATATATTTGAAAATAGGGAATCAGTGTTTTTTCAGTTCAATTGTTAAACTGCCAAAAATAAAATAATAAAACTTTATCTTTAATTGCAACCCTCTAAGGGTTGCTTTTCTTTTTTGGTTTTCTTCAATGCAAAAAGCACTTCTTATGGGTAGAAAATGATAGCTCTACACTTGTGTCTGTTCATGTTTCAAATTTTTAATTGGGGAGTTTTATTAAAGGTATATTGTATAGCACAGGAAATATAGCCAATATTTTTATAATAACTTTAAATGGAGTATAATTTATAAAAATATTGAATCACTGTGTTGTACACCTGAAACTAATATAAAATTGTAAATCAACTATACTTGACTTTAAAAAAGTATATTATCATACATGGCATCACTTTGAAAATCAGTTGTTTAGAATCTGGAATAGTTGGTTGTCTGCACTCTACAGTAAAATTGTAATTAGAGGCTGTAAAAGCCTGTTTAAATCCATGATTTAAATGAGAAAGTGACTTAATTGAGCCACTATGAGAAAGTGGACTTATAAGTTACAGGTTATGAACACGTTGTAAAGTGAGCAACTGTCCCAATTTGTCCAGGACTGAGAGGTTTCCCATAACACAAGGAGGCTTTCAATGCCAAAACCAGGATCATCCCAGGCAAACTGGGAGGAATTGGTTACCCTAAGGCATGTCTTCTGTTGGCTGCCCTGGAATGGGCACCCCCATCATAAAATCCAGCCAGAGATATCACAGTGCTCTTTCTACCATCTCATGTAAGTGTATCATTGCAATGGAGGTGAGGGAAGAAGCCAGGCAAATATCTTTGGCAAAAGTACCAGGGTAGTAAGGAAAGAATGTTAGATCATATTGTAAGTGTGAAGGGAAGCCAATGAAGAGTATTAAACTGTGTGACAAGATGTGACTTTTTAAAAAATCTGACTTATTTTTTTAATAGAATCCCTCTGGCTGCAGGTGGAGGACAGACTGTAGAAAAAGGAAGAGTGGAAACAGGATGACCATTTAAGGATCTCTGTGGAAGTTCAGGAGAGAGTCATTATAGGGTGGTACTGGTGGATTTGATGAGAAGTAATTGGACTGGGATGTATTTTGAATATTGAACCAATCGGATTTATGCATGCATGAGATGTAGGATATGAGAAAAAGGGAGAAGCCATGGATTACTACAAGGTTTTTGCCCTGAGCAGTTGGGTAATTGATGTTGCCTTTTACTCACATGGCAAATGCTAAAAGGACAACTGATGTGCTGGGAAATCATTTTGTTTCCCATGTGTTAAGTTTGGTATGTTTATTAGAAATTCAAATAAAAGTCAGGTAGTCTATTGTTAACAAAAGTCTAGAGTTTAGGATAAATACAGATATAAATCTAATGGTCAACAATGTTTGTCTGATAAATACAGATGTAAATCTAATGTTCAGCAATGTTTGTATTGTATTTAAAATCATGGAACTGGAGGGGTTCATCTGATAGAAAAGGAAAAAGTTGAGGACTAAAGCCAAAGAAT
Organism: Kogia breviceps; assembly: GCF_026419965.1. Classification (NCBI taxonomy): domain Eukaryota; kingdom Metazoa; phylum Chordata; class Mammalia; order Artiodactyla; family Physeteridae; genus Kogia; species Kogia breviceps. The sequence continues at coordinate 83,898,571 of NC_081317.1, forward strand.
GTCAACATTTAAAGGTTAGAAAGAGGAGAAAGAGGTGACAAAGGAGGCTGAAAAGGAGAAGCCAGTGGGGCAGAAGGAAAACTGGAATAATTTAGTGTCATGACGTCAACAGAAGAGTCTCAAGAAGGAAGGCTCAATTAAGGATGTCAGATACTGTTAAAAATTTAATAAGATGAAGATTAATGATTTCGATCAGTTTGGAAACATATAGACTTTTATGAGAGTAGTTTCCATGCATGAAAGCATGAGTGGAATGGGTTTGGGAGAGCAGGGAGGAGAATGAATGGACCTAGAGAGTGTGGTCTGAGGACTGAAGTCACCACCATACAAATTTAATCAAAAGTGGTAGCATTTAATGTTTTTAACAGCTGGTCTGTACTTAAGTATGTTGTATACTTGTGAGTTCAAAGCATTCTTCATAAAACCATGCATAATTCTAATTTGTGCTTGTTTTAAGAAAAAAGGCAGGACATTTTATCTGTGGCTTCATTGCTCTTACAAGCAGGCTGTGGCCACCATTATACAGCTATAATGAGATGACATATCTGTACCTCTTGTAAAAATAGTTCAGGTAAAATGAGGCAGGGACTTTTCCTAAAAAGCTTATTCACTGTGGGATTGAGATCATTATTATTAACAGATCATCAGTCTTGGTCTTGACTTATCAATATGGAAAGGAAAGCCACCTTTCACCCATTTGTTCAACATGGTGACATCTTGGTCTTAAATTACAATTATAATAAAAATGGTAACAATGATGATAATTGTGTTGGTACCTGACATCTTACTGTATAACTGTTACTGAATACAGGATCACAAATGAGTATGCTTTTTTCACACTGGATTTCAATGTCAACAATTTAATTATTTATTAATTAGTGAGCATACCTAGTGCTAGGTTTAGGTTTTAAGAAAAAATAAATAAAATAGATCTTGATATGGCTTTGACTATAGATTGGTCCAAATTGAAACATAGGCTGGAATGAAAAATTGGACAACATTAAAGTTATTTCACTTTGAACTACAGCCAAATATGCAAACAAGCAAAGCAAAGGACAGACAGGAAGTCAAGATTATAAGTAAATAGATGTTGCTCCAGGATGCCTGCCTTGTTCTTCTCAGAAGCAAGCCTAACTTCCATGGTGTCAGGAGCCAGCAGAGTGAGAAATCTCTCAGATTATGAGAGCCCAGAGTTCAGGCTTGCTCCCTTTGCTAATATTATACTGGGAAAGAATCTTATTAACAATCAAATATCTACCACATTAAAAATTCTTAGTGGTAAAAGTTGAATTGGATTTTAGGAAAAAAAATTGGGGGATGAGATGAGTGGAAAACAATCTACTTAGGGCAAGAACACAAAACAAAGGAACAGGAGACTGACCAGAAGGGTAACAGTGGTAATAACATTGATTAAAGTCATTTTTTGTGAAAAAACTTGCTAAAACCAGTGAACACCAGTCACCTAGGGAGGGGATGTTTCTTGTTCAAATGCAAAATTCTGATTCAGTAAGTCTCCAAGATGAGGTGGATGCAGCTGGTTAGGGCATAGTCTTTAAGTAGTGAGGCCCAAGCTGCTTCCCATGGTGAATTAGAGTAAAATGGGAAAGACGGGCTTAGAACAAATTGTAGAGGGTCCTGAAGGCTGGATTCAGGAGTTTGATTTCTAAATGTAGACAATGGGGCATTGATGGATTTAGATGAACTGCCATGAAAATGAATCATAATTTTAGGACTAGTCATAAGATAAGCAACAAAAGAATCAGGCAGGATGGGATGGATTTCTGAGAAGTTTAAAAGACTTGATAGGATTTGGAGGTACATAAAATATGTTTGAATAAAGTGAGATAGTCAATAAAGATCCCAAAGTTGGGAGGCAGGATGAAGAGAAAAATATTTCCATTACAAAAAGTGGTAAGTGAAGAGAGTTGGTGGATGGTGAAAGTGATGCTTGAGAGCACTGCCCCTTTATATCTAGAGATATGCTAGTATCATTAGTAATATTGGCAGAAGATAAAGTAAAACCGAGCCTTTGGCTGAGAGACAATAAATATGTGCATACCAAAAGATGAGAAGTTTGGGGGAAAATTAAATGTTAAATTTTTTGAAAGGGTGTTATTGTGAGCTGTGGAGTGAAGGAATAAAGGAAATGAATGGAAATGAGAACTTATATTCAGAAATTGATATGAAACTTCTAAAGCAACATACAAACATTGCAGAAGAGAGAGCAAACAAGCTTCAACTGAGGTCCTATTCATAAAGCATCAGCTCGAGTATGTCATTCAAGCTCTTTACATAATTATAGTTCAATACTTCTGCTGCATTTGCTGTTTATGTGGCTCAGTTTATTATGTAACTTAGGACCATCATTTTTGGGGATTCATTAATTCATGTAATGAATTAATTAAACCCACCCTATGTAAGGGTGTGTTTCTTTTCAACCTAAAGATGGCTTACCCACATTTAACTCAGAGGATTCTGATTATGAAGTGATTCTCATGAGTGTTTTGCTGACAGAGGCTTGAGCTCTTAGAATATTTTGTTGTTGTTGTTCCTTATACTGAATCATCTGGTAGTGTTGCTGTGGTGGGAACTCCTTGTTGTCTCTCAGTATCCTTTTCTCCTTTTTTTCATAACATTACATTTTTATTTACATAAACGTCCAGTAAAAGACTGCTTTTCCCGGCTTCCCTCATGGCTAGATATGGCCATACAACTAGGTTTTGGCCAATGCTATATTAGTAAAAGTGGTTTATGAAACTTCTTTAAAGAGGAATACGGTTGTGCCCTCCTACTGCAGTTTCTTTCTATATCTGATGATTGAAACATGGTCATGGTGGTAAACTACCTTGAACTATGGAGAACATGAGTGTTGCACAGTCAGAGGGCAGAGCATTAAGTTGCTGTCAGCCTGGTGTCCCTATATCCTTGAGTTGCCAATCACCTAAGCACTGACTCTTCCATGAAAGAGAAATACACTTCAATCTTCTGTATTTGGGGCTTTGTTACAGTAGCCAAATCTGTGTTCTAATGAATACAAGTAACTTTGAGAAAGGTGTTTTCAAAAACCTATTGCACACAGAAGTAGAGGACAAATGTATGGACACCAAGTGGTGAAAGTGGGGGTGGTGATGGTGGTTGTGAGATGAATTGGGAGATTGGGATTGACATATATACACTCATATGTATAAAATATGTTACTAATAAGAACACGCTATATAAAAAAATAAAATAGAATTCAGAAAAACAAACAAAAAAATCCCTATTGCACCTCTAGACCTTCCTCCCTAAGCAGAGGCCCTCTCATCTATTTCAGTTAACTATTAGAGCATCCTTCAACATTTGCCTTTGTCCCTAAAATCTCTATGCCTATCTGTGCATCAATCTCAGTTCAAGAAAACGAAACATTGTCTTATCACCAAAGCCCACTCTTCCATGTATACCCTCAATCATATTCCTTCTTAATTCATTAAGTGACATAAGCTAGGCATTATTTCCTATTTTGTACAGTGCCCCTCATTCCTGCTTTCAACTGGTTTTTTTTCTTCTAACATGCATAGTTCTGGTTCCATATCTTCATTTCCTTTTATGCCAAACGACTCAAATGATGGGGCTATGTATACTGTTTCAATTTCCTTTTCAGTCACTCTTCAAATAGTACTCTAAGAAAAGTCTCCCATTCTAATTATTTTATTCAAACTGCCCTTTTAAAAGATCATCTTTGGGTTTTTCCCCGATTATTAAAATAATAAATGCTAATTTCAAAAAACTCAGAATGTATAAAAGAGACCTAATCTCTAATCTGCCATCTAGGATGTATGTACATGTAATAAATATAAATGATATAGAATAATTATCCTATTATAAATATTATGACATAAACCAAATAGTATATGTAATATTTATATTATATATGTCTGATGTTAATATAATTTTATAATTTATATAATATAATTATGTTTATTAATATTAATGTTTGATATATCTTAACCAAACATTGGTATATTTATAATATTTTTATAGTATTTTGTATATATTGTAATATATAATGTTTGGTGTATATATATTTATAAGTATTAGTATTCATGCCAAATATTTTATATATAATATAAAATTTTGTTATATATATAATATTTGTTGTGCATCCTAATGTTTACAATTATATCTATTTTTATATTTTCACAATGAAATCATACTCCATATATATAATATTCTACTTTTTAGATGAATAATATAGTTTGGATGTTTTTTCTCATCAATACAAATGTATTATGTTAATACCAAGAGAATATTGTATTAAGTAGATATGCATTAATTTATTTAAACAACCGCTTATGATTGAACATTTGGGCTGTTTGTTTTCAGTTCCTGCCATTATACACAATGTTTAAACATTCGTCTCTACATGGCATGCTTGCTTTCTCCTTTTTGTTCTCGCTGATGTTGGTCTCTTCCCCATGAAAAGTATTTTCCTCTGTAGTCTCCCATATTCAGTTCAGGCAGAAAAATATGATCTAAACTTTCAATGAAATCTTCCCATTTTACTCTTCTCATTGGCGTCTGTCATCTGAATTTATGAACCCACTTTCCCCCTGCATTTTTTTGACATCTTTATTGGAGTATAATTGCTTTACAATGTTGTGTTAGTTGCTGCTGTATAACAAAGTGAATGAGCTATACATATATCCCCATATCTCTTCCCTCTTGCATCTCCCTCCCTCCCACCCTCCCTACCCCACCCCTCTAGGTGGACACAAAGCACCGAGCTGATCTCCCAGTGCTATGCAGCTGCTTCCCACTGGCTATCTATTTTACATTTGGTAGTGTATATATGTCCATGCCACTCTCTCACTTTGTCCCAGCTTACCAGTCCTTCTCCCTGTGTCCTCAAGTCCATTCTCTACATCTGTGTCTTTATTTCTGTCCAGCCCCTAGGTTCTTCAGAACCATTTTTTTTTAGATTCCATATATATGTGTTAGCATACCGTATTTGTTTTTCTCTTTCTGACTTCACTTTACAGACAATCTCTAGGTCTATCCACTTCACTACAAATAACTCAGTTTCATTTCTTTTATATGGCTAATATTCCTTTGTATATATGTGCCACATCTTCTTTATCCATTCATCTGTCAGTGGACACTTAGGTTGCTTCCATATCCTGGTTATTGTAAATAGAAGTGCCATGAACATTGTGGTACATGACTATTTTTGAATTATGGTTTTCTCAGGGTATATGCCCAGTAGTGGGATTTCTGGGTCATATGGTACTTATAGTTTTAGTTTTTTAAGGAACCTCCATACTCTTCTCCATAGTGGCTATATCAATTTACATTCCCACCAACAGTGCAAGAGGATTCCCTTTTCTCCACACCCTTTCCATGATTTAATGTTTGTAGATTTTTTGATGATGCCCATTCTGACCAGTATGAGTTGATACCTCATTGTGGTTTTGATTTGCATTTCTCTAATGATTAGTGATGGTAAACATCCTTTCATGTGTTAGTTGGCAGTCTTTATATCTTCTTTGGAGAAATGTCTATGTAGGTCTTCTGCCCATTTTTGGATTGGATTGTTTGGTTTTTTGGTATTGAGCTGCGTGAGCTGCTTGTATATTTTGGAGATTAATCCTTTGTCAGTTGCTTCATTTGCAAATATTTTCTCCCATTCTGAGGGTTGTATTTTCGTCTTGTTTTTGGTTTCCTTTGCAGTGCAAAAGCTTTTAAGTTTTATTAAGTCCCATTTGTTTGTTTTTATTTCCATTTCTCTAGGAAGTGGGTCAAAAAGGATCTTGCTGTGGTTTATGTCCTAAGAGTTTGATAGTGTCTGGCCTTACATTTAGGTCTTTACTTCACTTTGAGTTTATTTTTGTGTATGGTCTTAGGGAGTGTTCTAATTTCATTCTTTTACATGTAGCTTCCAGTTTTCCCATCACCACTTATTGAAGAGGCTGTCTTTTCTCCATTGTATATTCTTGCCTCTTTTATCAAAGATTCGGTGACCGTATGTGTATGGGTTTATCTCTGGGCTTTCTATCCTGTTCCATTGATCTATAATTCTGTTTTTGTGCAAGTACCATACTGTCTTGATTACTATAGCTTTGTAGTATACTCTGAAGTCAGGGAGCCTGATTCCTTCAGCTCCTTATTTCTTTCTCAAGATTGCTTTGGCTATTCGGGGTCTTTTGTGTTTCCATACAAATTGTGAAATTTTTTTTTCTAGTTCTGTGAAAAATTTCATTGGTAGTTTGATAGGAACTACACTGAATCTTTAGATTGCTTTGGGTAGTATAGTCATTTTCACACTTGATTCTTGCAATCCAAGAACATGGTATATCTCTCCATCTGTTTTTATCATCTTTAGTGTCTTTCATCAGTGTCTTATAGTTTTCTGCATATAGGTCTTTTGTTTCCTTAGGTAGGTTTATTCCTAAGTATTTTGTTCTTTTTGTTGCAATGGTAAATGGGAGTGTTTTCTTAATTTCACTTTCAGGTTTTTCATCATTAGTGTATAGGAATGAAAGATATTTCTGTGCATTTGTTTTGTATCCTGTTACTTTAGCAAATTCATTGATTAGCTCTAGTAGTTTTCTGGTAGCATCTTTAGGATTCTCTATGTATAGTGTCATGTCTTCTGCAAACAGTGACAGCTTTACTTTTCCGATTTGTATTCCTTTATTTCTTTTTCTTCTCTGATTGCTGTGACTAAAACTTCCAAAACTATGTTGAATAATAGTGATGAGAGTGGGCAACCTTGTGTTGTTCTTGATCTTAGGGGAAATGGTTTCAATTTTTCACCATTGCGAATGATGTTCGTTGTGGGTTTGTCTTATATGGCCTTTATTATGTTGAGGTAAGTTCCCTCTGTACCTACTTTCTGGAAGGTTTTTATCATAAATGGGTGTTGAATTTTGTCAAAAGCTTTTCCTGCATCTATTGATCTGATCTTATGATTTTTCTCCTTCAATTTGTTAATATGGCTTATCACATTGATTGATTTGCATATACTGAAGAATCCTTGCCTTCCTGGGATAAACCCCACTTGATTGTGGTGTATAATCCTCTTAATGTGTTGTTGGATTCTGTTTGCTAGTATTTTGTTGAGGATTTTTGCATCTATGTTCATCAGTGGTGTTGGCCAGTAGTTTTCTTTCTTTGTGACATCTTTGTCTGGTTTTGGTATCAGGGTGATGGTGGCCTCGTAGAATGAGTTTGGGAGTGTTCCTCTCTCTGCTATATTTTGGAAGAGTTTGAGAAGAATAGGTGTTAGTTCTTCTCTAAATGTTTGATAGAATTCACCTGTGAAGCCATCTGGTCCTGAGCTTTTGTTGGAAGATTTTTAATCACAGTTTCAATTTCAGTGCTTATGATTGTTCTGTTTATATTTTCTATTCTTCCTGGTTCAGTCTCAGAAGGTTGTGCTTTTCTAAGAATTTGCCATTTCTTTCAGGTTGTCCATTTTGTTGGCATATAGTTGCTTGTAGTAATCTCTCATGATCCTTTGTATTTCTGCAGTGTCAATTGTTACTTCTCCTTTTTCATTTCTAATTCTATTGATTTGAGCCTTCTCCCTTTTTTTTCTTGATAAGTTTGGCTAATGGTTTATCAATTTTGTTTCTTTTCTCAAAGAACCAGCTTTTAGTTTTATTGATCTTTGCTATCATTTCCTTCATTTCTTTTTCATTTATTTCTGATCTGATCTTTATGATTTCTTTCCTTCTGTTAACTTTGGGTTTTTTTTTTTTTTTTTTTTTTTTTTTTTTTCTGTTCTTCTCTCTCTAATTGCTTTAGGTGTAAGGTTAGGTTTTTTGTTTGAGATGTTTCTTGTTTCTTGAGGTAGGATTGTATTGATATAAACTTTCCTCTTAGAACTGCTTTTGCTACGTCCCATAGGTTTTGGTTCATCGTGTTTTCATTGTCATTTGTTTCTAGGTATTTTTTTATTTCCTCAGTGATCTCTTAGTTATTTAGTAGTGTATTGTTTAGCCTCCATGTGTTTGTATTTTTTACAGGTTTTTTCCTGTAATTCATAACTAGTCTCATAGCATTGTGGTCGGTAAAGATACTTGATATGATTTCAGTTTTTGTTAACTTATGCAGGCTTGATTTGTGACTCCAGATATGATCTATCCTGGAGAATGTTCCATGAGCACTTGAGAAGAGAGTGTATTCTGTTGCTTTTGGTTGGCATGTCCTATAAATATCAATTAAGTCCATCTCATTTAATGTATCATTTAAAGCTTGTGTTTCCTTATTTATTTTCATTTTAGATGAGCTGTCCATTGGTGAAAGCAAGATGTTAAAGTCCCCTACTATAATTGTGTTACTGTCAATTTCCCCTTTTGTGGCTTTTAGCATTTGCCTTATGTATTGAAGTGCTTCTATGTTGGGTGTATAAATATTTACAATTGTTTTATCTTCCTCTTGGTTTGATCCCTTGATCATTATGTAGTGTCCTTCTTTGCCTCTTGTAATAGTCTTTGAAGTCTATTTTGTCTGATATGACAATTGCTGCTCCAGCTTTCTTTTGATTTCCATTTGCATGGAATATCTTTTTCCATCCCCTCACTTTCAGTCTGTATGTGTCCCTAAGTCTGAGGTGGGTCTCTTGTAGCCACCATATATATAGGGGTCTTGTTTTTGTATCCATTCAGCCAGTCTATGTCTTTTGGTTGGAGCATTTAATCCATTTACATTTAAGGTGATTATCGATATGTATATTCCTGTTACCATTTTCTTAATTGTTTTGGGTTTGTTATTGTAGGTCTTTTCCTTCTCTTGTGTTTCCTGACTTGAGAAGTTCCTTCAACATTTGTTGTAAAGCTGGTTTGTTGGTGCTGAATTCTCTTAGCTTTTTCTTGTCTGTAAAGGTTTTAATTTCTCCATTGTATCTGAATGAGATCCTTGCTGGGTAGAGTAATCTTGGTTGTAGGTTTTCCCCTTTCATCGCTTTAAATATGTCCTGCACTCCCTTCTGGCTTGCAGAGTTTCTGCTGAAAGGTCAGCTGTTAACCTTATGGGGATTCCCTTGTATGCTATTTGTTAGTTTTTCCTTGCTGCTTTTAATATTTGTTCTTTGTATTTAATTTTTAATAGTTTGATTAATATGAGTCTTGGTGTGTTTCTCCTTGGATTTATCCTGTATGGGACTCTCTGTGCTTCCTAGACTTGATTGACTATTTCCTTTCCCATGTTAGGGAAGTTTTCAACTATAATCTCTTCAAATATTTTCTCAGTCCCTTTTTTTGTGTGTTCTTCTTCTGGGACCCGTATAATTTGAATGTTGGTGCATTTAATTGTTGTCCCAGAGGTCTCTGAGACTGTCCTCAATTCTTTTCATTCTGTTTTCTTTATTCTGCTCTGTAGTAGTTATTTCCACTATTTTATCTTCCAGGTCACTTATCCGTTCTTCTGCCTCAGTTATTCTGCTATTGATTCCTTCTAGAGAATTTTAAATTTCATTTATTGTTTTGTTCATCATTGTTTGTTTGCTCTTTAGTTCTTCTAGGTCCTTGTTAAATGTTTCTTGTATTTTCTCCATTCTATTTCCAAGGTTTTGGATCATCTTTAGTATCATTACTCTGTTCTTTTTCAGGTAGACTACCTATTTCCTCTTCATTTGTTTGGTCTGGTGGGCTTTTACCTTGCTCCTTCATCTGCTGTGTATTTCTCTGTCTTCTCATTTTGCTCAACTTACTGTGTTTGGCGTCTCCTTTTCGCAGTCTGCAGGTTCATAGTTCCCATTGTTTTGGTGTCTGCCCCCAGTGGATAAAGTTGGTTCAGTGGGTTATGTAGGCTTCCTGGTGGAGGGGACTAGTGCCTGTGTTCTGTGGATAAGGCTGGATCTTGTCTTTCTAGTGGGCAGGACTGTGTCTGGTGGTGTGTTTTGAGGTGTCTGTGAACTTATTGTGATTTTAGGCTGCCGCTCTGCTAATGGGTGGGGTGTGTTCCTGTCTTGCTAGTTGTTTGGAACGGGGTGTTCAGCTCTGGAGCTTGCTGGTCGTTGAGTGGAGCTGGGTCTTAGCGTTGAGATGGAGATCTCTGGGAGAGCTGTTGCCGATTGATATTACGTGGGGCCAGGAGGTCTCTGGTGCTCCAATGTCCTGAACTCGGCTCTCCCACCTCAGAGGCTCAGGCCTGACACCTGGCCAGAGCACCAAGACCCTGTCAGCTACATGGCTCAGAAGAAAAGGGAGAAAGTAAAGACAGAAAAAATAATAATAATAAAATAATGTTATTAAAATAAGAAATTTTAAAAAATATTATTAAAAATAAAAAAGTAATGAAAAAAAGAAAGAAAGAAGAGAGTAACCAAACCAAAAAACAAAACAAATCCACCAATGATAACAAGCACTAAAATCTATACTAAAAAAAAAAAAAAAAAAAAAAAAAAACAAAAAACCAACCAGCAGACTGAACCCTAGGACAAATGGTAAAAGCAAAGCTATACAGACAAAATCACATAAAGAAGCATACACATACACACTCACAAAAAGAGAAGAGGGAATATATATATATATATATATATATATATATATATATATATATATATACATATATAAATTTTAAAAAGGAAGAGAGCAACCAAATCAGTAAACAAATCTACCAATCATAATAAACTATAAATACTAAACTAAGATAAACATAAAACCAGAAACAAATTAGATGCAGAAAGCAAACCCCAAATCTTCAGTTGCTACCAAAGTTCACCACCTTGATTTTGGGATAATTCTTTGTCTATTCAGGTATTCTACAGATGCAGGGTATATCAAATTGATTGTGGAGATTTAATCCACTGCTCTTGAAGCTGCTGGGAGAAATTTCCCTTTCTCTTCTTTGTTCACACAGCTCCTGGGGTTCAGCTTTGGATTTCGCCCTGCCTCTGCATGTAGGTTGCTTGAGGGAGTCTGTTCCCTGCCCGACAGGACAGGGTTAAAGTAGCAGCTGATTAGGGGACTCTGGCTCACTCAGGCTGGGGGAAGGGAGGGGTACAGAATGAGGGGTGAGCCTGTGGTGGCAGAGGCCGGTGTGACATTGCACCAGCCCGAGGCACGCCGTGTGTTCTCCCTGGGAAGTTGTTCCTGGATCACGGGACCCTGGCAGTAGTGGGCTGCACAGGCTCCCGTGAGGGGAGCTGTGGACAGTGGCCTGTGCTTGCACACAGGTTTCCTGGTGGCGGCGGCAGCAGCCTTAGCGTCTTATGCCCATCTCTGGTGTCTGCACTGATAGCCGCGCCTTGTGCCCATCTCTGGAGCTCATTTAGGCAATGCTCTGAATCCCCTCTCTTCATGCACTGCAAAACAATGGTCTCTTGCCTCTTAGGCAGGTCCAGACTTTTTCCCGGGCTCCCTCTCGGCTAGCTGTGGTGCACTAGCCCGCTTCAGGCTGTGTTCATGCAGCCAACCCCAGTCTTCTCCCTGGGATCTGACCTCTGAAGCTGGAGCCTCAGCTCCCAGCCCCCACCCGCCCCAACGTGTGAGCAGACAAGCATCTCAGGTTGGTGAGTGCTGGTTGGCCCCAATCCTCTGTTCAGGATTCTCTCCGCTTTGCCCTCTGCACCCCTGTTACTGTGCTCTCCTCTGTGACCCCGAAGCTTCCCCCCAACTCCCCCCCATCTTCACCAGTGCAGGGGCTTCCTAGTGTGTGGAAACTTTTCCTCCTTCACAGCTCCCTCCCAGTGGTGCAGGTCCCATCCCTATTCTTTTGTCTCTGTTTTCTCATTTGCCCTACCCAGGTACGTGGGGAGTTTCTTGCCTTTTGGGAAGTTTGAGGTCTTCTGCCAGCATTCAGTAGGTGCTCTGTAGGAGTTGTTCCACATGTAGATGTAATTTTAATGTATTTGTGAGGAGGAAGGTGATCTCCACGTCTTACTCCTCTGCCATCTTGAAGGTCCCTCCTCTGCATTTTGGTACTTAATTATATATAGTCTTCAATTATTCACACTTGTATGCATGTTAATACTGAGACCTGTTAGACAGTGAATAGGCTTCTTCTGTTACCCCCAACTGAGTACCATTACTTTGTGAAAAGATGGGTCTCCTTTTCAAGAACTTCAGGTCTCACTTATAGGAGTTGTGTGTGTGTGTGTGTGAGTGTGTGTGTGTGTGTGTGTGTGTGTGTGTGTGTGTGTTTATAATAGAGAGATTAGAAGGGAAGGGGCAAGGCAGAGAGGTTTAGAAGTTTTATTCTGGTTTATTTGATATATGAGGTTCCCAATTCCCAGAATAAATTTGCTAAGAATCACTTGTCAAATTAATTTTGTCACCTTAATTGACATTTGAACAAGGCCGTCATGTTTATGAGTCTAATGGAATCATGGAGTAGCACATGCAAGAAGGGGAACATGAAAGAGGGACAAAAGTGGAGCAGGAAGTGGTAAGGAAAAGAGCTGGAGGTCTGGAAGCAGAAGTGCATCAGATGAGGCAAATGGATTGAGGTAAATTACTCAGATTAAGATTAGAGACTAAGAATCTAGAGCTTTCTTTTTACATGACTCAGGTCAGCAGTCAGATTTTGGTTCTTATCCCACACAGACCACATACCTGAAAGCCGAATACTAATTATTTACCTTTCACAGGCCTCAGTTTGTGAAGTGCAGGTAGTATTTACTGTCCTGCCTATATCAATGCATCTTAAATTTCCAATTATGTAACAAATACATTTCAAAAACTGTAAACACAGCAAATCTATGGCTGTTGGCTTTTTCTAAAGATGGCTATGTAGCATTTCCCATCCCACATCATCTGTGACAATGTGATCTTACTACTCTCGCATCAAGAGATGGGGATCTGTATCCCCTCCCCTTGAAACTGGCTGGTTTGAGACTACTTCAACCAATAGGGTATGCAACACATGTAACGCTGTGTGACTTCCAATGCTAGGTCATGAGAGGTAATGCAGATTCTGCCTTGTCTTCTGGGACATAGTCATGAGAGCCCTGAGCTACCCTGTAGGAAGTCCAGCTACCCTGAGGCTGCCATATTTTGAGGAAGCACTGATCACATGGAGAGGCCCTGGGTAGGTGTGGAATTAAGATACCTTCAAGTGATTCCTATCCTATCCTCCATCAGTCATTCTAGTCTTCTCAGCTGAGGCCCCAGACATCATGGAGCAGAGACAAGTCATGCCCTGGCCCTGGTGAAATTCTGACCCATAGAGTCATTGACCATAATAAGATGGTTATTGTCTTATGACCTAAGTTGGAGATGGTTTGTTATGCAGCATATATAAACAGAACAAAATCTAAGATATGAACGTAATTATTACTATAATAAACTGGCTTAGAAAAACAGACTAGCATCACCTGATTTAGTCTCTGACAGAAAACAAAGATGAATGAGTTGGAAGCTACCGTAGGAAGTAAAGGAGATGAGGTATCATCAGTGCTTTTGTCAGAAGTGAAGTTTTAAAGCAGAGAGTGTCTGTGGACACAGTCTGACAAATTAGAGACCCCTTGCCCTGGCATCAGCTGGGATTATGAAGTTCACCAAGATTCTCCAGCCTTGGTCTTTAACAATGAACCTGGGAAAGGTAGGCTGTCCCAGTCCCCAAGTGTGTCTTGTGTCTCTGCCAGACCGAACATCATGAGCCAGCACATGCAAACTGTCGCCCTGATCCAGAGCAGCTGTCTAATTACAATTTTGTTATTATTAATTACAGAGTAGAAAATCATTTGTAATTAGCTCAGCCTAAATCATAGTTTAAACAGCCAAAAATTACATTACAAGCTAAAGTGTAATTAAAGCACTACACTAAAGTGTTTATTTAAACCCAGTTAAGTTACTGCAAATTTTTCAATCAGCTTCTCAGGCTGATACATAGATTTAATTAGTCTCCAGTACTGACAGTTTAGTGCATTTATTCATTAAGCGTCAATATTGCCAAACAAATCTAAATAAAATATAGACAGAGCTGCTTTAAAGGGGCAGTCACGAAACATCTGGGCGAGATAATGAGGCTGGGAAAGATGTGAATGCTAATGAGTCTCCAAGGCTGCTGGAGGAACACTGGCGCTGGGAAGCAAGGGATCTCAGTACTGAGCACATTTGCAGTGTACGTTTCTGCTGCAGGTTGACTGGAATGGTCCTGTGGGGTGGGGCAGATATCAACTGAACTCAGTTCTTGCCCCTACTCTAGGGTCGATCTCAGGTGCCACTCAGTAGAACTCTGGATAAAGATAAAAGAGAACATCCCAGTCTGTCGACCTCTGGGGCTCTATGTGTCTTCTTAAGAAATAGAAGAGCTTATAAAGGGATTTTCAGGATGAAGCAGCTTCTTTCTTGAAGGGTTTAGAGAAAGTGATCTCTGTGGTGATAAGTATCAAGCACATTCCAAGGAATGAATTTTCTATTTGAGGACTATTGTTTGGAAAATCGTCCTTGCCACACATGCAAAAATGCCTGTGCACATTTCTAAATGAGTTCCAGATTCTTTGAAGCACTCTTCAGGGGAGCTCTACACATTCCTTGGTAAGGCTGCCATTTCTCAATGCATTCTTAGTAGTTCTTTCTGAAATGGCTTCAGAATCACCCTCATCATTTCCTGCTGGATTGCCTTCATAGCCTCCAAACACTTCTCCCATTTTCCAGTCCTGTTTCCCCACATCTTTCTTTTTTTCCCATCCTACTGCCAGAGTTGCTACTCTAGAATGCAAGCCTCTTTATGTCATTGCTCTGCCTACAACTTTAGGGTAGTGCCTCATTCTCTCCAAGGTTCAGAAGCTGAAACTTCTCTCCCAAGATCCTCTGTGAACAGTCCGTTCTCTGCTTCTCTGTCATCATCTCAGCACTCTGTCCTGTGCCCTAATTCTTTAGGATTCCCTAAAAGCATCAAGATATCTTTTGCCTCCATGCATATTGCAACTGAGGTATCCCCATTAAGTGAACTGATTTCCTTGCCTTGGCTTGACCAGATCCTATGCATCATTCAAAATTCAGCTCTGGAAATATCTTTGGGAAATGTTTCCTGATGTGTCCTTCACTTTAAGTGACTAACCTCCCACAATATTTCCATGCTTTTATTGCTTTTGTATCATTTACACTATATGCAGTAATCATCTAGGCCTGCTGAGACCTATAAAATAAGAGCTTTTTGAATTTAAGGAGGTGGTAATACATAATGACTTTAGGCAGTCATTATTCATTATTAATTTCAGTATCCCCAGCACTGTCCATGGTGCTTGTCACACCCCAAGTGCCATGTAAATATCTGATGAATGAAACATGGCACTATTATTTTTGGTGGTATTGATGATTGCCAACCTTTACTTATTTGAAGATAGACTATATTTTTGCAAATAGTCATAAATTGTTTAAAGAAAAGATTAATAAATGGCATGGGTAATAAAGTTGTGTTATAATTTTTGGTAAAATAAAATCATATGAGTAAAAGTAATGTTTTGTAGAATAAACTAGATGTAGATTAATCATTTCTGAAAAATCTCTCAGTAACATTAGAATAAGGGTAATACTAATTTGGGTGTTTTTAAATACTTATCAAAATCAGTTCAAATGTTTTATAATTACCTATAGCACTTTTTTAAAGATTTTTTTTGATGTGGACCATTTTTTTAAAAAGTCTTTATTGAATTTGTTACAATATTGCTTCTGTTTTATGTTTTGGCTTTTTGTCCATGAGGAATGTGGGATCCTAGCTCCCCAAGTAGGGATCGAACCTGCACCCCCTGCATTGGAAGGTGAAGTCTTAACCACTAGACCACCAGGGAAGTCCCACCTATAGCATTTTTGTCATAGCTAAGTATTAGTGTGGCCACTGGACAGAAATATTTTGACAAATTTTGTGTTATAAGTAAGTAACAACATTGGTCATGAACACACTACATTCACCTTTTCTTTGGTATATACCAGTTTTTCCCTTAACAGCTATGTGACCTTGGGCAATTTATTTAACCACTTTGTGGTTCAGTTTCCTCATCTGTAAAATCGGCATTATAATAATATGTGTCTCATAGGCTGTGGTAAGATTTAAAGCAGTTAATAGATGTAAATCTTTTAGGATAGTGCTTAGTATATAGTAGGTGCTACACAATAGTTTGCAAGTATTACTTTTATATTACTAATATTATTTGCTTTCTTATCTGAGATGTCAGGTTTTTTGTAGAAGAATTTAAAGAAATCATTGATACTTGAAAGGGGAGCAATTTCAATGCAACAGAGCTGGAATGAGCTAGTGGATCTTAATTTAGATGTTGATATTTGTCTAATTATTTTACTCTTATTTGTGTTCATGGTATGCATTTTTTAGATGAGAAATGGATAATACATCCATAGTGTAGCTAACAGTTCCTCCTGGACTGTGTACATATTTACCTTTGAGATGTAAGTGTGAATAAGGAGAGCAGTATAAATCCACTTAAAACTAATGAAAGTATCTAGATTTTAGTTGCAAACTGTCAGGTTACGTCTCTTTGAAAATAAACAGTCTGCAAAAGCATTGAAATTCTTGATATGCAATTATGAGACATTCAAATTTTGAGGACTTACTTGAATACATTCGACAAGTAATAAAAGAACTGACCTTGTCTCCAACCATTCATCTTTCACTTTGTTACCATTTAATATCCATTCACAGAACAACTTCTAGTACCATGTACTAATATAGTTCTGGGAAAGTTTTTGTTCTACTTAAGTTAAAGATAATACTCCTAAGAATTTAAATATCCCTATAGAATTGCTCTTTTCAGGACAAGTCTTTGGTATTATGTCACTAGCCTAGGTTGAGAAATGTCATCAAAAACAATTTAATGAGACGAGTCACTCCATTTGTTGTAAGAATGATTTGTTCATTACACAACTCGACATCCTTCTTATAAGAATCAATGAGACAAATTTCTTTTTGTGTTTTCCTTTTTATTCAGAACTGGTGTTGATTCATTCCTTGTACAGATGCCTAGTAAATCCAGAGTCAAATTCATGACCACCTTTTAGTAAATAAATGAAATTTTACAATGTGCCTTTTGCATATTTATTTTTATTACTTCTCTTTTACTGTCATTTCCCTTTTGTTTTCATACCTCATCCACTTATTTCAGTGTTATTATTGAAACAGTATATATTACTGAATATGATATGTATTTATGAATCTACCTTATATGTTTTAGAACAAGGACAAGTATATAAATAAAAATAATGGAAGAAGGAAAGGAGGAGAAAGGAAGAAAGAGAGGAAAGAAAAAGGGAAGAAGGAAGAGGAAAAGTTTTTAAGGAACTTAGTTAGTCCAAATACAGAGTTACCATTGGTGAGATTTCTTATAGGCAAAGCAAATAAATTATATTCCTTGTAGAATAGGACACTATTAATAATGGGTAATACCTATATATACACATATGTGAGCTACTTCACCCAGTTTCACTCCAAGAATTCTTGTGTTACCATGAGAAAGAGTCATTCAATTGGGTGATAGCTTGTATATACGAAACACATTGAGAACCCCAAAGCTGGACAGATTCTGATAAGTCAAGAGAGCACTTCCATTATGAAGCTAAGTCTGTCTGATGTGTGCATTTCTTTGTGCGGGATGGTGTTCATTAAAACACAAAATCTGTTCTAACTTATAATATGCTTGCTTAAAATCTTGGAATGCCATGCAAGATCACTGAACTTATTATTTAAATTCTTCCTCTTATTTGGATTTTCCTTCCTTTTATTTTATTTGAAATGAATTCAGACCATTATAAAAGCCTACAGTGGCTTTCAGCAAATCAGCTGCTTCCACCAAAGTTTTTCACACCCTTAAAGCAAATTGTTTGAAGTTTCCAAGGTTATAAAACAGTTGGTCTTCAAGAAAAAATATTTTCATTTGAATATTCTTCTGCATTTTTCTTTATATTGTAAATTTAAAGTGGAGAATGAAAATTTAGTGGACGAATATAATATTATTGTTATAATGTCAGTTGAGAATATAAAATTCAAGTCAGTAAGTGGTCTGCAATCTCATCCTAGAAATTGTAGAAGGAGCTAGTCTTATATATTAAAAGCCTTGGACTCCAAAAACATTTCTTTTTTCTTCCCTGAAAATTCCTCAGAGTATAAAACTCATTATGCCATAATTGGATATAAAGCTTGTTATACAAACACCCTAGGGAGAAAGACATGTTTTCTTAAATTTATGCTAATATAAACACAATAAAAATCTCCCAGGTTTAGGACCAAGTTAGGAGCTGAACTCTGAGACAGCGTACCGCTGGGCATAAATTCGAGTTATATTTCAAGGTCTGATAGTAGAAGTTTGTGGTGCTGTTTCTTATTCCCTTTTGCTAAGATGCCGTGGAGAATAAGAGCTAAATCTACAAGCTCTCTGATACAGAGAAACCAGAGCCTGGCATGTAGAGAACTGCCTCCTACCATGTGGAACACCCTCAGAGTGTATGATGGTTCTGGAATTGACTGATAGGAGCCCATAAGATCCAATCTGGTAGTTTTAGAATTGGACTTAATTTGGGTCCAAATATCTGGAAAGAAGAATTACACCAAAGCCACGACTTCTTACCACTACTAGCAAGAGATCTGAGTTCTCTTCTCTGAGTAGCTGAAGTGGTATATGTCCTCAAAAGGACAAATCCTAGAGCTGTTATCCCTGGAACAAGCCCTGGCCCTTCGGTTCCTGGAGACGTGATGCCATCAGATCAGTCCTTCCAAGACACAGCTCTGTTTATGCCACTGCTCTAGTTAAAAGACTTTAATGGACCAAGTTCTTCCTCTTAATACACCTGATTGTCTGGGTATATTCCAATTAATTTTGGAACCCATGACCCATATGGTATGGGTCTCTCCTCGTATTCCCAGCTCTTTCTCTCTTTTTCTCCTTCCTCCTCCAATCTCTGTGAACCACCAAAAGTGACAGTGCTATCAGTGGCCTGACTTCAAGCTTTCACTTGGACTTATGGTCAACCCCCCTTAGTCACAGCCTATCTTGGGCCCACCTTTGAATTCCCAGCATGATGCTGCCTTCTCATATACTCTTCTTCTGTGGTGTTCAGATTATCTGCTTGTTTGCTATAAGATTCATTTCCCACCACTTCCCCACTCTGCTTTGTATTACAAGGTACTGGGCTATGCTAGTTAGATTTCCCAGGCTCCAAGGTCTGTTGGCTTCCATTGGAGATTTACCGTAATGCACCCAGAGGTGTGGGATATTGGAGGAAGGAAGGAGCAGGTGTTTGTATGCCTATCTTTCTCTACTCCAGGTAGCTGTCATCTCCTCCATGATTGCAGCTCCAACTGGGTAGCTCTTGCTATGGTTCCAGTACCCTCTGGGTGGCCTCAACTCACTGGTTCAGGTAACTACATTTCCTCATTTGTTTCTCCATCCCTAGGGCTGATAAGGGGTTTCTGATGTTGCTGTTCTGTCACTTGCTTCACCATGAGGCTTTCTAGGCCTCCTAGCTCTTTGGGAACTGGTCCCCAGTACCAAAGTCCCTCTACTCAAATTCTTTTTGGGAAGTGCTGTTTTCCTCAGTGGACTGTTGTTGGTACAATATAGTTATCTTCATTATTCTCATTCTCCAGCTCCCTCAAACTGAACTTTTTTTTTATTGACTAGTTATTTAGCAAGATGAGTCATTTCATAATGAAGAACAAAATAATTCATTAACTTTTCCAGTTAAACATCTGAAAGTTTGCTTAATGTCTTCAGATGGTGTGAAACACAGTATCCCACGCCTATAGGATGATAAACAAAAGAGGAATGTGTTTGTAGGCCTTCTGCTGATGGTGCTAGGAAATCAATCTCTTGTGAGAAAAAGCTCCCAGCAATATAGATCCTTAGAAGTACTTACCGTTATGTCAAATTCACTTTAGCATCTGCAAAGAGACATAATGTATGAATACTGAGAGAAGCACTGTTTTCTCTATTTATACTGAAAGTGCTAAAGGTGTATAGATTTTTATAATCAAGTAAACTTTGTAATTCCATAACGAGCCCTTTATTTAACCCTTACAGTAACATTTGATGTCCTGGGTCAGTTTCTGTCTCTCTCATTAAAAAAGAGTAAATAAGTTCACCCATGGTTCACTCCATCAAGACATAACTAAGTATTAAGGAGGAAACTTTCATTTTGAATGTTGGTGTCTCCTCCTTCTCAATTCCCTGAAGACTCATGTTCCATTTCTCTTCCACCTCAAGCAATGGTGTTATTACAGCCAGTTCAGTCAATGAAACTCCCAGAGAAAAACACATTTCCATAAGACTTCAGCAAAGTGTACCAGCTGCTTCAATCCCAGGACAAATTAGGTGCAAACTATGTTTTCAAATTTTTTCAGTGTTAATAGTCAAGGGCTTGGCTAGATATCCAGTGTATATTGGTGAGCATTGAGGAGGTGATTGGATGGGGGATGCAGGTGTGTTCCAGTTGGTCAGATGCTTACCTACAGGACAGAGGGAAAAGATGCTTGGGCTTCTTTCCTGGAAGTGTGTCCGTTACTCAGAACAGTTCACCATGGCATGGACTCCTTGCCACTCTCCAGATAGTACTTCTGCATCCAGAGCATCATGCATTCAGTCCTTCACTCACTCAAATGCTCCCCTACACTGACCCTCGCAACACCTCATGCCAATGACTTACAGAAAAGGGCCCACACTCTTCATGTTCATATGCAGATCTCTTATAACAGAAGTACTTTTTGTTATACATAAAATCGTTCCTGACTGCTCTAAACTGCAATGTTGTAGCCATAACTCCTTATGGTCACATGTTCAGGGCTGATTTCAACTGTGATGCTCCCATGTATCAAAGAGGTGGTGCCCTTACCAAGCTAGTCATTTCGTAGTTTGAATACATCCTACACTTGTCAACACATTTAATGAACGAGTTCCTAAAATGTGCCAGGCACTGTGCTGTTAATATAGTGTTGAATAAAACAGGCATGATTCTTAGCCCATGGAGAGAAAACAGTATTAACAAATAATAACAATAAAGTAGGACAATAGTTTTGACAGGAAAAGGGGTGAATATTATGGAAGCACACTGCAGGTAGTTTAATGTAACATAGAAAACAGAGAAGACCTCCTTGAGAAAGTGATATTCAAGGTGAGATCTGATGGATGAGTGGAAGTTATCTAGAAAAAGTCTGTGTTATCTAAAAAATGTATGTCAGGGACAGGGGAGGGAAGGGTGACAGTTCCAGTAAGAGGGAGCAGCATGTACTAAGATGTGACAGAAAGAACAGTGATGAAAGAGCTGAAGGAGTTCAGACAGGCTGGAGTGAAAGGTGGATTCCCCACCAGGTAAGGCTAAACAGGTAGGCTGTGGTGGGACTCTTGGGTGGTTTTGTAAAATATATTGTAAAATTGGAACTTATCCTAAAGGCAAGGGAACATCTTTCCAGCATAGACTGCCATTGTTAGAAGATCTTTCTGCAGAGTTAAAAAATGGTTTTGAGATGAGAAAAATGTTACTGCAATCCAAGTGAAATAATTTGTGATGGCCAGGAGTGAATTCTGGTAATTGAAATGGAGAGAAATGGATGGATTCAAGAGCTATTTAAGAGGTAGGGCCACTTGTCACAAACATACCTTGTGCAGCTTGAATACTTGGTTGGTTTCATATATGTGTGTGTGTTTGTGTGTGTATATAATTTCTATGCTGCTCATATATTCTGAACCAAAAATGAGGACCCATTGTTCATCCGTGGGGCAAAATGCTATGAACTGTACCTATCTTGGAAAAAATCTGGGATCTTGATATTTACACTGATCTTCCTAATTGTATTAAAAGTCTGTAAAGGATATATCATGGTGTCTCCCACAGTACCTAGCACATACCAAGCATATGTACCGAGCATACATTAGTTGCTCAATAGTGTTGTTTGATGAGCTCAAGCGTGCGTATGTGAAATTCAGCAACTCCAAGGGCACATATTCTGACCTCTTCCTACATGAAGGGTGGCTGGACTGTTTGTTGCTGATATTCTTTCCTGTATGACCTAGGTAGAGTATATATAGTAGAAAGTGATAAACAATGTGGTATTTCTGGAATATCTTGAGTCTGGTGACCCCTGGACCAACACTGAGTTCACCACACTAGCAGTTCATAAATACATTCACCCTTAGGCTGTGTTTGAGAGGCAAAGGGCTTTCATTTAATATGAAGCTGATATTATTGATTTTTCTCCCACACATGGTGGGGGTGTGATAACCCAGACCTTATATTTATTAGCCCGACTAATCATTAGTAGTGGTTGAACTTCAGAAATTTCAGGGCTTTGGTGGAGTTTCAAATACTCAAGACTGGATGCTCATCAGGAGTGGAGGGAAAACACTGAAGATTTTTTCTTTATTCCCGAACTGTTTTCTTAGTGGTATTTGTTTTCTTTTATCCCAGCCTTTCTGTTTAAGAACAATCCCATAATTATCTCATTTATAAATTCCTTTTCTGTACTTCTTTTTGTTCCATCCAAAAGTTGTACAGAACTCTTTAACAGAAGGATTCATTTTTTAAAATTACCATGGGGGAGGGTATTATTTCAAATAGTCTCCAATGTACAACATGGTGTAATAGAAAGAACATAGGATGTGGCAAAATACCCCAGGTTGAAGACAGTTTCAGCCACTTACAGAATAAAATTGGGCAAATGACTTTTCTTTTCAGCTTTTGTGAGCTTATTTACTGAATGTGGATAAAAATAATGCAATTCACAGGTTTTTAATACTAAGTGACATATGTAAAGGGTTCTTTTTTAACAC
Organism: Kogia breviceps; assembly: GCF_026419965.1. Lineage (NCBI taxonomy): Eukaryota > Metazoa > Chordata > Mammalia > Artiodactyla > Physeteridae > Kogia > Kogia breviceps. The sequence continues at coordinate 83,921,267 of NC_081317.1, forward strand.
AACCTGGCATAGTAGTAGATGGTCGAAAAATATTAACTTTACCATCCCATTTCTTTTTATTATCAACTTATCTATTAGTCAGAGATTGAGCTGAGACTGTCTAATGCTTCTTAGCTACCACTCTCAGACTTCCAAATAATCTATAACAACCTAAAGAGCCATATCCATGATGGATTGATTTTGTATTTCCCAGTCTCAACCTAGTACGTGCTTATTAAGCTTTTTTGAAGAAGTTCACAAAATAAACTTGTTGAAGAGGGTGTCGCTACTATAAGCAATTTAAGAGAAAGAGCAAGCCTCATTCACTGTTATATTCCTAGTCTTTGTCTCACAGGAGGGACTCAGTTAATATTTGTCACTGAATTAGTGAATAAGTGAATGACTGAAAATCATGATCTATTCCAGCTTGCACTGATTTGGTGATGCAAAGCCCTAAGTAGAGAGAAAATTTATCTATCAATGTAGAATGTGCTTTGATTGGGTAGCCTGTAAGAAAAGACATGAAAAAGGAAGAGAAAACTTGCAGAGTAAGTAGATTTGATCTGAGAAGACCCCTTACAAGGACATTAATATCGTTTTAAATAAATTCTAAGAATCAAGGACAGGTTTTTGAGTTAGGGAAGAAATCAGCATATTAAGTGTTTCTACTGAAAGTGTAAGTCAGTTTGTCAATCTGGCATAATTTTGAGAAAGATAAGGTTTATTTTTGTACCTCTTCTTTTATTCATTATCTTTTTTTTTTTTCCTTCACTTTTTTTTTTTTTTTTAATCTGCCAAACATTGACTGTTCCCTTTTAACCACACTGCATGCTGCCTGGGGTCCTGAAACTTTTCTCGCTGGTCATTCATTCAACATTTACAACCGCTCAATGGCAGCCTGTAGCCAAATGACTGTCCGATGGCAGGTCTGAGAGTCCATATCCTTGTCTTGAGGCAGGACAAATTCTGTGATATCACTTATGTTCAGATCTTCCTGTAGAATTAGGGTGGTTCTGGAAATTACCCCAAATTTTATTACTTCTTGGCTTTTCTCCCTGGCCTTTGTCCCGCTTCCTCACTGATACCTCTTGGGACTGCTTTCTTAATAAATAACTGGCACAGGTACCCTCATCTCAGGCTCTGCTTTTTGAAGACACTGGAACACTACTCTAGGCCAAGTATTTCTCTCTAACTCTGCACCTGAAAATACTACTCACCATATACCTACTGACTAATGAAGCTAAGATGATGTCACTCCAATTACTTTTGTGGTAATAATTCTGGAACTTGCTTATTTCTAACCTACTCTTAATTAAATTCAGTTTCCTATCCACTTTTCATTCTAATTTCCTTTGAACATGTAGCAGCTCCTATGATCTTAAAGTTTATTTTTACTCTTTCAAGCTCCTGACTTTTACTCCAACTCAAAGATTCTGGTTTGGATTGACCAGTAAGCATTCCTAATTTTAGTTATCTAATAGTTGGATGTTTTCCCCACTTGACTCAGGCCTAGGACTCTATGTGCTTTCTTATCGTATGCAAGCTTAAAGAGGGGTAGGGGTGGTGAAGCTTCAGGTACTCCGCTAGACAACTTGAATTCAAAGATGGCTAAAACTGTGTCTTGAAAAATAGCACCAAGTTAGCAACTATTGGTGCAGTGGCTCTAAAATTCTAAGGGAACACCCTTAAAGATACATGGAAAAAGGAGAAGAAAATTTGCAACACTATTCCAACTCTTAGTGACAGTTAACCTACTGCAAGTAGAGATGTCCACTTATAACCAGGTCTACGGAATAGAACTGACAAAACATTGGTGGCATCTGCTGCATAGCTGCTATCTTGAAAGACAATAAGGAGATCTTTCATCAATTATATACTGCCTATTCCTGGAATTTAAAAGGCAAGGTCTTTTGTTCACCCTATCTAGAAAAATGGGCAGCTATCTTTCTAACGCAAAGAAAATACTTTCTACAATGCCAGAATGCACTCTTTTCTCTAGCATCAATACCAATTCCAAGATTTTGTACCAAGCCAAGCGGCTGTTCATGTTAAGGGTGAGAGAAAGATGCTTAGAAATTGGTAGAGGCAGAGGCAGGTGGGCATACCCGATACCACCCATGAATGATTTATTAAATAATAATGTATAGATGAGAGACAGTTGACCAGGAAAAAAATCAACACTGAGAATTTAGGAACAAAAGAGGTGTTAGTATAAAATATTGTCCAGTTAGGAGTAAAACCAGTTAAATATGACTAAAAATTATAAATATAGTTTTAATTTTAAAATTAGTCTAAAAAGAACACATATGTATGGAGAAGTAATCTGAAGGTATAATTTGATTCTAACTCCAGATTTTGTTTATTTTAATGCAGATCATGAAATGGAAGGAAAGTTTGTAGAGAGAAATAAAAATTAGTAAATTCCTCATTTTATATAGGGGGCAATTATTTTTAACTTTATTAATTATCTTTATATAGGATAAGGTTCTATTTTGAAAACCTTGAAAGTAACCAGAAATAGATTAAGATTTATAGCTTTCAAATTACTAAGGATAAATGGAGGCAGGCATTTGGTGAAAGAGAGGGAAAAGAAAGAAAAAAGTGAAAATTATATTTTAAAGAAAAGTTTTAAAAATTATCATATAAAAATATTATAAACAGTTTAAATTACCTTGGTAAAAAAACAAAGACCCAGACTTGGCTGAAAGCAAAATTTAAACGTGTGATGTTAAATTGATATACAGTTGGCCCTCTGTATCCATGGGTTCCGCATCTGCATCCGCATCCACTGTGGATTGAAAATATTCAGGAAAAAAAATTCCCAAAAATTCCTAAAAGGAAAACTTGAATCCGAATTTGTCATCCACTGGCAACTATTTACAAAGCATTTACATTGTATTTACAACTATTTCCATAACATTTACATTGTATTAGGTATTATAAGTAACCTAGAGATGATTTAAAGTATACTGGTGGATGTGGGTAGGTTATATGCAAATACTACACTATATTATAGGAGGGATTTGAGCATCTGTGGATTTTGGTATCTGAGGGAGGTCCTGGACCCAATCCCCCACGGATGCCAAGGGACAATTGTATTCTTAAAGCAAAGCATAATTAAACAAAATTTACTTGGGTTTAGAACATTAAGGAGTAAAATTTAAAATAAAAGATATAATTCATAATAGATATGGAATAGTAGTTTATCATGCAACATAGCATCAATAATTCGAAAGCAAAAATAGAAATACAAAGAGTAATTGATTCTAGCATAATTATTAATGAAGATTTTAATGGAGTTAAAAAACTGAATAACAATTTTGTATCAACACACTCACATACACACGTACACACACACACTTGTACCTAGTTGAGACTACGTATTTTTCTTAAAATTCTGTAAACATTTCAAAATTGATCATATTCTAGGCCACTAAGATATGTAAAGATATTTTTTTAATTTTTAAATTAGAAATAAACAAAAAGAAGTTTAAACTAATAAAACACTGAAAATGAATCTTTTAAAATAAAACAAACATAATTTTAAATAACTATTGGGACAAAAAGAAATTAAATTTAGAAATACATAATTTTAGAAAATAATTAAATTTAAATTCTACACATTAAAATTTATGAGATGTGACCAACATGGTGAAGAGAAAAAAATGCGTAGCTTTAAATGTTTTCATTATTTGAAAATAAACACTGATAGAAGTGATTAAAATGCTTCATTCAAGAAGTTATGTAAGGGCTTCCCTGGTGGAGCAGTGGTTGAGAGTCCGCCTGCCGATGCAGGGTACGCGGGTTTGTGCCCCGGTCCGGGAAGATCCCACATGCCGCGGAGCGGTTAGGCCCGTGAGCCATGGCCACTGAGCCTGCATGTCCGGAGCCTGTGCTCCGTGACGGGAGAGGCCACAACAGTGAGAGGCCCGCGTACCGCAAAAAAAAAAAAAAAAAAAAAAGAAGTTATGTAAAACATAGCAAACTTGCCTAAAGAAAACAGGAGGATATGGTAAAGGCAGAAATCATTAAATTGGAATGCAAAGTTAAATTGATACATCAGTATTTTGTTGAAAAAACATTGAAATAAAAACTTCTAAAATATCTGATTAAATGGATATGACACATAAAGAGAAAATGAAAAAAAAATACGGTCTTTTCATCATTCACATCCCTGAAGACACATAAGATAACACATCTGGTTAGTAATGCAGCTGACAGTTAACACCGCCAGAGATACAGTCTTAAATCTTATTGCCTGTTTAGAAAAAAGAAAAAAAGAAAGAAAATAAGTAATTACATTTATCTCAAAAATTTCAAAGCAGTTTCTTTAGGAAATAAGGAATAGGAAACTAAAGCTTAGTCTTAAAGAGCCAGTGACATAAAATGTCAGTTAGGAAATGGTAGAGATAGGATTCAGATTTAAGTTTGCTTGATCCTAACACTTTAATCTCCGGAGAACTTGCACAGAGCACTTGTCATGTAGTTCTATGTCTCACGTTTGGCTAACACACAAAGGCAACTCTAGCAGTATCAGCCTGCATGGCTATATGTGATTTTCTCTAGCAGTACTTTGCAAGTGAATATAGGACTAGATCACAAGGTGTAGGTCCGTGCTTTCCTAAGGAGAAATCTACAAAGGACACTCTAGTTTGAATTTGCAACAATAACAACAACAAAAGGAGGAATGCATGAGGAGCAAGTTCCTCTTCAACTAAACTTCATCAACTAAAAGAAGGACAAATTTGCATACAAATTTCCCAAGGTCCAAATATGGGTGCTAAAGAAGGAAGCAGGTCTGGGTTCATCGGAAAAGGAATACCATATAAGAAAGTTTCCTTGAGGTGGAGATAACACCCCAATGTATGGAGGCCAGATGGAAGACTAGGGACTGTTTGGAGGTCCTAAGTGGCATCCAGATAGGAATTCTTGTTCTCACCAAGTAGCTTCAGTCAAAATCCCAGCAAGGGATCCCTAAGGAATCCACCTAAGTGCTCCAAAAGAGGAAGAATCCACTTTTTACACATTTTAACACATGGTATCCCAGCAGATAACACTAACCCCAGATCATTATTGCTTTGATCAAGTATATTCTGTCTGCTCTTTTCTTTCCTCCTTCCTTCACCCCAGCCTAAAGCGATCAGAGCAGCAGCAGTTAGGTAGTGGAAGAGGAGGTGGAGAGAGGAACAGGGAAGAGGGTGGCCAGACCCATCTTCTCCATTGCAGCTTCCAGTCTAGGGCAGATGAAAGCCAGGGAAGGAAGAAGCTTTAAGTGGGACAAGAATCTAGAGTTCTGAGATTATACTGGATGGAAATTGTTAATTACAGAAACAAGATAAATCTTAAGACTGGAAAGACTTTTAAAAACTGTTTCTGACCTGAGGTTTTACCTAAAGGATGGGAAAGAATGAACTCATAGAACATGGTTGAAATGGCAAAAAAATACCATATGTACAGACTTTGAACAGGTACATGAAAAGGGGCTCAACCTCACTAATCATCAAGGAAATGCAAATTGAAAGCACAATGAGATATCACCTCACACCTGTTAGAATGGCTGTTATCAAAAAGACAAGAGATAACAAGTGTTGACAAGGCTGTGGATAAAAGGAACACTTTTGCATTGCTGGTGGGAATGTAAATGGCCACTACAGAAAACATATGGAGGTTCCTCAAAAAATTAAAAATGGAATTACCATGTGATACAGCAATCTCACTTATGGGTATATATTCAAAGGTAATGAAATCAGGAACTCGAAGAGATATCTGCACTCCCATATTCATTGCATCATCACTCACAGTACCTAGGATATGAAAACAACACTTGCACAATGGAATAATATTCAGCCATGAGAAGGAAGGCAGTCCTGCCATTTGTGACAATGTGGATGGACCTTGAGGGAATTATGCAAAGTGAGAAAAGTCAGACAGAGAATAACAAATACTGTAATGGTCTCATTTATATGCGAAATCTGAAAAAGCAGAACTCAGAGTAGAATGGTGTTTGCAAGGGGCAGGGGATGGGGTGGTGGGAGAAATGGGCAGATTTTGGTCAAAGGGTACAGTTACAAGATGAATAAATTCTGGAGATTTAACTTACAGCATGATGACTATAGTTAACAATACTGTTAAGTTGCTGAGAGATTTAATTTTAAATATTCTCATCACAAAAAAGAAATGGTAATTATATGAGGCGATAGAGGTGTTAACTAACCTTAGTGTGGCTATCATTTTGCAATATATGTGTATCAAATCATCAATATGTACACCTTACACTTACACAATGTTATTTATCAATTATATGTCAGTAAAACTAGAAGGAAAAAAACACCCACAAAATCAAACCAGTAAATCTAATCATCCAATGATCGAATTTTATGCTTCTGTTGTTTTTCTTGTCACCATCTGATGTCGCTGTGGAGCGCATATTGAGTGAAGCATGGTGAAGTCCTCTAGAATTGCAGCAACATGATGGTGACCCAGGGACATATGGCTAAACAGCTGGCACTCTAGTAGGTACTTAAGCACTGTCACAAGCAGTGTGGTGACGGAGGTCAGAGTTGCTTGCTGGACAGTAATTTCTCAAGGTTTAAAATAAGTTGAAGTCAGTGTTCCACATGATTCTCCTAAGCTACAGTAGCCCCACTATCCCTTTAGCTCTGCACGTACAATGTTACAACCCTTTGCTACATCATTTCCCAGTGCACAGAAGTCCTTTACCTTACCAGTTCCAAAACTTGTTCCATTCTCTGTTCTAGGACATGTGACATTTCCTTGTTCAAATGGATGAGAGAAGGAGATGCTGAATTGATTTTGTTATAATTACAAGATTGGAAGTAATTTCTTTTTTGCTTTTGATCGTTGTAGGAGTACTGTTTATGTCATTCATTTTCTTAAAAAGAAACCTTCCAAAAAGCATGCTGGGCAAAGTCTTGATTTGACCTCCAAATGCTGCATTGTCTCCATGCAGATTAATCAATATCTTTCTGTTGCTTTGTAAATTGCCAGTGTAATGCACACCAGCCTCAACCAGCCAAAAAACAGAATGACTTTACAGCACTTGTGGATAGATGGACAATCATCTTCCTCTAAGTTGTGCCTGCTGCCCAGTTCATTACTCTCATTAATGACTCCAACCTCCTGGGGAAATGAAGTGCTTTGCCACACACTGATCTTGCTTAAAAGAAGGTGTCTTCATCCTCTGCTCTTATTATCAAACAGAAAGTCTATTGTTACTCACATCACGATTAACAATGCAGGAGGCAGGGGTGGACAGTGCATACCTGGGCTTTGCAATGAGGTCTGGCAGGTCTCCTCAGGGAGAGACCAGGAGAAGAGTTTCCATATAGATGTTTTGCCCAGCTTCCCCCATCTACCTCCTGCTCACATCCAAAAGACGTCATGATTAATAAAAGATGGATCATTTGAACAAAGTTTGAATTCAGTCTCTGAGGCTTTTATTTTTGTTGCCACAAATGGATTAGCAGAGCAGCTTCATGGCCCCATTGTGTATCTCAGGGCAAGGCAATGACAGTTGTTTCTTTCAGCTTTGATTAGTGTTTGCTTATCTGGGTTCATTTTCAGAAAATTCTAAGCTGAGTACTTTTGTTCTTTTAAGATGTGAATTGTCTCCCTTCCCCCAAAATTCATATGTTGAAGGCCTAACCCCCCACCTTGACTGTATTTGGAGACAGGGCCTGGGAGGAGGTGATAAAGGTTAAATGAGGTCATAAGGGTGGGGCCCTTGTACTTTAAGTTCTAAGTTAGGAGGGTTTGTATCTGTTTCACTTGTGAATTTATCCCCAGTAACTGCCACAGACTTGCCAAAGGATAAGTGCCCAATGAATATTTATTGAATGAATGAATTTGAATAAATGAATTCCTGTTTCATCATGGCCTAATTTGTTAGGGCTCAAGCCAAAATCCCTGACATCCTAATTAAGGTGACAGCTCTACATCTGGCAAGATTACAGAAGATCACACATAAAGATGTTTGGATGCATGTACTCAGTTTTGGCAGGAGGGACATTTATCAGAATCTAATCATCCATATCTGTATCAATTTCTCTGCTTTTTTACCTCCCTCCCATGCAACCCACACAAAATCTTTGTAAAATTCTTTTCCCCTTCCCTCCAGTTCAGGGTTTCTGAGTAAGATAGTTGTTATCTACCACAGTTCAACCCTAGAAAATGAATCTGATCAAGCAAATCTAAAGACTGAATGAAGAGGTTAGCAGTAAATGGATCCAATCCCTGGATGGCTCTGTCTAATTATTAGCAACCTACACTATATAGAACTAATCAAATTATGAAATTATTTTGGCCAGCATGCCTGTTAATAAGTTTAATTATTTTAAAACATACATACAATTGAATTTATTAAATTGTCACAAATTAGGGTCACACCTCGTTTATCCACAAGTTTGTGCATTGTGAATCAGGGTCTTGTCTTTGTACTGAATGACCACACCCTAATCTAAAGAGAATAGATCTGTACTGCCAGGGGTCCAGGATAAGCAGAGAGTGCTGAACACTCCAGCACCTTGAGAATTTCCCTGTTTCTAAAAATAAAAAGCACTATTATTGACCTGGGGATTCATACTTTCTCTAGGTTCTCTCTTCCCTGTCTCTCTTTCGTCTGCATGGAGTCTCACTGTGTCATAGAGAGAGAGAGAGAGGATGGCATCCTCAGAGATTTACTATTGCTGGCATTTGTCTTCCCAAGCTTCACTGATGGTGAGGGGGCCATATTTCGAGACAGCCCATTTTGTTGATAAGCAGCCTAATGGTGGAAATTTCTTATATTGATATGAAATCTATGCCTTTATGCCTTTACATGGAGAGTGTGTGTGTGTGTGTGTGTGAGAGAGAACCTACTGTATGAAATTCCACCAATATAGATGACACAGTTTTATTCTTCCTTCCTGCCTCTGACCTTTCAACCCGTACTTGGGAGCCAGTTTTTCTTTTGCTACTTGGATGACATTTCAGGAAGCTCCTATACTTTTTGTGGTAACTTGTAGAAATACAAACATCCTCTGGTTATTACTAGTCATTAAAAGTCTCTTTTCAGTAGTTAAATGTCTATTTTCAAGCAGTTGTCAAAATTCTGAAACTAATGCTGCTCTAGTCCCGCAGCTTCTTCGTTGCCCTGAGCTCTGAAATCCTGCAGTGGGGAAGAGCTGAAATAGTTGTCAGCTGGTGGTTGGGTCCCAGCCTTTTGTGATCTCAGCCAAAGGGGAGATAAACAATTGCTCCATTTTAATATCCTCTCATGTTGATAGAGAACCCAATTCTTGCTGCTTCTGAACAATGCAGATAGAACAATCCTATCTTGCATTTACACTCAACAGTTCAAATATTTGAAGACAGCTATTTTGTCATCTCTTATACCTAGTCTGCTTTCCATTGCCTGTTCCTCAAAGATGATGGTGGCTTTCAGACCCCTCCCCACTCTGATTTTCTCTTCTGGTCATATTCTAATTTGCCATGGTCCTTAAAATGTTGACCTGTAATTGAACATAATACTCCAGATGTGGCTCGATCAGAATATAGAAAGATGATTACTTCCCATAAACCAGAAATTACACTTTTATTAATGCAGTCTAAGATCCTTGGCTTTTTAGCAGCCACATCACACTGAATTACAGAGTTGACTGTAATTCAGAATAATATCCAATTTAAAGCAAGTGCTATTCCCCTGCCAGCTGGATAGGGTTTCCCATTTAAATGGAGCATTTAAGCCAAAATGAGGTTAATATGTGACCAGAGGTGACATTAGACCACCAAATCACGTTGTGCTCCTAAATTGGTTGACTAATAAGTGTCACAAATCAGCTCAAGTGAAACTGGAAGTGTCAACTACCCTGACTACTTGTCAACAGGAGAAGAAATTGGGGTGGTGGTGATAAGTCATTTTCCAGAATTATTCATAGGTGTTTTGTCTGAAGGAATAGGCTTATTTATTATACAACTTGCTCTCTTCAGATGTTAATGGGATATTTAAAATTCGGCTCCCTTGAATTTTTAAAAACAACATGTTTCTGATTTGAAAGTACTTGTTCATTGTAGAAATTTGGAAAATATGGTAAAGTGTAAAGAAGAAAAATTGACCTGTACCTGCAGAGATAACTACTGATAGCGTTTCTTTAGTGTCATTGCTTTTTTGTTTGAAATTGCTTTAGCAAAAGGGAACAGTCACATGAATTAACACAGGTTTATAATATTCATCTTGACTAACCCAAAATAAATGGCCCTGAGTTTCTTCAACCAGGAAGAGCTTCCCTGAACAGTGTTCATGGAGGACTTGGCTGATAACTTATTATGCAAGAATTAGATAAGTGTGATCCATAACGTGTCTGCGTCTCTGTGACACTACCATATTTGTAGGTAAAAAAATAGTTGAATATTGGCAATATCATATGGTTCAGCCAAGTCAATTTGTGACATTCTTGCAAAGAGTTTCTTGAATTTTGTGGGTGTTAAGACAATTCTTCTGTAGTTGATATAAGTAGCTCCATTTGGCAGGAGAATGTCGGAGACCAGATAAAAGCTGCCCACTCTTATGTTTTTTAATGACTAAAATGCAAAGACTAAACAGCCAAAACACTTTGCCTAAATGTTGATGTGTTAAGTATATTTTAATATACCTTTAATGTGCTTGGTAACTGGTCTTAGGTAATGTATTTCTAAATATGAGCTTTTAATTGATGGTGTCTCTCTGTTTTGCACTGTCTAATATAAATAGTGCTGACCAGGAACTTAGATTGATGTCCTCAGGAGGGATGAAATAATGCAGGAGTTCTATTCCCACTCATTTTCATTTTAAGGAAATACCAGGCCTGTGTGTCCATACAAACATATTTTCAAATAGGTTGAATAAAGCATCCCTCCCTTGATCTAAATAAAATATCTTAAGAAGAGTGGTATAAATCTAATTACTGGTACCAATCTTCCATGTGGGCAGCACTTGCGTGAAAGAGAAATGCATTTCTTTGTGGTGATTATTGCTTAGTGATCAACTGTTCAATTGAATTAGCCTTAATTTTCCATTTTGCTTGCCTTTCAAGGTATAATTAAAGCCTGATGTCAAATCTCACTCCAGCTCTCATCGATAACTTCCACTTAACCACTTTTAAGAAGACAGCCAGGCTTTAGGCTCAGACAAAGAGGCTACAATTCACAACTTACTGTTTAGATGACCCTTGAAAGCCATCCCTGGTCGATAATTCAAAACAGTGTCCAAGTCTCTGTATAAAGGGGAAGGAATTAACCTTTCATGCCCTCGTAGCAATGTTTCATCTAGGTAATGTAAATCATTTAGACTGAAAACATAACAAGATAAAGAGCAAATATTTTCTCTGAACGTGAGTAAAGTGGGCTAAGAAAAGAAAGGCAGTCATTTCCTTTATATTATGCTAGAAACAGAAAGAATAACACTTCTGTGGTTGGGCTGAGAAAGCTACTTGTGAGGCTGGTGTTGGCAATGGAAGAGGTCAGAAGTGGCACCAGATAGCTGCAGGGATCGCCAAGAAGCAGGTTACATGGGAAACAAATAACGTGCAAGCTGTTATATTAACCATTGTTTCTTTACTTACAGCAGAATACTCTCCTATTTGTTACCTCCATTCATTCCCTCAACAAATCTCAAACACCTCCTTTACAAAAAAGAAGCTGAATGGAGGAAAAATTAAGTGATGGATTGGGTGTGGCACAGTAGAGTCAGAACTTGAATTCAAAACTTCTAAATCCCTGACCCGTGCTTTTTCCACTAACCCACAGCTGCTGGAATGGGCTTGTGTCTTCCTCTACATTCTCATAGAAAGCCACGTAGGGAAGTACTAATGTATCCACGACCAAGTGGTGGAGAGGTTCATCTCCCTTCTGAGTGCTGGATATCAGAGGTGATGACCTTTGACAAATGAGGGTGAAATCAAATTCAGTGTCAGACATAGAGTCAGCAATGAAGTCAGCATGGCACTTAACAAGTAAGTGTTATTGCGTAGTGTGGAGTTTAGTTACAGTAATGATATTTTCTCAGTTCAATTTCTTGGAAATCATAAAATAAGTACATTCTTTTCTTTTTAATTGAGTCCAGATAGTACAGAAGGGTATAAAATGGAAACTAAGTCATCCTTCCATCCCACTTCCTCACTCTCATGCCCACTCCGATTCTTAAACTGTAACCATTTTAATTATATTCTAGTTAATCTGGTACTTGTCACCTTACTTTAAAATAGTAGGCTCACACTTGACTCTATTCTTTGCTTGATAAATTTACAATTTTCCTTTAAATTATATTATAGAAGATTAAAGTAAACCCATTTTTTACTCCCCCCATATAGCCTCCATTCCTTTTTCCTGCTTTTAAAACAATAAGTATTATATCATATATAACATATTATTATATTTTATAATAATTATAGTTATTAAGAACACTCTTATAATTTGTGTATTAAATATAATATTGTATGTTCAATTTGTAATGTATGGTTATAATATAATATATATTATTTTTATTTTGCATACCTTTGCAACTCCAAATAATTCAGCTGTTTAAAATATTCATATGTGAGACTGAAACAACAGAAAGTTTGATAGTGAGTTTTCATACATAGATAGGGCTTGTGGATTGGGGGAGATACAGGCTTTACATGAGAGGACTTGCTATAAAGCTAGCTCCAATTTATTGCATTAAAATATGGAAAAAAAATTTGACTAAAGTATACATAGGAAATGTTCTTTATCATAAGAGATTCTTTATTTGACAATTAATGTGGGAATATTTTGTATGTTATATCTTGTTAGTAGAAGTAGACCTCATTAAGTCAGGAGATTTAGGCAAACATTCCCCCATCAAGAAGAAGAAAAAATTTTGGTCAGAAAGACACTTGATCCACAAATGGTAAAGGAGCAGAGGTAATTCTTGAGGCCATCACAAAGGGAAATGAGAAGCTGACTCTGAAGTGTTGGAGGAGAAAACAGTAGTCAAAATATCATCATCATTATGGAGATGTTAAACTAGGGGTAGAAGGGCAAACAGTGAGTCTGCAAGATCTCAAGAATGTGCGGCATGTTTCTTGTCTTTCTCCCTCTGGCATATTTTTTAACAGCAGAGATAAACCAAGTGTTTTGGGGTCAGCTTTGATTTGCATGTATGACTTGCTAACTCTGTGAAGGAAACCTGGAAAGGAGGAATTGTGGAGGCCGTTCACCTGGACGTTTCTGTGAATTAGAGTAGAGCATGTTGCTAGAAACCATGCAGCAATTGCTTGCTCTCCCTGTCTTTTGTACTCACTGGCCAAGAGTCTTTGGGCCCTCAGGTAAATTAAAGACACGCACGCACACAAAAAACAAACAATTATCTTTTACATAACTGCCCTTAGCATAATGAGTTCTGGCCGAGATTCTGCTCTTCTGTTTCTGTCTTTCCCATCTTCAGCAGATAGAATTATCACATAAGATTTTAAGGATATCTCTCTCTCTCTCTTTCTCTCTCTCTCTCTCTCTCTCTCTCTCACACACACACACACACACACACACACACACACACACACACACCAGATATATGGCCTCAGGACTAGAAGCAAAGTTATTTCTTCTGATCAACACTGATTTAAATATCCATAGACACTACATTTGATCATTAAGAAAAACTGAAGCAGTTTCAAAGTAAAATAACAGTTTCATTTTGCCCATGAAAACTCACCCTCCGTGTATGCTCTAAGGAAAAACTCACCTCCTGTATTTTTCCTCTTCTGTCAACTACTTCATTTCTGACACCAGATATGTGGATTTTCTACATACAAAGCAATGCTGTAATACTAGCTGGATGTCATGCGATTTAACTCTATTCTGACACTGTCTACCTGGAGTTAGCGTCAGATACCACAGGTTAACGGTTCAGTCTCACAAGCCTGTCTTTCCCTTTCCCCCAACTTCAGATGCCAGTTGCAAGTCTAGGCTGTTACCTATGCTATGAATTGTTATGTTACCTGTGCTATGACTGGCTATGAATTAGAGGTTTGCATAACCCCCTCCTCGGATTCAGTAAATTTGCTAGAACAGCTCACAGAACTCAGGAAAACAGTTTACTTAGTAGAGTACCCGTTTATTATAAAAGGATATACAGTAGTCCCCCTTTATCCATGGCATATACATTACAAAACTCCCAGTGGATGCTTGAAACTGCAAATAGTAGTGAACTCTATATATACTATATTTTTTTCCTATACATACATACCTATGATAAAGTTTAATTTATAAATTAGGCACAGTAAGAGACTAAAAATAATAACCAATAATAAATTATAACAGTTATAACAATATGCTCTAATAAAAGTTATGTGAATATGGTGTCTCTCTCAAAGTATCTTATTGTACAAATTTAATGCCTTTTCCATTTTATCTGATTACTATCACATACCGTGGCCATAACTTTTACATTTTGGTGTATGACAGCAAAATTAGCACAAATTTATTCTTCCTTTTTCACACTTTCATGGATAGAAGATTCATTCTTACAGTAGATCTTAGCTTCCTCAGCATATGATTTTTTATCTAAGTGGAGAAGTTTCACCTTTTCCCTTAAAGGAAGCACTTTACGGCTTCTCTTTAGCTATCTGAATTGCCAGCATCACTACTCTTGCGATTTCGGGCTGTTATTAAATAAAATAATGGTTACTTTAACATGAGCACTGCAGTAATGAGACAGTCGATCTAATAAGACGCTACTAAGTGACTAAGGGGAGGGATAAGCTGGACAAAGGGATGACTCACATTCCAGGTGGGACAGCGCAGGACATACTACTCTGAATGATGCACAATTTTAAACTTATCAATTGTTTATTTCTGGAATTTTCCACTTAATATCTTCAGACTGTGGTTGACCGTGGGTAAGTGAAACTGCACAAAGTGAAACTGCAGACAGGGAGACTATTGTAGTTCAGATGGAAGAGGTGCATAGGAAAAGATATGTGGGAAGGGGCGCAAAGCTTCCATGCCACCTTCAGGGGCACCACCAGAAGGTCTCCCCTTAGTTCATGCATTTTTAGGGGAGACTTCATTAGATAGGAACGCTTGATTAAATCACTGTCCATTGGTGTTTGATTTAACATCCACCCCTTTCTCCACCCCTGAGGTCATGGTGGGCTGCAAGTTTCAACCCTCCTATCACATAGTTCGCTCCCCTGGTAACCAACCTCAGGTCTTATGCTATCTAACAGTCACCTCACTAACATAAACTCAGGTGTGGTTGTAGGGGGCTTGTTGTGAATAACAAAAGACATCCACTTCACCTTTATGGATTTAAAGCTATTTCAGGAATGGAGGACAAAAATCAAATATTATATAAAAAGAGGCCAATATTGCTCTGATCACTTGAGAAATTACAAGGGTTTTGGGTCCTGTGAGCCAGGAACCAGTGGATAAGACCAAGATATATATTTCTTATTATAAATCACATTATCAGACAAGTGTTATAAACAAAGGTGAAATTAATGATGACATTAATTCCCATAGTAAGATGAACTATTTTATAGATTTATAGCCTATCATTTCTTCTTTGCCAAAATATATATTGATGCTTGGAACGATGTATTTAAGAAGTCAGTCGCTTTTCATCATCATCAGTTTTAGGAAGAGAAGCTGTGAAAGTATTTTATTACTAAGTCCTAACATAAAACGTCATTTATGGTTCAACACTTTTCCTTAAAATGTGCTTAATCACCAAGTATTTCACAATCTACAGTTTTCTAATATACAGTTTCTAGATAAAATTCTGGAAAGTAGAAATTTCCAAGAACTATAATAATATTTTTTATTCTACAGTTGAAGTATGATTTGATAAACATCACCAATAGGAGACAATATTACATAAAAATAATCTACTGTTACTATAAATTTCATATAAAAGTTTTAAATTATTTTTCCTGCATTTATTAGGAATTTTCTTCTACCTATATTTTTTAATTGACTTAGAAATATAAGGAGGAACAGATACTGTCTTTTAAGATTTTCCCCATACTAGTCCTTCTAATTTAATTATAACACATTTCACTTGCATATAGTTTTAAGATTCTTGAAATGACTATGAAAGGAACATCACAAGTAACCACAATTAATTTAGAGACATTTTGATTTTTATCATATCATTCATATGTCAGTAAGCTTGTAGAGTTGAGTGAGAGTTTTGATCTATAAGTCAGTGGTGGGTAGTGTTTACCCACTGGGCATAGTATGTAGTCTTTGATGACTGTCATATGTTATAGTCCATTGACTGTGCAGCATTGCTGTGGTACATATATATCCTCACAGTTTGAGGACACATAAAATTAGCAGCTTCTACAATTGCTTTTAATAATGATTTCCTGAATATATATCATGCTTGAGGGTAACTCTCTCATGGATCTACTTTCTCATTCTTTCCAATATTAAAGCTGCTTTCATCTAATTGCAAACAGTCCTCTGACATTTCCTAGACTATTCATTATCACGTATCTGTCATTTTATCATCAGTTAATAGACATAAGTATGAATTCATTAATTAGTATATGGCTGTCCATAGTACCATGTTAGTTGATGTGCAAAACTTCTGCCAATTTTGAGCTTATTTATATATATTTGAGATAGGTAATATTTACATGGGTACATTTTCAAGGACCTCTAGATAGCCAAATAAAATAATACACCTAAACACTGCCATGAGGTTATATATTTCAAACACCAATCTGAATAAGTCCTCTTTGATATGGGAGAAGGGGATGGATGTATAATCGGGGGACTAGATAATAAAGTTCCAATTGTAGAGTAGAATTCTAGGGGAGTTAAGAAGAGCTTCATTTATTCAGCACCACGGACAGCCTCCACAAGGATCACAACAAATAAGAAATTTACATTATAAACAGGTTCAGAATTCATCAACTTTGCTCTATAAGGAAACAGAATTTAACTTTAAAAAAATTGAGGGATTTGGTAAGTACAAAAGTGGTAGAACAACAGCACAGTTCCATGCTAATGGTACTCACTGATTAAAGGCTGTCTGACTGAATGGATGCCTGAGTGAGATGCTCATGAAATGAGTGAGTATGAAGAAATAGTGTTAAGAAGTTCGTGAGTTGGGTAGAGGTGGCTCCTATGGACAGAAAGTCTATAACTCAGATATTTTGGGTAGGAATAACTTTAAGTGATCTTATTCAGATTTAATGTTTTCATGGTCCAAATATTACCAGATTTTTTTAAGGAGAAAAAAAAGCACTGGAAAAATATGTTTCCTGATTTGGGGCTTGGAAATTGAGGTCACCATACTTAATCAGTGTGTATTTTAATAACTAACTGATAGGCTTTAAGGTCTTGGGTTATGTATGTTTCCTTCCAGACAACATAAACTACACAAAGATTAACTTCTCCAAGAACATACTCTACACTAAATATCAAATATTTGAAATGAGAGGATTTATGGGAGGTTTTATGCTTGCTATTTTAGCATGGCCTCTCCTCTTTTGCTTATATTGTTTTTTCCTTTCTATAACAGATCGATAAATTTTACCTGACTAATAAAGCAGTTATTCAATTCTGATTTATTCTGAATGGTTTGCATCAGTGACTGGGAGATAATTCACAAGATCTGTCTGCTGTTTTTCTGCTAAGGGGTCTCAAAGGCTGGCCAGAGAACAGTTGTATCTAATCCTTCTCTTTAACTCCTCTCCAGAGAGTCTTCATTCAGCTGATCTGTGAAATTGCTTGGGTGGCTAGCATTTAGGAACAGGGACTTAGAAAAATGAGGGAGACAAAAAGAGAGGTGGGGAGAGGAAGAAGAGTGGGGGAGGAAGCAGGAGAGAGGGAGAAAGAATAAGAGCAATAGAGAATTTTAATTTGGTCTGGTGGGAACAGATTTTTGTTGTACATGTTAGGGGTCGGTGTTTCCTAACAGAATGAAATAAGCAATAATGGTGGGTTAGCAAAAGGTCCCAGTTTATTAAAGGAAATGTGGTAATTTTCTCAATTGAGATAGAAGCTCACAGGAGGAAGCTTCATAAACAATGCATGGCTTAACAGCTGTCTTTTGCAGCCACCAACATTTTTAATATGATGGGAAAAGATGGAAGGCAACATTGTAGAGTCTTCATTTGTCTCTTCTTTCAACACGTGCACACACACACACAAGGCAAATGTTTTAATGATTAACTCTTCAGACTTTCATTTGAAAGAGATAAAAAAATAATAAAAGGTGCCAGCAAGAACCACAGCTCCGACTGGCAAGTGGAACAGACCTATAAAGGGCTTTTATCTCCTGCCCATCATCTCTGATTGTATTGTTTACCCCCCTAAATCCTGATCAGGCACCATTACTGCACTCAGTGTCCACAGCACTCTTGTGAAGAAAAAATTAATTCTGAATTACTGGCCCCATAACTGCCTGTTCTTCACATTATCTGTCAGGAAAATAAGCAGACAATAGCTAGCTAAGTGGATTTCTTAGCCACCATTCAAAGAGAAGGGACAGGTGTTCAATAGGGCTTCTTTCTTTCCTCAACTGCTATTTAACAATACATACAGTAGGAGTTTAATTGCCTACACCCACCTGCACCCTTGTCATTTCTTGGTTTTATTGTTTGCTGTTGTTGTTGTTGTTTTGCGGTACGCGGGCCTCTCACTGTTGTGGCCTCTCCCTTCGCGCAGCACAGGCTGCAGATGTGCTGGGCCCGTGGCCGCTCTGCGGCATGTGGGATCTTCCCGGACCAGGGCACAAACCCGCATCCCCTGCATCAGCAGGCGGGCTCGCAACCACTGCGCCACCAGGGAAGCCCGGTTTTATTGGTTTTAATGAAAGTATTAAGTGCACTCTAGGAACAGCGGCTAGGTGACATTTTGATTGAAATATACAGGGAAATGTATAATGGAAGCAGGCACTATTACAGTTTTAATAGAAACTGAAAGAAGTAACATCCAGAACAACATTTTTTGCTATTATTATGCATATAGCTAGTCCTGAGAAGGGTAACTGGGGACTGGAAAAAGAAATGGTTGTTTTTAAAAAAGAAAAAAGAAACAACGTTTCACCTTAGCTACCTGACTTTTTTTTTCCTAGAAGAATAAAGTGGCCGGGTTTTGACATGTTTTCTTTCATTAGTTACCCCTTAGGTAGTATCCGTGGTCAAGTATGACTTGGAATACCTTTCCTCTTCTCTGGAATCACAACACTTTAGCGTTTCTGAAGAGAACTTGGATTCATTGGCAAAAGTGTGGGATGAAGAAAAAAACAATGATTCATTGCAGCTGACCTGGTAGAATAGGGACTAGTGACTTTTCTCACCAGCCAACAAAGGCTTGTGTTTGTCTGAACCCATCACCCAGACTCAAAATAGAGAAAGAAGAATGTCAGTGTAAAAATTGTGCTATGAATCATCCTCACTGCACATAATGGCTTTAATTTTTGCGTATTTCAGTCATGTTCATTATAAGAACAATAGCTGATTGTGTAATAAACAAAAAATTAAAAAAACAATCATTCTCACATGCATGCTCATACATGCACACAAATATACAAATTACACCTTTGAATTTAAATTGCTAGTATTGGAAATTAAAAATCCCAGAAGTTTCCCATTTTTCTATTTAAAAGAATATTTTCCAGTGAGTGGCAGAGAACCTTCATTGAGAAGGTTCCTGAATGTATATAGCTATGTAAATGGGTAATGTTCATACTCCTTCTTTAGTAAGAAGTTCTCTGTTCACACATGATTTTTTTAAAAAGAGCAGTTTAAAATATATTACAGTGCTAAAGGATAAAGTAAAAGTTTAGTGGGACATGTGTCACATACCTGTGCATACATGGAATTGTCCCAGGTATTTTTTTGCCCAGTACACACCTAAATAAATGATCTCATTCATTCATCCATTTATTCATTCATCCTTCCATGCATCCACCCATCTATCCATCCATCCTTCCATCCACTGTAACTTTTCGCTACAAGTTTTAGAATATTCAATGAAAATTGCCCTAAGAAGTAAAGGTCATTTGTTGGTACTTAACAAGATACCTGAGGCAGGACATTTCCACATTTGATCCTGGGTCATCAAAAACCCAGGGATTCTTTTTTTCCTTCATATTTCTTTTCATTCATTGTAAGCCTCTTTTTCATTTCTAAGCTTGCCTCTCTTGATTGCAAATTGGCTACAAATATCACATTTTTAAAAGGCAATATTCAAAGGTAGGAAATCCAAGCATCTTTCTTTTTAGTTCAGAAGCAAATCCAAGAAAGCCCAGATCCCACTGATAGAAATGGGTCACAGGCTCTTCCCTTAATCAATTCCTAAAAAATGAGGCTTGGGATTTCCATGATTAGCACAGACCAACCATGATTCTGGCTGTACCAGTAGTATGATGATAAATGTTTAATAACCTACACTCTGGGGAGGAAAAAAAAGCAAGCACTGATTGCAACATTGATTTATTTCTGTGGTGCAAATACTCTCATCATGACTGATGATTTCAAGCTACAAACATGGCTTCACTAAGGCAGAGTTGGGAAGAGAGGTGCGTAACTGGCTCCCTCAAACCAATGTAAGCTATCTCCAGTACCCCACCAAGCTGAGTCCACATTCCCTAAGCCTAATGTCACCCAATATTGAACTAAAGTGGGGTTACTTTAGAGGGAAGTAAGGGGAAACTGTTTGGCATGTTACCTACAATGTCTGCCACATTTATTTGTTCATTCATTTAAAACATAATTTTGATGCCCCTTAGGTATCAGGTATTAAGTATGGGACACCTTTGAGGGAACTGCCTTGTCTGTGCTGCTTTATCAGGGAGTCTGCTCATTCCCACAACTTTTGTTGCTTGGGGAGTGAGCGGTGTACCATATGACTGTTCCCTCTCATCCCCCACTAACATTGACCTGAGGGGAAGTATGTATTGATACAAGCTGATGATAGGGCCCTGCACAGGAAGAAACTGGACAAATCAGACTTTCTCTGTGAGCACTTGGAAGTCATTTATCAGTATTTAATGTTGGATTAGGGAGGCTTTATTGAAATAAGGTAAGCTGGGTTCATGCAGTATGAATAGTCAATAGCATGTGGTCAAGAAAGGGAAAATGGAGAGCTACTCAAGAGTAGGAAAAAACAAGAGACATGATGGGGGTCAGAGAGATGTAAAAAGAGTGATGTCAGTTCCATATTTTTATTCGAACCCACCTTGAGGTCCAGCTGCATCTCACTCCCTGTACTTGAATAAAGCCTTAAAATATATTCTTGTGGGCCACCATTTTATTTAGTCCATATTAGAGTTTTTTAAACAATTATTTTTATTATCTCAAATGTGTTCCCATTCTTTGCCATCAAAACTGGAGTAGAACACAACAGTGAGTATGAAACTACTCCTGTCCTCCATGAACTCATGATCCAGCAATGACAATACAGAAATAAACCAACAGACAATGACTTTCCAGTGAAAGAAAACACTTCACTTAGACAAAGTACACAACATAATGGGAACACATTGGAGGGACACTTTGGCCTAGTCTTTATGAGGCAAGAAGAAGTTCTTTGATATTTTAAGAGTTTCAGAATTAATGTGTTATGCTATATAAGAATTCTTGTTCACTCTGGCTGTAAGATTATGTTTTCGGGTGTAAAATTTTTGGCCTCAACTCTGTCCCTGTTCTTTCAGATTTTAGATTCTGGGGACTCTTGTTTATTGGATCACTTTCAGACTCAGATAAGAAAATAACCAAGTATCATCAGCACCTTTAAGTCAAGGTAGAAACTCTCCCTAATAAAGTAAGGGAAAGGTATATGTCTCACAACCTTTAACACAGAGCGCGTTTGTGCAAAGGGCCTTAAGGAATGGACATATTGTCATTATTTTCTCTAAAGTACTTGTGAAGAATTAGTCTGTTCAGGCACAATAAAACAAGACCAAACCAAAAACAATAAGAAGAAAAAAAATAAGGAAAAAATATTGTTGAAAACACCTTTCTTCTGCAGTGTAATTTAGGAGTTCTACCTTGTATAGGTAAAATAGAGTGTGTGACTCTGTAAGCAGAGTTCTCTGTTTTAAGGGACTGTTGACACTCAAGTCCTTCCCAGTGATTTCTGGGTTATAGACAATCTTATTTGGAGGCATGTTTCTACGTAAAATACAAAAAGAGTCTGTTATGTTTTTCAGAAAAACCCTTCCTCTTCCTTCATTGTTGGCCTTTATTTCCTAACTTAATTCCAGTTTTTGCAATTACACCCTGATTATCTGCAGCTCACCTTGCTGTCACTTCAATTGGTTAAGGGGTTCTTCTTTATCTCTCCTTCAACAGTCTTGCTAAGTGGCTGAAGAGACTGTTATTACATTTGCTGCATCTTCTGTTATCACTGAAATGATCTTAGGGCCACATATTAATAGCAGAGACTGCCAATACTGTATGGCAGAAACCATACAAGTGTGTTAAAATGTCTTTGTCTTCCAATGAAAGAGTTGAAAAACGTATCAGTATGAACATAAAAGGTATGTCCCGTCAGCCAATATGCATCCAGATTTATGGTAAAAGGTAACCCTTTATAAAATGACCTTAATAATTTATTTTATTTATAATAATTTCCAAAATAATTAAAGCTGTGTTTCTTAAGTGTGATTCATAGATCACTGGCATTAGGACTCTAGGAATGAAGAGCTGTGAAACTGAAGATTTCTGGGGTCCATTTCAGACCTCCTGAATCACAATACCTGTGATTAGGGTCAGGAATCTGAATAGTTCACAAGATTTCTAGGTGATTCTGATAGGCAATAAAGTATGAAAACAACTGATTTAGATGACACTTCTAGAGAAACTGACAAGAAATAAGAATTATTATGAACTAAAGTTCTCTGGCCTTACCAAAAGCATGGTATATCATATTTAATCTTTATATTCCTTTTATTTTTCTTTGGGTTCTCCTCAGAGCACAACCATCTCCACTGAACTGTTAAAATAACACATTGTATCAATTAGAAAGGGCTAAGTTTTAATACAAGAAAAAATAAACACCCAAACGTCAGTAGCTTACAAAGAAGAACATTTTATTTCTCATTCATGCTATTAATACATGCCCATTGTAGGTTAACTGATGGCTGTGCTCCATGTCATCTTTACTCAAAGACATAGGCTACCATCTTAAACATTGTATGTCACTTTGGAAGAGGGAAAGAGAGCTCTGGAGGGTCTCCATGAGCAATTGAAGAATGCTTCTGGAATCACTTCCTTCCAGATCTCAAATTATCCCAACCAACCACCAGGGCCCAGGAAGTAAAGTTCTACCCTATCCCAGGGAAGGAGAGAGAAAGAAATCATTTTGAAAAAACATTAATGACTATGATGCACAAAGCTGGAAAATTTCTCTTGGGCAAGACCTCTAAGCAGAAGGAAAATCCAATCACACATTCTTGCTTCTTACTTTTTATTCTTCCTCCCTTCACAGAGAAAATACAATCCAAATACTGCAAATTATATTGCAGGCCATAGAGAATACAGTCAGTTCTCATTATTCACAGTAGTTATTTTATATAAAATTATTGGGAACACTATGGTTCATGAATACTGAACCATTGTTCCTAGAGGAAATACAGGGTTATATTCCTGTGAATCTCTAGTCACAACATTTTTGTCAACCAATCAATACAGAATCTTGTTTTATGTGTAATTCTATTTAAATACACTTTATTATATATTGTTGATTCATTAACATTGAACTCACGGCCAACAGCACTATAACTCATGTCTGAACAAGGCTTACCTAGTGCATGTATTTTCTCCATAAGGCACACCCTAATCTTCTTGCATCTAGGAACACTAGACAGCACTTCAGCACTATGCTTAGGGGATGTTTTAAACAGCGAAATCACCAAAAAAAAAAAAAAAAAAAAAGCACAGAAATGAGAGACATTTGGCACTAAATAGATTTTAAAAAAAGCACGCCTACACACCTATTAAAATGGACAGAATCCAGAACACTGAAAAGACCAAATGCTGGCAAAGCATGTGGAGCAACAAGAACTCTCATTCATTGGTGGGAATAAAAATTGAATAGCCACTGTGGAAGACAGTTTGGCAGTTTCTAAACATACTCTTACCAAATGATTCAGAATCTTATTCCTTGATATTTACGCAAAGGAATTGAAAAAACCTACACAAATGTTTATAGCAGCTTTATTTGTAATTGCCAAGACTTGAAGACAACCATGTCCTTCAGTAAGTGAATGAATAAACTGTGATACATGCAGACAATAGAGTATATTTAACACTAGAAAGAAATAAGCTATCAAGCCATTAAAAGATATGGAGGAAACTTAAATGTATATTAGTAAGTGAAAGAAGCCAATCTGAAAAGGCTACATGCTGTGTGATCCCCACTCTTTCACATTCTGAAAAAGGCAAAACCATGGAGTCAGTAAAAAGATCAGTGGTTGCAGGGGTTAGGAAAGAGGAAGGGATGGACAGGTGGAACACAGAGGATTTTTAGGGCAGTGAAACTGTTCTATATGATACTAAAATGATGGAATCATGTCATTATAAATTTGTCTAAACCCACAGAAAATATAGCACCAAGAGTGATCCCTAATGTAAACTATGGATTCTCCTACCATGATTCTTGACTTGTAACATATATCTGGCTTCTGGTAGATTATATCTATCATTCATATTATTTTAATATGAGAAGCTAAGTTTCCTTTTCCTCATAAAATCAAAATCATTCTTGATTTTCAGGCTGATCTGCTTTCAAAAACTGGTTTGACCATTCATTAACTATGTGTCCTTGGACAAGTTGATTAACCTCTTTGAACTTTAATCATCCATAGGTAAGAGGAACTAATACTGAACCCTGTCTAATTATTGTGAGAAGTAAGGAGATGATGAATATAAGACAACTACCACCCTACCTGGCCCATTGCAGGAGTTAATATACGGTAACTGGTAACTGCTCTAATACCTATTACAATGGCCACCAAAGAAAACTAACACTTATCCTTCAGTATCCATGGAAGACTGGTCCCAGGCCCACGCCCCCCGCCATACCAAAATCAACAACTGGTCAAGTCCCTTATATAAAATGGTGTAGTACTTGCCTATAACATATACACATCCACTCATACTTTAAATCATCTCTAGATTATTTATAATACCTAATACAATGTAAATGCTTTGTTAATAGTTGTAAATACAGTGTAAATGCTATATAAGTAGTTGCAAGCACACAGGACATTCAAGTTTTGCTTTTTGCACATTTCTGGAATTTTTTTCTGAATGTTTTTGGTCTGTGACTGATTGAATCTTCAGATGTGGAACCTGTGGATATGGGAGAGCCTACTGTAATTAGGTCCTGTGAGTTTGACATAGGTGCATATGGGAACTCACTTATGTAAAGATTCATTCTTTCAATCATTCATTCATGCGTTCAGAATTTACTGAACGCCTACATAGAATAACATTGAATTGACTAAGGATACATCTAAGCAAATCACATAAAATATAGAAATACATGTTTGGTGGAAGGCAGTACAGACTACCAAGGTTAGGGAAGAATTCACCAAGGAAGTGATGACTCAGCTAAATCTTAAGGAGGTATAAGAATTCACCACATGAAGAAAATCAAGTTTGCATGTACAGAAGCATTGAAGTGAGAGAGAATATGGCATATTTTGAGAACACTAAGAATTTTGATATCACACAAACAGGGTTGAGTGTCCAAAAAGAAGTAAACATGTATGAAGAAAGCAGATCAGTCTAGCTAAAAACGTTAAACCTTACTCTGAGGTCGTTGGAAAACCAAAGCAGTGTTAAAGCAGGGATTGATATAAATAAATTTGCGTTTATGACAAGCACTGGGTCATGAATGCACGACAGTTTGGAGGAGCAATACTGAGGGAAGGGAGGTAATTTATTAGGTTGTTATACAGGTTCGTGGTGGAGGGCTTGGCAACTAAACAGTGGGGTGGAAATAAACAAAGACCTACCCAAATGATAACAATTAAAGGCTCTTTATTCAGAACTTGCTGTAGCGAGGAAGTCAGCCACAACCAGTTGACATTTGACAGAGATTCAAAGCAGGCAGAAGAGTGGAAAAGCTTTATACTGGAAAGAAAGGGAAAGTCTTTGGTATCCTTGACTGGAGGAAGTTGACATGCAGAAGCTGTAGGCAGCTAAGTAGAAGCAGGACATGTTATGTGATTGGTTAGGGGTACGCATTTGACTTTCTCTGGTTGGTCCGAAATTGGAAATAGAGGAAAAATTCATGAAGTTTTTAATTGTTACTCAAGTCCTGGCCATTTGGAGTCAGTAGTTTCAGGGATGATTGTTTGGCTTCGTGGACTGCTTGATAGTGATAGCAGTCAGACTTCTTGGATTTATTATTATAGGTAGTAAGTTGGCTTCCTGTGCCGATTGCTGAAAACTACAGATCACAATTTCATTTTTACGTATAGTCTGGCCGTTGTCTGATTGTGTATCTTAGTCTGTAAGTGGGTAGAGCATTCTAGGAAGATCACAAGGGATCACTGAAATAGAAGGGAACACTGATATTCAGACAGGATATATAACTTGCTCATGGTCACATATGGCAAATCTCAGCCCAATGTAGTGCAATTACTAATTTACAAAACTGCACCTAAACTAACTGATAAACAGCTAGGGTAAAAGGTGGAAGCATGGCACAGAAAATTCCCCTTCTACTTTAAGAGCAAAAGTAAATTGAGATTAGCATATACTACCATGTTATAGTCTTGATTTAATCTTCACAGTAGGAGAAAAATCTCCATTGTTTGAACTTCAAAATATTATCTCCCATCCTGAAAACATGCTCCTTTTCATCAAGTGGCATTACGATTTTCATACTACTGTGTACTTTACTCTGGTATATTCTGCACAAACTAGAAACTGGGAGGATGGAACAGTTTTTATTTGGATGAACTGCCTGAACCTGTATGTTTTATGTCAAGGAAGGATACTTCTTTATTTCTTCTCTTCATGCCACTTAAAGTATTTTTTTCTTACTGGATGAAAAGAAATACTGGACAATTTAATTTGAGACATTGGATTAAATGTTAGTAAATTTTCAGATTTAGTTCTGAGTAATATGGATCAATGTCTGAAGATTCAAAAGCTATTAGCAGAGCAGTGAAGCCTGACAAAAACTACAGCTGAAATAGAGCTAATAAGTGTATCAACTTGGTCATCAGTGCCCACAAAAGCCCAGGACATAAATACTGATGACATGAAAGTGCTTTTTAGGAAAAGGAGTTGGGGGAAGGGATGAACAGAAGCTTCTAGTAAATTGTTTCAAAATATCAAAAGCAAAATATTTCCTCTGCCTCAAATACAGTTATTTGAACCCAGTCAGTAACAGAGGCAGGGTGAAGAAGCTGCTTACCTAGAACTAAGGCCATTTGTACCCGGCCTTTTAATTTATTTAACCTGGCCAGAGTCCTCACATTTTGTAGTCAAGTTGCACCTCAGTGAACACCTTACAATGTCTAATGACTGAAACCCTTTTACTTCTTAATTCCTTCAGTTTTGTTTTCTCTCTCTGAAAACTATTGGAAGAAATAGTTTAGGACTAGAGCATTTCCTGTCTCCTCCCTTTTAAACAGGGGCTTTAAAGGAAAAAAATAATTCAGGGAGGGGAAATTCTCCTCCCATATTGGGGTTCACTTTCCGCCTCAACCCTGTCTATGCCCCCAGAACTAACTACCTAGTGTCAGAACTAGGAGGAACCACGACTAAAACATCACTGTGATCTTCAGGAGGAAAACACTGACCTTAGGCCACAAGGCTGAACTTGTGCTCAAGTTTTACTGATTGACAATATTAAAATAATATCCATAATCATGTGGATCAGACATTACAAATCTCCTTTCATTGTTTTACCAAAGTAGGCCCTCCAGTTAGTCAAAGAAGAAGTAGACTCTCAAAACCTCATTTCTAGATAACCACATGCCCCCCATATGAGATCTGCAGAAGGTGCTGGGACTGCTGACTGCAGAAAACCCTAATACTCCTGCTTCCTGGGAAGATGGAGAAGCAGCAAGAACCCAAACAACTGAGCATCAAAACTGTCATATCGTGTTAAACCCACGATTCATAGTGCCTCCCTTATTAAAATTCTTCAACAGCTCCACACAGTGTAGGATAAAGTCACGCTCTTGGCCAAG
The DNA here is from genome assembly GCF_026419965.1 of Kogia breviceps. Classification (NCBI taxonomy): domain Eukaryota; kingdom Metazoa; phylum Chordata; class Mammalia; order Artiodactyla; family Physeteridae; genus Kogia; species Kogia breviceps. Next base: position 83,949,420 of record NC_081317.1, read on the forward strand.
CATGTTCAGCCTCTTTACAACATGGCCCTTGGCCACTGCTCCAGCTTCTTCTGCTGTCAACCCCCTTCCCCCGACTTCCCCAAACTCCACTGCCCCAGTGCTCCTCTCCAGCCATAGCTGGAGCATTTTAGGTTGCCCTTCCCTCCTTATACTTTTCCTGCTTGACCAACTTTTCCATTTCTCAAGGCCTTAGGCCATTATTATTTATTCTATGAAGCCTCTTCTGACTTCCCTTCTTTTGTCCCAGATAATTATCTCTCTTCTTCCTTTGTTCTACCACCATTTCTTGTATTTGCTCAATAATCTTTGCACTCTATAATGTTTATTGCAAATATATCTGTCTTCTCTCCCAGAAGGACAGCCCCTTGAAAGCAGTAAATGCATCTGTCATAACTCATTTCCAGATCCAAATACATTCCCTGGCACAATAGTAGGTGCTTGATAATTATTTACTGAGTAAATGAATTAATATATGACAGAGGTAACCCCAAATTCTGCTTCTGAAAATAGACTTAACATTTTTAAACAAAGATATACCCAAATAACTTGCATTTCCCTTGTTAAGGCATTGTAAAAATAGCATTTGTTAATGTAACTAAAGCTTTTATGATATACATATTTTTTAACCAGCACAAACTCTTTAAGTAATGAAATTCACATTTATTTCACACTTCGTAAATATTTAATTCATCTCAAAAATTTTTTGGTGCGTGGTGGGGCAGCTTCAGGGGATAATATCAATTTCTAAAATCTGCTGCATAAGTCCAGTCGAGTTTTGTACTATTTAGCTTCTTCATGTTTTTCCGGTTATACTTTATCCCTTTGGAAGACTGAAAAATCATTGCTTTAAAACAGTGTATTGGTCAGGATAATGGGAACTGACTGACACATGGAATTTGGAAATCTGGCCAGAGCTGTACCTAGCAGTTCAAATGATATCATTAGAAATCTCGCATTTTCCCTGTTTCTCTCAGCTCTGCTTATCTGTGTGTTGCTTTCTTTCCAGGTAAGCAATATCCATATGATAGCAAAGATAGCCACTGGCAACTTTAGGTTGCCCTGGTATTTCCAGTAAGCGATCCTAGTTAAAGCCTGTATTTCTTTCCCCATAGCATAAACACAAGTCATGTGGATGACTCACTGGCCTGAATTGTATCCCATGTCCCTCCTTGGATCAGCCACTATGACATTCGACACTAATTGGATAGAATAGGTTATAAATAAATCTTCCTGCTAGGGATGGTATGGGATTCATTCTGGTGTACTCTATGAGAACTGCATTTTTTTAAATGTAAAAGAGATGACTTCCCCAAAGAGATGCCAAATAAACAACACAAAACAACAAAAATATTTTGACCCACCACAAAAGATGCTTGTTGTCTCCACAGCTGTTCTATGTATTCCTTGAAGTTAAAGCAATCAGAATGCCATAAAGTATACAGTATTAAAATGGCCATCATATTATACAAGACAGTAACATTTTGTTTTGCTTCTAAACATTGGTTCTAAACATTAGATGATTTATGTGTTTCTTTTTTGACTTTTTCTCCATAAAGCTTCATCTTGAGAAAGTATTTATGATAATTCTTTGCTCCCATTCCTGAATCATAATTGATTGCTTTGGGCCCAGGATTCTCTGAAGAGAGTTCAACTTTTATTTTTCTTGAATGTTTTGCCTTGCCCGAAGATCATATTAAATTCACTTGCCACTTTTCTGCTCACTTTCACAGCTTCAAAACTTTCCCTACCATTATCGTACCCTGTATCCATCCAAGGATGGAACATTCAGAAGAGTTTACTGTAATACTTAAACTAAGATTCTTGTGCCTATTTTCTTCAAAGTAATTTATGACATCATCAGCATCATCAAAAAGCAGTTACAATGAACATAACAGCAACAACAGCCACAAAATATCCAAGCTTGATACCCTTGCTTTTTATACTGTGAGTGTCAGTGATCTTATGCTAATCTTCTAAGCCACAGGTAGACCACAGGATTATGGGAAAGGAAATTTCTACTTCTGGAGTGCAATAATAGTGGGGGAAACTTCATTCCTGAAGAAGACAAAACCTGACTGCAGCTGATATATCATTTCCAAATATCCATTTGAAATTCATCTCACCAGGAGGAAATAAGGTTTCCTTTTCAGAAAGTCCCTTTGATTAGTTATACAAAAAGTGTAAAGAAACAATAAAATGCTTCAGCAATCATATGGTTAATTGGCAACTTCCCAGTTACCAAATACAACAATTTCTAGAATTTTACAATTAATTTCTAGAATTTTTTATTGTAGTGAACTGTGAGTAGATTTTGTAAACATTTAATCATCTGTATTGTTAATAATAGAAATTATGGCAAATGGAGCTTAACTCTTGTAAAAATTTTTTTGTCCTTGCATTTCACATGGAATCAGCTGGTGAAAGTAGCTGTTTACTGTCTATCTAACCTGAAACAGTCTTCTTCGGAGTAAAATTCCTATTAAGGTAGACCCTTAAGAAAATTCCTTACATGGGGCTTGAGAGCCTCGTGACCTCCATTTTTCCTTCTAACGGGAAGCAGTTCAATTGAAGACTTTAATTATTATACACAAGCAGCCTATGCAAAAATCTCTTGACTCCTTCCAGAAAAAGGCTCTCTATTTCCAATTAGAGAGAAGAACATGTAATTTCTGTGAGTCCCCTGTCATTCGTCTCTTACTTGTTTGATTTTTTGGTATACCTATAGGATCTCTCTTTTTTCTTTTTCTGGAAAAGGTTAAGGGAAAATTTGTTTATTAGAGTCATCAAGAAGGCGAAAGAAGATGTGATTCTAAGTCATGATGGATACTTTCATTCTGCACTGAGCAAGACAATCCCCCACTCAACATTTTCTTGATCGTCCCTTTGGGAACTTGACTATAGGCAACAGGGATATACCTCTGGAGTCTATTCACATTTTAGATCTATGATCTACTCCTATAGGAGTAATGCAGTCTAGAAATGGTTCAGGCAGCTGAATGTTTTTTATATATATTCCCAAAAACTTTTTTGGGTTTAAAGCCACTAAGATAAGTATTTAATAGAGATGATATTCCACTGTGTGACTCAATGCTATATAGTTACTATCTGTTACATACAACCTTGAATAAAGTGAGATAGTTTAATATTGGAGGCTTCATTCATCTCACATCAGGGATACATTAAAAACCATTCAGTTTTAGTAATTAAAACATATTAAGTTCACACATAGCCTAAACATATTGAAGGTTTAAACCCAGCACTATAATTACTAGGACATAATTAGACTTTGATTTTCATTAACTTATGACTTCAGTTTCATTGCAATCAAGGCCTAAAATATGATCTGCTGTGGGGAGAGGAGGGCAGCCTTAATTTGGAAGACTCTAAGATAATTCTTTTCTGCCTTAACTCCTTCAGTAATCAAATATCCCTTTTATGGCTTACCTATACTTCCTTCTTGCTTAGTGTCTGATAGTCCACCTTGATCACTAGCATCTGATAGGCTATCACTTCATCACTAGTGAGTCATGTTGACTCACTGAAGGCAGGTATTATGACTTTGAATCTTTGTGTCCATGTGTCTACCACAATAAATAGCAGATAGTCGCTGAAAGTTTGTTGACTAGAAAATCAGCCTACTTTCTGATCTCTCTACTTAAAATTATTTTTTAAAGCAGATCTTAATCTTGACACTGGGAACTCTCCTGTATATATCACTCCCCTGTCCAAAACTTTTTATTGGATCTCTGTTATCTAAATACTAAAGTTCAAAATCCATAGCCTGGTATCTTGCACAATCTGTTGCTAATCTGATTTTCCAACTTCATTTTCCATTCCTCCAAGGTACCCTTACATTTTAGCCATCAAATTTATTTTCTGTATATATACTGTATTCTTCAACCTGCATATCTTTGTACAAGCCATTTCAGAAGTCTGAGATGTCCTAATCTCCATCCTCATGTTTCCAAATCCTACCAACCCTTTAAAGCCTCCCTCAAATAATAGTTTCTATCGAGGTACAGCCTCCTATCCTTATCCTTCCTGTGCCAGTCCTTTATCTGCACATTCATTAGGGCACTTTATCTGCACCTTAATTAGGGCACTTACTCCATTTTTCCAATATTTTATTATTCTAAAATTCCAATATTTCCATTATTGTTCTGCATGTTACTCATTCCCCCAATCCCAGACCAAACTAAAGCTTGCTTGAAGTCTGTTTCTGATTCATGTTCTTTCAGTTCCAACACCTGTGTCTTACACTCAGCAGGTACATAATTATCAATGTCTGAACAAATATGTATTTAACACCTATTATGCTTTCCAGAACATCATTCTATTTAAACATGACAGTAGTCCTGTGTATTTATCATCATTATTATCCTCATTTTGCAGATGACAATCTAAGACTTCTTGTGTTGTCTATGACGTTGCTCATCAAACTTTAGGGTGTATCAATATTATCTGGAGGGGTTGTTAAAACACAGATCACTGATTTCTGATCCAGTAAATATGGGTGAGTCTAAGAATTTGCATTTTTATCAAGTTCCCAGGTGATGATGGTTCTGTTATTCCAGGGACTACATTTTGAGAACCATTGGTCTGTGTCCTTACAGCTGCATTCCTATCTCAACTTCATTGAGTGAGGCGGAGTGAGTGCTTGAGCAGTGATAATTTTCTTTATTGACATATAGTTGATTTACAATATTATATTAGTTTCAGACGTACAGTGTAGTGATTCAATATTTTTAGATTATACTCCATTTAAAGTTATTATAAAATAATGGTTGTATTTCCCTGTGTTATGTAATATATTCTTGTTGCTTATTTATGTTATACATAGTAGTTTGTATCTCTTAATCCCCTAACTCATCCTGCCCCTCCCCGCTTCCTTCTCCCCACTGGTAACCACTACTTTGTTCTCTATATCTGTGAGTCTATTTCTGTTTTATTTTTATTCATTTGTTTTATTTTTTAGATTCCACATATAAGTGATAACATACAGTGTTTGTCTTTCTCTGTCTGACTTATTTCATTAAGCATAATACCCTCTAGATCCATCCACATTGCTGCATATGGCAGAATACCATTCTTTTTATGGCTGAGTAATACACACACACACACACATCATATCATATTTTCTTTATCCATTCATCTGTTGGACATATGGACACTTAGGTTGATGGACACTTAGGTTGCTTTCATATCTTGGCTATTGTAAATGCTGCTATGAACATGGTGGTACATGTATCTTTTCAAATTGTGTTTTCATTTTCTTTGGATATAGATCCAGGAGTGGAACTGCTGAATCATATGGTAGTTCTATTTTTATTTTTTTTCGGATGGTCCACACTTTTCCATAGTGGCTGCACCAATTTACATTCCCACCTACAGTATACAAGGGATCCCTTTTCTCCACATCCTCTCCAACCTTTGTTATTTGTTGACTTTTTGATGACACCCATCCTGACAAGTGTGAGGTGATCTCTCATTGTGATTTTGATTTGCATTTCTTTGATAATTAGTAATATTGAGCATCTTCTCATGTGCCTGTTCCCCCTCTGTATGTCTTCTTTGGAGAATTGTCTATTCAGATGTTCTGCCCAGTTATTGATTGGGTTGATTTTTGTTTTTTTTTAAATTTATGTTATTTAATTTTGCCTGCATTTGGGTCTTTGTTGCTGCTTGTGGGCTTTCTCTAGTTGTGGTGAGCGGGGACTACTCTTCATTGTAGTGTGCAGGTTTCTCATTGCGGTGGCTTCTCTTGTTGTGGAGCACAGGCTTCAGTAGTTGTGGCACACAGGCTCAGTAGTTGTGGCTCACAGGCACTAGAGCTCCGGCTCAGTAGTTGTGGCACACGGGCTTAGTTGCTCCACGGCATGTGGTATCCTCCCGGACCAGGGCTTGAACCTGTGTCCCTGCATTGACAAGGGGATTCTTAACCACTGCGCTGCCAGGGAAGTCCCCAGGTTGTTTGTCTTTTTGATATTGAGCTGTATGAGCTCTTTACATATTTTGGATATTAACTCCTTTTTGGGCATATTATTTGCAAATATTTTCTCCCATCCCATAGGTTTTTCCTTTTGTCCATGGTTTCCTTTGCTGTGCAAAAGTTTTTAAGTTTAATTAGGTCCTATTTGTTTGTTTTTGCTTGTATTTCTTTTGCCTTAGGAGACAGATACAAAAAACATTGCTACAGTTTATGTCAAAGGGAGTTCTGCCTATGTTCTCTTCTAGGAGTGTTATGGTTTCAGGTCCTACATTTAGGTCTTTAATCCATTTTGAGTTTATTTTTGTATTTGGTGTGAGAAAAATGTTCCAATTTCATTCTTCTACATGTAGCTGTCCATTTTCCCCAGCACCACTTGTTGAAAAGACTGTCTTTTCTCCATTGTATATTCTTGCCTCCTTTGTTGTAGATTAGTTGACCATTGCTATGTGGGTTTAGCTCTGGGTTCTCTGTTCTATTCCATTGAGCTATGTGTCTGTTTCTGTGCTAGTACCATGTAGTTTTGATTACTGTAGCCTTGTAGTACAGTCTGAAGTCAGGGAGTGTGATTCCTCCAGTTTTGTTCTTTTTTCTTAAGATTGTTTTGTCAATTTGGGGTCTTTTGTGGTTTTATATAAATTTTACAATTATTTGTTCTAGTTCTTTGAAAAATGTCTGGGGTGTTTTGAAAGAGATTCCATTAAATCTGTAGATTGCTTTGGGTAGTGTGGACATTTTCAAAATATTAATTCTTTCAATCTAAGAACACAGGATATCTTTCCATTTCTTTGTATCATCTTCAATGTCTTTCATCAGTGTTTTATAGTTTTCAGAGTACAGGTCTTTCAATTCCTTGGTTAAGTTTATTCCCAGGTATTTTCTTTTTTTGATACAATTTTAAACAGGATCGTTTTCTTGCTTTCTCTTTCTGTCAGTTCATCATTAGTGTATAGAATAGCAACAGCTTTCTGTATATTAATCTTGTATCCTACAGCTTTACTGAATTCATTTACTAAATCTAGTGTTTTTTGGTGGAGACTTTAGGGTTCTCTATAATAGAGTATCATGTCATCTGCAAAAAATGACAGTTTTACGTCTTTCCTTTCAATATGGATGCCTTTTGTTTCTTTTTCTTTTTTGGTTGCTGTGGCTACGACTTCCAATACTAGGTTGAATAGAAGTGGCAAGAATGGGCATCCTTGTCTTGTTCCTGATTTTAGAGGAAAACCTTTTAGCTTTTCACTGTTGAGTTTGATGTTAGCTGTTGGTTTGTCATAAATGGTCTTTATTATGTTGAGATATGTTTACTCCATATCAGTTTTGGTGACAGTTTTTATCATGAATGGATATTGAATTTTGTCAACATCTGCATCTATTGAGAAGATCATGTGATTTTTATTCTTCCTTTTGTAAATGTGGTATATCACATTGATTGATTTGTGGATATTGAACCATCCTTGCATCCCTGGAATAAATCCCACTTGAACAAGATGTATAATCCTTTTCATATGTTGTTGAATTCACTTTGCTAATATTTTGTTGAGGATTTTTACATCTATATTCATCAGAGATATTGACCTGTAATTTTCTTTTCTTTTCCTCTTCTCTTTTTTTTTTTTTTTTTTTTTTTTTTTTTAGTGCTTTTGTATGTTTTTGGTATCAGGGTGATAGTGGCCTTGTAAAATGAATTTGAGAATGTTCCATCCACTTCAATTTTTTGGAATAGTTTGAGAATAGGTATTAGTTCTTCTTTATATGTTTGATAGAATTCCCCTGTGAAGCTCTCCAATCCTGTACTTCTGTTTGCTGGGAGTTTTCTTTATTATAAATTCATTTTCACTACTAGTGATTGGTCTGTTCAGATTGTCTATTTATTCTTGATTCAGTCTTGGAATGTTGTATGTTTCTAGAAATTTGTCCATTTTTCATAGGTTGTCTAATTTGTTGGCACATAACTGTTCAGATTATTCTCTTATGATTTTTTTTGTATCTCTGTAATATTGATTTTTATTTCTCCTCTTTAATTTCTTATTTTGTTTATTTGAGTATTTTTTGGTCTCATTTGTTTCCTCTGATTTTTTTTTTTTTTTTTTTATGGTACGCAGGCCTCTCACTGTTGTGGCCTCTCCCATTGTGGAGCACAGGCTCCAGATGCACAGGCTCAGTGGCCATGGCTCACAGGCCCAGCCGCTCCGTGGCATGTGGGATCTTCCCTGACTGGGGAACGAACCTGTGTCCCCTGCATCGGCAGGTGGATTCTCAACCACTGCACCACCAGGGAAGCCCTCCTCTGATTTTTATTATTTCTTTCCTTTTGCTGACTTAGAGCTTTGGTTGTTCTTTTTCTAATTCCTTTATATGGTAGGTTAGGTTGTTTGAGATTTTTCTTATTTATTGAGGTAGGCCTGTATTGCTATAATCTTCCCTCTTAGAACTCCTTTTGCTGCTTCCCATAAATTTTGCAAAGTTGGGTTTTCATTTTCATTAGCTTCAAGGTGTTTTCTGATTTCCTCTTTAATTTCTTCATTTACCCATTGGTTGTTTAGTAGCATGTTGTTTATTCTCTAAGTGTTTGTGTTTTTCCCATTTTTCTTCCTATAATTGATTTCTAGTTTCATACTGTTGTGGTCTGAAAACATGCTTCATATAATTTCTATCCTCTTAAATTTGTTGAGACTTGTTTTATGGTCTGGCATGTGATCTATCCTGGAGAACATGTGTACTTGAAAAGAATGTGTATTCTGCTCTTTCTGTATGAAATGTCCTGTAAATATATATTAAGTCCACTTGATCTATATGGTCACTTAAGACCACCATTGCCTTATTGATTTTCTGTCTGGATGATCTGTCCATTGATGTAAGTGCGATGTTAAAGTCCCTTACGATTATTGTATTATTGTCAGTTTCTCCCTTTATGTCCATTAATATATGCTTTATATATTTAGGTGCTCCTGTACTAGGTGCATATATGTTAATGAATGTTATATCCGCTTCTTAAATTGATCCCTTTATCATTATATAATGTCCTTCTTTGTCTTTTCTTATAGCCTTTGTTTTAAAGTCTATTTTGTCTGATATGAATATTGCTACCCCCACTTTCTTATCATTTGCATTTGCATGAAATATCTTTTTCCATCCTCTCACTTTTAGTCTGTGTCTTTAGCCCTGATGAGTCTCTTGTAAGCAGTATATAAGTGGGTCTTGTTTTTTAATCCAGTCAGCCACCCTGTCTTTTGATTGGAACATCACTTCCATTAACATTTAAAGTGGTTATTGATGGCTATGTGCTTATTTCTAGTTGTTTTTGTAATTCTTCTCTGTTTTTTTTTCTTCTTTTAGTTTCTTCCCTTGTGGTTTGATGGTTTTCTTTAGTGCTATGCTTGTGTTCCTTTCTCTCTAGTTTTTGTGTATCTATCGTAGGTTTTTGATTTGTCATTTCCATAAAGTTCATACATATTGCCCTATAACTATATCTACTTGCTTTAAACTGGTAGTCATTAAAGTTTACATTCTAAAAGATCTGCAATTTTTAGTCCCCTCCCCAACATTTTGTGTTTTTTGATGTCATATTTTACATTTTCATGCTTATTCCTTAGCTCTTTATTTTAGTTATAGTTGATATAGTTTTTGTCTTCTAATCTTCATAGTAGCTTATTTAAGTGGTTGATTTTCAGCCTTTAGCATATATTTGCCTTTACTATTGAGATTTTTCCTTTCATATACATACTTCTTACAGTAGACTTTTCCTTCCCACTTAGAGAAGACCCTTTAAGTTTCTTTTAGAGTAGGTTTAGTATTGATGAACTCTTTTATTTTTTGCTTGTCTGAGAAGGTCTTTATCTCTCTTTCAATTCTAAATGATAGTGTTGCTAAGTAGAGTATCCTAGGTTGCAGATTTCTCCCTTTCAGCACTTTAAATATATCATGCCACTCCCTTCTGGCCTGCAAAGTTTCTGCAGAAAAATCAACTGATAGCCTTACAGAGGTTCCCTTGTATATGAGTTTATATACTTGCTGACTTTATTTTTTTATTTTTTTTTTGGTTTTTGTGGTACACGGACCTCTCACTGTTGTGGCCTCTCCCGTTGTGGAGCACAGGCTCCGGACGCGCAGGCTCAGCAGCCATGGCTCACGGGCCCAGCCGCTCTGCGGCATGTGGGATCTTCCCGGACCGGGGCACGAACCCATGTCCCCTGCATCGGCAGGCAGATTCTCAACCACTGCGCCACCAGGGAAGCCCTACTTGCTGACTTTAGAATTGTCTCTTTAACCTTTGCCATTTTAATTATGATGTGTCTTGGTGTGGGTGTGTTTGGGTTAATCTTGTTTGGAACCCTGTGTTCTTTCTGCACCTGGATATCTGTTTCCTTCTTCAGGTTCAGAACGTTTTCAGCCATAGTTTTATCAAATACATTTTTTACACCCACCTTATCCTTCTAGGACCCCTATAATGAATGTTGGTATACTTGATGTTGTCTCAGAGGTCCCATAAACTATTATCATTTTAAAATTTGTTTTTCTTTTTGCTGTACTTATTGGATGATTTCCGTTATTCTGTCTTCCAGATCACTTATGCATTTTTCTGTATCATGTAGTCTGCTATTAATTTCTTCTAGTGTGCTTTTCATTTCTGTTATTGTATTTTTCACTTCTGACTGGTTCTTTTTTATATTTTCTAGTTCCTTTTTAAAATTCTTATTGGTTTCCTCTAGTCTTTCCCCTAGTACAGTTAGCATTCTTGTTACTAATGTTTTGAACACTTTATCCGATAAATTATTTATTTCTGTTTTGTTAGTTGTTTTTTGGGGGGGTGGTTTCTCTTGTTCTTTCAAATGAAACAAATACTCTGTCTTCTCATTTTATTTAAATTTTTCTGTCTCTATGAAATTAGGTAGAATGGTTATCTATTACAGTCTTGAAGGGGTGTCCTTGTATGGGAGTGTCCCTAAACAGTCTGTGTGTGCCCAGTGACTTTGGTGTGAGAGGTGGATCCAATGTGAGAACTTGTTGTTTCTTTCCCCAGGGTTTGCTGACAGCTTTAACCTTGGTAGGAGGCGGGGCTGGAGATGGCGGGGATAAGGCCAGAACCAGGAGTGAGCCAGGGATTCTCCTCTGTTCAGTGGCAACACCAACCTTTTGGGGTCAGAGTTGGGTCCCAAGATGCTGGAGCAAAGGCCCTGAGGGTTGGGTCCCATCTGGCTTTTTTACCTCTCCCTCCTAGCACTGGCACTCTCACCCAGTGCTGGAGCAAGAGGGGCTGGAGAGGGTGCTTGGTGTGGGTCTGGGTGTAGGCTGTGATGGCCCCAGGCCCAGTCAGGGTCCCAGACTGCCTCTGATGCACTGCCTCTGTAAAGTGCCAGTAGTGGCTTCCACTGCCTTTCTCACATGCCATTCCAGGTCTGAGCTGGTTCCATCCCTCACAACTGAGCTCTCCCTCCAGCTTCCTTCAACTGCAGCTCATCCTAGTGTGGAGCTGTGGCACAAAGCTAGTGGGGCCAGAGCGGGCACTCAGTTCAGGCTGGGGCATGTGCTGGAGCAGTCAGGGGAAACTGACCAGAGTCCCTGGCAGTTTCAATCTGCTTTTTCCACCATGTTTCGAGAGGTAGCAAGTGTGTGTATGCTCTTCACCAGCAGAGTCTAGGTTTCTTACAGCCCTCCTTGTAGTTTCACTGGTTTTCTAACCAGCTAAGAGGACTCATCTTCCTGGTGTCAGACTCCAGGGCTGGGGTGCCTAATATGTGGCTCTAACCACTTATGACCAGGGAATAGCTCTGTCCCTGTAATCCCCCTCTTCTTCTGTGTCCTCTCCCAGGGCTACAGGTCCTGACCTCATCACCTCTCTTCCCTTCCTACTTGATTCTTTGTGTATCTTTCTTACAGCCTTGGTTGTATAAGATTAAGAATATTTCTTCCAGTCTCCAGTGAGTTTTCAGTGAGAATTGCTCTCCGTGTAGATGTACCTTTGATGTATTCCTGGAGGGAGGTAAGCTCAGTGTCTTCCTACTCTGCCATCTTGATCTCTCCCCAACAACGATAGATTTTACATGATTGAAAGAAATAGTGAATACATTTAATTCCAAACTGCCTCCTCTTAACTGATATTTAATTTAATTTTATTTGTGAAATTAAAAATAAATTAGAGGGAAGGGCCACACAGTGAAGGAAGGCAGAGAGGGAGGGAAATAGGGAGGAAGGAAGGAGTTTAGTGAGGAAGTCAGTATTGTTAATTTATAGTAAATTACATTCCAGTGATAGTGGAAAGCAATTGAGAATGTTAAATCATGATCCACTACTGCCCAGTGGTAAAATTTTAGGCCAGTTAAGGAGAATATAAAATATTTCTACTATTCCAACTTTATGGATGAAGAAAGGGCATCAGGAAGTTTAATTGTACTTTAGACTCAGAAGTGTCCTTTTTAAAATCATGTTGAATGAATGAAAAATATGTCTGCCAAGAACAAGTTTTCTGACTTTTAACCTTAATTTTCTCACAAAGGGAATAGGAAAAGAAGCTCTCTGGAGGATTTTTCAAATGCAGACGTATTTTACTTCTTGGATGTTGTTAATGGGAATGCTGTAATATAGATTTTTATTTCTTTCTTTCTTTAAAAAAAAATTCCTGAGAAGTAAGATAATACAACACTTAAAAATTGAATAATATAAAAAAATACCCTCCATTTTGGGCTTTTAGGACTGGAATTAAAGTTTCTCATAGGTGATTTCCCATCAAGTAGGGCAAAGGTTCACCTGTGTGGATTTTTCCGAGATTGAAATTTATTTTTATTTTCCCAGAGGTTTCTGAGAATTGGCCTGTTACTGCTCCTTGACTGTCTTCAGAGATGGTGTGACCTGGTATGACCCACAGCATATTAAAATTCTGAGATAATGAGTTTAAAAAAGAAAACTCCACAATTTATGGGCTGTCATTAAAAGATACAGGGTTGTAAATAAGATGATTATTTGAAAATGGAAATAGAATAAAGACATTCTTAGAGGATATTATTCAGGTCCTCATTATCTCTAGTATACTTCTGTCCTGTATGCTTAGCTGCCCCCTGCCTAGTGACCTCCATCCACGGGCTCTTTCTAATATGATTGTATTATTGCCCTGCTTAGAATTCCTCATAACTCACCATTGTCTACAGGAGAAAAAAAATCTAAATTTTATTTTGTATCTCATGGAGAGTTGTATGTGAGCCATTCCACTGTCCATTTTGTCTTAAGCTGCAGTGATGTTGAGCTCACTGCCCTTCCCTCAAACATGACATTCTTTCTCATGCCCCCCCCACCCTTCCCCTTTACATTTCCCTTAGCCTTCTTCACTCTGGAAAAACCCTTCTATTCCGAACCCCGTCTAATCCCTCGTGTACTTTGTTCTTGTTATTATTAATTTTTAACAAGCCACATGCTGTCCAGGCCTTGTACTAACACTTCCTCTTTTGTGAGGCCTTAACTACCCAGGCTGACATGGGTGTGCCTTCTCACATACCCCTCTCTCTGTGGGAGGTTGAATAATGCCCTCCAAGGATATCCAGGTCCTGGTCCTTGGAATCTATGAATTTTACTCTATATGTCAGATGTGACTTTGCTGATGTGATTAAGTTATTCTGGATTATCCAAGTGGCCCCAAATGTAATCATAAGTGTCTTTGAGGTAGAGGGAGAAGGCTACATAGCGACAGACACAGATATTGGAGTGACGTGCCTTAAAGATGGAGGAAGGAGTTGCAAGCCAAGGAATACAGGCAGCCACTAGAAGATGGAAAAAGCAAGGAGATGAATTATTCCCTATAGATTCTAGAGGTAGTGCAGCCTTGCCAACATTTTGATTTTAGGCCAGTGAAACCCATTTCAGACTTCTGGTCTCCAGAAATACAAGGGAATCAATTTCTCATATGTGAAGCCACTAAGTTTATGGTAGTTTTTTTACAGTAGCACTGGGAAACTAATACAACTTCTTTGCTCTGTACATTCCTCCATTTTAGAAGTGTTTCATATTTTAATAATCATTTGTACACTTGCCTTCCCTTTAGATCAGTGGATATCTACTCTATCAGATCCAACAACCTAATTTGTCATGCTCCTTTCACTGTCCTGAAATGAAATTCATCTATACTCATAATCTGAAAAATCTAACACAATTCCCTACATATAATATATGAAGAAAGGCGAGTAGTTTGTAATAAAATGATATTTACTTCTACATGTTAATATTTGGGCATGATTATATGTCAAGACAGCTAAAATAGCCACTAGCTCCTATAACAGAATCATTATGAATCTGGCAGCTGCATATGCAAACCAATGCAGATGTGTTTTGTTGGTGATTCAAATCCTGAAAGAGACATTGCTGTTCATGACGTTTGTTCATGAAACCATGTAGAACTCTCGGTAAGTTCCAGAAAATACAAATTAAAACCAAATGAAAGCATAGTCATCCCTTGACTTTCATGGGAGTTGCATTGTTGGAGAATTCAAGGTAAATTAAAACTGTATGAAAATTCTTTGTGCTTATTGGTTAACTTCTGGGCTTAGATAACTTCAAAAAATGTTTTTACCACATGTCTGGTAAGAAATTGGGAAGTCATGTTGGATAAGAAACTTTTCTTCATGTGTGAAGCATCCCACGACCTGCAGAATGCCCAACATCTTGAGCCTCTGGCCACTAAATGCTAATAGCACCTTGTAATCATTATTGTCATAATGATGTCCCCACAAATAGTCAAAATCCTCTGCTGAGAACCACTGCTATGTACTCTCAGAATTGCTGCTTCACATATTTTGAGGATTTTTAGGCATGTATACATTTATTTTATAGTTATGGAATGTACCTCTTTATCTCTGATCACACTGTTTGCCTTAAAGTTTATTTTATGTAAAAGCAGTAAATACAGGTCAGCTTTTTTACTTCCTGTTTGCATTATATATTTTTCTGTGTGTTTATTTTACCTAAACATTTTATTTGCATACAGTTAGATCTTGCTTTTATATCTGCTCTGATAATCTTTCTTTTAATTGCAAAATTTAGTCTACTAATATTTGTTTTCAATTTTTTATCTATATTTTCTCATCCTTTGTTTTCATTTCCTACATTCCTATGAATATTTTATAGAATTCTATTCTAATTTTTTATTGACTGCTTAGTTCTAGCTCTTTGAATACATTATTAACTCCTCAATTTTTTCTTTAAAGTCATATATATTTTAAATAAATTGTGAGAGAAAAAGTCTTTTATAATTACCCATGCTTTTGTAATCATTTGTTTAAACATTGATTGCCATTTTGGATGCTTTTTATTCATTCCTGAAGATCTGAATTTCCCTCTGATATAATTTCTCTTCAGTCTGAAAAACTTATTTTTTTTTTCAGCATTGTCTTGTCAGGACAAATTCTCTTAGCGTTTCTTTATTTGACTTGATATGTCCAGGTATGTGTTCTTGGAATTAAGTCAATCTGAAGTTTGCTAAATTCTTTGAATCTATAAATGTATATTTTCACCAAATCGGGAAGTTTTCTGTCATTATGTGTCCAAATACTTCTGCCCCATTTTCTCTTCTGGGATAAACAGCTGTATATAAGACCTTTTGCAAGTGTCCCATAGATCTCTGAGGCTCTTTTTACTTTTTTTTCCAGTCTTTTTCTCTCTCTTCTCCAAATGTAATATGTTCTATCGGTCTGTTTTTAAGATCATCACCTCTTCCTTTGTAATCTTGTATTCTGCTATTATATTCTCCAGTGAATTTTTAATTTGAGATTTTATATTTTTAGTTTAAAGTTTTCCTTTGGTTCTTTATTTTTTTTCATTTTTCCTACTTATGTGCTGTTTCTATTTTTCCATTCAACAGAAGGATTTTTGTTTTTGTTTTTAACCTCACTGATCATAGTTAAAATAGTGACTCTAAAGTCCTTGTCTAATGGGCCCAGCGTTTGGGTCATCTCAGGGTTACTGAACTGTGGTCAATTATTAGTCAAATCCATTTCACCTGCCTTAACTAATCAAGGTCCTCTACAGAAGACCTGCATGTCCTCCAAGTGGCATGTAGCCTAAACAATAAGATGTTTGCCTGCATTGTTTTATAGGAACTTGGAGTCAACTGTGTCTAGTTCGAACTGAGCCAGTTAAGACTGCATAGGACCACTGGCTTTCCAGCTGGGCATGTGTGAGTGTCTGCTTGGTGACTTTTTGACATCAGAAGGCCAAAAGTCCACTCTCAGATCATGCTAAGTGCTTCCATGTTTTGAACCTACAGAGGTCTGTAGCTTAGCTACACTCGTGCAGAACAATTACTGCACCTTTTTGTAATCACCGTTCCTCAGGCCTCAGATCGCTGTACTTCTTTATTCTTTATCCCATAAACACCCCAAGCCCTTTGTCTTCGGGGAGGCGGATCTGAGACTTGCTCTTCTATCTCCTCTCTTGGCTGCCTTGTGAATAAACCCTTTCTTTGCTGCCAACCTTGGCCCCTCAGTGTTTGGCTTGCCGTGCATCGGGCAAAACCTGGTTCCATCACATTAGCATTTATCAATTGTCTTTTCCTTTGAGAACGAGTTACATTTTCCTGGCTCTTGGTGTGTCAGCTAATTTGGGGGTTATATACTGGATATTATAAATGTTGTGTTGTGGATTATTTGGATTGTTATATTGCTTCAATAAATGTTGATAGTTTTGTTTCATTCAGACAGTTAATTCAGATAGATGAAAATTGCTGACCATCCCTACCTGTGGTGGAAGGTGGTTCAGCTCTGAGTTCAGTTATTTAAGCCTCAGGTCTTCGTTGCTTTTAGTCATCCCTGTGCAAGCCTGATTCAGGGTCAGCCAGTGATTTCCTTCTCTGCCTCTCTCCGCTCTGGGGTTCCTTTATCACTCTCTAGTACTTGTGGTTACTCTCAGCCTCCTTTCTCTGATTCCTCTGGGTTAAAAGATGATTCGTTTTTTTAATCATAATTTTAACCATCACTTCAACTGTGGCTGACCTCAGGGTAAAGCTGCAACAAAACAAGGAACTCTATTCAGTTGCTCCAAATTTCAACTCTCCCACCCAGATATGCCTGCTTATTAGTCTCCAGATCCCTCTAGATCTTTCCATTAGGTTTTTTTGGGGGGGCGGGGGTTGTTTTGTTTTGGGGTTTTGTTTTTTTTTTTTTTTTTTTTTTTTGCATTTTGGCCAGGGATGATGACTGTTCTTTGTGAGAGGACTGGTTTCTTAAAAGCTCACTCTTCGGGCTTCCCTGGTGGCGCAGTGGTTGAGAGTCCGCCTGCCGATGCAGGGGACACGGGTTCGTGCCCTGGTCCGGGAAGATCCCACATGCCACCGAGCGGCTGGGCCCGTGAGCCATGGCTGCTGAGCCTGCGCATCCGGAGCCTGTGCTCCGCAACGGGAGAGGCCACAGCATTGAGAGGCCCGTGTACCGCAAGAAAAAAAAGAAAAAAAAAGAAAAGCTCACTCTTCCATATCAGAAGCATCTTAATTTTCTTTTCAGGAAAAAAAAAAAAGTCTTACAGAGGTATTAAAATAAATAAGTGCTAGATAAGCTCTATCTTATTTTACATGAACTTGAAGTTGTCAAGCACAATTCGTGATATGTGTTCTGCTTACATAGGTATTAGACTGTCTTTCGCTCTAGAAATTCAACAGTTTCTACATCTGTAATAGTTCAGACCTCTGGATAGAAGAGTGCTTGTTTAAAGCTACTACCGTGTCTCTGTTAAAAGTGGGAAGGTTCTGTGATAATTTTGCAAATGGATGAAAATACTAGTGGGCTTTCTTTGAACTCACCCTGGGTGTTAATTGCCCCTATCTCTGAAGGCAGCAGGGAAGAGGGAAGTTGGCAAGGAAGAGTAAGAGCAGCCAACATTGCCTTCTCTTTTCTCTGTGCTCTAGTGAAAGGGGGATGAAACATCACAGAGAGATGAAAATCTTTTGGTTTGCCCTGAATCAGGCCAGCCCGCTTGATGACTCAGGGAAGGCATTGATGGGTAAAATGTTAGAAGAAGAAAGTAACAGCAAGGGCAGGTTATGAACATATTGTTCTGCCTGTAAAATAGCTACTTGCCTACTTGCCTGGTACAAAAAATGATCTATCCAGGGAAGAATGCCCTGTAGGGAAGTGGATCAAAGGAGAAAACCAAGAAGTGAGATGAACTGGAGAAGGGCTTTTCAAACTTTAATGTGCAAGCCAATTTCCTGGGGGATCTTGTTCAACTGCAGGTTTAGACTCAGGAGTTCTGGGTAGCCCTGAGATTCTGCATTTCTAACAAGCTCAGGGGTGATGCTGATGTTGCTCTAAGTAGTAATAAGCCAGAGGCTTTCTTACAGCAGCATTTTACTTAGAGCCGACCCTGGTGCCAGGTGAGAAGAGTTAAATGATGATTTCATTTATTTTACTGCCAGGAAAAATTCCGTGGGGGAAAGCAGAAATATTTTTGCTTGGGTTGGTCAATTTTTGTGCATATTCAAAGTATGATGTTAATTTATTACCAAGGATAACACTTATTAAGCTCCCACTCATTCTGACTGCTGTGCAACAACACAGCTTGTTATGTGTTGTGAGGTGTCAACAGCTGTGTTATCGTTGCTAATGCAGTTTCCCTCACTAATAATTATTATTAGCTACTATTTTAAATTTGAGACTATTTTACCCTGGTATTCTTTTTGGTGCATTTCATACTATACTTCATATCTTTGGGTTTTTGTTTTCCCTGTGTGTTAAGAAATGAGCATCTATTCCTATTTGTAATTAAACATGAGTTTTTATGTTATATTTTACCTAGTTTTTAATATTTATGATTAATAAACAGAGAAAAATTAAATAGCTTATTCTTTGCTTTGTAGCTGTATTCTCTGAAACACAAATTGAGACTCGTAGAAAGACAAAGGATTGTCATGCCTTATCTGGGTTTGGAGAGCAAGGACACCAAAATGTTAGAATATTAGGAATCAGAGTATTATGATGGTTTAGTAGGCGATGGAAAATAATATTAGAGAAGTATTTCCAGGGAAATTTGTTAAATATGATTGGCTAATTTTAAAAATATGATATCAAAAATAGTCTTGAAAATTTATCTGACACTCCTTGCGTTTCAGTCACCCTGATCTTAGCATTGTCCAAACAGAACTCTTTCCCAATTACTTTTTCTTTGCTAGTTCCACAGCATATTTTGCCCTGAAAAATTAGATGCACATTGAGGATTTATAACTCTCATTCAGCAAATATTCTATTATTTCTATAATGCATTGTTGAGAGGCACAGATGAAGAAGTACCATTTTAATTCAGTAGACAAGAAAGACCTATTCTCAAAAAGCAAAAGACAAAAGAAAATTAAATAAACCACATAAATGAGAGGCAAAGTAATTTGGTGATTCAAAAGAGATGGACAAAACCACATTCCTTTGAAAACTTTAGGGGAGCTCATAGGAAAAGACAATCACAAAACCTGATCTTGAAGGATTGGTAAGTTTTTAATAGGCATACAGGGCTGTCCATGCTTGGAGACCTTTTTCTCAGAGGCTCACATGATCTTAGACTTAGAGATAGGAGAGTATAGCATGTTTAGAGAATAAATGCTATAAATCAGTTATAAGTAAACTGAGTCCCACCCTGGTCAAATCTCAGCTTCAGTTCTTTACACCATTGAGGTATACTAATGTTATTTTCACACAGATTTAGGTTGGTGTTTGGATTATCTACTACTGTGAAATAAACTACCCCTAATAGCTTAAGAGAGCAACCCCACTTATTTTCGCCTCATGATTCTCTGGGTTGACTGGGTGGATTTTCTGCTGTGTCATATGATGGAAGCCTGAAGTTGGCTGGGGCTGAAGTCATATATGATCTTGACAAGGATGCTGCCATAGCTAGTACTCTCTCCCTCTTCATGTGGCCTCTCCCTCTGGTTTCTCTGGGTGTGGACTGGCCTTCAGGAAAGCAGGACTTATTACATGGTGATTCAGTGTTCCCCAAAGTGAGAATTCCAAGAGAAAGGAAGTGAAATCTGCCTGTCCTCTTAAAAACTAGTCCTGGAATTGGCTCCCCTGCCATATTCTGTTGGTTAATATGTGTCCCAAAGCCAGCGAGCTTAGTTTCAATGTGGGAAGGGACTATATAGTAAGGAATATCAGTTGATGTGGTTCATTTGGGACCATCTTTGGACACTGGCTACCCCAGTAAGTAATATTGAAGGTTTAAATTATGAAATGTCCATGGAAATTTAAACAGGAAAACACCATTTTGCCTTGGTGGAACCATTTCATGGTTGCATTAAGACTTGGTGATCAGTTTGGCAGTGGAATGTAGGGAAGAGAATATTAGGACAAAGCTAAGATTTGAGACTGTGTAGCTATAAAAATTATGGTATAGTAGTAATGACTATTTATACAAAGCAAAGACTTAAGAAAAACGTTTCATAGAATTGTTTTTCATAGAAAAAAATGTCAGGAAGAAGATTTTCAGTGTAAGATTATGAACTTGGCTGAATCTAGGTTACCAGCAGAACACTCATGATATGGAAAGGCAAGTACACAAGTGTGCCATTCGTAGTGAGGTTAGAGCAGGAGATACAAATGTGAAAGTTATGTCAACAAAGGTGATAGGGGATAAGGGTTCTGGTGCATACAGCTGAGACACTGGTGAAGGAAAGACATCCAAAGGTTGGATTTGGGAACCTTTTGGAAAACTCTTTTTATGATAGAGAGAGGGGAAAAATGAGCCAGAATGGGGAGAGTGGTAATGAGGTAAGAGATGCATAACAAGTTAGATCAATATCATAGTGGCCAAAAGAGTGTTTAACAATGCTAATTACTCCAGAAAGTTGGAAGAACACGAAGCCTGAGAAATGTTGTTTGAATAGTATTGAAAGGACAGAAATAAAGGCAGTGATCCTTCCAGGGAATCTCTCAGCAAATGTTCTCTAACCTCAAGAGATGCTGGAAAAATACATGTATGGTGCTTTTTGCCTCTCTAGAGGGAAGCAAACTCTAGCAGCATAGAAGGCAGAGGAAGAACTATTGGGTCAGCAACCAACAATGTTTGCCATACTTCAAAATCTTTATGTATTTAACTTCTTTTTCTTGTTTTGTTTTTCTGACTAAAATTTTCAGTACATTGCTGAATAGAAGTATTAAGATATTACATTCATGGTTTTTAACTGGACTTGAAAGTTTCTAATATTTTACATTTGAGTATGAAATTTACTGTAAGTTTTTCGAAGATAACTTATTGGTTAAGAATAGTAGTTAAGAAAATTCAGTTTACTCTCTGCATTACATTTTCTGCTTCTTTTGAGATGATGATATGTTGTTCTTCCTTTAATTTTTTAATGTAGCAGATTATACTGATAGTTCTCAGTGTAAAACCATCCTTGGACTCCTTGAAAATTACTTGACTTCCAGGGAAAAAGCTCAAATTGGTTATGATTGTTGCTATTGTTTGTTATGCATTGATGGCCTCATCAAATTTTATCTGCGATTTATTTATTTAAAATTTATTCAAATTTAATTACAATTTACTTAAAATTTAAATTAATATATTATTTGAAATTTGTCTGCTGTGGTGCTTTCTCATAGTGTTCTTGCCAGATAATAGTATTAACAGTTTGATAGTGTCATAAAATGAGTTGAAAACCTGTTCCTCTATTTGGTTTTTCTTGAACTTTGCATTAGAGTAGAATGATCTGGTTTCAGAAGGCTGGTTGTAATGTTTATTTGAATCTTGTAGGCTTAAAAAAATAGTCTTTTGTACATTTAAAATTGGTACTACATCCAGAGATTCGTCCATTCTTCGTTTTTGATTGTGTTTGTGTGTGTATCTTCACCTTACTGTTTTTTTTTAAAAAAAAAAATGCCCTTAATTTTAAAAATTCTTACATCATGTCTTTGGTAGGCAGAATACTGGCACTTACACTTCCAAAGAGGTCCACTACCTAATCCTTAGAACCTGTCAGTTTGTTTTGTTGCATGACAAGGGGCAATTAAGATTGTAGATGGAATTAAGGATTTTAGGCATCTGATGAAAATAAGGGCTTTATCATGTATTATCTGGGTGGTCCCAGTATAATCAGAATGATTCTTAAAAGTGTTAGCATGATGCAGTATGAGAAAGAGTTAACTGACTATTGGCTTTGAGGATGGAAGGAGGCTACAAGCCAAGGGAGGTTGATGGCATCTAGAAGCTGGATAAAGCAAGGAAATGGATTCTCCCCTAGAACCTCTACAAGGATTGCAGCTCTGCTGACACCTTGGTTTTAGCTCATTGAAATACACTTCAGACTTTTGACCCCTCACAAGTTGTAAGGTAATACATATGTATTATTTTAAGTTACTAAATTTGTGGAAATTTCTTATAGCAGCAATAGAATTTTGGTATTGAATGTGCAACCTTAAAATGTGACCTTAAAATGTGAAAGTGCCTTTGGAATTAGGCAGTGAGCAGAGGAGGAAAGAATTTTGAGGAGCCCGATAGAACAAGCCCAGATAGCCTTAAAGAGACTGCTAGTAGAAATATGGATGTTAACCACTGTGTTACTGAGGGCTCAGAAAGAAGTGAAGAGCATGGTAGAGAAAACATTTATTGTTTTAGAGAAAACCTAAGTTCTCATGAACAGACTTTGTAGAAATATGACATGAAAGGCTCTGCCAGTGGGGATTCAGATGAAAATGAAATGAGCATGTTATTGGAAATTGGAAGAAAATGGTAGAAAGTTAGCTGAGTTGTGTCCTGAAGTTATGTGAAAAGCAAAGCTTGTAAATGATGAAGTTGGATATTTAGCCTGTGATTTCCAAGCAAAGGGTTGAAAGTGTGGCCTAGTTTCTTCTTATTGCTTATAATAAAATGCAAGAGGAATGAGTTATATTGAGGAAGAACTGTTAATCAAAAAAATGACACCAGGACTTCATGATTTGAGACATTCTCAGTCTGTTGCAGGCTGAAAAAGATGCTAACAGGAGGATATTCACCCTAAGGAAAGTGTTCTCTGGAGAGAAAACCAAAAGCATGTCTAGACAAACTTTTGCCAGTGCCTTAGAATAATCAAAAGGTTAGAGTACTTTTGGACAGAGGACTTTTTTATCATTATGTCATGGCTTTACCCATAAAAGTGCTTATTTCCTTAGTCCTTTGTCCTGTATTATGTTTTTTGGATAGGTTTTATATAGTACTTTTTGCTTATCCCTTTACACTGAAAGTGTCTTGAGTTTTGTTTGAGGCAACACTTTTAAAATATATAGGAGTGGGGCTTCCCTGGTGGCGCAGTGGTTAAGAGTCCGCCTGCCGATTCAGGGGACACGGGTTCGTGTCCTGGTCTGGGAAGATCCCACATGCCGCGGAGCGGCTGGGCCCGTGAGCCATGGCCGCTGAGCCTGTGCGTCCGGAGCCTGTGCCCCGCAACGGGAGAGGCCACAACAGTGAGAGGCCCACGTACCACAAAAAGAAAAAAAAAAAAAAAAAAAATATATATATATATATATATATATATATATATATATATATATATATATATATATATATATATATATATATATATATATATATATATAGGGGTTGCGGCGGGCACTGGAGCGGTTTTGGGCTTGGCCGGTGCGAAGGGCGGCGGAGCTGGAGGGAGGTCGGGGTTCAGGTCCCTATCCCGGCCAGCGGCAGCTTCTGCCATGGCTTGTTCGAGTCTGGTCCTCGTGCGCTTACGGCGCCTGCGAGCCCCCAGAGAGGCCGCTGTAGCGTTGGTGGACACTGCCCCGAGGCCGCCACGCACTCTGTGAGGACGGCAGGGAGTCCTCGCCCTCCCACAGTATCAGGTCAGGAAAGTGATCAGAGAGGCTAGCGAGTGCCTCGAGACTGCAGAGCCAGCGGGAGGCGGCGCTAGGAGGCACATCCACATCTGCTTCCTCCCTAAAAAACCGTTGTGCCTAAATCTGGCGTTGTGCTCGTCCCTGCACTGAGCCAAAGGACATCGCTGTGAAGTTCAGGTCCTGGTTCCTAGGAACAAAGCCGATCTTGTGAGATAAAGAAGAATCCCACCGGGAAGATGGCTCATCTGACTGGAGGCCTCCCACCAGGGCTGCAGAACAGAGGAGGATCAAGGACAAGAAAGAGCAGACCCTAGGTTTGCATGGCTGATTGCACTATGTGATCTTTGTGCTCCGCAAGCCACCCGTCAGACTGTGAGAACCCGAGGTGTGAGCCAAGTTTCAGGAGAGCCCAAACTTTGTAGTTCTCTACGTGTTCCCTCGATCCACAGAAAATGAACAGGTCTCAGGGGTCAGTGTCATTTGAGGATGTGACCATGGGCTTCACCCAGGAGGAGTGGCAGCCCCTGGACCCTGCTCAGAGGACCCTGGACAGGGATGTGATGCTAGAGAAATACAGCCACCTCATCTCAGTGGGGTACTGTGTTACCAAACCAGAGATTGTTACAGCAAGGAGAAGAGCCATGGATATTAGAGGAAGAGTCCCAAAGTCAGAGCCACCCAGACTTCTGCATAGTTGACCTGATGGAGAAGAGCCAGGAAAAGGAAGACCAGCATTGGTGGAAAGTTGGTTTTGTCAACAACAAAACACCGACTAAAGAGAGAAATAATGTATTGAGAAAAACATTTTCTCTGGATACAAACTTTATTTTATCAAAAAAATACCTGGTAAATATGACTCATATGGAATGAATTTGGATTCTCTTTCACAATTAATCATTAGTAATAGACACTCCTTTGTAAGGCAGCTTGATGAGTTTAATACACATGGGAAATTACTCCTCTGTACAAAGCACAAGAATTCTCATTCTAGAGAGAAATCTTTAGAATATGATAGAACTGGAAAAGCCATCAGTCAAAATGAGGACTTATTTCAGCATCAAGATACTCAAACTCTGAAGATTTCTTTTGAATATACTGAATGTGGGAAACCCTTCAATTAGGGGGCAACTTTCATTATCTGTAAGAGAGCAAGCTCATGGTAGAAGCCCTATGGATGTAATGAACATGTCAAAGCCTTTTCTGATAGACCAACATGCAGTGTTCATCAGGGAACTCATACAAGGGAGAATCACTATAAATTGAATGACTGTGGGAGGTGATCTGTTCATGAGAAGTCAACTTCAAATAAGCACCATGGAGTTATCATGGGGAAGAGATAATATGAGTGTGTTGAAAGTGAGAATAGTTTCAGCAAGAAGTCACTCCTTCAGCAAATTTATAAAGGAGGGAAAACCTTTAACTGTTATGAAGATTGGGAAGTATTCTGCAAGAAGCCAAATTTCATTCAGCATCAAGAAACACATATAGGGAAAAAAGTCTATAAAATTAATCAGTGTGCTACTGGATTTTGCAAGAAGCCAAAGCTTCCTACATATCAGAAAACAGATATAAGAGAAAAACTCTATGAGTGTAGTGAATGTGGGAAAACCTTCAGCCATAAATCATCTCTCATCCTACATCAGAGGATACACAGAGGGGAGAAACCCTATGAAGGCACCAAATGTGGGAAAACCTTTGGGTATAGGTCAGGCCTCACAGTACATCAGAGAACACACACAGGGGAGAAACCCTATGAATGTAATGAACGTGGAAAAAATTTCTGTGAGAAATCAAATCTCTGTGTACATCAGCGAACACACACAGGAGAGAAACCCTATGTGTGTAATGAATGTCAGAAAACCTTCAGTGATAGGTCAGCTCTCACAGTACATAAGAGAATACATACCGGGGAGAAACCCTATGAATGTAGGGAATGTGGGAAAACTTTCTCCCAGAAGCCAAACTTCATTAATCATCAGAGGACTCACACAGGAGAGAAACCCTATGGATGTCACAAATGTGGAAAATCCTTCTCTGTGAAGTCAAAACTGAGGGAGCATCAGAAAACACACAGAGGAGAGAAGTCTTATAAATGTAATGAGTGTGGGAAAACTTTCTACCGTAAGTCATCCCTCACAGTACATCAGAGCACCGACACAGGGGAGAAACCCTATGAATGTAACCAATGTGGGAGAACCTTCTATCAGAGAACACACTAGGGAGAAACACCACAGGTGTAATGGAACCTTCCACCAGCATCTCGACTTCACTAAACAGCAGAGAAACAGCACTAAGAAGAAACCCCTGTCAACATCCTGAAACCTTCACCCTCTTGTTGGACTCACTGCATAGCAGAAACAACCTGGGGCTGAGGTGGGGACCCAATATATATGAGAAATCTTTTGCCTGGAAGTGACATTTCATTAAGTAGCAAATAATTAATATTTGATAACTTTATTAATATTTTGAAGATGTTACAGTGTCAAAAAAAGTTTAAAAAGGAGGCCTTTCCTTTTGCAGAATATGTATAAGTATGCTATATAGAGAACCTTTTCATGATAGGTTTGCTTACTGGAATGCAACATTATAGTAGGAAGTATATATTTGCTTAATAACTCAAAGTTTTTATTTCACAATTTTAATATGAATATGAAATGTATAAGTTGTCCCATACTTAATACCTATGTATTTTTTGTTTTAATTGAAATTTTTATTGAGATAATTGTAGATTGTAAGATGCAGTTGTAAGAAGTAATACAGACAGACCCCATGTACCCTGTACCCAGTTTCCCCCAGTGGTAACATTTTGTAAAAATATAGTACATATATCAGCCAGGATAATGATATTATTGATATAATCCACCAATTAGTTCAGAGTTTCTCAATTTTATTTCTACTCACTTATGAGTATGTGTGTTTAGTTCTGTGCAATTTTATCATGTGTAGGTGTATGTATCCGTCATTGGCTGTGGCATCTGTTGACTGTGGTATCTGCGACCGCAAATATTCATGATATTCAGGGGTTATTAGTTTCTCCGGTATTGTAATTATGTTTTTCAAAATAGTCTCTATATTTTAGAGATAGAAAAATAACATATGCTACAGCATTCAGATTATTGAAATATAGGCAACAATACCATGAGCTTGGAGATATATATGTATATATATATATACATATATATATATATATATGTATTTAATTGGATCACCTTCTTTCATTTCTAGGATTTGTTTATATAACTTGTATATTTATTTGTTGACTACATTAGGTTACAAATACTTTCTCCTAGACTGTGGCTTATCTTTTAATTTTATTTATGCTATATTATACTGTATAGAAGTTTTAAGTTTTGATGCAAATATATCAATTTTTTCTTAGGTCTTTTTGCTTTTTGTTTAAGAAATTCTTTTCTAGACTGAGGTTACAAAGATATTCTTCCAAAAAGCTGAGGTTTTGCTTTTCATGTTTATATTTTTAATCTATCTGGAATTTTTTTTTAATGATATAAATTAGTGATCTACTTTCATTTTGTTTTGCAAATGGAAAAGTCAGTTGTCTCAGGGCCACTTTTGAAGGTCTGTATATTCATTTCCCAGGGCTGCAGTAACAAAGTACCACAGACTGGGTGGCTTAAAATAATAGGAATTATTCTTCCAGTTCTGGTGGCTAGAAGTCTGAAATCAAGTTGTCAGCAGGGCCATGCAGTCTCTGAAGGCTCTAGGGGAGAATCTCCCCTAGGCCCTAGGGGAGAATCTCTTCCATGCCTTTCTCTCAGCTTCTGGTGGTGGCTCTCCATCCTTGGTGTTCCTTGGCTTACAGCTACATAACTCCAATCTCTGTCTCCACTGACTCATGCATTCTCCCTTCCTGTGTCTAGTTCTCTGTGCCTCTTTTGGAGCCAGCCATGGCCCTTAACTGTCTGCTTGCCCAGACCCTTAGCTGCAACCTAGTTGCCTCAAACCTAGCTCCTGCCAGTGCACAGCACACGCTGGTGGAAATGAACAGAACCCTGCACCCACCGCTATCTCCCTGCCAAGGACAAAGGCCCCCTCCATATCCCCTGCCTCTTGTTTATAAAAAAGTACTAGATCTATGGCTAGCACAGTTTCAAGAACTTGGCCTTAAGAGAATGGGATTAAGACTGTTGCTTATAATAATCTATATCTTTGTGGGCATCAAAATAATTGTAGCTTGTTCTGCCCGTATATGTAAATGGGCAACCACAATTGTCAGCGAAGAGATGCTACAGGCCCATGTCAGCATCTCCCACTCTAAGAATATGGTGCCCTATGTCAGCATGAAGTTACAGAAGACAGACCTTTGACCATAATCCAATAAAAATGGAATGATGTTCTGACAAGTGGGGATTTATAAACAGCTTTTGGCAGGAAAAAGCTCTTTGCAGGAAAGAGCTCTCTGCAGGAGGCCCCTTTTGTCTTGTCACTAACCTTAAACCAGTTTCCCCCATGCTTTACTCATCTCCGGCCCTAGCACACTTTCAAATCTTTTTATCACATAATACCTTGCCTAATCTGTTGGTTCTTTCCATAAATCAAAGAAGCAGAAATAAAAAATAAGTAATTAACAGATGACCGTAGCTTCCCCTTCAGTAATCTCGTGAACAAACTGTGTGAACAAGATGATATTGAAAGAAAGATCACAAGAAGTCAACAAGCCTGCATGACAAGCCTGCATGCAGTGGGGGATGGCGATGACTCTGACCTCCTATCTCAATGATTAACTGAGATTACTTACCTTTTCCCTTTAAAAACTTCTCATGGCTGAGCAGGATCTTGGGAGGTGGTTTTGGGGGAGTCCACTATCTCCCCAGCATTCTGATTAAAAGCAACTTTCCTTTCTACCAACATTTGTCTCTCTTGAGTATTGATTTCTGAGCAGCAAGCATCCAGACCTGATTTGGTAACACTGGGACTTGCAGCACGAGGTGTGTGGAGGGTGGGGGTCTTTTCTTTTTATTGCCTTGTTGCACAGACTAAACGTCTGGGACAGTGTTGACTAGAAGTGGTGAGTAGACATCTTTGTCTTGTTCCCAGTCTTAGGAGGAAACTGCTGTTTATTTCACCATAAAATATGATGTCAGATATATGTTCTTTCATAAATGCCCTTCATTAGATTGAGGATGATTCCTTTAATTCCTAATTAATTGAGAGTTTTAAATCATGAATGTGTTGAATTTTTTCAAATGCTTTTTCTACATTTTTTTTTTTTTTTGGTGGTACGCGGGCCTCTCACTGTTGTGGCCTCTCCTGTTGCGGAGCACAGACTCCGGACGCACAGGCTCAGCGGCCATGGCTCACGGGCCCAGCTGCTCCACGGCATGTGGGATCTTCCCGGACCGGGGCACGAACACGTGTCCCCTGCATCGGCAGGCGTATTCTCAACCACTGCGCCACCAGGGAAGCCCTTTTTCTACATTTTCAAATGCTTTTTCTACATTATATAAATGCATTTCTACATTTCTTCTTTAGTATGTTAATATGACGAAATACATTGATTTTGAATGCTAAGGCAACCTTGCATTTCTAGGATAAATCCTACTTGGGCACGTTGCATTACCTTATCGATTAGAAGTTTCAATTTGCTATTTTTTAAAAGAATTTTTGCATCTATGTTCATGAGAGTTATTGATCTATGATTTTCTTTTCATGTCTTTGTCTGGCTTTGGTATGTAGGTAATGCTGGCTCATAAAATAATTTGGAAAATGTTTATTCCTAGAAGAGTTTGTGTACAATTGTTACTATGTCTTCTGTAAATGTTTGGTAGAATTCACTTGTGCCATCTGGCCTGTACTTTTTGTTGTGGGAAGGTTGTCAGCTACAAATCATTTGTTTAATAGGGCTATTCAGGTTTTCTCTTTCTTCTTGAGTGACCTTTGGTAGTTTGTACCTTTCGAGGACTTTTTCTATTTCAACTAAGTTGCTGAATTTATTGGCATAATTATTAATAAAATTCCATGCTGCTTTAAAAAATAAATTAATTAAATAAAATATATAGAGAGACATAAATTATACATTTTTTAAAAATTGAGAATCTTCATATTTGGTGATTTTAATTCATTTATATTCATTGTTATTGCTGGTATATTTGCTTATATATCTACCATTTTATATTTTCTTCTGTTTGATATAATTTTCTTTGCTTATTTGATTTATCTTTTCTGCATTTTATATGATTGATAGAGTTTTCTCTTTTATTATCATATCTTCTTTCTACTGGTTTGGAAATTATACTTTCATATCTATTACTTCAACATTTACACTTAAATTTTTGCATAGGTAGAATGTCCAAGCTACTTTTCTAAATTTAAAAAAGATTTTAGCAATATGCTCACTGTCATTCCATCAAACTCTACTCTTTTGTTAATTCTTGGTTATTTGAATAGTCCCAAGAATGTCCCTCTTAAAATCCTGACTCTCAGTTCCTTGACCTTTTCTCCTCTAATGAACTTAATCTTTCATCCAACCACAAAAAATCATTCTGTTATCCTACCCTGGACTTTTTCATTACCAATAAATGCACTTCTTCCATAATCCCAACTGTAAGCATCCTACTTTCCAACCACTGCCTCTTCTCTTTTTATCTCATACCTTCTGCTCATGCCTTAAATAAGTTTTATTTTTAAACTTACTTAAGTAAGTTTTAAAAAGCTGACTCAGACCTATAATTCATTGGGCTTTACTATACCACATCTCTCTTTGATTTTTCTAAAACTGAAATAAATTACCAACTTGACATCTTGAATTTCAACTTGATATTTTTAATGGCATACTATCATCCTCCAAAAGATGAGGAAATATAAAGTGAGATGAAAACCAAAACAGTCCTAACACTAACCACAACTTTTCACATGTTTCTTCTTAAAAGAAAGAGCTGATAGAAGATATTAGGAATAGGATCTTTAATGTAGTACTGTATGTGTCCATAATGGGGGATTTAAAGCAACTAAAAGAAAAACTCTGAGTTGCCTGAATTTTAAATCCTACTTCACTGATAACTCAGGTTTTTTTTCATCATTTGGGATTGAACTCAACATGAAAACTTTTATTAGAGGATCAAGTTAGAAAAATGGATCCAAAAATCATACATCTAGATATATACAACCAATTGTCATATATCTTGTAAAAAAAAGAATTTATTTATATATACACTGATCACATTTATTAAGCATCTATTTTTTGTCAAGCACTGGAATAGAAGCTGGGGATTCAAAGATGAGTAAAAGGCAGACAAAAACAATTGCAAAATATATTTATTAGAATAAGAATAATTTATAAAGAAATTGATAGTTTAGTTTCCCTGAACATATTATTTGTTCAGAACAAAAGACCTTGATTATGCCCTTAGTGAACCTCTTCGAAAGACATCTATGAATAAGAGGATTGATAATATATTCTAAATTATTTAATTAAAATGTACTTAGAGGTATTTTAGAAAAGATAGAGCAGAAAGAACTGAGGAATAAATTCAAAGACTATACCTACATTAGTACAGCTTTCAGTACAACCCCAAAATGGTTTTTAAAAACAAATTTATATATTTATCAGATTACCTTGGTCTCTGGGTCATCTGTGGTTCTATCTCACCGTACCTTCACTGTTCTGTGTTCCAAGGTGAGGAAGCATACTTTATCTGAGGGAAATCATTCTTGTGGGAGAGAGGAACTAGCAATGTTGAACTAGCCAATGGCTCTTAAAGTGTCTATTCATACATAGCTTATGTTCTACTCACATTCCACTGACCAAAGCAAATCAGATAGCCAAGGCATTGTCAATGTGTGAGAGGAAATATGTCTCTAAGAGAGGAGAGAAAATAAATAAATAAATAAATAGATAAATAAATAGATAAATAAATAGATAAATAAATAAATAGATATAAATAAAATATAAATGAGTTTTTAAAGAAAACAGAGTAGAAAGATTGGTAACAAAATAACAGAGAACATATATTCCAAATAAATTTGTCAGTGTTTTAGAAATTCTAATTAGTATTGGCCTTATATGGTTAAAGAGGAAGATGGTTATATTGATCAGGGTTCAACTGCATATAACAGAATTCACTCTAGTTAGTCAGAAGGGAATCTTTACACCAAGAAATAGATATTTACAATATTATTGAAAAGGCTAAGAATAGGTTCCAGGCTAAATTTAAGGAACTATTTCTAGGCTCAGAATTGATCTACCTCTGCTGCAATTATAAATTTACCTCTGCCTTTAAAGAAAGCTGACAATTTAGGAAGCTGCTGTTACCAATGTTGACTGCAAAATACATTGCTTCTGCCATGACCAGGAAAATAAGCTGCAAGTTGAGAAGCAGCTAATACATCTCTAGAGCCACATCATATCTGCTATATTCTGGGCCAGCAAAATACATGCTCTACTCTCTATCTCCTCACATGACATTTTTAGGAATCAAGTTCACACAAAAGCATTAACTGGTGGAATATGTCTCACTGAGAAACCTAGCTACAAGAGAATCTGGGAATGTGTTCTTTTTTGTAATAGAAAGGGTTTATTTGCTCTTTATAATTTTTATGCTATTTGACTACAGTGTGTTTCTGATCTACCCTAATCACACAAATAAAGAGAAACAAAACTTAATTAGAAATTTTGATAAAACTATGCATGTTTTATATTGTCTTTTTTCAGAAGTCTGGTATATTGGGTAGAAAATTTAGAGTCCTAAGAAATGAAGGATAGTCTTCTTGAACTAATAAAGAAAAACAAAATTAGCAATGATTTACATTTAATGAACTCATTTGAAGAGAACAAACATACTGATTAAAACTTGTCATGAAATTAAATATACTTTTGTTTGTTTACTTATTCACTTTTTTAAAACATCTTTATTGGAGTATAATTAGCACTTTTCCTCCAAATTTTGTTTAAAAAGAAAGAAAGCTACCGGTAAGTTGAAAGAACAGTATTTGAATGCCTGTTTACCATTTACTTATTTCACCAACTGTTAAACTATCTCTATATTTGCATCCTCTCTCTCTCTCTCTCTCTCTCTCTCTCTCTCTCTCTCTCTCTCTCTCTCTCTGTCTCTCTCTCTCTCTCTCTTTCATACATGCTTTATTAAGGCCCTCTACACATGACTTAGTTTTTGCGGGACCATTTGAAAGTAAGGTACACATATCATGATACTTCACCCTTAAATATAGTTCTCAGCTTATGATGGTTTGACGTATGATTTTTCAACTTCATGATGGTACAAAAGCAATACACATTCAACAGAAACTGTATTTCAAATTTTGAAGTTTGATCTTTCCCGGGCTGGCAATATGTGGTAGATACTCTTATGATGCTAGGCAGTGGCAGCGAGCCACAGTTCCCAGTCAGCCATGCAATCACAAGGGTAAACTATTGATACACTTACAATTCTGTACCCATACGGCCATTCTTTTTTTCACTTCCAGTACAGTATTCAATAAATTACATGATATATTTAATACTTTATCATCAAATAGGATTTGTGTTAGATAATTTTGCCCAACATAGGCTAATGTAAGTGTTCTGAGCAGGTTTAAGCTAGGCTAGGCTAAGCTATGATGTTCAGTAGGTTAGGTGTATTCAATGTATTTTTTTACTTTTAAGATATTTTCAACTTACAATGGGTTTATTAGGATGTAACCCCATCATAAGTTGAGGAGGATCTGTAATTCAACATGACTATCCTAAGAACAAGGACGTTTTCCTACATAAGCACAATACTATTAAAGCATCCAAGAAATTTAACATTAACTCAATGGGAAATGTAACTTTTAGCTTTCTCTGCATTAAAAATGAGGTTGGAATGGATGTTTACTGAACCTAGGTACATTATCTTTCATTTTTAAGTTCAAGAAACGCCTTCCCTTATATAGGGGTTGACTTTGATGTCTAATACTGTCACTATCCTGTCAGCCCCTGAAGGTGAATTTTCTACTCAATTCCATTCAAAATCATTTTCCTTCTGGAAAGAAATTACCATAAATGGAGCAATTTATTCCTGTGATGGCCTGAGAATAGACTCAGGGTAAGTTGAACTTGCCATGCGAAGTCAGGCTCTGACAGAACACATATGTTTGGTGTCAGCAACTGTGGTGTTGGCCATGGAATTCCTTTTCAAAGTGATGAACAGGGATAAAATGCGATGTTTTTGTTTACCTGTTTGGTTTTAATGAAGTGCACAAATAATAAGAATAGAAGTAAACATACTCTAGTTATTGCTGCTGTTACTTGTGTAACTGATATGCAGCACATTAATATAAAATAAAATTCAGAAGGAAAAGCAAAAAAAATCTGTTTTCTTTTATAAATTTTATCATTTATAAAATTCATCTGAACTCCCTTTGTGGCAGTTAATTGCAAAGTCACTACCCAGACCATAACTAACTACAACCTCTTTTATATTATTCATGTCTAGAGAGAGGACCTTTAAAAACATATAAAATTGTTTGTTAACCCACTTTAAGAGCAGTCCAAAATGCAGGGAGAGAAAGGTGGAGACTTTTGAAATAGAAAGAAGCAGTTTCTTGGGTTGATTTCCTCTTAATAACCCTGGATTTCCTTTGGAGATATAATTACTGTAAGTCAAACTTCCACATTTCAATTTTTAAAATGGCACAAGCTTTCTATACACCCAAATATGAGCATTTCTGGAAAAGTTTAAAGCCCACTTTTCTTAGATGTTCGTTTAGCTGTTCCAGCACCTGCCACTTCCAATACAATGATGAAGAGGCTTTCATTTTATTCTTTTCTTACAAGAATTTAAAATGAATCCAGATTGGACTTTACACTGTTTTCATTTTCTTCCTAGAAAGTTAAAAATTCTGAGATAGAAATTTCAGAATTTTTAAGGTTAACAATAGGAAAAGTGGTTCATGAAGAAACCAGTCTCCACAGAGGGCTGAGGTATCATCTATGGTCTCCTCCATCATTTTGGAAAATGTCTACAGATTATTTGATAGTATTCTTTTTTTTTCTTTTTGTGCTACGCGGGCCTCTCTCTGTTGTGGCCTCTCCCGTTGCGGAGCACAGGCTCCGGACGCGCAGGCTCAGCGGCCATGGCTCACGGGCCCAGCCGCTCCGTGGCATGTGGGATCTTCCCGGACCGGGGCACGAACCCGCGTCCCCTGCACCGGCAGGCGGACTCCCAACCACTGTGCCACCAGGGAAGCCCTTGATAGTATTCTTTAATGCATATTATGAGGAGCTAATAGATGTTTATTTAGTGTTTATTAAACACTAAGATACATTCAAATCTTTGGGAAAACTTAAGTCAGTTTGAACATATAAGTCTAACAAAAGGGGAAGACATTTGCTCAAGGGCTTAAGGGCAGTAATCGTAACAGGAAATGTATATCTATCTTTTTGTATTTTAGCTAGTTGGGAGATACCAGGTTGTTTAAAAGATGGTCTCAAGAAATAAAAGTACATTGTGGTAGACCTTAGAAAGAAAAGTTAACCATTTAAAAAGATGTTTTAAGAACATATTTATAAGGATCTGCCATGTTCAAAGAGCTGTGTAAAGCATATCTCTATAAAACAATGAAAAAAAGGTTTCATATATTAGTTCTCTTTAGAAAAGAGGTACCAAAAATCCAAATGAAACCAAAAAAAGCATCATCTAAGACTTTCATGCCAAACCCCCTTTCACTCTTACACACACACCTTTGATCACTCGACTGGTAAGAATTCATCAATGGCAAAACATTAATTGGTATGTGGAGAGAGATGCTCTTTCCATTCTTATGAATTGAAGCAGAAGTATCTTATTTTTCCATCTTGACTTTGCTTTTATCCCTGTGCACTACCCTTAGTTAATGTCTGATATCTTTGTCTAGTAATATGGCAGATACAATGCTTAAATCATGGACCAATGGATACAACCCATCATTCCAGTTTTATCTTCTTCAGTGTCCCAACATGGACCATGCTCCCCAACCTTCAAAATTTCTTTCCTCATTCTTGAACATTCATATTTTCTTACTTTAGATTCCACCAAAACAGTCTTGGGGCAAGGATTCAAGTTTGTTTGGGAGGTGCAGGAAACATTAGTAGGAGAATGGAAAAGTGAGAGAAAAGAAGGCAGCCAATAACAGGTTATGAACAAAGTGTTATAGATTCTCTTCTGTTGCAAGTAACTAGAGCTTAAATTCCACTGGGAAAACTCTGAGAGGCAGTGCAGAATCATCGGAGGCAGGGGAGCTGGGCATTTATATACCAAATACAGGAGGTATTACTTCCCCTCATTTTGGCCAGTCATATCTATGGGAAGAGTGGCATTCTACCACTTCAGAGAAAGCAGTCAAGCAAATGGATAAAGACATTAGTTGTTGGAAGTTGGCCACTGAAGTAGAATGCCCAAGGGATATGAGCAGGGTGCCTCTGCTATTTGTGTCCTTGCTTATTCTTTTCCCTAACTCTTTACTCCCTGTCTCCTCCAACCTTCTACTTAACCAATTTCTTCTCAAGTTACCTCAAATATCATCATCTTAATGCCTCCTCTGATCACCAAGTAAGGTTTACTCCTTCACTTATTATCCACAGTAACAGCTGTCGTGGTTCTTGTGCTGTTTTGTTCTGAGAATATTTAGGTACATGTTTCATTTTCACTCTTAAAAATGTGGTTAATAGGGCCTCCCTGGTGGTGCAGTGGTTGAGAGTCCGCCTGCTGATGCAGGGGACACGGGTTCGTGCCCCGGTCTGGGAAGATCCCACATGCCGCGGAGCGGCTAGGCCTGTGAGCCATGGCCGCTGAGCCTGCGTGTCCGGAGCCTGTGCTCTGCAACGGGAGAGGCCACAACAGTGAGAGGCCCACGTACCGCAAATAAATAAATAAATAAATAAATAAAAATGTGCTTAATAAAAACAGGGATTTTGTCAATTTATACCTATTTCAGTATTTAGCAAAGAGTCTTACACACAATTGATATCCCAAAAACCTTTTTGAGTGAATTTTACTGAATTGAATGTGCCATGAAAACTAAATATCAGGGGGGAATAAAATGCCAGTAATTTAGTATGATCTAGCAAAATGTAGATAAGCACATTTACATTTTAAATGCATTTATTCATTGTACCAAATGAAGCAAGGACTTATAAAGAAAAAATTGAAAGCACAAAGTGATTTGGTATATATTCTTTTCAACCTGATTGTGATAACTTTTCTTTAGCTTTCTCTCAGCTTTTTGTTATCTGGTTTCAAGCCCTCAAAGTCCCACATGTTAAATACATTTTTAGTATTATTTACAAAGTTATTATAAATCCTGTAGGACTGAAATCACTGCAGTTGAATCTTTCATTATTCTCACAGCAGGTAGTATCTGTTCATCTTTATCATTCTGAAAGTATCTCTTTTTACTAACATCCAAAAGATATCTTTCTCTTGCTCCATATGCTTTTTTTTTTTTAAACCCACATTTGTTTATTTATTTATTTTTGGCTGTGTTGGGTCCTCGTTTCTGCGCGAGGGCTGTCTCCAGTTGTGGCAAGCGGGGACCACTCCCCATCGCGGCATGCGGGCCTCCCACTGTCGCGTCCCCTCCTGTTGCGGAGCACTGGCTCCAGACGCGCAGGCTTAGCGGCCATGGCTCACAGGCCCAGCCACTCCGCGGCACGCGGGATCCTCCTAGACCACAGCTCGAACCCGCGTCCCCGGCATTAGCAGGCAGACTCCCAACCACTGCGCCACCAGGGAAGCCCTCCATATGCTTTTTTAGTGAATGTGTCAGATGTCATTCTGTCTGTTTTTTTCAATTTTCCTTCCTGCACTATTGCCCTAGGCTCTCTCATGTTCACAGTCTTGTTTCAAATTTGGAGTGCAATCTGCATATACTTAATTTATTAAAATTATTTAAAATCATAGCATATTTGTAAATAGATTTTTTTAATAATAGAAATGGGGAAAAGTTCTTGATAATCATCTTTGGACTGATGGAAAGAGAAAAAATAGAGAAGATGAAATTGTAGGAATTTATTGGTTGGCTTTCATTCAATGGGTAAGGTTTTTCTTCATGCACTATTTGAAAGATAGACGTTTTATTTCAGGATTTCATAAAAGTATTGTCCATAATTTAGAAAGCATTTCACAAGCATTCAAGCATATCTATGTCAGGTCTTGCCTTTGGTTGTCCAGCATTTTTAAGTGATACTTTATGAGTGCACATGGGCAGAAATATATCCAGGGATTATTGATTTACAGTTCTATCAGTAGATTATGATGACCATGTAAAAGACAGTACCTGAACATGAATGGACCTATGTATAATAAATAATGCTATTCCATGACTTCATAGATGAATAGTACTATTATCATATGCAAACATTTGGCTAAATTTACTCTACTACCATAGTTAAAACATCCAAGAAGAATAGCAGTGGTTTTAGTTGTTAGTATGGGATAAATTAATATGTACTCATTTTCCTCTTGAGTTAAATAAAACTCAAAACATAATGTTGCAGTATTCTTTCCTAAATGTATGGATATCACCACCTTTAATCTCTAGAAAGGATGAGATTTGGATATGGCCCAGTAAGAAGGTAAAATCAACTATTATAATTAAAACATTTATTCATCTCTGCCATGATATTGTATGCAGAATTTTGTATGTTTATTGTATGTCTTTCCACAATGAGACTTATAGAAATGAGATAACATGTATTATTGGTCTATACTGTGTCTCAGCCAAGAAAGCTCAGATTTGAGCCATTTAAATATATGAAATGGTAATTTCCCTTTAAAACAAACCATTTTCTAAGGCATTCTGGGCTTATTTCAAAGATGAGATTTAAGTTCTATGTACTTCTGTCACTTACTACCTGTATGATGTTGGATAAATTACATAAAGTTCCTGAGCTTCACATTTCTTGTTTTGAAAAAGGGTCATGATTAAGTGAGATACTATATTTGAAAATATTTTACAGCATGTTTACTATACTTCATAATTCTTTATAATATTTATGTGTCAGATAGGAAAATTAAAATTACCTTGAGAGGAAAAATAGTTACCTTTATCTGATTTGACATTTAATCTTCCTTCACAGCTTGTTTTCAATATAAAAAAGTCTTTTTCCGTCCCATCTAAGTCCCACTTGTTGCCTGATAATCTCAGGAGAGGACTTTTTAGCACGTAAATTTTACCAGACAAGCAGATAAACAAATATATCTGAAGTCCACTAATTCTAGGATGGAGATTATTCCTAGTGGATAGCATCCAATTCAGCCAAACAAACATATTTTCAAAGCCTTATGTTGTTGAGTGAAAGCAAACCACTAACTAATTTAGTTACGAAAAAATGCTGTAAAATCAATAAAACAGCAGGTTCTTCCTAACCCAGCATCTTTTCTGTCAATAAAAGTATACAATTATATGATGGAAAATATGACATTTAGGGAGATTTTAGTAGAACTAAAAACTATATTCCACTTGATATATTCAGAGACAATTTGTAGGTGACATGTTTAAACTTGCCTCTAAAGAGTATTAATTTGTTATGACTGAAAGGGAACAGCTGGGACCAAGGACTGAATTGAGATCACAGCTGGGTAAACAGTAGCCTTTCACCCCCAACAAGGATATGTCTGGTCAGAGCCACCATTTCCTGCCATTGCTGTTTTAACCACACAGGAATATCCCCCAATTTATCTTCCTGAATTGTATCCTCCATATTCCCAAGTGTCTGAAATTTTTATCAGTTCTGAGAAAAGGGATGTTTAGAGTACTATTATTCTGGGAATATTTCTACTTCCCTCAGTATTGACTTGGTGTTGGAGAAACCCCAGGAAATTTCTTGAGAATATTGCTTGGGAAAATCATTCCAAATTTTATTCCTGTGATAGTGGGAAGAGGCACAGACTAGAAATTTAGGTGAGTTTGAAGGAAGAGTTGACAGTGGTTTCCCTACTTTCCATATACCTTAAAAGATAACATGCCTTAATAGATACTCACTTCCTCTTCGGGTTGTTTCTGTGAATTTTTTGCTACATTTTGAATGGAATGTGTTTTTCTTATTCATTTTTAAATAGAAACACTGTTCATTTTTATTTTCTATTATTTTTCCTTTATTTTATTGAGGTAATTCACATATCATGAAAGTCACCATTTTAAATCATTTTAAAGTGTACACTTCAGTAGTTTTAATTATAGTCACAGTGTGGTACAATGATCACCACCATTTAATACAAGAACATGTTCATCACCCTAAAAAGAAATCCCATATCCATTAAGCACTCACTCTCCATCTTCCCCTTACCCCAGCTGCTGGCAATCACTAGTTTACTTTCTGCTTCTGTTTATTTGGACAAGTGCAATTGTTGGGTCATATGGTAACTCTGTAGTTGGCTTTTTGAGGAAAGGCCAGAATGTTTTCCACAGTGGATGTACCACTTGACATTCCCACCAATAGCATAATTTCTCCACATTCTTTTTTTTTTTTTAAGATCTTTATTGGAGTATAATTGCTTTACAATGGTGTGTGTTAGTTTCTGCCGTATAACAAAGTGAATCAGCTATACGTATACATATATCCCCATATCTCCTTCCTCTTGCACCTCCCTCCCACCCTCCCTATCCCACCCCTCTAGGTAGTCACAAAGCACCAAGCTGATCTGCCTGTGCTATGCGGCTGCTTCCCACTAGCTATCTATTTTACGTTTGGCAGTGTATATATGTCCATGCCACTCTCTCACTTCACCCCAGCTTACCCTTCCCACTCCCTGTGTCCTCAAGCCCATTCTCTACGTCTGCGTCTTTATTCTTGTCCTGCCCTCAGGTTCTTCAGAAACTTTTTTTTTTTTTTTTTAGATTCCATATATATATGTTAGCATATGGTGTTTGTTTTTCTCTTTCTGACTTACTTCACTCTGTATGACAGACTCTAGGTCCATCCACCTCACTACAAATAACTCAGTTTCGTTTCTTTTTATGGCTGAGTAATATTCCATTGTATACATGTGCCACATCTTATTTATCCATTCATCTGTTGATGGACACTTAGGTTGCTTCCATCTCCTGGCTATTGTAAATAGAGCTGCAGTGAACACTGTGGTACATGACCCTTTTTGAATTATGGTCTTCTCAGGGTATATGCCCAGTAGTGGGATTGCTGGATCATATGGTAGTTCTATTTTTAGCTTTTTAAGAAACCTCCATACTGTTCTCCATAGTGGCTGTATCAATTTACATTCCCACCAACAGTGCAAGAGGGTTCCCTTTTCTCCACACCATCTCCAACATTTAGTGTTTGTAGATTTTTTGATGATGGCTATTCTGACCAGTGTGAGGTGATACCTCATTGTAGTTTTGATTTGCATTTCTCTAATGATTAGTGATGTTGAGCGTCCTTTTATGTGTTTGTTGGCAATCTGTATATCTTCTTTGGAGAAATGTCTTTTTAGGTCTACTGCCCATTTTTGGATTGGGTTGTTTGCAATTTTGATATTGAGCTGCATGAGCTGCTGGTATATTTTGGAGGTTAATCCTTTGTCAGTTGCTTCATTTGCAAATATTTTCTCCCATTCTAAGCGTTGTCTTTTTGTCTTGTTTATGGTTTCCTTTGCTGTGCAAAAGCTTTTAAATTTCATTAGGTCCCATTTGTTTATTTTTGTTTTTATTTCCATTTCTCTAGGAGGTGGGTCAAAAAGGATCTTGCTGTGATTTATGTCATAGAGTGTTCTGCCTATGTTTTCCTCTAAGAGTTTTACAGTGTCTGGCCTTACATTTAGGTCTTTAACACATTCTGAGTTTATTTTTGTGTATGGTGTTAGGGAGTGTTCTAATTTCATTCTTTTACAATTTCTCGCCATTGTTACCGATACTTGCAATATTCTGAGTTTTTAAATTTTGTTTGTTTAAAGTATAGATGTCCTCAGAGGTGTGAAGCAATATCTCATTGTGGTCTTCATTTGCATTTCTCTAATGACCAGTGGCATTCAGAATCTTTTCAATGTGCTTATTAGCCATTTATTGGCTTTTGTAAAATGTCTATTTAAGTCCTTTGTCCATTTATTAACTATCTTTTTGTTGTTGAACTGTAAGAGTTCTTTATGTATTCTAGATACTAGAACCTTATCGGATATATGATTTGCAAAGATTTTTCTCCCATTCTATGGATTGTCTTTTTACTTTCTTAATAGCGTTCTTTGA
Source organism: Kogia breviceps (assembly GCF_026419965.1). NCBI lineage: Eukaryota > Metazoa > Chordata > Mammalia > Artiodactyla > Physeteridae > Kogia > Kogia breviceps. The sequence goes on from NC_081317.1 coordinate 83,991,336, forward strand.
AGCACAAAAGTTTTTTCATTTTGACAAAGTTCAATATATCTAACTTTTGTTCCTTGTGCTTTTGGTGTTATATTTAAGAAACAATTAGCTAATTCAAAGTCACAAAGACCTGCACCTATATTTCATTCTAAGGGTTTTATAGTTTTAGTGCTTACATTTAGGTCTCTGATCCATTTTGAGTTAATCTTTGTATATGATGTGAGGTTAGGGTCACAGTTCATTCTTTTGCATGTGGATATCTCGTTGTTCCAGCAGCATTTGTTAAAAAGACTATTCTTTCCTCAGCAAATAGTCTTGGCAGCCTTGTCAAAAATCAGTTGATCATCGATGTATGAGTTTATTTCTGGATTCTTGATTGTACTCCATTGACTATTATGTTTGTCTTTATGCCAGTACCACACTATTTTGATTACTGTAGCTTTGTATTGAGTTTTAAAATAGGAACCCGTGAGTCCTGCAGCTTTGTATTTCTTTTTCAAGATTGTTTGGCTATCAAGTGCCCTTGCAATTGTATATCCATTTTAGGATCAAGTTATTCTTTTCTGGAAAAAAAAAAGGAAGTTAAGTTTGATAGAAATTACATTGAATATGAAGGTAAATTTAAGGAGTATTGCCATGTTAACAACATTAAGTCTTCTAATCAATGAACATGGTACTTCCATATTTAGGTCTTCTTCAGTTTCTATTAACAATGTTTTATAGTTTTCTACATATCTTACACATCTTTGACTAAAGTTACTCCTAAATATTTTAATATTCTGATGCTGTTTTACTTCTGCAATTTGATGAATTAGTGTATTAGTTCTAATTGTTTTTTAAGTGGATTCTTTGGGCTTTTCTATATACAAAGATTATGCCACTTGCATGATTCCTAATAGATCATTTGTTCTTAACCATCTCTTCATAATAGGTAGTTTTACTTCTTCCTGTCCAAACTAGATGCATTTTTGTATCTTTTTCTTGCTTACTTGCCCTGGTGTGAACTTCCAATACAGTGCTGAAGAGATGAGAGTGGACATCCTTGTCTTGGTCCTGATCTTAAAGGGAAAGCTTCTAGTTTTTCACCATTAACTATGATACTGGCATAGATTTTTCATATATGCTCTTTATCAAGTTGAGAAAGTTCTCTTTTTTTCCTACTTTGTTCATTGTTTTTATCATGAAAATGTTGTATTTTGTCAAATGATTTTTTGTATCAATTGAGGTGATCATGTGGGTTTTTTTCTCTTCATTCTATTAATATGGTATATTATATTGATTGATTTTTGTATGTTGAACTATTCTTGCCTTACTGAGATAAATCGCACTTGGTCATGGTGTTTAATCCCTTTAATATACTGAGGTATTTAGTTTGCTAGTGTTATCCTGATAATTTTCATGTGTATATTCGTAAAAAATAGTGGTCTGTACTTTTCTTTCCTTGTGCTATCTTTGTCTGCTTTGATAATAATGGCCCCATAGAATGAGTTAGGAGGTATTCCCTCCTCTTGTGTTTTTTTGGAAGAGTTTGGGAGGAATTGGCATTAATTATTCTTAAAATGTTTGATAGAACTCACCAGGGAAGACATCTTGTTCTGAGCTTTTGTTTGTCAGAAGTTTTTTGTTTTGGTTTTTGTTTGTTTGTTTACAGTAGGTTATTTTTGGTTATCTATTTTAAATATAGCAGTGTGTACATGTCAATCCCAAACTCCCAATCTATCACTCTCCCCTACCCTCCAACCCCAGTAACCATAAGTTCATTCTCTAAGTCTGTAAGTCTGTTTCTGTTTTGTAAATAAGTTCATTTGTATCATTTTTTTTAGACTATGCATATGTGATATCATATGATATTTGTGAAGGTTTTTGATTAATGATTCATTTCTTTAGTTTTTGTCAATCTGTTTAGATTTTCTTTTTCTTCTTGAGTCACTTTATTTTTTTTAATTTATTTTATTTTTTTGTGGTACACAGGCGTCTCACTGTTGTGGCCTCTCCCGTTGTGGAGCACAGGCTTCAGACGCACAGGCCCAGTGGCCATGGCTCACAGGCCTAGCTGCTCCATGGCATGTGGGATCCTCCCGGACCGGGGCACGAACCTGTGTCCCCTGCATCAGCAGGTGGATTCTCAACCACTGCACTACCAGGGAAGTCCTTGAGTCACTTTAGTTGAGATTTTGAAAAATTTGTTCATTTCATCCAGGTTCTAGTACAATATTATTTCCTTATAATCTTTTAATTTCTGTAAGGACAATAATAAATGTCTCCACTTTAGTTCCTGATATTACTGATTTTAGTCTCTCATTTTTTTCTCAGTCTAACTAAAGTTTTGTCAATTTTGGTGATCTTTTCAAAAAACTGACTTTTGCTTTTTTTTAACCCTCTCTATTGCTTTTTTTTATTCTCTAGTTTATCTATGCTCTACAGTTTACTATTTCTTTCCTTCTCCTTGTTTTGGGTTAAATTTGTTCTTTTTCTCATTTTTTAAGGTGGAAGATAAAGTATTGACTTGAGATTATTCTTCTTTTTTAATGTAGAATTGAGAGCTGTAATTTCTCTCTGAGTACTGCTTTATCTACATCCCATAAATTTTGGTATATTTTGTTGTCATTCATTCATCTCAAAATATTTCTAGTTTTCCTTGTGATGTCTTCTTTATTCCATTGGTTATTTAAGAGATTCTCCCATTGGGTTGTTTAATATACATGTATTTGTGTATTTCCAAAATTTCCTGTTGTTATTGATGTCTACTTTCATTCCATTGTAGTTGGAGAACATACTTTGTATGATTACAGCATATTTAAATTTATAGGATTTATTTTGTGGCCCAACATATGATCTATTTTGGAGAATGTTCTAGTGCACTTGAGAAGAATATGTATTTTGCTGTTGTTATGAGAAGTGTTGTAGGTCTGTTAGGTAAAGGTGATATAGTGTTGTTCAAATCTTGTATTTCTTTGTTGATCTTTGTCTAGTTGGTCTGTTTATTATTGAAAGTGGGTTATTGAAATGTCTGACTGTAATTTTGATAAAAAGAAACTGGCTGTTTCTTCCTTCAGTTCTAACAGTTTTTGCTTCATATATTTTTGGCTCTGTTGTCATGTTCACATGTGTTTATAATTGCTGTTTATCTTCTTGATGAACTGACCCTTTTATATAATCTTTGTCTCTCAAATCAATGTTTGTCTTAAGGTCTATTTTGTCTGATATTAGCATAGACATTTCAACTGTTTTCTCTCACTATCTGCATGGTATATATTTTTCAATCCTTTTTCTTCAAATAATTTATCTCTTTGGTTTAAAACTGAGCCTCTTATAGACATGTGTTTATAGTTAGCTCATGTACTTTTAAAAAAGTTCACTCTGTCACTCTACCTGTTAATTGGAATATTTATTTATTGTTAATCACATTATTGTTAATGTGATTACTGATAAGGAAGAACTTAAGTTTGCCATTTTACTATTTATTTCTATGTATCATATATTTTTTGTTCCTCAGTTCTTCCATTACTTCCTTCTTTGGTTACATAGTTATTATGCATTATTTTAATTCACTCTGATTTACTGTGTATTGTTGAGTTATTTTTTAGGGTTGTCTTGATTACAGTGAGCATGTTCATTTAGAACTATCTAATTCAGATTAATAACAACTTAATTATCATAGTATACATAAACTTTGCTCCACTGTGGCCCTAGCACCCCCTTTATGTTGTTATAGTCACAGATTACATTAATGAACTCATTAATATAGATTTAATATTGTTTTATGCAGCTGTTTTTTTTTTTTTTTTTTTTGCGGTATGCGGGCCTCTCACTGTTGTGGCCTCTCCCATTGGGGAGCACAGGCTCCGGACGCGCAGGCCCAGCGGCCATGGCTCACGGGCTCAGTCGCTCCGCGGCATGTGGGATCCTCCCGGACCAGGGCACGAACCCGTGTCTCCTGCATCGGCAGGCGGACTCTCAACCACTGCGCCACCAGGGAAGCCCTATGCAGCTGTTTTTTAATCACATAGAAAAAAAAGGAGTTACAAACAAAAATACATAAATAATGACTCATATTTACCTGTAGTTATCTTTATTTCAGTTTGAATATTTGAGTTACTGCCTACTGTCCTTTCATTTCAGCCTGAAGGATTCCCTTTAGCATTTCTTGTAGGGCAGGTCTACTAGCAACAAATTTTCAGTTTTTGTTTAAAAGAAAATGTATTAATTTATTATTTACTTTTGAAGATGTTTTCACTGGATATAGAATTTTTAGTTGATAGGTGTTTTTGTTTTGTTTTGTTTTGTTTTGTTTTTTTAGTATTTGAACATGCCATCCCCCTGGCTTGTGTCTCTAATGGTCTAATGAGAAATCAGTTGTTAGTCTTACTGATGCTTCCTTGTATATAACAGGATAACAGGATGCTTCTCTCTTGCTGCTTTCAAGTTCTCTCTTCATCTTTATTTTTTGACAGTTCATTATGATGTGTCTTGGTGTGGATCTCTTTGAGTTTATCCTACTTGGAATTTTTGAAGCTTCTGGAATGTGTAGATTAAAATTTTTCATCAAATTTGAGAAGCTTTTGGCCATTATGTTTTCAAATATTCTCTCTCTCTCTGCACCACCCCCCAATCTTTTCATTTTCCTTTTTTTTTTGTTGCTTTTTGTTTTGTTATTTTTGGTTTTGTTTTTTGCTTCCCTGACTGGATAATCTCAAAGACCTATCTTCAAGTTCACTGATTCTTTCTTCTGCTTTCTCAAAACTACTGTAAAGCTACTTTAGTGAAATTTTCATTTTATTTATTGTAGATAGCAACTACAGAATTTCTGTTTTTTTCTTTTAAAATTTCTGTCTTTTTATTGATATTCTGTATCTGGTAAGACACATTTTCATGGTTTACTTTTATTCTTTGGCCATAGTTTCCTTTTACTCTTGATTATATTTTTTATAGTTGCTTTAAAGTGTTTTTGTAGTATCCAATGTCTGTGCTATCTCAGAGAGTTTCTATTAATTATTTTTGTTCCTATTAATTACTTTTGTTCCTATGTGTGGAGCATAGTTTCTAGTTTGGGCCAAAGCACATTATCTTTTTAATATTGGCCTAAACAATGATAGCTATGTAGAACTTGCACTGTAATTATCAATGTCTAGGAGGTATTCACCTTGTAAAATGCTGTAAGGATGAGGTAGGATTTTTCTCTTATACTTGTATCTGGTTCTGTAACCCATTAAACTGGTAACATACAAAGAAATGCATGTCCTTCTGCATTTGCAATTCCTAATACTTGAGGTCAAAATAGCTACTGATGTAATTCCTAAGCTCCCAGGGTTCCCCCCAACCAAACACACATAGATTCTCTGTTACTTTGTGCAATTTCAGTACTGGAATGGATGTAAGGATTAATGGTGGGTGGTAGAGTCTTCTGTCTGCCTGTGAAACTGGAGGAATGTCTACCAGGTTTTGATATTTGGCATGGAGCGCACAGTGAGGAGAGGTGAAATGACTTCTTACCCTATTTATTTTCTGTTTCATAAAACACTGCTTGTAAAGCTATAAGTATATTTTTCTTAATCCAGCACCTAGAGCTGAGTAGCAGTTGGAAATTCCAGACTTAAGTAATAGGTTTTCTATGAGCCTTTATTTTTGGAAGGTGTGAATTTTCATCTTGCTCTGTTTCTTCATAGGTATTTTAGTGATAAATTGGAGAAGCTGCAGAAGTAGTTCCCAGCCAGATGAACTTTAAGCTGGAAGGAGAGAGTGTGTTCTTTGTGTTCGCACCTGTCCTTCAGCCAAAGTGTGCTATCATATTCTTTTGGATTTTATTTTTAGAAATTTCTTTTCTCACAGCAGGACCAATCCTGACTCAAACTCTTCAAATTTGAGGGACTGTAAAGTGATCAGATTCATTTGACACTATGTAAAACACAGAGCCTTTGGGTCTCATTATTTGTGCTAGATTTAATGAGCCATATGAGAAAAATAAAATTAATACCTCATCGCTGTGGGATGCTTAACACAAAGACAGTTAGCAACACAGGAAGATGTCCAACCTAATATGAGATCCTAGCAACACTTAAGGTTTAGTTTTGTTGTTCACTGTACTTTCCAGGAGTTGTACACTAAAATTTCTATATGGTTAGGTCCTGGCCTTAGATGAAAACCTAGAGCATGAGCAATTAGAGGGACGAATGTTCTATATAAGTCCTGTTATGTTGACTACATGAAATGCACTTTCCTCTTAGGTTCTGATTCCCTTTATAAACTTTAAAAAGAACAGGGGTTGCAATTAAATAAATGAGTCACCAAGTGAAAAATACTTCATCAGCATAGCACATCTGTGGGACAAATGTGGTAAACAAGCAAGAGAAGTCACAAGGACTGCTGACAGGGACCATTCATTTCACTTTCTTCAGAAAGGACATTTGGCTTTCTTAAAACAGAGTTCAAAAGAGGAAGCCATCAATCTTTAAACACACACACATGCATGCATGTACACACATGGGTTGCCGTTGGTTTCATTTATCTCTGCTCTGAATCCATGCTACCTTAAACAGAAGCTTGAAGTCTAATGGTTTAGATTAAACTTCCATCCAGAGGGCATCTAAGAGCACATGTACGGGCAACCTTATTCTAAGACTGAATATTTATTAGTAGTAATAAGAAACACATTCATGGCAGTGGTTCAACTAGAAATAGAAAAATAAATTGACTTGATATGACTTTATTTTATTTAAGCCTGTGATGTTGCTTTACTTTACAGAAACATCTTCCTGTACTTGGCTGATAACCTTCAATCTATGTGATCTCCCTAGATCAGTTCTGTCCAAAAGAACTTTCTGCACTTACAGAAATGTTCTATATCTACACTATCTTATAAGGTAGACAGTAACTATACATGCCTGTTGAGTACTTGAAATGTGGTTAGTGCAACTGAAGAACAGAATTTAAACTTTATTTTAGTTCAATTTACTTAAATAAAAATTTTAGTAGCCTCATGTGGCTAGTAGCTACTATATTGGACAACATAGCTCTAGATTCTTACTATTTAAAGTTTTGTCCCTACACTGGTAGCATCACCTAGGAACTTTTAGGTATTCAAAATCTTGAACTCCAGCCTAGACATCCTGAATCTGAATCTGCAGTTTAACGAGTCTTTATATGATTTACATATTGAGAGGTACTGCTCTAGACAACTATTCATCCTTCAAAATTCAAGTAAAAAAGCACATGTATATGTATGGCTGAGTTGCTTTGCTGTGCACCTGAAACTATCACAACACTGTTAATCAGCTATACTCCAATATAAAATTAAAAGTTTAAAAAAAAATCATTCCTTTAGGTATCCAGGATCAATTATGAGCAGTAGACACAGTGATAAGGGCCCACAGTACTTTTAGGGACCTTTGAAAATATTTTAATTTTCAAAGAGGGAAGACCATGTGAAGACACAGGAAGAAGATGGCTGTCTACACATCAGGGAGTGAAGCCTCAGGAAAAAACAAATCTGCCAACATCTTCATTTGGACTTCTAGCCTCCAGACTGTGAGACACTAACTGTTGTTTAAGCCACCTGATCTGTGGTACTTTGTTATGGCAGCCCTAGGAAGCTAATACATATAGCATGAGACTTTTTATAGAATAACAAATAAAGGGCGCTACTAAAACATGCAAATGTAGATTTTAATTTCTTCATTCAAACAGTATTTTCTATTATGTAAAAGAAGTATGTTGGTTGCAGCAAGCAATAAAAAAAGAATCAATTAGATATGTCTATATGATTGTATCATAAATCAATATATTATTGATTTGTTTTCAGTCTCCCGACCAGAACATAAGCTCCACTAGAGAAGAGTGCACTGAATAAAAATACCTGTGTGTTAGATGAGTAAGTGACTGAGGCTGTTGAACAAGGTCCATTGTTTAGATGTAGGATAACAGTCTAAACCGGCTGTTGTTATTGCTATTTATTATATTCTCTTTGTTCTCTTTAAGCACATCTTCCTTGTCAAGTAGCAACAAAACTCCCCCTCTGTGTTCCCAGCTAGTTGACTTACATTCTCGCCTTTCTTCCCTTCCTCCAGCTCTTTAGCATTTTTGCTTAAGTCCTTTCCCTTCCTCTTCCAGCATCACAAGTCTTGCTCTTCCTTGGTGTAGCGTTACAAAATCTTTGACTCTTTCTAGTAGAATAGACACGTTGGGGTGGTGGAGATGGAAAAAAGATGGTTGGAGGAGGAGGTGAGAAGGGAGAAAATTGAGTTGTCAGCTTGAGGGTTTCTTTGGTGGGCTGGGTGAAGAAGGGTATTTTGTGAACATTAGGAACACTCTCATGTTTATACTTTTTATTTCATCCAAGAAGAGTCGTGTAGATGCCTACAATCTAACAGAAAGAAAGAGACATATATGAATAAAAAAAGACAATAGTAAAAAAAAAAAATAAAGACAATAGTAATGATTTTCTATTAGTATGCTTAGCTCTGTGTTTTTATCTGTTGCTATATAGCAAATTACCCCAAAATATGATGCATTAAAAGGACAAAGGTATATTATCTCACAGTTTTTATGAGGCAGGGATCTAGATGTATCTTACATTATTATTGGAGAGATTCAGTTCCTCACAGGTTATGGGACTGAGATCCTTGACCCCTGGGAGTCTCCACAAGCAGCTCATTGCAGCTGGCTCCCCTTAGAGCAAGTGAGTCAGAGAGCCAGGGAGAGTGAGCAAGATGGCAAGATGAAAGCCACATCTCTTTTTGGATCTGGCCTCATGAATGATACCCCTCACTTTCACCTTATTCCATTTGTAAGAAACAAGCCACAAGGTATAGCCCTCAGTTGAGGGTAGTGGATTGCACTAGAGGTGAGGATCATGGCAGCCATCTTAGTGGATACCTACCACACTATCGTTGCCACTTCATAAATGCATTTTGAATGACTAAGTACGTTGTGAGGGGCACAGGTAAGGGACTAGATAGACTGTGGGACAGAAAGGATATAGGAAAGTCTCTTTAGAGAAGACACTTTAGTTGGACTTAATTGGTGAGTAAGATTGGGTCACGTGGAAGTGAATGAAACGTGTTTATAGTAAAGAATTAGCACCAATGAGAACTGGAGGAAAGAATGCAGGGGAGAGGAAAACTGTTAGATCTCATGTCATTAAAGGTGTCACTATATGTATAGCATAAAGAATTTTATTATATGTTAAAGTAATGAAGTTTGTTCTTAGTCAGTCGTGGCTGGTCTTAGTCACCTCGGGCTGCTATAAAAGAAAAACAAAAACCTCAGACTGGGTGCCTTAAATAAAACATTTATTTCTCACATTTCCAGAGGCTGGGAAGTCTGAGGTCAGGGTGCCAGTGTGGGTCAGGTTCTGGTGAGGACCCTCTTCCTGGCTTGGAGACAACTGCCTCCTTGATGTGTCCTCACACGGTGGACAGAGAAGGGTTGAAAGAGAGAGAGAGAGAGAGAGTCCTCGTATAAGGGACGCTAATCCCATCATGAGGGCCCCAACCTAAGACTTCATCTAAACCTAATTACCCCCCAAAGGCCCAACTTCCTAATCCCTTGGGGATTAAGGCTTTAGCATATGACTTTTGCGGGGACACAAGCATTCAGTCCACAGCATGGCCTTGTTCATCATTTCTGCATAAAACCTAAAATTCATGAAGACTAAAACTGCAGTTCTTAAGAGGTTCTCCTACTCCAGAGATTTTAAAAGGCAGGTGTCATTGTGTTCGTTGAGTTGGCTTCCCCCGATTTTGAAAACCATCCATGCTCATTCTTCCTCTCTTTCTCTGCTGCTTTGGTTAATATACCTGCCTTACAGTGATTTTGCAGTACAATCATCAGACTTTTCAAACTCAGTCCAAAGTAGTCACAACCTGGATTGCCTTAGAAGTTCAAAAATAAAAATGCAAGTGATTCATGGTGACACAAGGTTTTGAGCTATACAATAAATAATAGAATTAAGTAGCAAGGATAGCTTTCATTTTGGTTTCCAACAAGAAGAAAGTTCTTCCTAGGAGATTGCCTTAGTCTGAAAGAAAACACCAAGCATTAGACTTATACCAGAAAGTCCAGTAGTACATTTCAAGTCGAAAAGGAACAGAATCTTAGGAGTGGTTTTCACATGTCTTTGCCTTTTCCTTGCTCTCAATGACAGTATGGGTGAGATAAGAGAACAGGCATATTTATCTAAGTGGAAGCAAATGTATCTGTAATGGAGAAATCTAAAGTATATGCATTTGGTTAAAATCAAATAACCAACATTGATTCCTTGAAAACAATTATTCACCGTTGTAGGTATCAGGTAAGTTCCTGAATTAAATATAACTGTTTCAAAATCTACAGATATATTTTAAGCAGCTTGTCTTTGGATGATAGAGAGGAAGAATAATTGAGAATAACAATTAAGAATTGTTTTATCTTTTCCATTTATCACATTTTTTAAAAGAATCATTCATTTTTATTTAAAATTCTGGGCAAATTTCAAAGTAATATTTTGAGTCATCTATTAATACAATATGGAAAGGTCTGAAATTTTAACTTTAAAAAATGTTTTGACATTTTTATTCATTTTACTGTTCAATCTGTTACTTTAATGCCATCAGAAAATGGGGGCAAATCTAAGGATTTTAAATGACTAAAAAGGGAAGGCATACAAATGATCGTTGCCAGAAGTTGTAAAAATACGTCTCCCTAAGTGCATGTTAGCACTGTGTGGCTTGGTGGCTGAGCGGGCAGGTGTGGGGAGGTGGCGGTGGAGATGGCGGGAGTGTGGATGACAGTGGAATGGAGAAGGGCTGTGTTACTGCTCATCTGTAGTGTTATATTATCTTGAACGGTGGCTTGTCTGCTTTCCTTTCCTCCCTCCTTCTTCCTTCCCTACGTTTATTTTCCTCCTTGCCTTCCTTCCTTCCTTAAATGGAGAAATCAAACAATTGCCTGTAAATTTGAGAATCAGCGGTGGATCTATGTGGAACTGGAAAACCTGGTCAACTATAGGCACATGTATGATTTAGGAGAATGCTGAAGTCCACCTAGAGTGTGCTTTCAGTCCTTTCTAAAAAGGCATTTTTGGTCACATACTGAGGCCCTATGCAAATAAGTAGCTGGCTGTGTCTATATGTATAAAATAGTGGACATCAGCAGAGTCGACCCATGCATTTTTTTTCTGTTTTGACAAGTGATAGTGATCCTAGGGCAAAAGGAGATTCAGAGGCAGTTTTCTGGGTCTGGTGTGAAAATGGCCAATAATAGCTGATCAGTCATTCTCACAGACTATTTGCCTATCTTAGAGAGACGCATTTGGTATGCTCTTTTCTGCTCTGATGCTCTGAGGTACGCTTCTTCTTGGTGAACCAGTTGAGCTTCCAGAGTCAATCACTACAAGAATCATTTTTAATTCGTACCAAGACATCAAGTTGATTGAATGAAGCTTCGTTGAAAAGATTTTTTAAAATGTATCCTGCTAATGTTCAATCAATTAATCAATTGGTCACCCAACTCCACCGCTTTACAATCTATTGGAGTTGAAAACCCCACCTCCTTATTCTCAGAGGATGCAGACATCATCAGGCAGGGGCCACCCCCAGTTTGCTTCCCTGCCAAGGGACCCCTGCAGATTCCTCTCCCTCCACAGTCTTTCTGACTCCTAGAATCCCATGTCAGAGAATGAGATTGATCTGTGTTTTGGATTCTATGTCCTCCTAAGGTACCTTTTCCATCAATTTTTCCTTATTCCCCACTGCCACCTGCAACCTCCACACGTTACCCTCAACTTATCTATTGAAAATGGCTCTCTAGCCAATAAAATATGCCTTCCTAGAAAACAACAATAAAATAAAGCCTCCTTTAGAGTTATGAATACCTCTAATTATCATCCCATTTCTCTCCTCACTGTTCATTTTATTGAAAAAAATGAGCATCTTGCATCTACTCCTCTATCTGATACCCTTCCCATTCTCCCTTTTCTATTGCACCTGCTTTTGCTAAAATCAACCATTCATATCAAATCTAATTGGCACTTTCCAATCCTTGCCTTAGTGACCTCTGTGTAATCTCATGCCTTTGGCCACTCACTCTTCTTAGAGCTTTCACTTTCCTTCATATCCCTCACAACTGTTACTTCTGATTTTCCTCTAACATCTCTGAATGCAGTCTCTTTCTTTATGTATTTCCTTTGCTCTGTTCCTCCTTTAGGGAGAATGCTCCAGGATACCACCCAGATCACCCTTCAGGAGGAAGCACTATTCCCCCTGGCAGCTGGGACTGCTTCTAGAAGCTGGCCCTTGGCTGCCAGCCCTCTTTGGTCATTGCCTTGGTAACAAACAACTGCTTCACCCAAGGTCACACTTCACTAAGGGGAAGCCTACAACCAAACACTGATCAACACAGGGACATTGAGACCCCCTAACCTCCAATCTGAAGAATCATTCCTGCTCTCTGGGGTTTGCTAATCAACTGGGCTGTCATATGCTCAGCCTCACCCTCTTGTCCAATCACGCTTCCTCTCCCTTCCTTCTACAGGTGTGCATCCCACAAGAACTTCCTAATAAATATCCTGCCTCCTAATATCCAACCGCAAAGTTGCTTCCTGAGGAACCCAATCTGCAGTACCCCTGAAGTGTTTGACTAAGTGGACCCCTAAATTATTAAAATCAAAATTAAATAACTTTAATGAATATTCTGAAAATTATTGACCTGGCCTTTTCAGAAATGAGGAGCCACACTCAAACACTTTATAATCTAAGGAAAGAGGACTAGTTAGAAAACATTTTAAAAAGTAACTAAGATGTCGAAAAGTGAAAATCAAAATTTTGCATAGGGCTTTGTTACTTATATTGCATTTTACCCCTAAATTCCTTTATAATCTAACAAGAGAGACAAGGTTAATAAAGATGCCAAAGAATAACTAAAGTGCGTCAGAATGAGTAGTTATAATAACTTTTACATAGAACAATGCAGGTTATAATGAAGTTTCATGGGCATTATCTCATTTGATCGTTAAACTGTTGCTTGAAGTGAGGTTATTAGCACAAGTTTATGAATGAAAAGGCGAATTCCTAGAGTTTAAGTGATCTGATTGGGACCCCACAGCTAGGAAACAGAGCTTATTCAGGTGGGGAGGAAATGAAAACAGCCACATTCCTAACTGCTTTCGTCATTTGTCCACCCTCTGTTATGGCACTGGTTCAACATAGCCAGGAATGTCACATGTTCCTGACTCTTTAATTAGCCTGTGTCTCATCCATCCTTTGACAATAGTTTATAAGAGGAGAAAAAGTTCCTCAGCCAATGTCCTGTCCAACCTCAAGATCTGATAATCTTAGTACTGTTTTTCAAGATTTTTATCTTGGTTCTGTTTTGTTTTTATTTTTATCATTGCTTATCTCTTTAACACTCTCTTTGCTTTTACTTGTAGTTTGAAGCCAGCCCTGTCCAATAGAATGTTTTGGGATGATGGAAATGTTCTGTAACTGCATCAATCAGTATTGTAGCCACTAGCCACTGTGGCTGTTGAGCTCCCAAAATGTGATTAGTAGACTGATGAACTAACTTTTTGACTGCATTCAACTTTAATTGATTTAAATTTAAGTAACTGGTCATTGGCTACTGTGTTAGACAGTATAGTCTTTCTGTGGTACCAGAACCCAGCTCCCTCTCAAGTCTCGCAACTTCTCTCTCCTCTGCTGATTTCTTCCCCATGAAGAGGCTGCGTGTCTCCCCTTTCTTTATCCCACTCTTCGCCTGTCAAGCCCTGGTGCTATAGATACCAGTTCCCACTGTGTACTTCTAAAGGCAGGGGAATGCTCTGAAGATGGATACACCAGGCAAATGGTACTGCAATAGGGACTATGACCAAAGAGACAACTGGTTATTCTAAAATATTGTAAAAATATTCTGAAATTCACCTTGGTTTGTTTCTCTTGGTGTGGGAAAAACACAAAACAAAAACAAACACAAACAAAAAAACTTTCTTTAAACCTTCCCTGGCTTGTATAAATTTTATATATGACTGGTTAGTTCACCATCACTCCAAGTCAATGATTTTGTGTCTCTGAATCACATATTGCCTTTTCTGCTTAGTCAGGCCCCTTCTCATTTGTCCCTATCTGTACTCAAAATGTTCCTTTTGCCTAGTGTTTCTCGGGCAGAATTAATGACTCACTTTTATGTATCCTCATAGCTCTCTATTGCCACTCATTACAGCCTGAACCAGATTAGAAGGGTTTGTATTTCTTTGTCTGTTCTACTGAGTCGTGGTTTCTTTAAGGACGGGCCCATGCTGCATGCATCTTGGTATCCCTCACTGCTAAACAGGGAACCTGGCACGTAGTAGGGTCTCAACAACTCTTCGTAAGATTGACACATCCACTGGGCTCTGAAATTCACACCTTCTCTTCCCCAAACCCTCTACTTCCTGGTGCTGAGGTCCCACTCTCAGAAAATGGTGTTCTGAGATAAGAATTCCTTTCACATACTGCCCTAATTGCCCTCCTACTAGTGCCAGTGTAGATTCCATTTAAATAAACGTGAGTCCTAGAACGTTGTTTATCAACTTATGTCTCTGTGTGTATGTGTTATTGTTGCACTTTATTCATTTCTGGTATATTTTCTATGTATTTATTTTTATTTCTCATAAATAACAGCAATAGAAGCAACATTACCTATTAAACATCTCCAATAGTTGGAAGCTTTATTATATGGCTTGAAGTCATCAAGCTTTGTGTGTCTCATCTTGCCCCCACCTCTTCTATTTTCATAACCATCCTTACTTATGCCAATAAGTACCATTATGGGGCTGCCCCAATTGTAAATTCTCTGTAATTATTATCCTCTGCATATGCCAGATGCATCTAAATTCACAAAACCTCAATATGCATTTCACAAGTTATTAAATACTAAACGAAAATGTGATTTAACACCTATGCACATGAACTGCTTTAGTAAAAAGAAGTTTCTGGTGATGAAAGGTATTTATCCTATTTATCCTATTTGATAATTTTGATTAAATCATTTCACATGTCGAATTTGAAACATTCATTTTCCCAATCCTATCTGCCTTTCCTTGGTAATTTGAACATGACTCTTGGATCCCTTTGGCTCATGACACGATGCAATACTGAATATTTTTCTAACTGCAAATTTGATTTTCAGTCACGTTCAGGCTTATGTTTATGCATTATACCTGTCCTGCAATTGCTCCGTCAGAACTTGGATACATTTGGTGATCTGCAGGAGTGATATTTAAAATATCTTACCAAAAGTTTTGGCACTAACCAATTGGAATGGACACCTGCAGGAGCCTTGGGGCTGGGTTCTGGAGGACCCCACGGGCCCAGGCTTTAACCCTTTAGCTAAAGGAGAGTTATTGAAAGTATCCAAGGTGAGATATCATGGTAAACAAGGCAGTGGTGGGGGATGACAATGAGGGACAGGATGGTGGCTTTTACCAACCGGAATGACGTAGTTCAATGTCAGTGCATACCTGCGGAATATCAGCCTTGGTGATGTGTCTGTTTAGGAGCCAGTAGAAAAGAAAATAGTTGTTTAGGTGTTTAGAATGTGTGTTAGAGGAGCTAATGCTCATCTACCTCTAAACTCTTTTGGTTTGCACAACTGCATATGAAATTAAACAAAGAGGACTGTTCTGCTTGGAGCAAATTCACTGTTTTGTTCTGAGAGAGTTAATGTGTTGTCTGGAAGGTGAGAGACCTGAACACACAGACTCACCCTTCAGAAGTCAGGTAGGAGTTGGGGGGCTTTTCCTAACTGACCCATCTTCCTGAGTCCGAGTGATAAATAGGAATGGGCTCAGCATGGGAGATGGGAGGGAAGAACATTCCAGGAAGAGGGAACATTATGTGAAAAGGCACAGAAGGGAGAAGGGTCATGCTATGACAACTTTGGACAACCCTCAAGCAGGTTAGAATTGCTGGAGGGATGGGGAGAAGCATGGTCTCAGGGTTGGTGAGGCAAGGCTGCGAAGGTATACAGGAACTGGGTATAAAAAGGTCATAATGAGAAAAAAAAAAAGTTCATTCATTCCAAGATAATAGCGATCCAAGGATTTGGAGCAAAAAGAAATTTGCCTCAATACAAAGGATAATGGCAGATCTTTATAGGCTTTGAAGTGGGGCTCAAAGGAGATGAGCCTCCCATATGGAGAGAAACAGGAGTTGCCTCTTTTCATTTGTAAACCCAGAACTTTCCACAATTTTATTATAGGAAGTTTCCTACACAAGCTTTTAGAAGCATTGAATGGCCTTGGGGAAGTACTGGTGTGAAGCTTTATCGTCGAATCAAATCATATTTATTGTTTAAAAAAAAGAACATGAGTCTTTAAGCATGAGGCCAAGATGTTGGAGGCTATCACACAGTCCTAAAAAGATCTATTTGATCGCCTCCATCTGAGACATAACCCAGGCCACTAATGACATGAAAATTCCCTCCCAGCATGACTTTCTCCTTCTAGCAAGGCTCAGTCTGAAGCAGCCAGCACATGGCTTAGTGATCAGAACCCCTTTCTGCAGCTCTGTCTGTGCGACACTGCGGGCAGTGAAGTGCAGAGGCCTGCTTCATGATCAGACTAGCAAGGCGCTTATCCTCTTCTCTCTAGCTTCCAACATTAGCACCTCTGATGAAAACTTGGAGATGCTAAGCCCTTGAAGGGGAAGAAACATCCCCTGAGCAAGTTAAGTATAACCAATTAGCTTTCCAATGCAAACCTACCAGAAATACTGCTTTGTTTCCTAAGTGCTAGTAGGTTTAAGATGTTGGTTGTACAAATGAGATAATTAGATTAATAGCTCACTTTTGACTATGTTGCAAACTTTTTAACTGTAATAATTATTTGCCTCAATAGAATGAAGCAAAATAGGAGTTAAAGTGGTCTTCATTGCAGTGCCTAATAAAATTTAGATTGCCTTTTAAAAATAATTACACATAAAATGGGTCAAATATCAGTCCAAAGCTTGGATGTATGACATATATTTTATTTCACTTGACAAACCCTTACATATCATTATCCTGTTCCAGATACCTTTCTAAGAGCTAGTCTAATCTTTTCCTAATCTTCCTCACTTCCCATTTAATAGATGAGACATTTGAGGCAAAGGAAAGAGAAATCAGCCAGTTTCTGGTGAATGTGGGTCTAAATTCTAAGTACTGACTTTTTACCAAGACTTGGGGCATCTGGTCCAGTCCACACAGGTGTTCCCAGAGGTATCTGTTGTCTCATCCAGTCTTTAATGATCCTCCATACAGTTCATATCTCAGCAACCCCTTGGCCTTATACATCTAGCCCTTTGGGGTTCGTATGCACTGGCTCTGGCTACTTCCATGGCCACATCTAGGAGGATCAAGACTCATGACCTTTTTTTCATGCCAGACCATCTAAAGTTTCATCTGCTTGATAAAATGTTGAGGTATTTCTTCCCTAAACTGTTGTTGCCACACTAAGAAGTCATTCATTCTTTCAGCTAATATGTTTTAAGCACCTTCTATATTTATATGGGGACACAATGCTAGGTACTAGGGAAATAGTCACTAAATATGCTTGCAGGAAACTTCCATTCTAGTAGGGGCACACAGGTGATAAACAATTACCAAGATAGTGACAAGGGCTTTGGGGCCCTTCATTATATATATTTTCATCACTTAGCTTGGGTTTTCTCCAGATGAAGAGCCTGAGCCATGAACTTCTGTGCTGGAGGTGAACCCAGGAAGTTGGAGTGAGGGGTTGAAGAAAGTGGAACAGGGAAGGAGAAAAAGTCAATATAAGCATGCATAACCAAATTGATCACCCCAGTGAGCATCTGGGGACCAATTTTGGCCTGTATTTTCTGAGGTTATACAATGTCTTTTAGATTTTCCACTTAAGGATTGAAAGGGAAAAGCAGGTATACATTGGCTTCTGCTCTGTATTATTTGAGGTAGCCCCTCTGCCCTTCCAGGCTGCACACGCCTGCCTACCAAGTAATTGTAAGATGCTGTCATTGTGTTGTGAATTGAGATTCACATGGAACTGTTCAGTGAAGCCATGGTTGAAAGAAGAGGTGAGGCCAGACTGAGGAGACAGGATAAAGAGGTGTTTGACATAGTCCAACCTTTACAGTTTTCATACCCATTCATGCCTACATTAAATCAAATCTGTCTGTTAGTCTTCAAGGTGGTGGCCTCGCCAATCTCTACAAATACTTAACATGCAAGGATTAGTGGAAAAAGTCCCAGTTTCTATGGGTGTAAATGGTCTCAAGCCCATCAATGATATTCACCTGTCTCCCTCCTTAACTATCCATTCTAGATTCCCTCATTTCAGGTAGTTGTTGAGTTGTTTGCCTGGTACAGTGAACCAGCTCTTCATTCCTGAAGAGTATGAGCCTTTAAATTCATTGCCATTGTTTGGCTCTGCTTGTTACAATTATTTTCTCATTGCTACCACCAGGAATGGAAACAAGACATACCCCAGTGAAGAGCTCCAGACAGCTTCTGTCTGCTCCTATTTTGTAGCACCAACCCTGAGCTCCTCATGACATTCTCTGTCAGTTACATTACATCCAAGAGCAACTTCTGTTGTTGTTGTTATGTTGGTTTTTGGCAGCTTCTCTACCAGCGTGAGTTCCTTGAAATGACCAGGTGGTCATGCTACTTCAGGTTCAATGGAATCCTTATTGTGTCTTCTGATGGCAACATTCCTTTCCTGGAGACCATGATGACTAATTGAGAAGATCTTAAGGTGTGAGGACAAGAAGCAGTAATTCCTCTGTGGGTCACTGAGAGCAATGGTGAAATAGGCAACCTCCACCCCTTGACTCCTGGATTCATGTAGTCTAGGCTTGGGGGCCAAGATGCAAGATGTTGGCTATTGGTCCTGTGCAATGCTGCATCTGGAAGACAGAACCAACACTGCAGACTGTTTCCCTCAAGTAGGCACTTTAGTCACCATCATATTATAGATTAGCTCCTTCTTATGATGTAGTATACAGCAGAATTAGTGGATCCTGTGATCATGTACCCCATATCTCACCTTCTTTGCCATAAAACGGATCCCTTACTTCAAGGTGATATTATGTAAGGTGATTCTTGAGAATGAGCCATCTCTGCTGTGGATGATCTGCAGTGAGCATTCACATGAAACACAGTGATCCACATATTCTATGACCTCACCAATAGGTCCACGTGGAACTCTATTTCCTGCCATGACTAGAATCGGAAGTGAGGCTGAAAAGATACTGAGGGGGGCACAACAGGCATCTGACACACTGCAGTGTTGAATTACCTGTTCATTTTACTACATTGATCCCTAGATGATAAGATCATTGAAGGGAGAGACTGCATCACATTAATCCCGTCACTTAGCATGGTGTTTGGGATTTACTGAACACTTATGTCATTTTATATTTAATGGGAAGCATGCCTGCAAAAGTGCTTAGAGATCTTTTTAGTCTGCCTCTCTTATGAATAGGGACGAGAAAGGCTAATGATGGGAAGGGACTGGTTAAGTTCATTCATCCACTTAGTGGCAAAGGCAGGGGTAGCCGGTCAGCCTAACTAACCTCAAGGCCACAAATCTTCATCATGCCATGATGGTTCCTAGAGTAAAATCTTCCTGCTGGTAACTAGGCATAGTTTTTAACAACCTGAGATAATCAAAAAGATATTAGTTTCTGAGCGTAAAGTCAGGTTATAAAATTATAAAGGATTATAAAATTAATCTGTTCTCATACAAAAAGAGCATATTCATATTATATATTCTTTCATTATAAGATGTAAACCTGAAGTGCAGGCTTCTGAGGAACATTTCCCTGCCAACCAAATTAATTTAGAAGATTATCACAGCTCCATGTGTTCCCACCAACTTTATTCCATCCTCTTTTGCTACCCCTTGATAGAACTTAAACCAAGTAAGGGTTAAGATGACTAGAGTTGTACAGTGAAATACAACTTAAAAATTGAGTTGAGGGAATGTTTTAGAAGAAGAAAACATAGACTAATGATTAAGAACAAAATACCATTCAGTAAAGTGATCTGGCAGTTTTAAATCAAATTAAGTATTCTTGTAAGTCATGGCCCGTAACTCCTACTCTTGGGTACGTAGCTTAGATAAAGTTTCACAGAGATTCATAAGGGGCATGTGTGAAGACATTATACAGCATTGTTAGTGTGGTGGTGGGGAGTTAGAGCAAACTCAATGTCTCTCAACAAAGGAATGGATAAATGTATTGGTTTGAATACCAGTACAACTGCACTGAGAAAAGCCAAACTAATAGTGGCTTAAACAAGACATTATGTATCGCCATCTGAGTTTCAGTAGTCCAAGGCTAATATGGAGGCTCTGTGGTATCTGTGGCAAACGTCCCTTCAATTTTGACTCTCTGCCATCCCAAGACATACTTCTGCCTTGCTGTCTAAAATGATTGCACTGGTTCCAGCCAGTGGGAAGAAGGGAAAGGAAAAGTGGAAGGTGTATGACTTCCATGTAGAAGGACAACCCAGAAGTCTGACACATTAATAACACTCATATGTAATTTTTCAGAGCATAGTTTACTCGGCCACATCTAGCTTCAAGGAACTCTGCGAAATGTAGTTTCTAGTTTGACAGTCATATTCTCAGCTGTTCACTATTACTAAAGGCAGAAGGAGGAATGGATATTGGAGAAGAATTAGCCCTCTCTGGCATTGTGAGTAAGATTATGATAAAAATATATTGTTGAAAACTAAAAGTAGAACTACCATTATACCCAGCAATTCAACTTCTGGGTATTTCCCCCCCCCCCAAAAAAAAAGAAAACACTAATTCAAAAAGATACATGAACCCCAATGTTCACAGCAGCATTATTTACAGTTACCAAGATATGGAAGCAACCTAGGTTTCCATCAACAGATAAATGGATAAAGAAGATGTGGTATATATGTACAATGGAATACTCCTAAGCCATAAAAAAGAATGAAATTTTGCCATTTGCAACAACATGAATGGACTTAGAGGGTATTATTTAGTGAAATGAGTCAGACAGAGAAAGACAAATATTATAGAATATCACTTATATGTGGAATCTAAAAAATACAACAAACTAGTCAATGTAACAAAAAAGACACAGACTCACAGATATAGAGAACAAACCAGTGGTTACCAGTGGGGAGAGGGAAGGGACAAGATAGGATTTATAAGAGGTACAAACTACTATGTATAAAATAAGCCATAAGATACATTGCACAGCACAGGGAATATAGCCAGTACTTGATAATAACTATAGATGGAGTATAATCTTTAAAAATTGTGAATTACTATGTTGTACCTCTGAAACTTATATTGTACATCAACTCTACCTCACTCAAGAAAATTTAAAAAAAATTAGTTGTTGAGTAAAATGTGGCAGCAGTTAGAATCAATGAACTACATGTATTCCAGCAACATGGATAATTCTTTAAAACAGAGTGCTGAGGAAAAAGAGAGAGAGAGAGAGAGTGGAGCAGGGGGAACAAGAATGGGCTAAGAGAATACATTAATAAATAAGCATAAATACATAAATAATTCCTGTATACAAGTATGGGGCCTTGAAAGTACAAACGATAATATTGTGCTGAGAAATAAAGGTTTAGCCAGCCAGATCTACATACTAAATCTAGTTCTAGCCATATGGTCTATTGGAAGTTACATAAATGCTGTAAGGCCTATTTTTTTTCTGATCTGAAAATGATAATTATAATACACTCATCTTACAAGGGTAAGATGAGCTTGTATATCTAAAGCACTTATTACAGTGCTTGACACATAGTAAAATTCTCAGTTAAATTTAGCGGTTATTACTATTTCTCTATTATTGTTATTGTTAGAGAAATTGCATGAATATGTGAGATCAGGTCTTTGTGTAAAGTCGATTCTTGGTAAATGTTGGTTGGATGCATGATTCAAGAACAAAGAATATATAGATCACAATTGCTAGAGAGGAATGAGCTGGGAAGTATTCAGTCATATACTAAATATTTATTAAGTGTTACTTATGGGGCAGGCCCCTAGGATACAAAGGTAAGTTAAAAATTAGCATGGACCATACCCAGTACAGGTAAAGGCAATTAGTTTTTTAAAAAATCATACAAACACATGTAAAATTCCAATTTCACAAATACCGTGAAAGAGAGAAATTCTCTTCTCTGTGTCTGTGTGCATCTATTATCTGTATAGGGAGATTTGATCCACTCAGTAGAGAAAGTCTTTCTGAGGAAGTGATGCTTGAATTGACATAGATTAGGAATTAACTAGAAAAAATGAAAGAGCATTTAAGGCAGAAGTAACAGCACAGGAGAAGTTTTTGTGACAGCCAAGGTATGGAAAATATAGTGGAATGAAAGAAAACCAGTGGGGCTGGAGCAGAAAACATCAGAACACATGATGAGTGGACATGGGTGAGTAGGTAGAAGTGAGATTATAGAGGGGACATAGGCTTTTTGCAGGGATTCTGTCTTTACCCCATAGGAAGGGACACTGTGTTAGTTTCCTATTGCTGCTGTAAAATATTACTACAAACTTAGTGGCTTGAAACAACATAAATTTGTTCTCTTATAGTTCTGGAGGTCAGAAGTCCAAAATTAGTTTTCCTGGGCTAAAGTCAAGGTGTTGGCAGGTCTGGTTCTTTCTGGGGCCTCTTGGGGAGAATCTATTTCCTTGCATTATTAGGTTCCAATGGCCACCTATATTCCTTGGCTTGTGTCCCTTTTTCCATCTTCAAAATGCATTACTCCAATCTCACACCAATCTCTGCTTCTCCCATTACATCACCTTCTGCTCTGACCCCAAACTCTCATGAACCTCTCTTACAGGGACTACTGTGATTACATCAGACCCACCCAGATAATAATCCAGGACAATCTACCCATCTCAAGGTCCTTACTTAATCGCTCACATTCATTTGCAATGTTCTTTTGCCATGTAGGGCAACATTCATAGCCTGTGATAACTAGAAGCAGAACACAGTTGGCGCCACTGTTCAGCCCAGTACAGAAGACTCTACATCTGTTTAAGCAGAAAAAATGGCATGCTCAGATTTGTGTCTTTAAAAGGTCACGCTGGCTGCCTTGTGACGGGCAAGTAGGAGGAAGACCAAATATATCGGTGAGCCAACTGGGAGGCAAATGCAGCGGTCCTGGCAAGGAGAGAAGGAAACTAACTTCATCATGGAGATGTGAGCTATAACACCTTTGCTAAAAATGTCCTCGACTGTTAGTTAGCACGAATCTTAGAGAATGCTCTCGGTGTTGTACTGGGTCTGGCTTGTACTTGTTTTCCAGAGCTGATGTGTGCCTCTAGTCTAACTCCACATGCAGTGATATTGATAGCTTGAAATCAGCCATGGTGGGAGTATTTACACCACGGAAATTGGCAAACACTGTAAGTCAGGACTCTCCCAACTCTCCCGGATCCAGTTGACCATCACCACTTGGATACCATGTAACCTACAAATTGGGCTAAGTGATCGCCCTGTTTTCTCAAACTCCACTTCCAGTAACAGTGAGCTCACTCCTCACCTTACTGTTGACCAGTCCTGATTTGCATTCATTTCTTTGAAGGGACAGAAAAAAGGTAATAGAGGTTGTTTTTTCAGAATGGGATCTCTCCATCCCAGTTCAGTATATTCTATGAGTTTCACAATATACATGCGATATTTTTATAATTAGAAAAAATTAAAGTCTATTTTACTTTTTAACTGTGAATTTTTATAATAGATGTGAATGAGGACACAGTGGAACACGTTTCAGTGTTGATTGCTAAGCTATGATCCGCTCACTACAAAAATGGATTCCTAGCTACAATTATGTGCAAGTTAGTCTTTGAGTTTTCCATGGAATTTGTTACAGGGCTTTTTCTCATGATTTGTTCAACACAGGAAGGAAGACTATCTGGGTGATGAAAAGAATAACGACAAATACTTAAAGTAGTCAGCATTCAAACTTGTTAAATTAAAAAACATAAAGCATCATGAAAGAGTTGCAAAAGAAATTTGATTTTGGCACTGTACGTGGTCTTGAGGCAATAGTAAGTAACTAAAGGAGTCGGACTTCCTGGGTTCAGATCCCAGCACTACCACTTGTTTTCTGTGCTCTCTGGGAAAGAACTAAAACTCTCTTTGCCTCAATTTCTTCATGTCATTTGTGAAATGGGGATAATGATAGTTACTCAGGGCATCAGGTGTTAGTGAAATTTACACTAATTACTCCACATGAACCCCTCAGAATAGTGCCTGGCAGGTATTAAGCCCTCAAGTAGTATCAGCTATTATTTGTTGATATTTATTTCAACAGAATTTTCCTATAAGTAATTTAAAGATTTACTGTGATTATAGCCCTCTACCACCTTCTTTTCCCAACTGATCTGTCCAACTGATTTAATCAAGTAAAATTGATGTAAAAAATTTCCCAAGTATATTATATATTTGGTTTTTTCACATTTATGTATTGAACTTCAGTCCATCTCCATATGCTTCACTTATGATTTATGAGCATTCTTGCTAATCTGGCTATTAAATCCCCCAAAGAATGTTACTACAGCAATTCGATTCAGGTATTTCTCCCTCTCTACTTCTTCCCTCTCCAATGGAATACACACACCAATCACTCCTCTTTTCTTCTGGCAAGTTTTCTGAGGTGTGTACCAAGTTCTTGAAGAGCTGAATATCATCCTGCCTTGAGTTAAACAGGAGCCAGCTGGCACCATTTATCCTTCAAATTACAAGAAAATGTGAGAAACAACAGGGTGTCTATATGGGGTTGGGCAGAGCCCTAAAGGGCAGCCATGTGTGAAAGATTATATCATGGCAATGAGTTTAGAATTAAGTGTAATCCTGGAAAGTTCAGACTTGACAAGACTTATCTCAACATGGTTTCATGATCAGATTTTTAGATTTTTTTCCCCTTACACTATCTATCTAAGCTGCATCTTCAAAAGCTAGAAATTTCCATGAGAATGATAGCGGTGGGAGGAAGTTAATTTTCTTACTTTTGTGCTAGAATCAATACACAGTGTTTTGATGGCACCCCCAAGTCCCAGAAGATACAAAATATTAAAGTTTTCTAATTATTCTTTATTTTTATAGAATTCTGTCACATCATCTTTTGATGTAAGCTAGTTTTATAATGCATGACTTTGAAAAGAAACAAACACTCCTTTGTAAGCATTTTATGTCCCATATGACTTAATATCAGTGAAAATTCGTAAAGGATTTTCATCCTAGTCAAAATGTTATAAAGTAATCTATTTGAAACCACATACAGAAAGATTAGCCAAGATGAATATATGCATGATATTTTTAGAAAGCAGAAATAAGTAGAAATCTTTCTTAGCACTTCTTTTTGTGTATATGCCTTAGTGAAAGAAGAAATTACATAAGAAAAATCATAAATTTTAAATCTGGATTATTAGAAAGAAAGCATAAAGTTTCATCCTAGAATAGACTTTTTACACATATTCCTTGTTACTGCATTTAAGAACCATAGGAATACAAGGACGCAATAATTCATTTTAAAATGTGCATAACTGTAGGGAAGCTGGTTGAAATGGCTATAACCTTGAGAAAGGTTTGTATATTTAGACTAAATGAAAGAAAACTTTGGAAATTATAAAGTTTACCCTGTTGCATGAACAGATACTACATATTTCAGAGACTAGTTTAGGAATTAGTAGGTTTTTTCATACTACCTATGGATGTTATTACTGAATTCTTTAAGAGCCCAAATAAAGAAAATGTGCATGCATCCTTATTTTTTATAAGGGAGAAACCTTATATTTGTAGAAAAGACAATTTAACTTTGATAAATCAGCAGATACTAGAACTAATCATCAGGTAGTTTGTAATTTCCTATAAAAACACAACATCTAGGGTGAACAACCAACATCACTTTCTAGAAAGTAGATTTTTGGCAACGTTGTCCAAGTATGATAAAAATGTATTTTGGGATATACTACAAAACTAAAAATATACAATGACAGTGTACGTGCAAGCTTTAGAATTTTGAATCCATTCTATATGCCATTCTTTGTCACGCACAAGGATTCATTGTAAGCCAGCATACTGCTAGAGCAGCAGTTCTCAAACTTTTTGGTCTTAGGACCCTTTGATAATCTTAAACATTATTGAAGAGCCCAAAGATATTTTCTTTATGTGGGAGCATATCTATCAATATTTACTGAATTAGAAATGGAAACTGAAAATTTAAAAACATAAGCATACACACACAAAAACAAAACATAAAGTAAAATTTTAAAAAAACAAGCATACTCAAACACATTCCATTAGCCATGCATTGACATTATCATGTCAGGTAGCCTCTAGAAAACTCCACTGGACACTCATGAGAGAATAAGAGTGAAAAGGCAAATAAGTTCCTAGTATTACTATGAAAATAGTTTTGACTGTACGGACCTCTGGGTCTCAGCAGCCCCAAGTCGTCCCTGGAACATACTTTGAAAACTGCTGTGCTGCAGGGCTGGTAACTAGAGGGTTATCAGGACATTCAGTGACAACTCTAAGGGACCCAAGGGGAAAAAATGATCAGGTAGCCTCCCTCAACGTGTGAATTCTGTCTGAAAGTTCACATTTCTATTAAAGATCACTGGGTGACGTCTTCAAGCATATGATGTTTATTCAAGGAATAAAATAATGCTATTAAAAAGGTAAGGGATGGGGGCATTATTTTACAAATATTTATTGGGCACCCACATTATATAGTAGGCACTGTAGAGACAGAATGATAAAGATGTGATCCTGTCCCCTGACAGGTTCAAAATCAAGAGAAAGAGATCACAAATGTGGTCCAATAGAGTTAAGAAGGAATTCTCAGACAACCCAGTGGAGGGAATGATTTCTGACAAGCTGTTTCAGGAAGTCTCCATAGAAGAGGTGAAGTCTTCATTGACTTCAGGAAGTCTCCATAGAAGAGGTGACATTCATGACCAGGCATTCACAAGGAGTGTACATGATGATCAGGAGTACCCAAGGTGGTTAGTTCAGAGAAGACAACTGCAAGCAGAGAGAGACTCTAGGTGGAAAGATGTGGAAGGGCATGGCTTCAAGAAAGGATGATGCTTTCAGAAACTGGAGCATCCAGGTGGGATAATTGGTGTTGGAGGAGAGGTTAGGTCAGATTTCAGAAAGGTTGAGCATTGGGGAGCTGCTGAAGTTCTTTTCAATTTTCACACTATATTTTACTTTGTAATTCAATGGATGTGTATTTTGAAGTACTTTTTAAGCAGAGGGATGATGTGTTCAGAATTATATTTCAGAAAGTCAGCTTAGTGACTTTGTGGAAGAGGACAGGGATGCAGGTGACACTGGAGTTTGGAAGAACGCTTTGGAGCATCTTCCAATAATCCAACCAAGAAGAAAGCCATGTTGCATAGGCTCTGGAATCGTTCCACCTAGGTTCAAACATTGAATCTTCCCTTGGTTTGGGGACCTCTAACAATTACCTAACTTACATGTGCCTTAATTTTCTCATCTGTGGAGCAGAAGAGTAACAGTAGCTACTTTACAGAGTTGTTTTAATGATGGAATGATCTGATGCAATAAAATAAAATAATGTAGAATTAAATAAAGCAGCCTTACGGTGTTATCCTTTGCAATACATATAATTTATCATTATAGGTGCATAAAGTAATAGGGAAGAGAGCAAAGGGAACAGATTCTAGAGGTATTTAGGGGCTAAGATTCCCAGGATTTTTGTGGCATTGTTGGATGGTGGTGAGAGACAGTCAAATTATTTCAGATGTTTAGATTCAAGAGAACCCAGGAGAACATTAGATGGTAGGTGATGAAGGATGGGGACAAAGGGCACAGAGAGAATGCAGAGAAACTAAGACCTATTTTCACACAAATATTTTTTATAAAAATGGTGGGAAATGCTTACCCCAGTTACCTCACATAATATGAAGGTGTGGTGTGTGTGACTGATGAGGAAAGAGATCCAGAAACTTTTAAGGAAGAAGAGGAAGAATTCACTTGTGAAGATCTCTCAGACCAAATCAAAGGAAGAACAGAGTAACTAAGCCTCTCACAAAAATATGTAATTTCTCATTAAAATCAAGTGCTCTCCTTGAGAACTGCAAGGTGATGTGAGGCCTTTAAGGAAAGAATAGGTACAAATTGAGAGAGAAGCTGAGAATTAAAGCTTGACACAATTATTTTTCCTTCAGCATGGCAAAAAAAGGTTAATAAACTATTAACATATTACAAGGAGGTTGAAGTACTGAAGTCAAGACAGCCAAAAAGCCCAGACAAGGTAAAGTTCTGTTATAATAGGTCGGATATGGAGTAATAAAGTGAGTTAGGCAAAGAGAAGTTTTTATTTACCCAGGTGGGTTTGGTGCTAATTTAAAAGAAACACAAATTCTCCAAAAGATGTGCAAACCTAGTCATAGATCCATCAGCAGTTGAAAAGGAGTGAGTGAAAACTAAAAAGAAATAGCACTCTGTCAGACACAAATAATCAATAAAGTAAAATGCCCAAGATATCAGAGGAACACATAAGATGGCTATCTTTCCATACTGTGCTTATTCTAACTATGATGATGTGGGAAAAATTCACCAAAAAATAATTACTTGGAGAAACAAACTTCCTAATCTCAGAATGAGGTAGAGAAAAAGATAAATAGATTAAATGGAGGGATTTATATTACAGTGATCATATTCTGCATCACTTGTTTCTTCAAAAGGGAGAGGAAGGGGATTAGGGAGGTGTCCTTTTTGAAATTAGAATAGTTCATAGAAGAACATAGCCAACCAACCAACCCCATGCTATGCATTTTTAAAATCTGTGCCAATTCACAGACTCTTTGCATTCAGTTGCAGGTCATATTTTATTATAGTCACGTGCAAATTCACAAAATGTGAGGCCTTTTGTTTTTACGGTTCAATGGAAGAACTTTTCTACCCCCACTGCTAGAATGTATTGTTTAGCTTCAGGGGGAATTGCTCTGTTCCCTGAGTCGATGAGGATCTAAATAATAGTATTATCAAATTAGAGGCTGCTCTTAGAGTTGATCACTGGGTGTGTCTAGAAAAGCATTCTCCTCTGTTCCCCTACTATTCCTTTACTGAAATACCAATGATCAGTGCTTAAAAAGAGGATTTGGCTTTGTAATTGCCTTGGTGCATGAAAGGATGCGATACATGGGTGCTAGTTTCCTTCCCCAGTAGGAGAATTCACAGTCTCTGGGATCAATGTAGCACCTCACACTTGTTCCTCCTTCTGTCCCCCAACACGCACACTCCCTTCTTGCTGGTAAGCCCTCCTTGGGGTTATAAAATGGATGAGATCTTTCTGAGATCTAAATATACAGGAACGCAATTTTAACATATTGTGTCATTAAGAAGTTTAGGAGCTTTTAGACACAATCTGGAGATAGTGGAAAATTAGATGCAGTGTTGCATTAGACATGTTTTTAGTATTTTCTTCTTTTTGTAAAAGCTGTAATTTTCAGAGTTTAGAACCAATTTAATGTCCCTGGAGTTACAGCTTTCTGTATCCATTGTCCATTAGGTGAATTACTAAGCCAAGAATGGAATCCATTTATAATGTATAAAATACTGTGAAATGTCTTAAAAACAGTCTTTGCAGGGGGAAAAAAAGCACTGGGAGTCCATTAAATTTGAAGACATTGAGTTCTGAGGTTCTTCTTATAATCATATAATGGGTTTTTTTGTGCTTTGATAATATGATGCATTAGATATTGGAAGATTTATTTTAAAGTTTGAATTCAATGAAAATTTATGTAGAACTAATGCAAAATGCATTATGTTTGACATTCCAGACAGCTTTTAAAACTGAGTGTATTGTTAAAGAAAAAACTTTAATAATATTTATTATTTTTGATTCAAATTAATAAATAACCAATACAATTCTACTAAATAGCTTATCAAAGGTGGTATCACTGTTACTGGCATTTAATAAGCTTAGGATATTTGGCTTTAAAATTCTTATTTTGAAGAAATTTTCATGTGGCCTGAAAATTAAAATAATTTGGTCTAAAGAGAATCTTTATAAGATATACATGATATATGTATGTGTGTATGACTGTGTGTGTATGACATGTTTAGACATGTAAACCCATCTCCAATTATCAGATTTTAATCAATAATGGAATGAGTGTTTGTGTGCATTATATTGGGTACCATGAGATCCCAAACCTTAATTAATTGGAAGTTTTGTTAGATTTTCCCTTCATGTATAAAAGCAAAATTTCAGGAAAACAAGAAAATTTCAAAAATTTAGTTTATTCAATAAGCAAACAGACAAATAAATAAATAAATAAAATGTAAAATTGTTACCCCCATAGTATTTCATGGGATCCACATAGCTGTTGCCAAATCTCAGGAACTTCTTACACTTACGGTGACAGGGCTGTGTATTATGTTGACCCTAATGAAGTCATCATTTATGCTGGTCAAAACCAGGTGACCTGCAGCTATTTCATAATATTTAACCTACTAGTGATTTTTGGTGTTCAGAAAGATGAGCCTGTGGCACTAACTTATAGTTGAAATATTTTAAAAAGGTCGAATCATGCTTTCTGTATTCACTAACACAGAGAAATGTGACATATTTAAAAGAAACTAATAAATGGTTGCTACAAAAAGCACTTTTCCTAACTCTCATTGATAGGATTTTTTAACTGAAAATTTTTTAGTGTTTTTTCTTGTTGTTGGTGGTTTTTTTTGTAATGCGTTTTTGTTCTTGTTTTTGTTTTCAACTGTATGTGACAGAAAACTCAACAGGCATGGCTTAAGTAAACGCAGGCAGCTTTTTCTCACTTAACCAAATTCTGGAGGTAGAAAGCCCAGGGCAGGTATGATGGCACTATGATGTGATCAGGGACCCAGCTTCTTTCTATCCTGATCAGCATGTTTAACCTTTTAGACAGCTGACAGCTACAGCATCAAATCCAAGACAGGAAGGAGAGAGAAGGGACAGCATGGTACCAGCCTCATCTGCCCCTTTTATTAAGAGAACAAATGTCTTTCCAGAAGCCCTAGCTTGTGTTGTATATGTCAGAAAAATGTCATATGACTATACCTGAGTGTGGCTGGAAAGGTAAATTTCTTTTTCAAACTCTAGGAAGTGTGAGAGGGTAGAGGTGGAGAAATATTGGGAAAATGTTGGATTACCGATCTCAGAGCAACGTCTGCCAAATTTCACTTATCTCTTTTTCTTTTCTACTCTTTCTCATGTTCACCAACCTGTACGTTGTCAATATTATATTAGACTGAGCTATACAAATTTTCTAATATCTCTACATTGTTGATTTATAAAAATGGCAATTTCACATGACTTAATCTAATATTACATTCAAAGCTATTGATAAAGGCATTTCCCTTGTTACCAAATACTCAGAAAATAACCTATAAAGCCTTAATGTCTAACATTCTATAGTCCATTTTAATTTTCTGATATCTTTGAAAAAATCCACATTTGAGTCCATATGGTAAACAGTAAACAAATATTGAAGTTATTGAGTTTAAGGAAGTTCTGAATTGCCATGTGTTTAGTTCTGAGGTCATGCTGCATATGTTACACTGGGCATGTTTATTAATGTGTAATTAATATGCTAAACAAGACTGACATGTGGATTTTGATCCAAATGCAATGCAAAATTTATGTTTTACCATCTCTTTAAACTTTATTCACTGGGAGTGAGTTTCCCTTGTCCATAGTTGAAATGCAGGCCAATGATTCTTAGATATTAGATGCTCCTACAGTCACATTAAGTCATAAACACAGTCTCAATTCAGAAATGTGCATGTTTAGACACACAGACATTTTGAACCTCCTCTTCCCCAGTTTAGGCCTGCTTCAGACTAAAAAATCTGCCTGATACAGAGAGGCTGTCAGTGACTTCCTGCTGCATAAGAAACTAGTGACTTGAAACAATAAGCATTATTTGTTCAGAAGTCTGTGGATCAGCAGTTTGGATGAAGTTCAGTGATGTGGTTCTTTTATTGGTCTGAGCTGAATCCATTCATAACTCATTCATGGGTCAGCAGTCAGCTGGCAATCAGCAACCTCACATACATATTTGGTTGTTGGCTGGGGCACTGGGATACATATTTCTCATCCTCCAACAGGTGGGCCCAGGCTCATTCACAGGGTGGTGGTCACAGGATTTCCAAGGCCAGCAAGAGAGAGAAAGCGATGTGCAAATGCTTTAAGCATCTTCCAGACTTGGCCAAAGCAAGTTAACCTGGAAGATGTGGAGGAATAGACTCCACCTTTTGTTGAAACAGTTTGTAATACTGCATCTCAAGGAAGAGGATTATGACCAATTTTGCAAGCTACCACAAAGAATTTGAACTTCTATTCAATACATTTTTCCCTCTCATGTAATCTCCATGTCTCTGGCTACTATTCACTTTCTACCAGGATCAAAAAAGGAAGAAGGAAGAGAGACGAGAGGATGGGTGTTTACTCAGCTAGGTGGCTCCTGGCTCCTTGGACCTAGCAGATAGCTAATCTTGATTCGTGTGTGGGACACAGTCTCAATTTCCTCAGTGGTTCTTGTCACTAGAGATCTCTGTTATTCTTGCCAGATGCACTTGTAGTCTGAGTGCTTGCTTGTGAATTCTCCCTTGGCCCCAGGCATCCAGTTTCAGACCTCTAGCCTCTTGAATAGAACCCAAGACAACCTGATATCTGCTCTCTCTCTGCACTGTGTCTCGCATCTGGTCAATAGAATATACTACCAGAGAATATGGAATATGTCTTTGTCCTGACAAATTCCAGAACTTCAGCACAGTCTCAACAGAGCAACATCCTAGATCTGCCATCTAAATAGTTCAGCAGGCTTTCTCTTGCTCTCTTGGTTTTCTGGGTGGGAGTCCGATCTGGGCTCTCAATCTGTGTTAACTTTATTGGTCATAAGAATAGCACCAAGTCTCTGTTTCTCCCATATCAACAAATTTCAAAGTTTTCAGTGTGTCCCTTCAGGCTCTGGGTTAGGAAGTGGCACTCTCACCCACTCACTCCTCCCCCAAAAAGAAGGACTGGGGACTTCCAGCTTGGAGAGACTCTCTCCAAAGAAATCATTTCACCAGTCTGTTCTCTCTAACTTTTTTTCCGATCCCTGTTTATGTCTCTGATCTGGCTGAGGGGTACAGGAGTCATGGAACAGATTCCATTTGTAAATTCTGCATATGGTGTATGTATTGGCAGAGAATATTTATTCCCTTTGTAAATTCTGCACATGGTATGCGTGTGTGTGTTGGGGGTGGTGGTGGATCGTATTTGTGTCTTAGTGAAAATTACTGGGGCAGGAAGTGTTCCATCCTGATAGGAAGGAAGGAGGGAAAGAAGGAAGGGAGGAAGTAAGGAAAGAAAGGGAAGGAGGGAGGAAGTAAGGAAGGGAGGGAGGGAGGAAGGGAAAAAGGAAATCCACTTTTTCATTATCTCATTTTAGAACCTACTCATCTTTATTTTGTAGATGTTGACTTTAGTATACAGAGCAAACAAGGTGATTACACACATGTAATTTATAGACTGCTATCTTCAGAGCTGAAATCTTTATTTTATTTTCTAAGATGAGATATATATCCTGGCCTCTTTTTATATGGTACTAAAATCCCCAGAACCAACAAAACAGACTGGAAAATTCCTTCAACTGAACAGCTCATGGGTCTTAACTTGCAGGATTTTGAAAGGAAGGGCTATTTAGGGATGCCCAACTATGCAGGCAGACCTAAGGAACAATTGCCTGGAAACTCATATAAAGTTAAATTGGCAATCAGCTCTAGCATTTCTTATGGCAGAGCTTCCTATTGGGTAAATAATATGAATTTTATAAAAAACATTCATAAATGTAAATTCACACAAGAGACTGAAATGGCTCCTTAGGGTTAAATGAAATACATATTAACAACACTTATGAATAGTAAATAGCATGCACTTTTAAAATGTGCTCAATGTGTATTTACATAATAGCGTGTAAGAGTTCCACTGTCAAGTAAATAATACTATAGTTGCCCTTAAAAGTCTTTAATTACTTACAGTATTTGCAAAGTACACCATAATGGATTTCTGGTTTGAGTTAGCACTCCACTCTCTTCTCAGATTTGTTCCTTTTCTTTTCTCCCTGGTTTCAACTGCATATGTATTTATGAAAATAATTTTAAAATTGGCATTGAAAGAAACCACCCATCTAGGTAGAAAGGACTTGAATGGTTTCACTTATGTGAGAAGGGAACTTTTAAAGTGAGATGGCAATATCGTGCTGACAGCACACCCATAAAGAACATCTTATAAATGAAAACAAATAAACAGAAAAGGGAGCACCTGAGGGGTGATGGAACAGTCAACCGTGGGCAGACTATGCTTTGGTGGATTGGAGCCAGTGTTTCAGCCCTCTTCTCTGCCGTTTGGGACCTGGTAGCTCTCAGATCCATTTCCTGTTCTTCCACTGGATCATAGGGATTTACCCCCTGCAAACTCTGCTTCCTAGTCCCTGTTGCCAACTAGTTTCTGGCTCCTTTAGGGCAATGGGAAGTACTGGCAGGAGGCTGGGAGTCAGAAAGATTTTTTTCCTTTTTCTTTCTGCTTCAGGCATATAGTCAACAATGGCTGTGGCACTGCCCACCTTTGTCTGACCTTCCTTCCAGCCTACCCCACATGGTTCCATGTCCCTAGTGTCTCAGGCTCCTGGGCTCCAGGTACATTGCCTCCTTTCTCCAGTCCTCAAGGTGGTGGCAGCTTCCTGCAGTTGCTAATCTCTGTGTTGCCTCATCTTGTCTTGGTTGATCTTCCAGTTCTTCTTACATCTAGTAACCAATAGACCATCTTAAATGATTGCTAGTGAATTACTTGGTGTGATAAGCTTTGTTTTTCTTGGATGGTCTCTGACTGATAAAACTGGTGTGTGGAAGTTCTCTGAAGAAGTTGTCTTGGTGCAGTCAAAGACATAACTGTCCTCTTTCCTATTCTCTGTGTCTTGTGATTTCACATCAAATCTGTTAGAACCCACCTGCTATTAGTGCCTCTTTAGGAGAAAGGAGGAAAATGTAGACATTACATTAGACAGAATAGAGATAAGTCTAGATATTCAAAGCCATACTCTTTGAAAAGACAACATTGCTCCAGAAATGTCATTAATATCCCATGAATGCAAATGCAAAAAAATGTTGTATTGTACCACTTTCGGTCTTGCCTTACTGCTCTAACATCTCCAGCTTTCAGAGGTTCCCAACTGTAAGGTTTTTGTTTCCTGCTTGCTTACCATAGCAATGGAAGTCAGTGAAAAGGTGGTGGAGGAGATCTTGATTAAATGATGTGCCTTGACTAGAGGTATTCAATTTTTGTTTTTTAGCTGAGTCCATATGAGCCACACAAAAAACAGTTGTTGCCAAATCTGGCCCTCTGGGCTGCCCCTTTGAGACTTTTTCAGATGACTGCTTCATCTGGCTGGCAAGAATCACTCACCTGCTTTTCTGCCATACTCCCATTCTGTCTCTGCCACCTTTCCCACCATTGTGATCAGTCACATTCTTGCCTTGGATTTCATGGGTCTTACCCCACCCTTACCCCTAGTCAGTTAATACCGTACAGCCCTTATGCCCTTGCTCAATCTCAACCACACTCGTTCTTCCTCAATCCCTGTCTTTCCCCTCCTATGAGAAATGTAGGGCATTTGAAAATCAGCTATTCAATATTTTGAAAGTTTATCAAAGTTAAAATTCACTTTTAGTTTATTAAGACATATTGAACTACTCCACGTTTTACTTAATATTTACATCAAATGTCACCATTGCTAGGTAGGGAGAAATAGGGAAAACATTGAGTGCTTACTATGAGCTGGGTACTGTTTTAGGTGTTTCCATTAATTTCATCTCATGTGACCCTTACCCCACAATCTTCCTCTCTATGTAATTGTAACTGAGAACACTGCCCCTGGGAGAAAGAGGTTTAATCTAGAATAGGTAGGGAGTGGGGACAGGTGAGGGAAGGCACTAAAAACAACCTCTTTAAGCTTATGATATTGCCTGGAGCTGAGAGCTGTCCTCACTAGAGATGTGTGGGCACCCAGACTCCTGGATCTGGGATGGCCCAAGGCAATCACTGAGTCCAGTCTCCTCTACCTATTCTTATTTGTTGAGTCTGCTCTCCACTAGTTGTTGCCCTAAATGCTGGGAATAAACTGGTGAGAGTGATATCCAAGACTCTTTCTTGTGGAAATTCTGATTCTGTAAAGGGAAGGGTTGTGGATGGACATTAAACAAATAAACAATTACATAAAAAGATAATTTTGGAAAGTAAAGTTAATAAAATGGGATGCTATAAGAAAAAAATTAGCAGAGCAAGGAGCTATATTGGATTGGGTGATGAGATAAAGCGTCTAAGAAGGTAATATTTAAAGGATGAGAAGTCAGCCATGTAAAACTCTGAGGTGGAAGGTTTCACATAGAAAGAAAAGCAAGTGCCAAGGCCCTGATTCCAAACAAGTCCGGCTCATTTGCAGAAATGAAAGAAGGCTGGTATGACTGGGATCATAGGAGAGAGGGGGATAGGAACAGAAGTTCAAGTTATAGAGACCATCAGGTGATAAATCAGGTGGTGGTTTTGGGGGACAAGTCAGTTGTTTAAATTTCATTCCAGGCTCATATGGACAAGGAAGCTGAGGTTCCAAGAGGTAAAGTGACTTGCTGGATTTTACATGGTTTGGGAGTTGTAGAGGTGAAAACTTCATTCAGTGTTCACCATCTGTATTATTTCTGCAGTATTCATTTTGATATATTTACCTGCTTAAAGATAACAATTACCGTGGCAAGAATCTCTTCCTTGCTTCTTTTTTTTTTTCGGTTTCTTGGCTGCATAGGTCCTTTGGTGTACTTGATCTGATCTTGTACTAGTTGACAGAGCAAAGTCTTGGTGGTCCTTGGGCACAGGAGCTCTCTAGGAAAAACAAAGGGG
The DNA here is from genome assembly GCF_026419965.1 of Kogia breviceps. Taxonomy (NCBI): domain Eukaryota; kingdom Metazoa; phylum Chordata; class Mammalia; order Artiodactyla; family Physeteridae; genus Kogia; species Kogia breviceps. Next base: position 84,028,239 of record NC_081317.1, read on the forward strand.
CTGTTGGGAGCATGGAGCACATGTAAATCAGTAAGTGGCATTTAGGTGTCATTCATCACCTGGAGTTTGTTCAGAGTGCTAAGTGCAGCTGCCCTCTAAAGATAACAGCGTATGCTAGAGCTGTAAATCTGAGGTCATGCTTGCTTGTGATTATTAAAGATCCCCTGGCAATTTTTGCAAGAGATGAGGTGTTAATTCCAATGCCCTGGCTCAAATCCAACCCAGGAAATTACTTTTTGCCTACCTAAATTACACTTAGATTTCCAATTGGAAATTAATTCTCAAGTTCTTTCCTGAAAAATATTACTGTTGCAACACTACAGGGAGTCCCAGTGTGCCCAAGAATTTCTTCCTCCTCCTAGCCTTCTCCCCAGCCACTTTCCCTAGCCCACTCCCCAAAATGGGTGCACTTAACCAGCTTGGTTTGATTTGGATATACCTCAAATCTCTCTTTGCAGCAAAGTGAGGCAAATACCCATAATCCTCTGTGTTTCTGGGTGTAAGTTAAACCTCTTTCCATCGATACTATTACCTGCCTTGGAAAAATTATAGCTAACTCATTGTGTTTTTTATTCCTATTTAGATCAGTCTCCATAAGAAGCCAGGATGTACAAGTAATGCCTTTGCTCCTGGATTCTATATTCTATTCTATTCTATCCTCCCTCCCTCCCTCTCTTTCTTTCTCTCTCTCTCTCTCTCTCTCTCTCTCTCTCTCTCACACACACACACACACACATACACACACACACACACATACACACACACACACACACACACACAGATCAGAACCCCTTATTCCTCTTTTCTTCATTGTCAGTTTATTTTCCCCAAAGCACCTCTTGTCATCTAACATATTAAATATTTAATTCATTATTTATTCCCCAACTCACCTTAGAATATAAATACTATGAATGAAGGAATTTTTTTAAAACTTCTTTTGTTTATGCTCCATATCCCAGTACTAAAAATAGTGCCTGGCATATAGTAGGTGCTCAATAAATACTTGTTAAATAAAGGAACTGTTAAAAAACTACCCCAAGCCTAGTTCTCTGGGTAACAGCTGAGAAATGCATTTGGTTAGGCATTCAAACTACTGTTTCTTCACTTAATCATTTATTATTCATTCATTCATTTGATGAACATCTACTAGCCCCTACTGTCTCCAGAATACTGCAACATTAAGAAGATGAACAGACATAGTCTGATTCTCACAGAGCTCTTAATCTAAGTAAGCAGAAACATATGTAAGGAACTAACTAAGGACCTGACTATAAACCAGTGAGACAGAAGCCTATGTCCTGGTAAAGGCTGTAGAATTATGACTCAGTGCTGTTCATTGCTAGCTCTATTTGATAAATTCCTCTTAGAATTTCATAGCAGGGAAAAAATCCCTTTCCTAAAGAGAATGAAGATTCTTTTTATCAGAGAAGAATAATCTCTGTTATGTTTCCCTTTTCACTTTATTGGCTAGTCAATGAAAATCTAAATGTAATAATCAATTGTAGTGAAAACTGTATAACAAGCATCTTGTAGATTTCTCTGCTTTTCCCTACTTTATATGATTTCTGATTTTTTTTCTATCTGTATGTTAACAGTTGTGTTGTAAGTGTGTACATACACAAACCTCTGTCTGTGTGTTTGCTGTCATTTAACCTTCCTTAAATTCTGTATAGTAGCTGTAGGGCATAGATAATAAATAAAACTTCATAGATACAGATGCTAGAGATGAAATAATTGATCCTGCCGATCCATGCTAAATCATTAAATACATAAAAATCTAAGATGCTATGCCCACCATCTAGACCCCAGACTCCTGCCGAATAACCTAGGTTTGGAGATTTATTCCAGGCTTTTGCACATGCACTTCTCAGGCTGTGATAAACCTTTATGCCACCTCTTTCCCTACCATAGCTCTTGTTGTTTATTTTAAACCATTTCATGCATATGCAGATACCACAAGCTGGAGAGAGAGAGACATGTAATTTACTCCACAGAACATCCCAGTATTGGCTTTGTGTCCCACCCTCTGTCTGCAAGAGCCCTTCTAGTCCACTGCTGTGGACCTTTGTATAACCTTCATCTCTACCAACATTTCACTTTCTTAGTTTTAATTTTCTCTCTTTTAAACATTTACTTTATATTGATCTTGCTATATTTTAATGTGTTCTTAAATCCATTCTGAAACAAGGTGGGAAACAAACAAACAAATAAAGCTTTGTAAAATCAGGGTTTTGAAACCATGTCTGCACATTGAAACACATAGTAAAAACAGAGCTTCCAAGGTAGCATCCTAGACCTACATATTCAGTGATCAGGTCTGGAAGTCTTTGTTTCCAGATGTAAGAGATATATGACATATGGACATTGTCTTAGTTTATTAGCTGCTATGACAATAACATAGACGGGGTTGCTTATAAAATCAGAAATTTATTTCTCACATTTCTAGGGACTAAGAAGTCCAAGAACAAGGTGCCATCATATTTTGTGTCTAGCAAAGGCCTGCTTTCTCGTTCAGAGACAGCCGCCTTTTCACTGTGTCCTCACAGGGCAGAAGGGGCAAAGGAGGTCTCTAGGGTCTCTTTTATAAGGACACTAATCTTATTCATGAGGACCCCCCCACTCATAAACTAATCACCTCCCAAAGACTCCACCTTCTAATACCATTATAGTAGGGGTTAGGTTTCAACATATGAATTTTGGGGAGAAGCAAGGATTTAGTCCATAGCATTCCACCTCTTGTCCCCTAAAATCCTTCTCACATGAAAAATATATTCATTACATCCTAACATCCCCAAAGGTCTTAACTTGTTCCAGCATCAACACTAAAATCTAAAATCCAAAGTCTCATCTAAATATGATTTAAATCAGATATGGGTGAGATTCAAGGTATGACTCATCCTAAGGCAAATTATTCTCCAGCCGTGAACGTGTGAAACCATATAAGTTATGTGCTTCCAAAATACAATGGTGGGTTAGACACAGGATAAATGTTTCGATTCCAAAAGGGAGAAATCAGAAAGAGGAAAGGAGTACAGACATACTGGAGATTTTCAGGTTTCTTTCCAAACCACCACAATAAAGCGACTATCACAAAAATAAAATGAGTCACATGAATTTTTTGGTTTCCCAATGCATATAAAAGTAATATTGACAGTAGCCTGTAGTCTATTAAGTGTGCAATAGCATTATGTCTTGAAAAACAATGTATATACCTTAATTAAAAACTACTTAATTGCTAAAAAATGCTAACTATCATCTGAGCCTTCAGCAAGTCATAGCCTTTTTTTGCTGGTGGGCGGTCTTGCCTCAGTGTTGATGCCTCCTGATTCATCAGGGTGGTAAGTGATGAAGGCTGGGGTGGCTGCGACAATTTCTTAAAATAAGACAACAGTGAAGTCTGCCGCATCTATTGACTCTTCCTTTCATCAACAGTTTCCCCGTAGCGCGCAATGCTGTTTGATAGCCCTTTACCCACAGTAGAACTTCTTCCAAAGTTGGAGTTAATCCTCTCAAACCCTGCCACTGCTTTATCAACTAAGTTTATGTCCTATTCTAAATCCTTTGTTGTCATTTCAACAATCTTCACAGCAACTTCACCAGATGTAGATTTCATCCCAAGAAACCACTTTCTTTGCTTATCCATTAGAAGCAACTCCTCATCCATTCAGGTTTTATCATGAGATTGCAACATTCAGTCACATCTTCAGGCTCCACTTGTTATTCTAGTTCTCTTGCTTATTCTACCACATCTGTAGTTTTCTCTTACACTGAAGCCTTGCACCCCTCAAAGTCATCCATGAGGGTTGGGATCAACTTCTTCCAAATTCCTGTTGATATTTGGACCTCTTCCCATGAACCATGAATGTCCTTAATGGCATCTAGAACGGTGAATCCTTTCCAGAAGATTTTCAATTGACTTTGCCCAGATCCATCAGAGCAATCCCTCTCTATGGCAGCTATAGCGTTATGAAATGAATTTCTTAAATAATAAGACTTGAAAGTCAAAATTACTCCTTGATTCATGGGCTGGAAGGATGGACGTTGTGTTAACAGGCATGAAAACAGGATTAATCTCTTTGTACATCTCCATCAGAGCTCTTGGGTGACCAGGTGCATTGTCAATGGGCAGTAATACTTTGAAAGAAATCTTTATTTTCTGAGCAGCAGGTCTCCGTGGTGGGCTTAAAACATTAAGTAAACCATGTTATAAATAGATGTTCTGTCATCCGGGCTTTTTTGTTTCATTTCTAGAGAACAGGCAGAGTAGATTTAACATAATTCTTAAGGACCTTAGGATTTTTGGAATGGTAAATGAGCATTGGCTTCAACTTCAAGGCACCAGCTGCATTAGCCCCTAACAAGAGGTTCAGCCTGTCCTTTGAAGCTTTGAAGCCAGGCACTGACTTCTCCTCTCTAGTTATGAAAGTCCTAGGTGGCATCTTCTTCCAAAAGAAGGCTGTTTTGTCTACATTGACAATCTGTCGTTTAGTGTACCACCCTCATTAATTATCTCAGCTAGATCTTCTGGACAAGTTGCCACAGCTTTTACATCAGCACGTGCTGCTTCATCTTGTACTTTTATGTTATGGAAATGGCTTCTTTCCTTAAACCTCATGAACCAACCTCTGCCAGCTTCAGACTTTTCTTCTACAGCTTCCTCACCTCCCTCAGCCTTCATAGAATTCAAGAGAGTTAGGGCCTTGCTCTGGATTAGGCTTTGGCTGAAGGAAATGTTGTGTCTGGTTTGATCTCCCATCTAGACCACTGAAACTTTCTTCACATCAGCAGTAAGGCTGTTTCACTTTCTTATCGTTTGTGTATTCACTGGAGTAGCACTTTTAATTTCCTCCAAGAACTTTTCCTTTGCATTCACAACTTGGCTAACTGGCACAAGAGGCCTGGCTTTCAGCCACTTAGAGGCCATTTTGGGGTTATTAGTTGGCCTAATTTCAATATTGTTCTGTCTCAGGGAATAGGGAGGCCCAAGGAGTGGGAGAAAGATAGGGGAAAGGCGGTCAGTGGAGTAGTCAGAAGACACACAGTACTTATTAAGTTCACTGTCTTATGTGGGTACAGTTCATAGCGCCCACAGACAGGGTTGTAACATCAAAGTAACTGATCTTAGATCACCATAAGAAATAATAATAATGAAAAAGTCTGAAACATTTTGAAAATTACCCAAATGTGACACTGAGACAGGAAGTGGGTAAGTGTTGTTGGAAAGATGGCACCAATAGACTTGCTCAAGACAGGGTTGCCACAAACCTTCAATTTGCAGAAAAGAAAAAGAATTTTCAAAGTGCAATAAAATGAGGTATGCCTGTAACTGTTCCCGAGTAAGTCCAAACTATAAGGCAAACTCCATGAGATCTTAAGGCTCAAGAATAATCCTCTTTGCTCAATGCTCTGCCCTACTGCCCACAGAGATGGAGGTCCCACCATTTGAACCCACGGGGGGTGGGTGGTTCTGTCCCCACAGCTTTGCTGGGCAGGAGTTGGGCCCCCAAGACTCTGGGTGGCCCTGCTCCCCACCGGCTTTGGGTGAAGGTTGTCTGGTCTGTTGAAAACTAGGCCATGGTCCCCACCCCACCCTTTTGAAACCAAGGAGACAACCCTGATGATCTCTGAATTGCTTTTGAGGTCATTTTTCCGTTGTCCTGGAGAATAGCTCCTGGCTTCTGTTGAGATGGCTGATCCACGCTAATCTCCTTATCAAATGGTCAGTTAGCCACACCCTTGGTGTTCTCTCCCTCTCATTTTTTTATGACATGGAAAGGCTGAGAACTCCCCAAATCTTTAAGTTCTGCTTCTTTTTTTGCTTAACACTTTCATCTTTTAAGTCATTTCTCTCTTCTTGTATTTTAATATAAGCAATCAGGAGGAGTCAAGCCACGCCTTCAACACTTTGCTTAGAAATAGCTTCAGTTAAATCCAGTTTTATCACTCACAAGTTTTACCTTCTGTAAAACACCAGAACATGAACACAACTTAGCCAACTTTATAACAAGGATCACCTTTCCTCCAGCCTCTAATAAACGTTTCTCATTTCCATCCAAGATCTTATCAGAATAGCCCTATCATCCATATTTCTTCCAACATTCTGTTCAGGATTACCTAGGTACTCTCTAAGAAGATTGAGGCTTTCTCTACAGCTCATTGCCTTTAAAGGTCTGTTCATGGCAGTGTAGGTTCTTTCTAGCATGCACCTCAAAACTCTCCTAGTCTCTACCCATTACCTAGTTGCAAAGCCACTTCACATTTTTAGATATTTGTTACAGCAATACTCCAACTTGTTGTTACCAACTTCTGTCTTCGTCCATTTGCATCGCTATAACAACAACAACAACAAACAAAACATAGATTGGTGGCTTATGAAAACAGAAATTTATTTCTCACAGTTCTGGAGAAAGAAGTCCCGTATCAAGGTGCCAGAAGATTTGGTGTTTTTGTGAGAGCCCACTTCCTGGTTCGTAGAGAGGTATTTTTTTGCTGTGTACTCACATGGCAGAGGGGCAAGGGAGCTCTCCGTGGTCTCTTTTATAGGGACACTAATCCTATTCATAGAGTTCTGCCTTCATGACCTAATCACCTTCCAAAGGCTCTCCCTCCTAATACCATCATATTAGGGATTAGGTTCCAATATATGAATTTTGGAGAGACATAAACATTCAGTCTATAGCATACAGGTATAAGCTCCTCTGGGTGTTTTGGATCGCAGGATGAATCATTCCACAATTCTATGGATAGTAGAAATGTCCCTTTGTTTCACAATAAATCCATTCACATTCTGCTACTACTCACATGGATATCGTCCAACCCATAACCAACCTACAGGTACAACAGTCATAATTGTGCATATTTCTGTAACTCCAAGCTGTGCAGACTTAAATAACATTATAACTTTCATCTGATTACATTGGTTATACTTCTAACACAATGTTAAATAATAATTCCTGACTTCAAGGAAATGTGCCCATTGAAAACTAGTATTTCCCATTTAGAGCTAAATTTTATTTCTCTGTATCTATCAATGAATATACTTATAGATATAGATAGATTAATCATGTTATAATAGTTTTCACAAATCCCATTTTTTATTGAGTTTTTTTTTCATCAGGAATTATAGTTAAATTTTGTTGAACTTTTTATCAGCATGTAGAGCTAATTATATGAGCTATCTGTTTGAGCTGTAAATATGGGGAATATAGGATTTTCTGTATTTGAACTCCATGAAAAATACACATGTTCAATGTGCTGTTGGATTCCGTTTGTAAATATTTTATTTAAAATGTTTATATATATTCATGTAACTTAGATTGTTCTACAGATTTGTGAGGGGGGAGAAGGGGGTAAGCTAAATTGATCAATTCTAAAGCCACTATCTAATTTAATAGGGAAACACTAGAAATATTTTCCTAAAGTCAAGAAAAGGGCAAGAATACTGACTATCTATACTACTATGTAAAAAATTAGAGGTGTGAGAATTGGAAAAGAACTAAAACTATCTCTATTTGTACATGAGATGACAGTATACTTGGAAAATCTATGAGAATAAATGATAAAAAGAAACAAACAAATCACTAAGTAGTATACTGTAAAATTTAAAATAAAAAACCTTACTATGAATAAACTGTGACTGTTTAAAGGATATAATAAAAGAAAAACTCCATTATATAATAGTTACAGAATTCTTAGTAATAAAGTTAACATGAAATAGACAAAATCTACAAGAAATAAACTTCAAAATTCATTGAAGGACACAAAACTAGCCTTGAATAAAGAGAAAGACTTGTTCTTGGTGGGCATCTTACCATTATAAAGATGGTAGTTCTCCCCAGGTTAACATATAAATATAATGAAATTGCAATAAAACACAAACAGTACTACTTTGTCTTGTTTGGTTTTATTTTGGAGTTAGAGAACATGACTATAACGTTTACATGGAAAATAAACTTGAAAAGTTACTTGGAAAAGCCCTCAAAAAGAACAACAATAAGGGAGACTGTCTTTATCCGATATTAAAACAAGTTATAATGTCCCTATAATCATAACAGTGTGGTATTGGTTCCTGAATAGACAAACACAACAATGAACACGAAAGAGGATATAGAAATGGATCCAGTTTATTTAATTTATAATGAAAGTGTCATCCCAAATTATTGAGAGAAAAAGAAAAGTAGATCCATACCTCACACCATATACCAGAATGCACTGCTAATCAATCAGAGCTCTAAATGTAGAGAATGAAATCATATGAGTACTACAAGAAAATTGATGAATTCCTTTATAACCTAGCAACCTAGCTGTGGAGAAAGCATTTCTAGCTAACTGTAAAAAAAAAAAAAAAAAAGAGAGAGAGATAATAACAAAAGATTTTAAAATTCAATTAAATATAAGTTTAATAAATGACAAGCAAAGAATACTATCAGCAAAATCAAACTACAGGAAAAGTGGCAGGGAGATGGCTCACATCCTGGTGCCTCTGTCCTCTGGCAAGAGAAGACTTGTCAGTAACAAATGACAAATGACATGCCATAAGTATTGTAAAACATTTTGAGTCTAGCTCCTTTTTTTTTTTTTTTTTTTTAAATAGAGATTACTACTAGAGATATTTTATTCCTAAACCTGTCAGGTAGTTACACAGCTGTTTGGTTTCTTACATTTCTATAAATTGTACACTTACATTTTATATTTTCTTCTCTATGTGTATTTCAACAAAATAAACACCTTTAAGGAACTATCTTTACATTCTGTATGTCTTCTTAATGAATTACAGTTTCTCTTTTTATTGTTTACTGACTCAGATATTCAACCAAGTTTCAAATGATTAGTCAGAAAGTCCTGTTGCATAGTGTAAACTTTAAAAAAGCAGAAGGCAAAACTGTATATACATATAAGCCCCATTCTTAAAAATATTTTTATTTAGAAAAACTGAAAGGAAATACTTTGTAATATTTCCCACACTTTCTATAAAGAATATGTATATCTTTTATAATTGAGAAGGAATGATATATATATGAATACTAATAAAAGTAACTATAGCCTATGAAATATAGAGCAAATGGCTTCTGAGGTATTAGAATTTGTTTTCTAAAAAAAAGAGAAAGAATTTCCTCATCTGGTCTTCACTCTGTGCTCTTGTCATTCAAAGAGAGCTGTCTCCCAGAAAGAGAGCAAGAAAAATAAATATTTTCAAATAGCTTTCACTTTAGAAAGTTTTTTTCTCATACATATTGTTCTGTTTCATCATCACAGGTGTTCTCTTAGCTCAGCAGAGCAGAAAATGTACTGATGAAGATTTGATTTAACTCACACCTTATTGGATCTTTATTGGGTTCAGTTCCAGTGATTTTCCTAGGCCTTGATATTATCTCATTATTCCTCTCAGCAAACCTATAAAGTAGGTGCCATTTTCCCATTTTATGCATGAAGAAACTGAGGATTAAGGAGGTTAAGAATTGTGCCTTAGGTCACACAGCTGCTAACTAGCAGAGCCAGAATTTTGATCTCAATCCGATGCCAAACACCACACTCCTTTTGCAATGTTCCTCACTGAGCTGTGACCAGAACGCAAAGCTCCAGATTCCCAATCCTGTATTTTCTCTATATCATGCCGACTCCCTGCTGTGCTAAGATAATGCTCTTAGAAACATCTTTAATGGTTGTTTTGACACCTCGTTAAACAGAATTTTGTTCAGACTAAACATTCTTGGCAAGGCACTGGTTCACCCAAGTGCTTTTTTAATTTTAAAGAGCAATCTAAGCAGAAGCCCTTATTACAGGAGATAGTGCAGTGAGTGTGCAGTGGAAAGAGAGGTTGGCACAGTCAGTTCGGCTTCAGAATCCCTGCTTTTGCTAACTCACTTTGTAATGACAGGGGGTGCATTTACTAGTTAATCTTGACCGATCTGCCTACCCACCTCGCTACTTCACGCTTCTCTCCCTCCTCCCTGCCCAGGGTTTTGAGTGTAGTTGGTACAATGAACAGTCTTAATGACATACAGTACATAGGAAGGAGATCTATTTTTTCTTCCATCGCTGCCTTCATGGTTGATCTTTTGAAATTTCCTTTCATATCCCTTGATAACAGCTTGAGCATGTTCCAGAAGGAATTAGTCACATAAGAACAGTCTCACCTTGAAATTTTTAATACTCAAGTATGAAAAAGCTGCAGTCCAGTCTTAAAACTTCCATCTGGTATCCACTTCAAGGCTTTTCTCTTCCATGCCCTTTGGATACTCTGCCTCTTCCTTCTTTCTGCCTGCTCCCCCCTCCCCCCCAGTTAGGAGTTAGATAGGGAGGATTCAAGCAAAGAGCCAAAATATTTCACTACCTGGTGCCCTTTCTGGGGCAGCATCCCATTGTTGGCTTCCCCTGGGCAGCTGTGCGAGTTCCTAAGAATGGTTGCTCACTTCACAGGACCCTATTGTGAGTATGTTCTCCAGCTGACACCCTCAGATACCCTCTTCAGCTCCAGGTCCCTGAGAAACTCCCTGCACTCAGTTTGTACTGTTGGAGCCCTCCTGAGTGGGGCAACAGCAAGGTGGCTTAAGGTAGGCCACTTTGTAAGGGCCACTATGGCCCATGGGAAACTCTCACATCTTATCAGAGGTGAGAGTGGAGTCTGCTCCTCCCCTTCTGTCTCACTTCACTCTGCAGTCTTAATCTCCAATTTATCTCTCTCTCTCTCTCTCTCTCTCTCTCTCTCTCTCTCTCTCTCTTTCTTTCTCTCTCTCTCTCTCACATAAAGCAGAAGAAGGCACAGAAAGTCTACCATTTAAGAGATACCTATCAGGAAATGAGAGGGCAGTTTTACCTTCTTGCAAACATCAATCTCTGCAAATAATTCTCTTGCATACCTCTTCCTTGGCTAATTTGGAGGGGTGAGCCCTCCTCCCCTACTTGTGCCCTAGTTCTCTGACTTAAGGCTTTACCATTCCCTCAAATTCTCTGTATGTATCTCTGAAAAGAGGCTTGGAGGAGATAGGCAGTAATGGTCACAGTGCCAGATTTCCTGCTTTTGTAAGAACTGCAAGGATGTTTTTAAGGTCGTGAGTTGCTCTCTTTAGAAGGAGGAGGTACTTGGCATCTGTTACTCTCCATTGAGAAATTCTGACTCAATTATAAGACAGTGAAAGAGTCCCATTTAACATCTTGTTACTTTAGGATCAACGGATAGTTTTTTATGAAACAGAATAAAATTGCAGGTGATTACCACCAGAAAGCATTTCTGTTACCTGTCACCCCAAAGTGATTTGTTCAATGAACATTTATGCATTAAGCATATAATGTTGACTACAACTTATTGTTACTCTCCAGGATCCTGCATGGCCTATTTCACAAAACCAATCAAAACATCAAAATTAAGTTTATTGAAATGACTCGAGAAATCTACCTAGTTTACGTAATTGCAGAGAGGAAGTATTTAATGGTGTCACTAAGGAAAACTATTTTGAGAAATATTAATGCTATAAAATATTATTATTACTACAACTAATAATGATAAATATAATAATAATTCTAACATACCATTACCAGTTATTAAATATTGACCATGGCCAAGAGTAACTGAATGTTTTACATGTATCATATAGTCATCAAATCATTCTGTATGAGGTAGAGATTCTGATTATCCTCACTTTACAATGGAAAATAGAAAACTAAGGCTTAGTAAAGAGTGAGAGTCTTTTTCAATGTGACAGATCTGTTTTTCTACTATCCCTGTATTCTTAACCATTAGACATTCTTAGCCATTAGGCAACACTTTCTCCTTGAAACCATGGTTTGCAGGCATATTGTGAGGAAGAATGCATGCTTTTTGATAGCAACAGTATTGAAATAAATTGTACTTAAAAACTATTTTATTTATAATAGAAGTTTTAATGAGAGGTCTAACTGATGACCTGGATGAAAAAGAATGATTAGAAATGGGTCCCCTCCAGCCCTCAACACATCTAGCCTCCATTCAAATCTGCTCTTCACAGGCAAGGAGGGTTTGGTTTCCAGAAATTTGCCTTCCATTGTCTACTTCTGTTCATTCTAACTGGCTGACAGAGTGGCAGATTCGGAAGCTGAGTTTCTGCTCTTCTTGAACTTTACAAAATGTGAGGTTGCCAGTTACTCTAAGTTGAAAATAGCACCAGTATTTAGCCAAGAGTTTTCAGAATTGGAAAAAGACTCTTTGGGGGTTTTTAAGAGCAAATGAAAAGAGGTAGAATTTTCAATAATGCCTAATAGAACTAAAGAAATGAGACTAATATTTTTAAACATACACATGCAGGGTATGTTAAATTGTATGAATAGTCCCTGTTTTCTTTACTAACAAAAAATAATTTCCCATAACCTCTGAAAGAGAAAATAGGTACTAAATCTGACTTCTTCGAAATCCTTTGCACTTGAAATTTTATGAAAGTGCTTTATGCAATACTGAATAAGTTGAGTCTTCTAAAAGGGTAGGTTCCATAGCAGAAGGGATACTGTCAGAGTTGCAAATGGTGGATGGTTAAGAGTTATCACTGCCAAAAATTTAATCTAACAATTTAAACTCGCACAGCCCTAGAGGCCAAACATGGAGGGAAATCAGGCTGTGAATCCTGTCTCCTGGAAGAAGTGCTTGTACAGATTCTCAGAATGCTAAAGCTGTAAAGGAATTTAGGATTCCACTACCTTAATCTTTGGCTTTACAGATGAGGAAGCTGAGTTACAGAGAGTCTACCTTAATGGCCCAAAGACAACTTGTTTGTGATAGAACCATGAAAAGAACCAAGATCTCATAATTCCTAGTACATCATCAATCCAGAAGAGAGCTCTTTCTCCATTTTAACAGGTGTTGACATATATGAACATAGTGTGTACTACTGCTATGATGTAAACATATTTTGTTCTAGTAAATTCTATAAGCAATGTAGAGGGTTAAATTATTTTTCAGGACTATGTACAGGACAAAGGGAAAATAATACATCTTTTTCTTATTTTTTCTTTCTATATTTGGCATATTTACTAAAAAATTATTAGCCTACGAAGAGTTATCAGTATTTAGTTGAAAATTTTACTTTAAATGTCTGTTACACTTGAAACTACTCTGTGTGATACTACACTGGTGGATATATGGCAATCTACATTTATCCAAACCCATAGAATGTACAACATCAATAGTGAACCCTAATGTAAACTACAGGCTTTAAGTGATAATGATGTGTCAGTGTGGGTTCATCACTTGTAACAAATACACCACCCTGGTGGGGGACGTTGATATTGGGGGAAGCTGCGCATGTGTGCAGGTTGGGGTATCTGTGTACCTTCTGCTCAGTTTTGCTGTGAACCTAAAACTGCTCTAAAAAACAATCTATTTTAAAAGTTTTTTAAAAATCTATTACTCTTGAAATAATTTAATGGTGTTTGAAGTGAAAATATCAGTCGCAAATGACATTCTGCTACATATGAGTACAGCAGAATATAAGTACATATAAGTACTTATATTCTGCATATAAGTACAGAAGCCCTTTACCATACAAGGGCTTATACTTCAGTAATAAAAAGTTTGATAGCACACAGTTTATGGCTGGCACACCACCAGTTCTATGTCATTGACACTCTTCTTATCCACCATCTGTAGAGTGTGGCTTTCATTCCCATGGTCATCTCGGTGTCATGCCATGGTAGCCTCACCTCTAGTCTCATATCTGCATTCCAGGTAGGTAGAAAAAGAAACCAAGGAAGAACAAAAGATGAGGCATTATTTTAGAAAAGTGAAACTTGCCCTGAAATTGCCTTCATATTTCTGCTTTTAACTTAAACTGTCCAGAACTGTGTCTCATTAATAGCCTTCCACATAAGGGAAGCTGAGAAGTGTAGGTTTATGGCTAAGCATATTACTGCCTCTCCTCCCCCAAGAATATAGCTTAGTTATTAAGAAGAAGAGGAGAATGGGTGTTTGGTAGACAATTAGCAGCATTTACCACAGAAGAGAAGCAAATATGGTACTACTGCAGGGTTGAAGAGAATTGTGTAATAATCACTCCAGACTCTCAGATTTAAGTTTTCTTGCTTTATATCCTTGGACTAGTTGCTGAACCTCTCTAAGTATTTTTTACTTCACTTTTAAAGTATAATAATTACATTAAGAATAATCTTTAGGGTAACTTCAAGGGTTAAAAATTCAGATTATCTATTACAAAGAGCTGTGTGGTCCAATAAAATAACCACTAGCCACACATAGTTATTAAAAGGTGGCTAGGCTGAACTGAGATGCTGTGTAGGTTACACTTACACACTTGATACTGAAGGGTTCGTTTGAAAAAAAGAATATCAAATATCTGATTAATAATTTTTATATTGATTACATGTTGAAATTATAATACTTTAAATATATCAGGTTAAGTAAAATATATTATTAAAATTAATTTCACCTATTTTATTTCTTTTTTTAGTGTGGCTACTAGAAAATTAAAATTACATATGTAGCTCATATTTGTGGCTTTTATTATATTTCTGTTGAACCTTATTGACATAGAAGGAAAGGTATTTTGACTTTCAGAAAGACTTTCTCAACTTAGGACATTCTAAATCTGCTTGCAAATTACCTTGGTATGACTGAGGTAATTTTAATGCAGTCATAAATCTACTCTTGCAGACTTCTAGGAAAAATACCAGAGAGTTAAGTGCTCAGGAACAGCCTCAACTGATAACTGAAAAGAGGTGGTGTCTGAATACCCCAGGCTCTTAGCCCATTGGTGGGCTGTCTCTGAGCATATATTTTAAACTAGATCGTAGACTTTCTGCAGTAGAATGAAGTCCTAGACATGCATGGTGGAACTCTCTAGATAACACACTCTGTATTGACTCTCTCCACTCCCTTCTCACTTCCCCACTTCCCTACTAATCTACTGAAAGTGTATTAGTAGTTGCCTAGGGCTAGGAGAGGAGAGGGGCATGATTGTATAAGTTTTCTGGGGGAGTGCTAAACGTGTTCTAAAATTGGATCGTGGTGATGGTTGCACAATTCTGTGAAAATGATAAACATCCTTGAATTGTATACTTTAAATGGGTGGATTGTATGGTATGTGAATTATATTTCTATAAAGCTTTAGGGGAAAAAAGAATTACATGGATGGAGGGAAAAAATCATGGTTGTGAAAGTACTTAAGGTCTAAACAATCATGGGTATTATTGTTACAGAAAAGGAAATGATTATAATAAGCCTTGACAATAAGAAAATATTGACAGGGTACCAAATAGTGAAGGAGTAGAGAGAAGAGATATGTGATTAGATTATGTGTGCTAATCTCCTCGTTTTTCATGGCAAGCAGTAATTGACTCTGTCTAAAAATATGTAGTTGAAATATTCACAATGACTTTATCCTCAGTGTTTTTCATAATCACTTTTCTTCACCTTACAGAAATATGTTTGGAAACTCATATTTGTAGTGATAAAGAAATATTTTTGAGAATTTTGCTATTACTTCACTTTTAATTTGGTTATGTTCTTCTTTTTTACTGTTATGTTCAAATAAAATTAAATCTGATGTATGCTCTTAAGTACTATGTAAAGGATGACCTCATTTTTTGCAGAATTGTCTGTCTGTCTCTCTATCCTCTTATTCACCTTTCTCTAGAATCACATGGGCATATGTTGAGAATGATGTTCACTTAGCATTAAGCGTAGTAATTTCCAAGAGAATAGATTATTTGTAAATTTCTTTACTCTAAGCTTTGTCATTTTCTGCATTATCTAACTTTATTATTGTGAGTATGCATAAATGTCACAAAACTAAAACATTTACATTAAAAATTTATGTGTGGGTAACTATATGTAGTAGGCTGTGGGAACTTGACTGTCATTATTTCCTTGTATTGGGACTGTCATGGTTTTCTTGTAACTTTGGATTAGACGTTAAAGGTGGCAATGTTGAATGACAAACCACAGCTCGATAGTGTTCCCAACAGGAGCAGGAGCCAGTGGTGGGTACACCTCCAGATAGATGCTGAGCATATGACAGTAGCTCTGCTGGAAGGCGTATTATCCATACAGAGAATGGTGTCAACTAGAAGTTCCTAAGGAGGTGGGGGGAGCGAGTAAGATGGTGTCTATAGAACTACAAACACACTTTGGGACAAAAGAGAACATTTGTTGATCTTCAGTGATAGGTACCACTCAAAAGAAAGTAGAGAACTGCAAGGGCATCACCTTCTCCCTTCCTCCCTTCATCCCACCTCCTACCAACCCTCCCTTTCTTCCCCTCTGTTCCACTCTCTTCTTATCACCTGGCTTTCATTACTCTTCTCTCCCCTCTACTCATCACAGAAGAGCTTCTCTCGTGCTCTCTCTCTCTCGCTCTCTCTCTCTCTCTCTCTCTCTCTCTCTCTCTGCTGTGATTGTTTTGTTTTGTTTTTCCTGTAGATAGTGAAATCCAGGATTGTTTCAGAGGTGAAAATATTCTTCAGACAATGACAGGAAACTGTCCCTTTGGGTTGAGAGTAGACATCATCTTGTCTCCATCTATGGTTGTGCTCTGCTGAGTTTCACTCTGAATTCTCCTTCTTCCCTGAAAGAAGAAAAAAAAAAAAAAGCCTTCCAAATTAGGTCAAGACAACAGTGAATATGAACAACACACCAAGGTTTTTATTTGGTTGGCCACATGTTTAATTTGTCACTCAAAGAAAAAGGAAAATGGTGATAATTGGTGGATGGCATAGGACAAATATGTAGTGAAAAAGCTGGAGATGTTGAAAAAAGCAAGTCACAAAGTGATGTATGTACTATGATATCAATGATGGAAGATAGATAGGCAAATGGAGAAGACAAGATCATATGCAAAATGTTTACAGCAATTGAGTTGAAGTGTTGAAAGTATAGTAGCTAATTCCCAATAGTTCTCAAGTTTTTTGTAGTGTTGTAGTTAAAGAAGGAAGGGAGGAAGGAAGGAAGGAGGGAGGGAAGGAGAGAGGGAGGGAAAGAAGGAAGAAAGGAGGGGAGGGAAGGAAGGAAGGAGGGGAGGGAAAGAAGGAGACAACACAATAAAGGGCAAAGCTTAAGAACTTTAGAGTCAGCTTAAACTGGGTTCACATCTCAGACTTGTTACCTGTTCTAACTGTAGCCTTTGGCACTGTAGCTGGTTTAGTTTCTCCGAGCTCCAGTTCATCTTCTGTAAACCAGGAATAATGGTAAATACATTGCATGATTCTTGTCAGGATAAGAAGTTAAGATAACATATTATCTGTGCCTAGCACATATTAAGTGTCTAATAAATACAAACTTATTGGCATTACGATTATTTTAAAAGCTTTCTACCATGCATACCTGAAAAAAGAAAATATACAAAATGTTTGCCGCGTGTATCTCATGCGTGATCTGTGCAGAACTCCATTAGAGAACAAGAAAAAAACTTGTCATAGTAATTAAGAATTCAGGCAGAATCTGAAAAGGGTTCCTTTCTCTACTAAATCTGCAAAAATGTACTGAGCACAGCTACATAACAAGCATGTACTCGATGGCATATGGCATGCTAAGATAGATAAAGCACAGCCCCTGGCTTCCAATAGTTCCCTGTCTAGTGGAGCATGCACGTTTGTTCACAAATAACCACAGGACAAAGAAGAAAATGATTACAAAGGAGGACTAACATTTATTCACCTCTTACTTCATGCCAAGTGTTATTTTAAACAATTTACATAGAAGTAGATAGTATTATTCTCAGTTTATCAAGGCCCAAGAAAGGCTAAGTAAATTCTCTGAAGTCATACAGGTACAGAATAGTGGTGCCAGGAGATAGACCCAGTGAAACTTTGGCCAGAGACTGACTTCTTTGATAGGAGGAGTAGAGGATGGAGAAATCAGTTCAATCTTTGGGGAGACTGAGTAGGGAAGAGAGAACTGGGGAGAGAAGCAGCCTTTTAGTTAGGTTTTTGAAAAATGGGTAGGATTTTGGAAATAATGATGGGAGAAGTACATCACAACTGGTAGGAACAGCATAAGAAGGGCAGAAAGACATGAGGATATAGAGTCAGCTACTATTAATAGCTAGAATCTGGAGTACCTTGATTTCCAGCTTCACAAAGGAGGGTGTGGGGGTGAAACTTGCCACCTCAATTCTAAACTCTCACTTAAGTCAGTCCATACATTTTATTTCTGAAGTAATGAATAATCAAAATTAATGGGCCCATTTTCAGAAACATTCTAAATCTTTCTTTCACAACCAAAATGAAATGTAGAAACCCAATTTGTAGAAGGACAATATATGAAGAAATCCAGAAAGTATCTTCTTAACTGAAAAGAGGAAAAACATATTTTAAAAAAATCTCATACAAAGACATTTACTCTGAACTCTTCAAAACAGAAACCCACCAACTAGAAAGATACATTTATTTCTTGGTGGGTTTAGGGGGTTGAATAGTGTCTCCCCAAAATTCACACACACACCCCAGGAACCTCAAAATGTGACATTATTTGGAAATAAGGTTTTGGCAGCTGTAATTAGTTAAGATCAAATCATAATGGATTAGAGTGGGCACTAGATCCAATGACTGGTGTCCTTATAAGAAGACTGTGTGAAGACACAGAAATACACACAGAGGGTAGATGGACATGTAAAGACAGAAGCAGAAATTGGAATGATGCCTCAACCAGCCAAGGAATATCAAGGATTGCCAGCAATCACCAGAAACTAAGAAGAAGCAAGGAAAGAGTCTTCCCTAGAATCTTCGGAGGGAATATGGCCCTGTTGAAAACTTGATTTCAGACTTCTAGTCTATGGAACCATGAGAAAATCCATTTCTGTTGTTTTAAGCCACCTGGTTTGTGATACTTTATTGCAGCTCTAGTGAACTAATATAGCAGACAACTGAAAATCTCAGGTAATTCATAACAAAATAAATTTGGTCATAATATTGCAGTGATAGTCAAGATTAATAGGAGTTAGAAACCTTTGGAAAGTCAAGAACTTTATGAAGACAGGTGCTGCAAAGTTCCAAACAGCTGTCTCCGAAGCAGCATAGAAATGTGGATTCACTAAACAAAGTTTTCTCATTTTTTTTGTATTCTAGACCTTTCCTGTGTGTTCTCTAATAGCAGGTTCTAAGATCAGCCAAAAGTAAGACAAAAATATGGTTACCTCTCTCTCGATCTCTCTCTCCCCATCCATCCATCCATCCATTCATTCATCTACATAATACAGAGGTAAAGTAGAGTATGTGTCAGGGACACTGAATCCACAGGCATTCATGCAACAAGAATCAATACTGTCAGTGGCCAGGAAAAAAAAATCACTTTAAAGACAGACTTCAACCAATCAGAAATTAGACACATTTATCACAAACAGGGTCCCATGCTGAGAAAGTTCATGTGTTGCTATAACTGATGAAATTATAGCTGTGTCTAACTGGAAAGGGGCCCCAGGGAGGGAATAACAACAACCCAGGCATTCTGTAATGAGAACGATGCCAAGCAGAAGAACTTCAAAGTCCTGTGAAACTCTGAAACTCTCTTGGGCTGGAATTCTACTTCGCAGCAACTTTCTTTCACTTCATCTGCCAGTCCCTCTTCTCTCCCAGCTATGAATTCACAGTCAGGCAGCGTCAGTATATGCGGTGTGTTGCAGTGAAAATGAAAACACATTTTCTATAATGAACATATGGGAGACTCCAGTTGAAAAGAGTTCCGATTCTATCCCAAGCATGTTATTGGCTATGACTGCAGAAAAGCAGGCAGCAGACAGAATCAGGAAGCGTGGAGGCAAGAAAGGAAGGATGTGTACTTGACTGCTGTTTCAAGATCCTGAGTCTTCCCATGCCATGCTGCAGCCTCTTTCAAAAAGCAAACTGATTTGGCTGGGTGCTTTCCTGATTTTTAACACTTATCTTTCATTCTCCAGTCCATGGCCTTACATAAGGGGGAAAAAAATCTTAATGCAAATTGTTTGTGTCTTGAGATTTTAATATTGATATTAGTATTTAAAATTTTTAATTATAAAAAAAGTTGAGAATTCAAAAATTAAAATAAATATACAGGTAACTCCTGCGTATCTGTACCTAGGCTTAACAATTGGTAATACTTCCTATTTTTCTTCATATGTATTCATTCTGTAGGTGCACGAATATAACATGTGCATATATGCATGTATATATATATATATATATACATATATATAAAACCATCTTAATAATATACCCTTAAACTTAAAAGCAAGGACATTCTTATACATAGCCTCTATACAAGACATAGGTATTTTTGAAGAGCTTTATCTTGCCTTGCTATCAATTTTCACTAGGATGATACAGATTCAAAATGACAATAAATTAAAATTATTTCTCTCCCCAAATCAAATTACTTGTTTAAATGTCAACTCAAGAATGTTTTCCATTAAGATTCATCTTTTCATTCTGATATGAAGGAAGACATATATCCGTACAGATCTGTCAGTGGTGCGCACAGCCATGGGGTATGTTGGAAGTCAAAGAAATAGCATTATGTTGACTGCACTGAGAAAACTAAACATCATAGAAGCAGCTGTCAGGTTGGTACATCAGAAAACTGCAACCATCTACTTAGTCAAGGATATTACCACCCAAATACAATTGCACTTGCTGATATGTAATAATTTCTCCTCCAGCAATGAGGTTTCCTGCAGTGTAACAGGATGCTTGGAATAGATGTCCAAGAGCTTATCACCCTCAGTTTCTCTTAGATTTTTAGGAAATTTCTTTATTTGTGTTGAATGAGATCTATTTTTATTTCAGTATGTGATGACAATGAGGTTACATGTGAAGAGAGAGAGAGATTACAGTAAGTGCAGGACAAAGTATAAGGTAACATCAAAATTTGGGGTATACTTCTCCATATTTTACAGGACTGAAAACTAATTGGTTGCCTCTCTGAAGTAGAAATGGTCATCTTTAAATTTGTTTTCTTACTGAATGTCTCAAAGGGCATTACTGAATGTATGCCGGTCCTATCCCATTGACTATTTCTTTGTAGTAACTTTGCTCACATACCTACTTCACGAGCTTCTTAAATAAGTGGAGTATCATTTCCAAGGGGAACAATGGAAAACTTCCTTTTGGAATCCTTTTATTTCCTTTAGGTGTGGGATTTCAAAACTCATTAGTGACACAGAAAACCAGTTAAGTAGTGGTCCTGTGCTGTAAGCTGAATTCCAGAGGCTTTGTCCTTCAATGACCTTTGCACTCTCTGCCAGCCTATTTTAGTTCTATGTGTAAATCTGAGTGGATGAGGTGTCAGAAAAGAGTGGTTTCCTTGGGCCTGTGAAAAGAAAAACTTAAGTACCAACATAAAAAAATTTGCATAGTTCAAGTCTTTTCTAATTTCCCCCATCTTGTCTTTCTCCATTTCTATTTAGTCTTTGGACTCTTAAACCATATTTCAGATACTTTCCTCACAATTATATGAAAAAAAAAGGGGGGGGGGGTGTCTATTTTATGACCAGGAGCTTCTCAGAAGGGTTAAGTTATATTTATATGCTAGCTATCTCTGCATACCTGATAACTTTTTACATTAAATGATACAATTTGCTTTCAGAACTCTTTTCTATCTACAAAATGGTCTGAACTACTTCATTACAGGGCTTATCATGAAACACCTTACCTGCTTATGCAATTTCAAAGTCTGGAAATTTACAGTGAATATAGTAGAACTTCAGCATTCAGATTCACAGCTTTGATTATCCTTGTAGAATACTCAAGGTCCATGATCTAGAGTAACTGATAATTTTGCTGTGGCAAGAAATTACATTGGCATAGATGGAGATGTTAGTTTGTATAAAAGTCACTTTACTAGTGAAAGCAGCTATCACACAGCATCTGCATCTCAACAGAATTTTGTGTTATTCACTCAATTTCATATATGTGGTAAATACAAATACATTTTTTTGAGAAAAAACAATGTAGGTCAGGTGAAAAAACAAATCTTTAATAAAAGTTGAAAATATCATTACTTTGTCAATAAGAGGATATGTGGTAATAGCCAGGAGCCAAGGGTCTTCTGTAATTGGTTGGGTTGGTAACATGATCCCGCTAACGGTGTGTGCATATCGATAGCCTCAGTAGTTGGAACTGTGAAAATAAACCTCCACGTGCCTTCCAAAATCTGATCTACAGAACGAGGGTTTTTATACTAAGTTACTCTTCTGGGGGTGGAAATCTGTTTTACAAGTTCTAGCTGCCAGGATCTGCTATTCTGCCCTACCTTCCTGTTCTCAAGAGATTTGGGGGGAAAAAAGGCCCAGGCCATCTCTTAAATTTATTCTAAAGGAAGGATAGCAATGGAGCATGAAACCTAAGGGAAGGGTCAAGAGGAAAACCATACACTATCAAGAGAGTTATTAGAATGCTCAGAATTGAATCCATCATCAGTGAATAAGCTTTCTTTTTTAATGGAAGAAAGCACTGAGGACAAAATTTCCTTAGAAATAAAAACGACAAAAAAGAAAGGAATACAGCACACAAGAGAAAAATGAGGAATTTACTCTAGCAGAATATTTGTCCCAGAAAGCAAAAGAAAATTATGGACAAGCAAATGCATTTCTCATGGAAATGAAAGAGAACAGACTCTGCGAGTAGACTGAAGTAGAAAAGGAAGAGATCAAACATGAGCTCCTCTGACAACAAAATGAGATGAAAAGAAAACTGGGAGAGCTCAGAAAAAGAAAATGTGACTTAGTCCATTTGGGGAGCTATAACAGCATACTATAGACTGGGTGGCTTATAAACAACAGAAATTCGTTTCTTACAGTTCTGGAGGCTGGGAAGTCCAAGATCAGGGAGCCAGCAGATTTGGTGTCTGATGAGAAACAACTTCCTAATTCATAGCCAGTGGCTATCTTCTCACTGTATATTCACATGGTAGAAGGAACAGAG
This sequence comes from Kogia breviceps, assembly GCF_026419965.1. Classification (NCBI taxonomy): domain Eukaryota; kingdom Metazoa; phylum Chordata; class Mammalia; order Artiodactyla; family Physeteridae; genus Kogia; species Kogia breviceps. The sequence goes on from NC_081317.1 coordinate 84,051,108, forward strand.
AGAGCTCTCTGGGATCTCTTTTTCAAGAGCAATAATCTCATCCATGACGGCCCCACCCTCATAACCTAATCACCTCCCAAAGGCCCCACCCCCAGCACCATCACCTTGGAAGGTAGCACTTCAACATATGAATATTGGGAGGACAGACACATTTCAGTCTATTGCAATGACAATAGAAGAAAATCTTCTGTTGATAAGAACAACAGGAAAATACCTAGAAAATAAATCAAATGTTAAATATGCAGACCCATTTTGAAGAAAAGATAATGCTCTATTGAGACACACAGAGGAAAAATTATTCATTAGTGGGAGTCTCATGTTTCCTCCCTTCTTATTTTCAGTATTTCACACAATAAGCCTAGACCCATTTTAAATAGAAAAAGACAACTCAATAAAAATTTTGAGTATGTGTGGTTCACAGTTACTGTATGTACTAAGACATGGCTGAAGGGAGTATGGTATGTGTGTGTTCAGTGCCAAAAAATTTTGAGCGCCATTGAGGTAACCTTTCAACTTTCCAGACAGCTTGCTATACAGAAAAATTTGTTGCCTAATTCCTGATGAGTCATGATTTCACTAGTTATTTTTATCATACCATGCACATGCAAATTTGATGACATAAATAATATGAATCAGTGTTTCCACATAGTTTTAAAAGAAAAGTTTGTAAGCCTTATAAGAAATTGAGTAAAATTCACAACTACCTTTGTTAGGTTTATCAAGAATTTATGCTTCTGAGACCTCTACAGAGCTACTTAATATAACATTGGGCACATGTGAGCTTTCAAAATATCCACATGTGACTAAAAATAGTAATCTGGGAAGGGGAAGGACAGCAGGGGGAAATCTAGGAAGGGCATCAGTGGCTGGGAGAAAAAAATGGATAAATGTATAAATATATTTTAGTTGTTAATAAAAGACTCAATAAAATTAAGATGCTTATACTTCCTAAAAATCCCCCAAAGTCAAATTAAACCAAAAGAAAATTAAAACACTATTAAGATGATAAGAATATTTCCAAATTAACCTGGAAGCATAAATGTACAATAGCTGAAAACTTTTGGAAGAAAGATAACGATTTAAGACTAGATCTACCATTATAATAAAATATATTCTAAAGCCACAATATTTAAAACAGCATGATCACAGATCCAACTATTATGTAAATGTATACTGGAGTTTAGAATAAGAAAAGGCTAACACTTCCCACTGATGTATATAGACAGCAAAAATGGAATTATATTTCCAGAGTGTCTTCTGTTCTCTTTACATAATAAGAGATTATCCCTTCAGTATAAATTTATGCTTGTCAATCTCTCTATCCTCAGAAGTCCAAAAATACTGTGCTAGACCACTTTGTAGTCAATATACTGTATATCTCAAATCTGTATGTGCTTCCAGTTGCTACTACAAGAAATCACCACAACGTTAGTATATTAAAACAATACACATTTATTCTCTTAGAGTTCTGGTGTTCAGAATCTAAAATAAATCTTGTGGAGGTAAAATCAAGGTGTCAGCAGTGCTGATTCCTTCTGAAGACTCCAAGGGAGAATCTATTCCTTGCCTCTTCCAGCTTCTGGCCCCACATTCTTGTGATTTTTTTGCCCTCTGCTTCTATCATGACATCACTTTCTCTCCGTGACTTTGATCCTCCTGCCTGACTCTTAAACAGACCCTTGTGATTATATTGCGCCCACCTATGTAATACAGCAGGGCTCCCCAACCCCTGGGCCATGGACCGGTACCAGTCCATGGCCCATTAGGAACCGGGCCGCACAGCAGGAGGTGAGTGGCGGGCGAGCAAGTGAAGCTCCATCTGTATTTACAGCCACTCCCCATTGCTCACATTACCGCCTGAGCTCCGCCTCCTGTCAGATCAGTGGTGGCATTAGATTTTCGTGCTCATAGGAGCACGAACCCTACTGTGATCTAGGTTGTGTGCTCCTTATGAGAATCTAATAACTGGTGATCTGCGGTGGAGCTGAGGTGGTGATGCTAGCGCTGGGGAGTGGCTGCAAATACAGATTATCACTAGCAGAGAGGTTTGACTGCACAGAGACCATAATAAATCAGTTGCTTGCAGACTCATATCAAAACCCTGTCAGTGAGTGGCAAGTGAAGACAAGCTCAGGGCTCCCACTGCTTCTGCATTATGGTGAGTTGTATAATTATTTCATTATATATTACAATGTAATAATAATAGAAATAAAGTGCACAATGACTGTAATGCACTTGTGTCATCCCGAAACCATCCCCCCCACACCCCCACCTCCCCACCCGCCCAGTCTATGGAAAAATTGTCTTCCACGAAACTGGTCCCTGAGGCCAAAAAGATTGGGGACCACTGTAATACAGGATAATCTCCCCATTTCAAGATTTCTAATTTAATCGCGTCTGTAAAGTCCCTTTTACCATGTAAGATAACGTAGTCAGAGATTCCAGGGATTAGGACATGGAAACTTTGGGGGAGCAGAGCATTATTTAGCTGACCACACCCTTCTTTGTTATCCTAATTACCTAGTAATAAAAAGGCTGAAAAAACTAATGCCAGTCATATCCACGTGTGTATGTGCATTTGTGACAATGGAGCAGTGAAGGAATACTTCCTGGATGCTGACTCTTACATGCTTTATTAGCTTCTTCAGTTGAGCTGTGTTTTCTAAGAAATCGATAGACAATGAAAACTAAATTTCTCATTAACAAATGAGAAAGGTATGAAATATTTCTCTTTTATTTTGCATTCATTCAGTAATTTCACACTTATATATTGAATACTTGATAATTATAGTAATTAGTATTATTAGAATAATAGTAGCTGTCATTTAAGTGCTTTCTATGGGTCATTGTACAAAATTGAATGAATTATCTCATTTATTCTTAATGATCCTATAATCAGGGAATTATTATTTTCCACAATTTACAGATGAAGAAACTAAGACTAAAAGAGCTTATAAGAGTTGCCCAGTCCTACAGCTAGCAGGTATAAAGAACAGTATTTGAACTCAGTGACTCTAAGGACCCTATCTTGACAGTCATTAGCTTTGTTCCCAGGACTGTGCAAGGCACTAGGCAACTGGGACAAATGAAGTGACCTTTGCTCTAGGCTTCTGTTCCATGGGAGATCCAGACTAATAGGCAAGAACAAAAGGGTGAAACATGAGCTGCGATGGGGAAGATTAGGATGTAACAGGAGTGCAGGGCAAGCATCTGACTCAAACAAAGATGGTGACTCTTTTTTCTAGGAGGAAGCTGAGGAATGAAGGACTGGTGGAAGAGCAGGTTGAAGAGCATTGGGGAGAGGACTACAGACTGATTTAACAGGATGAGCAAATGCCTGGAGACAAGAGAGCATGGAGAGTTTAAGGGATTAAACGAAATTCATTATGGCTGGATGATAAATGTCAAGGAGAGGATAGCAAATGGCTAGGGAGGGAAACATGGGCCAAATTATGCAACACCTTATAAATCATGTTAAGGAGTTTGAACTTCATTAGGACTTCATCAAATGATCTGTCCCTTTCAAAGCTGTAAGCCAAGGAATGACTTGATCAAATTTGTGCTTTAGGGTGTTACGAAGCACAGTTTGGATGTGGCAATGCTGGAAACAGTGAGGCCAACCAATAAGCTGTTGCAGGGCTTTAGTTGTTATGGAGCTGTTGTAAAGTTAATATTTTTACATTAAAACATACATGGAAATATTGTGAAGAGGGCAAAATTCACATGAATTTTTAACATAAACCACCTGACTTCAAAGAAATTTCATTCTTGCAGCACAATCCTCAAATCTCTCCCTCCAACCCCTCACCACACCTCCCCCTCTTCCACCCGATCCCCCCACCCTGTACCACCCCTACCCCAAGTATATTCTTCTCTGCTCTAAGGAGTTCACCAGTAGACAAAGCTGCAGAAAAGAAGCACAAGTATTTTGTATAATACAGTAGATGAGCTATCATCTTAAAGCAGAACATGAGACAGAAGCTTGCATGAAGACAGTTTATTCGGGAATGACCTCAAGAAGCAGGAGTGAGGAACAGGAGAGTGAAAGAGGGAAGGAAAGCACATATGAGAATGCACTTTTCAATTTGGTCGAAGCTCTTGAGGTACCTTATGAAATGCAGCTCAGAACTTTCCCCTAGGGAGATGAAATAGGAAGCACATTTATCATCCATCACCCATTGTTCAGGGTGGCAATTCTTTGAGTGAGTGCCTGGCAGGCTACCAGGGGCGAGGAGCTCTAGAGCAGGCACCAGGCCCAAGGAGAGACACCAGCAAGCTGTGCTTGTAGGAAGGTGGTTGAACCTCGCATAGAAGCCACTGCCACAGTCAAAGCCAGAGTCACGTGTGGAGCTGTGATTTGTAATAGTACTTGCTGCTATCCAAAGTTATTTTTTTTAAATTGGATTTCACATGTGTGCACTGCCTCTCTCACCCTTTAGATGGCAAGATCAAATTGTCTTTTTTTTCCTGCCCATCACTTCAGCCCTAGAACGCTACTTGCCTCATATTACGTGCTTAAACATTTTTAAATTGGAGTGACTGTGAAGTCCTAAATACCTGCGATGTACAAGGGTGCCTTTTAAAGACAGTGGTCCCACCCAACTAGGTTTTTTGGTTTTTCTCTACTTTTATTGCTGAGGTTCACCCCTTGTGCTGCTTGGGAGCACAAGGGGTGCTAGTCTAGCTTTAGCAGATTGACCAAAGACCCTTGCAAGGGCTGGAAGGTAATTCTATACAGGGATCAAAGGAAACCTCAGCCACCAGTAAGTATCCTATTCTGTAGAGTTACTCCACCTTGGATGACTCCAAAATAATCAGTTAAATCCTAGTCTTTGGAAAATCTTCATCCTTCCAGGGGAGCAAAGGAAAAGGGCTTCACTGGCACCACGATTTCCCCTGGCTGATGCTGAGCTGCTTCTGCCTGTCTCAGAGACAGGAAGCCTGAAACCAGTGGTAGGGGTGCTGATGACACAGGAATGGCCCTGCGGCAAAATCCCTACCTGTCCTCAATAAGTCCACCAACAGGTTTGCTACAATTGTTTCTTACAAGGACTAGAGCTTGTATTCTGTTCACAGAGATCGTTAGAGATCACATCCTAACCTTCAGATGCATATCAACTGCCAACCAAATTTAAACTCTAGAATTAGAAGGTTAGAAATAGCTTTTGTTGACTGTCTTTCTCCTCCCGCTATTGCCCCCTGTATTTGGCCAAGAAGAAATTAAGATTCAGGAAAATGAAGTGACTGCTCTAAATTACCCAGCTATTTTATGACAGAAACAAAATGAGAGACATTCTGTGTGGCAAAGTTCTTTGTTGTTTTTTTTTCAGAGCAATTCAGTAGAGTGTGGGTTACTGATAATGCTAAAATGGCAGGTTTGACTTTTGTATATAAGCCATGGATTCTTCCCTCCTTCCACCGACCTCCCTAAAACACATAAACAAGCCTGAAAATGCCTTGAGGGTTAGAAATGTGTCTTTTATCCAGTGCCTGGCATGTTGTAGGATCTCAAAAAATACTTGTTGTAAAATGAATTTATATGGCTCTGGTATTAGTCATCCTGAAGGAGGATAATAACCTTTTTGCCCCAAATACATTTTTCTCTGCTATCCTGGTTACTTTCTCCTGTCTTTGTTTATAGACAATCAATATCACTATTAAGGTGCCTCTAGCCTGGTTGTATTCAGGTGTGGAGCCCTGTCTGTTGGACAACCCGACTTACCACAGAGATACCAAACACCCTTTCAAAATCTGTTACTGGGTCAAGCCTCAACTCTACTACTTTAGAAATCACTTCTTCAAGGTTTACTTTGAAGGTTTCTCTCTCTCCATGTCAGCAGGACAGCTGTGAATTTCTTATTCTCAATAGGCCCTTCTTTGAGTAATGGTGACCCAGTAAGGGATTTTCACGTACACTTTCAAAGATTTTCCTTCAGAGGTTTAAGCTTTCTCCTATTAATCTAATCCCTTTTTTTTCTCAGTTTCTGTAATTGTCGTTACTGCCTTGACTAATGCCAATTTTAAAGCCTTGGTCTGCCCATACAAAGGAGACAAAACTAAACAGAGAATTTCCTTGCAAGATAAAAACTTACATTTCTTTTTAAATGTTTTTCTTGCTAAGGATAGCCTGCATTGTCAGGTGCTGCAGAAGATACGTCACCAAGGAATATGTTTAATAGCATAATTTTAAAATAATACCCTGGACTGGTATAACTCTGAATTTAGAGTTTGTACATTTTCTTAGATGTTGATTCATTTGTTTCCCCTGATAGTTCTAGGAAATAAACAAAGCTGGGGTATCCCTCCTTGAGAGATATGGAAAGATAAGGCTCTCCCAAGTTTGTTAATTCACTGGGAAAACAAGGATTGAGGGATTTGAGAGGACGTAGAGTGTTGGGACTAACGGAAATATGACAAAAAAAGAGCTGTTCGCCAAATTCTAGTTAGGAGGAACCAAGGCCATCCTTAGGGGAAAACATAGTGGCATCAAATACAAGGAGTGAGACAGGAATACAAAGAGAACATAGTTGATACTAAAGAAATCAGAAGTTAAATAAGATATAAATAACAGAGAGAGCAAAAAAAAAGGGGGGGGTTATATTTTGACTCAGCCAATATAATGAGTTGGTACCAAAGGACAATCTTAGTTGCCAATAGCAGTGTCATATCTATGTATTCGATGAACAGATAGCTCTCTGGTAAATATTTTTCAGTTTGTTCCATTGAAGAAAATCTAGAAGCAATTGCCAGTGAGTAGCAAATGGCACTATTTACGTTGCTGAACAAATCTTTGTTGAGGAACTACCATGAGTAGGCACTGGGTATGTACTGTGCTGGCTCAAAGATGAGTTAGAGACAGTCACTGCCCTTGAGAACACATAACCATAAAGAGAGAAAAGTAGAAACTAAGTATAAAATATGGCCATTATTGAGCATTTTATTAAGAAGCACTGTTTTAAGCTGTTTATATTAAGTATTGTGTGGAAGGATATTAAAAGAGATCAGTGGGGGGCTTCCCTGGTGGCCCAGTGGTTGAGAGTCTGCCTGCCGATGCAGGGGACACGGGTTTGGTCACCGGTTCGGGAGGATCCCACATGCCGCGGAGCGGCTGGGCCCGTGAGCTATGGCCGCTGAGCCTGTGTGTCCGGAGCCTGTGCTCCTCAACGGGAGAGGCCACAACAGTGAGAGGCCCGCATACCGCAAAAACAAAACAAAAAAACAGATCAGTGGGATGGGAGGGACTTTGTAACTATGTATGGTGATGAATGTTAACTAGAATTTTTGTGGTGATCATTTTGCAATGTATACAAATATTTAATCATTATTTATATTAATTATTTGTCAGTTATACCTCAATTAATAAAAAAGATCACTGGAGACCATAACTGCCTAGGTGATTAGGGAAGAAGGTATAGGCTTGAAAGTGTGGGTAGAATTTCCAAAGATAGGAAGGATACGTTAGAGCATTCCACTCAAATAAATTGTGCCAGGAAAGCAAGGATGGAAAATATACTACAGCACGTAGAGGAATAAGCTAAATGTCAGCTGTGACTGGCGAAGAGATGTATTTTAGGGAGCAGGGGTTAGTGCATCAACTTCAGTACAGGGCAAAGAGTTTGGTTTTTATGTATAGGCACTGGGAAACCACTGAAGGTTGTTGAGTGCAGACTTATATGATAAAAATAGGTTAATCTAGAAAATGGAGAGTAGCTGGGGGAATATCAGTTAGATAGCCGTGACAATAGCTCAGCCCCCACCGCATAAAAAAAACCAACCAAGGACAATGTAAGGGAAAAGAAAGGAGGGATTCCAGAAGATAGTCCTATGTACTTTAAGTTGTAGATAACCCAGATACTCATCTCTGCTAAAGGTCCTATTGTGATGCATTTTGTTGCAATAACTGACATATCCTTGGAGATGCTCCAAGCATAACTGAGGAGGCACTTTGACTATTATAGGCAACAAAATGATGCTTCTAGGGTTCAAATATACCTCCCTAAGGGTAAACTGTGATCTAAGCTGTGAAACCAGTTACATCCCAAATTCACAGATTTCTGACCAGAATGCTTATAGAAATCATTCTTTAAGATGAGGAGAGACATTTGTTCTGTAACAAAAAAAGGACACATAATGTTGAAGTAGTATTTTGAAACTTTTGGATGTGATTCATAGCTTAGTAAAATCTTAATGTCTGATAGATAAGGCTAAGAGAACACTGCTTATGAAGGAGAGAGTGTTTCTAAACTCTTTAAGAGTATTATGCAACTTTTGGTTTCTACAATGGAATTTTCTTTTTCTTTCTCCTTTACCTTCTTCTTCTCTCAGTAACCCAGAGGGGCAATCTTCCTGCTGCATGGCAAGGGAACAGAGAGGAAGAACAGTACATGTAGAGGGTAGCTACAAGTGTACCTAACTCAAGACAACGTCTATAGACAACCAATAGAGTGAGTGTTCCCATTTCTCAGGACCTGATTCCCTCTAGTCAGTTATGCCAATGCACAGAGCAGATAATACCACAATGAAAAACAACCACGTGTATGTATAAAATAGATAACTGATAAGAACCTGCTGTATTAAAACATATAAATTAAATTAAGAAAAACAACAAAAACAAAACAAAAACCAACCACGTGGTTAAAACAGCTTATATGTGCCAGACCAAGCACTTGGCAGATCTGCAGTCTTTGATAACCCTTATAACATAATTTTTTCTTTATCCATTTGTCTGTTGATGGACATTTGGGTTGCTTCCATATCTGGGCTATTGTAAGTGATGCTGCTGTGAACATTGGGGTGCATGTATCTTTTTGAATTAGTATTATATTTTCATTTTTTCTGGATATATACCCAGGAGTGGAATAGCTAAATCATACGATAGTTCTATTTTTAGTTTTTTAAGGAACCTTCATACTGTTTTCCATAATGGTCGTACCAATTTACATTCCCACCAACAACATACAAGGGTTCCCTTTTCTCCACATCCTCTTCAACATTTGTCGTTTGTATTTTTTTTTTGATGATGGCCATTCTCATAGGTGTGAGGTGATACCTCATTGTAGTTTTGATTTGCATTTCTCTGATAATTAGTGATGTTGAGCATCTTTTCATATGTCTGTTGGCCATCTGTATGTCTTCTTTGGAAAATGTCTATTCAGATCTTCTCCATAATGGTAAAAGAAATAGGGAGTGCCAAATGCCACCTTTAATAATACACACACAGCAAGAGCATTAGATGAAAAGGTAAGCATGTGATCAAGAATCACAAGCATTTTAGGAAAAACAATAGACTGAATGGAAAATACAAGAAGAACTGAAAGTTTAAGAAAGTATGATTCATAATATAGTCCAAAGGAGGGTTTAGAAGAAGTATAATTAGTATCCTCAGAGGAATCTGAGATAAAGAAAATGTGATATATATAATTACATATTGTATAATTATCTATTTGCATATAATAAAGTTATATATTATAGAATTATATACTAGTGTATATACTATATAAATTAATATAAAATAATATGCTATATTAATATAGCACATTAATATTTATAAGACAAATACTGCATGATTTCAGTTATATGTAGTATCTAAAAATAGTCAGACTTATAAAAGCAGAAAATAGAATGGTGGTTGCCAAGGGCTGGCAGGGAAATTGGGCACTTAAAAACATCTTAAGAGGGTAGATCTCATGCTGAGTGTTCTTACCTCACACATGCAATAAAAAGGCAAAGGGACACAAGAAAACTCTGGGAGGTGATGGATGTGTTTATTACCTTGATTGCAGTGGTGGTATCACAGGTGTATGCATACATCCAAACTCATCAAATTGTATGTATTAGATGTATGTAGTTTTTTTGTATCAGAAATACCTCAGAGCTGTAAAAAATTAAGAAGTGCAAAGGCATCAATTTTTATAGGATTAACTATGTATTATTCTGCTAGCATCTTGCTCATAAGCAATCATTAAACATTTGTTCCTCTAATATGAGCAGATCTTACAAAGTTTTCAGCTGCTTGCGGTAATTGGGTAGTAGCCTCTCCTGTCTTGATTTTCTGTCTGTGATTGCCTACCTCACTGCTTCTTTCTGGTTCTCTCAATGAAATGGCACCTAAACAAAAAAAATTGCTTCTTTTGTCTGCTGCTGGCTTGTTCACAGTGGGGCTCTTGATTTGAACAAACCTGAAGATGTCAGGCTGTATAAACACTCAGGGAAACATATGTTCACAGATGTTCCTGCTCTAGAAAATTATACACTACTTTCAAAATGCTTTGCCACATTTAAAAGTATAATTATACCCTTCTTCTTAATGACTGACATGACATATGTTTACACGTGTTTTAGCTGACTTATGACAGTACACAGTAGTGTGTTGTGCATTTGGTGGCAACATCTAAAATTTCATGGGAAAAACATGTGAAGCTGTCTGTTGTTGCCCATGTGTTTCAGAATAAAAAAATGCAACTTGCAAGTTTCACAATACTTTTTTTCAGTCAGTTAATTATCACTTTCCCTTGTTGCCTGCATGAACTGTTTGCTCAACTGCCCTGACTGTGTTTCAGACTTCCTTGTTTTTCTGTGGTTGTTTCCATTTTAGTTGGGTTTTCTAGAGCAGTACTGTCCAACAGAAATTACTGTAATGATAAAAATGTTCTATATCTGCATTGTTTAGTATGATAACCACTAGCCACATGTGTACAGGAAAATTGCCTGCTGCAAATGAGGAATTGAAATTTTATTTACTGTTAATTAATTTAAATTTAAATAGCCATATGAGGCAAGTAATGCTGTTCCAAATAAATATATTGTGAGCCACACATGAGATTTTAAATTTTCTAATAGCCACATTAAAAAAATAAATAAAAAGAAAGCAAAATTAAATTTTAAAAATATATTTTATTTAACCCAATAAACCCAAAATAGTATCATTTTAACCTAGAGTAGTCAAATTCATAGAGAAAGTAGAATGGTGATTGCCAAGGGCTTTGTGGGAGGAGGGAATGGGAGGTTATTGTTTAATGGATACAGAGTTTCAATTTTGCAAAATGAAGTATTCTATGAATGGATGATGGTAATCTTTGTACAACAGCGTAAGTAGACTTAATGCCAATGAACTGTACACTTGAAAATGGTTAAGATATGTGTATTTTATCATAATTTAAAAAACTGAAAATAAATTATCATTTCAATAAATTTCCAATACAAAATATTCATAATGTGATACTTTATGTGCTTTCTTACCAAGTATTTAAAATCTGGTGTTTATTTTGCACTACAGCATATCAGACTAACTTATATTTAATCCTATTTAATAGCTACCAGTGGCTAGTGGGCATTATATAGGACAGAACTGGTATAGAGAAAGAAAATAATCAAAAACATTATTAATTAACTTTCTGCTCTTCCTACACTCCAGTTGGGACCCAATAATTTTTAATCTATAGAATTGTTAACCTATAGAATATAGATTCATCAACTACAACAACTGTTACTACTCTGGTGGGAGATGTTGATAGTAGGGGAAGCTGTGTGTTGTGTATGGCAGGGGCAGGAAGTATCTGGGAACTATATACTTTCTGTGCAACTTTTCTATGAACCTAAAACTGCTCTAAAAAATAAAGCCTATTTTTTAAAAAAGGAAAGAAAAAAGAAGGAAATTCTGAGGTATGCGTGAGTCTTGAAGACATTAGGCTAAGTGAAGTAAGCCAGTTGCAAAAGGGGATGTATTGTATGAGTCCACTTCTATGAGGTAGCTACAGTAGTCAGATTCATAGAGACAGGAAATAGAACGGTAGTTTCTAGGGGCTGGAGTGAGAGGGGACTGGGGGGTTATTTTTTGAGGGTGGATTTTTCAGTTTGGGAAGAGAAATATTTCTGGAGATGGATTATGGTGATGGTTTAAAAACAATGTAAATGTACTTAATACCACTGAACTGTACACTAAAAATGGTTAAAATGGTAAATTTTACATTTACCAGAATTTTTAAAAATGTTTAAAAGGGGGAAAAAAGGGTAACTCCTGATCTTTTCCCAAACCTGCCCATTCTTCATCAACTTCCCCAAAGAGCACCTACTTTAATCTTAACAAACTAACAAAGTGTTCACTCTTGATTCATCTCTTTCCCTCATTCCCATCCACAACCCGGGAGAAAATCCTTCAGTTCTAATTCTAAAACATATCCTCATTTTGTCCACATCTCTCCATTATTATCATTACCTCAAGCTTCCTCCCATCTTGGGACCTTTCTACTTATTGTTTTCTCAGCCCAGTAGACTCTCTGCTGACCTTCTTGAAATGACTGGCCTCTTCCCGACAGTCAAGCTGTATCTTTCAAGACACTTCCTCAGAAGAGTCTTCCCTAACCACTTCCTAATATAGCCACTCAGTTTCAGTGTTTTGCAGAGTACTTATAGCTTTCTGTACACATTTCTTTGTTTTGTCTTTCCCTCCACCATAATATAAATTCCATGGGTTCCAGGACCTTTTCGATATTGCTTATTTCTCTTTCTCCCTATCTAGTTCAGTGCCTGGTACATATTTGGCACTCAACACACATTGCTTAAATAAACAAATGAACGAAACTGCCTGAATTCTAGTTTCCTTGCTGTGAAAGTGGATAATTATAATATCAGTCTCATAGGCTGGTTTTGAGTATTAAATAAAAGAATGTCTGTTCACGTGCTTAGGACAGTGTCTAAAGCACAGGCAGCATACAGCAAAGGTTAACTGTTATTGTCATGACTATTAATACCATCACTAGGCAAATTATAGGGTGATCATGGTGCCTTGGGGCATTGCTATTACTAGTTATTACTCGGGAAGCAGAGAAGTGACAGCTAAAGGAGAACCTCCTTGCCCTATAGAAGGTAATAAAATATTTCTAGTAAGAAAATCGGTGTTTGAATATTCAAGCCAGTTGCATGAAAATTTTATTGGCCAAGGATAATTGGTTGGACATGGAGGAGGTATATTTTTGTTACATGAAATTTCACAAGCAAGGGTGTCCTATCTGGATATCAATCATGGATCAACAGAGTGCTTGAAAGCTTAGAGTGCATTTTACATACATTATCTGACTCTTCCCCCTCACAATAATGTTGTGAAGAAGCTAAGATAGATATTAATAGTCACTTCTAAAGAAGCACCTTGAAAGATTAAGTACATACAGCAAATAGGCCAAAGCCAAAACTTGAATCCAGATTGTACATCTCTAGTCTTTAATATTATTAATATCAAAATAATGTGCAGTTTTAAATAGGAAACACTCAGATTTATACACTGTTTGGGCATAATCATTTGGTATTCTCTCAAGACAGATTAATTTTTAAAAATAAGATATCAAAATTCAATTTTGTCTAGTTCTAAAAAGAAATCATACAGAACTCCTAATATTCAAAATTGTTCATATGAGTTTGAAGGATTTCAGATTGCTATTTGGGGCTAAAAAATCCTCTTCCTTATATTGAGCCAAAAATCCTCATGTAAAAATATCAGTTACCCAAGCTGTACTTGTTATACAAGTTTTTTTTCCTCTCCCTTAAGATTTCTTATAAAGTTGCTCATCTTCTCTTGAAAAGAACAAAATCCTGGATTACATCAGTTCACCTTGGCAAAAAGAAAAATGAGAAGTTTCATAATGTTAACAGAAATGAAATCCTTCACTCCATTTACATATTTTACTAAAGACAGAGCACTTTCAAAATTTAAGATGTTGCAAATTTTATAAAAAGTAGAAACATGAGTGAAGTAATTTTCTCTTTAGTTTGTTAAAAGCATTTAATTTTTAAAAAGCCCATTTGGTTGATAATTTGGTTTTATGCCTAATATACCATTCCATAATGATAGCAGCTGAAAAGATAGATAGAGGGAAAGAAGGGATGAAAATTGGAATAGAAAATGACAGGGGTGATCTAGACAGTCTGGTTTATCCAGGAGGGGATTGCCTTAGGTAATTGTGGAAGAACCAGAAATATAGAGAAAAGAAAAGCCAAGTAGAGATGGACAGCCTTAGTTGAGAAGGACAGTAACTTGAACATAATTGAGGCAATAGGAATTAAAGGTAGAAGGTGACATGCCAGTTATGTAAAGGGGGCGGGGGATGGGTAGGGTGGGCAGGAAACAAAGAACAGATAAAGTAAGAAGGCATGTAACAAATGAAGTTAGGACAAGGATTCAGGATCCTGTGTGTGTGAAGGGGGCATGTAATGGTCCATGTACTTCTAGCATTATCAGAAACGTCATACAAGTACTGTGCTAGCCTGCATTCGAGCGTGAGAAAAACATAGTCTTCATATTTGTAGAGAAACTTTATTCCCATTGTCATAATTTAATAATGTGATAAACAATGTTACATTCTAAGCTACATTAGTAGCAAGGGTTATTATGTGCATATATTTCATTAACTTATTTTTTAATTATAAAAGTAATACCTCTTCACTATATAGAGCTTAGAAATTTTTTTTAATTAAAAAGAAAACAAATGCTATATACAACCCCAGCATGCAGAAAAAAGGCATTCTTAACAAATTGCTGAGATATGTGCATAGAGATATATGCATACTTACGCTTAGTCTATGTGATCACATAAATTGTTTGATACTTTTAATAAAATTTTCACAGTGTAATATGTGACTCTACATATAATTAATAATTTTTCAAAAGGATGATTTTAAAGGCTGCATAATATTCTACTAAAATATTTTAGACTTTTATATCATTTTCATTTTTTGACATGGAATCTAGCAATGACCAATTTTATAAATAAATGTCTATCTCTATCTCTTCTAAGTGAAATTATTGGGTTAAGCTTTTTGAAGCCCCTTGACATATAGTTAAATTGGCTTTCAGAAAATTATGTAAATATCCACTACTTACACCGTGAAACTTGGGAACAGAATGAATTCAGGTAATGGATATTCTTTGCTATCTGAACTCTCACTATTAGAGTTCAGGAATTAAATAACAAAGCATTCTTGCACGTATATTTTCAGAAACTTGGAATTACATTATGAATGCTGTTTTATATCTTGATTTTTCTTTTACAATTATATAGTAAAGTGACAATTACAATGACAGCAGATTTTTATTAGCAACAATAGATGCCAGAAAAGAATGAAGTAATATCTTCAAAGTATTGAGGAAAACTATACCTTCAAGAGAATCAAATATTCAGCTAAAGTGTCATTAAGAGTGAAGGCAAAATAATGACCATTTGTTTTTCATACTTGAATAAAATTTCCTACAAACCCTGAAAATATCCTAATATAATGAATATACCTTTGCAAAAAAGAACAATAGAAAACAAATGGAATGTATAAAACAATGATAAGTATGAACGTTTGAAAATGTTTCTAAATCGAATTAATTATTGACTAAAAGTAACAATAGTTTTACATATTTAAGAGGTAATACTAGATAATATGAAAAAGCCTAGGGCTTCTCTG
Organism: Kogia breviceps; assembly: GCF_026419965.1. Classification (NCBI taxonomy): domain Eukaryota; kingdom Metazoa; phylum Chordata; class Mammalia; order Artiodactyla; family Physeteridae; genus Kogia; species Kogia breviceps. The sequence continues at coordinate 84,066,549 of NC_081317.1, forward strand.
GTGGCGCAGTGGTTGAGAGTCCGCCTGCCGATGCAGGAGACACGGGTTCGTGCCCTGGTCTGGGAGGATCCCACATGCCGTGGAGCAACTAAGCCCGTGAGCCATGGCCGCTAGGCCTGCGTGTCTGGAGCCTGTGCTCCGCAACGGGAGAGGCCGCAACAGTGAGAGGCCCGCATACCGCAAAAAAAAAAAAAAAAAAAAAAAAAAAAAAGCCTAAACTGTAAAGCAACTACATATTCCAGATAAATACAGCAAATATCTTTTAAGATACATAGTAGAATTCGTAAATAGGAATAATTTCCAGGGACCAAAACCAAAATGGAAACAAGAGCCTGAAGATAAGTACAATGTTTTAGAAGCAATGACAAGAAGCAGGGTGTGGTTTCTAAAGACTTAATTATGTGTAGAAAGGGACAGGAGATGAGGAATTGGTCAGAAAACAATGGAAAATTTAAATGGAAAACTCGCATAAATCTAGAGAATATCCTCTCAGTAATAAAGGAAGGCTGAACAATTCTACCCATTGCTGTCTCAGAAAGACATTGAAAAAGTTTGTCTGTCATGATAGGGTTCTAAGTAGTGGGCAAAAATCTCCCCTAAGATTTTATAACCAAGGACCTACCATCATGTGATTTTGAGATAAAGATTTAATGTGGAGGAATTCCCTGGTGATCCAGTGGTCACGACTCTTCATTTTCACTGCGGAGGGCCCGGGTTCGATCCCTGGTGAGGGAACCAAGATCCCACAGGCAACGTGGTACAGCCAAAAAAATAAAATAAAATAAAACCTTGCTTTACAACAAAACAAAACAATAACAACAGCAACAACAACTTAATGTGGAATCCAAAGTCTAAGAAATTAACCCACCAAAAGTGTCCTAGGCTTGTAATACCCCTGGACCATTTGAAAAACTTAAATATAAAACTGCTCTAGAGGGCTACACCCTAACACTCCTCACAGAATCTTACTTGATGAAGCCTTACTAGAGATGAGCTTACTATCTAGTATCACAAAACATGAGCAAAAACAAGTCACCTTAAACAAAAGAAAGTAAACACAAATAGCAGGATTAGACCCCTTAAAATGTCACATAGGAGAGCCTATGAAGTATATATGTAAAAAAGATTAGTGTTATGAAACAAGGATAAAAACATAGAAAAACATGAGACTCTATAAATAAAGCACAAATTATTTTTAGAAATGAAAAGTACAATTTATGAAATAAACTTCCATGAACAGTTTAAACTTTGAACTGTCAGGTTAAATTTTTTAAGAGATTAACATATATGAAAGATATATAGAGAAAATTTAATATATTTTAATGAAATTTTTTAGTGGACAAAACAGAAAGAATTGGAGAGAAGTAATAAAAGTGATTATTTTCTAGAGTTGAGAAAAGTCATGGATAAATGTATTTAACCAGCACAGGTATTCCTTAGTGTAATAAAAGTAAATGTACTCCTAGACTCACTCTGCTTTGTAACATAGACTGAGAGAAAATCTTAAAAGTAACAGCAGAAAGAGATTCCCCTCAAAAGGCAACAGTTTGTCAGAAAACAGACATAGGAAGTTCAACTAGAAGCCAGAAGATAATGAAATTATACCAAAAGATGGTGAGGAAAAATAACCTATAATCAAAATGCTATATCCAGCTAAGCTATCAAGAACAAGGCTAAAATAAAAAGAAGCGAAACAACTATCTGTAGTGAGGTGAATGGACCTAGAGTCTGTTGTACAGAGTGAAGTACGTCAGAAAGAGAAAAACAAATGCCGTATGCTAACACATACATATGGAATCTAAAAAAAAAAAAAGGTTCTGAAGAACTTAGGGGCAGGAGAGGAATAAAGACACAGACGTAGAGAATGGATTTGAGGACACGGGGAGGGGGAAGAGTAAGCTGGGACGAAGTGAGAGGGTAGCATGGACATATATATATACACTACCAAATGTAAAATAGGTAGCTATTGGGAAGCGGCTGCATAGCACAGGGAGATCAGCTCGGTGCTTTGTGACCACCTAGAGGGGTGGGATAGGGAGATGTGAGAGGGAGGGGATATGGGGATATATGTATACATACAGTTGATTCACTTTGTTAAACAGCAGCAACTAACACAACATTGTAAAGCAATTATACTCCAATGAAGATGTTAAAATAAAAAAGAACAAGGCTAAACAAAATCATTTTCAGGCAAACACACACTAAAAGGACATTACTAACAACAGACTTGGGGAAGGAATTACAAAAATTATATATTTCAGGAAGAAAGAGATTGGACCCAGAAAGAAGAATTGAGTTTCAAGAAAAAATGGTTATTAAATAAACTGTTAAACATTGACAAGTCTAACAAACTTTGAATAGAATAATAATATTAAATAATTTGAGAGGTATTAATCAAGATGGAACTAAAATATTGGAGACAATATTATTTAAGGCTAGAGTGAGTGAGGGAAAGAAAACTTCTTAAGTCTTATATTTTGAATTTAAATATATTAATTAACTTCTATATGTGAATGTTAAGTTAAATATGTATATTAAAAGTGTCTAAGGTTATTTTTAAAGTAGATATGTCTTGTATAACTTCTAAACCACAGCTGACATTAGAGTGAAAAAATAAAGAAAAATACAGAAAATAAAAAATTACTGAAAATCAGGTTATAAATGAGGAAAGGCATGAAAATGCATGGTATATAGGAAGCACTAAATAAAACTGATAGAAATAAATCTAAAAATATCAATTTCACAGTAAATGTCTTTTAACTCACCAGTTAAAAGGTGGATAGTCTCAAATTGGATAAGCATGTACACATACGTAAAACTTTGCTATATGCTGTTCATAATAGAAGTACATGAAGCATAAAAACACAGAAAAACAACAAGACCTTGAACTGTATAAAGCAACAGCTGACTAAATTAAAGAAACAAATTCCCAATAATAGTGAAAGATTTAAAAATTTCTCTTACAGAAACCGATAGAGGAAGCAGACAAAAAATATTAAGTATACAGACAGTGTGGGTAACATAATTAGTAGACTGATATGCTAAGTGTGTTTAGTTGATTTAAAGAGTTAAAATACAAGAGAATTATGTTTATGAACTTGGGATCATAAAGAGCTTTTTAAATGAGTTTCAAAAAATGGAAATTGTTTGAGAAAGGCTGATAATTTGACCAAATCAAAATATAAAATTTCTATGAAATAAAGGAAACCATAATATAATAAAAATGTAAAGCGTGGAAGATGCTGAAAAAATATATTTGCAAAATGTAAAGCATACAAAGAACTAGAAGTAAAAAGCATATACAAAACATCAAAGGAGAACTAAGAAAAAGAAAAGAAAAGAAAATGGATAAATGGTTTATATATACAAAATTCAAAGAAGACACCCAAATGGATAAGAGATATAAAAATTATCAAAAGCTAGCAACCGTAGAAGTGAAATTAAAACAACATAGTCTCCAGGATAGCCCCATCATCTTGGCAAAATTTTATTAATGTGATAATACCAACTGTTATCAAGGATGGAAAGAAAAAGAGAATATTTAAGCGTGGCTGCTAAAAACATAGACATCAGTTTAGCAAATCTAAAAAAGCTGACCAAGTTCTCCCTTTACGCCAGTAAGTCCTTTTCTAGGTATACATCTTAGAGCAACAGTTTTCTAAGTGTGGTCCACAGACCCTGAGATGCTTTCAGGGTGTCTGCAATCAACACTATTTTTATAATAATTAGTAAGACCTCATTTGTTTTTTTGTCTGTATAGATGTTTGCACTGGTGGTATAAAAGCAACGAAAGATAAAACTGCTGATGCCTTAACACAAATCAAGGCAGAAGCATCAAAATGTATTGTGGTTACTGTATTCTTCACCACTAGGCAGTCGCAGTTAAAAAAGAAAAAACTAGTTTTACCAAAGAATGTCCTTGATAAATCAGTGAAAAGTATTAAACTTCTTAAATCTTGACTCTTGAGTGCACATCTTTTTAATATTCTGTGTGATAAAATTGCAGTTAAGCATGAAGTATTTCTGCTGCTTATTGAAGAGCAAAGAACAACATGTGTGATTGAGTTATGAGCAGAAATAGCTGCTTTTTATTTATGGACCACCATTTTTACTTGAAAGAATGACTGACAGACAAACTACAGTTATTCAAGCAGGTATCTGGCAGTATTCCACTTTCATGGAAGTGAATTTCAACAAAGAGAGTTTGCTGATTCAAGGAAAACAATGGATAATATTTGTACCAATGGTAAAATTTAAATTTCTAAGCAAAAATTAGAATTTTGGAAAACTTGTATTAGCTACTGTGAGCTTAAGAGCTTCCTAATAATTAAAAGCCTTTCCTGATGAGACTGTTGTGACTTATTATTCATTATGAATTCTATATCTATTAAATTATAAAACTCAAAATTCATGATAGTAACTGCCATTGGAGAGGGAGAGAAAAGGCAGTATGAGTGAGGGGTTTCAAATTAAAATATGTAATGTCCATTAGAAAATGAAAAAAATTTTGTAGGAAACCTTTTTCTTCTTTTCTGTAGGGCATATTTAAATATATTCTATTATATTTTCTTGTTTTTAGTAGTTTACACTATTATTAAAAACACAGGTGCTTTAACATCAATCTTTATTGCAGCTGTCATTATTGTCTTAGAATGAATTCCTCTTTTAGGAAGTATTGTGGATTTGACTATGGTTCTTGACACATTTTAGCCAACACAAAGCTTTTATACATATATTACAAGCAATACACTAAGAATGCCTGCTTCTAGGCACACTTGCCAAGTCTGTATATTTTTACTAATTTCTTTCCAGTTTCATAGGAAAAAGTAGCACATGATTGTTTTAATTACTATTTTGGTGATCAGTAGTGAAGTCTAGGAATGGGAAAAACACAAATGATAAAAGTAGGATTATTTCTGCTTTAGAAACCAGGAAATAGCATGCTAGTCCGGTCTCTGGAGAATTCACTGCACACTTGGACAATGGTAAGAGCAAAAAGAACTATAAGCCTGTGCTCCTGAGTCACAGAGCACTGGGAGAGGTTGCTTTCATGGTTTCCCAGTCCACCGTTTCTCACATGTGGTGTTGGGGAGAAGTGGCTCTGCAACTTCACAGTTATTCACTCTGTTCAGTGTTTGCAAAAGAGGCAACAAATACAGGAAACCAAGAAGTTCCCAAGTATGTGTATTTGTATTCCCATATCTATATGCACCAAAAAAAATCATCTATTTCATATGTTCCCATTCCTTAATTCATCCAGATTTCTACCTGTTCCCTCCTTTGGAGACATGTTACATGATAGGTCTGTATTTGTTCCATCACTGTAGGGTCCTTTCAATAGCTATCATTGTTATATGGGGAGGGTTTTTTAGTGACCTAGGCTTGCTTTGGTACCTCTGAAGTTCTTCGTGGTGATGACTCTTATGCTAGTTGATATTCTTCCAGGCCATATGATGTCCTCTGAGATCAAAACCATGCTGAAAGCCAGCAGTGCCCTTTAAGTTATCACTTCTTGATGCTATACAGGGTGAAACTTGTCTAATTTTTTCCCATGATCCTATCCTTCTGGTGGTAGCTTCTGTCAGAACCCTGTTTTAGTTCTTTATACTTATCCCCTTTTAGAACAAAGAGTCAGTATTAAATAATTTCATATTTTTGTCTATCATTTCAATTTATCTTTCCTTTTTCATATTTGGACCAATTTTTACTGCACCTTACATTCTTTTCTTCCTGATTTTTAAGGGCTCTTTACATCTTTATATATATGTATATATATCTCACAGAAATCTCAAACCAAATTAATTTGTCAAATTTGTGGCATGTTGAAAATTTCCTTTAAGTTTCTTTATGATCTTCATTTTGCATTCAGAAGTTTAAACTTTATATATAGACATAATATATCAGTTTTTTAAATGTGTGGCTTCTTCCATTGCTTTATTTTTTTTCCCTTGCAAGACTACTCAGGGTTTGTCTGTATCTTCTAATTTTCTTTGTTTTCATTTTTGTACTTCACTCCTCAAGTCATGCAGAATTTATTTAGCATATATTGTAAGGTGTGAACCTGTCTTCATTTTTTTTCATATTCTGCCCAATTTTGCCAGGACAAATAAGTCAAGGGGAAAAAGAAGATTGATTTTCTCACTCAATTATGATACCGCCTCTATCATGCATTTAATTTTTACATGGAAAATCATTTGGGTTTTCGGCTCTTAATTCTTATTGACTGGCCTCTCTGTGGACTCCTGAATAACTAATATACTGTTCTGATAATTGTACTTGTTAAGTTTTATCACTTGCAGGCAATATTCCCTCTGTTCACCCATGTTTTTCCAGAAAACTTCTTCCTAGTCCTACCTGTTTATTTTTCTAAATTGTACCTCAGAATCTCTTCTATAAAATTTTCTGGAATTTTAATTGGAATTGCATCGATGACAAATTAATTTGAAAATATTTAGTGACACTCCTATTTCTGTTCAGGAGCTTAGCCTATATCTTTAATAATTTCCTTATTTCTTACATAGTAGAGTTACTTCATATAATTCTTGTTGATACTCTGCTACCTTGTTATCGCTGTTAATGTGATAGGATGTTTTGACTTGTATGTTCCAACTGGTATATATAAAAGCTATTAATTATTGTGCATTTATTTGCATTAAGCCCATATTAAAATATTTTTTTCTAATAGTTTTTCACCCATGATTCTTCTGGCTTTTCTAGATAGATAATTTTATCGTCTACATATAATGATACAGTAAAAGCTATATCTATTTCTTTGTACCAGTATCAAAATTTTTGAAAATAATTTTAAATAATATGGAAGGTATTGTTTCTAGTTTTAACAGCTTTTTTCTCCCTCTAGAGTAGTGTCAGCAATACAAAGTTCTAATACTGGATGCCCTTCTCATGGCCATGGCAGACATCACTAAATGATCGTTGCATTTTGTATTTCTAGTGTTCTCAGTAACTAGAGAACTATATGCATTTGGTATTTGTTATTTGGATTGAGTACCTCTACTTTAAATAGATAATTCAAATTATGCCATTCCCCATTTTCTGTTCCATCATCCCATTTTATTTTCTTCTTAGCACTTACTGCAGTCTAAACCTATCTTATTTACTTACCTGTTTACTGTCTGTCTCCTATTTATTTAGGACCACGACCTTATTTGCCCTCACATCCTTAGTACCTAGAATACTACTTGGCATGTAAAGGTATTCAACACATGTTCCTTAATAAATGACTCGCATCAATCAAAGACTGTGCCCTCAACTGTCCCTAGTTCTCTTTCCATCTCTAGTCCTGCTTACAACACATTTCTTTAGCGCTTAAGCATCTCTTCCTGCCTCCCTGTAATTTGTAGGACATTGTGTCTTAGGTGTTGTTATTTCCAGTATCCATATAAAGAGAATATTAAAGAAAGATGTAGGGATGCTCCTAGTTAAAGCAGAATAGTTTGGCTATACTTGGTTCTGTCTCTTAATCTTGGGGTTAGGGACAAATATATAATAAGCAACGATTTTGCCTATTTTCTTAAGAGATACTAATGCTGTTTATGGATGAATCAGAGAAAAAGGTATATGAATCAGAGAAAAAAGTTGAATTTGAGAAATTATTTCTCAATCTATCTTTATAATTTATGACTTTAATAGGAATATCACCCAGATCTTGGCCAATTGTTTTCTCTTATTTGTGGATTATAATGATGCTGCTATTTCTGTTACTGTTTTTTATTTTGTAAGAAACTTCATGACTGTATGCAATATGAAATCAGAAGTTTGCATATAATGTTTGCATACTCATAGAAACCTAAAGGGCAATGATTTTATATATGTATATATGTATGTACATATATATAATATTTAGTGAATGCTTTATTGATAAAGCATTTGCACTTTTGTGTGTGTGTGTGTGTGTGTGTGTGTGTGTGTGGTACGCGGTCCTCTCACTGTTGTGGCCTCTCCCGTTGCGGAGCACAGGCTCCGGACGCATAGGCTCAGTGGCCATGGCTCACGGGCCCAGCCGCTCTGCGGCATGTGGGATCTTACCAGAACGGGGCACGAACCCGTGTCCCCTGAATCGGCAGGTGGATTCTCAACCACTGAGCCACCAGGGAAGCCCTGCATTTGCACTTTTGAGAATTAAATGAGATCTTATCACAAACTCTGAGGTAGGTATTACTAATATCCTAATTTTACAAAGATTGGCTCTTAAATTCAGAGGATATAAGCAGTGTCTATACATTCATAGCCAGCAAGTAAAAAAAAAAAAAAAAAAAAAAAACAAGATTTAATACAGGTATTCTGTCTAAAACATCCATATTTTTACTAACATGTTCTGATTTTCTGTTCTCAGTACTATCATTGCATGGATAACATCAAAAGAAACAAAATACACACATACACACACACACACACACACACAGTTGATTCCTGTTATTTGCAGTAGTTACATTCTGTTAAGTCATTGCAAACACTGAGTTAATGAATGCTGAATCATTGCGTCTAGGGGAAATAGAGGGCTAGGTTCCGTTGAGCCCCTGGTCACATTTTCATCAACTGATGAAAACTGATCAATGCATAACCTTGTTTTATGTGTGTTTCTGTTTAAAGACACCTTATTTAATATATGTTGTTACTTTTTTGGTTTTTTATTCTTTAAATTATGCATATGTATTTTATTTACACTTTGTATTTGATATATTTCATGATAAACAATTTTTTCCATCTTAACCAATTTTTAAGTGTACAGTTCAGCAGTATCAAATACATTCACATCGTTGTGCAAAAATCACCTCTGTCCATCCCCATAACTGTTTTCATCTTGTGAAACTGAAGCTCTATACCCATTCAACAATAACTCCCCATTATTCCATGACCCCAGCCCCTAGTAGCCACCAGTCTACTTTCTGTCTTTATGATTTTGACTATTCTAAGTACCTCATATAAGTGGGATCATATGGTATGTATCTTTTTCTGACTGGCTAATTTCATTTAGCATAATATCCCCAAGATTCATCCATGTTGTAAACATACTGCAGAATCTCCTTCCTTTTTAAGACTGAACAATATTCCATTGCATGTATATCCACATTTTGCTTATCCGTTCATCCACTGATGGACACTTGAGTTGCTTCCATGGTTTAGTTATTACGAATAATGCTGCTATGAATATGGGTGTCCAAATATCTCTTTGAGATCCTACTTTCAATTCTTAGGGGTATATGTGCAGAAGTGGAATTGCTGGGTCATATAGTAATTCTATCTTTAATTACTTGAGGAAACACCATACTGTTTTCCATAGTGACTGTACCAATTTCCACCAGTAGTACACCAGGGTCCCAATTTCTCCATGTCCTTTCAAACACTCATATTCTATTTTTTTGATAGTATCCATCCTAATGGGTGTAAGGTGGTATCTCATTGCAGTTTTGATTTGCATTTCCCTAATGACTGGTGATGTTGAGCATCTTTCATGTGCTTATTGGCCATTTGTATATCTTCTTTGGAGAAATATCGATTCAAGTCTTTTGCTCATTTTGAATCAGGTTGTTTGGTTTTTGGTTGTTAAGTTTTGTTTTTTTCTTGAAATTTGAATTTTATTTTATTTATTTTTTTATACAGCAGGTTCTTATTAGTCATCGATTTTATACACATCAGTGGATACATGTCAACCCCAATCACCCAATTCATCACACCCCCCCACCCCCCGCTGCTTTCCCCCCTGGGTGTCCATACGTTTGTTCTATACATCTATGTCTCAATTTCTGCCCTGCAAACCGGTTCATCTGTACCATTTTTCTAGGTTCCACATATATGCGTTAATATACGATATTTGTTTTTCTCTTTCTGACTTCCTTCACTCTGTATGACAGTCTCTAGATCCATCCACGTCTCTATAAATGACCCAATTTCGTTCCTTTTTATGGCTGAGTAATATTCCACTGTATATATGTACCACATCTTCTTTATCCATTCGTCTGTCGATGGGCATTTAGGTTGCTTCCATGACCTGGCTATTGTGAATAGTGTGGCAATGAATATTGCGGTGCATGTGTCTTTTTGAATTATGGTTTTCTCAGGGTATATGCCCAGTAGTGGGATTGCTGGGTCATATGGTAATTCTATTTTTAGTTTTTTAAGGAACCTCCATACTGTTCTCCATAGTGGCTGTATCATCTTACATTCCCACCAACAGTGCAAGAGGGTTCCCTTTTCTCCACACCCTCTCCAACATTTGTCATTTGTAGATTTTCTGATGATGCCCATTCTAACTGGTGGGAGGTGATACCTCATTGTAGTTGGGATTTGCATTTCTCTAATAATTAGTGATGTTGAGCAGCTTTTCATGTGCTTCTTGGCCATCTATATGTCTTCTTTGGAAAAATGTCTATTTAGGTCTTCTGCCCATTTTTTGATCGGGTTATTTGTGTCTTTAATATTGAGCTGCATGAGCTGTTTATATGTTTTGGAGATTAATCCTTTGTCCATTGATTCATTTGCAAATATTTTCTCCCATTTTGAGGGTTGTCTTTTCATCTGGTTTATGATTTCCTTTGCTTTGCAAAAGCTTTTAAGATTCATTAGGTCCCATTTGTTTATTTTTGTTTTTATTTCCATTACTCTAGGAGGTGGATCAAAAAAGATCTTGCTGTGATTTATGTCAAAGAGTGTTCTTCCTATGTTTTCCGCTAAGAGTTTTATAGTGTCTGGTCTTACATTTAGGTCTCAAATCCATTTTGAGTTTATTTTTGTGTATGATGTTAGGGAGTGTTCTAATTTCATTCTTTTACATGTAACTGTCGAGTTTTCCCAGCACCACTTATTGAAGATATTGTCTTTTCCCCATTATATATCCTTGCCTCCTTTGTCATAGATTAGTTGACCATAGGTGCGTGGGTTTATCTCTGGGCTTTCTATCTTGTTCCATTGATCTATATTTCTGTTTTTGTGCCAGTACCATATTGTCTTGATTACTTTTGTAGTATAGTTAGAAGTCAGGGAGTCTGATTCCTCCTGGTCCGTTTTCTTCCCTCAAGACAGCTTTGGCTATTTGGGGTCTTTAGTGTCTCCATACAAATTTTAAGATTTTTTGTTCCAGTTCGGTAAAAAATGCCATTGGTAATTTGATAGGGATTGCATTGAATCTGTGGATGGCTTTGGGTAGTATAGTCATTTTCACAATATTGATTCTTCCAATCCAAGAACATGGTATATCTCTCTGTTGGTATCATCTTTGATTTCTTTCATCAGTGTCTTTTAGTTTTCTGCATACAGTCTTTTGTCTCCCTAGGTAGGTTTATTCCTAGGTATTTTATTCTTTTTGTTGCAATGGTAAATGGGAGTGTTTCCTTAATTTCTCTTTCAGATTTTTCATCATTAGTGTATAGGAATGCAAGAGATTTCTGCACATTAATTTTGTATCCTGCAACTTTACCAAATTCATTGATTAGCTCTAGCAGTTTTCTGGTGCCATCTTTAGGATTCTCTATGTATAGTATCATGTCATCTGCAAACAGTGACAGTTTTACTTCTTCTTTTCCAATTTGTATTCCTTTTCTTTCTTTTTCTTCTCTGATTGCTGTGGCTAGTACTTCCAAAACTATGTTGAATAATAGTGGTGAGAGTGGACATCTTTGTCTTGCTCCTGATCTTACAGGAAATGGTTTCCGTTTTTCACCGTTGAGAATGATGTTTGCTGTGGGTTTGTCGTATATGGCCTTTATTATGTTGAGGTAGATTCCCTCTGTGCCCACTTTCTGGAGAGTTTTTATCATAAATGGGTGTTGAATTTTGTCGAAAGCTTTTCCTGCATCTATTGAGATGATTGTATGGTTTTTTATTCTTCAGTTTGTTAATATGGTGTAACACATTGAATGATTTGCATATATTGAAGAATCCTTGCATCCCTGGGATAAATCCCACTTGATCATGGTGTATGACCCTTTTAATGTGTTGTTGGATTCTGTTTGCTAGTATTTTGTTGAGGATTTTTGCATCTACATTCATCAGTGATATTGGTCTGTAATTTTCTTCTTTTGTAGTATCTTTGTCTGGTTTTGGTATCAGGGTGTTGGTGGCCTCATAGAATGAGTTTGGGAGTGTTCTTTCCTCTGCACTTTTTTGGAAGAGTTTGAAAAGGATGGGTGTTAGCTCATCTCTAAATATTTGATAGAATTCACCTGTGAAGCCATCTGGTCCTGGACTTTTGTTTGTTGGAAGATTTTTAATCATAGCTTCAATTTCATTACTTGTGATTGGTCTGTTCATATTTTCTATTTCTTCCTGGTTGAGCCTTGGAAGGTTATACCTTTCTAAGAATTTGTTCATTTCTTCCAGGTTGTCCATTTTATTGGCATAGGGTTGCTTGTAGTAGTCTCTTAGGATGCTTTGTATTTCTGCAGTGTCTGTTGTAACTTCTCCTTTTTCATTTCTAATTTTATTGATTTGAGTCCTCTCCCTCTTTTTCTTGATGAGTCTGTCTAATGGTTTATCAATTTTGTTTATTTTCTCGAAGAACCAGCTTTTAGTTTTATTGATCCTTGCTGTTGTTTTCTTTGCTTCTATTTCATTTATTTCTGCTCTGATCTTAATGATTTCTTTCCTTCTGACTTTGATTTTTGTTTGTTCTTCTTTCTCTAGTTCCTTTAGGTGTAAGATTAGATTGTTTATTTGAGATTTTTCTTGTTTCTTGAGGTAAGCTTGTATAGCTATAAACTTCCCTCTTAGGACTGCTTTTGCTGCATTCCATAGGTTTTGGAACATTGCATTTTCATTGTCATTTGCCTCTAGGTATTTATTGATTTCTTCAGTGGTCTCTTGGTTATTTAGTAATGTATTGTTTAGCCTCCATGTGTTTGTATTTTTTACAGTTTTTTTTCCTGTAATTGATTTCTAATCTAATAGTGTTGTAGTCAGAAAAGATGCTTCATATGATTTCAATTTTCTTAAACTTACTGAGGCTTGATTTGTGACCCAAGATGTGATCTATCCTGGAGAATGTTCCGTGCACACTTGAGAAGAAAGTGTAATCTGCTGGTTTTGGATGGAATGTCCTATAAGTATCAATTAAAACTATCTGGTCTATTGTGTCATTTAATGCTTGTGTTTCTTACTAATTTTCTGTTTGGATGATCAGTCCATTGGTGTAAGTGAGGTGTCAAAGTCCCCCACTATTACTGTGCTACTGTCGATTTCCTCTTTTAGAGCTGTTAGCAGTTGCCTTATGTATTGAGGTGCTCCTATGCTGGGTGCATATATATTTATAATTGTTATATCTTCTTCTTGGATTGACCCCTTGATCATTATATAGTGTCCTTTCTTGTCTCTTGTAACATTCTTTATTTTAAAGTCTATTTTATCTGATATGAGTACTGCTACTCAAGCTTTCTTTTGATTTCCATTTGCATGGAATATCTTTTTCCATCCCCTCACTTTCAGTCTGTAGGTTTCCCTAGGTCTGAAGTGGGTCTCTTGTAGACAGCATATATATGGGTCTTGTTTTTGTATCCATTCAGCAAGCCTGTGTCTTTTGGTTGGAGCATTTAATCCATTCACATTTAAGGTAATTATCAATATATATTTTCCTATTACCGTTTTCTTAATTGTTTTTGGTTTGTTTTTGTAGGTCCTTTTCTCCTCTTGTGTTTCCCACTTAGAGAACTTCCTTGGCATTTGTTGTAGAGCTGGTTTGGTGGTGCTGAATTCTCTTAGCTTTTGCTTGTCTTTAAAGCTTTTGATTTCTCCATCAAATCTGAATGAGATCCTTGCTGGGTAGAGTAATCTTGGTTGTAGGTTCTTCCCTTTCATCACTTTAAATATATCGTGGCACTCCCTTCTGGCTTGTAGAGTTTCTGCTGGAAATCAGCTGTTAACCTTATGGGAGTTCCCTTGTATGTTATTTGTCGTTTTTCCCTTGCTGCTTTCAATAATTTTTCTTTGTCTTTAATTTTTGCCAATTTGATTACTGTTTGTCTCGGCTTGTTTCCCCTTGGGTTTATCCTTTGTAGGACTCTCTGTGCTTCCTGGACTTGGGTGGCTATTTCCTTTCCTATGTTAGGGAAGATTTCGACTATAATCTCTTCAAATATTTTCTCAGGTCCTTTCTCTCTCTCTTCTCCTTCTGGGACCCCTATAATGCGAATGTTGTTGCATTTAATGTTGTCCCAGAGGTCTCTTAGGCTGTCTTCATTTCTTTTCATTCTTTTTTCTTTAGTCTGTTACACAGCAGTGAATTCTACCATTCTGTCTTCCAGGTCACTTATCCGTTCTTCTGCCTTAGTTATTCTGCTATTGATTCCTTCTGGTGTATTTTTCATTTCAGTTATTGTATTGTTCATCTCTGTTTGTTTGTCCTTTAATTCTTCTAGATATTTGTTAAACATTTCTTGCACCTTCTCGATCTTTGCCTCCATTCTTTTTCTGAGGTTCTGGATCATCTTCACTATCATTATTGTGAATTCTTTTTCTGGAACGTTGCCTATCTCCTCTTCATTTAATTATTTTTCTGGGGTTTTATCTTGTTCCTTCATCTGGTACATAGCCCTCTGCCTTTTCATCTTGTCTGTGTTTCTGTGAATGTGGTTTTTGTTCCACAGGCTGCAGGATTATAGTTCTTCTTGCTTCTCCTGTCTGCCCTCTGGTGGATGAGGCTATATAAGAGACTTGTGGAAGTTTCCTGAAGGGAGGGACTGGTTGTGGGTAGAGCTGGCTGTTGCTCTGGTGGGCAGAGCTCAGTAAAACTTTAATCAGCTTGTCTGTTGATGGGTGGGACTGGTCCCCTCCCTGTTGGTTGTTTGGCCTGAGGCGACCCAACACTGGAGCCTGCCTGGTCTCTTTGGTGGGGCTAATGGCTGACTCTGGGAGGGCTCAGGCCAAGGAGTACTTCCCAGAACTTCTGCTGCCAGTGTCCTTGTCCTCATGGTAAGACAGAGCCACCCCCCACCTCTGCAGGAGACCCTCCAACATTAGCAGGTAGGTCTGGTTCAGTCACTATGGGGTCACTGCTCCTTCCCCTGGGTCCCGACACACACACTGTTTTGTGTGTGCCCTCCAAGAGTGTAGTCTCTGTTTCCCCCAGTCCTGTTGAAGTCCTACAATCAAATCCCGCTAGCCTTCAAAGTCTGATTCTCTAGGAATTCCTTCTCCCATTGCCAGACCCCCAGATTGTGAATCCTGATGTGGGGCTCAGAACCTTCGCTCCAGTGGATGGACTTCTGTGGTATAAGTGTTCTCCAGTTTGTGAGTCACCCACCCAGCAGTTACGGTATTTGATTTTATTGCAATTGCGCCCCTCCTACCGTCTCACTGTGGCTTCTCCTTTGTCTTTGGATGTGGGGTACTTTGGGGGGGGGGGAGTTCCAATGTCCTCCTGTCAATGATTGTTCAGCAGTTAGTTGTGATTCCAGTGTTCTCGCAAGAGGGAGTGAGAGCATGTCCTTCTACTCCACCATCTTGAACCAATCTCCAATATATGTTGTTTATTCATTAACATTCAACTCATGGCCAACAGCACTGTAACTCATACCTGAACAAATCTTATCTAAAACATTGGTTTTTCCCATAAAGCACATTACAACCTTCTTGCACTTAGGAACCCTAGACAGCACTTCATTATTACAAATGGGGAGCATTTTAAAGAGCAAAATCACCCACAAAAAGACCCCAGATGCAAAAATAATATAGCAAAGATGCAAAAAATGTGGCACTAAATATACCACAGAATGGACACTTGTTTACAGTGTCAGAGCTGACAACGAGATGGCAGAAAATTGCCTTGTTCAACCTCAGCTGGGTATGTATGCATTGGACAACTCATTTTTTTATCACTGTGCATGTACAAATAGAGTAAGTGAAATGGGACAAAGCTTGCTGTTCTTAAGGAGATTCAGCCATATTTCTTAACGAAGCTCTGCCTTAGTTGCTACAAGTTTTTAGTTAGTTTCCAGAGTTCCAAAAAAGTTGATACTTGGAATTTTTGCTGGTTTTCGTATTGTTTTTATGAAGAGGTGGACTTGGAATTCTTTATATCACTATTTTATTTGCTATTATTCCCTTTGTATAATTTTTTAAAATAAAAATATAGTTGACCCTTGAACAACACAGCTTTGTACTGCATGGGTTCATTTACATGCGTATTGTTTCAATAAACACATACCACAGTACTACATAATCTGTGGTTGGTTGAATCCGTGGATGTGGAACTGCAGATACGGAGGGTTGATTATAAAGTTATCTGTGTATTTTCAACTGTCCCCCACCCCCTGCATTGTTCAAGGGTCAACTGTATTCCTCTGTTTCCAGTGGCCTTACATCATTCATTTCCATGTATTTTTCTAAAGGGAAAAAAAGATTTTAAGTGAAAAACATTGTAAGCAAATTAAAGGTCTGCTCAAACTTCCCTGGACTGACAGATTATTTTTTTAAGTGTAGTAATAGTAAGAAGAATAAGAATAAGAATATCTGTCTTCCCTGAAGCAATTATTATGTGCTAGGCATTGCCTGTGTGCTTTATATGTGTTATCTCAATCCATACAACAACTTTGTGCTGTGGTGACTTTTGTTATCCTCATTTTATAAATGAGAAAACTGAGATTTAAAGAGATTAAATTAAAGGTCATATAAGTAGCAAGGGTCAGAGATGTGATTCACATCAATGTCAGTTTGATTGCAGAATGTTTTTCTTAACCATGATGCCAGAAGAGGAAGCAATTCAGAATTTCATAATATCTGACTTCGATGTGTAGGTCATTTGTTGTTAACCACTACTTTTAAAATTTATATATTAGATATTAATATATTGGGTGAAAACTAGGATGATGATCATCTGAATACACCAATCAAGAAGTATTCACTAAGGGCTTCCCTGGTGGCGCAGTGGTTGAGAGTCCGCCTGCCGATGCAGGGGACGCGGGTTCGTGCCCTGGTCCGGGAAGATCCCACGTTCCGCGGAGCGGCTGGGCCCGTGAGCCATGGCCGCTGAGCCTGCGCGTCCGGAGCCTGTGCTCCGCAACGGGAGAGGCCACAATAGTGGTGAGAGGCCCGCGTACCGCAAAAAAGAAAAAAAAAAAAAAAAAAAGAAGTATTCACTAAATACTTCTCAGGTGTCAGTTTTGTGCTAGACATTTCTTAAGGTAAAATTTGATTACTATCTTCAAGAGCCCAATTATCTACCAAGGAAGTGAGAATAACTATGTGAGAAATAATTAAGCTCTAAACTATAAGATACTAAGAATAAAATTCAAAGGGAGTTTAGAGAAAAAAGGTCATGGGTCACAGATTGCAGTGCAAAAGAAGGACTTCATAAAGCCATTGAAATAAACTTGAAGAATGAAAAGGATTGAACATGGCTTAGAAACTTTTCGATCCATAGCTTAATTTGACTAGTCCATTTAAAAACGTTTTTCTAATGCAGACTCTATTCAAGGCATTGGAACTGTAAAAGATAAAGCTAGACTCTACCCTTAAAGAATTCAAATAGTTTTTTTAAGTATATAATGCAAAATACTGTGTCGTGGATTTTTATGAAGTGCTACAGACAAATGTAAGAAGGAATTACACCTGTCTGTAGGAATCAAAGACAATTCTTAAAACTCCAGAGAGCAAATAGCTTTCAAGCTGGCTCTAAAGGATGAGGTAGTAGCAGTGGATTCTACTACACTTAACTCTACTGGGTGGACCCAGCCTTCCTGGGGATTGGTAAGGAGATGCCAACAAGCTTTCTCTCATTTTTTATACCAGAAGAGGTAGCTTTTTCCTTCTTGGTCTATATTCTCTTATATGGAGAAGAGGTAAGACAATGTGGGTGGGCAGCTACAGGATTTATTGCCTATATGAAATCAGTGAGAGCCAGAGAGAGAATTAAAAATATCTTAAGTACTCAGGAAATTCTTGGATTTACATACTAAAATTTTTAAAAACAAAACATATATCCTTCTTTTGTTTGCTTTCTTTCCTCCATCTAGTTTCCTAGGTCTTGCTTCAGTCAGAATTAGAATATCACAAATGCTGTTAGGACTATACTTCTCCAAGTTCTTCATATTTGTATCGCATTGTAACAAAGAGAGGGATTTAGTGTCCCAGACAACCTAATTTGGCACCTGCATACTCCTTCCTTGATGGTAGCACTTAATTATCTTAAAGCTGGTTGGTTTCCTTCCAAGTGCACTGCAAACCATATTGTTAATCTTGTAAATGCCAGTTGGGGTTAAGCTGACTTGACTTTTATTTTTCACTGTCCTTGTACTTTGGGTTCAGCTTATTTGGCAAGGCTAACTTTTCTTTGCTTATGTCTATTTCTAATGCACTATTAGAAGACTTAAACATTTCTTTTTACATCCCATCAGCAATTCTCCGGGAGCACAGGTTTGCAGAATAGCAGTCCAAGTAGAAAGATAAGCAAAGGCACGGGGTTTAGAAAGACCTGTGCACAGAACACGGGGTTTTCAGAGTGGGTAGGGTAGGAACCTGTTAGGAACTGGAGATCAAGGTGAGAAAGTAGCTAACAGTCAGGTTATATATACATAAACCCAAGGCATTTGGACTTTATTCTTTTAAATAAATGGAATACTGACAGATTTGTGAATCATACAGATTCACTCCTTTAGCAGAATAGAGGAAGTGTTAGAAAGGCAAGTGGCCATAGTGTTAGGGACACTAGTGTTTAGGTTATTAAAATAGTCACCAGGCATTAATCTATCTCTATTTGTATTCTAATGTGGTAGGGATTTTTTTTTAATTAGTCAAAATTGGACAGAAAAGAAGTGGTGTAAGAAAGGAAGGAAATATTGGTTTAATTATAAACAATCATCATTTACTTTTTATAATCATTGATGTGACTAACAGAATTATGTATTTGTTATGAAAGTTAAAAGTAAAGGTTGTATCGTTATACATTTTTCTTGTATGAAAATGTCAACATTAAAAATATTTTCACTGACATACAATTTAGAGATTGTAGCCTAACTTTTGCTTTCTTTTTTTTTTTCCATGAATATTGCTACCTTTCCCTCCCCCTGCAAATAGAAATCAGTTACCCAACTTTTACAGGAGTTGAATTGTATTCTATGAGCTACTCCCTTCTTCTTGTATCATCTTGTTTTCTGACCAGCAGCACTTTTTACTTCTCTTACAACTTCCTTTGAGAACCTATAAAAACTTTGAAGAATAATAGATTAGGTAATACTGCACTTTCCTATTATATTGGCATTCTGGTCTTCACATGAACTGTGGTCAGATTTACCTATGTCTCATCACAGAGACATAGATTGCTATTTTATAGATTAGATTTTATAGATTTTATAGATTATATTATTGCTACTTTATAGATTATATTTTCATATAACACCTTTTATATTCAGGATATGTGCTGAATATTTTATCTATAATTGCTCACAAGAACCCTGAGAGGATTGTGAGTGAATTATACCTCAAAAAATAAAAGCTAAACCTGAGAGACAAGGAACTTCTTATGACTAGAGTTTACAAACTGAAGTTTGTAAAATTACTGTTTACTCAGAAAAATACAAAAAGATTTAAGACCCAGATGAATGATAGTTAAGTCTCATTTAATAACACCTAAAGCCATGTTATCTCACTCAGAATATTTTCTTGCTTGTATTTTTAATAGATTGGTGACTATCCAAAGTGCAGCTGTTTTGCTCGGAAAAAGACTCTTGTATATGATATGTGTAGAAGATAATGTCACAGATCAATAGGGGAAAATGATTATTCAATAAACGATTACTAAAAAATTTGTTATATATTTAGGGAAAAAGAATTATCTAAATACATACCTCACAGGATGCATAGAAAGTTATAGATAGTTTAGAAAGTAAAAGAAAAAAAAAACTCAAAGTATTAAAAAGAAACTAAAATGAAAAGACATTGATTTTTTATTATAGTTCTGGAAATGTGGAGAACTTTCCAAGTTTAGAATCAATGGAGTGCATCCCAGAGGAAAGTGTTGATAGATTTAACTGTGTAATTAATACCTTCTATTTGCTATTAAAAAAAAAAACCCAAATAAAGCAGTAAACCTCATATCTACCCACAGCATCGTTTTTAATAGAAAAATAAAAATAAACCTAAACAGCCAATAATGGAGTATGAGTTGAAGACATTATCATCCACCCAGTTAATGGAATAGTATAGACATGACAAGTGATATTTATAAAGAATCCAAAATGACACATGAAGGCCATATATTTTAATATGAAAAAACAACGATGGATTAAAAAAGCTGTATACAGCAAATGGGTACAATATGTACAATTACTTCAGATATTTTTAATTTAAAAAACGTTTTAAGTATACCTGTTACACAATAGCAACCATTTTAGCATTTACATCTTTCTTTTTCAAGTCCTACTTAAGAAACCATAGCTCATCAAAGTCTTTTTGTTTTTGTTTTAGGTTAATTTATTTTTGTTTGTTCTTTTTAACCTTCAAATCATCCCAGTTTTTAAACTCAAACTTTGAAACTACTTAAACTTTCTAAATCAGGTATTAAAAACAAAAGGTAAATGACTGACATGGCTTAAAATTCAGGAAACACAAATTTTTGTCTCTTAGATTCTTGGTTATAACCCCAGTGGGAAATCATTTTACATTCATTTGCCATGCCGTATTTATGTCTTTCCTTTAACTCAGCATGTTGTTCTGGCACTTATCCAAGTGCTGGTCAGGTCCATCAGTCTCTTGTAACAATGTGTGATTCTAAACAGGAAAGATGCTGACCCAGGAGACACCACCTCCAGAGAGACATTAGAACCCAGGGAACAGAAGTCATTAACCCTACAGAGGCTGTGAACACCAAAACCTCTCCAGTCCTACAGCAGGGTGCTTTTCACCGCACAGGGAAGACTTAGGTTTTTACATTAGGTCAGCTACTTAAAACAAATGTACATGAAAGAGAAAAGGACATTCTAGACAACGATAGACACACAGCATGGAAAATTGTACAAAAATAGTATATTTTCCTTCTTACTTTGGTAATTAATTATTTCTTTTTTTAAAAAAATTATTTATTTATTTTTGGTTGCATTGCGTCTTCATTGCTGTGCATACCTCTATTTGCATCTAGCGGGGGCTACTCTTCCTTGTGGTGCACAGGCTTCTCTTGTTGCGGATCATGGGCCCTAGGTGCACGGGCTTCAGTAGTTGTGGCGTGCGGGCTCAATAGTGGTGGCCAGTGGGCTCTAGAGCGCAGGCTCAGTAGTTGTGGCACACAGGCTTAGTTGCTCCACGACACGTGGGATCCTCCCGGACCAGGGCTCAAACCCGTGTCCCCTGCATGGGCAGATGGATTCTTAACCACTCTGTTGCCAGGGAAGTCCCGGTACTTAATTACTTCTAATTTTAAAGAGATATTTGCATTTTTGTCTAGTTGGGCCTTATTACATCTGCTCTCATTTGTAATCATATGTAACTGTTCCTTGGGTTTCTGGGTTTCAGGCCTGACCCTGTAAACCTCCCTCTCTCCTCTGAATAATTCTAACTCCATAGTGCAGTATTAAATCCATTGATTTTTCTCTTGCCCTGTTTGTTTATACATATATTATACATATACACATATACATACACACACATATATGTGTATATATAAAACATATATATTCTATTTCTGTTATATACATATAGAATATATATATATAACTGCTGGTTATGACATGGGGAATTAGAAATAGAATATACATATATATTATAGGAATAGAATATTCTATTATAGAATAGAATATAAATATTCTATTTCTATTATATATATATATATAGTCTTTCTAATCCCCCATGTCATAACCAGAAGTACCTCAGTCACATTATGTTTGACAGCTAAGACTGTTGACTTTTCAGCAGTGCACCCAAAGGGCAAAATAGGTTTGACGATTTCTCTAAAATGTTCCACTTTTTTCTCTGTTCCCCACCGCCTACCCTCCAGTTAGGTCACAGCTTCCTTGCTTTTCATATTCTCTCAGGCATTTTACTATTTCTTGGCTCTTTTTGTTTCTTGGGATATTTTAGTATTTAACATAGGCCATATGATAAGAAAATTCCTTCTTTTTTTTCTTTTCTCAACCTACTGCATGTTAATTTACTGTTTGTTTTCACCTTAATTTTCTGGAATTTGTCTTCATTTGATGGGACCATACTGGGTAAAATCTAGATCATTTGATTTATCCCACGTTGAAGTCAGGGATATTTTCTTAAGGTGATTGCTTTGACATTTTATTTCACCTACTTACCTACACACACGTGTGCATGCACACACACACACACACACACACACACACACTTTTTTTCTTCTTTCTCCTCCTCTTTCCTGAGCTCCTCCTTGCCATTTATGACCTCTTTCCTTGTTAAAATATTTCTAACCCATATGCACACCCATGTTCATAGCAGAAGTATTCACAATAACCATGAGGTAGAAGCAAAGCCAAGTATTTATTGATGGAATTAATGAACAAAATGTGGAATATCATGCATTCAGATATTATTCAGTCTTAAAAAGGAAGGAAATCCTGTCACAGGCTATAACTTGGATAAGTCTTAAAGACATTGTACTAAGTGAAATAAGCCAGTCACAAAAGACAAATACAACATGATTCCACTTATATGAGGTGTTTAAAGTAGTCACATTCATAGAAACAAAGTAGAATGGTGGTCACCAGGGACTGGGGGAAAAGGGGATGAAAGGGAGTTGTTCAATGAGTATAGAGTTTGAAATTTGCAAGATGCAAAATTCTGGAGATTGGTTTCAAAACAGTGTGCATATACTTGACACTACTGAATTATACACTTTAAAATGGTTAAGAAGATGCTATACACTGAAAATGTCCCCTCAAAATTCATATGTTGAAATCCTAACCCCCAATATAATGATCTTAAGAGATGGGGCCTTTGGGAAGGTGATCAGGTCATGAGAATGGAGCTCTCATGAATGAGATTAGTGTCCTTATGAAAGAAAACCCCAGAGCTCCCTTACCCCTTCCTCTGAGAACACAGTAGAAGCAGGCTGTCTCCAGCCTTGAAGAAGATCCTCACCAGAACTCAGACTTCCAGCCTCCAAAACTGTGAGAAATAAATTTCTGTTCTCTATAATCCACACAGTCTACGGTATCTTTGTTAGAGCAGCCTGAATGCACTAAGACAGGTGGTAAATTTTATGTTAAGTGTTTTTTCGGCCACAATGAAAAAGAAAAAAAAAAAAAGGAAACATATATATTTCTGATCCTAGATGCATATGTGCTGGTTTCTATGTCACTTCCCATTGAGTCCAATTATTGGGCAGTTTAGTTGTGATAGCTGACAAATTGCCACATAATTAACCTACAGCCTTTGCTTTAAACAGGAGCTTTCCCACCCCTGTCTCCCAATAGAGAGAGGTTGTACTTTTGTTGTAGCACTTAGCCTATCGTATTTATAACTCTCTGTCTCTCCTCCTCCTCCCCTACCTGATTGTGACAGGCTGGGATGGTGTTCTACAATGTTGTATCCCAGAAGGCTGGGCATGTAGCAGGTGCTCAGTAAACATTTAAATGAGACATTGCTGTAATTGAAAGAGCATTGGCCCCAGCATTAGGGACCTTTGTTCTAGTCCCATTTCCACCACGTTCTATCTGTAAAGAGGGAAGTTTGGACTAAATATTCTCTAAACTCTATCCTAGCTCTCAATTTCTATTCTTATACATCAGTGGATCTGAAAGAACACCATGAGAAGGCAAAATGATGACCTAGCCACAAATTTGAATACTTACTATTGGAATCTAAGCCTAGAAGTACTAGAGTAGCTTTGGGGCAGTAACAGAAGCCTTATATGGGCAATAAAACAAAATCCAAGGTAGGACTAAGACACATTTTTTTTTAATGATCACCCTGCATGAATTTGGGGGGCAAAGGGAGAAGTGATCATCTTCTGTAGGTACTTTAAAAAAACAACGTTCTATAAAACTCTTCATGGTCTTCTTGAAGAAATTAATTTCCCCATTTCCTACTCTTTCAGTACCAGGTAACTTTCAGGGTAGACGGAAAAGGCTATTCTGCTGTGAAAACATCACTTTCCTACTTGGCATACATAACATAATGTTAAGTTTGCCAAGGTAGTGGGCCTCATGACATGAGACAATTATATTAATTACTTTTCTTGAAAGTATTTTCTTGAAAGTGTCTAGTACTTTACACTATATTCTGGAAACACAAGTAAGTACTTTCTCCTCATCTAGAAACTAAGTCGAATGCATAGATGCATAGATGTATGCAGAGATTTCCAGTCCCTTGAATCTTCAGGGTGTTTGAAAATGTCTGAAATCTCTTTAAAGCACATATTAACATGTATCCTAAAAGTTAGACTGTAATACTATTTAACTGCTCCATTTTTCCATTATGGGTCTGTCAGCAGGAATATGTTGCCCTATAGTACATGACAAGTGAAAATGTTGGTAACATTGTTTTTCATAGACAGAAAAAATACCAAAGAAGCAATTTCTTAGCTAAAATGTCACCTGTTAGCTGTATAGGGCTCACTGTATTTTGTTGCCCTGGTAACGGATGGTGTAAAATGACTCCTTTGCACTGCTCCATCAGAGTGATTGCATCTTGTTTTTTCCATCATTTTACAAGAGGCTGTTTTCATTCTCCCTTCCTGGCCGTATTAAGTGTAAAGAGATTGAATTACTGTGCTGTACCCTCTCCATCCGATGTGGATTTAAGAGTTGATATTGATGTACTGAGAACTGTGTGCTTCTTCAAGAAAAAAAAAAAAAAGCTACAAATTATAATGAATTTGACTTTTATGTATCGACCATTCACGAGTTGAAGAAGGGTTTGTGCACCCAAGGGATAGACATGGCCTGATCAGCATTTTTCACTCGAAGGAATCCAATTGATAAAGCAGTAAACTCAGTGTCACTTTGCTTGATCTCCAGGTTTAACAATAGTCATGCTAAAAGTAGATATATTACTCTATAAATTTTACCCATTAAAAAAATGTGCTAGCCGTAGCTTTCTACGGCTGCACTCCTTCCAACTTTTAACTGAGCAGGGCAAAAAGGAGGCCTGATCCAAAATTGTGCTGAGACCGTGCAAGTGTGAGCAATGTGTATTCAGGTATGGATTCATGATAGTCAGGAGGCAGACACCACTTTACTCTGTTGACCCAAACCACAGAATCAGAAAGCACTTCCTGTGAAAACCAGCTCCTTGCTCTCTTTTAAATGGAAAATTACTCTCCAAAGTGACACACTGCTTTATAATTATCCAACTGTTTCACTCTGTCACTATGAACAACTTAATGCCTCAAAAATGACTTGGC
This sequence comes from Kogia breviceps, assembly GCF_026419965.1. Taxonomy (NCBI): domain Eukaryota; kingdom Metazoa; phylum Chordata; class Mammalia; order Artiodactyla; family Physeteridae; genus Kogia; species Kogia breviceps. The sequence goes on from NC_081317.1 coordinate 84,091,849, forward strand.
TGAAAATTTCATTTGTCCCAGATTTGAAATAAGAGAGTAATTTTCTTAAAGCAAGGGTTTTCGTTAATGTACTTTGGGTGATTTAATTTTTGACCATTGCTGCATAATACTTGACATTCCACTACAGGTTTTTGTTTTTGTTTTTGTTTTAAATTTAGGATTATCTAGACAAAACAAATGAGAGTGTGAGGGGAAAAAAAAAAGATAGAAGAGGACATTTCAAGAGAATGTGAAACTCTCCATACCCTGCCCTGGTTGGGGGCGGGGTGGGGGGGGGAATGGGGTTATCTCTTTTATTTACTTAACACTTACATTTACGTCCTAAGAAAAAGACCTCTACTTAATTGCATTTCTTGAATGGTAATTCCCTTTTAGAATTTTATATAAAAGACTGTTTTGAAGTTCTACTGCTTGATCATAATTTAGAGAGGCAAGAGTGTCTATCCGCACTGCTAATTTGGATAACTGTGTGTTTAGACTTTTTAAGTGACTTCAGCCATGATGATAAATGATCATTCCCCTTCATAGGGGAGACACTGCAAACATTTAAATAGCTAACTAATGACCTTTTATTGTTTGATTATTCTTAATATGTGTACAACAGGAAACTGTGGTATTGATTTGCTCTTCTAGTCTTTTCTGGTAAGTTGACTATCAAAGGTTCTTTGCTTTGAATCAATCAGTCTCTGTCTTTGCTTCTCTGTGTCTCTCCTTTTTTCTGTCTGTCTCTGTCTCTCTCTCTCCTCTATTGTCAGATCTACCCCCTGCTGCCTCTTAATCCAATTCCCTGAATATACCAGAAATTCACTAATATAAGGTCTCTTGATCCCAAAAAGACCTCAAAAAAAAAACCCAGCTCAGCTTTGAAACATCCATTTTCGCTGACTTCTTCCTGTCACTGCAATTGTGTGTCTCTGTCCCTGTAGTTAACACCCTAAGACAGTGTGGTTCTCTAAGTGTGGTCCCTGGACCAGTAGCATCAGCATAACTTGGGAACTAGTTAGAAATGCAGATTATCAGGGGCTATCTATAACCCCAGAGCTATATAGGACTAGGAACTGTGGAGAGCGGACCCAGTGATCTATGATTTTAACAAGTCCTTCAGGTGATTCTGATGCTCTTTGGACCACTGTTCTGAACCTCAGTTTGTTCATAGTTAGCCCATTCTGGTGATTAAAGCTATATTGCATCTACAGTCATGGGTGAAACCAATTGATTTCAAGTCACAAAGCCATGGTTATGACAAGTGGCTCTAGTGATCTGTGTAACCCCCCCCCCCCCAGAGTTCATTCATTCTTATCTTACGAATCTTACAGAGTTTAGGGCAAAGAACACCTTAAAGTACCTTTAAGCAAGACCAACCAAGCCCTAAGTGTAAGGGGAACTGAGGGGAAAATACTGTCAGAATCTGTTTCAAGACTGGATTCTATTGATTCTGCTGCTAACTCTATCTGTTCTTCAGTAGCTCATGTAGCCTCTGTCTCCTCATTTGCAAATGGGAATAAAACCATCTAAGTCATGGAGTGTTCATGAGAGATCAGATGATAGCTGAGGATATGCTTTTAACATTATGAAGAGCTACACAAATACAAAAAGATACTATTAATATTATCTTAATGTTACTATTATTAGTATTAGTAATACTATTAATATTATCACTTTGTATCTTTAGCGATAGCTTTAGAGTAATTACAAAGGATTTAGATAACGAACTACTGCTGACACCAAATGTCTTTCTCTTCTCAGTATGTCCTGGAGAAAGCAGGGATTTTTTTGGTAAAGAGTTTTTTCCTCTCTCTCTCTTTTTTTTCTTTCTTTTTCTATTTGGGCTCTGGACTCACCGTATAAATAGCCTGGCGCATAATACCACCTGCTTGGAAGATGGCGTGAAAGAGCAGCTCTCATTTTGTGCTCTATCACATAACTAGTTCCTCACCCATTTTTTAAGAGCGATAAGAGAGCTGCCAGGCATAAGTGCCTTGTAAATATATTTCCTTTGCAAGATTACAGGACATGGAGAAACTGACAACCGTAGATAGTCCTTTCTGGAATGTGTCATATCTTCCTGGGCTGGGGGTAATCGAGTGAGAAGTTTTTGGGTGATTAGGATACTAAGATCAAAGAATTATACATACGTGTTTGGGAGCTCACAGCCCTCCCTCCGAGGTCCACCACCCTCCCCCCACGCACCCACATAAATATATCAGAGACTGAAATATTTCAAGAAGCACTGACCAATAGAAAATAATGCAAGCCACATATGTCATTTAACTTTATTCTCAGGGCCACATTAAAAAAGTATTAAAAAACAGGTGAAACTGATTTTAAGAATATATTTTATTTAACTCAGTATGTCCAAATTATTATCAGGTTAGCATTAAGCAATGTAAACATTAATACAGTAGTTTACATTCCCTTTATCATACTGAGTTTTTGAAATCCCGTATGTATTTTATACTGAAGGGCACATCTCCGTTTGTATTTTATACTCAAGGGCCCAGCAGCCACATGGGCTGAGTGTAACTACCGTACTGAACAGCAGAAGTTCAGAGAATCTTAATTTTAAAACACAGATTGGTAAAACATGGATGGTTTTACAGAAAAGTTGAAACCCCTTCAGAGTGTGTTTGAGCAGCCACTTCTGCTGCTTGTGTGTCCTTTTCTTTTCTCCCACGTTGTTCTTCCCCTTCCCAACACATACACGCACACGCACACACACACACACAAAATCTCACTGTACTTTCATGCGACACACTCACCTGGCCGAAATTCTCTTCTCCTTTCCTGTTTCAGATGCTATTGCTTTTGTCTATCTGGCCAAGTGAGACCTCCTCTGTACCATCTGTAAAGGGAAGGCGCTGATGCAGCCTTGCATTATTGAATGCACTGCATGCACAACAAATTGTGCTTCTGTCCTCTCCCAAAGCAAAAGTCTGAAAGTTACCTCTTTACAGCCTTGAAGTTGTTTCTGTTTACCATTTCCTTGATCTTGTTCAGGCAAAAGACAGAGAGAAGAATGAGAAAAGAGATTCTGAGGAGTAATTAGACCATCTTCCCACATCATCCCCGACCTTCGGAGGAACAGAGACTCTGCTTAGAGGGGCAAACCTAGTCCTTCAGGCCTCCTAAACATAAACAGTGTTCATGTTTTGAAAAAAATGAAATTTTCCGGGGAAGCATGGTACAATTCAAACCAAGTTACCTTAGAATCACTTAAAACCTTATGAGCCTTTAAAATTTAGTGTGTGTTAATTTTACTAGAAAGTCTGTAAAAATACCTCTGCTGCCTACATAAAGCCTTTTTATTTTATTTTTTTTAGAAAAAGGAATATTTAGCTTTCGATAAGTGGAATGGGTAAGCCCTACAGCACCATTACATCCCACTACCTCTTCCCCGCAATCCCATGTCCAGGGAACATCTTCCTAACTGCCCCTGACAGTATGACCCAGCCTGGTCGCGTGTCCTGGCACCCTGGCATGCATATGCACATGTGGCGCTCCGCCAGACAGTGCTGCTAGTGTAGCCCTGCTGGTCTGACACCGCGGATAAAATGCATGGTGCACTGCAACTGTAAACATGCCTCTTCTCATTCACAACCTGCGAAGGCTGGAGGGCCATTACATCTGAACTGGGTAATTTTTTTTTTTTAGGTATCCAAAGGCAGGGTTACCGCATCAAAGGCACCTCAGAGCAGGGCCTCTGGTGCCAGCTGGCACTGAAATGTTGACAACTGCAAAAGGACCCAGGACCTCACTCATGGACTGAGTCTTTGAGGACTTAAAAATAATTTCCCTTAACTTGTTTTAAAACAGAGCATTGAGTCTATTATGCCAACCTGTTTGAAGAAGGAAATATTTACTTTAAAAGGTCCTTTTGGTTCCCATTTTCTCTCTTAGTTTTTCTCCCCTGTTTTATGCTCGCTGCACTTTTAGAGATTTCAACAAACTTCAAAACCATGTGACAATATACCAAATGAATTTGTTCTAGTTCATTTGCAGTTTGCAAATTTCTCTGGATGTAGATGTAAATGTAAACACCACACACACACACACACACACACACACACACACACTCAAAACTTAAAGCTCAAAGGAAAGGGGTCAGTTCTTTGAGTCCACAAATTGCACCAAATAATTGTGCAATATGGTGCTGATATCTTGCAGAGGAACAATACCACAAAATGCAGCAAGCTAGATTTCATTGAGAATAAAAGCTCCAGTGCAAAAATGTAAAGGAAGTAGTCTTTGCCCAAAGCATTATAAGCCAACCCAAAACAGAAAAAAAGGAATAAAGGAACTATTGCAAGGAGAGGGAGGTAGACAGAGGTAGGAAGTAGCAGCGGATGCCGCTCGACCGCTACAGAATCTGCACAGTAAATTGCTGTGCTTTAAGGAGAAGTAAGCAATCAGCACCGATTGAAATATCCCTGAATGCAGTTTTAATGACATTCCTCTTCTCCCTCTTGTGTCTGGCGTGATAGGCCATCATCGGAAATGTGCACCGTCGTGCAGGATATACTTTCTAAAGACAGGAAGACCCCTGAATATGATCCTAGACCAAGAGCCTTCTGTGTGTATGAAGCATGTATCCTGTATCACACAGGGTCCGGTGCTAAGAAGGGCTTCAGGCTTGATTAAATGTTCTGATGTCACCATCTTGAACTTGAAATTCTTAATAATTTGAACAAGTGCTTGTGCATTTTCATTTTACACTAGTTCCCACAAATTATGTCCTAGATGGACAATATATAGCTATCTAGTTAGAGAAAGTCCAGTGGAAAAATATCATCTTTGCAGCTTCCCTGACTAGGTAATCAGAGGCAGGAAAAATGAAAACAACAAATAGAATATTGTCACATCTTACGAGGATATTCCTGCCCCTGTCCTAGTTGGTTACCAAAAGAACTATCAAAAAGCAGTCAGCAGCGCTAGACCCCATCTTTGATGCAAAGCTCCATCAGGGCTGTTCTTGATGCCTCTATTGATTGGGTTGAATTACATGGCACCCCATGTCGTGTCACATCAAACATGACTTGATATGACAAGACATAACATGACCTGGTGAAAGGAGAAGGAGAATTGGAGGGAAGTACCTTTTTGTTGAAAATGCCAAGGAGGATGTGAGACAAACCTAAGAAAGCAGAGGTGATCATAATAAAATAATGCCACTAAATTATACATGGTAGTCTGTGCTTCTCTGGCCCTTTTCATCCGTGGCTATCAAGGCAGCACAGACCTGGTTAGGCCCTCTTGTTATTTCTTTGCAGGTCCTCATTGCAATGTGCTTTGGTGTGAGTGTGTCATGGCTGAGTCTTCCTCATTTAAAAGACAGATGGGTCCACCTCTGCTAGGTGGCTGTTTAAAAGAAAAAAAGCACAAAAATCTTCTCAAAAGATGTTAAGAAGATTGTCGTCAGAGGCTAACATATGCAGAAGGCCATAACAAGGTTCCTTGTTGATTAGAGAAGGAAAAATTTAAAGGAGTTCTGTTTAGAAAACAGTTGCCACTAGTGCCTAGGAATAAGGAGCAGGTGACCTGGGGGAGAGAAGTTCATGTGCTGGCACCGTGTCACCTCAGGTTTAAAGAGCACTGCCTGCTGCCACAATTTGTCAGTGTTCTAATGTGATTACATAAAGGGAGAAAGGGCATCAAGAGTGGCCAATTTTTCCAAGAACTGCTCAGTATTCCCAGGAAGTCCATTACCAGCATCTGCCAAGCTCAGAGTTCAATTTCCTGTCAATCAGGCTAGGGTAAGTCAGTGATCTTTTTTTTTTTTTTTTTTTTTTTTTTAAATTCATTTTATTTACTTATTTATGGCTGTGTTGGGTCCTCGTTTCTGTGCGAGGGCTTTCTCTAGTTGTGGCAAGTGGGGTCCACTCTTCATCGCGGTGCGCGGGCCTCTCACTATTCTGGCCTCTCTTGTTGCGGAGCACAGGCTCCAGGCGCGCAGGCTCAGTAAGTGTGGCTCGCGGGCCCAGTTGCTCCGCGGCATGTGGGATCTTCCCAGACCAGGACTCGAACCCATGTCCCCTGCATTGGCAGGCAGATTCTCAACCACTGCGCCACCAGGGAAGCCCCAGTCAGTGATCTTTAATCCCATTAAAGTCTATAGAAAGGGGAAGATTTGAGAAAACTGTAGAATCCCATCATCCTGGATTCCTAACAGGGTTAGAAGGACTATGCCTGGTTGGCCAGGCAAATGATCCCATGGGAAGATGCTGCTAAGACGTTCAGGGAGCTCAGGGTCTAGAGCTGTGGGTTGAGGGTGTTGTGAGATGAGACATCTTCTGCCACACAAAGAGGAAGACTGAACTTAGCTCAATACCTGCACTCCCTAGACCTGAGACCTCTTCGGTAGCCTGAACTCACTCTCTGTACTCATGGATGCTTGCAGCATAGACGAGCGTTACAAGTGGAGGCTTTAGAGCCCAATCCCCTGAGTTCAAATCCCCGAGTGACCTTTCCTCAAATGATGTAACTTAGATTGAGTGATTTAACTCTTCTGTGACTCAGTTTCATTATGTATAAAATAGGGATGATGATATTAACTATTCAGAGGGTTGTTGTCAAGATTCAGTAGAAACAAATTATGTCAATCGCTTAGAGGAATAATGCACATGGAAGCAAGTCATAAAAGTGTTTAATAATTCTTAGTTCCTCCCTTTCTGAACCACAGTGTTGGATATTAAACACGGATATTTCCAGTCACAAAATCAAATGAGTGATATGGTCAACAGTCTTATTTTTTTATAAGGCAACATTTAGAGAATCTCCTCTTCCTGCCAATATTTCCTCCTTAGATATGATACTGGTTTGGTTCCCTGCCATCATTGGAAGCTGGGCATCAGATCAAGGCATGGACATTAGCAAGTCTAACCTTTTACTGGTGAACCAAGGTGGCAAAATGCAAACTGGCCCCATGGACAGTGTACTGATTATTAAATCTTGAATAGGTAACTGGGTTCTTAATCTGCTCTTGTCATATTCAAATTTATTTTGCCTTTGGTCAAAATATAGATGATTATTTTTTCAAGTTCACACAGGTTGTCTAAATGTTTCCAAGCTCATCCTTCTCTTTTGGTTTTACCACAAAAAACCAGACCCCCACCCCCACCCCAGATCCATGAAATCAAAGAGACTAAGAAAGTAACGCTGTTCTTTGCACAGTGAAAAAAAATTGTGAAAGAGAGGAAATGGAATTTTAAACTCATATAAACCTTTGGAATGTTCCCTTTTTTATATTATCAATGACACCTCTAGGGCTTACAGGAAAAGAGGTAGTAGAGAGTAAATACTTTTGACAGTGGAGCTGAGAGAATATTAAAAGTTCTGTGTTTAGCTGTCATGATAGTGAAAAAAGCCACCTTAGACTACTGAAAGGTGGCCTTAGCTTCCAGTATGCTATCTCACATTGTGAAATATTTTGTCTCTGTGGCTTTCCAATGAAATCTAAGAGAAGTGAGACTACTTTAACATTTTTTGAATGAATTTTAACATTAAATCCTGCTGGCTTTCCTTGTCACATATAGTTAAAGGTAGAGGTAACTTGTGAAGAGCAGAAAGCCCACTTGACATTGGAGTCAAACAGACTGTCCTGCTTGCCCAGCATGGGCCTTTGGATGAGGAATTTCACTGCCCCAAGCCTTCCTTTCTCCAGCTCAAGATGAAAACTCCTGCGGTTATTGTGAAGATTAGAACCAACACATACAATGCGTCATACAAAATGCACAGTTCTGATGCCTGATCAACAGTAGCAGGCACTCAATAAACACTACGTTGTTATTATTACTAGCATTACCACTACTACTGTCATTATTATTATTTTATCATCATTATCTTTGTTTTTGCCATCATGATTATATGCCTGTGCTTGTCACTCTACATCTTAGGTAATTTAGTTACTATCTTCGAGGGTTAGTCATCTAAAATAAGATCAATAGGATAAGCATATGCAATATATTAGCAGTGTCATTCTTTATCTGAAGTATTTCCATTAGGAAAGAGGGGAGGAGGAAGCTGTGAGCCTGCCTGGCATATGTGTTCACTTAAGCTAAGTGCTAATGCACTGACATTGGCAGCAGGAGTGGTGGACCTGCCAGCTTTTGTGAGGTTTCTGAAAGGGAGCGTTGTCATAAGGGGAATTCAGATAGAGCAGGGATGCAAATAACCTTACAGCAGGCATTGTGGCTACTCCTGGGCACTTGGTTTATTTATAGTTCAAAGCTGATCTGAAAGGCAATAAGAAAATGACTTAATGGCACCTCCTCAGCCTGAAGCAGGGCTTTCTTTTTTACATGGAGAGAATTCTGGACAAAATCCCAGTCGGCCTTATAGCCAAGCCACGCTAAGGGAGTGCCATGAGAGATCAGATCTCATAGGAGGCTGTAGCCCTGAGTGGCAGGCTGTGTACCTTTGTTTGTTTTGCTCTGTACTCTTCTTTCTCTCGCTGAGACGTCAGGCTACCTGTGACTCTTTCAGGAAGCCCTTGTTTTGTAAGCCATCTTTGTGAGCTATTTGGAGAGGATCCAGGGAAGTATGAACTGCAGTGACTAAAGAGTTGGACTAAGACCCATGAGGGAAGTCTAAAAGGGGTTAATTAGGTAGTCACGAAGGGCTGAGGGTAGTGGAACAAAGGTCTTCAAGTACACCCAGGGGGTCACACAGGAAGTAAAAAGGAATTATGTGCTGCCTCTAAGGAGAACAGAACAAGAGGCTAAATTCCAGTCAAAGAAGCCCAAAGCCCTGCTGTGAGTTCCCCTCCCAACATCCTTGCTGCTAAGTTATCTGTTTACACATAAATGAAAAAGAGAAGCAAAAGATCCCTCCTCACTGGGCCCCTGAGAGATGGGAGAAGAATGCAGTTCAATGAAGAGCTGACCTGGTTCTAGGCCCATGGCATCCTCCAAACCTCTCTTCTTCCAACCCAAAAGGGGATTCCATTTTTATCGCCTTCACAGCAACCTTTGCCTTTGTCACATCCAAAGTAGAACCATGTTAAAATCTGGAAGGATTAATGAGGTAATATAAAATAAGGTCACACACTCATTAAATAAAGGGGCTGAGCTGCTTTAATACCAACTTTGACATGTACCTGCTTTACTAGTTTCTATCTGTTTTTGTAGAGGCCAGAGTTGTCCAGTGGTTAGAATTCTCAGACTCAACTTTTGTCATGATATCTCTGTATCCTGAGGTGAACACAACAGCCTAGCAGGCAACCCCAAACTGCAGCAAGAATAAGTTTACCTCGAAAGTGGCAAAACTGGACCAGCTCAGGCTCTTGTGACTATAGATCTGTCTGGCCCCTTCTAAATTGGTGGACAGAAAGAATGAAGCCTTTATTGTTTGCAGATTTTTTGATGATGGCCATTCTGACCCATGTGAGGTGATACCTCATTGTAGTTTTGATTTGCATTTCTCTATGGGAAAAGAAAATCAAAAAAGAGTGGATACATGTATGTGTATCACTGATTCACTTTTCTGGACAACAGAAACTAACATAACATTTTAAATCAACTACCTTCCAATAAAAAGTTTTTAAAAAAAGAATGAAGCAATCTGCGTACTCACTTACGTAGATTTTTCTTCATTAAATGTCATTTTCTGTAGATCAAAATTGTGATTCCTGAATCCTCAGATGGACCCAGAGTGAAATTGTGAAGCCAGTGAAATATATTTTATACCTTCCCATTCAAACCAGGTAGCCATCTTCTCCCTCCTTCTCCACCATGTCTCAGGCCTGCCAAGTTAAAACGAATCAAATCATCACACAGAGTTATGGGAGAGAGAAAACCAGTCTATAACAGAGACCACTCTAGTTGAATATGCCTTAAAGAGCTGAGTGAATGTATCCATTGAGTTGGACCTGATAAACATAAGTTATCTAGCTTGGATTATTCATCCTCAGATTTGTTATCGTGGTGTCTAGTATTCCCCAGGTATTGGACAAGTTGTGAAGGGACAGAAGTGAACAGAAGAGCGCCCCCCCCCCTTTTTGTAGGAACATGAAGAAATATCTGCAGTATTATCATATCTTTGTCAATAGGAAAAAAATTGGCCTGACTCAAGTGTATGGTGCTGATGAAGAACGGTAGAAGAGAAGGTCACACGTTTAGATATTGAAGGGTACATCTTCCATGCCAGGAAGTTCGCACCTTACATTACAAGCCTTTTGGGGGGGGCGATGGAAACCTTTCAACATGGTCATGGTATAACTTGATTGGGTTCCCTGTTATTCTTGTTGGATGTTGGGTTTTGGCTTTTTGGTTTGGGGATTTTATTTTTTAATTTTAGTTTAGTTTTTTTTTGTCTGAAGTGTGAAGAATGGACTGAATTGAGGGAAATTTTGTGGGAGGAAGATCAATTATCAGCCATACAACGTAGAGATGAGAGATGGTTAAGGCCTAAACTAAGGCATTAAAATTAGACAAGAAGGAGAACACTTTGAAAAACATTGAAAAGGCGGAACTGACATAACTTGTAACTCTTTGATATTTGTGCCTTCTCAACGGAGAGTATCTGTGGCTTTTCCACCTTGCTCTAAAAGTTTGTAGAGTACAGAGAAAAAAAAAAACTCTGAAGGCCAGCAAATAAAAAAGAGTTGCCAAAATTTAATAAAGAGAAAAAGAATTATCCTTGGTGACTCCAAGTTCTGAATCTTACTTCCAGGTCTGGAAAGGTACTTGAAGAAATAAACTATCAATTTGCAACCTTCTCTGAGAAAAGAAGATCCTGAGTTGCAACCACAACAGCTTTATGAAAATCTGATTGTCCAGACCAATCTCATTTCCTTCGGTGCTTTAGTGACATGCCAGGGTGATAAGGAGAAAGCAACAGTTGTAATCCACCTGGACTTCAGCAGGAGTTTTGATTCTGATTTCACCTTACATGACATTCCTATTAACAAATCAAGGAGATACAGGCTAGCTCCAAGAGTGTACTCAAAAGGCGGCCAAATTGAAAGGAAACAGTACAAGGGATTCCCCTGTGGTCAATCTAGTTAATGTCTTTCCTAGTGGCCATTGAGGAGAGGACAAACCTTTGCTTCTTTGTGTGGGAAGCCGTTGCTAATATAATTTCAAGTTAATGATGGTAGTAAGGCAAATGTCCTTCCTTCTTAAACATAATGGAAATAGAAAAGGGGTAGGGGTCTACAATGAGAGAGAAAGATTCAAGATGGCAAAAGACAGATGAGACCATGTGAATAAGCCGATTGCAGAGGTTATTATTCACACAAGTGTGAAAGTTGGCTGAATTCCCAAACTAAAATCATAATACCACCTCCCACCATCCTCATCAGGCTTCATGTCCAAGTTTAAGATAGGCTTAAAATATTTGAGCTCACTCGGTTTGAGTTACTTGGTAGTACTTGAGAATGGGGAAAAAAAAATGAGTTTTTTAAGGAACAAATTTTGCTTGTTCTTCATGTATACAAGAAGAACAAGGGCAGGATTCTGGACACAGTAAGAGTTGGATAGTGGATGTAGGATTAGCTCAATGTATACATATGTTAAATAACTTGCTTGGAATGACTCCAAGGGGGGCTAACCATACCTATGCCAGCTCTAACTGCTGAATGATATCTGAATTTTTACCATTTCCCTTTTTAGAAATGGGAACTAAGATGAACTGAGCCATTTGTATGACCCGAACATCATTCATGTCCTATGCCTTCTTACAGAACCCTGCATGACGTCACCATCCTCTCCATCCTACAGTGAAGGAACTGGGGCTCAGAGAGGCCATATTCACTTACCCTGAGTCACAAAAGCAGTTGTACAGCCCGTATTTGAAGCTGGGTTTGTCAGCTTCAGAACCTGCTTTCTTTCCATTTTATCACATTAAAAAGCCAGTCTTTTAAGTTGTCATTTTCTTATACCTTGAGAAAGTTGGCATTTCTATTGGTGGCTAATTCTTCACACTTTAGTGTGAATATTTTTCAGAATCATCTCAGAACCTAGAGGGAGAAAAGGGTATTGTAAAAAAGGTGAGAGCTGACCAATTAGGAGGAGTTGGGGGATGCGTAAGATACAACTCAGGAAACTGAGAACAGCAAAGACAAACTTCAGAAACATATGTCTTGGCTAATCATGTGTCTGATGGCTCTTCATAGAAGATAGAGTGAAAGAGATTAGTAAAAATTCCAGCAATGGGGAAAATCTCACAAGGGCACCCACCCACCCCCACCATAGATACTCAAACACACACACACCACACCACATATCACACACACACACACGCAAGCATAGATTAGACTAACAGCTGCCCTAACATAAACTAAAACCTTAGACATGCTCCACTGTCACATCCTCACTTTAAAGATAGATAGGCTGGTACAGAGTGATATATTCCTACATGCAGAGTCTTTCAGCTACCTGTGGCTAAAGGCGCACTCAGTCCTAGATCTTCTGGCTTTCAGTGGTCCAGTCTCCACTCCTGGGACTATAGATTTGTTATAGTTTAGGTTCATACCTGTCTGAAGCCATGAATTTGATCAAAGTACTTTCTTTTGGGACCTTCTAGTTCTTTTAGTCCATGGGTTGTTTTCTAGCTTAAAATATAAAACTAGAAACTAGAAAGCTATGGTAGAGGATATTTGCTATTTTTAATTTTCCAAAATCGATTTATTCCCCCCTTCTCATGATAACATCAGGCTGATTTGATTTGGGCATTTCCTCCTTCCCATTCATGGAAAAGTAGAGGAGTTTAACTACAAAAAGATTCCTTTGATGCTGGCTGATATTTTTACTTGTGAGGTTGTGACCCAGTGTGGACAAATGAGATATGAAGAGGCATTTGCTAGGGGTTTCTGGGAGAAAAGTTTTCACATACTTTAGGTAAAGCTACAAGAAGAGGCTGCCATTCTTCCTCTAGATGGCATGGAGTTGAAGTGTGAGTTCTAGAACTAGTATGACCATTTCTCTTTCTGATTCCAGCCCATCGAATGTACAAAGAAGGGCAAAATACATAAAAGTGCAGCCCAGGGAAAGAGAGGATTGATGGCACCAAGAATCTCAGCATTAAATTGCACTGGAAGGCATATATATAATTGACCATTAAGTTTCATTTTAAATTTAAGTCACTTTGGATTACGTTTTCGTCACTTCCAACCTAAGCATCTCAACAAGATCTAGCTGTACTTTTTTTGTATCAGCGAAAATTAAACCACAGTGTGGTTGACTGGTTGACTAATTCTCCATAGAGCATAAAATCTAGTTAAGGAAAGGGGAATAAACTACCGGGATAAACGAAAGGAAGATGGGCCAGTTGATACTAAGTATTCCCAAGGCCTTGGTACAGAACAAAAGCTAAAGGTTTAGGGGAGTTTAGAGAGGCGTAGGGTCCCTTCAACCTAGGGTTATTAGGGATGCTTTGGGGAAGAGGTAAGATTTGAGCTGGCTCTTAAAATAGAAAGTGTGTAGCTGTAATGGTACTGATATCTACTGTCTTAGAAAACTGGGTGGGGATCCCTGAGCTGCTAGGGTTTGACAGTTTCAGGGAGAACACATTCCCCATTCTAAGGGTTTCTACATGGAGGACCTTCATCTAGAACAGTGTTCTCAAAGTGGGGTTTCTGGATCAGCAGCATCATCATTATCTGGGAATTGTAGGAAGCGTAAATGTTCAAGTCCCAACCCAGATCTACTGATTCAGAAGCTCTGGGCATGGGGCCTAGCAATCTGTGTTTTCACAACCCCTCCAAGTAATTCTAATATACTCTCAAGTTTGAGAACCACTGATCTCAAGTGGTTCTTCAAGCGTCCTTAACTGAGTGTTCATGAACTTGGATGAGGAAAAAAAAAAAAAAGAAGAAGTCGGTCTTTATTTTCACTGATCTCTAACTGAAATTTAGCATTTCCCTCCATTATGGACAGTAAGCCAGAGTGGTATTTAGCATTTATTTACATCACCAGTAGAAATCAGAGGGTATTTTCATATCTCACGTCAGTGGTTGCCGATAAACTGTCACTAACACTCATCGCTACTTTGAAATATGGTAATTATTAGGCCTGTGCTGGATCTTATCATTAACGTGCTAATGAAGAAACACACATATTATTATATCTCAAATTTTAAAAAATATTTTGATAACTGCATTTTAATGTAATTCATTTCCCTAGCTGTCTGTCTCCTATGTGTTTCTTAATTGGTTCCAAACTCAGGCAGGGAAGAAAAACATCATTTATTGGCCTTCTAAAACTTCATCAGTCTGTGCATCTATCTCCTTCTCTTCGTTTTCTTCTGGGAATATGCTAATGTGAAGGAGACGATGCAGGAAAACAGGCAGCCCCTTCTCCACTGGGAGGTTTTTGAATTGTTCCTTAAGTAACATTGGTACCAAATGCCGGACAGAAGCTGCAGTGATGTTCTTCCTTCTCAGGTATCCTGGAATCAGAGCTATAAATTAGTTGGGTCATTGCCCTTTAAAAGAGGAGGAAAATATGAGGTGAAAATAGTCAAGGTCATTGTTCTGCATCCAATGAATTCTGTGAACCAGCTATAAAGATTCTTCCTTAGCCTCCCAGCACAGAGCCTAAAAGCTCTACAGACAGACACTGGCTGACTTTCTCGATCTACAGATTAGACTTTTTCCCTAAGCAGCTCTTTCTCCTCTTTGTCACTATTAACTTGTTAGACAAAATATTGTTAACCTTATTACGAACTAAAATGGAGCAATGTGATTACAACATTTAGCTCTGCAATATGTAAGGATGTAAAGCCAATCAAAATGTTGTCTCTGGAATTTGAAGAAAGGACCCCAAATCAGCCTAGTTCCATACAAACATCTACTACTTGTAGAAACACTTACTGTAAATATGGCCCTATGATGGTGACTTTCCTTTTATCATTCACAGTAACACCATGAGATGGAATTACCATTATTCATCTTTTACAGATGAGGGCACTGAGTTTTAAGAGAGTTAAAGATAACTTTCCCAAAGTGAGTGAAAGAGGTGGGGCTAGGATTCACATCCTGACCTGGACATCAGAAAGCCCAGACTCTTGGATATATCAGCCTCTTCAGTGCAGCTCTAATTTACCATCCCTCTCCCAACAGTCATGTAGCTCCAGTTCCAAATTTATGAATATTTAGGGTTCTCGACTCTGTGTTTTTCACAATTTATCTAATTTAACAACTATGTTACATGAGTCATATTATCACCTTATATAGATAAGCAAACCAAGACTTATGAAATGGAAGACATTTACTTGAGGTCAAACCATATGGCTAGTAAAGCACCAGAGCTGACATATAAGCCCCAGTCTCAAACTAAGTCCAAATTTTATAAATTCTGGTAAATAATAGGCTTTAGTGACAGGATTCTTTATCCGCAGAATCTTGGCCCAGCAAATTCTATCGGAGACAGCTGGAGGGGCACATAGAAGGATACACCCTCATGTAGCCACATAGAGGGATACAGCCTCATGTAGCATCAATGCTTTGGGACACCACTGTCTCTTGTACTTCCAATCTACCTGCATTTCCAGTAGGAATATTCATTTGTTGTCTCCAAATCCTAGTGAAGTCTTCTGATTCCTATTTCAGACAGAATGGGAATACTTTACATAACACAGCAATAGCATTTCTGTACATGGCATATAGCCCTTTTGGAATTTTGATTGGAAAGACTGATATAATTGTCAAATCTCTCAGTTCTGATGAAAAGTGAAGACTAGGAGGACAGAGCAGCTTTGACGTTTGTCAGCTCATTAGCAGGAATCTTCAAGGCACATCTCCAACTCTGGGTGGTCAATCATGCTCAGTGTTAACACAACATGACTGGCCCTTTGGGCAAAGAAGACACCTTATCCCCCCTTACAAAATAATTGCATAAAGAGATTGGGATATAAGG
Source organism: Kogia breviceps (assembly GCF_026419965.1). NCBI lineage: Eukaryota > Metazoa > Chordata > Mammalia > Artiodactyla > Physeteridae > Kogia > Kogia breviceps. The sequence continues at coordinate 84,107,700 of NC_081317.1, forward strand.
TCAAAACTGAGCTAGCCAGGCATAAAACGGCCCATGCTTAATTTGGTTGCTTAACGGGGGAAAAAAAAAACTGCTCTTTTGAGCAACAGTTGTTTCGGCCATCCTTTGCATGGAAGTAGTCGACATAATTGTGCTAAGTAGTGTGAAAGGGAAACCTACTTCAAGGCTAATATGATAATGAGTATTGTCTGGGAGACTGTAGAAAAGGCAGTTAGTAATATAATTTTTCACGCTTTTTTGTTGTTCAGCTAAAAATAAAAGTCTCATTAAAGTGAATTTTAAATGAATTATACTTCTCCATTTCTCTTGCAATTAATTTTTGGGCAGCCCAATTGCAATTTGCAATTGATGCCTTTACGCGGAGCAGGGCGGCGTGAATCGCTTGGGGACCGGCAGAGGGCAGTGCTGAGCTGAAGCTGAAGCTGGAACCTTGCTTCTGGCTGTAAAATTGTGCTTGTTATTAAATGAAATCTTAAGGCTAACTTAGCCACAGCGGAAATTAAACTGCTAATTATGTGTGTCTAAACCACTAAAACTGGGGCCAGTTGTTGCTCAAGATTTCAGAAACACCCACCTCTTCTCCTTGGTTTTAAAATATGTAATTATGCCTAGAAATAGTACCTATTAATGATTTTATACAATTAAAAAAAATCTTTTAACAGTTGTCTATTCTCATAGCCTGTCCCTTTCTAAGTAAATAAACAAAAATTCGTAATATTGGTTAATTTATGGGGTTTTGTTTGTTTCTTTGTTTTTCCAATTCATCTATGTCAATGTTTTTATAAAATCGGAGTCATCCATGTTCAGGCCACATAGAGCAGTATTCTAATGGATTCAGGCAGGTTGACCACATTGTTTTTATAGCACTTTCTTAAAAAACAGGTTTCTCCAGAGGCAAAAATTTCAAAGATTTGGAAGATTTGGAGAGAAGCAATTCTGATTTGGAAAGGAAAAGGAGTGATGATTGGACAAATGTTCGTATGCATTTAGAAAGGTGATATCATTGTGAACTTATCCTCATGACAAGGAAATAAAAAACATATCGCAAAGTAAGTGAGGAGTCAGTGACTGGCCAAGATTATTTTAGGTTCTTTGCTCCGTGCCAGGCAACCTGATAGCTGTCCCTAAATTATCAGATAAGTGAAAGAAAAAGAAGTTTAATACCAGGTTTTAACAAAAATATGAATACAAATCGACAGTGAATGTCTATGTTACAATGAATAATTTGAATAATTTGCATGGCTCAGGCCCTTCAGTTTGCAAATAGCTTTTTAGTTAGATCTCTTGTAGTTTCTGTAGATCAACAGCATCACCTGGGAGCTTGTTAGAAATGCAGAATCTCAATCTACTAAGTCAGAATCTGCATTTTAACAAGTTTGCAGAAGATTGGATTGCACCTTGAGTTTGAGAACTACCATTTTAGGTCTTATCTCCGGTAATGTACTTTCTCTGAAAAGGGCATCCTTCCAGCTTTCAGTTTAGAGACAGTTCATAAAGCAAACTCTTACTTAGAATCAATTCAAAGAAGTTTTAGTGGTTGTAGTCGTTTTCCTCTTTGTAAAAAATAAAGCCTTCTGAAATCTTTAATGGTGCTTTTTTTCCAGCTGGTTTTAACTGGACCTAAAACATTGGCCAGTCATTATCCAGAGTCCTGGAAGAATTAATGCACAGAGGACATGGTGTTTGCATATTTCTTTTCAGTGTTTCTAGTCTTGCCGAAGATGGTGAAATGTTGTAGGTTTACCATCCCTTGCGTTGACTTGGCTCTCCAGTTGGTTCTATGCTTTTCATGGGTTTCATGAAAGGACGATAATCACCTATTTTACTTATCCATCAAGATCTATGAACCAGAAACTTTTTCCTCCTTCCTCAAGCAAGAAGGGCAGCATGGCTAGGTCAACCAGTCAGAGTAATGAGGCTCTCCTGCTTAGAAAAGTGAGATTAATCTAAATCAAATACTTTTCACCTTGGCAGTTTTAACTAATTCCCGCAGGAAAGTACAAGAAATACGTGAAGTCTCCATAGTCGTGCAAGCCTCCTGGTACTGGGAGGCAGGTAATACCTTTTATGCTTGTTAATATCTTAGCCTTCTAGGTTCTACGACTGATTCAAAGAATGGCTAAGACTCCTCACCCCAGCATTACAAAGAAATGCAGCTTAGAGGGAGGAAGACCAAAAGTCCCGGGCTGCACTGTGAATGACTTTAGTCTGTGGCGATAGCTCTGGCTGCCTTGATTAAATTGCTTCCCGCATTGTCTTTCTGCCTCTGTCCCAGCAATCATCAGAGGATCTAGGCCACTAGGATTTGAGGGCTGTTCTGTGGGATATTCAGGCTGCAGATTAGAGAGGTTTCCTTCCTCCTGCAAGATGCATATGCTTTTCAGTGTGCGATCTGCAGGGACCATGCTGGGGGCGGGGCGGGGGGACTCAGAAGAGGACAGCTCAGGTGTGCTATGGCTCCTGGGGTGTGGGGAGCCTCCCTTCTCTGAGGCAGTGAGGCTGTCTGAACACCTGAGGTCCGCTCAACTGGAAGGGCTCCGTGGATAACACTGCAGGGCTTCTCAGATGTGTTCTCCCCTCCACCTTCAACAAAAGGACAGGTCTTACTTAACGGAGGCCCACTTTTCTTGGTTTGTCAAACAGAAGCTGCTGTGGAAACAGGCTAGATTTTATTTGACTTTGTGGGCACTGACCTAGGACTCTTCTCTGAAATTCTCCCCAAACTTTTTAGCAGGAATAAATTGTCAAGAGTGATCAAGAGAAAAGTGTCTCTGTACCCAGAACAAGGTGTTTATTCATGAGCCTTTGGAGATTATGTTGGTTTTTCGTTTTTGTTTTTGTAATGTCAGTTTTATTGGGGTATAATTTACCTAGAATAAAATTCATTGTTTTTTTTTTAAGTTCTATGAGTTTTGACAAATGAAACCACAATCAATGTATTGAACATTTTGATTACCCCCAACATCTCTGGAACCCCTTTATAGTCCACCCCCACCCATATCCTCTGCAATAACTGATCTGCTTTCTGTCCCTATAGCGTTGTCTTTAGTCCTGAAAGATTTATTTAATTAAAAAAAAAAAAAAACTCTCTTTTCTCACAAGAACTAACGAATAGGTCCAATTAGTACAATAAGATCTAGTTAAGGGAACAGGTCTGGAGTCAGATAAATACAGGTTTCAATCCTGACTCTGCCTCTTTGCTCACACTGATTTGGGGTATATTACTTAATTTTGTCAAGCCTCAGTTTTCTCATCTATTAAATGGGGTAATAATCAGCAACATTTATTAAATACCACATTACTTGCTCAGACTTGTTTAAATGACTGTGAGGTGCTACCCTACTGATGTAATAACTAATTTCTTTTCTTTCATGTTACTTGTTACTTTGCATTTAATCTTACTGCCCATATTAGAGGGTAGGGATCCTAAATCATCTGTGTTTTATCCTCCACAACTCCTGTCAGAGTACATGTCTTAGTCTGTTCAGGCAGCTATAACAAAATACCACAGACTGGGTGGCTTATAGACCTCAGAAATTTATTTCTCACAGTTCCGGAGCCTGAGAAGTCCAAGATCAAGTTACATTCCATGTGTGGTGAGGGCCCACTTTCTGGTTCATAGACTGCTGTCTTCTTGCTGTAACCCTATATGGCAGAAGAGATGAGGGATGTCTCTGGAGCCTCTTTTATAAGGACACTAAATTCCACTTATGAGGGCAGAGCCCCCTCAAAGGCCCCACCTCCAAATACCATCACATTAGGGATTAAGGCTTCAACAAACTAATTTGGGGAGGTCATGAACATTCAGTCTACAGCAGTACGTAACAGCCATGCAAAACCAAATCACATAAAAGAATATTAAACAGTACACTGAAAAGTAAACACATTCACATTGTTGTATTATTGCTACATATATAGGTATTCATAAATGATTATATTATTGATATATGTTTTTAAAATTTACATAAACAATATATTTTTGCATCCTTTTGTAACTTTTTCCTATTTATGGTTTTTTGGACTCATCCATTATTTAACTACTAAATAACATTACATTTCATGAATAAACCAGTCTGTTTCTCCATTCTGGTGTCCAGGGACAGTTTGGGTGTTTCCGTGCTTTTGCTGTGCAAATGTACAAATGAATAGGAATGATACTCACCAAGCTAAGAAGTGGTTTCCTTTGGGGAGAGGACTGAGAGGAGAAAAGGAGGCAGATGGGGAGCTTTAGCTGTAGCTGTAATATATCGTTTCTTTAAGAAAAGAAAAGGAATAGCGCCCTGGAGCAACAGAGCTAGCAGATGTTAATATTCATCTATTAATTCAGGATGATGAATTCATGAGTGTTCATTATATTCGGTATTCTCTATATTTTAAATTATTCTATAATTAAAAAGATAATTACATATAAAAAAGTACCAAAATAAAAATCAACGAACATGGTTCTATCCTGGAGTATATAAACATTATTAGTGGCACTCTTGAATGTTTCATAACTAATGAAATTTCTTCCATGACCAATGTAAGATATTTGTGACATATCCTAGTTGGTTTGGTAATGAAAAGTCAAGAGTCCAGCTTTCCCCTGATAAGTGCCACTCCTTCATCAATGGTAACTGAGCTCTGCAATGTTTTCCTGTAAGGATCTAACTGTGTTTTTTTTCCTGCTGTTCTTGTTTTTGCTGTTGTGGTTGGAAGCAGTGAGTTTCAGGCACTAAGAAATAGGCACAGAGCCCCTTTAAAAATAACTAGATGAGGTTTGTATGTTAAAGAGAAAAGGGTTATGGGGCATCTAGTAATTCATCTCATCAAACTCTGCTGTTAGCAGAACTTGGCTAATACAGGGCACCAAGGGAATCAGCATGCTTTTGCCTTCATTTTACTCATCTTTTACAAAATAAAGGGAACTTGGCTTTGGAGAGGAAATAGCTAAGCTTTGGAAATAGTTGTGAGGCTTATCCCATTCTTTCATTCTGATGACTTTCCCTGGTATTTAATCCCATCTTCCCCTTCTTCTGTGACTACGCTTATTAGCATGCTCTTTGGACAGCTAAGAAAACAAACAAAGCTATCAAAATACAGCTTACACCAAGTTCCCCTGGCTGCGGTGGCAAGTCAGCATGTTTCCCTGCCCCCTTGTGGCTTGATTACAGAATTCCTGCTGCGGTTACCCCCATGGCTCATTACCCTGCCTCTGAAATGCTGAAGAACGAAAGGTCCAAGATTCAGCTCTGCCACTGGCTGCAGAATAAATGGACACTGTTAGTGACTGGGCTTGATCTTACTGACAGCATTTGCTCCTTAAGGGACTGTGGGCTCCAAAATATTCCTGCTCTCAGATGACCTGAGATGGCTTGGACTCCAAGCCCAGAGGTCCATGATCTCATCTTCCATATGGAAAGGCTGAGTCTGCACAATAGGTCATAAGCTGGACCGATAGGCACTTGAGAAAAGTCCTGGCTTCAGAGTGAGACTTCCATCTGAGTTTGTGACATGATCTCCAAGACCAACCTTGCTTGCCAGAACCAACGAATAATCATTTTATGACAGTTGAAGAGGCTGCATTTTACTACAGAAGATCTATTAGGTGGAGGTTTGAGCTGAGTGTGATATGTAATGCCATGTAGAGTGAGATGTAGCTTGCTATTGTTTAATATATAAGGGGCAAGGTTTAATATTAAGCAGACCATAGAAGGATTTCATGGCTAGACTATCATGAGAAACCTTTAAAGTAGGGCATAGATGAGAGCAAGTTAGGACAGTAATTAGTTATTCCCAAACTATAACAGTACTGAAGTCCGTCATGTGTGATTGAAACCATGCAACTCAGACTGGGACCTGAACCCACATGCCGGGACTCGAACCTGGCCAAAACCCACAGTCTTCCAACTGAGTTCACACACCTGGTTTCAGGACTTAACGAAGCTCAGGTTCTTGATGTCTCATGGCAGAAAGAATTCAGTGAGAGACAAAGTGATAGGTAAGAAGTGGATTTATTTAGAGAGAAACACAGTCCACAGACAGAGTGTGGGCTATCTCAGAGGGCGAGAGCTGCACCAGGGTATGGGGTTGTCAGTTTTTATAGGGGTGGGTAATTTCATAGGCTAATGAGTGGGAGGAGTATTCTGGTTATTGGGGGGAAGGGGCGGAGATTTCCAGGAATTGAGCCACAGCCCACTTTTTCATCTTTGATGGTCGGCCTCAGAACTGTCATGGTGCTGGTGGGTGTGTCATCTCGCTGATGTGTTAAAATAAGTGTATACTGAGGTTCAAGGTCTAATGGAGGTCGACTCGTCTGCCATCTTGGACCTGTTTGGTTCTAATCAGGTTATGTCATATCCTCGGGCTCTGTCATTCTTTTAAAGGTTGTGCCCTGTCTCCTTCCCTCCTGTTTCAGGATCATCATTTAATTTAGTTCCTCAAAGTGTGCCCTTCCAAAATTTCTGTTTACCAAGAATAGGCGGAAATGCAATCACCGCCCTAGAATTTTTTTTAAAAAAATCATGTATGTTGGGTCATTTTCATTTCACAGACAGAAAAACTGAATCACCAAAGGAAGCATCCCCATAGCACAGGGAGATCAGCTTGGTGCTTTGTGTCCACCTAGAGGGGTGGGATAGGGAGGGTGGGAGGGAGAAGCAAGAGGGAGGAGATATGGGGATATATGTATACGTATAGCTGATTCACTTTGTTATAGGGTGGAAACTAACACACACCATTGTAAAGCAATTATACTCCAATAAAGATCTTAAAAAAAAAATTTTGTAACAGATTTCACAGTAGATCAGTAGCAGAGCAGGAAAGAGAATCAAGGGTGTCTCATGCCTTAGATAAGAATTCTTGTGTCTAGAGCAGACTTTCTCTCCATAACAGTAATGAATGGCTTCACTGCTTCCTAATGCACCATGTGCCTTCATCAACTTGTCCTTCTAGGCTGCTGGAGGCACCAGGTCACTGTGTCACAATGCAATGTCAAAATGTCACAGTAATATCAGTTGGGTGATAGCAACGGGGACACAAGCCAAGAGGTATGGACATGTCAACACTTTTGTCATGCAGCGTATAGTGTTATTTTCTGTATCAGCATTCAAAAAAGGTGCTTGGGAATAACATAGAAACTAAAAAAAAAAAAAAAAAAAAAAAGAATCTCTGCCCCCCTGGTAAAATGGTTCATCATCTGCTTGCTATCCTCAGCTTTTCATCAGGCACTCATATTTGATTTGTAGTTTGAAAAATGTAAAAACAAGGATAAAGCTACACTTATGCTAATGTTGTAATTGTGCAGGTACTTTTGCATAATAATTACAGCTCTTACCTTCTACTCTATAGGGGTACAAATGGCCAGATTTATAATATGTTGTATTAGAATAAATAATAAAATATATGTGCAAGCTCAGTACCATTCCTTTATATCTAAAGTAAAGCTAAGAAAACCTTAGAAAACAGTATATATGTATATATATATATATATACACACAAAAATTATATACAGAGAATATATGTAATTATATAATATATGTATACATATATATTCCATTATTTTAGTCCAGAGGGAAATAAAACACTAAGATGTAAAGGAATAACTATTTTTTGATGCATTACTTTCCATTCTCCAAACTGAAATCGATTTTCCTGATGAAGTTGTTGATAGGATATATAGATATATTGGTGAATTTAGACATAGATCATATGTATTCTCCATCCTTCGGCTGGTTTTTCTCATTCCTTCTGTTTCACCATCTTGCTACTTCTCCACCTGCTGGTGCCCTCACTCTGCACCCTGCCCATGCCCCATTCTACTACATGGCTTCATTGGGTCTAGATGACTCTTTTCATTATAAATTAGGGATATCCAACCATGTCCCTGATGTAGAGTTTCTGGAAATATGTTTCTGTGGCCCACCTTAATACACTGAATCATCTAGGATGCTTACTAAAAATGCTCATTAATAGTACCTACCCCAGACTTACTGAAACAGATGTGTTTTTAACAAGCCTCCCTGTCTTCCATTTTTATGCACGTTCAAATTTGAATTTCACTTCCCTAGAGCAGTAATCCTCAGTAGGGATGTGCACAAACCTGGGATGTTTCTTAAAAATGCAGGTACAGGGAATTCCCTGGCGGTCCAGTGGTTAGGACTTTGCCTTCCAATGCAGGGGGTGCACGTTCGCTCCCTGGTCGGGGAGCTAAGGTCCTACATGCCTCGGGGCCAAAAACCAAAACATAATACAGAAGCAATATTGTAACAAATTCAATAAAGAGTTTACAAATGGTCCACATCAAAAGAAAATTCTAAAAACATAAAATGCAGGTATAGTCACTGTAGAACTGGCAACTCATCCATTAGGTTTGGTGGTGATGGTGATAGCTAGTAGAGTTCAAATTATCCCACCACATGCCAATTTGGAAATAATGTTATAATATCTGAGGAGTATCTCCACCACAAGGACTGAGAATCACTTCCAGGAAGATCATTATTAGTGATGGGGGATTTCCTTTCCCAGGAATGTGTTGAAGTATGAATATGTTGAGAACAATAGCTCTTGGGTTTTGTGATGCTCTTCAAAGCAAGTAGTTAGAAGAAAAAAAAAAAAAAGACACTACACATTTAATTTATTTATTTTATTTATTTTTTTTTTTTTGTGGTACGCGGGCCTCTCACTGTTGTGGCCTCTCCCATTGCGGAGCACAGGCTCCGGACGCGCAGGCTCAGCGGCCATGGCTCACGGGCCCAGCCGCTCCGCGGCACGTGGGATCTTCCCGGACCAGGGCACGAACCCGTGTCCCCTGCATCGGCAGGCGGACTCTCAACCACTGCGCCACCAGGGAAGCCCTTAATTTATTTTTATATTATAAAAGGTAATTGTATATGGTAATACAGGAACTAAATAAATTTCTTATATAGTAGAAATGTGATATAATAAATATCACAAGCTTTTTTTCTGGTTCTATTCAACATAATAATTTTGAGGGGCAAGTAAGTCTAGAAAATGCTAATTTTTTTAATTGCTACTTTTGGTGGCTATGAAAATATACCACTCATATTAGAGAGCATCACTGACTGATGGCCCTATCTGCTGACCCTCGGAATCAACAATCACATTTGCACCAAAGCCACACTTCTCACAGGCTACTCCCAGCCAATGCCTGAGCATTGGAATAAGGCAGGATTATTCCAGTGAGATTTGCAGAACTTCTGATATAGTGACTTCGGTTTAAGGGCTTCCCATGGCCTGGCTGAATCTTTCCTGGAACTGCACTGCAGTTCACAACTCTTCCTACTCTATCCTTCTTCCTTCTCTTTCTCCTTCCATAGGTGTCAGAGCTACATTATGGTCTGACTAAAGGCTCTCCCTGCCTCTTCTTGTTCCCTCTCCTCGTCTTCTCTTATTCTCTCCCCTAATAAACCTCCTGCTTGTCTAGTCCTGTCTTGATATCTGCTTCTTGACAGGCCTGAACTAATACACTACGCATCATTGAAAGCACTAATCATTTTATGTTCTGTCCACTGCACCAAATACATTCACACACACACACACACACACACACACACACACACACACACACACACACACACACACACACACACACACACACCCTGGCTAGACTGCTCATGCTTTCCTTGCATTACCTTCTTCTTCTTGGCTCCCTTCCCGATCTCTTTCTTATGGTTTCTTGTTTCTGATGAATGACAGTGAGTGGTAGTATATTTTTAAAATAAGATATTCTTCTCTTGGCATTTTAATTATATATTGTATCTTCTTGTTACTAAAATGCTTCAAACAGTAAAGATGCAAAGGATTCCTAAAAACCCCCTAGGAAGAACTTCTACTTGTGGCAATTTCAGTGCCTAGTTAGGAAGATATTTGGGGGTCAGAGGCCCCTTAAATCACACTCTGTAGTAACTGTCTACTGCAGTTGCTTCTGTGTAATGGTATAGCCGTCACTCCCTTCTTCTTTCCCTTTCCACTCCTGCCTCCAAAGCAAGGATGAAAGCTAGGAAAGTTTTCCCTCTTCTCCAAATTACCATAATAATTCCATTTCCTGCCATACCAAAGAAGAAAGTCGCTTTAAGAGTTGTATTTGTTTGACCTCTGTTGGAACGATCATGTGAGAAAAATGAGAGTCTACTGAGTGATGAAGTTTAATATAAGTAGTTACACTCAAGCATTACGAAGTAAGAAAAATGGAGGAATGAGGGGGGAAATCCCACAGCTGTAAAGTCATTGTCAACCATGACTATTTATGCAGTTACACTTTCTGCATCTCAGCTAATATAGGAAAAAAGCTGACACCCTAAGCTAGTAACCACTGCAAATACATCCTGAATGTTGAACCCCATAGTACTTAAGGTCTGTGGCAGATAGAATAGTACTTCCCAATTTTTATTAGAGCCTTCACAATGTTTCAGAAAGAATTATGTCCCTTAACAGAACATAATACATAATACATTTTCCCAATTGAAGTAGACATTGAAATGATCGTTTAAAAACTGGTATGTAAATATCAGGCCTAACATTCTTTCTAATTGCCTCCATATTTATCCCCAATTAATTTATTTACTTGTTCTCTTGCTAAATTTAGAATGAAAGTTCATCTCTTTCTTTGGATGACTGGTACCTATACCAATGGGAAGGATAATAAAAAAGTAAACATGAAAGCGGTCTTATCTGCTAAGCAAGTCGTTTTAAAAACTAAAGTTGCAAATCAATTATGTTAGCTGATGATGGACTTTATCAGTGGTGAGATTAGCCACTCTTTGATACAGTATTTTACTCACTCATTTTAACCACTTTATCCTCTTCTTTGCACATGAATTCTTAACTCAGAAAGAATGCCTTTGGGACAGTGGTGAAGAAGAAAATAAATGTAATAGTGTCTCATTACTAAAGAAAATAATCTGATTTCTTAGTTTTTCAAATTCTATAATAATCTGAATCCAACCTACCTTTCTGATATTATATTTCTGCTACCCTGTACATGTACCTTACACCCCATCCAAACCAGACCACTCACTCTTTCCAGAGCACTAGGGGGACATACTGGCCTCCAAGCCTTTTGTTCATACTATTCTGCCATCTTAGAAATCATTAAGATGCAGTCTTTGAGCCCCTGGCAACCATTCTACTCTGTTTCTATGAGTTTGACTTTTTCAGAATCCACATATAAGTGAGATCATGCAGTGTTTTTCTTTTTCTGTCTGTCCTGTTTCACTTAGCATAATGGTGACTATAGTTAATAATATTGTATTATATACTTAAAAATTGCTAACAGAATAGATCTTAAATGTTCTTACCACACACATACACACACACACACAAAGATAACTATGTAAGATGATGGATTTGTTAACTAAACTTATTGTGGTAATCATTTTTATAATATACATATATATCAGATCATGATATTGTACAGTTTAATCTTGCACAATGTTATTTGTCAATTATATCTCAATAAAGCTGAAGGAAAAAGATGCAGCCCATCTCTTAAGGACCTATTCATACCTCACTTTTCCATGATGACTTTCTTAACTCACCAAGCAGGAAATAACCCCTGTATCATTGAAACAAACAGAAGAAAAAACAGTTTACAATCACAGATTCTGGAGCTGGAGTCTGGATTAAAATCCAAGCTCCACTGCTGTGTGATCTTGAACAAGTCACCTAACCTTTTTTGAACTTTAACATCCTGGTCTGTTAAATAAGGAAAACAACAGTTTCAACAAATGTTTGTTTTGAAAACTAAACTAGATAAATTATGATTATTATGCTTATGTTTTGGTATAGGTTTTTCCCATATAGCTTTACAGTGTTATTGTTTATTTACAAGATTTATTTCTCCTAGTAGTTTGTAAGCTCTTTGAGGTTAGATATTGTGATATTGTGTTTTTTCATGTCTGTATCCACCACAGTTACATATTAATGGTGGATGTTCAATGGCTTTTTTTTTTTTTTTTTTTGTAAGTGGATAAAACACAGAGAATGAATTCTGACTTCTATGTCTGTTCTCACAATAGTTAATCCCATTTGGGGGTAAAAGTAACAGTCATAAGAACAGCAACTGTGATATGAAGACAAATGAGAAATTTACCTTTAGGGACTTCAGGGAAGGAAACATCTGGACATGATTTACTGGAGTAAACTTTTGGTGTAGCTTCAACTTTTCCTATCCCTAAGCATCTGTTTCCAAGCTGTTGTTGTTTTTTTTTAAATAAAAATTTTTCAGGTAGGTCTAAAAGCCAACAGATTCCAATAGTCCCAGTGTAGAGAAAGGACAGCTAAAGGGGTTGCCAGCTGAGAAGATTTACAGGGAATCCTACTACTGGGGACATACATCAAAGCCAGATGACGCCTCTAGCCAGATGCTGGGTCTAGTTAAGCTAATACTGCTGGTCTCCTTTCAGACTTCAATCAATTGGACTAAACTAAAAATCTGCCTTGCCGCTCTGAATTTACACCTAGAAACCAACTGTGAATGTTGTCCTCATTGTTATCTAAAACATACTGATATGTATTAAATATGAATCCCATGTGAACGTAATTATCTTTCTATATATGACTGGTGATTAAAAGTTTGCAAAATTCTGTAATTACTTTTAACATTATACCTGATTTTGTCCTAGGACAACATAATTTGATCATGAAAATTAGTGGTAAATGGTTTTGAGACATAGGATTTTGTTTAGGTTCTTTGTAGATACACTCTGTTTCTGTTGGGTAAATACACTCTGTTACTGTCTGTAAAGTAGAAAGGTGCCACTGTATTCCTGAAGGCTCTGTTTTCTCTTTACTGCCATTAAAGATTTCTTTTATCAGGGGAAGGAGAAAATGAGTAAACAAGCATGCCTCAAAGCCCATACACCCTCAAGTAGTTAGTGCATTGCTAGAGAATAGAGCCCAAAATGAGGAAAGTAAGAATAAAAACCTGTTTTGTTTTAGTTGTTATTTGAAATACTAACGTTTTAAAAATACAGATTGAACTCTGTATTCAATACAGTAAAGCTTCCTTAGAATGTCCTTGAATTCTTTAAATTTATATTCTAAGTAAGGCATGCCATGTTTTGGTAATCAGATAGTAAATAACAGTAAATATTTGTTTTCACCTCTTCTTTCATAACCATCCTTAGATGTACAGAATGTGATGGTTAAACTATAATGGGAGTCCTTTTTATTTGTTATGGATCATTTCAGCCGTCATTAGGATGTCTTAAATTAGTGTGCCTACATTTATTTACTGATATTTCTGTATAAAACTCGCATGGTGCACATCCTTATAAACATTGCCTGTGCTCACATATAAAAGAGAAAAGGCACCAGGTAGCTTGTATCCCAACTTCCTAACTTTCTAAGCCACTTAATGTATTCTTGTAACAATCTCTTTGGAGACTATGTGCTGCCTCAGGGCTGGGGCGGTGTATTGTTTACCTCTGAATGGAGAAAGCTACTTATAATAGGTAACAAGTAATTAATAAATATTTGTTGAAAGGAGCTTCCTAAATGAATATATTTTGTTGCTATAAGGAATAAACTTATGTTAATTACCCCATGTAATATACCTCCTTTCAGACTACTGGCTGGGGACTACTGACTACTCCTTTAAGAAATTTTAATTAATTGTACCACCCATTCCATGTTGACCAACAAAAAGGAAAACAAAAAGTTCAGGCTTCTGTTGTTGATAAACAAGTTCTAGGGCAACAAGAAGAATGAATTTCCTTAAACATGCAGCGAAGTTACTGCAAGGCTTCCAAGTGGAAATAACTGCTGGCTGTTTAATGTATGCATCACAATATATACAAGCACTATGCTGTGCTTTACTTGGATTCTCTTGTTTAATCTAGACATTCACCCTACTGAGTACTACTATTAACCTTTGTTTAAAGAACAAGGAAGTTGAGGTACAATTGAGTAATGTTTAGCTATTGTTTTAGTGCTTGCCCACCGTCACTGCTAAGAAGTGATAGAACTTGATTTACGGCCTAAGATCTTAGTAATCATTACGATCTACTGCCTTTTAAATAGACTCAGAAAATGCATATTCTGTACAAGAAAACCAGGTGGGGATCATGTACTTCAAAGCCCACTCAGTCGGTCAATAAATATTTATCATATACCCACTCTGTGAGGTTTTTCAACAATGCCTTTCAGGAGTTTCAAAGCTGGAAAGAGGACAGCTCCTGTCCTCAGTGTGTTCACAGCCTTTTAGGGGGTGATTCACCATGGTGAGGACCATGCTGCAGGTTTGAACGAGAGACAGTGAAGTCACATTCAGGGGGTCCTCAGCTTACCCAGGTTGGCCTGGGAATTGCTTAGCAGAGGAACTGAGGAATTGTCATGGAGGATGGATGAGCAGATTACCAGGAGCACAAGACTGGGAGTGTTCTAGGCAAAAGAACAACCTGTGGAATGATGCAGGGATGAGAAATATCAAGGCTGTGTTTGGGGAAATTGGTACAGCAAAACCATAGAACGTGAGCAGAAAAGGGTCATGAGTTCATCAAAGGCATTATGTTCAAGTTCACACAGGCTGTTTCTGGGGCCCAGATTTGACAAACCCAGCCTTCTAGAGTCAGACGTGGCAGCCTGTTCCCATGGTTTGAGCTGGTAGCAGCTCAAGGTGGAGCCACGCTCCTGCATCCATGAACGTGTTAAGAGTTTGCCTCCCCTTCTATTCACTGTCCTTCCACAGATGTATTTCACGTTCAGTTTTTACACTGGCTCTGTAAGGAAATCTTAATTAATTGTACCACGCATTCCATGTTGACCAACAAAAAGGAAAAAAAAAAAAATTCAAGCTTCCTGTTGATGGTGAAGATGATGGATGCTCTCATCTTTTTGAATAGTTTTGCCAGGCATGATTGATGGAATAATAGGTAGGTTTCATTTTAATGCTAGTGACAATGGGGGGAAGAGATGGCAAGGAGAATAACAGAGTGGTACTCTATAGCAGGTATTTAACGAAGACAGCCTGAAAATCAATATTAATCCTTTGCAGGCAGCTGAAAATTTCAGACAACTTAAGCAGACACATGGGCCATAATGTCAGTCAGTAGTATTAGTCTATTCATTGGCTCACTCTTAGACTAAATGAGAACTGTTGTTGATTAAAAATCCATTCTAGGGATGCCACCTCACATTTTAAACAGTTTTTATTTTCCCTTGGGGCCAGAAAATGTTCCTCCCTTTGCCTTTTCAGGTCTGTATTTAATCCCATCAATTTCCAAGTAGCTCAGTGCTTCTCCTGTGCATAAAATTCTTACAGGCCTATTAGAGCTTCAGGATTACCTGTCTCCTACCTGTGGAGTCCTCCACACCTAGACAGCACATCTCCTACGTGAACCAGAAATAATCCAAGGCTGTGACAACCCCAGAGAGAAGTCCCATAGAACAAATCAAACCTGTGGCTGGATTTCTTGTCCTTATCCATGCATGTGCATAGAAGAGCTATCATGGGAAAGCAGTGAGGAAAATTTAAAAAGAAGGAACTGTGACCTTTCTATATTTCTTACCTAGTAAATATATCCCAGGATTATTTATATAATTTGGTTAGTCTAGGACTTCCCTGGTGGAGCAGTGGTTAAGAATCCACCTGCCAATGCAGGGACACGGTTCGATCCCTGGTCCAGGAAGATCCCACATGTCACAGGGTAACTAAGCCCGTGCGCCACAACTACTGAGCCTGCGCTCTAGAGCCGGCGAGCCACACCTGCTGAGCCCGTGTGCCACAACTACTGAAGCCCATGTGCCTAGAGCCTGTGCTCTGCAACAAGAGAAGCCACCACAATAAGAAGACTGTGCACCGCAACAAAGAGTAGCCCCCACTCACCCCAACTAGAGAAAGCCTGTGCGCAGCAGTGAAGACCCAACGCAGCCAAAAATTTTAAATTAATTAATTAATTTTTAAAAAATCTAGTTAGTCAATCTACTTTGGGGAGCAGCAGGCATAGATCTTACCTTAGGCCTGAGGCTGGCTAGCGTGGCAGAATGCTTGGAAAAATGAACTTTGAGTCAGTCAATCTCCCAGGAAACAGTTAGGAATTTCCTGTGGTTTTACCTGCTACTTGTTCCTGGAATGGTAAACAGGAGCTCCTTGATGGACTTGTCATAATCTTTATGTCCATCAAGGGTAGCTCTTCATCTTTGTAGAAACTCAATGTCTGAAACTTGATGGCTAAGGAAGCATTCTCTTTCACTGAGAATGCTGTAGTCCCTGATCGGTATAGCATATTTATTTAGAAATGTCTCATGTCTTTGACCAACACTGATGGAAAAATGTATGTTTTCCCTCTTTTTTTGGTTAACGTTTTTCTCTCAGTCATCACTTTGTAATCATTGTGACAATGCGCAAGAACCTCGGTTTACAAAATTATGCTTTCACTATTGATTGGAAAAGATCTAAAAAAATGTGAATGTGTTCCCAAGGTCTCTTTGATAAAAAAGGGAGAGAGAGAAATCTCCACAGTGTAATCCCCTGTGGAGCTGTCTCATATTAGAATGAAATGAGATCATTCGAATTTATAACAGGTCATAATTCTAGGAGTCAAACCTGATGTCTGCTTCACATCCTAGGGGAAGTGGATTCTTGGTATTTGTGAAGAGAGCAAACTGAAGTTTTCAAGAAAGTGTACAGAATTAGATGTCCAAAAACTCCATCCATGGAGGCTTGATTTAATTACAAAGAACTTCTAAAATGGGCCTACTGTTATCAGGTTTAGAAAAGAGTGAGAAATAAAACAAATTTAATTCTTATTCATTTCTTACTGCAATGTAGGCACAAAGCTAGATATGTTATGTTGTTATCTTGTTTGACACTCACAACTTTTGAGAGCTTGGTGTTCCTATACCATGAAGTCAGATGAAGTCATTGAGACTAGGACAGGTACATTAATGGTGAGAAATGTAACAAGAATTCATTCAGCTGCCCCTGATTTCAAAGCTTTCACACTTTTCAACACACCATACTATACCTAAAAAAATTCTAATATGTGCTGAAGGCACAATAGGTTAAGAAGTTGTCCTTGATGTCTCCCTTTCTTTCATACCTCACATTCAAACCTTTAGGCTCTATCAATGCATTTATATGTAGAGTCCAGTCACTTCTCTATTGCTATTATGCTGCTGCAAACTATCAACATGTCTTTCCTGTATTATGCAATATCCTCTTAACGGGTCTCCCTGCATCACCACTTATTCTCATATTGTCTAGCCTTGACATAGAAGCTTGAATGGACCTTTTGAAATGTCAGATCAAATCACTCCTCTGCTCAAAACTATCCAGTGGCTCCCTACTTCACTCAAAATAAAAGGCCATTATAGTTCACTGAGAGTGGTGGAGTGCAGAACTCCAGGTCTCCATCCCTCCACAAAAGCAACTAATAAGCTGGCAAAAACCGTCAGAGTCAACTTTTGCAGAACCCTAGAACCTAGTCATAAACACAACAGTGAACAGCAGTGAATGCAGAAAGAAGCAGCTGCAATGCAGTGAGAGAAAGCAGCGGCATTTTAAAAAATAGATTTTATTTTTTAGAGCAATTTTAGATTTATAGCCAAGTTGAGCAGGAAGTACATAAAGTTCCCATATACCCCCTGACCCCACATACACACAGCCTCCACCACTATCAATATTCCACACCAGAGTGCTACATTTGTTATAATCAGTGAACCTACATTGACACAACATTATCATCCAAGGTCCGTGGTTTACATTAGGGTTCACTCTTGGTGTTGTACATTCTATGAGTTTTGACAAATATCTATCATTATGGTATCATACAGAATAGTTTCAATCCACTTAAATCCTCTGTGCTCTGCCTCCTGGTCCCTCCCACCCCCAAAACGCCTTGTGATCAATTATCTTTTTGCAGTCTCCATGGTTTTGCCTTTTCCGTAATATAATATACTTGGAATCATACAGTATGCAGCCTTTTCAGATTGGCTTCTTTCACTTAGTAATTTGCATTTATGTTTCCTCCGTATTTACCATCTGTATATCTTCTTTGGTGAGGTGTCTATTTAGATCTTTTGCCCATTTTTAAATCAAGTTGTTCATTTTCTTATCACTGAATGTTAAGACTTCTTTGTACACTTTGCATAACAGTCCTTTATCTCTTATGTCTTTTGCAAATATTTTCTCCCGGTCTGTGGCTTGTCTTCTCATTCTCTTGACAGTGTCTTTCACAGAGCAGACACTTTTACTTTTAATCAAGTTCAACTTATCAGTTATATCTTTCATGGATCATGTCTTTGGTGTTGAATCTAAAAAGTCATCACTAAACCCAAGATAATCTAGACGATCTTTTTCCTATGTTATTTTCTAGGAGTTTTGCAGCTTTGCATTTTATGTTTAGGTATATGATTCATTTTTTGCTATTTTTTGTGAAGAGTATAGGTGTATGTCTGGATTCACTTTTTTGTGTGTGTGTGTGTGTTCATGTTGCTCTATAGCTGTTCCAGCACCATTTGTTGAAAGACTATCTGTTCTCCCTCATATTGCCTTTGTTCCTCTGTCAAACATTAGTTGACTATATTTATATAGGTCTATTTCAGACCCTCTATTCTGTTCCATTGGTCTATTTGTCTATTCTTTTACCAATACCACACTGTCTTGATTATTGTAGCTTTATAGTAAGTTTTGATGTCAAGTAGCATCAGTTTTCTGGCTTTGTTCTTCTTCAGTATTGTGTTGAATATTCTGGGTCTTTTGCCTTTTCATATAAACTTTGCAATAGATTTGTCAATGTCCACAAAATAACTTGCTGGGATTTTGATTGGGATTGCATCAAATACACAGATCAAGTTGAGAATAACTGACATCTTGACAATGCTGAGTCTTTCTATCCATAAACATGGAATATGTCTCCATTTATTTACTTCCTCTTTGATTTCTTTCATTAGAGTTTTTGTAATTTTCCTCATATGTATTCATAAGAATATATATATAAGAATATTCATATATATTCATAAGAAAATATATATATAGTTAGATTTATACCTAAGTGTTTCATTTTGGGGAATGCTTATGTAAATGGTACTATATTCTTAATTTCAAATTCCAGTTGTTCATTGCTGATATGTAGGAAAGTGATTGCATTTTGTATATGAACTTTGTATCCTGCAACCTTGCTATAACTGCTTATTAGTTTCAGGAGGTTTTTGGCTGATTCTTCCGAATATTCTATATAGACAGTAATGTCAGTGCATGAGATACAGCAAAAGCAGTTTTAAGAGGGAAGTTTATAGTGATAAACCCCTACATGAAGGAAAAAAAAAATCTCAAATAAATAATCTAACTTTACGACAACTCAAAGAACTAGAAGAACAAACTAAGCCCAAGTTAGCAGAAGGAAGGAAATAACAAAGATCAGAGAAGAAATAATGGAATAGAGACTAGAAAAGCAATAGAAAGATTAATGAAACTAACAGCTGATTTTTGGTAAAGACAAAATTGACAAACAGCTAGACTGACTAAGAAAAAAAAAAGAGAAGAGTCAAATGAATAAAATCAGAAATGAAAGAAAAAAACATTATAACTGATACCACAGAAATACAAAAGATTACGAGACAACTATGAACAATTATACATCTACAAACTGGATAGCCTAGAAGAAATGAATAAGTTCCTAGAAACATACAACTTACCGAGATGTAATTATGAAAAAGTATTGATAGAACATCTGAACAGAGCAATAATGAGAAAGGAGATTGAATCAGTAATCAAAAAATCTCCCAAGAAAGAAAAGCTCAGAACCAGATGGTTTCACTGGTGAATTCTATCAAACATTTAATGCGTAATTAAGACCGATCCTTCTCAAACTCTTCCAAAAGATAGAAAAGGAGGGAACACTTTCTTATTCATTCTATGATGCCAGCAATACCCTGATACATCAATTGATGCAGAAAAAATTAATTGACAAAAGTAAACACTGTTTCATGATTTAAAAAATACACCAACAAACTATAAATAGAAAAGAACTTCCTCACCATGTTACAGGGTGGTTGGGAAAAACCCACAGTTAACATTATACTTAATGGTGAAAGACGTAAAGCTTCCCCCTTAAAATCAGAAATAAGACAAAGATGATTGCCTTTAATACTTCTATTCAACATTGTACTGGAAAATATAGCCAAGAAATTAAGCAAGAAAAAGAAAAATAAAGCATCCAAATTGGAAAGAAAAATATAAAATTATTTTTATTTACAGATGACATATTGTATACATAGAAAAATCCCAAAGAATCCACAAAAAAACTATTAGATCTAATAAATGAACTTAGCAAAGTTGTTAGAATATAAGGTCAAAACTAAAAATCAGTTGTATTTCCACACACAGCAATGAACAATTAACTTAAGAAAATAATTCCATTTTTAATAACATCAAAAACAATAAAATCTTTAGGAATACACTCAACAAAGGAGGTACAAGACTTTTATACTGAAACTACAAAATATTGATGAAAAAAATTAAAGAAGATATAAATAAATGAAAAAAAGATACCATGTTCATAGATTGGAAGATTTAATACTATTGCCCAAAGAAATCTACAGAGTAAATGCAAACCCTATCAAAAGCCCAGTGGCAGGGCTTCCCTGGTGGCGCAGTGGTTAAGAATCCACCTGCAAATGCAGGGGACACGGGTTCGAGCCCTGGTCCGCGAAGGTCCCACATGCTGTGGAGCAGCTGAGCCTGTGCGCCACAACTCCTGAGCCTGCACTCTAGAGCCTGCGAGCCACAGCTACTGAAGCCCACGTGCCACATCTACTGAAGCCTGGGTGCCTAGAACCCGTGCTCTGCAACGAGAAGCCACTGCAATGAGAAGCCCGCCCACTGCAACGAAAGAGTAGCTCCCACTCACCACAACCAGGGAACATACCTGCGTGCAGCAATGAAGACCCAATGCAGCCAAAAATAATAAAATAAATTTATATATATATTTTTAAAAAGCCCAGTGGCCTTTTGTGCAGATATGGGACTGTTAACACAAAACCAGACAAGTTTAAAAATTAATTTTCCACAGGGGTGCAAAGACTATTCAATGGGTAAAGAATACTGTCTTCAACAAATAGTACTGAAACAACTGGATATCCACATGCAAAAGAATAAGCTTGGTCTTCTATCTCACACTATATTAAAAAATTAAAGGGATCAAAGACCTAAATGTAAGACCTAAAACTACACAACTCTCAGAATAAAGGATAGGAGTAAATCTTCATGTCCTTGGGCTTGGCAGTGGGTTCTTTGATATGACACCAAAAAGTGGAAGAAACAAACAAAAACAAATAGATTAAATTGGACCTTATCAAATTAAAACTTTTATGCATAAAAAGATATTATCAAGAAAGTAAAAAAAATAACCTAAATAATTGGGTAAAATACTTGCAAATCATACATTTGATAAGGGTCTAGTATCCAGATTCCATAAAAACTCTTACATTTCAACAATGAAAAGACAACCCAATTAAAAAATGGGCAAAGTCCTTGAATAAACATTTCTCCATATAAGATATACATACATATGAAAAGATGCTCAATGTCATTAATCATTAGGGAAATGAAAATTAAAACCACAATGAAATACCACTTAACACCCACTAAGATGGCTACAATAATAATTAAGGAACCCCCCCCCCCCAATGGAAAATAACATGTGCTGGCCAAATGTGGAAAAATTGGCATCCTCATACATTGCTGGTGGGGATGTAAAATGGTGCAGCTGCTTTGGAAAAAAGTTGGGCAGTTCCTCAAAAACTTCCTCAAAAAATTAAACATTGAATTACTGTATGACCCCATAATTTACCCCTAGGTATATACCCAAAAGAATTAAAAACAGATATTCACACAAAAACTTGTACATTAGTGTTCATAGATTTACTGTTCATAGTAAGCAAAAGGTAGAAATAACCCATATGTCCATAGTTGATGCACAGCTAAACAAAATGTGGTATAGTCACACAATGGACTATTATTCAGCCATTAAAAAGATACAAAGTAATGATATGTCCTACAACGTGGATGAACCTTAAAACATTGTACTAAATGAAAGAAGCCAGGTACAAAAGTCACATATTATATAGTTCCATTTATATTAAATATCCATAATAAGCAAATCCATAGCAACAGAAAGTAGATTGGTGGTTACCAGGAGCTGGAAGGAAGGGGGAATGGGGAGTGACTTCTTCATGGGTATGGGTATCATTTTGAGGTGATGAACATGTTTGCAACTAGGTAGAAGCGATAATAATGATAATATTAATAGTTCATTCATATTCAGACCCCAGCCAATGCCTGGAAGGAAGTTCAGGACTGTGAAAAGAATAGTGGTGGGAATTTTCAGTCCTAGAAAAAGAGGTTTCTGAACATGTGGTCTGGGATTGAAATTTTGGATAAAATTTATACCAGATTTACCAAATGGAGGTTAAAACCCTCAAATGACTTCAGCCAACATAACAAGGGAGTTTAGCAACATATGACTCAGTGAGATCACTGTCAATGTGACTAACTCTGCATGCCATGTCTGGAGGGCTGGGTTGCTAACACACTCCCTGTCATTTGAAGACTCTGTTCAGAACCTGGACCAGTCCCAGACTGCAGGTGAGAGGCTTCAGTGACTCAGCTGCGTGCCACTGGGAGAGACATGGGAACACATCTAATTATAGGCCTAAAACTGCCAAGCAAAATGGGGAATTGAGGCAATTACCCAAGGAGTTTGGGAAGAACATCTTAATCCCCACTTTCTTTCCTTGCCTGCCTACTTTGGGCAATTATTCTTCTTTCGCCTGAATCTAGAGCAGTTTTCTGAAGTGTGCTCTGCTCAGCAGTGTTCATAGATGTTATATGGAAAAGGAATTCTTTGGAAATGCTGCATTAAATAAAATAAAACAGGCCTCATTATTACAGGACTTTGAAGAGGTTTTATGTGCACTGACCCTTTGAGAAAGAAATGTAGCATTTGCCCAAACCTATTTGCCTATGGAAGTCCTATTTCCTCGTCTGCAAAGGGCCTTGCCATTTCTGCCATATCCTTGTTGTTGAAAATAGTGTGGTGCAAAGGGAAGCCCACCAGGCATGGAATCCAGGAATCCTGCAACAGGAGTCTAGACTACAGAGCTGTCAGCACCACCACATCATCTTGGGCAAGCCACTGTATCTCTTTAACACTGTGACATTGTTTTGATGTACCAGTACCAGTACCACGCTATCGAATTATCGAGACATTTTAATTAGTTTTGCATATAATTAGACTATTTCAGGAAACTAATGGGAGTAGGAAATACAATTCACTTGTATTACTTATAGCATAATCTGAATATAAAAATGTGTCTGCAATTATCTAGCTGATAGTCCAGAAGAATAAGTCAGTGGGGTAATTCTCTATAGAATGTCATAGCTGCCCAGAAAATTACTAAATAAAAATATGTTAATGCAAATTTCATTGCACCATCCTCATCTCGGTTACATTAGAGAAACTAAGTCAGCAGTCTGTATTTTCATCATCCTTCTGGACTTTGTAGCCAGTTTTCCATTATTGGCCTGACCACTTGGAATCATGGCTATGGCCTTCTTTGGCTTTTGAAATTTAGTCTTGGTTCTTTGTTTCAAGCTGTTTACCTACTTGGGTTTCCCCACCACTTTTAAATACCTATGCCTCATCCAACTTATAAGTCCTGCTTAATGATCTAGAATAATATCATGAATTGTTTACAAAATTAAATATGCTCATTTGCAAATCGGTGTACCCATCTTTGAATTACTAGGCTGGCCCTGACCAAATGCAAATTAATTGAAGACAAAATATGGCACTGCTTATTGCAATAAACTGGAAGCATATTTAATCTTGCTATCCTCAGGAAAAAAATAAACATCTTTATTTTGTTCTTTGGATGCTGCAGATATTCCCATGTTAAATATTTTGCAATAAGCCTTTATTGCAAGCCTTTAACTAATGATATTTTCTTAGACTGAAATGACTGATACCAACAGCAGGTGACATGGAACCATTCTTTCTTTTTTTTTAAATTTCAAACAACTTTCATCATTTGTACCTAAAAGAAAGCCTTTTGTGTTCTCTCACCTGCAAGATTCCTTGAGTAGTTGCAAAAAGTTTCGGTAAAGCCAAACTTTACGAAAACCAGTCGTATTTATTCGTCTTACATTTTGTGTATTAGAAAATGTGGAAACAAGATGTATACCGCACATAAAAATATGTGTGGTTTTTATCTCCAGGTATGTATTTTAACTTCCACCTGGCAGAGGTTCAATTAACCCTTTGTGATGTCTGCATCAAAATATGCAAACTGAAAATTGGTTGTTAAGGTTGGAGGAAAATGGAGCTGAATGAAAAAATACAAAATAAATAAAAATCAGTAAAGGAATCAAATGGTTGATAAACCTGGCTTGGCATTTCCAGGAGTGAATAAAGTATCCACAAACTATATTAAAAAGAAGAGGAATATTTAAAATAACTCACACTCCACATCCTACAGATACAGACACAAATCTCAGAAGTAATTAAAATAAAGATATCAAAGGGGAGGGCAAATACCCCTGCACACTCAGAATGGTAAAATACACACAGCCTGACCTCTGTTACCATTGAATCAAATAAGCTGTTAATTACAAAAGGATGAACACCCTCCAGAGATAACAGCAAACTCCAGGCAGTCAATAGGATGTGATAACATCCAATACAATCAAGAAACATTTGAGTTGAGCACAGGATTATACATGAGGATTGGAGGATTAGGAGACAAGGCATTTCTGAGTCTAGTAAACAGAAAGCACAGGATGCCAGCTGAGGAAGGTATGGGATAGGAAAGACATGTGATGAATCAATCACCAGGAAAGCAGGGAGATAATGGCCCAGTTCTGTTCCTGGCTGGCAGGGAATGAATGCACCAAGATGACCTCTCTTGAACCTCTAACCTTCCATTATGAACTAAGCACGTAGTGACTATAATGTTAAGAAATTCCAGAACTCTGTAATCGCTGTTGACTTTGGTGAAGTAGGACCATTGTTACTTCGTATTTTAAGAAGTATGAGGCAAACTGCGTCCTTTAAGCAATCCTGGTATTACAGTACTGTTACTCATGGTTGAGATTATAGCTGAAGGCATATTTTAGGACAGAGAAATTCATTTTGATGAACATACATACCTGATGTTTATCTTAGATATTAGTTACTTATTGCTAGGTAAATATTACACCCAAACTTGATGGCTTAAAAACACACTTTAAAAAAAAATCTCACAGTTTCTATGCATCAGGAATCCAGGTGTAGTTTAGCTGGGTGTCTCTGGTTCAGCATCTCTCACAAAGCTCCAATGAAGGTATTGGCTGAGGCTGCAGTCACCTCAAGGCTCAAATTAGGAAGGATTTACTCCCAAGCTCATTCATATGACTGTTGGCAGCCCTCAGATTCATGCCCAAGCTCAGTCACGGGACTGTGGGTAGACCTCAGGTCCTTGCTAGCGTCTGCCTGGAGGTATCAGTTTCTTACCTGCAGGCTTGTCCACAGGGCTCTTCACAACATGAAAGCTTGCTTTCCCCAGGGCAAGAGCTTAGAGAGAGGGAAAGCCCCAAGGTGGGAGCCACAGTCTTTTTGTTCCCTGCTCTCAGAAGTGTCATCCCATCACCTCTGTTACATTTTATTCTCTAGAAGCAAGTCACTGATAGCAGCCACATTCAAGGAGAGGGAATTACACCAGGGCGTGAAGACCAGGAGGTGCGATCATTGAGGGCAGCCTTAGAGGTGGTCTCCTACATCTTATTTATCAAAATCTGTGGGTCAGTAGAACAATATTGAAATACCCATGAAAAGAACTCTTTTGCAGTTCCTAACTGGTTCTTTTTTGCATTATAGTTAACTCTTTATGGACAGTAAACAATATATATGTATGGCAAATATATAGAGGGAAATAAGATTAGGAGCTTCTTGAAGAGATGAATAACTTATTTCCTTTATCCCTCCACCAATATCTAGTAGGTACTCTAGTTGACATCCCAACTCATACTTTTAGAATCTTATTTGACCTTTGGCAACACTGGGCAACATTAACCACTTCCTCCATGAAACAGCTTTCTTGGCTTCTGAGAGTACTACTCTATTCTGTTTTTCCTCCTACCTCTCTGACTTTGCCTCTTAATATTCATCACTTACTCTTCCATCTCTGCTTATTTACTAAATTTTTATATTCTCTATAATTTCCTCCTTAGCCCTTTTCTCTATTCACTCCATTTACTTTCCTTCAGTGGCCTTACACATACCCATGGTTTTAAGTATATTTAGATACTGATGATCACCAAATACACCTATACAGTACAGAAATCTCTTCCACTCCCATGGAGCCCATGCATCCACTGACTCTTCATTTCAGCTTTGTTATTTTCATCCTACTAATTTCATTCTTGACCATCTTCAGCATCTCAGGTAAAGGCACTATAAATCTAGTTTCCGATGCAGAAGTAAAATAGTCATATTAGACATACCCTTTTCCAAAAGCCCTTTAAGATTGTCTATCTACATCATTTTCTCTATATTTCTCATCTTTCTTCTCCTTTCCAGTCCCACCACAACTGTTCTAATTTGGGCATCTTTCTCTTCTCACCTGGATCAAGATTGTAGTCTCCTAAAATGAGGCAACAATTTCCAATTTGGCTTGGTGTCACGAGAATGATATTTGAATGATTGAAAAGCCCTTCTTCCCTGGCTTCTTCTCATGGTCATGACAAAATCCAATCTACTCATCATTGAGTGCAAGAAACCTTATGTTCTTTATTTTCTCCTTTGTTTTTATCTTCCAATGTGTCCCATATGCACTGAATGTTCTAGTCATTTGGGACCACTTGCAGGCTCTTGAAGCTACTTTCTTACACATACAGACCTACATACCTCCTCAGCCTTGTACATTTTTCAGCCCCCCCCCCCTTTAATTGGATAACTCCTATTCATTTTCCCCAGTACAACTGAAGAATTGTCAGGTCTGGAAGCCTTCTTTGAATTGCCCTTCTCCACACTTCCACCCCACCCCATGCACACACACATACATACACACCTGCATATGCATTACGCAGCCACAGGCTGACTTGCGTACACTTCTTTTGTCTTCCCATAGCATCCTGGACCTGCATCATTGCCATGACCATTCTGTATGTACTTATCTGTTTACTTATGTGTCTTCCCTATTAGACTGTGAACTAACATCGTGGGGGTAGGAGCGTATACATTTCTGTATCCCCAACATATAATTCAGAGTCTGGAATAAAGTAGGTTCACGATAATGTGCCATTGATTGAATAAAAGCACGTATACATGAATAAATGAATATTGGAGTCTCGTATTTTCACCATATACAACATATATTCAGTTTAATATGTTTAATTTTTAAGAGAACTCCCATTTTTAAGGGAACTGGAGAGTAAGATTCTTAAAAAATGTGACGTTTGCTATCTCCCAGTCCCACCAGGTGAGAAACAGAAGTTGGAATCTTAGTAAATTCTTAGTTGAAACGGAGAGCTGCATTTTTCTTTAGCTGATTGCAAAACTGTGTCTGCCAAGCACTTTCACCAGTTGACCTTCTGTGTCCTGTGTGCTTGCCTGTAATTCTCTTGGTTCTTCCAGCCACTTGGCTGCTGTGTTGTGATTAGTTACATTCAGAATGTTCCCTCTTCTGCGGGGCAGGAGGGTCTTCTCTGTGCCCAACTCTTCTCTGCCTTAGGAGCCAGCTGGGGAGGGAGGTGCGCAGACACTGTGAAGGTTTGCCTTTGCTGAAACAATCACCTTTGACTGACACTCTGGAAAAATCAACAAGAGCTATATATAATGCAAGATTAACTTTAGTCAACCAAAGTCAAGTCCAGAGTTTCACTTGTTCTGGTTGAGGTTCCAGGACCTCACCATAGTAGGATTGGTTATGATTCTGTTGAGTGATTCACAGGGTGATAATAATATAGCACAGAGTTTGGTTTTGGCCTGTTTTAAGAGTTCAAATTCCTTACAGATACCATCCTAGTAATTCTCCAAACATGCCCACATCACAGAGGAAAGCATTGCACCTATGCTCACAGGTGGGTACTTGAATCTGTTTCACTGCCTAGGGGCAGGACCACACCTAGTACATACTAGGAAAGTGAAATCTATTCTGGTTTAACTGCAGGCCCTTAATGCCTTTTATCCTCCCAGCAGTGGAGTCCCTCAGCTACAATTTAAGACTGTTTATTATTACTATATTATTAACATCACTAGCTAAGTATGATGATTTAGAATTCTAGATTCACTTCTGTGTGTGTGTGTGTGTGTGTGTGTGTGTGTGTTACTAATCTGAATAGGATGGCCTAAGCCTGTCTGTGTATGCGAATGTGAGTAACTACTGTGAAATTTTCCTCGAGCTGAAATATTTTTAATTTTCTGAATTCATTCATAGAGTGCTGAGTTTCCATCCTCTCTAAAGCCCCCAGCACACAGACTGTATTACTCTCTCCTAGTTACTACCTTGAATGGCACTTTTTCTCTTTGAATAGAACTGAATTCAGTTCTGTCTTGAAGACTTCATAGACTAAATGTTCTAGCTCCAGCATTTGGGCAAAACTGTGAAAAAGGCAGTTTGTGTCTAAAATTCTTTCCTTCCCTGGTAGGCCGCTTCCACTCACCCTTCTATTCCCCTCCTGCCCCCGCTTGTCCAGTTGTCCACAAGGCGTCAATCTCTCTGTTGTCTGATGCTTCATGCATTTTAGTAGACTATCCTGGGCTCACAATGATACAACGTACTACTTTTCCAAGGTACATCCACATTTTAACAAAAATTAGGCATATGATGAAGGATCGGATGTCTTGTGGTCACATTTTAAGCATCAGCCAGCAGAGAAAGGAGAATTTTTTTTCATCTGAGACTTCTTGCCTCACCTGTTTAGGATACCAGCCCACATTAACAGAAATATAGTCTTCAAGTCAAATTGACAGAACATCTCAAGCTACCTGTGGAACTTTTCCTTGGACCCAACTTCTTTACCTCCATCATCAGAACTATCATCTCAACCACACATCAACCTAATTTCTTCACACTAATCTCTGACTCATACTACAAGGTACTAAATATAAGAGTATAAGAGTTCCGAACAACAAAATGCAATAAGAATATGCTTTGTGATCCAGTGTTAAAACCCGGCATTGGTAAGGATGGAGAAAAGCACACATTCACATACTGTATTGTTCTCGATGGTGTGGTTTTAGATGTGAAAACTAGACCTATTGTATCAATTTGTGTCCATCATAAAGTCTTCCAAGGATGAAGCTGGTACCAGGGAATGCTGAGCACACCAATGGAAAGAAACTGAGTCCTTGATGACATTATTGATCCTATGATTCAAACCAACCCTGAAGTCGCCCCACCTGTGTTCTTCCCAAGTAACAAACCTCTACATTCTCTTTATATTTTCAACCAGGTTATATGTTAATTGCTTCTCAAGTCAGTCTAAATTATAAACGTAATA
Organism: Kogia breviceps; assembly: GCF_026419965.1. Taxonomy (NCBI): domain Eukaryota; kingdom Metazoa; phylum Chordata; class Mammalia; order Artiodactyla; family Physeteridae; genus Kogia; species Kogia breviceps. The sequence goes on from NC_081317.1 coordinate 84,137,182, forward strand.
TGGGATATGATACAGGTTGTAAAAAGAATAATGTGAATCTGTATATACTAATCAGTTGCTATATTTTAAAAGTCAAGATGCAGAACACTGTATAATACTGTACCATTTGTGTATAAAAGTGATTATAAGCCTTTATGTATATGCAAAGAATATTTCTTTCTTTATGTTATATAGAAATAAAAATAACATCCAGTTAACCACGGGTGTAAGAATAAGAAGTTGTAAATGGAGAAGAGGACAGATTTTTGCCTTATACACTTCTAAATTGCTGGGATTTTTAAAATGGGATTTTTTTTTTACCTTAAAGGTGAGAATAACAACTAATGAAAAATATTTAAATTCTCCTTGTGCCAGACAGTGCTAGGAGTAGATATTATACCACTAGACAACAAGGAACTCATTGTCAAGAGGAGATAAAGATACATAGACAAATGCAATAACGTGTTTATTGAAAGTGCCAAGATAATGTCGAGAAGAAGGATGCTTCATTCTTCCTGGAAAAGTCACAAGGATTTTCCCAGAGGAAATGATGCCTAAACAAGTGTCTAAAGTGGCAAAAGGACTTTAACAAACTGACTGAATGAGGCTGGGGTGGGGATTTCAGGCAGAAGTAACAACACTTTTTGAGCATATAGAGGGATAGAATGTGTTGATAGTTCCTTGTATCTTTCAGGAACTGTGAATAATTTGGCAATTCTGGAGAGGCCAGAGGGAGGAAAATGAGGGCAGAGCAGCAGGGAGAAACTAGATAATGACAACTTGTTTGCCATGCTTAGAAGCTTGTGTCTTACTTTTTCAGCATCTGGAAACCATTTGCCAAGTCTGAAGATTCTATTAATTTCTTAGAAAAAAATTTTTAAACAAATAGAGAAGTATAATAATAGAGAATATATGGTATAATATAACAAAGCTCAGGTACTCATTACCCAATTTCATCAATCTTAATATTTACTACCTAACTTTTAAAAGGAAATAAAACACTATACATGTTAAAGCTCACGCAGTACCCTTCCTTTATCTCAATCACCATTGCCTACAAAGAAAAGCATACTTATACTTTATAGGTTAATATTAATAGAAGGAACAGATCATTCAAATATGCTACAACCATGGGGGTTTTTTTACTCTGAATTCAGCCTGTTCCCATCTCACTGTACAGTGGACAAATTGTAACGTAACCGTGTAAATAAGAAACCATGGTCATCATGTAGTTTTTCCACATATTACTCTCTTTTTAGAAAATGACACCTTTTAGAATCAAAAGATGTATGTCTGCTATATCTTGATACCACTTGAAAGTCACCAAAAGACTCACACATTTTTCCAGGATGTTGTATCTCTTTAAATTTTGCTGTAAGTTCCATAACATCTTCTTAAATATATATTTTTTAAGCATTAGGCACTGACCTGATATTGGAAAGGGACATGATGGTATGTAAGCTTATTTTTAAAATGAGGGTCAAGGAAAGTGGTCATAAAATCATTGATTTAAAGTCACCAAATGATTCTTCAGTTCATTTTTTACTTACATCATTGATGTGCGTGATGTTTGTTGAGTGGGTTTGTATGTGTGTACATCAGGATACAAAATAGGCTAGTTTGTGTTTCACTATCTGTTTCATAAGAAATATAATAAAACCAACAAAGTGGTTCTTGGATGTAAAGCAACTCTACCATGTGCCACCACTTTATGAAATGAAGATTTGAATGATACTCACGAAGCTAGTTACTTCTACACAAGTACAGAGCATTCAACATGCTCCATGACCTACCTACAGAGAAGATACACTTTTCAGCACTTCTTTGATATACTTCATATTATTTACTCCATATTACTTAATATTAACAAGACTTAAATTCAATTATATGTTTACTAGAAAAAGAGAAACCTTAATAAGCACAGGAAAACATAAACATTTACTGAACACTCCACATATTTAAGAGGATATTATGCAACTTAAGCAAACTTTAAAGAGATACAACATCTTGGAACAGTAGGTGAGTTTTTCAAGTGGTATCAAGTACTTGTGTTTATAACCTACAAATCCACACTAAAATCACTTTAAATAACTTTGAAAATAAATAAATACACATGCCATATTTTCTAGATTAGTGCTAGGGATTTTTAAGTTCCTGTATAATCTGTTTATAACCATGTTTTGAAATCTCACTGCCTCAAAGACAGTGAGGAATTATCTTCCTTCTTTTTTAATTACTGAAGAACCAGCCCATTCTTTCATACTTCAAAAATTCTCTCCAGGTAAAATTACCCATTCAACTGCCCTTCAAAAAACTCAAAGTTTATCTGTTTTCTTCTTTTGTCCCTAATTTTCCAGCATTGAAGAAAAGAACTAGAGTTTCAGTGTGTCTTCTTTCAAAAAAATCTTAAAATGAAAAACAAAACACAACAATGCAAAAAGAGTGTGATGATCTTTTTCTGTTTGGTGATTCACCTGACCTGCTCTCTTTATCCAAATATTCCATTCCATCCAACATCCCAATCCAAATAAAATCAGCTTCTTATTAAGCACATTCACAATTGGATACAACTGGTCTGCTTTAAAAATTCCATAACTCCTTTCCCCAATCCAATATTTCAAATTCCACTTAATCAGAACAAAACAAAATAAAATTTAACTAACATGAAATTATTTGCAGCTAAAGAAAAGTAACAATCGGCCTTTAAATAAATAACATAATAAACTATATTAATACTATATTTATATTAATACCTAAATATAAAACTATAGATTTTTTATAAAGTAATGCTCTTAGTATAGTCTGTTAATTGTATATAATAAACATATTTATAAAATAATGTCTTAATATGGTACATACATTATTTTATAAACATAAATTCTTTAGTAAATATAGAATTTTTGCATATATATGTATACTTTTCTTATTAACCCAACATTCACTCTTTTTCTTGAGTTAAGAATTTCAAGAAACCAAAAATCAAATAATTTAGGATAACAGAAAACATAATTTTGTCTTTCTCTTATTCAGACTATTGAGTTGAAAACTATTTCAGAGAGAACGAAACAGTCACTTGGAAGTGCTGTCAAAAATGGATCGAAAAGTTTAGACTTTCTAAAGAGGGAGACCAGTTAGGAGGTTATAACTGTAATCCAGATAAATGCTGATTGGGCCTCTTGTGACATGGTGGCAGTTGGAAAGGAGAAATGGAGATTGCTATAAAAGCCATTTTGAAAGAAGAAATAACAAGTTTAGCAGACCGTTTGAAAATAGGGCATGGAAGAAAGGGAAGTCTCAAAGATAACTCTAAGATTTTGGAACTGGAAACTTGAGGAATTGAAGGTGCCATTAACTGATAAAGGGAAGCTGTGAGCAAGTGTCAGTTTCAGGGAAAGAAGCTAAATTCAATTCTGGCGCTACTGAATTTCAAACTCTCTATGAAGTAAATAACATTATTATTACAATTTTACAGATGAGGAACTTAAGCAGGAGGCAGTAAGTAATTTGTCCAAGGTCACACAACTAGTAAGTGATAGAGCCAGAATCTGAACGCAGGCACTTTTCTTTCTTATTACCCCAGTGAAATTTTACATCCCTTGCATGACACAGATCTGTCTTTTTCTTTGGAAGCCATTATAGGTAATAAAAAAAATTGTAATTGACGTTTGTTCTTTGTCAGCCCAGAACAGTTGTTTGAAAAGAAGCTTCTGTTTTCTGAAAGATCCATTACCTGGTTTTCTGACCCAAATTGTCCACTTATTATAATCCAACACCCGGGGTCATTGATTGGTCCAAGGATGGGTACCAAATCCAAGTTAAGCCAATCACTGCATTGCCTCAAAAACTTATAACTTGAAACCTGGGAGTTTCTTATAATTTCAAACTTGGGTTTGCCAAATAGCCATGTTTCTAACTCCAGGGAGGGAGCTATGTGATAGAATGAAGCCAGAAATAATGGATATGAGGCAGGGGGAGTGGGAGACTCTTGGCAGCATTTGAACTTGATTCCAGTCATTCTTGAGGCCCAGCTGTACTTCCTCCTTCTCATGGTTTGGTTACATGAACCAATAGTCTTTTTTTTCTGCTTAATGTGTTTTAAGTCAAGTTTCTATCACTTACTCAATCAAAAGAGTCATAATTCATAGATCCATACACCCCTGGGGGAACCTGAACAAATTATTTAAAATCCCTCAATCAGTTTGCTCGTCTGCAAATGGGAGAAGCAGATGTGCACTTTTCAGGATTTTTCAGAGGATAAAATGATATAGGTGAACTATATTCCTTTTCTTACTTAAAACTCACTTTATTACCTTGAAAAGTACTAGTCACATTCTTGGAGCTCTTTCACTACAGTGAAGTATTCTCTTCTTTAGGATGGTTAATAACCTAGCATGGGACATACCTCTCTCCCTAGAGCACTGTAGGTTGCCCATTATAGAGACTCTCAGAGTCTCTCAGATCTCTAATTTACCTTCTCCCTCCTGCTGCATTTCCCACAGCTTTATATAAGTGGTGAGAGACCAAAGCAAATATCTGGTTAATTTCTTTATCCACAGCACAGGACATAGTATGTAACCCTGACTCAGTAACTCTTTTATAAAGATTAGAAGCAAGTTGAATTTCCTTAAAAAAATGGTCATAGGACGTGATGGTCTAATTCCCAGCATATTAAAAAGTCTCAGTAAGTGGTCATTAGTGCTCCAAAATCTGCAACAGTAGCTTTCAGTTGTCTCTTTATTGGTGCCTTTTATTGATTTTGCAAATTTGCAGGTTAATTTCAGCTTTTTTCTCCCCTCCCCCCTTCCTTCCTTCCTTCCTTCTTTCTCCTTCTCCTTCTCCTCCTCCTTCTTATGTCTCTCTCCATCTCTCTTTCTTTCTTTCTATACATTAGGAACGTACTCTGGATTCAGAGTCCCAGACGCTAGATATTTCACTCTTGGCTCTTTCTTGTGAGCTATTCTTACCTCTTGGGACCACCTCTGTTATTACTCAGGTCAGCAAGGAAGGGTCACTATAACAAGAGACCAGAATTAGGGCCTTAAATCAAACATCATGCTCTGATACTATGAATATTTAAGCTACTTGTCAGGTTTTGGCACAAACAATGGCACACAGTTACTAATTTTTACCAAGTTGTATGAATAAAAAAAAAACTCCAATGATGGTAGAAAAATAATAACTCTAACCCTTACCAAGTTTAGGCTTAATGACTTTGTTAGTAAAGGCATGGAATCTAAGAAAGATGCTATACCTTCTTCAGGTATAAGAACTGGTATTTATAAAATATGTGTATATTCAATGCTCACCTATAATGAGGAATGCAAAGTAACTAGCAAGACACAGATTTCAACATTGGTTTCACCCACTTCAGCAAATGCCGCCAAGGTCTTCATGGCCAATTTAGCATCTTGCTTATATGAGATATGTGGGTGATATTTTCATCATAGGTAAGAAATAGGATTGTAAGAAATTCATTACCTTTAATGCTTATTATGGACAGTTGCCAGGCACAATTGCATTTCACACCAATCAAGGATTAAAAGAGAACAACTTAAATGAGAAGAGTTTTAAATGAACTGGAATCTAAAAACAGCTGCAAAAATTTTACCCTTTTTGAATGGGAGAGCACTTCTTTTCTGGAAGTCTTCACAATATATATTATTCTCTTTTTGAATGGAAACGTTTGCTGCCAAATACCTGCTTAGGATGTGAAAAGCCAAATTTAACTTTTCTTTAGTACAGCCTGGAAATTAAGCTTTTGCTTTAGAGGAGAGTTGGCTTATTCATTGTAATAATGGTTATCATCATGGAAAGGTTTTATTAAGTATTCAGATCCTATTGGACAATATGTATGTTACACAAAAAATAATCCGTTTTCAGAAAACTCCTATCAGTAAGATGTGTATCACAAAGAAAATGCCCTAAGTTAGATGCACACACACCATACAGTAATCACCCAGATGTCTATCTTACATTTGCTTTATGTTGCCAAGTTCCAAAAATCATAAAATATATCTATAGTCATTTGTATATTCTTAGATCAGTCCTCTAGACATAAACATGTGAATTTATCTCCTATTTTACAGATGTGAATATGAGGCTCCTGGTGGTTAAGGGACCTGCTCAAGGCCATAGAAGTGAGAAAGGTCAATTATCTTTCTGCTACTCCATGGATCACATCATTTTTATGTGTTTGAATAGGTCTGGCCACAGGCAAAATTGCAAAATTGGTGAAGATTGTCTTATTTGACTCAGCTTCCTATTCTGGGGTTTTCTCTATTATTAGATGCTTCACCTTCTTGAAGATCTCTTGACTCTGTCTTCCGTCACACACATCCTCCTACCTCCTAGGTGTTCCTTATTCCCTTCACAGATACTCTACCTCGGCCCACCCACACCTAACATGCTAGTGTTCCTCAGAGTTCTGCCCTAAACCTTTCTCTTGCCTCATTGTACTCAGTATTCCTGGAGGTTATCTCCCATACCTGTAGCTTCTGCTACCACCTATGTATTGATCCCACCCAAATTTGATATTCCTAGTTCAGACTTCTCACCTACTTGCTACCTCTGCCTTGATAACCTGCAGCTACTTGACATATTCCCTAAACTGAACTCATATTTCCTTTTCTAAGTGCACCTCCTCCTCCTGTGTCCCGTCTTACTTGATGGCACCATCTTCCCAGTAGTCTAAGCCAAGAGCCCCAGAGACATCTTTGAGCCTTCTTCCTTTCTCACCCTATGTAATTGACCTCCATATCCAGAGATTTCGTTAAAGAACAAGAACTTTTCTGCCCATTTTTTCTTTCAGTTCTCATTGCCATTGCCTATTTTTGGTCCTGCCCATCTCACTCTAGAACTTATTACTATAGCCACCTAAATATTTCCTTGTGTTTCTCTCAACCAATTACTCAAGGCATTCTATTCTACTCCCACCTGAGAAAGCTCCTTCTAATCATATCCAGGAAAATAAGGAGGGTGATATTCGAACTGCTTTCCTCTTTTTCAAGATATCAAGTCTGTACCTTATCATGTTCCATGTCAACTTTCAAAGCTTGTCTGGTTTTTATATCAGCCACCTCCCCAAACCTCATCAAGGTGGGAGGACCTGGTGAGAGCAGCCTTAGAGCCAAGTGCTCAAGCAGCAGTAGCTACTTCAGCCCCCTGGGTCTTGGTAGCTGTTGCACTGACTCAGTCAGGTTCGCTGGTTAAATGGTTACAACATTCTTTAAAGAGCCTTTGTTCTTGATTTGTTTGAGATGCGTGTTATCTAGTCTTTAATGCAATCCAGAAGGAAGACAGTAAGCAGAAATAAATACAACAACTAAATCAATGGTAGCACAAAAACATGTCCAGGTGTAGTAATAAATGAATAATCTTTGGCTCTTCTTATCAGTGTAAGTGCCCATGATACTGTCTTGTGCTTCATTCCCCAAACTTGCCCTTGGGAGTGGGAGGGCGGGGGTGAGGAATTCTGTAGCAAAGCAGCAAAGTAAGGTACACACAGAGCCTAAACTTGCCCTTGGGAGTGGGAGGGCGGGGGTGAGGAATTCTGTAGCAAAGCAGCAAAGTAAGGTACACACAGAGCCTCACCCTTTTCTTCTGCCTTTTGTTTCTCTAAATGGAGTCTTCTTGTTTCTTAATGTAGACTTGCTTTATAAACTCATGGGGATTTGAACTCACGTAATTCAATTTTTCAATTTTTTTTTTTTTTTTTTTAGGTACGCGGGCCTCTCACTGTTGTGGCCTCTCCCGTTGCGGAGCACAGGCTCCAGATGCGCAGGCTCAGCGGCCATGGCTCACGGGCCCAGCCACTCTGCGGCATGTGGGATCTTCCCGGACCGGGGCACAAACCCGTGTCCCCTGCATCGGCAGGCAGATTCTCAACCACTGCGCCACCAGGGAAGCCCCAATTTTTCAATTTTTGACTCCCATATGGTGGCAGGAGTCTAAGCTGAAACTTTCAATCAATAGCACACACTCTTGGATTGTTAGCACTGGAAGAAATCCTATAGATAGACTTACTGAACTCATTATTGAGAAAAACGAGGCTCCAAGAAAGGAAACCATGGGTCTGTGGTCACATAATTAGTGGATAGCAGTCAACACTTAATAATACTTGTGTTGGCTTCACTCTACTTGAGTCAGTGCCCTGAACTCTCATATAAATCTGGCATACTCCAAACAAATTGGTTTGCACAGAAAGCACCATGATGCAATGGGTAAGAAAGGACAGTACAGTCAGACCAACTCAATCCAAGTGCTAGCAGTCTGATTTTAGTTCAAACTAGTTAAATTCAAAGTTCAGTTTTGCCACATGTAAGATGGATATAAAATTAACTATCTCATGGAATTGTTATGAGAGTTAAATTAAATATGTCTGAGGCTTCCCTGGTGGTGCAGTGGTTGAGAATCTGCCTGCCGATGCAGGGGACACGGGTTCGTGCCCCGGTCCGGGAAGATTCCACATGCCGTGGAGCGGCTGGGCCCGTGAGCCATGGCCGTTACGCAATGGGAGAGGCCACAGCAGTGAGAGGCCCGCATACGGCAAAAAAAAAAAAAAAAAAATTAAATATGTCTGTAAAACGTTAACATTTTGTATAGCATACTTTTAATCTTTTACTCAAAAAAGAAAGAAGAAAAACATAACCAATAATATAATATATTAATTGATTTACCAGCTTTGTCTGAACTCTAAGAGAAAAAAAAACCACACAGCTCTTGGCTATAAGGAGTATTCAAAAAAGTGAAGATGTAAACACATCATTTAATCTCTCCTTCCTTTAGATTTTCATTGGTATAAAATGGAAATTAAGGGAGCTAGCCTCCCTACCCCAAAGATTAGCTCCAATACAGAATGACTTATCCATGTAACCACAGTTTACATTCTAAGCTATAACTGTACCATAAATATTATGATTAACAAAGTTATATGATATAAATGTCCAGTAATAAGAGAGAACTCTGTTGATCAGGGAAAAGGCATGATGGAGGTGGAGGGAGATAAACAGGGCAAAGCTTCAGAGATAAGATGCAACAGACTGTGGGCTGAAGTTTGCAGCAAAGGAGGGACCTGATTTAATAGTAAAAGGGCATTTATGTGTGGGAGAAATTATTGCATAGATTAAGGCTAAGCAATTTGTTTCCTTGACAGTGGATGAAATATTCTCAGTTTAAATGCACTAAAAAACCATTGTGTAACCAGAGGTTTGTCTTCTGTCTTCCCTTATCTTCCCAATCAGCACACTCAACAATTACATCCTTTGCTCCAAGGCACTCCCACCCTAAAGATTTCGCCCATAAATCAGGGAGTAGCTTTAAATATGTGATTTGCTACCTTCTGTTGCAATAGGACATACCAACAGAGCATAATCTCCACATGGGGTTTTAGAGGAAGCTGTGATCAAATCCAATTTAAATAAGAAGATACAGCAAAGAAACTAATTTTTTACAAAGTTGCCAAGAGAAGAAACTAGTAATAGCAAACATAGAATGGTGCCTCTAGGTTGTATATAAGGACTGTTATTAGGAGACAGTGTGTGTGTGTGTGTGTGTGTGTGTGTGTGTGTACGCGTGTGCACTTTAACTAAAAATTTAGATGTGAGAAAATTTTTTTCTTAGCTTGGCTACCACCAGTCTTTAAGAACTTGAGAACAGCTGACTTTTTATTGTGTTTCTCACTTAGAGCTAGAGGAATGTGAAACATTATCTAGTTTACTGGTTTTCCAACCACATTCTGGAGAGCCCAAATGTTTCACAGAGACAGTTAGCGGGTTGACCCTCACACACACACATAGGATTTGTGTTGGAGGTTAACTCGCTAACAAATAAAAGAGATTCAAGAGAGCACTTGTGACTTCAAAAATACAGTCATTTTTAAGTCAAGCGTGACTAAAGAAAGCATTGCTGACTTTTAAAAGTATTTGTTTCTAGGCAGTCTTCATGAGTAATTCCATTGTGCCAGTTCTAGGTAGTCAAGCCCAAGAGCACTCATGTGAGGGGCTACTTATTTCCGGTCAATAAAAATAGGAATCAGCATGTTGCTTGTCCCATGACACTCAGCTCCAGCTCACTCCTCAGTCAGGCTCCCTATATTCTCACCTATACACCTATCTGGGCCTTGTGGTCCCCAAGAAGGTCTTTTGTAGATTCAAGCACCAGGGTTTCCCGCTGAACTACTGACAGACACTCTTCTGATAATCACAAATTTTTCAGCTAAAGCACAAGTGATCACCCTAATAACACAAGTAATTTTCCAGAGCAGGTAAACAAACTTCACGTCCCAAATGGGAGTGATGATCATCATTTGGGTGATGATGGGGTGCCTTGTGGGACCATTCCCTGGTGATTTCCCATATTACATCATATACCACTGTCTATTAACGATCCCATTGTGTACTATTGTGACAACCTAGCATAGCTTTTGTCCTCGTGACTAACAAGTTTCTTTTGAAGAAGGATGCACTAAAAAAGCATCTAAGCATACATTAGTTAACTATGCTATACATGAACCAAGAACTACTTGTTTGAGGGTTATTAATATTTAGTTTATAAAAAAGGTCCTATTCCACTAAAAATTCCAAAGTTGATTCATACTAATCATTTCTTCTTATGGGAAACTAAAGTTTCCCATAAGTTTCCGGGAGCTGAAGCGAATTTCTCAGTCACACAGCTTTTAAATGATGGATCAGAGGCTAAGGATGCTGGTGTTTTGATTTTTTTTTAAATTTATTTATTTATGGCTGTGTTGGGTCTTCATTGCTGCACGCAGGCTTTCTCTAGTTGTGACAAGCGGGGGCTACTCTTTGTTGCAGTGCACGGGCTTCTCATTGCGGTGGCTTCTCTTGTTGCGGAGCACGGACTCTCGGTGCGTGGGCTTCAGCAGGTGTGGCTTGTGGGCTCTAGAGAGCAGGCTCAGTAGTTGTGGTACAAGGGCTTAGCTGCTCCACGGTATGTGGGATTTTCCCAAACCAGGGCTCAAACCCAGGTCCCCTGCATTGGCAGGCGGATTCTTAACCACTGCGCCACCAGGGAAGTCCCAGGATGCTGGTGTTTGACTAAGCAGTCAGAGTTACCTGCCCCCACTCTTCCAAACAGTCACAGAATTGCAGGACGTCTGACAGATAAGGGATACTTGAATCCATTTAGCCGGTCAGTTTTCTAAAGCACAGATCAATGCTAGAAGAATGCTTGCATCCCAGCTTGATTCTAGACTTCTGGAACTACCTATCTATGTGAGTATAGCCTCTTTAGACTTCAGTCTTCTCAGAAGATGAGTTCACACTAGGCAACCATCTGGGTATCAGTGAACATCAGTTTTTGGTAATGGTATCCCATTACCCCTTGGAGAACCTCCTTTCCCTCAATCCCTGTCACTTGGTGTGGGTGGGACTCACCTTCCTGCTACGGGTTGGTCAGTTAGCATCACGTCTCAGTGGATAGTCAGGACAGTCTCCTTGACCTAGTACTCTCTCCATGAGGGTGGTTTTGCTGGGAGGATAGGGGCCTGCAGCTGCTGAAGGATCCATATGAAGAGAATCTACCTGAGAATGAAGCCACATAAAGGAAAGAAGAGCTACCAGATAGGGAGAGAGTCTTAATGCCATCATCAGCGGCCCTGGATTCAGTATCATTAGCCAAGAGATTCCCTCTTTTTGTTTAAGCTAGTTCAGGTTAGGTTAAGTCCATTTAAAACCTGAGAAATCCCGTGACAAAATCTTTGGGTCATTTAAAGTGTTCAAACTGGGACTTCGCTGGTGGTTCAGTGGTTAAGAATCCTCCTGCCAATGCAGAGGACACGGGTTCGATCTCTGGTCCAGGAGGATCCCACATGACACGGAGCAACTAAGCCCGTGCGCTACAACTACTGAGCCTGCGCTTTAGACCCTGCGAGCCACAACTACTGAAGCCTGTACACCTAGAGCCCGTGCTCCGCAACAAGAGAAGCCTGCACACCACAACGAAGAGTATCCCCCGCTCGCCGCAAGTAGAGAAAGCCCGCGTGCAGCAATGAAGACCCAACGCAGCCAAAAATAATTTTTTTTTTTTTTTTTTTTGCGATACGCGGGCCTCTCACTGCTGTGGCCTCTGTGGCCTCTCGCATTGCCGAGCACAGGCTCCAAACGCGCAGGCCCAGCGGCCATGGCCCACGGGCCCAGCCGCTCCGCAGCATGTGGGATCTTCCCGGACCAGGGCACGAACCCGTGTCCCATGCATCGGCAGGCGGACTCTCAACCACTGCGCCACCAGGGAAGCCCCCAAAATAAATTTTTTTAAAAAAGTTAATTTTTAAAAATGCTGTGAATTCAGAACACAGATTAAAAAAAAAAATTTTCAGTGTTCAAATTTCACAGCTGTGTGAAGAAAGTATCAGTGATAACAAATGCACTCAGAAATATAGAGGAAATTATAAAGTAAAATTTTTTCTTAGAATAGTATTCTTCAGAGCTCTCGGAACACTTTTCATTGTTTTTAATTCCTTGAAGATACTAACAAGCTTTAGTGCTTTGGAAGTAAATTCCTACTTTTTAAGAGACTGTCCCACTTAATTCAGCTATATATTATTTTGCCCTGAATCATTAAAGGGAGAAAAGGAGTGGAAAAGGGGGAAAGGACATGGCACCATATTTTTAGCAGCTTTATAAATGTATATATTAGATTTATTAAATTAATAGTTGTCTTTAACAGGTTGGACAATTTTGTCATTAACTCGAGGTTTCATTCATTTACAATATCATGCCCTCATTAAATATTCTTTAAGAGGATTTCAGTTGAGTAGGAATATTTGAAATGAGGCATGATAAATCTTTTCCCTTTAATGAATTTATTCTTTTTTGAGGGATTAATTAAAATCAGTTGTAAAGGAGAGATACACAGTAAATGAGTAGTGTCCGGGTAAAGGTTAAACAATAACTGCCATTAAATGAAGTACATTATGAAGGCAACTTGTTAACGAAGAATTTTCCAATTTACATGAACCAACAAGAAGTTCATTAATCAAAGAATTTATACTCTTCTGAGATTGTTTCTTTCCCTCCCTCTGTCTTTTCTTTGTTCCTTTCCTCCTTCCATCCCTCCTTTTAAATAAACGAAATTAGCTTCATTCCTGTTCTGAAGCAAACTTACACTTTTGCTGAGAACTTGGACACTCTGAGATACAAAATTGTCATAAATTAGCTTGCTTAAATCCAGAGGCTTCATTCTTAGGCATAGTAAAGATGGTATAGGAAAAAAGAAGACGCAGGAATGGTGAGAGAGCTGAACTTTCAAACTAGGGGAAACACATCCTTTCAAATTTAATTCACAAACTGGGAATGGAAATGTCATTGCCTCACTCAGAGGGTTAATCACTTTCTAATTTGAACTGGCAAATTTTATAATGACACTGTGAAATTAGCAGCATTTTATTGTGTTAATTATCTGCAGGACACTATATCATTACTTCTAATAAATGTAAATGAGACTGTGTCTCCTAGGACAGTACACAGACAAGGTGAATTTTTATTGGCTATTTACGGGATTCTGGTACAGTCTTTCTTCTTTTTTTAAATCTCTTATAAAGTACTTTCAAACAGTGTTGGCTTACCATGTCAATTTCCCTCTATTTTATTTAATATAATATTTTAAAGGTCATTAAAGTTACCTTAGCTCACTGGAAATCATTTTTACTCAAAGCATGGTGATTATTAAAAACCATGGCCCAGTGTGAGCCCAATCAACCAAGACTGGGAACCACAGTCCTGCTTAAGAATAATAAAAAAATTCAGCCATTCCTTTTAAAGGCATTTAAAAACGTGTTGCCCATCCACCCACTCCATTCAACTAGGTAGCTACAGATACAATTCTGCAATGCAATGAACTAGCAAAATGTGAGGTCAGTGGTAAAAAGGAAATAAAGTTGTATTTTTTTCTAAATTATTCAATAAACATGAAAGTTAAGAAATACACCGTGCTGTGCTTATCAGAGTTGATAAATACTGTTGGAGACTTCCTTTAAGTCACCACAAAAGACTGCAGAGGGTGTGAAGAAAGATCAAAGGCAGTTCTCAGCCTTAAAAAGTAACAAACTAAGAGAAAGAGGGAAAACAAATATAGAAATAAGTGATAAAAGAAAAAATATGCAAAACATATAAAAATATATCACAAATAAGAAGATATTAAGATTAAAAGGCAAAGGGGGTTGGTCACATGCTAATTATAGATATCAGAGAAGAAGGAGATGTCATTTAAGATGAGCCTTGGACAGAAAAAGTAGATTTTGATAGCCCGAGATAGGGAGAGGGCAGAGTGATAATGAGTGATAATTATTTTAAATAATAGCTACCAGTTGAACAACTACCATGTGCCAACACATTCTATACATTAACATTCATTATCCTAAAGGCCTTGCAATGTAAACATATTTCCTGTTTTATAGATGATGAAATTGGGAAAAAAGATAGTGAATAATATACCCCAGGTCATAAGCAGAAGAGTCAAAATTCTAACTTGTTTCTATTTAATGTAAAATGCTGCACTGTTTTCAATATAGGATGCTGCATCTAAAAGCAAAATTTGTCATTAGGCATTTCCACAGTGGGTAACCAATGAGTGTGGTACCATAGTTCTCAGAACAAATCATAAGCAAACCTCTCGCTCTCGCTCTCGTTCTCAATCTTTCTCCCTCCCCCCGCCTCCTCATACCACTCATCAATTTCCCATGTTTACAAATAGGAAGAAAAGTAGATTTAAGGTAAAGATTATATCAGATAATTAATATGAGCACTTAGAATTCATTAGAAATCATAGTTATTAGTGTTGTTCCTTATTATGTTGTTGTAAATAATGTCAGTGTTCTGTCTCTTGAAGAATTTGTTTCCTTTCTCATTTCAGTTAGTTACCTACCTTTTGATCATTCCTCTTTTTCTGTCATTTTGTACATAGGGTGAGGATCAAAAATAAATGATAGGGCTTCCCTGGTGGCGCAGTGGTTGAGAATCCGCCTGCCGATGCAGGGGACACGGGTTCGTGCCCCGGTCCGGGAAGATCCCACATGCCGCGGAGCGGCTGGGCCCGTGAGCCATGGCCGCTGAGCCTGCGCGTCCGGAGCCTGTGCTTCGCAATGGGAGAGGCCACAACAGTGAGAGGCCCGCATATCACACACACAAAAAAAATAAATAAATAAATGATAGATCTGAACAAGGCAGCTATATGCTGGTTAACTTTTGCAAACTTAAATGAGAGAAGAAATTTGAAACTCACAGCTGAAATTTACCATTAATGTGATTAAACAAGCAAGAAATAAGTATCCAGTGCCCACGGTGTTCATTGCCATTCTAGATGACTGGCTATGCAGAGAAAACAGAATGTGGCCCCTGACATCAAGGAAATAACTATTTAGTTGGTGAGATAAGACAAGCATGTGAACAATAATGAGTGATAATAGAAACTGGATTATAATTAATGCCTTAATTATAAAACATAAACCATGAATATTATAGGAAGACAGAAGAGGGTGGACTGCAAAGGAAAGGCCCTTAATGGGGGTGGGACATGAATTACACCCTGTATGATGAAAATAAGGTTGCACAAATGGCACGGAGTCTCATGTGGATTATGTTTGCCCAAGCTTTATTACCATGGTAATCTAACTATCTCTGTTATGAAATTATCAGAATAAATTACCTCTTACTTCAGAACTGAGGTATACTGAGAATTGGGGAAGGAGTTTTGACTCCAGGTAAATAAACATGACTGGGATCACTGCAGAAATGCAAGTGTTGTTGGTTATAAGATGCAATGATTCTATAGCTAGCAAAGCTGCTTTTTAGTTATGAGAAAGATATATAATGAAAATTCTACTCATGTTAAATTGGTTTCAGTAGCTCAAGTTTTACAAATCCCCTTTCATTAAAATTAAACAGTGGGTATGAGTGGGTAGGAGGAAACAAAAGCATAAAAATTTTCTACTCATTTTTAGAGAGAAGTAATTTGCTTCCTCCTTTATTTCATTTGTTCATTCCTTGATTGGAACAGGACATGGGAAAACTGAGTTATCTACTAAAGCATCATTTTTTTTTTTTTTTTTTTTTTTTTTTTTTTGTAAAGCATCATTTTTTAAAAGACAAGTAGTTGTAGGATATAAAACAAAATAACTTTTCCAATTTACCAGATGAAAATAACTTAGGAAAGCAAATTATTTAAATGATAAATTTATTTTCAATAAAACAGTTTAAACAGTTTAATGGACAAATATTTAAAAAGCTTAAAGGTCTCTATTTAAGGACAAAGACTCTTAGATTGAGTCAAAATATTCAACTACATACAATCTACAAGAGATACACGTAAAACAAAGTGATTCAGAAATGTTATAACAATGGCCAGGCAAATGCAAACAAAAGGGAAGCATGAGTGATGGCATTTATTTAAAACAAAATAGAACCCAAGGCAAAAGGCATTGATGAGTAGAGTCATATTATGTTGATAAAAAGTAAAATCCACAGTGAAGATATAAGTATCATAGATTTGTATGTGACTAATTACATATAATCACAATATATGAAAAAATTGTTTTAAAATATTTTTTTAAATTGACAGTTCAGCTAAACAGATGACTACTTGCCTCAATAATTCTATAAGAGTAATGTTATTACATCATTCCAATGAAATATTTTTTAAATAAAAATATCAGTTTACAAAAGAATTAATTCACTGTATGGCAGAGACTGATGAATGATTTAGCACACTCCTTTTCTTTCTTCCTGGAAAGAAAACGATAAACTATATTTCCCAGCCTCCCCTGCACTTGGATGGGGACATGTACATTGAGTTCTAGCCAATGGAATGTAAATGGAAGAAATCCATGCCACCTCTAGGCCTGTCCCTTAAACCCTTCCACAGGCAATCACTCATGCTCTTTGTTCTTCTGTGGGGACATAGACACCTTGGAAACTGCTAGGAAGATTGCAGAGCCACAAGATGGAAGTAGTCTGGGCCCCTCATCTTGTGGATCATGAACACCTATTTTAGACATTATACAAATGAGACCTAAATATCTATGGTGTTTAAGCCATTTTACCCTTTTCAGCTGGGTTTTACAGCAGCTTGCATTACCTAATTGATATAAATAATGACCATAATCTGTGTGCATGTGTGTGTGCATGTGTGTGAGAGAGAGAGAGAATATGAGTATGTGGTTATCTGTATTTTCATACATATAATCTTTGTCACAGTTATTTGCTTCCATGACCATATGGATGTATTTTTAATTTCATGCAAATAAAAGTTGTGTTTATCTTTGGGTGATGGGATTAAAGATAAATTCTGTTTAGATATTTATTCTTATTTTCCAGATTTTTTATAAGGAACTTGCATAATTTTATTATAAGAAAATATTAAGCTTATTAAATTTTTAAACAAGAGAAAAAGTAATCTCCTTCCTCAAAGATCTTATAAGGGCAGAGACAAGCTTCTTGCACATTAATGACTTGTGAGTAAACGTACATGTCTAAAGAGCTTTTAAAAGCTTACTAATCACAGAAAGAACTAGTCATTCTTTCATTTATTCATGAAACATTTATTGAACACCAATTATTTGTCCAGTGCTAGGCCAGGCACAAGAGATACGATGACACAGTGGATATGCTTTTACCTTCACAAAGAAAGCCAAGTTTCTACACTCTGCACAGTCTATTATGAGAGATGGTTATATAAACAAATAATAGTACAGTGAGATGAGTACAATAGTGGAGGCTAGTGATAGCCCAGATAAAAGAATAATTAACTCTGTTTTAGTAGTCAGGGGGATTCTCCTGAGAGGAGACAGTTGAGCTTGATTTTGAAGAATACATGTGTTTGCCAAGAGGGTAAGCAGGGAGAACATTCTAGAAAAGATACTAACACATGCAAAAAGCACGATATGTTTGCGGACACCATGAAAATAGCTTAGAATGACAGACATGCAGCTCCATGGAGGGAGGACGTAGGGGAATATGAAGCACGAGGTGGAGTTAGTGGGGACAGATCATGAAGGCTTCAAATGGCCAGACTGTTGTTTCTGTCGGATTTTAGGTAGAAGGAAACTGTGATCAGACTGGTGTGGTGGAAAGATGTCTTCATCAGAGTGAGGAATGGTTGGAAGAGGGCAGGCCGGAGGTGGGGCTAATTCAAGGTGGATCACGTCTTGGGTCCCATCCAGAGCAAGAGCTGGATGAGTGGAGAGGAGGGGTCATTCACCCCTCTGAGCATCTCCCAAAGCATCCAGCATAGCACAACTACCATATGGCTCTGCCTGACTCGATGGTGTTGTGTCACCAGCCCTGTGCCTTGGGCAGCCAAACAGTCTCATTAGCACACGGCACATACCGACATTTATTCCTTTCTCCGTTGCTACCTACATAGAGAACACCTGCAAACTCAGGAAGACCTGCAAGTGACTGAAGCTGACCTTGAGTTCCTTTTCCTGCAAATAAAATTTGAGACAGTTTTAGATATATCTAGCACACATGGCACATATTTTACAAAATTGTAACACATTTTTTGAGGACAATTAAACATTAGCTTGTTGCAGCTGTGTGCTTTGGGCTCCCATTACTGATGTGCAGAATTATCACCGGGTCTTCTCCCCAGCCACCGAGGCCAGTGCTGTAAAGACTTGCCATCTTGCTTCTTTCCCTCTCACCATTCAAAAACTCGCAGGGGGGGCTTCCCTGGTGGTGCAGTGGTTGAGAGTCCACCTGCCGATGCAGGGGACGCGGGTTCGTGCCCCGGTCCGGGAGGATCCCACGTGCCACGGAGCGGCTGGGCCCGTGAGCCATGGCCGCTGAGCCTGCGCGTCTGGAGCCTGTGCTCCTCAACGGGAGAGGCCACAAGAGAGAGAGGCCCGCATACAGCAAAAAAAACAAAACAAACAAACAGAAAAACTTGCAGGGGCAAATCCCTTCTTCCACTTCACAGCCCTCCTAAATCCCTTACATACAAATTTGAGGGGAAACAAATTGGTAGTGAGCAATAAAGGTGCATTTTGTTATTACAGGATAGTAACTGTTCGCAGATATCATAGTCTTGGCTTGCATTGTGTATTCTCATAAAGTCAAGTATGTGGGAGGCAAGGTTAAAGCTATTCCAAGTCAGAGGAGGTATTGGTTTCCTAGGTTGGCTGTAACAAATTACCACCAGTTCGGTGGCTTCAAACAACAGAAATGTATTCCTTCACAGTTCTGGAAGCCAAAGCCCCAAATCAAAGTGCTGGCAGAGCAGCATACCCCTTGGAGGCTCTGGGTGGGGGATGGGGGGGATCCTTTCCATGTCTCCTAGCTTCTGGTGGCTGCCGGCAATGCTTGGTGTTCCTTGGCTTGTGGCTTCATCCCTCCAATCTCTGCCTCTGTCTTTACATTACCTTCTTCTCCCTGTGGGTCTCTTACAAGGACACTTGTCCTTGGATTTAGGACCCACCCAGGAAATCCAAGATGATCTCATCTGAACATTCTTAATTACATCTGCAAAGACCCTTTTTCAAAATAAGGTCACATTCACAAGTTTGGAGAGTAGGGTATAGACATTTCTCAAGGGGACCACCATTCACCTCACCACAGAAGTCAAAAAGTTAGAGCCTCAGAGCCAGAAACAATGTGCAAATCCATGACTGGTTAGGGGACTTATAAACTCTTTGAGGGCAGGTGTTAAACGCTTTATGCGGCCTGTAGTAACCAGGACCTTGCAGATCACATAGTGGAGGCTCATCAAAGCCAAGGCTGAAAGCTTTGTCTTGGGATCCAACGGTATTAGAGACTGGATTCATTGAAATAGCTGGTGCAGATAAACATACCAACTCCTGCTCCTTCTGAGAATTTAATTCCAGTGCATTTATCTTCTCTCAAACGCAGTTCTCCACGTCTTAGCGGGCAGTTTTATGTGAATTCAAGAAAATGCCTTCCACAACCCTCAGATTAATTATGTTATGTTATGTAGAAAAACACCCTGTTTCATATTGTTCTTTGCTCACATTTGTCTTGTGAAATGTGATTACCTCATCCCAGGGTCAGTACCCTGCTGATGTAAAGGTTTCAAACATTGCAGGCACCTAAAAGAAACCTTTTCTTGAAAACTGGTTCCAGTAGAAATGTACAACTTGATGCAAGGGCCTCTGTTTCCCTCCCTCTCTCCCTCTCTCTCTCTCTCCCTCCCTCCCTCTCCCTCCACCCCCCCTCCACACACACACACACACACTTCTCTCCGTTAATAACACTCCTGGCTGATTTATTTATTGATTGCCTGTCACACTGCTGGCTTTTCTTGAAGCACTTGTGATCTTCCCAGTTGTAAGTGCCACCCCCAGTGGAAAGTTGCCCCAAACTGGGATGTTTTTATTGCTGTTTGACTTCCCCAATTTGACTGGTCAGGTCTGAACCTTCTCGGCTTCCCCAGAATAAGCTCCTTAAGCCTTTTCCCTCCAAAGCATCTGTAAACAGTTGAAGGTCATGATTGTTCACTCTGCAAGATCGATATGCCATTAAATTGTGACAAAAAGGACTGCCAGCCCATTAAGGGCTCCCTCATACCCTCGGTAATCCTGATAAAGTGATGAGCTGTTTTAACCTCTCTGGCTCCCATTGCGAACTACGTAGCAAACTCCTAACTGCTGAGATAACCCCTTCCGCAAAGTCAGGACGACCCACAAATGACTGACGCTGGTTTTGAGCTCCTTCTCCTGTACGTTTTTTTCCGGCTATTGTAGTCACTTTTTAATTTACTCTTCTGGGTTTTTTTTTTTAACCACACAGTCTAAAGTCTAGTGTTATTCGCAAAACTATTTTGTTCTGGGATGAACCCTCCCCCAACAGCCTCATCGTGTACATGAATAGGCCCATTGCCTACTGGGTTGAGAGACAAAAGTAGAAGTATCCATGGGGACTGAAAATGACACAGGGCTAGTTCACCCCAAACACATGGGATTTCCCTAAATTGATTCAGTCTTAGACATGTGATGAGTTCACAGTAGTTAAATCTGTTGAATTTCTGCCTATTCTATTTTCTTAGCAATAAAAGGTGAGGAGAGAGGCAGAAGGTTTTAATAAAATGGAAGAAAGGCAACTTTTGTGAACTGAAAATATTTTTAATGGATCTAAGCATCCTCAAAACTATTTTAAAACTAAATCTAGACCAATCTAGTCTTGCTCAACATTACATGATGAGCTCATTTATTGTTTGAAGAATGTTGCTTTCACTCAGCTAATGCTAATATCAACAGCTACTATGAACTGATATCCAGTGTGTTTGAAAAATCCATGACTGTTTAGCCAGATAAAGTTGATCTCACCCTCTTCACCAATGTTGAAGTTATCCAATATCCAAAATATATTTTTACATTTTTGTTTCCGGTTTCCAAATTCTTCACCAGCCCTGTTGGCTTGTGTAAGCTAATGTAATCGTAACTCAGGGTTTAGATTTTATATCTGGTGTGTGCATGCACAACTTGCATACCCACATACACATAAAGCTCTTTTCTGAACTATTCTAAAAAAAATACATCATCTGGGTGGCAAAATCGTGTTTGAAAAGTTATATCTGCAGTGTCTCACTTCATTCATATTTTTTTGTCTTACACTCTTTAGAAGATTACCAAATCTAGAAAAATCTGAAGGCCATTACCCCAAATGTGCTTAGTAAAAATGCACCTTGATTTAAGTTCCTGAGGCTTTGTTGCAGGTTCATCAGCTAATTGCACACAGGACTTTCTGGGCACAAATATCTGTTCATTTATTCCACTTTCTATTTTGCTGATTTGCAAGCATGAATTTTCAGGGAAATCTTCACCTCAATTCAGGTCTGGCCCTTAATAGCTTATTATGTCAACAAAACGTACCTTCAAATGAAAAACCAAACACTTGAAACCAGCAGGAGTTGCAGGTAGTAAACAGAAAGAAAACAGGCTTAATATCTGCTGAGACCATTAGCTCTCATCTGCTCATCTTTCTTCAGCATATCAATGGAATAATCTAAGAGGACACAAGAATAAGAACAAAGCTTCAGGTCATTCACTGATCCACCAGCAAAGCTCGATAAGTGGTATATTAGCTTAAAATCTCTTACATGCTGCTTAGACATCATTGCATAGGTTCTGAAAAGAGGCAAACAGACCCTTATTAAATGGTACCAGACACTAGAGGGTTTTTTTCTGCTTTGTCTTGTTTGTACCCACATATTAATCCTGAATTTAGATTTTATGGCTTTGAATTTGCTCTGCACATCCTGTGACATAAGTTAAATGGATAATGATGACTTAATGAAATAGATGTCTAATCCCTCCTGTAAAGCTTAATCATGCCAAGCCCCATTTACAGATTTCTAGCTTATGTTACTCATTAACATATTAAATATGTATTGTGTGCCTACTAGGTGTCCTACAGTGTGCTAAATTTCTGGGGACACAATAATGAGCAATATCAAGCAGCTTCTATGCTTCTTGGGTAAGTGTTTCCGTCATTAAGAGCTTCCATTATATTATAGCAGAGAAATTAGAGCAGTAAGACTTGCAGTAGTGTCTTTCCCAGCAACTTTAATCCTTTGTACTGGATATTTGCATTCTGACTCAAATGGGTAACCACTGATAACAGAATAAGTGTGGCTCCCTATTACAAAACAGAACAGACAGAGGTCCCTGAAACCACTCTGTAGAGCACCCCACTGGCCAATGGTAAACTTTTTCTCTTCTGCTTACCTTGAGTCTGATTTCTCCATCAGCCAGTGAGCTACCTACGCTTTGGCCCAAACCACAGCTGATGTATATCAGCTGCACTTCGTGCATTTCATGGAAAGGCCGGTTGCCAAACACATGTTAAGAAGCAAATTTATCTATCATGCTCACTTGCAAGGTGTCACAGAGTCCTGGTCCATTCATTCAGAGGAGCTTCCAAGTAACAGACATCCTTTAGCAGAAAAACACTTACTCTTTGAATCAATCACCCCACATTCAGATGTATTACCTGAAGATAAAGTTTACTACAAAATTAGTATAAAATTTACTACTATTAGAAGGAAAGATGGGAGAAAGGAAGGGAGGAAAATGTGGACAGAACAGAGAAAAGGTCTTGGCACAGATAGAGCCAGCATAGCCACTAAATCATTCCAGGGAATGCAATGGTGCAGATTATTTATCTTACCATGCTCTCCCCTCCAGTGTTTGGAATGGAAAAACTGGAAAATTAAAAACTCTGTATTTACATTCTCCTTGGGAGGTATGGAGGATTTTAATAAATCTGTTTGGCTGACTCCAGGAAATCTGCCTCTTTAAGTTGCATCACACCCAGATGTTTGCATTAAAGTTCATCCAATTTGATTTTCATTTGTCAAGCTGATGCCTTTGATGTCAAGATTACTCTCTCCTGTTGCATTTAGCCCTTAAGGGTTTCCAGCTGCCATTGGCTCTGTAGTTGCGTTGAGGTCTTCAGCCAGTCTTGGGTCATATTGTTCTGCTTTGCAGTTGTCTAAACTCTATCTAGGTGACCTCATTCAGCTTGATGACCTAACTTGAGACACTCATCCAAGATGTCTTGGGAGCTGCTGTTGCACTGTGCTTACCCTCTGGTAACCAGATTCAGCTGTATCTACTTCTCAGGGAGAGTTCACATCTCATACCAACATCTTCTGTTCATTTGGACAAAGAATATGTTCTATTCCCTTTGGAATCACTGATTGCCACCTGATTTACAATGTCTCTCTTTCTCCTTCAGAACAGATGACCTCTTAGTGTTGAATGAGTCACAAATTGGTTTGGGGATCATAAGTAGACCACAGAGTATTGAATCAACATTTAAAGAGCTCTTCAGTGTCACAGGATTCAGTTCTGTTCCTTGGGATTCTTTATGAAAGAGATGTCTATTGTTATCTTTCCTTTATAGAGGAGAAAACCAGGAGGTTAGGTGGAGTGTCCAAAAGGTTTTTTTTTTTTTTTTCTTTTCCTAATAACTGTCTAGGCCAAACTTTGCTTTGCAAACTTTTGGCCACACTACACTCTATTTATAAAATTCTGTGTGATTTGATCCACTACTCTTTTATCTGCCTGTCTATCTTTATCTCTGTTTGTCTAATCTGTCTCTTGTATATTTCCTCTCTAAAAGGAATACAAATTACCAACATTGTGATCTCTGTCCCATCAGTGAATTTTTCTATCACCAACTTGACACGTGTCTAGTTGTTTATTTTCTCTGAGAATCAGTTACTTCATTTGTAAATAGGACTCTCTACTTCCATTTTAGAGTCTTTATGAGGATTAATTGAAATAATAAGAAAAATACCATCACTCCGACTGGTGTGGTACGAGAAAGGATAGTTCTTTTCCTCTTTTTCTTAGTACAAAGGTGGCACTGGGCCAAAAAACTATTAGAAAAAATTAATAAAATTACTGATTCATCTGGCACAACCCTTTCCAAACTGAGAAATCATCTATTTGGAGAATCAAGTCTGATTCAGTGTGAATTTTCTTTAAAAAGTAACACCCTCCACCCCCAGATCCAATGTATCAGTTTCCTATTGCGTCTATAGCAAAGGGTCACATATTTAGGGCTTAAAACAACACAGGTTTATTATCTTATAATTCTGGAGGTCAGAAGTCCAAAGTGTGCTGGCGGGGCTGCATTTCTCCTGGAGGCTCTGGGGGCCGGAGGATCTGTTTCCTTGTCTTTTCCAGTTTCCAGAGGCTGCCCACCGTCCTCAGCCCATGGCCTTATCACTCCCACCTCTGTTCCAGTTGTCACATCTCCTTCTCAGACTCTCCTGCCTCCTTTTTTTTCTTGTAAGGACTCTTGTGATTACGCTGCACCCATGGAGATAAGACAGTATAATTTCCCCATGTCTAGATCCTTAAACTTTATTACAGCAAAGTCCCCTTTGCCACGTAAAGTAGCATACACAGGTTCTGGGAATTAGGACATGGACATCTTTGGGAGGCCATTATTCTCCCTACCCCAGCTAATAGTCTGATTTTGAAGTTTTCCTCTTTGAGTTGAAATCCATTTTTCATTCACTATTTCTATATCCTTTAATTACCTGATTGATATTTTCAGTTGAGCCTTGTATTAAAATATGACTAAAGATAGGCTGTAATTCCGGAGGGAATTTTATCCTTGAGGGCAGTGCTTTTTAACGGGTACATTCTGCACCATGGTGCATTTTTTAAGGACAAGCAGGATACTGAGTTAATAAAGACACTGACATTCCATTTCTGGTCAGGGTGCATCATCTCTAAGGACCTTGGATTCTGGAAACGTTGTTCAGCTAACTCTCTGGAATGCATGAGCTTCCCTTTTTTTGCAGCCCTGGGTATATAGGTGAACTACACTAATGGATTTTATCAACCTAAAACTGGTTTTCAAATGTTGTTCTCTGGAACCTATTTGAAGGGAGTGTCTAATGGGTATCTGTGTGTATCTCATCATTTCCAATTAAATCTCACTCTACTGTAATTGGAGTTCCAGCTTATTGAAAAGATTACAGAAGTGTACCATTATCCTTAAAAGTTTGAAAATCTGCACTAAGTTTAACTCTAGCTTCATAAATTATTTTTAAGTAGTGTTAACATTACTCTTGATAAACTACTTTACAGATATATTGGGATAGCACTCTGCCTTCCCACTTTTCTTCCTTCCTCCAATTTCTTTATTTCTTTACTTCCTTCAACTTCTCTCCTTCCTTCCCTTCCTCCCCTCTCTTTCTTTTCTTTTCTTTTCTTTCTTCACTTCTCTCTTTTTTCCCCTTTCTTCCTCTCTCCCTTCTTTTTCTTTCTTTTCTTTCTTTGTAATAGGACAGGATATAGGAAATGATAACATCTAGCTTTCTCCTATACACACATATGATGGTAGATTCTGATTCCTTGTTCTCCACCTTTAAGTGCTGGTGTGCACAAAAGTCTAAAAACATCTATGAAGTCAAGGGGCTGATTTTTTGGCAGCCACACCAGAACTCAAGCAGTAAAGTGATTATTTTTCTTCAAAGTAGCCACATACAACAGTAAGTGTTTATTTAGTGAGTACTTCCATTACTCAAAATATTTTGAAACTGCTCTTTTGAACCTGCCTTCTGTGACAGTTTCAGAGTGTCTCACTATATTTTAACTGCCCCCTATTTGTCTCAAAATGCATTCCTTGGATTAATCATCTACCTTATGTGCCAGACTTAAGTCTAATACCTTTTGCTTCTTTACGACTGACAACTCGAAGGATGAATGTTTACCAACACAAAAGACAATCAAAAGAATGCATCCACTTAAAGATCAAAAGTCTTTAAACTTTTATCCAGTGATTTGTAATAGCTGGAATATTGAACAAAAATCTAGGTATGCTGCCCAATGCAGTATGATAGCTAAAATTAAGAAATTAAGTTTATAGGAAAATATACATAATAAAACTTTAAATGCAAAATCATTCATACAGCGTTACATGACACACACAAAAACATACCCCTACATACATTTATATAAAAGGAATTACTTTACAATGTTTAGGATGGTTACCTCTGAGTGATCAAATTATGGGTGGTTTTAATTTTCTTCTTCTTTCTCTAATTTCCAGAGTATATACAATTCCTTTTGTAATCAAAGAGGAAAAATACTAATTTGAGCTCTTAAAGATAATTCTAAATGCAAATTTTAAAAATGCTGTGAGTAATGACACCATCACTAGAATAAATGCATAACCTTTAAGGGTTCACAAGTATTTGAATGCATTTGGGTTATTTTTGTTTAGAAATAGTCATATTGATTTAAGGCAGATTGTACAAATATATAATACATATTTGTAAATGCACTACTGACTTTTCCCTGTTACAACTGAAACAAATCGGAGGCATAGGTGATGACTTTAAAATCACATTTGTTGAGCCATGGTCTGAGTGTCATAGAGCATTCAATCCAATAGGTGCCTAACTAATATTGTCAGGAGCTCTAGCTTCTGGAGCCAGCTGTATTATACTCTGAAAGGCAAGCACTTACATTAGCTGGGCCCACTATAAAATAAGCTTAAGATCTCTTCCATCTCTAAAATTCAGTGAATCCTTTTACTCACTGGTTTGGTAGTAATTACTAGATAGTTGACTGTTCCGTTAGTAATGCTACCCACAGCAAACAAAATTCATTGGAGGCAACAAAAAAAAGATTTGATGGATTGTCTCTTAAACCATACTGGAATTTCCCCAGATTAGTTTGGCAGTGGGTATAGGACCTCAGAAAGATGAAGTTTAATCACGCCATCTCTTAAAGCTAAGTGACTGCGTTTTCACCTTTTCCAAAAACAAAGGTGGCCCTTGTTTTTACTCTAAGTAAAATTCTCTTCAAAGTCTCCTACTTGATTGTTTCTAGACCTAATGCTACTCTGCATGACTTGAGGATTCGGGAAAATATACACTGCCAGAAAAGTAATATGCAGTGAATTTTAAGTAATCACAACTTTCTTTTCAGTTTTTTTTCTTAGTTTTCTGACTACTGCTCTTCCAGCTTTCATTTCTGTATTATTCAGAGCAATGCTTGATGCTATTATCAATAATCACAAATTTTATATGGACACACATACACATTTTTTTGTTTTGTTTTGTTCCTGTTCTCCTCACAGTCTGACAGGTAGCTTTCTTCCTCATTCTGACTCAAGGCTCTAGGATCTCTATCTGTGGCTATTCTGAGCCTTAATAGCTTGAAGTTCTTGACTTGCAGCTGGCAGGGGAAAAGGGCTGATGGAGAGGTCCCACCTACTTCATAAAAGGAGGAGCAAGAGTGAAACACACAACATTCCCCACATTGAGTGGCAGGAATTAGTCACATGGCCATGTGGATGCGAGGAGTGCTGGGAAATGTAGTTCCTGCTTGGGCAGCTGCTTCCCAGTGTTAACTCCCCAATACGGAAGGGGGATCATAAATTTTAGTATAGAACCCCACATCTCTGCTCCATTTCCTTGGCCTTCTTGTTGAAAAAGTTATTTTAAAATATATAATATAAATAAATATATGAGAAATTTACCAAGATATAGCATTTATTCCTACATGCACTGATTTTTCTCATTCAGTAATGTTTATTTGATAGTCTACCATGTGTATGGCCCTGTGTATTCTAACATTAGGGCTACAATCATGAAAAAGACCATTCTGGTATTTCTACCCTCAAGAGCTAACTGTCTTGTTATACTTATAGATAATAAATAAGTAGCCAGGCAAATAATCACATCTTAAGGAAACAAACAGGGCACGATGATACAGGTGGCTGGTGAGAGGCCTGCTTTGATTGGGTAATCAGAGAAATACTCTCTGACAGTAGTCATTTGATCCTAGACACAAAGTATGAGAAGGAACTAACTCTACAATTAGCACAGCAGGAAAAACAATACATACAAAGGCCTTTAGGTGGAAAAGAGTTTGAAGGGCTTGTATGATTTTTTCTAAAGATTAGATTTATGTCTTTAAAATAATTAGATTTGTCACCTTGCAGATTGAAATGGAAATATTCCAAGGTATTTGGGCAATGTGTCGACCAATTGATCAAACTTCACATCACCTGCAGTGGAATAAATTAGCAGTCTGTGTCCGTGCCATGAGGCACTGAAGGCACACCATCACCTCCATAGTGTTTTTATAAAAATAAACATGAAAAGTTTTAACCTGAAACTAATCATGAGAAAACAATCAGTTAGATTCAATTTGCAAGATATTCAGCAACACCGTAGACCTGTACTCTTCAAATTGAGAGTAAAGAGTTAAGACAGATAAATGCAATGCATGATCTTTTTCTTTTTTAAATTTTTTAAATTTATTTTTTTTTTTTTACATCTTTATTGGAGTATAACTGTTTTACAATAGTGTGTTAGTTTTTCCTTTACAACAAAGTGAATCAGTTATACATATACATATGTTTCCATTTCTCTTCCCTCTTGCATCACCCTCCCTCCCACGCTCCCTATCCCACCCCTCTAGGTGGTCACAAAGCACAGAGCTGATCTCCCTGTGCTATGCGGCAGCTTCCCACTAGCTGTCTAATTTACATTTGATAGTGTATATATGTCCCACAATGCATGATCTTAGATGAAATCGTGGATGAGACATACACACAGATGCAAACAGCAAAAGAAAACAACAGCTATGAAGGACTTTATTGAGACAGTTGTGGAAGTGTGACTACGATTATATATTAGATAATAGTATTGTATCAGTGTTAAATTTCCTGAGTGTGATAAAGGTATTATGGTTACATAGGCTGCCTTACATTAGGAAATATATGATGAAGAGTTCAGGGATAAAATGTGCACCTAGGTGACAGGTTTATGGATGTTTGTTGTATTTTTCTCACAAACTTTCTTTGTTTTTCAAAATTAAAAGTTGGGGAATAATTAGATTCCTGTTTTTAAAGAATTACCCAAGGTGCTCTGTGGAGAAGAAATTGAGGAGGGAGTGAGCAGGAATGCAAAAAAACAGTCAGAGAGGG
Organism: Kogia breviceps; assembly: GCF_026419965.1. NCBI lineage: Eukaryota > Metazoa > Chordata > Mammalia > Artiodactyla > Physeteridae > Kogia > Kogia breviceps. The sequence goes on from NC_081317.1 coordinate 84,166,593, forward strand.
GCTTCCCTGGTGGCGCAGTGGTTGAGAGTCCGCCTGCCGATGCAGGGGACACGGGTTCATGCCCCAGTCTGGGAAGATCCCACATGCCGCGGAGCGGCTGGGCCCGTGAGCCATGGCCGCTGAGCCTGTGCTCCGCAATGGGAGAGGCCACAACAGTGAGAGGCCAGCGTACCGCAAAAAAAAAAAAAAAAAACACAAAACAGTCAAAGGGTTATCTCAGTCATCAAGAGAGAAATGCTGATGTTTTACCTTGGTTATTGCAGTGGGCATTAAGGGTAAAGTTGGAGGTAGAATAGATGGATTTAAATACATTTGGGAAGTAGAACCAACAGCTTTTTCCTAGATTGAATGTGAGAAAATGAAAGTGAAAAAAATAAAATAATGATGGGAGTGATGTAATACACAAAACACATGCTGGGGTGAATCTCAATTTTCACTGAGATATTTAACTGCTGAAACTAAGAGAAATGCATGATTCACATACACAAGATTCACAATATCCAGAGGATACAGTATACCAGCTGTGTCAGAAGAAGCGTGACAGTTCTTAGTACTGAGAGATGCAAAGTTTTTCCTCTGGGTTCTCATAACAAGGGTGACCATGGTGTAAATATTATTCCTTCTTACATCCATACACTTCCAGTGACCACAGGAACAATCATTTAAATGACACAACTGGGCTTTGGCAAGTAGATGTATTATCAGCAACAGGCATCTTCAAAATTCCTGCAGAAAGAAAACCTGCTGGGCCTGAAACTCTAAGCTGAATGCAATTCGAAGAGAATAAGCAGTTTTGTTCAGTTCAGGCCAACGTGTTACTTGGTATTTTATGCCAGAGCTGTTATTGCAATCACATGGAGGAGAAGATTCGATGTGAATGGTAAATTATAAGAAATGCCCACACTTCCTATTTCCTACATCTATTTTAGTTGGTGGCAATTACGATTTACTACGCAACACTCAAAATACAAATGGTGCTATGTTAAAGGAGATGGAAGTGACAGATCTGCACCCTCAAAGCGTGACTTCAAAATATTGGTGCCGGAAAGATTTCCAGTTCCGGAAGGCGGTAGAGACACAGCACATGCGGGGCCTCCACAGGTGAGGGTGACGGTGGGAGAGAAGAGCTCGGAACCCGCTGGATGTGGAAGTGAAGCTGTGCAAGCGGGTGGGAGACGCCAGAGTAGGCAGATGGAGGAGGCCTTCGGTGCCAATCACACTATAGGATGGCACAGACAGTGAGCAGAGAGTGAGGAAATACTGCTAAGCAGGGAAACTGAGAGCATAAGGACGGGCGGAGAAAATCCAGAAGGAAAGCCAAGAACTTGAGCAGAATGAAGAAGCAGGGTTATGTGAGGAGAGTGCATGGGCATCCTCCATGCACCCCCCCCCCCCAGCCCGGCTCCAGGCTCCTCTGCCCTGATCTTGGCCAGGAGGCTGGATTCTGAAGACTGCACTGCACCGCACTCCTGTGCCCTCTGCAGCCAGTTGGTTTCATCTGATGGGAGCCACTTGGAGGAAATCAGAGGACCAACAGGAGGAGAGGTTTGTTTCTTCCTTGACTCCTGCCTACCTGGTCTCAGTACTCTCTGCCTCCCCACTGACAGCCACAGCTGTCACCGGCCCCTGCTGTTCTCACCCTCCAGAATGTGCTTGCTCATGGCATCCCGCCTGTGCTAGCCCAGAGGGCGGGCATCATCCCTCATATTTTCCCCTCAACCATGCTCACACCTTTGTAAGTAGTCACTTGATTAATGCTCAGGAAAATGCCATCTAGTTTTGCCTGGGATCCTGACTCACATGGGGTGTTGCAAGTACCCACGTCCAACTTCAGGGAGATTGATTAAGGACATAATGGGAACCACGCTGAGTTACATGGCGAATAGTCTGGCTCTGAAGTAGGACACGCAAATGATGTCTCCACATTCCTAAAACAAGTAGATGATGGATTCGTTCATCTTTCCGCGCTTGCATCATCCTTCAGCCCTTACAACGCTCCTATTCTTTCTAGCCAGTGTCTCTTGTGTTCCTGTCTTGAACCTAATCCCTGTCCACATTCAGGTCTTTATATCTGGATGCATAAGAACCTAGAGCTCTAGCTTGAGAAGACTTCCTTTCAGGATAGTTGCCTTTATCTGGGTGAGCCTCACAACCTCAGAGGTATGCATACTTCAGAATTAAACTTCAAAGCTTCCTAATTTATGCACCCACGCTGACTGCTCTTCAGTTCATCTGCCCTGTTTTTGCGTTAATAGCAGAGAGGAAAATGTGTTGAGAGTCATGTGCACATTTAACATAGCCGGGAGGATGCAGTTTGTGTTATAGGTATCGTAAGGACGGTAAGAATGCACACTGAGATTCATACACAAAAGAAAACAAAGAGATGTTACACCTTATTCTCAATCATTAGAAGAGCTTCAGACTGTATTCTAGTTGCTAGGATTATAATAATTACATTTTGAAAAGTTGTTTATGTGTAAAAATGGCCATGTGAAATTAAACACTCAGACACAAACGTACAAAAAGATACCTACCTTGCTCTCTGCCCTCATTCACCTCCACCCACACAAGCTTTCTGCTTCGTCTACGAAGTGCCTGTGATTGTCGCATTCAGTGTGATGCTGATACACAGAGAACATCGGTGGAGTGCACAGAATGAGAAGGATCTCAGCTACAATACCTCAAATTAGAAGTTGCTCTTGAAAATCTGTCCCCGAAATAAAAGTAATCTGAGGACTATACTTGATTGAATTCAAGTGACACTGTTTTAAGCACAAACGACAGAAGTGAGGGACATGGGTACCTCTTAGGCACAATAGCAATGGCCAAGAATGGTTTGTTATTAAAACTACTCAAACTTCCTTTAAAAGGAAAGAAGCGCCTTTTGTTCTCTCTGCCCCTCTACTAGGAGCAATCTTTTTCCATCTGATATAAATTATGGTTCAAGTTTCATGAAACAAGTCTCTAGAAAGATATCTTTTACACTGCCGGCACTGACATTGTAAGTTTGCATCAAACTGCGTACAGTGAGGATGGTTGTTATAGAATATTAGAGTCACATCTTACAAAGGAGAGTTTGGAAGAAATAAATGGCAGAACAGAACTACAGAATAATATGGGGCTAATTCATGTCACTTATACATAGAGAAATATTGTTGGTGCAATTAGAACAAGATCACAGAGAAATGAACCAGGACAAGGAAGAGAACCCTAAAGATTAGGAAGAAAAGGTATGTCAGATGAATGATGATATTACAGAAAAGATCGAGCTTAATCATACCATCTATAAAAGCTAAGTGACTAAAATTTAACCTTAACCAAAGTCATGGTTAGCTCCTCTTTTTGCTTTGCAAAACTCTCTTCATTTGAGTGTTTCTATGCCTAATTCTACTCTGACAAATAAGCTTTGGAACATTAAAAAAAATATGATGTACAGAAAATTAACTAATTTCTGAGACAAATATACCCAAAATTGGAGGCCAAGGCGTCTTCCATTGGAAAGAAAAAATTCCCTCATGACAAAGAAGATATTATGGAATCTTGTTTTAGTAATTCTTAGAAATTACAACTGTACTTGTTAGAGCAAAATCTGGAAACCATAACATTTGAAGACAAAAAACTCAAAACTTTTAGGCAGAAGGGTGGGCCAAACACTTTGGTGGACAAAACGTAGCCTAATATAAATAGTCCAATCTAACTGGGGGAGTTGGGGAATGAGAACGATCAGAGAGACACAGACTTTTAGAATTGCTTTTATGGGGAAAGATGCTGGAAGAATTCATCCTGAAAAAAAAAATACATAAAATACTAAGAAATGCTTCACTTACCACGAATAAGGAAGGTCTAATTCACAAAAATAATCACGTTCTACCACCCTTGAAAAAACAATTTGATTAAATATCTAAATGAGTTGACTCTAGAAACACCATGGGCATATTTTACCTGGACTTTATAAGAAAGCTTTTGATACTGTGCTATACACAGGGGTAATCTGTCAAATAATTATTAAACTTGGGAGGCATGCACGGGCCTTGGCCAGATAAGTACAGCCCTATAAGCTGCATCAGATAAGGCAGCCAGCAAAGTGGCACAGAGCAATCCATTTGAGGAACAATTTGGTTCTCTCAATATTTTAATGAGGTAGGGAGAAAAAAAAGACAAGGAAGAAAAAGAACAGGCAGTCAAGTCATTCCATTTGCAGACGATGAAATACGGGAGGCCATGTTGCCGAGGGAAAGCCACATCATTTATCTCAGCAGGAAGAACTCCGTCTTGGGAAGCATTTTTCAGTCTTGTTGCACTGTACTTGGGCTTTCCAAGTCCTTCTTGATAGATTTGCTTTTTCTTTAATAATACATCGGGTTTGTGTTATACTTTTCTTCCTAAAAGCACCAAGTACTTTTCATGGCTTTTATTTCATATATCCTCATGAAAACCTGTGAGTTTAAAAAGGCCAGCTAAAGTTGCCTATTTCACATGCAAGAAAGAGAGGTTCACAAAGACCAACTGATAGGCCCATGGTCGCAGGGAACATGCTGTATGGAGTTAACCATTCATCTTCATCAGTGGACATGCTGAATGGCCTCAGAGGGGGCTAGGGACCCTGTCATTAGGTATTCTAGCACATCCATGGGAGAGAATGCTCTTCATGCTTCTTTAGGCTTCTAACTGGCCAGGAATGAGCAACCTATGACCCAAGGGCCAAATCTGGGCTGTGGCCTTTTCATGTATGGCCCACAAGTTAAAAATGATTTTTACATTTGCATGTGGTTGGAAAAATTCAAAAGGAGAGGAATATTCATGACATATGAAAACCATATGAAATTCACATTTTAGTGTTCCATAGGTAAAGTTTTATTGGAACACAGAAGTGTCCATTCATTTACTTTTGTGTCTGGCTGCTTTTGTGCTACAGAGCAAATCAGGGTAGTTGTCAAAGATACCATATGGCCCATAAAGCCATATGGGTTTTTGTTTGTTTTTTTATTTTTAAAAAATTATTTATTTATTTGTTTGTTTATTGGCTGTGTTGGGTCTTCAATGCTGTGTGCGGGCTTCTCCTTGCGGTGGCTTCTCTTGTTGCAGATCACGGGATGTAGGCGCGCAGGCTTCAGTAGTTGTGGCACGTGGGCTCAGTAGTTGTGGTTCATGGGCTCTAGAGCGCAGGCTCAGTTGTTGTGGCGCACGAGCTTTGTTGCTCCACAGCATGTGGGATCTTCCTGGACCAGGGCTCGAACCCATGTCCCCTGCATTGGCAGGTGTATTCTTAGCCACTGCACCACCAGGGAAGTCCCAAGCCATATGTCTTTATCTGGCCCTTTCCAGAAAATGTTTGCGGACTCACTGAGTTTCTTTCCTTCTTTCCTTCCTTCCTCTCTTCCTCCCTCCCTCCCTTCTTTCTTCCTTCCTTCTTTCTTTTAACAGTGAACATTTCCTTCAAAAAGAAGTGGAGCCAGAATCTTGCCCTAGAGATCATTTTCAAAACAGTGAAACCAAGGAGTCAGAACTTATCTGTCTCTCTCTTTAACCAAAATAAACAGATGTGTGAGAACACATAGCAGTTGGTGCCATCTCCCTAAAAGTGAAGGATAGTTACTTCCCCAGGTATCTCCTTTCCTATTAGATTGTGAGCCCTTGTGACAGAAGCATGCCTTATCTATCTTAACACCCCCAGCCCCTGGCACTTAATAGGACTTAGTTCCTATTAATTTAATAAATGTTAATGGACTGAAAGAATGAATGACTTAAGCCCAACCGACATCTAGGACAGACATAGAAGTCCCATACTCTCCGCCTCTTGTCCCATTTCCTGTCTATTGAAACGGCATCTTTGTCCTTTGCAGAGCTCCTTGAACTCACAGAGATTAACGGAAAAGAGTAAGCATACAGCATCCTCTCCCTAAAAATACAAAACAAAGCAGGTATATACTTTTTTCTACTGGCAGAAATGAGACACACAGCCTAAAAGCGGTTGATGATATTTAGAAGCATTAGTAAATGAATTCTCATTAGTCAACATTGGATAATTCCACAGAGACTGAGAAAAGAGAAAAAAAGTTTAAAACAAGCCAATCAATAACTCTGTTCTGGAGGAAAATTAGGGCTGGTTTCAAACCTACCAAGTAATCACGCCCTTTTATAAATAAGTTGGTGAGGGTTTTTTTTTTCCAGGTACACTTGCTCACCCTGCAATAGTTCAACAAAACCAGGCATGTTTTTGTCCACTGAATGTTACCAGGTTCTATATAAAAAGACTAAGGTCTGGAGACATGCCTCATTCTGCCTATGGAATATGTATCTCTGCTTTTACTTTACTCTGGCTTGCTCTTGAATTCTTTCCTGTGCAAAACCAAGGACCCTCACTTGGTGGCCCATACCAGGAACTCACCCGAGACCTGGGACGTGACCATCCTCTCATGTCCCATTTTCCTGCAACCTCTTTTACTTCTGGCCTATCCGGAAAAAAAAAAAAAAAGGCAAAGTTCTTACATCAGTCTCCGTAATTCAGGAGAAAGAGTTAGGATACATTGACATAAACCAGATATAACCTAACCTTGGCTCTAGTATCCTCCTGTCTGCTAAGGATCTTTTTCACATTGAGTGTCAACCAAACCCCAAAGGCAAAAATGCCAGTGGAGGTGAGAGTCGATCCTCTGCTCAGCTCAGCTGCATTTCTCATGGATTAGCGGATCCGTGAGATATAAAAGGAACAGGAATTGATCCTATCCTTTATGGTGATGGCTTTGCTGCTGCAGCAAAGAAGATAAATTGTGACTTCAGACTATGATTAACCTCAAATGACCTGTTTCAGTCAGTGCCTGGGCAAGCAAAGAAAGCCTGCCCAGATGAAAGTGTGAGGAGAACATTTATAGAGTGTGAAGGCACTCTTTACAGAGCAGCAGTAAGGGAACCTCCAGGGGACATTGAGGCACCCAGAGACTAGCAACAAGCAGAAGCTATTACCATCTCAAGACCTGAGGAGGGAAGGGAGGGAATAGTCCTAGAGGATTCTAGTAAGCGCTGGAGCCATAGAGAAGAGCCACCTCACAGAAGCTGTCGTGGAGGGATGGAGGCATTGTCAGAACCACAGAATAAAGCAGAGAGAAAGCAGTGGGGGAAATGCCCTCTCCTCTCTCTTCTCCTGCCAGAGCTTCCCATTGGCTGATTCCAGCCAGAAGCCAGAGGTCAAGGGAGTCTGGCCAATGCCATTAGCAGAGGTCATAGAAGTCTTCCCTCTCTCCCCAGCCTGGGAAAATATCAATGCAGGTAAACAGGTGGACGAGGAATGGAAAATGACCAGCAGATGAGCCACAGTATGAACCTGTTGTCCATATCCTCCCTGTCTCCTATATCCAACCAACCACATACCTCTCTCAAACTCTCTTCTGCAGGCTTCTATGCTTTCCAAGTAAAAGGGAACAAATTAATAAGCAACCAAATTTGCTAAGCCATCAGACAAGTACAGGAGAACAATTAGCCAACCATCAGAAACTGACTTACCTGAAATGTTGGAAACAACATTAATTCCCTACCTTCTCCCAAGGGTGCCCCAAGGATGTCTCCTGCGTGATAGAAATAATATTTTAAATCTTTTAAAATGTTACTAGCATTTAGAAATTTTAAATAACTTATTTTCCTCTAATATATAACACTCTCTTCTTGATTGCCTCTTTAGTATGCTTTGTTACAGCCAAGCCCATAGGGTGACAGGTTCACTTCATTAGGAAGCCTCAGGGTTCTGGAAGATAAACACTGCGTGAGGTAGTGAAGTACATGCTGGACGTGCAAACAGAACCCAGAGGTTTGGGTCCTTGATCCTTTACTTTCAGTGCTTGAGTAATCTTGATCTTATGCCAGGCTCTTAACCTCTCTAGGCTTCAGTTTTATCATTTGTAAAATGATGGAGTTGAACTGCATGAAGTCTAAGGTTCCTTTTATCTCTGAGATTCTGTGACTCTGCTTCTACTCACACTCAACCAACTGAAAGTGTTGCATTGCAGAAAGAATATATTACAGGCTTAATAGTGCCCAGTATGGGACGTGGAGGGAGAGAATCAATACCACTAACATAGGACAGGAGATGAAAAGTGCAGAGGGCGGTCAATCGAGGGCTAATGCACACCAGACTTGTTGGCCAAGGCCAAAGACCAAAAGAAAAATGAGGAATGTGGAGGGGAGAGCTAGGGGTCTCTATCAAGATAAGGCTCCGGGGCTTCCCTGGTGGCGCAGTGGTGGGGAGTCCACCTGCCGATGCAGGGGACGCGGGTTCGTGCCCCAGTCCGGGAGGATCCCACGTGCTGCAGAGCGGCTGGGCCCGTGAGCCATGGCCGCTGAGCCTGCGTGTCTGGAGCCTGTGCTCCACCACGGGAGAGGCCAAAACAGTGAGAGGACCGCATACCACAAAAAAAAAAAAAAAAAGATAAGGCTCCCTTTAGGAATAGCTGCTGGTGGAATAATTTATAAATCATGGCATCTTTTAGTTTTTATTGTTTGGAATATTACAGGTTGGTCTGTTACTGCTAGCTGTTAACTAGACATTGGCATATTGTTCCCTAGGCCCTGAGTATGCTTCTGATACTCAGTATCTAAGTAAAACAGGCTTGGCCCATCACAGAGCCCAGCCACAGCCAAGAATTCTGAACTGTGGAGTGTGAACATAGTTGTGTGGTTTGTTTGGATCTGGTTGCTCCAGCATCCCCCTGCAGCAACTATGAGGACTATTAAGAGGAATTATGTACTAGGGAGTGCCTAATGAATTTACTAATAGGGAAACCACCTTTGAGTGACTCAAGAATGGTACTGTCTACTGTTGATGCTGTTATGTATTGCATACATGCCAAGATGGTATGGGACAATATATTAGAAAAGAATGATTATCCTGATTGTCCTAGTAATTGATTCTTTCTCCTTCTGTGATTGGATACTATTCAAATATTTTAATGCAATGATAAGGAGCCTCTCCAACCATTTAAAATAGAATAAAAATAAAGATATCAATTGTTCATACTATCTGAATGCCATCTGTCCCTGTGGATACAGCTGAAAGTTTTTTCCTCTCTCTGTTAAGTGGCACAATTCAGGGGGACATCCTGGTACCCAGGCAGGTGACTGAGTTCTCTAGCTTGATGTGTAGAGAGCAGTGGGCAACTGGGGGTTAGTGGGTTAACAGCAGACTTGGATAGTAAGCTCGCACAGTCTCTACTCCTAGACATTGTTCTCTTAACAAACCTCTGCACTAGGGACAAGATTGCCATATATTCTGTTTCTTTAACTACATTGTAAATGAAGATACTACTCAATAAAGAATCCAGTAGTAATCCTTGAAAGAGGGAAAAATAAGTAGCTAGTATTTTTCACGGCTACAGGAAAGAACAGAGAACATTTCCCAGATCACAGAACGCAGTTTAACCCCAAGCACTTGGCCTTCAGCAGGCCATCCTCCGAGAGTGTGGCCTTGAGTCGTTATCAACACAGATACATCAGTGCCTAATTTTCTTCTCGGGCTTCCCCCGTGCTTCATGAAGGGCCATTCAAATCTCTTTGAAGATGCATAAAGAGACATTGCTTAATTCTAGCCCCTTTTCCTCAGCGGTGATTTTTCCTCCCTTTGAATTTGTTCACTGAGAAATCAGGTCAGAAACAGCACACAAACCTCATAATACTCTTTGTTATAAGATGTACATGATATTGTTTTATTTAGCTCTGAAATCTTTGCCCAGGGCTGAAAGTACCTTCTTGATACTTTAGTCTTCCAGATGACTCAGATTCATTATAACACCAGCTTGGCGTTAAACCTGAGCTGGTTCTGCTTTGAACTTAGAATTGTGGCTTTTCAATTCATAACCTTGGGAACAGACATCATTTACAAAAGCCCACAGCAAGGTATTATTTTGTTTTGTTTCAAAGGCTAAGCATCAGCTTTTACCTACCAGACTTTCAAATTTTTCTAGAGATCCCAAATAATAAAACAATCTCTACAGCCGAATGAGTTCAGAGAAGTTTTGTTTTTAAAAAATTGGAATAAAATATCTCTTCTCTCTTTGGGGAGCATAAGAGAAGTCTTCTGATAGCGACAGTCTTGAGTGATCAGCTGTGTGCCTGTATTCAAAGTATTTGTCATCTGATAATGAAAGCCAGTCGTATTCATTTATGTTTATACTTTATACATATTTCTCTGGTGCTTTTGTTCTGAATTTATGGAAGGCCTTTACATATTTTAGCTAATCCTAACACTATCCATATGAGATATGTGGATAAAGATTAAGATGATGAGGAAGTGGCCTCTCTGCTTGTAACCACATAACCATAGGCAAAACCAGGAGGAAGGGATGAGAAAGAGAGAGAGAGAGAGAGAGAGAGAGAGAGAGAGAGAGAAGGGGAGGGGAGGGGAGGGAGTTTCCTACCAGTCTAAATCCTTACTGAAATTTTTCCCGGTCTATATCTCCTTATTTTCCTTTCCTTTTGCTACTTATTCCAATACTTAGTCTGTCAAAATTGTTTTCTTCTTCCCTGGCTTTGTCCAAAGACCCTTTCCTTCCCAAGTCTGTTCTCAGTACTGCCCTCCCACTTAAGAAATGATCCCTTCTCTCCCTAAAGTCCCATAGAACTTGACTTTTATCTTTGTAAGAAAACCTATCGTATTCTATTTTGTGCAATGCTTATTTGTGTTTTGTTTTATCTTCACTACAAGCTGTAAATTCCTGGGGGGCAAACTTATATAATTCAGAGCACTTAGCGTAGGGTCTGGTCCATAACAGAAACTAAATATCTATGTGTTAAGTGAATCAAAGGAAATTTTGATTCTCAAATTTATGTTTCTCTGTAGGAGAATCTGTAAACCGAACCTTTCCTAATCTTCCCTTCCCTTATCCAGTCAGTTGTCAATTTTCAGTCTTCTTTTCTAACACTTCTTGAATCTATCATCCATTCTCTGCCATCGACCACGTCAGTTTGGTTCACCCGGGGTAGCTTGCCGCCTCTATCTCTTTCTACCCCTCACCCTGCCGTCTACCCCTTCCTTTCTACTCACTGCTTCAACTCTTCTTCACGTACAGTCTTCTGTGTAAAATAAAAAACAAATAAGCAAATACACTCAAAGTCAATATCCAGTGTCCATCATCACCCACTGTATTACAAAGTCCTCTGACATATGGCAGCCTTATTTCCCAGTATTGGCTGACAAAACCTATACACTAGCCTACCTGGACTTTTTGCTGGTTCTGGAAGTTTCCTAATCCCTTATATCCAAGTCCTTTTACTCATGCTATTCAGTCTACCTAGAATGACCACACCTCTAGATGGCCATCTGCAGCTATTTTAATTTCACTTGTCTTTTTAGCTTTAGCTCAAAGACATAAGCTTCCATTAAATCTTTCCTTATTTTTATCTGCATCCCTAAATGAGATGAACTCTTCTTTGTTGGGAATTTCTCTGTCTCAGCATGATTTGAATTATTTTCTAATCAGGAATCATGTTTGATTCATTTTGGTATAACCTACAGTACCTGGCAAAATGCCTTGCACATAATAGGTTTCAATACATATTTGAATTGAGTCTCTTAAAAGTCATTCACACTTATCCATAAAGGGCAAAAGACTCTATTTGGGACTTCTCTAATTCTCAACAACATCTTTCAATTCCACTTCATTTCTCACTCTCAGTATTTAAATGTCAATTTGCAATTCCCCAAAGAAAATGAACTTCTTCCGCTTTTGTTCCTTTGCTCTATATCATCACCTTCTTTTGCAGCCATTTAAAAATTTTCTTTCCCTTCTCTTCTACTCTTTCCTTCAGTTTTCCCCACAGCTCTGAGCAAACCAGTGTATCACTCTAGAACTTTGGGCATCAGTTCAGGTGATCTCAAAGATTTCTTTCATTTCCATTAGTCAATGATTTAACAAGTTACATAACTTGAGAATCCAAGTTATTACAAACTTAACACTTGTGTTCCCATTAGTCTTTCTTATTTTTAACTCCATTGTACTAAAGGGGTCTAGAGGTCTTTGGAACCCTAGGAACGGAGAATTCAGGATTCACTAGTCAGTGAAGCCTCCAACCTGGAAGGGATCCAAGCCAAGAGTGGAGATCAGGATGTGTTTCTAGCTGACAGCAGAATTGCAGACTGGGAAACTCCATTGTCTGGATGTTCAAGGGAAGGCATGCTACCCAGTCTCCTTGTTTCAAGCATGCCTTTGGGGCATGTTTCATATTTTTATCAATTTTGCAATAGCAATGTTGCCAGTTCCCAAGATACCTTGGGGGATTGTATAGCAATGTAATGTCCCAGGAATATGATTAAATGAAACTTAATTTTGAAAAACTGTGTATTGCAAAATTTAACTTTTGCCTAGTCTTCAGTTCTGGAAGATGACAGAGGAATAAGCAAAGTGTGTGGCAGGGGCAAAAAAGTTAATGCTGATTTCCAAGGAGACCTTTTGAAATGAGTAAGGAAATGAGAGGAGCAACAGTGAAATCACTGTTTGAGCCCCATTCATCCAGAGAAAATACTTGGCAGAAACTAGGATAACAAAACGAAAATAAAAACAACAAAATAAAAATAGAACACGCAAGTAGAATATTTACCAGATGATAAAAATAGATGGTTGAAGAAAGAATAGATGTCTCCATTGCTGTCAGTCATTATGTCTTATAAATATTTATTTTATATAATAAAATACATAGTTATATTATAGCATTATTATTAATCAAATTAACCTGCTCTCAGGAATCCCTTATGAGTCCTGAGTAGTAACACTGGTAAGTAAGACTCTTAGCAGTAATGTAGGTGACAAGCAATCTCTCCTTTCTTCATGCCTCTCTCTCATTACTAATCTGTGGGATATGCAATTAGTGTATAGGAGGACGACACAGCCAGGAGACCGGAAACTGGGTTTCCTTTGATATACAGTCATGTCCCCCGTGCTTCAGTTGCTCTGCCAAAGGAACTTTAGTTTCTTTCTTCCATGGAACATATTGTTACATATGTTTCATAAATCCTCTTACAGTCTTTACAAGCAAATAGGGGACACATTTGTTTCTCCTACCTGGATGGATAGGCTGACAGAAGCACTGCAGGTTAGAGGTGGAGAGCCATTTGTGATGTCAGACGGACCTGGCTTTGAGGCTTCCATTGTGTCAGACTAGCCATGAGACCTTGAGCAAGCTTGACTTTTTTCATTCTGGACATGAAAATATACTTAGTGTCTATCTGAAAAGAATTGTGAAGAATAGATATCATATATATGAGAATATATATCTACACACATAAGCATGCATACACACAGACACAAACATCCACTGCACATGTATGCTTTGTGTAACAGCTCACACATTGTAAGCATTCATTAAGTGTGGCTAGTATTTTTATTATCATGAAGCACTTAATTGTTCTTAGTTTTTTGATAATGTAACCGTACTGTCCAGTACACCCTTCTAGATGCCTGGAGTTAACTGCTAGGCTCCAGCACCCTCGAGCCTGGCTCGGAAAACTGGACCATGATCTACTTCAGCCTTTCACAAATTCTAGATGTGTTTGTGTGTATTGTGGCCAAGCTGGCATAATGAAAGATATAGGACATCCTTGTTCTTGCCGTTATATTTAAATACAAAGCGTTTAGCAATCAGGCCATTTTCTTATCTTTTGTTTCAGTGGAAGAAATCAAAACATGCAGTGCCCGGCATGTAATAAGCTCTCAATAAATATCATCACCATCTCATTTGATGGCCTGAGCTCTAAACACCCAATCCTGAAGAAACAGCAGACACAGAAACAGATAGACTTGATTTTTTCAATTATAGATGCTATTACCACAACTACACTATTACCATATTTTTAACGCCCTTTTCTTGAAATAATTTAAAATTTACAGAAGAGTCACAAGAATAATACAAAGAATATTTCAATTTACCCTTCATCCAGATTCATCAGTTGCTATCATTTCACCTCTCTCTCCTCTCTCTCTCTCTCTCTCTCTCTCTCTCTCTCTATATATATATATATATACACACATATATATGTATATATATGTGTATTATATATATATTTATGCTTTGGCATATTTTTCTTTAGAACAAAGACATTCTCAGTATAATCACCAAATGCAGAACCAGCATAATACTGTTTCCTATAGACTGTCTATATTAAAATTTACCACTTATCCCTAAATATATCACTATAGTATTTATATTCCCTGATTCAGTATCCAAGCTAGGATCATGTGTCACATTTAGTTTCCTATCTCATTTGCCTCCTAACAAGGGTTCACCTCCTTGTTCTAGGAGCTTCTTAAGAGAGAAGTGCAAAAATCAGTGAAGACAAAACTTTTCTTTCTAATGAGAAGCAAAATATCTTTATAAAATATAATAGCTTTTTATAAGTAATATTATTGATTCTACCCAAAATCCAAAAAAACCAAAAAAAAAAAAAAAAAACTCAGAAGGGCTTTATTCTTACCTCTGTGCTTACTTTCACCAAGGTTACCCAGTAAAGTCTTTTACCATGAAAAAGCCACAAGACTGATCCTGCTTTGATTTGACCTGTTTTCCAGGATAATTTGAATATAAATCAAGTCCCTACTAAGTGCCAGTATGAGTTCTGGTTCTCATCCTGAAATGGTTAAAAGATCTGGGCAGAACTACATATAGTATGATTCCATTTATAGGAAGTAAAGCAGATTAGAAGTTGCCTGAGGCTGTGATGTGGGAACTGGTACTGTTTGAAAACAGGCATGGGGGATCTTTTGGAGGATAAAAAGGTTTTAAAATTGGATTATAAAGAGGGTTATGCAACTCTGTACATTTACTAAAAATCTTTGGATTGTATGATTAACATAGGTAAGTTTTATGCTATGTAATTTATACCTCTAAAAATCTTTTGGAAGGAACGAAGGAAGGAAGGGAGGGAGGGAGGGAGGGAGGCAAAGGAAGGACTCAGAAAAAAGAAAAAAAAAAAAAACCTGCACAGAGAAATCTTAGCCATAGAACAATTTAGGCAAATATCAGGGAGTTGGGCCTTCCAGATAAAGGCAACAGATAACATCAGTTTTCTGTATCTGCTTCTTATCTGTGGCCTGTTTTGAGTGATGAGCAAAGCTTGCCAGTTATCTAACTAACCTGTGTGGTACCTAGCAAACGTTTCTTCTTTGGCAAGTGGAAGAGAGACCCTGTACTATTTCTTTCCCTCTGTAAAAAATCCTACCTGAATTTGTGAGTACAGGCTCATGAAACCATGATAATCCTTAAAGAGAAGTGGTCTCCACACATGTTTTGAAACTTCTGAAGAAAAACAGCTAACAGAAGTTGCCAAACTTGTCTTTCTGACAAGCATCTCTTTGTACAAAAATGGTTCAAGGAAACACGTCTGCATCCATATCAGCACTTAAACATGTGGTATGCTAGGCAAAAGAGCATCACGCAAATTTCATTGCAGAAAAAAATGTAAATGTTGAGGATTTTTATGAATCAGTGACCTCAAAATTATTTTGGCTATTTAATTTTTTTTAATAAAATGAGGTAAGCTCTCCAAGCACCCCTTCTGTGGCCTCAATACCCACCTTCTGTAAAAAGCGTGAAGAAAACTTCAGTGGATCAACAAGGCTGTAACACTGGGGGGAAATGACTGATTTCACTTGAACACCACTACCAACAAAAAATGTTTAAAAACAGTTTCACGGCTCGACTTTCTCCTTTTTTTCTCTCTTATAGTTGGAATGTATTTTATCGTCTGTCAGTTTTGCCCTATGATATGTCCTCTTAAATTGGATCTGTAAGCCCTTCATAAAGTTTAATAAATCTTCAGCATTTCACCCTAAGGAAATTATATTAAAAACCTTCAAATGTGAAGTTGGGCCTGCAGACACACAGCGCTGGGAATTTTATCACCATAATCAGCGTGTAATGAAAGCCTCTGTCGCTGTTCCTTCCCAATCATAATCTGCCTGTCTTTATGAAAAAAGGGGGGTTTGTCTGGGTTCATCTGCAAGCTTTAATTGGAAGATGTCTTCATTTCATTCCAGCCTACTGGGATAATAACTCGGCCCCGTGTTTAAACACAGGCCCTTGCCGCTGATATTTTTTCATTTAGTAAAGCATGTCTCTTTAAATGATTTAGCAAATCATCATGAATGCCAAGCCAGGGTGATTGGCAGCTCATTGCTGGTGCACCATTTGCATGACATTTGTTCTTCAGCTAAGAAAGCTGCCGCAGGTAAACAAGCAGGCCCTGTACTGACTCCCTGTGAGTCCCTTCCTGTTTATTTTCTCATAATCAAATGACATTTATGGAGAGGCAAATGCAGCTGCACATATATGAGGGAAATGCAATCAGGCTAAACATGATGACTTCATTGAGGTGATATTTTGATTAGAGAAAGGATATTTTTATGACATGGGGGCTTTTTTTATTGAGAAATCTGTCAAATTCCCTTTTGTGTAACTAACACTTTATATTTTATCTATATTTTAATGTAAAGCCTGGCCTCAAATAATTGGTTGACTCGGCATTCACTTATGAGTGTTTCATTAAAACATGGGAAAGCATCAAGCAGGAGACACGAGACAACTTTCTTTGTCTCATTCAGAAGAAATTAGCCTTTTCTTCCCTCAAAGGAAAAAAAAGAAAGAAAACAAAGCAATGTGATATAAAGCTATTTTATGCCATCAATGAATGTAGCTTTTCCTAAAGGAGATTTCAGCTGGGGTGTTATTTTACAGTGAAACATTTTATGCATATTTTCTAGCTCATTGTCCTACCAAGGAAGATGGACAATAACAAATCAGGGTTTTTTTTCCCCCCTTTCCTTTAAAAAAAAAAAATTGAATAGTAACATAATATCTCTCTAGTTAATGTGGTCCAGGAGGGTAAGAGAGAGCAAGCTGCCGGTTAGCAGGCTTGCAAGAAATGCAGGAGTCCATAGGACTTGCAGAAAGAGATACCTCTTCATTTCTGGAAAATATTTCCCCCGCAGTATGAGCAGATATAATCTTTCAAAAGTTCCTCAGCTTTGGACTTCCCTGGTGGTGCAGTGGTTAAGAATCCGCCTGCCAATGCAGGGGACATGGATTCGAGCCCTGGTCTGGGAAGATCCCACATGCTGCAGACCAACGAAGCCCGTGCGCCACAACTAGTGAGCCTGCGCTCTAGATCCCGCGCGCGAGCCACAACTACTGAAGCCTGCGCGCCTAGAGCCAGTGCTCCGCAACGAGAAGCCACCACAATGAGAAGCCCGCGCACCGCAACGAAGATTAACCCCTGCTTGCTTGCCGCAACTAGAGAAAGCCCGGCAACAAAGACCCAGTGCAGCCAAAAAAAAAAAAAAAAAAAAAAAGTTCCTCAGCTTCTCCTCAAGTTGGAGGCATTTCAGCTCTGTGATAAGGATGCATTTTCACAATCAGCTGCCAGATCCCTTCTAAGGAGTGCCTCAGACCATCAGAAACTACCTGATTCTTGATGAGCTAAAATAATCACTCTAAGAAAAGTATTGTCCTTTTCCATCACTTCTATGTGAAGAGAAGAATGGAGAAATATGCTTATTTTAAGGATGAAATAGTAATTTCTAAGCAAGCCCCCCCTTTTTTTTTTTTTGGAACTGTGATTTTGCGTTCTCTTCTGGATAGATAGGATCCCTCCTGTGCTTTTTTTCTTTCATCTATGAGTCTTAAATGGCAAGGAATGATTCATCTGACCCACAAGTCCTTGATTGCCCCCCAGGCTGTCTTGACGAAAAAGACACAATGCTTACAGCCGGAGACTCTGGCTATTCTGGGGCTGGCTGAGAGAGCAGGCCTTAAGGAGCCCAAGAAGTGAAAAGAGAAAAACTAGTGACAAGTTTGAGAAGGAGATATAGCTGGAATGAAAGAAAAGGTCTAACATGCCTGTAGTCCCTACTGGTCTTTTTTGTTATACTTGAACACAGAGGAAGTACTCTTTTCAGCAACATGTTCCAACCTGAAGGTCAATGATCTTAAGTAATAACAACACCATTTATATGGTTCTTTATACCTTCTAGAATGTCATGTCATTTGATATAATAGTGTCTAGCATAAGCTTTATATTAAGAGGGTGCTGAGTGTTCACTGACTGAAGAAGCTTTAGCAAGAAACTTGGTTCTTTCAAGACAGATGAAAGAGAGAAATTACTTTTCCATCAACAGAGTACTGTAGTTCAGAATGGGGCACTGTCCCATGGAACTATTCCTGTTCTTCTTGGACTGTATTTGTGTGTAGTCTGGGGGAGGTTCCCAGCCCTCTCCTTAATGAAGATAACTCATGATTTAAAATGTCTTTGTATGCCTTTGTTTATTTGTTTTACTCTAAAATTCAAGAAATCTAAATACTTTGCAAGAAATCTGACTCAGATTAGGTAATAGAAATAATTTAAGAATTGTAAGATGTGGACCGCAGTCAGGGAAGGAGGAAGTGAAGTTATCTTGAGGGCTTTCTAAGCAATTTGTAGACAATGCTGTTGGAGGATAATTCTGACACAATTTGCATAGTAAAGGAAACCCCTTAGGGAGACTGTAGACTCCTGGTGAGCCTGTGACCAAATGGGATTGGATTGAAGAGAGGGCTTGTGGCTCATGCATCCTCCACCATGGCAAGATTGCCTCAAGTGCCCTTGTGTCTAGCCTAGGAATTCCACACTTAATTTGTCACAGCGTTTATCATACCATTGAATAACTGCCTGTTTCATGGTCTGTGTCCCTTAGAAATTATAAGGAATTGGCTCGTGTGATTATGAAAGCTGGAAAGTCCAAAATCTGTAGGGTGGGCTGGTAGGCTGGAGACCTAGGAGAGCTTTTGTTACAGATGAAGTCTAGGTCGTCTACTGGAGAATCCTCTCTTGCTTTTGGGAGGCTGGTCTTTTTGTTCTACTCAGGTCTTCTAAAGATTGGATGAGGCCCACCTACATCACAGAGAGCAATCTTCTTTACTCATAGTCCACCAATTTAAATGTTAATCTCATCCAAAAGCACCCTCACAAAAACATCCAGAATGTTTGACCAAATACCTGGGCACACCGTGGCCCAGTCAAGTTGACGTGTAAAATTAACTATCACATTTTTCTAAAGTTATCTTTGCTAGGAGGAAACAAATAAAAGAGAGAGGGAGAGGGAAAGGGGGAAAGGGAGAGAGAGAAAGAGAGAGAAAGAGAGAGAGAGAGAGAGAGAGGGAAAATAGTACTATAATCATCATAATCATTATTTGGGATTTGAGCTGAGCTGCCACCACAGGAGTGACTCAGCTACAAGAAGGACCTACCCAGGACCAGGGTACCTAATTTTCCAACTGAGGAGATTCCAGTCAACTCTGTCCAAAGAAGTTTTTCTCTGTTCCCATAGGGATTGGTGATTTTTATCTGAACATGACATTCTCTTCTAATGATGCTTCAGACAGAGAAATTGGCATTCAGAAGAAGCCTATTACTTCTCCCAGTGAAAGCAGAAATATTTTCAGATTCCTAAGATCCTGTAGCAGGGTGATAAATAATAGTTTAACTTTCCCACCTTGAAAAGAAATTAGTACTAACACTGAGTCTCTAATAGAATTGACTTCATTTTCTTCCACGTTAGAAGGTGGTAAACACAACTACAGATGAGATTTTTAGTTTCATTAACTGATTTTTTAGGCCATATCCCAAGAATTTGAGGCAGGGGTTGATCCTCTTTTCCCATCACTGCTAAGACACTCAGATATATGTAACATTCTGGATTGGTCAAAATTCAACCTAAAATGAACCATGAAGATCTCTTGCATCAAGTATGTCCAGATCATTAAAAACTTAGAGTTTTATCAAACATAGGGACCATTTGGTCATTTTTATTTCCCTATGCTGAAAGTAAATTGTTTTTTTTCTCATCCATATCCTCAAGCTGGAAGTAAAATTTTGACTTAGTTGAGTTCATTTTTTATTTTCATACTTTTTACATACAAGATGGTATGGTCTAACATGGAACTGAATTACATTTATTTCGCATACCTTTCCCACTACTTTCTGTATTTATATTGTGCCTGCCTTGTTAAAGGCAAAAATCAGAATGAGGCAAACCATGTGGCATGATGGAAAATTCAACTTCAGTTCTAAGCTCCTTTTAAATGTGTGAGTCTAGGTATAGCAACCAGAGAAGACGAAATTTCAGAAAGTATATGACACTCACGAAAGCCTAAATTTTCAGTAGTACGGCTCTGAAAGTGAAAACTTGACATTGGCTCATACATACACTTGCCAGCATAAAATATGTGCCTGCACACAGACAATAAACCGCCCTTTGCAATGAGCACAAACATGTAGGCTTATGGTCCATGTACATAAATACAGAGATGAGAGGCAGAGAAGAGCTAACTGTACATCTCGTTGCCTGTTCCCACCAATTGCTAAACCCACAGATACTGGATTTTACTCAGCTATTGCAGATGCATATTTTAATACAAATAAGACATTTGCCTCTTTCTCTTTCTCTGTTCTTCTCAGAAAGAGAGAGAATTTTCTGCCGTAAATATCTCTAAATTCAGTCAAACAAATTTTTCTTTAAGAATGACAGTAGGGCTTCCCTGGTGACTCAGTGGTTGAGCGTCCGTCTGCCGATGCTGGGGACGCAGGTTCGTGCCCCGGTCCGGGAAGATCCCACGTGCCGCGGAGCAGCTAAGCCCGTGTGCCACAACTGTTGAGCCTGCGCGTCCGGAGCCTGTGTTCCACAACACGAGAGGCCACAACAGTGAGAGGCCCGCGTACTGCAAAAAGAATGACAGTAAAGCAGTATAGCGCATGGAGTAAAAATCCTAATACATCATCCAAATGTCTTTCCCCTGGAAGTATTCTGAGATTCTTCTGATACAGGACAAGTAAAAATTCTTCCTGCCTCCCTAGTAAAAGAATTAAGGATCAGTTTTAGAACCTTCTAACAATTGTTTTCTGGAAAGCAGATTTAAGGAGCTTATCCTCTAGTGACTTAATCCTATGAGATAATTGTAAAAGGGAGATTGTTATGTCAGATATGAAAGGAGTATTGGTAGGTTTACTGAAGAAGAATTCTATCTTGTTTTTATGCTTGTACTTCGTGTCCAGATTCCTTTGCAACATGGGTGAATATAAGTTTTTACATTAAAAATTTTATCATCTCTCCATTTTTCATGTCAGACAGGTTCCTTTTGAAATAAAGTAGATGGAGCTCTGTGAAATGTGCCTTTGTTGCCTGTCTTCAGAGATTACATAGTTTGATTAATAATTAATATCAGTTATTCTCTTGACCCTCTAAAATCACAAGTCAGTTTGCTAAGGAATTTAAACTATTAAATTAAAATTAACAAAGTTTTTTCAAGATTCATATATACAGAAAAAATGAAGTTCTGGTCAAAATGATTGCAGTAAACAAGGGAATAATGAGCCAATGTCATCAATCAGTTAGAAAGTCAGCTTATCATTTTCTGAGCATCAGGGAGCAAATGACCCTACATGGAAGAGGAGAAGGAACCTTTTCTCCATCCCTTTCCCCTTAAAAAAAAAAAAAAAAAAAAAAAAAAGAGAGAGAGAGAGAGAGAGAGAGAATGGGAAGCCAAACTGGCAAGTACAGAGTGAAAACTCATCTGCTTGGCACGTTCATTGTTGTTTTTCATGCTTTTCTCTCTGTCCAGAGGCAAGCATAAGCCAAGAACTTCATCTTGCCTTTTCTTTCAGTAGATCTGGCATGTTTCCTGGTTTTTAGGTGCCTTCCTAAATGTGAGAATCAGGTGTAAGTTGGATTTTCATGATTTATCACATGAGCATTGACTGCATACACCAAAAAGAATCCAGAAGAATATGATGAGTGAAGGTGTTAAACTATATTGGTGGTTTTCAAACTGTGCTCCTACAAACCCACAGAATTCCATGGAAAGTCCTTGAAAGTCACTCTAAAAGGCAAAGGAGCAGCTTAGTGGTCAAGGAGCCAGGCTGCAACTTACCCTTGACCACCTTCATTTCAAAAAGAAACACTGGAGTTTTATTATGTTTTACATATTCAGAATCCACATAAGGTTTCATCTGAAGAAAAGATTGTATGGAAACACACACACACACACAAGCTAAACTTAATATGAAAGCCTTGTAAACAATTTGTATTTCTCTTCAAACTCAAAAGGGTTTTGGTTGGCTATTGACACAGGACCTGTAAAATACCCAAGATACATGTTTTAGGGAGCACTGTTGTTTATTAGCACTGTTTATTCCTTTATGTGTATCCATTTCATTCCTGTATAGTTCAGGGTATCAGGAGTGGGAGAGGAGCTGTGTGATAATCCAGTCATTTTTCACCAGAAAAATTGTTCTCCAACTTTGATTACTAGCATCGCCAGGGGATTTGGCAAAACTTAAAAATTCAGACCCAACTCCTTCAACCAGCCTGCTCCTCTGTGTTCTTCCTTATCACTCCAGATAATGCTGATACACATGGAAGTTTGAGTATCACTAGTCTAGAAGAAAAGAGCTGTTGCTCATCCTTTACTTATTACTGTTACAAAATCTAATCTTCACCCTCTGGTTTGGTCTGGGGAAAGAATATCACCATTGTTAACACTCACAAATAGAAAGAAACCTAGAGAACAATATTTGTTGTTAAACCATGAGACATATGTATAATACAGAAAATTGGATACAACATGGCTTAGGCAAATATTAAATCAAAATTCTCTAAAAGGTAACATATTCCACCTACATTATTTCCTTGTGCTTATTCATTGATTCATTTAATACACATTTAATGATGGAAGACAGAGAAATAAAACAATAATTACAGGGCAATAAGTGATGAAAGGAAATACAGTTTAAGCGTGAGTGATAAACCATCTAAGTTTGCCTCTGTTTATTCAAGAAATCCTTCACAAGGAAGGAACATTTGCAATGAGGCCCACTGCTCATTTTCACTTTGTAACTTTGCCAGAATCAGAAAATTCAAAGTATTCCTTGTCCATTTTATCTTAAGAACTATCACAGGTAATTGGAAATAAATCATAGCATTTCCCATTTTAACTGTGCTTCTGTATAAGCCATTAGACTTTGTTAAATGACTCAAAAAACTTTGAAATCTTGACTTGGAAGCACACAGATAATCATTTCAAAGTCGGTATTGCTTTTCTACTTCCCATCTCAGAATTGTTCTACTCCCCATTATTGGTCATGTTGTTTTTGTAATACAGCCAGGAGCCAAGCCAAGTAGATATTTGTTGTAGTATAGAAACTGAGTTTCAAGATTTTTTGATCATGAGAGAATTTTTAGCATCCACCTGTTGTAATTAAAACAGGTTTGTTTCAATGTAGTCCTAGATCTGAGAGGTGTTTTGACGACCCGGCACTCTTACTAGTTAACACAATGCCCCTATCAATACGCTTTAACCCCATCTCACTCTATCACCCACCCCAGGCCCCACATCTCCCAGATACTCATAGGAACTGCAGATCTGGACCAGAATCGGTCCAGACTACAGATACATTTCAACTGAATAGAAGGAGGTTTAGGTAGAAAATTTTAGAGCCAAGAGTAAAAGTATTCTAAGTGTCTTCTTTCCTCTGGTATAAAGTGTCCCTCTTACTACAACACAGAAGATATAAAATGTAATGAATCATGTCACAATAAAATAAGTTAATTCCTACATAAAAATTAAAACACATGTTTCAGAAGAGCGAATAAACCATTGGACTTGAAGTCAAGAGACCAATATTTAGATCCGTATTTTGCTATTTATTATATGTTATGTTAAGCAAGTAACTAAGTCTCTTTAGCATTGTTTCCCTATCCGTTTAAAGGAGATCTTTAAAAACATCTGTAAAATGATGCTCAACCGCATTTCCTTTGCAGAATTATTGAGAATATCAAATTAAATAATGTATGTGAAAGCACCTAGGACTGTAGCTAGCACGTTAGGAGCCTCGTAAATTATTATAAACATTACATTTATTTTTCCAAAATGTTTTTTATTGTTGAGATAAATTAGATTATTTTCAAGACTCACGTGGGGACTGAGGGATATCCATTTTGGTTCTCTATTATGGAGAAGAATGAAACATAAATCGTTTGTTCATTCAACAAATATTTATTGAGGGTTTATTATGTGCCAAGAATTAGTCTAAGTGCTAAGGATTCATCAGTAAGTACAAAAGACAAACACCCTTTCCATCATGAAGCTTATATCTAGTGAACAGCCAGATGTTGTCTTTTTTAGTCTTCTTCAAAGTCCGTCTCTAGTCAACACAAAACACACACACACACACACACACACACACACACACCATATTCTTTGTGACTATTGTAAAGAAATGTTTCTCTAGCTCTTGCCAATAAAAACGTGTACAGGGATGCCACATAAGACCATGCACATTGACTATATGATGTGAATTGTGGCCTTAGAGTTGTCCAATTTGGTGTCCATAAATATATATAAAAGGAAGACTCTTCTTTCTAGCTAACTTCTGGCCTTAATGATAGCTTTTGTCAGGATTCATGCTCTTCAGGGAATAACTAATGAAAATGAAGATTGAAAATTATTTTGTTAATGCCTTAAGCTACATAAAAAGTTGCCCTTGTACTCAAAGGGAATTGTCTTAGATCTTACAGATAGCCTCTTGGGAATATGACCTAGCCCTAGACTGAGAAAATTCTTATGACATTAGATCAGTGAGGAGTGCTCCCAGGGATTGATGCTTGGATTGAAGAATCACACAGCAGCTCTTCTCATATTAGGGAGTGGATGACTATTAAACAAAGCATTAAAATCTTTTGTGTTCACCCTTCCTTACAAAATCTCAAGTGACTGTGTAGCTTACTTCTGCAAACTCCCCCATTTACAGGACATGGGGAGAAGGGCCATATGGACCACAGCTTGTGGTCATCATTTGAGGACTACAGTGTTGTTCCCAGCCTCATAGCTCCAAGAGTTGTCTCTTTGGTGGATTAAGAAGGATAAAAATGGATGAAGTACTGAAATGTGACATGTCAGGGGTTTTAACCGTGATCTCAGTACCTGAAGTTGAGCAAAGGAGCAAGACGACTATGGATGATGCATACTCCTAGAGTATCTCAGGGCAGTAACTGAGGGATTGTTTCCCTTGTACCAGATGTGGACCATGCATGAGAGAGGACTGGCATTGGGACACCTTAGAGCATGTCCAAAAGGGTAACTGCACCTCAGAGAGGGTGCTGGAGGATCACTCTATTCTTAGCAGCTGAGGAAGGAGTAAGCCAGAGTAGAGATGTACTGGTCCTCAACAAGTGAATTTTATAAAGAAATCCTCAGCAATGAGGGGAATGAGTGGGGGGGGGGGGCGGGGGTGATCTCTGAAGAACTCACAAAATCTCCCATTAGAGAAAGAGTCACATTTTATTTATTTTTAAAATTTATTTTATTGAATTTATTTTATTGAAGTATAGTTGATTTACAATGTTGTGTTAATTTTTGCTGTACAGCAAAGTGATTCAGTTATATGTATATACATTCTTTTTCATATTCTTTTCCATATGGTTTATCACATGATATTGAATATAGTTCCCTGTGCTATACAGTAGGACCTTGTTGTTTATCCATTCTTTATATAATAGTTTGCATCTGCTAATCCCAAACACCCAGTCCTTCCCTCCCCCACCTCCCCTTGGCAACCACCAGTCCATTCTCTATGTCTGTGAGTCTGTTTCTGTTTCATAGATAAGTTCATTTCTGTCATATTATAGATTCCACAGTATAAGTGATATCATATGGTATTTGTCTTTCAAGAGTCACATTTTAATATCTGTTGAGCCCAGAAAGTACTGACCCTAGATGAGAGTGACAGTACCCGTTAAGTTACAGCTCTAACTTCTTACATCTTTTCCCATCTGATGAGCCATCCCTGGTTAGCAACATAGAAAAGGAAAAGTCAATACACTAGGTTGAAAGGAGGGAAGCTGACCACGTTGTTTGTGAACAAGAGGCTTCTAGTATGAAGCAGACAGGAGTGGAGGAGGGGAGAAAAGTTTTAAATGTCAAATCATGATTGAAGTGTTAACTTTAAATCAAGATGGACTTTGTGATTACTGCCATGGACTGAATGTTTTAGCCCTCCCCAAATTCATATGTTGACACCGTAAATCCCAATGTGATAATATTTGGAGGTGGGCCTTTGGCAGGTAATTAGGTTATAAAGGTGGAGGCTTCATTTGGGGATTGGTGCCCTTATAAGAAGAGACTGGAGACAGCTTACTTCCTCCCTCTGCTGTCTGCCACGTCAGGATACAAGGAGATGGCCTTCTGCAAACCAGGAAGAGTGACCTCACTAGATACTAGATCTGCCAGCATCTTGATCCTGGACTTTCCAGCTTCCAGAATTGTGAGAACTAAATGTGTGTTGTTTAAGCCACCCAATCTATGGTATCTTTGTTAGAGCAGCTCAAACCAACCAAGACAATTACTCAACTGAGACTGTTTTATGACAGAAAGTGTCTGGAGAACACTCTGTTTTACCCAAGAGAGACCAGTTAGGGAGTGTCTGAATTTTTATTCAGGAACAAAAATAACTAACCCAGCAGAGCAGTTAGGAGGACAGTGGAAGTAAAAATAAAAGTTGCTTGATGATTATATCACATGGGTTGCACCTTATTCAAAGTCAAGGTGACAGACAGTGTTTGAATTCAGTTACTATCCACAGTGACAAGGTCTGCATCAGCTTTGGAAGGAAAAGAATGTGCCCAGTTTTTCCAAATCTAACAGGGAGACTGCACCCCATCCCTTTTTCTGCACAGTTTTGGAAAGACTTTAATGCTGGTGAAATTTTCCATGAGGTATTTAAGAACTTTAGATAAGGGTGAGGAAGCTGAATGAATGAAGCGTAGTAGCTAGCCAATAGGGATCAAAGTTTCCATGAGTCATCGGACACATGCCTAAACACTTTCTGGGGTGCTCCGTCATTGTCTTGGCTTCACGCGTATCCCTCCTTTCATTCAGAGCCAAGGTTTTGGGTTAAACCATGTTACTGATAAATTCAGAATGCTTCCTAAACTGAGCCAAACTACGTAAGAGTTTGACATACTGGTACTACTATTTCTTCAGCATTAAGAATTCTTCCTTGCCATCCATATAATGTGACTACAGGGGCCAAAAGACAGGATTTCTTACATGACAGATTATCTCTTTATCTCAAGCTGAAGCTTGACATTTCTATAACGAGGAAAAGTCATTTATTCCATAGTTAGAGATAAGGCTTACTTGATACACCACCATGTTGACACAAAGACACCCTAAATTGTAAATTTCGGGACATTTCCTAAGAATAGATCTGGAAGTAAATGTGAGATAATCAACGGTGCAGCAGGGAGTGCAGTAGGTGACAGAAAGAGAAGAATTGGCCTGGGGAAGCAGAGCAAAACTTCCTCTATCTCTCACTTTTGCTTTGAACTTCATCTATGTCTGAAGAGAATTGTGAGGGTGACGCTTGCAGAAGCTTTTATCATTTTTGGTCACTGAATTACAAAGTACATACTTTGGCAACCAAAGATATCATGTTGTGAAGTTTAGATTCTTTGGCATCAAAAAGACGGTAGACTTCTTTATTCAGTCTAACACCCTTTGAAATATTTCCCGAGCATCTAACTTTTAAACTGCTAGACTCTGTTATCACTATCTTCTCACACTTTAGAGAGTTAGTTTTGTCAAAACTGGACTTCAGGGATTTCAAGTCAGTGAAATGATTTCTGGAATAAATGGCCAGATGTGAATGATCGGTGAAAGTTTGATTTTAGTCAGTCTCTGAAATCTAAAGTGTTCACTTTCCTCTGACGGGTTCTTTTTATTGAAACATGGTATTGTTTCCTTTGAATCACTCTGAATCCTTTTTCTTACAGTGAAAAAATACTGTTATTCTTAATTACTATATAGTATAATTAATGTACTATTAATACATGATAAAGATAACTGTAATTCTTAATTACTATACTCCTAGTAGATCTGACACATTCAGAATGTTTTGCAACTAAAAAGGGAATATCAGCTTAAGAATTGCTTTTATATTGCTTTGTTTTTTATAAATGTAATATTACTATTAAAGGTTTTTTATGAAAAATATTATTCTTGGAGAATTGACTCAGAGACATTTATTTCCAAGTATATGAGAGAGAGTGGAAGTCTTAGTACAAATGAAGTAAATGTTTTGAAAATTGCTGGTTTTATAAAGTTGTTTATTTCCAGTAGATTGTGCATATAATCTCTCAGGTAGATAAGCCAGCAAATGGTGCATGTGGTTGATGGATGAGGAAGGATGACATATCTTCCTCATATGAGTCTGATTTTCTCCTGGAGAGCCAGGACGTGGTGGGGACAGTCCCTGGCAATGCCATTGTAATAATTCCAACAACTTGCTACAGATACAGCTTTTGAGCAGCCAAGATAAGGAAAAGGAATACTAGAAAGACCTCATGGTGGATACACATATCAATCTAAAAAGCAATAAGTTTTTCATCTCATTCCTTCTCTGAACAACAGCTTTTCCCCATGATTTCAAGTTGCCTTGCATCTTTCCAGTGCCCTATACCACTGCTTCCTATTGGCCAGTACTCAAAAATGACCTATCCCAGATACACACTTAGGTGAAAATTTGTGTCCCCGTGTTGGAGATGGTCCAACTTTTAGAAGTTCCTGAAAACATTCAAATATCTGACCCTCACAGTCATATTCTAGACATAATGTAGGAAAGGCATTTATATACTGTGTGTATATATATATATATATATATATATATATATATATATATACAGTATTTTAAAACTGAGTGCTTCAAGATTTTAAAATATCCATATTTCTGGCTTCTGTTGAAAAAATTTCAGATTTGTCCATAATGGGCTGGTATTTTCCTCTTGCAGCAATCACCAGGAGGGGAGTGGAGCCTGCACTTTTTAAACTGAGTTTGCCGGGGCCTTTGATAGTCAGTGGTTCTCAGCCCAGGGGGACTTTGTTCTTGGGGGTATCTGGCAATGTCTGGAGCCTTTTTTGGCTGTCACAGCTGGGGGTGGGATGTGCTACTGGCACTAGTGAGTAGAGGACAAGGGTACCATTAAACATCCTGCAATGTACAGGATAGCCTGCAACAACATGGAATTACCAGCTCCGAATGACAAGGGTACCGAGCTTGAGAAACACTGCCGTAGTCCATACTTGGTCCACTTCACACGTAGGTTACCTGCCCACAACCCTTGTAGACATTTGGCTTTGCGATCTTTGGATAACCGGATATATACACTATATATATAACATTAACAACCAGAAAGAATCTTCAGGATCTTCCCATCAAATCCCTCATTATGTGTATGATATCTGAAAAATAGGGAAATGAGCTGCAGTAGGTCTCAAGGAAGATTGAAGTGCAGGGACTCCCCTGGTGGCACAGTGGTTAAGAATCCACCTGCCAATTCAGGGGACACAGGTTTGATCCCTGGTCCAGGAAGATCCCACATGCCGTGGAGCAGCTAAGCCCATGCGCCACAACTACTGAGCCTGCACTCTAGAGCCCAGGAACCACAACTAGTGAGCCCATGTACCACAGCTACTGAAGCCTACATGCCTAGAGCCTATGCTTTGCAACAAGAGAAGCCACTGCAATGAGAAGCCCACGCACTGCAACATAGAGTAGCCCCCGCTCACTGCAACTGGAGAAAGCCTGTGTGCAGCAACAGAGACCCAATGCAGCCAAAAATAAATAACATTTTAAAAAAGAAAAAGATTGAATTCCCGTCAAAGTAGTTTATGTAATTTGTTTCTTTATTATTTATTTTTTATTTTATTTTTTTATTGAAGTATAGTTGATTAACAATCCCGTGTTAGTTTCAGGTGTATAGCACACACACACACACACACACACACACACACACACACTTTTTCAGAGTCTTTTCCCTTATAGGTTATTACAAAATATTGAGTATAGTTCCCTGTACTATACAGTAGGTATTTGTTATTTATCTATTTTATACATTGTAGTGTGTCTATGTTAATCCCAACCTCCTCATTTGTCCCTCCCCCACACCTTTCCCCTTTGGTAAACATAAGTTTGTTTTCTATATTTGTGAATCTCTTTCTGTTTTGTAAATAAGTTCATTTGTATCCTTTTTTTTCTTTAGATTCCACATATAAGCAATATCATATAATATTTGTGTTTCTCTGTCTGGCATACTTCACTTAGTATGATACTCTCTAGGTCCATCCATGTTGCTGCAAATGGTATTATTCTTTTTTATAGCTAAGTAATATTCCATTATATATACCAGATCTTCTTTATCCATTCCTCTGTCAGTGGACATTTAGGTTGCTTCTGTATCTTGGCTCTCGTAAATAGTGCTGCTACGATCATTGGGGAGTATGTATCTTTTCAAGTTATAGTTTTCTCTGGATATATGCCCAGGAGTGGGATTACAGTATGATATGGTAGCTGTTTTCAGTTTTTTAAGGAAACTCCATACTGTTCTCCATAATGGCTCTACCAATTTACATTCCCACCAACAGCATAGGAGGTGTCCTTTTTCTCCACAACCTCTCCAGCACTTATTATTTGTAGACTTTCTGAAGATGGCCATTCTGACCAGAGTGAGGTGATACCTCATTGTAGTTTTGATTTGCATTTCTCTAATAATTGGCGATGCTGAGCAGTTTTTCATGTGCCTGTTGGCCACCTGTATGTCTTCTTTGGAGAAATGACCCTGTTACTAATTGGATTACTAATTATTAAGTCATATGAGGCAGACATTTGGAGGCAGGGCAGGGGGTAGTCTTTCCTGCTGTGGTCATCATCTTGCCCATCGTTTACACATGAAAGAACTGTTGAGCAGGCCCAGCTGAAAAGTTGCCAAATTTCTAATCTTAGCTCTCCCTAGGAATTCATTACTGATCCAAGTTCAGAATATTTTAATATTTTATCTGTATTCCATGTACTTCTTCTTTGCTTGAAATCATATATTATTACTTCTTATTGTTAGTGGAGAAAAATGAGTCAGAAGTGCACACATATACTATACATATACACACAAAGAGATCTAACAAACTAAGTTCTCTCATAACTTTAAAATTTTTCTAAACAAAAGAATATTCTTTGAGGGAATTTTAAAAAAAGAAAAGAAAAAAGTAATTTATGCTCAATTTTCTCTTACTTTCTATAAGTGACCATCGTTTAGTCTAGTAGTTTCCTTGACAAATTTTGCAACTTATGCTGGTGTGGAGGACACAGTTTTCTTGCCAGAGGTTTCTACTGAGAAGCAAGATGTTTTTAATCTTCTAAAAACTTTACATGCATTTGAGTAAACAGAGCAGTCTTAAAATGCATATTCAGTGTTTTCTTTCAGTAATTGTTTTATTGAATATATGATGCTTTTCTGGGGATTATGCTACTTCCTGGAGTAAGAATCCAGAGTTTATTTTAGTTTAATTTAGTTTTGGGGTGGACAACTTACAAGTAGAGAAAATTAAGAATGGTCTGTGATACTGTTCTCGTTACATGTTGTATCAAACTTGAGGCTTCATCATATCATATTTGATGAGCTGCTGTCAGAAGTCAGATATAAGCCACTGGAATCAGAGGGCTCTGTGAATGTCTTTACATAGAGTTCTCAGTTGTGTTCATACAGCTCTGTTTGATGAAAACATCCTACTGATAATATTAATTTCCTCATGCCACTCTTTTCCATAATCAGGTAATGAATTAGTTATTAACATAACCAGCAAAAAAAAATCATGAACAAATACACAGCAAAATAGTCTAATTTGTTGTGTCTTAAGCTCAGACTCTGTATGTTTGGTTGGCATATGGACTTTGGAGTAAGAAAAAACTGAGTTCAAAATCTGACTCTCTTGCTTACACTTATTTTGGACAAGTTTTTAAATTTATTTGAGCCTTAATTTCTCCATCTATATATACCTCTATTTTACTGTAAGATTCAAGTAGAACAATGTAGGACAAGCATTTAGTACAGTTCCTGGTGCAACACAGATATTCAGTCAATTCCAGCCATTTTATTGTTATTGTTTAGTGGGGCAACAAGTACAAAAGGATGGCAAATAATTCTGAAAATTATTCATTGCTTTTTGCTTTCAAGAGACTCTAGCCATCCTAATTTTTTGCCTTGAAGAACCATTTTATCTGTTAGCAATAACAGGCATTGACAAAAGACAAACTGAAAGTTTATTTCCAGCTTTCCTCCTAAGGCCACCCCATTAAAGGGTGCTGCAGCTGAATCTTGGCTACTGTGGTCACCACATATTAAGGATCCTGTGAAACTGGTGGTGTTGCTTTGAAAGCTCCTAACCTTCAGTAGTAGGATTTTGCTTTAGTTTATTCCTGGTCTTTTTCTTCTTAAGTCTTTCCTGGACCTCCTGACCAAGGTCACCTTTAGGGTATCAATGCTGCCCCAAGTGAGTCACATTAGGAGATGCTGCCACTCTTCTGTAAAGCAAGGATTCTTGGATATTCTGTGAACAGCCTTTATTTCGTTCATTTGTATAGAACAAATTATAATTTTTATCCTAAATTTTAGTCTTTTAAAATTATTTGCTTTTTTAACATTTAAAATGTCTGAGAACCCTGTACATTTTCATATATTTCACCATATTTGAATATTTATAACAAATAAGATGTATGTCATCTACAGTTTAATGTGTTCAATTGTGCTTCTTTTTAAACACTTAAGAAACAAATCCTATATATCATCAATTTACTGATTTAAGGCAACTAATAACTTCTTTAAAACCTTCAAAATCTAGTAATCTCTTTGGGCTTTATTTTCTTCCTATTTAAAATAAGGAAATTGAACTCAGTTTCTCCAAGATCTTTTCCGATTCGAAGACTACCACCTACAGTTACATTTTATAACTATGTTATATAATCAAGCATTCAGAGCAGAACCTGCCCCATAAGAGGTAATAAATATTTGTTGAATGATTAAATAATATAGGTACTCTAATATAGAAACTATTTCCTAAAAACTAACTTGGATTAATGATCAAAACAAGTGAGCAGTTATTATTAAGTGCCTTTATCACTGCTTGTTAAGATTAAGGTTTTTGTTTAAATATTTTTAATAATAATTTATTAACTTAGTGAAGACTTTAATCCTTACAGAAAGTATAAATCTGTTAAAAAAATCAATGGAGTAAAGGGGAAATGATTTTGTAAGAAATATAAAACTAAAATTCAGATTTCTTATTAAATATTATAGATATTATAGCTTCCCTGGTGGCTCAGTGGTTGAGCGTCCTCCTGCCGATGCAGGGGACGCGGGTTCGTGCCCGGATCCGGGAAGATCCCACATGCTGTGGAGAGGCTAGGCCTGTGAGCCATGGCCACTGAGCCTGCGCGTCCGGAGCCTGTGCTCCGCAACGGGAGAGGCCACAGCAGTGAGAGGCCCGCGTACCACACACACAAAAAAATTATAGATATAAGACAAGTGCTTATTTCAACTTTCTCCCCAAACAATAGTCAACCAGAGAAAATAGATTTGCAAAAAGAAGACATATACCCGTAAGGACAAATAAAATAAGAAGAGAGAACATATAAAAGATGTCAACACAGTTTTGCAAACTCAAAGTCGGAAGGATGACTGAAGCAACATGAAGATCAGTAGCTATGAGAGGGAGTCTTAGGGGAGGAGAGGAAAACCAACAAGCTCATTTGTGCCACCGAAGAATGAGAACTCAGGCAACAGAGGAAATGAGTGCCTTAGAAGAATGGGGGTGTAAATAGGACTGTAAATAGAAAAACTAGTTTGAAATGTATGTAACAGGTAGTGAGACACATAAGTCCAGGGATAGCTTCATGGCCTGCAACCTGTGCCCTTGCACAGGGCTCCACACTCAGGAAGCTCCCAAGCAGTTTAATGCTCTTCTGTTGCCATCTTGAAATTCTTAATAATTTTTGAACACGTGGCCCAACATTTTCATTTTGCACTCGGCCCTGCAAATTATGTAGCAGTTCAGCCTAAATCCCCATTCCTAACCCCACACATCCGGGCATCTCTCCCTCCTTCACCCCAATAGAAGACTGAATGTTAAACCAGAGGGACTATTTGGGGACATCAGACACAGCTGAAAACAGAAGACTAAGTGAGTGTTACATAGAAAACAGTGACATTGGGACTTCCCTGGTGGTACAGTGGTTAAGAATCCGCTTGCCAAAGCAGGGAACATGGGTCAATCCCTGTTCTGGGAAGATCCCACGTGCCGCGGATCAACTCAGCCTGTGTGCCACAACTACTGAGCCCACATGCCACAACTACTGAAGCTCACATGCCTAGAGCCCACGCTCCACGACAAGAGAAGCCACTGCAATGAGAAGCATGTGCACTGCAACAAAGAGTAGCCCCTGCTTGCTGCAGCTAGAGAAAGCCCATGTGCAGCAATGAAGACCCAATGCAGCCAAAAAAATAAAATAAATAAATAAAATTTATTTAAAAAAAAAAAAAAGTTAACGTGACATTACCAGCCCGTTTCCTCCATTAGGCACAGAGAATATTGGCAGCCAAGGTTATGCTTCCAAGCAGAAGATTGCCAGATTCTTCTCAGAGGAAACTGAAGGAATAGTTTAGAATCTCTCAATTAAATAAACAGTTCTTATTGGCTCACCTGATAAGTCCTGATCATGGACATAGAGCTTCTAATCAACCCTTTAGTGCCTTAAATATAAATGGGAGAGCTAATAGGAGTTCCCTGGTGGCATAATGGTTAGGATTGCTGTGACCCAGGTTCAATCTCTGGTCGAGGAACTGAAATCCTGCATGCCACATGGTGCGGCCAAAAAATAAAACATATAAATAAATAAATAAGAGAACTAAGGATCACTAGAGTTTTGAGGAAAGCCTCTATCAGAAACACAAGGATTGGGGCTTCCCTGGTGGTGCAGTGGTTGAGAGTCCGCCTGCCGATGCAGGGGACGCGGGTTCGTGCTCCGGTCTGGGAGGATCCCACATGCCGCGGAGCGGCTGGGCCCGTGAGCCATGGCCACTGGGCCTGCGCGTCTGGAGCCTGTGCCCCGCAACGGGAGAGGCCACGGCAGTGAGAGGCCCGCGTATGGAAAAAAAAAAAAAAAAAAGAAACACAAGGATTAAAAGTAACAAAGAGTAGGGCTTCCCTGGTGGCGCAGTGGTTGAGAGTCCGCCTGCCGATGCAGGGGACATGGGTTCGAGCTCCGGTCCGGGAAGATCCCACATGCCACAGAGCGGCTAGGCCCATGAGCCATGGACGCTGAGCTTGTGCTGAGCTTGTGCATCCGGAGCCTGTGCTCCGCAATGGGAGAGGCCACGGCGGTGAGAGGCCCACATACTGCAAAAAAAAAAAAAAAAGTAACAAAGAGTAAGAGAGAATTCTGAGGAATCACAACACTAAGAGTAGAAGAGGAAATTACATTATATAATGTTGTTACTATCTTTAGAGATATAAGAGAAGTATTACAGTAATAAAAAAGAGTACTAGTTTTTTTTTAAGGAACACTCAGAAAATAAAAAAAGAACTATTGAAATTAAATACATATAAGATAAATTTAAAATTTATCAAGACTTATGGAAGATAAGGTATTTCTGGATTATTTCTTCAAACAGACTGCAAAACAAAACAAGCAAACAAAAGAGATGGGAAAGGAAGGATAAAATATAAATAAATGAAAGGATCTGTGCAGAAGGTTCAAAATCTAAATAATAGCATTTCCAGGAAAAGAAAATGAAACAACAAAAGCAGAAGGAAAGAAATAATTAAATAAAAAATACTCATACTAAAAAATTCCAGAATCGAAAGCCATAAGTTCTCAGCTTGAAAATGGCCATTCATTCAGCATATCATTGTAAATTTTCAGAATACCGTGGCTAAAGAGAAGATGCTAAATCTGTCCAAAGAGGAGAAAAATGAAACATGTCACAGATTAGGAATCAATAGGACACTGAATTTCTCAAAAACAAAATTGAAAGATAGAATACAGTGACTAAATGCCTTTGAAATTCTGAGGGAAATGGTTTTCAGCCTAGAATCCTCATGGAACCAAACTACCAAACAAATTTAAGGATATAAAGACAAGAGAGCAAAATGATCAAATTGGAGCAAGAGTGTGAATATGTCCCAAGGAAAAATAATAAAATGTATTAAAAAAAATAGATTACCTGCTGTTTGGGGTGATATTAAGTGAAGAATTATGCTTCTAAAGAGAGTTTGTGAATAAAAAGTTTTAATAACAGAGAAAATGAAAGAGCAAGGCAATTACTAACTCCAAGAAAAACAAAAAGTAGTGTGCCTAGAAACATAATCATTGTGCTTTTACATGGTTCAACTATAAGTAACATTCATAGAACCATAACCATGTAAGCATGGACTATTGATTTATGTAAAGTAACTGCATTAGGAGTTTGGTAAGAATGGATGTGTTGGGTGGTGGGTGGAGGGGTTATCAATGGTCAATAGCTAACATCTAAAACAAAATAAAACAAAAATCTTATGCAAATACTAGTAGAAAATGCTAAGGGATTAATGGTCACCTGCCAGAAACAGGAATCAAGAATAGAAAGAAGTGAAATTAGAAGTGCTGTTTTTTGTTATCATCCTTGTTAAACCAAAGACATTTCAAATTATTCTTGTGTATTCTCTGATTCAAAAAAATAAATGAAAAACATAAATCTGTGATTCACTTATACTTGCAAAATGCAATTATAATTCTGTTTATCCCTAAGAGGTAGTAATGACTGAAATAATGGCAACCTCAAGAGAAACAAATAGATTGTTCTAGTTGGCGGCATAAGCAAAAATACTATGACTAAATGAATTCATCATGAATTATTTCATTCATAAACCTTTAGCATAAGTACATATACAGCATTTGACATTTTAAGACATAAGCATATGCTTAGAATGGTGGAGCCTGAACATTTTAGGATATTGAAGTGACAGGTGGATCTAAATTGGGGAGGGGAGGTTTCCTTCTGGCTGTGGAACTGTAATCCTAATCTCAAGATTCCCTGAGCGAGGAGGTAAGCACAAGGGGAGCAGATGTGTTAATTGGGGCATAAAAAACAGTTTTAATAGTGATTGGGGACAGACAATGACAAGAGAAACAAAAGGAGAAGGAAACCAGGATAATTTTAAATGGCAGGTCCCCTAATCAGATCATCTTAAACTAGTAATTTCAATCTGATTTGGAAGGGAAAATAAGCACACCAGGGACTCTAGGAAAGTGCAGCACTATTTACAATAACCAGGACATGGAAGCAACCTAAGTGTCCATCAACAGATGAATGGATAAAGAAGATGTGGCACATATACAATGGAATATTACTCAGCCATAAAAAGAAATGAAACTGAGTTATTTCTAGTGAGGTGGATGGACCTAGAGTCTGTCATACAGAGTGAAGTAAGTCAGAAAGAGAAAAACAAATATCATATGCTAACACATATGTATGGAATCTAAAAAAAAAAAAATGGTTCTGATGAACAAAGGGTCAGGACAGGAATAAAGATGCAGACGTAGAGAATGGACATGAGGACACGATGAGGGGGAAGGGGAAGCTGGGACGAAGTGAGAGAGTTGCATTTACATATACACACTACCAAATGTAAAATCGATAGCTAGTGGGAAGCAGCCGCATAGCACAGGGAGATCAGCTCCGTGCTTTGTGACCACCTAGACGGGTGGGATAGGGAGGGTGGGAAGGAGTCGCAAGAGGGAGGGGATATGGGGGTATATGTATATGTATAGCTGATTCACTTTGTTATAAAGCAGAAACTAATGCAACATTGTAAAACAATTATACTCCAATAAGGATATTTTTTAAAAAATGAAATAGCCAATGTCCTTAGGGTAAAAAACAAACAACAAAAAAAACAGCCTTTGGAGGGGTGTTAACTTTCCATTGCACTTGCTAGTAGAGGCTGCCCGGTCTGTCTGAGATCAGGTATGGCCAGGGCAGGGAAGGCTGTCATCCCCACCTCAGCTTCAAACAGAGCACCTCTAGATTTGCACACTGGGTTTCCAGGTAAGTGTTCTGCTTGAACAAATTGTTTCATGGCTGGCTGAAAACCAAGTTTAAAAAACACTCATCTACCCAAATTCTTTATTTTACAGATATATAAATAAGGAACTTGTAAGTAATCACTTACTCAAGGTGAAAAAAATTCTGATGGAAAAATTAGAACCAGGAGCCAGGCTTCCTGAAAGCGAATTAATGTGCTTTCTCTTACACCAGTGATCCTAGCAAAGTTGCCTTTCTGTTAAAGTAAGCATATTTTATTAAATGATATGTTAATTACTACTTTGTTTAACAAGTCTTAAGAAAATATATAATGCAGAACATAATTAAGGGCTTCCCTGGTGGCACAGTGGTTAAGAATCCACCTGCCAATGCAGGGGACATAGGTTCAAGCCTTGGTCCGGGAAGACCCCACATTGCCGCAGAGCAACTAAGCCTGTGCACCACAACTACGGAGCCTGCGCTCTAGAGCCCACGAGCCACAACTACTGAGCCTATGTGCCACAACTATTGAAGCTGGCACGCCTAGAGCCCATGCTCCTCAACAAGAGAAGCCACCACAGTGAGAAGCCCGCATACCTCAACAGAGTAGCCCCCACTCGCCAAACTAGAGGAAGCCCCCAAGCAGCAATGGAGACCCAACACAGCCAAAAATAAATAAACAAAATACATTAAACAAATTTTTTTAAGGCCATAATTGAAAGAAATATGAGCACATGCAGATGAGCACCCCAAATTGAACTCTATTCAAACACTCTGCAACATCTAATTTTGGTTTTAACTTTTATTTTATTGGTAGGTCTTATTCCATTTTATACAATATTGCCAGTTCTGCCTGTTCCATCTACTCTGTGAGCTGCTTTGTTGAATAAAGTAATTAATTACTTGGTTGCAAAATACTATAGCTTGATGATTCATACAAGTAAAGCACTGTCTCTTTCATACTTGTTTGTTTACTGTTATATGAATCCTTCTCAGGCTGCTTGCTTTTTTTTTTGGCCATGCCACGAAGGGCAGGATCTGAGGGATGGAACCCATGCCCCCTGCAGTGGAACCATGGGGTCCTAACCACTGGACCACCAGGGAATTCCTCCTCAGGCTGCTTCTATTCCTTCTCTCTTCTTCTCTCCTTCCTCCTCCCCTTTAGAATTAACCAACTGACCTTGCTCCCAGCAGCTCTCTGATTGATGTATTCCGTTCTTCCTTTCATGGACAGAGCAACAGGTCAAAAGGATGTAAGATCATTTCCCGCTCACTTTCTCTGCAAAACTGTCTGTGATTCTTTAAACCAGAAATGTTTTATTCTTAACAACCATAGTTATGTCACCTCCCTGCAGCTAACTTTAAGCTCACTATTTTGACTATCTAAGCAAATAAGTTAATTTGCATAATGTAGTTAAAATAATCCAATAACTAATACTCCGTCAAAGATCTTTGGTAGAAATTGCTTCTTTTACTCCCCCACCACCACCATTTTTGATATCTTTTTTTGTTTTTTTTTTGCAGTATGCGGGCCTCTCACTGTTGTGGCCTCTCCCATTGCGGAGCACAGGCTCAGCGGCCATGGCTCACGGGCCCAGCCGCTCCACGGCATGTGGGATCTTCCTGGACCGGGGCACGAACCCATGTCCCCTGCATCGGCAGGCGGACTCTCAACCACTGTGCCACCAGGGAAGCCCCCCCACCACCATTTTTAATATTTTTAAAAGACAGCTGAAACAGCAGGCCACTTTAAAAAGCCACCTTTTACATAGGATCCTCTTGACAAGAGTTGTCATGTGCTTAAATGGATATACTAAGTAATTATATTGATTGTAGCATGCAGAACAGGATAAAGAATTTGACAAAATGATGAATATTCTATATGAAAGTTCTTCATACTAATATAAACAAGTTATATGGTATCAAGTGAAGAAACAACATCAGAACCAAGCTTAAAGCCATTAGGTACTTTGAGCTTTTGTGCTGATTAGATTTGTTCTCGTGTTCTATCTTGGAAAAGATATTAAATCACAAATCTCCTTGGAGATGGGCTGGTATACTTCTAATAGTTTATAGCTGAACTGATGACCTGATTAAAGCAGTTGAAAGGATGACCACTAAATCTTAGTTTTGGCAGACCTATTTACAAAATGCATTTCACATGGCTGAGTATCAGGTAGCTTTCCAAATAGATGATTAACGTCTTTAAGAGAGAAAATTAAGCAAAAGTAAATAACTTACAGGATGATACCTTATATAAAAATATCATCCTGATAATTCAGAGGCAAATTTTGAAACATTAAAATGCTTTTCTTCACGGAAAAAAATTAACTTGAACACATTTCCTTTTTGTTAGCTTGTATGGTTTTGGAACAAATAAGTTTTTCTCCACTTAGATCCAAAACAATTTGGAATCTTAAAGAAAAATAATTATTTTAATAATTGTAATTTAAAAATCCCAAGAAATCACAACTTCAAGAGAAATCTACTGTTTCCATGAGGAAATAACACATTAGCCTGGAGATCTGAAGAACCACCAGGGCACCAGTCCTAGTTTTCCTGCTGAACGGTTGCTGTACCCAGATTGTGCTAAAAGCAGTGATAGTTAATTGTGCTATCTCTTAACTCAGAAGGACATGGGCAGGGTTTTAATAAAGTAGTATCTTCCAAGTATTGAGTTTTTTTCAAAGAAAGTTGCAATATTAATAAGTGATAATTATGTAGTATATGGCAATATGTGGGACAGTTTTCCCTGAATTTGTATTCAACTTCTTTTAATAGCATAAATTGTTTAGGGCTTGTTTGGTGACTTGGCAAAAATAAAGATTACTGCTTTAAACAGTGAAAATACATGCAGTTGTCACTAATGCGTTTAGTGATGTCAATAAACTAACAAATTTAATAGCACAGCCTGTGTTAGAGGAAAAGAAGAACTTTTGTTTAAAGCTGTAAACTTTTCACTGATTAAGATTCAGGTTTATTCTGTTCGTTAACATCACAGGGGCATTCCTCTTCTTGTTATCTCCAAATTACCTACTGTGCAACTGTGCTTGGAGCTTTGTGGTCCTTTTTAAACTAATTTCTTTTCTGCCCATCAGCTATGGTTCAATCAAAGAAGCAGAACCACTAGGGATTTGTTGCCGGGACTAGATCTTATACAATTGTGGGAGCTAATTAAGCCATCTCTCTCAGGAAGTTGTCCTTGCTTCTGATAAGAGAGCTTGAGGTCCACAGGGCTGCCTTAACAAAATATCACAAACTGGGTGACTTAAAAATAAAATTTATTGTCCCACTGTTCTAGAGGCTAGAAGTCTGAAATCAAGCTGTCGGCACAGTTGGTGCCATGGTTGGTGCCAGGAGTTTCTGGGAGTTAGAGTAGTGATCTTTGGCATCCCTTGGCTTGTAGATGCATCACTTCAATCCTCCACCTTCGCATGGTGTTCTCCCCGTGTGTCTTTACACAGTCTTCCCTCTGAGCATATCTGTGTCCAAAAATGCCCCTTTGTATAAGGACACCAGTCATATTAGGTTAGGGTTTACCATAATGACTTCCTCTTAACTTATCTCTGCAAAGACCCCTTTTCCAAATAAGGTCACGATCTGAGGTATTGAGGATAAGGACTTTAACCTGTCTTTCTTGGGGGACACACAATTCAACCCATAACAGTGGGAAGAGCAAGGACAAACTAGGACCCACAAGCATGAGCTGGCGCCCACAGGGATGGTCCAAAGCCATACCATTTCTCACTGCCTCTGACTTTCATGGTGTGGGAATCCTGCAGGAAAAGATGTTATACTTCATCATGGAGCTAAACCCTCACCTGGGGTAGCCTGTCTGCTGCCCCACACCAATAAAGTGAGTTTATTCAACTAAACAAGAATGTGTAAGCTCCAAAATGGCTGCTGCTTTGCTTCTACCCACCAAATCTCATACAAGAATCTCTCTGGTGGCCCACCCTAGCCAGAAACCTACAGTATAGGGAATTCGGGAAGTTTTAGTTCATTCTAGCCAAGCTGACACATAACAAAGCCGCCACACTAAAGACTTAACATGCTCACTATTGGATATTTGTTCATCTGACTGAAGAAATTAAGAAACCAAGTTATTCTCAAGCTTATAGGCCATAACCACCCATCCCCAACTCAGACATGGGAAAGACATTTTACCTCCTAATGATGTTTTGATTGTTACTACTAATGAAAATACATGTGTATCAATCACCCAAAAAGTTTCAGCTGGATAACAACTTCATTTGCTTTTGTGCCATTAACCTATAAGGAAAAGATTTGAAACCCCTCAAGTCTTAAGGCTGATGTTCTTAAGGTTGTGTTCAGTGATATTAGGTGAATTTGGAAACAAACAACTGAAAATCAATTGCTCTTCTTTTTTTTTTTAATTTATTTATTTTAATTTTGACTGTGTTGGGTCTTCATTTCTGTGCGAGGGCTTTCTCGAGTTGGCGGCAAGCGGGGGCTACTCTTCATCGCGGTGCGTGGGCCTCTCACTATCGCGGCCTCTCTTGTTGCGGAGCACAGGCTCCAGACACGCAGGCTCAGTAGTTGTGGCTCATGGGCCCAGTTGCTCCGCGGCATGCGGGATCTTCCCAGACCAGGGCTCCAACCCGTGTCCCCTGCATTGGCAGGCAGATTCTCAACCACTGCGCCACCAGGGAAGCCCAGTTGCTCTTCTTGATAGTCTTATTAGCAACAGAGTAAATGCAGTGGATAATCCCACAGTCTTTGGAACGCATGGACTCAAGTTTCAAACACAATCCTGCCTCTTAGCACGTCTTAATCTCTCTCTCTATTGGATTCCTGGTCCATAACTATAGGGATAATCTTAATAGTTGCCTCGAAGGGTCACAGTGTGGTTGAAATGAAGAAATGTATGAGAGGAACTTGGCACAGAGTTGGGCATGTAGTATGTGCTAAAGCAATGTTGACCTGTCTCCTTTCCTCCTCCTCTTCTGTCTGCTTCTCCTCTTCCTCCCGTTCTGTTCTTTTCCCTTAACTTTGAGAGCAACAAAATAGGTATTTTCAGTTCCTCGCAGCAATGAACTCTGCTTTTCTACTCTGCGTGCCCAGCGTGAGCGTTATGAACCATAAGCCATGGGACTCTTTAAATATCAATCTATTTAGACCCAGAGGGGGCGGTTTTTCAAGCAGCATCTTTGAGAGCAGTTGTGAATGGAAATGCTTATTTCCCAGGCATCGAAAGGGGGTAAAGTTCCCTTTGAAAATCCTCTGTGATAAGTAAATATGCTGAACTTTCTCTAGAGGAGTTCTTGAAGTTTCTTTGGGCAGAATTTAAAGAGCAAAATGAAGCAGTAATAAGCTCCCTTCCTCCCAGAAAGTAGAAAGTATGTTTCCAGGCCATTCTTCCTTCTGTCTGTAGTCTCCACAAATACAAAACCAAACCCTCTTCCCAGTCCCCACTCAAACCCACCACTCAGTTCAGTGCTGTCTCTCTCCTTTCATCAGTCACAGTCAACACTCATGTGAGCGTGAACCAGGACCTTCCATCATCAAGGACCCCTTGTGTGCTGTCCCTGTCTCGTCTCCTCGTCT
Source organism: Kogia breviceps (assembly GCF_026419965.1). Classification (NCBI taxonomy): domain Eukaryota; kingdom Metazoa; phylum Chordata; class Mammalia; order Artiodactyla; family Physeteridae; genus Kogia; species Kogia breviceps. The sequence continues at coordinate 84,210,110 of NC_081317.1, forward strand.
CATAAGCCCCATGAAAGTAGAGACTTCATCCAGCATTTCAACTTACCAAATGCTTAAAGCAATTAAGGCACATAGGACCTACTCTAATAATAATGAAATGGAATGGAGAAGAAAGAACTGGAAAAGGACAGAACAGATGGGAAGATATGGAACAGAGTGGAAAAGAATGAAAAAGTAGCTCATGGGGAATCTGTGAAATCTTTCCAGATGTTAGTGCTTGAGACATATAATACAGTGAACTTGTCTGACAGTTGTCACTATGGCCCAGTAGGACTCACCTTTCCAGCATCATCAGGTACCTGTGAAATGCACTCGTCTCCTACATCAGATGTCGGTTCCCCATAGATTTATCAATTTTACTGTGCCCTTTCTAGTCCTTCAAACTTCCCTAACCATTCCCTCTCCACTAAGAGAACACAAGCTAATCTACTAAAGCAGTAAGACCTCACAAACATCAATTGCTGAGAAATATTTTTTAAGAAACAAAGGAAAGAAAGGATATTCTACATTTAATTTATTTTTCTCACTTAATAACTGGTTTCTTAGAGATTCTTGAAGGAAGGGCATATACTCATAATAAGCTACAAAAAATTTTTTAAATACTTAAAACAAATACACACAGGTGCCAACCGTCTCAAATCGCCACTATAAGATGTACTAACCCTTCATACTCAAACTCCATTTTATAGCCCTTTATAAATAAGCTAATAATTTGAAGTACTGGGTTGGAGGCAAGGGCCATAACGTTTCAGTGAATCCATCCTGAAAATGCCATATTGTACTGGGGCCTTTCTACAGAAGTCAGTGCCTTTTTGGACTGCTGTATTTTCAAAGATGTTTTTGAAAAGGAAAGGCATAGATTTTCATAGCAGCTAATTCTAGACAAAGAGTGAGGCCAATGGTTATTTTAGTCCCAACTAATTTAATGTCACAGTGGTGGGTCTGGCTTTATTTATCTATTTACTAATTTAAAGAGGCTGCTACTATGTTGAAGGAGGCTGTGTGTGCTTAGAAATGGGTAATGCTGGCAAAGCATGGAAAAGTTCTCTTGTTTTTCTTTTCCTGAAAAACAATAACCTACATTTAATGGTAAGAAATCACCAGCAGATTCCGTTTTGTTTGTGAGCTTGACGTGTGGTGCTTATTAAATGTAGGAACAAAGCCACTTTATACATCATAATGTTCACATTACAAATTCACTGCTCATAATGGTGCTGGGAGTGTATGTGCAATTTTTCTGAACTTATGAAATATATTTCTGATACCTCAGGTATTGATGTATGCACGCATGATATTGTCCCAGTGCAATAGGGAGACTTAACTGATGTCTGCAAGATTTGATTTATTACAAGTAAATATGATTGCCTTCATAATCTGATTTTATTATGTTCGGGGCTCTCGCAGGTAAACTTTTAGTAGAAGGAAGAAGGCCAATTTTATTAAACCAGTGAGTTCCTGCAAACCATAGAGTTTCTTGTCAAGGCAGGAAGGGGGACTGCCGATCCAAAAAGTATATTGAAAATTTCAGAAAAAGAATTTACTTCCAACCTTCCCAATATTATATCTTCTCAATTCCCACAACTATTTCAAATGTGCTTTTACTATTTTGTGCTCTTTATTCTTTTCTTAAAAGCCACATTAAAGTAAAATTCACATATCTGAGGTCAATGTTAAATATACCTAGGAGGATAAGTATACCATCTCAAAACATGGGCAACAAGAATTTTTCTCGTTTGTAATGGAGAAAAAGAGATTTGATGAACTTGAAAAATCAGAATTGTTCTTGATATTATCAAGCCTTTTGGTTGATATGACTCCAAATGTCAGGGCCATAGTTTTGCTATAAAAACAACTCAAAGAATTAAAAATAGGTTATCCCATGATCAGAGATGGACCTGGTCCCAATGTTCTAGATGAGAGACTATACACAGAAACAGAGATAGTGAGTAGAAAGGGGCTGAAGGAGGGGACCTGTCAATTTTCCTCTTTAAAGAAGACTAGACACAATGACCTTCCCAGTCCAGCAGTATAAAATCCTATTCTGAGTGTAGAAGAACAAAAAATTTTAACATGAGAGTTTGCAAACTTTCCCCTTTTCTCTGCCCAATAAAAAGGATCCTGGTTTCACTTTCTCAGTTGTGTTCCCTCCTTCCCCAACTTGCTGAGGAAGCTTCCATTACTTCATTGCTGGCGTTGCTATGGTAGTAATTCAGGCTTTTGTAATGCAGAATAAAAGATGGGAGAGAAGAGGAATAAAAGAAAAGAGAGAGGCAGAAAAAGAAAGGATGCATTGGCTTGAGTTAGAGGAAAGCTTTTATGAGGGGAGGAGGGCAAGACTTTTCGAGGAGTTTCCAAGTAAATCAGTCAAGAGCACCCTAAGTGCTATGAAGGAAATTGCTAAAAGAGAAAAAAGGGTAGAAATGTTATGTTGTGAGCTATGAATGTCCTTCACTGTTTTCAAGAAATACAAGGAAAATACCTGAATTAATTTTAAGTTACTTTTTCTTTGATGGTCTGAGTTTCTTGGATGAAACATGTTTCAAGACTGTGGATTAGAGTCTAACAAGATTGCATGCGTATGATATGATCAAGATATTGTCATTTATTTTCCATGAGGTAGCCATTATTGCGTTAGGGTAACCAAGTAAACATTTCATTCATTACCAATGAAAGAGCCCTCCCATAACCTTCTCCCCAGAAGCCCCAAACCCCCTTTTTTTTCTTTGTTTAGCCTAAGACAGTATATAAGCCCAAGTTCCAACCACCCCTTTTGGTTACTCATTGCTAGGTGCTCCCCTGTGTATGCATGATGCACGTATTAAGAAACTTGTGTTTGATTTTCTCTTGTTAATCTGCCTTTTGCCAGTCTAATTTACAGTGTCCTAGCCAAATAACCCCAGATTCATAAAAGGAAAAGAATTATATTCCTCTTCTATAAGGGGAATGGTCTAGGAAATAGTTCCAATAATAAAAAATAAAGATTTACATACCCAGTGGAGGTCAGGGATCAAGAGATCAAGTAATCAAGGCCAATATAGTAGTTCCAGCTATTAGAAGGTCACGATGTAGTATTTTTAAGACAAAAAAAGCCCCAAAACTTGTGTTTTCTAAATTTTCTTCATGGATCTTTCTGTTGGTATAGGCTTTGATTACATTATTACTTTTGTCTCCCTTAGTGAAGTTTCCCTTGAAAATGTCAACCGTGTTGAGGGAAAACAAACAGAAGGGTTTAGATTCATGTTAGAGTAGAATGTGAAAGGGGAGCCATGGACCCCTGGCAGCTGAGCATGATGATGACAGTAAGAATCACACAGCCTTAAAAACTCCCAAAGGGACAGTTGCAACCCAGGGGCAGCAGGGGAGGACGGGGACGACCGGGGTCTAATCAAGTCCCCATTCCCTGCTTGGAGAGTCTCCTTCCTGAGTTCAGATCTAGAGACTTTTTTTTTTTTTGGCGGTACGCGGGCCTCTCACTGTTGTGGCCTCTCCCGCTGTGGAGCACAGGCTCCGGACGCGCAGGCTCAGCGGCCACGGCTCACGGGCCCAGCCGCTCCGCAGCATGTGGGATCCTCCCGGACTGGGGCACGAACCCGTGTCCCCTGTATCGGCAGGCGGACTCTCAACCACTAAGCCACCAGGGAAGCCCCTAGAGACAGTTTTGAATGATGTTTGTCAAGAGAAACCACGCACTTAATGTGCCCATAGCATTCATTCACCACCACCACCACGCTGCTTGGGGTATCACCATGGCAAAACAGGTGAGCTATTCTCTCTCCACCTTGCCCCTCCAGTGTGTACACATTACCTCTTCAGGTTGAGTCCTTCTTTCTTTTGTTCTGACAAAGCAGCCAATTATTTTAACCTGATTTCACCCAGATTTGGAATAAAATGTTGAGGAGGAATGCAGTGTGATCTGTTCCAAGTAATTGTATGCTCAGAAAGCTACCATCTGATAATATTAGCAGGACTTTTGTCTTCACATTTTACATTCATTACACATCTTCTGCTGCTTCTTGCCCTCTATGAAGGAGCAACTCCTTTCTGCTTTAATTGAAATGTATTGGATGCTGTATCATATCCAGTATTTCCTCCTGCAGGAGATCCCAGTTGGGGACCCCTCTGTAAACACATTGAGTATTGATAGCCCATACATCAAGGGTTTCCATGTGAGGGGCTGTGTGCTTGGGAGAGCCAGGATGCTCATCTAAGACATGGAGTGCTTCAAAGCAGGGGTGTAGTGTTTTCCTCACACTGTACTACTATAGACCCCGGGTGTGGCTTTCTGTCAGCCTAGCAGGGAATGAAACATAAGGCAGTGAACCATGGCCTCCTATGTAGGTGAAGTCTTGTATACTTACTTCATTGACATGAAACTATATCCTGCCAAATTTTGATTATAGTGAAGAAGTAGTTGTCGGGTCCTCTCTGGTGCCACCTTCCATACAGTAGTGTCTCTGTGATAAAAATAAACTGAAAAGATATTTACGGGCAAGTGAGTGTAGAATATGTGTGCACATATACAGCATGTGTGTAGGTATGTATCAAAATGCATATTCTTAACTGCTTCCAAAAAACAGGTACAAGTGATTTGGGATTATCTATAGTTCTGCATTCTCAACTTTTTCTCTATCAGTGAGAATAAAACCTATAAACAGGTTGCTATTAACTTATACTATAGATGCCAGGCTAGCCTTTTATAGGTGTAGGATAAATTTTCTCCTGCAGGATATTATTTAAAGAGATCTTAAAGAAAATTCTCCCTCAGCCATTAAAAAAACAAACAGAAAGCCCTTCCTTTGCACATGCCTGTGAATCCACTATTATCTATACGCTCCTGTGGATTAAGCATTTCCTGGGGAATAATTATTGAATATCTAGCATCCTGTTATGATATTAGAGTATTATCTTCCTATGGGAAAATAAGAACTCCAAAGGGTAATTGTAGGAAAAAGAGAACTGAAACTCTGTCAAGACAACTTTTCTATTCATGTTTTGTCCCGACATCTTTATACCAGCCTATGCTTTAAATTGATCTTGGCCATACAGTCAACAGGGGTCCAGTGTAGATGCCTCGAAATATTCTGACTTTTTCCACACATATTTAAAAGAATAGCTACTTTAAAGCTTAGAGCAAGCAGGATGAGAATCTAAACATTTAACGTTTTAAATGAACACCTTCATTCTGAAGAGGCTAATTTCAACTTACTAGGGTTGCATAAATTGGCCTGTAAAGCCCGAAAGGAAAGGACAGTGTTTTGAGTAACAAAAATGAACCCGATAGCTGCTTAAACAAATAGGGAGAGGTTTATTTACATAATAATCCTGGAGATATGGGGCTGCTCAGTGATGTCCAGTACAATATGATTTGACCTCATAGTCACAAGATGGGTGCCGAAGTTCCCACCCTTTTTCACATCAGGAAGAAGGAGAATGGTCATTTATTTTATCAAGAAAAGCAAAAGTCTTCTTAGAGCTCCCAACTTCTTAGGATCCTTTGGCCAGAAGTGTATCCTACTTGCAAAGGATGTTGGGAAAGTAATGATCTCTCTTAATGCTGGATGCAATGCTGTACCACACACCCCCTTCCAAAAACTAAACATTAGCTTTTTGTTAGCTAGAATGAGGGAGGAGACATATTGGGCAAATGATAATATCACAGATGAGAATGCTACCCACGTTCTCAAACAACTGAATTGCACAACACAGTTCAACTCAAACTGTCTTGTGAGGCTCAGAAAAATGGGAAGGGGTCTGAGAAGTCATCTAGTCCACTTTCATTGTATAGATAGGAAAGCTGAGGTCTTGGGAGGTTTGTTCTCAAAAGCCAGTTTTCTACCCAAGACTAGGAACCAGCTTTCCTGCCTACCACGCTTAAATACTTCCCGTCTGGCTTAATATTTTCTTACGATTCTTTTCAAATGCATGTCACTGTTCATGCAATAAATACACAGAAACCCATTGTGCCCCTGCCCAAATCCCTTTTTTAGAACCCAATAATTGGAACTCTCACCTTTGCTATGGAAATGTCAACAAGTATTTTACATGCAGTATTCATTTATTCAAGAGAATGATGAAATGGTATCGCCATCTCAGATAAGACACAGAAGGCAGAGATTGGCTTTTCCCTATCAGCTGCCTTCTTGCCTTAGAGAAGATTAAAGGGGGGTGCAGGGCGCAGAAGGAGGAAAGTCAGGCTTTATAATTAAACATATCTGGTCATTTCTTTGTTAACTCTGACCTCTTAGGTAGAAGCCATTTCTCCTTCATTGCTCAGAATATGCTCAGTGGTAAAAAATACTAACATAATATAGGTTTAACATCTCTTTGTCTCCCGAAATTTTCTATAACCAGAGTTATTAAATCTGCATAATGCTGCCAGAAAAGCAGAGTTGAAAAGCTACCCACGCTCCCAAACAGAAAAATCTCCTCAGCAAAAGTAATCACAGACTCAATCACATTTGGAATGGTTAACAGCTCAAAAGGAAAATTAAGCTCAACAGTATAACTAATCCAAGACAATCAACCTTGATTGTCACAACACAGACATGTACCAAGGTAACCTAAGAATGAAAAGAGAAAAGACTCTGCCTTTGAAAAAGGTGACATGAATATAAGTGGAGTAGGTGTGGTTGAATGGTATGTTCCCATATCTTCACCTATTTTAGCAAGCTGTTCCAAAGTATGTGGCCTGGGCTTCCCTGGTGGTGCAGTGGTTGAGAATCTGCCTGCCGATGCAGGGGACACGGGTTCGGGCCCCGGTCTGGGAGGATCCCACATGCCGCGGAGCGGCTGGGCCCGTGGGCCACAACTACTGAGCCTGCGCGTCTGGAGCCTGTGCTCCGCAGTGAGAGGCCGCGATAGTGACAGGCCCGTGCGCCGCGATGAGGAGTGGCCCCCGCTTGCCGCGGCTGGAGAAGGCCCTCACGCAGAAACGAAGACCCAACACAGCCAAAACTAAATAAATAAATTTCAAAGTATGGGGCCTTGGGGGATTTGACAGGTCATTTCTGTCTCTATTGGTCATATATAATATTGACATTGGTCCGTGGTATTTTTAGTCTCCCATCCTCTTTATTACTAGTCACTTGCTGAATGCCTTCTCATTCTCTACGATCTAGAGAATACAATTCAAATGCCACTTCCTCCAGGAAGCCTTCTGGATTTTCCCAGGAAGAGTTATTCCTACCTCTGGCTTCACTGTACACAACTCATGAACAAAACCTGTCAAATTATATCATATTATGTCAATTTTGTCTATTTACCTTACTAAAATGTGAGGATGGATATTCACGTAACCATCTTAGGCCAAGCACAGACATAGCGGGCCCTTGATGACTTTTCTGAGTAGAATAAAATTGAATTATGAGTGAGTAACTTTGATAGTTGTCTGTGAAGTGTCATTTGATGGTGTTTGGCTAATTCCTCTTACTCAAAATATCCCCATTAACCTCTGATCACTCACAAACCCTCTTTTAGAGGTTAATGGCTTTGGGTTTTCCAGGTTTGTTTGTTTCATTTTTTCAAGATACTTCTATTAAAATTCAGATCTTCATAGGGTGAGGCAATCAACCCTTAAATTTTCACCACATTCACTCATTTATTTGCTCAACATACATTTTAGATCCCCTGGTAAGGGACCCCACCCCTTGGTCAAAGTTTTGGCCAGGAGCAAACTTCTGCAGGCTGGGAACAACACCTTCAGAGCATAATACAGGTTGTAGGTGGCTTGGAAGTTACCAGAAACTAGGAGGAGGAAACTCAAGGGAGACATTAAAATAGAGACCCCAATTACACAGAGTAGACTTTTATTCTCTGAAATTATTTTTTTAAAAAAACTTAAACAATTATTTTACACAAAAAGACTGCTTTATACCACAGTATCACATCTCTGCCCCCCAGGTAAACACGTATGATTCTATGTTTAAAAAAAAAAAAATCCCCTTTGCCTCACTCTAAAATCATAAAGTGATCCTTCCATTAGTTTATGCCAGAAACACCTCAGAAATTAACCATTAGGGAGAAAAGAAGAAGCAAGCAGCCATTGACTGTTAAATGTGAGACGAGAGCACTAAATTTAGAATACTTGAATTCCCATTTTCAAAGCAGAAAGTCTTCAGGGGAAAAAAAATCCTTAGAGTAAAAAGTACACACAACAAACTATCACAGTATCGATGAATGGCATGTATAATCTCACTAAATTAATATAGTTTTTAACAGAATCGTGGGTAGTAAAAACCAGCTGGCAAAATTCTTTTTTTATTCAGCCATATTAATAACTAAGCAGCTAGGTAAAACTAAAAGTGTATTTACTCTGCAAACAAGCCCCTCGAACAAGGCATGAATATTACACGTGATGATGTGCAATGTAATAGACTTCAGTTTTTCATTCAACAGAGGCACTTGTACATAATCCATTGGCAACTTGGATTCTTCTTGAAACTCTTGCTGAGCCTGCCTTTTTTTTTTAAATATAAATTTATTTATTTACTTGTTTATTTTTGGCTGCGTTGGGTCTTCATTGCTGCACATGGGCTTTCTCTAGTTGTGGTGAGTGGGGGCTACTCTGTTGAGGTACACAGGCTAATAATAATTATTATAAAATAATTATTTAAAATATTCATTAAAAAACATGGTGCCGGGCTTCCCTGGTGGTGCAGTGGTTGAGAGTCCGCCTGCCGATGCAGGGGACACGGGTTCGTGCCCCGGTCCGGGAAGATCCCACATGCCGCGGAGCAGCTGGGCCCGTGAGCCATGGCCGCTGAGCCTGCGCGTCCGGAGCCTGTGCTCCGCAACGGGAGAGGCCACAGCAGTGAGAGGCCCGGATACCGGGAAAAAAAAAAAAAAAAAAAATTGGTGCCGAGTTAAAAAGTAAAATTGGTTGTGATACACCAGACATTACATAAATTAAAAAGGTGTGCAGAAAATAATACATCTCTTACCAAAACAAACAAAATTTGCATTAATCTGATGAAAATGGTTGCCTAATGAAGACGGGGAGGAGAAGGGGTATGGGCTGTGGGTAAGAGGAAAGGAAGAAAGAAAGACAACAAGGAGACTATAGGCACAAGTCATGAGAATATACTCTGAACTGGGGAATGGGATGAAGCCAGACTTCTGCACCTGTGGTGAAATAAAACAAACATGCCGCTGAGGAATTGCAGGGAAGGGAAAAGGTGAAGCCTGGCTGTGTGCCTTGGGGACTACTGGCTTAAACGGTGGCTGAAGTTGTGGAGTTAAGAATAGGCAAAGGCAGAGGTTTGCAAATCTAGCAATGCTTTCTCCTGATCAATTTCTTCCTGATCAATATCTCAGGAAGGCTGAGATCGAGGAGATGCAAAGCTTTAAACAGCAAACATCTGTGAAGCACATTACAGTCGGTCTTCTTAGGATAATTTTTTTTAAACAAACGAATTCTTTAAAATTAGATACTGTAAAGCCAACAATTTTGCAAGCTTCTGCAAGCCAAAAAACATCCCTGGGTGATAGGACAACATATCTGTGTGTCCTCCAAGATGAAAACCTACAGATTATATTTCAAGACTCCTGTACAATAATAGTAAATGGAGCACAGCATCTGAAACTATCATTTCTTGGTGGACATATATGGGCTCATTGCTATTGGCAAGCATGATTTTCCAAGCAAATATTTACAAATATTGATTCTAACTTTAATGTTAGGTGTTTAAGGTGGAGCATAACCTTTAAAGAAAACCATAAGGGTATCTCTATAGTTCTGTTAATTGAAAAGAGAAAGTTAACCCATAATTCAACTACCTCTTTGCAACTTTGTAGTCACCCTACAAGCTCTGCATTTCCTAACTTTTTGGTTAGCATTTTGGCTTAAATTGTGGCTGAGGTTGGGGAGTTAAAAAATAGAGTAGGGCAATCACTCCTGAAACAAGGAGGCTTCCCTAATGGAGATGGCAGTTTGTGGACAATGGAAACCGTCCCAAAAGCATTGTGAAACTTTCTGTATTTCCAATGCTATTTAGATGACATTTCCATGACTCTTCAAATGGCAGAGCTCAGATCTTGGCAGTGACCAAGTCTTGGCTGTGAAGTAAGACTCTCTGTGGCTCTTGAACCCCTGTATTGGCTCCGTAGCAAACCAATCTACCCAGGAGAAAAGCTCAGAAAAGGAAGCAAAATCTTCTGGTTTTATAGTGAGCTGCATGTTCCTAGGGGCAGAGGAGAAAGGCAGGCGGAAGCAAAATGGCTCCTTTCCCTACTGAGCCATGGCCATTCCAGGACATGTGAGTTATTTTCCACCATCGTTTTTCCTTCCCAGGAAACCTTCATGAGTAGGGGGACGGGTGTGCATTTCTCTGTCTTTCCCGTTAGAAGATCTGCTTCTATACTTGCATTATGGGCACAGATTAAGACGATAAGGAGAAACCATGTGCCAGGATATACAGCATATCCATAGTGACTGTACCGAATAACTGAAAGAATATAGGACTTGGATGAAGAAACTGAATGTGAAACCCCCCAAAAAGACAAGCACAATCATGCCTCAGGGCTTTTGCACTTACTGATCCTTCTACCTCAAAGGCTGTTGTCTCAGCTACCTCCTTCACTCCAATCAAGTCTGTTCAGTTGCCACCCTGTCAGAAAGGACATCCTAACCATCCCGTATGAAGTAACCTCTTTCATCATCTTCTGTCTCCAGACCCTCCTTACTTGTCTTCAGAGTACTTTTCACCCTTCACATATTATGCATTTGTTAGTTATTGCCTTATTATCTGTCTTTTCTCCTACAAAAGGGAGTTCCAGGAGAGTGGATTTCCCAGGACTGGGAACATTGCTTGACATACAGTAAGCACTCAGTAAATGTTGGGTAATGGACGTGTCCCGTCTATAATCCATGATGTGTTTTAGCTCTGTGATTGGGTATCACATATCTTCTGTTTCATTAATAGTGAAATATGAATTTTAAATATGTATTCTGCCCACCTCCTAGAATCTGTATGATGTGTACTGTACTCTGAGATATCAGCTATCAGACATCTGATGTTCTTCGACTGATATTTCTCAGGGCAGGATCAATTCTGTATAATAACACTGGGGGATGTGTAGTGCTGACCAGGTAAGACAAAAACTGTGTTTATCACGCTGTGAAAGAAGAGGCAGCAAAGAAATTTCCCCAAATGACAGCTTGACGTGGAAATCGGTATGCTCCCCACTTTTGCTCCCAGCCTCTCCCGTGCTGGGTGCCCTGCCCATCACCACTTGTACGGCACCCCCTACATGTGGTAGATGTGAGGGCCTGTCACTCAGAGGGTAGACCCTGATGCTTTGTGCTCTAGTCTCATGTTATCCAGATTAAGAGGATAAGCAATATTGTCTTCTTCACCGAGCAGTACCTAAGGAGGGCCTGCATTTGTAGGGAAGACTATAGTCATCCTGCTGTTTTGCTCTTTAAGGACTGAGTTATGCAAGCAGTCACAGAAATCTTCACTTCCTTTGTTTGTAAGCTCTGCCTGTGTGTCTTAATCATGCAGAACAACACACAAAGTTTGGAAGGAGCAGTGGAATACTCATTCTAATTCTTTCTCTCTTGATAGGCTAACCCAGTATGTCTTACCCTGGGCCTAATGCACAACTCTCAAATCAAAAACTCTGGGGTGGGCCCTGAGCAGCATTATTAAAAGCAAATAAACAAACAAATAAATGTATTTGTGACCTTAGTATGCATTCAGGGTTGTACATGAAGCACAAACATTTGGGTAAAGAAATAGGGTCGCAATTCTGATGTAGAAGAATTCGATTCAAATTCTGTTTCCGCTATTGATTTTTTTTTTTTTTTTTTTTCTGTACGTGGGCCTCTCACAGTTGTGGCCTCTCCCATTGCGGAGCACAGGCTCCGGACGCGCAGACTCAGCGGCCGTGGCTCACGGGCCCAGCCGCTCCGCGGCATGTGGGATCTTCCCGGACCGGGGCATGAACTCGTGTCCCCTGCATCGGCAGACGGACTCTCAACCGCTGCACCACCAGGGAAGTCCTCCGCTATTGATTATTAATAGCAGAGAGCAGTGACCCAAATTCTCTAAACTTAAATTTCCTCACCTATAAAATGAAGGGTAGTAATATTTGCTTCACATGGTTGCATGAGTAGTAAACGAGGTAGTATATTCAAGAGACCCTATCACCGTGTCCCAAACACGCCAAGCACCCAATAGAGTGCATGAGTCTCTGCAACCTTCCCTTATGATTTAGTTTAGTTATAAGTTGCTGCCTTGTTAGTAAACCTAATAATGGTACTGTGACTACTACTAATAAATCTTACATATATTTAATGTTTTGTAGATTACCAAGTACTTTTCTATACACTCTCTCATTTGATTCCAGCAACTCTCTGTAAGGAAGGCAGAACAAGTACCCACCCCCCTTTTTAATGAGGACACAAGCTCAGATTAAGGTCCTTGCTTGTGACTGCACAACTGATGAATGACAGAGACGGTTCAGAACCTGGATCTCCTGATCCCTAACCCCTAGTCCTGCTGTCACATCCTTTCCCCTTCCTACTGGCTTCTGAGATGTTGGACTCAGAGTGTGCCCATAAAGTAATTAAACTTCTTCCATCGGCCATCTGGGAACACGCGTGGCATTCTTTTACTGCCATCCTTCCAACATGTGTAATGCTGAAGTCCCCACAATTCATCATGGCTCCTTGGTTCAAGCTCTCTCTGGTCTGTTTAGGAAGCATCTCTTCCCTTTGAGCAGATGGCAGACAATGTGCTCAGGTTTAAACACTGATTCAGACTCAGGGCTGAAAATGGCAGCTGCATTCCTGATTCCCCAGTCCAAATCCCACTGACTGTACCACCTTGATGTAAACTGACTCTGAACCAAACGTGGATGTGGCAGGTCTCGAGAGCCAATGCTGAAGTGCATGCACATATACACCTTCAAAATTACTTTTGTCCTTTTGGGCCAGGAGGTCTAGGCAGAACATTTAAAGAAAAAAAATTCAGGGTTTCCCTGGTGGCGCAGTGGTTGAGAGTCCGCCTGCCGATGCAGGGGACACGTGTTTGTGCCCCGGTCCGGGAGGATCCCACATGCCACGGAGCGGCTGGGCCCGTGAGCCATGGCCGCTGAGCCTGCACGTCCGGAGCCTGTGCTCCGCAGCAACAGGAGAGGCCACAGCAGTGAGAGGCCCGCATACCACCAAAAAAAAAAAAAAAGAAGAAAAATTCCCTCCTTAGTGAGATGGGAGGGAGGAAGAGAAGGATACGGAGGACATTTCCCACAGGAGCACTGCTTATTGTTATTAATATAATTAGCCATTCACTGTTAAGAATAACCAAGGTCATTTCCCTTAAAAACTTAAGGTCAGTTTCTCACTTGCTTTGAATGTATGTACTCACACTATTTTGTTCATATCCTGCTCTCTCTCCCCTCTCCCTCTCTCTCTCTCTCTCTCTCTCTCTCTCTGTCTTTTTCTGTCTGTGACAACCTCTTGCGTCAGGAGCCTTCCAGGGTCCTGGCTGTAACCTGTAATTCCTGTTTGTACGATTGTGGGTGTTTCAGGACATCCCCTGGCTGTAATGAAACTACTGACCAGTGGAGCCTTTTCTGCAGATGGATTTCATTCAGGACTTGTGCTATTATATTAATGGGTTTAATTTAAACAGGACTAGCCTCACTGGCCAAATTACTGCCATTTAAATCAATTGGTTTAGGGGCAAAGACAGCCTGACCAGAGCTATTAGACTTCAATTTATTACTGTATCAGCTTTTAAACTGGGCGAAGCAAGTTTGCTAATGTCTGTCCTCTGTCCTTTGAGTTCGAGTACAAAATACTGTAATGAGAATCTGGAGTTTAAGAAAAGGGAAGAAGAAGGAGAAGAAAAAATATTAATTTTGAGTCAGTGTTTCACAAGACAAGGCCAGGTAGCCCTTGAAAAAATCCCCACCCTAGGATCCTGTGGGCACCTTTGATGTCCTTTCATTAAATGGAGATTCAAATGATCTAACAGATGTATTAGTTTAAAAGGGCTTTTCACTTGGATTTTCTCCCCCTTCATAAAAAATAAGCACTGCTTTTTTTCCCCACACATTTCAACCTGATTCAAATAGAAAAGCAAAAGGGAAGAAAATGCTTTAGATGTGCTCTTTTGATTTTTTCCAATCTTGCCGAAATAAAATGGAATGGGAGATCAAGAACACTCAATTAATTGCAACACTGGGTGTCACTAGGAGAGGGAGGGAGATTTGAAGGGGGGCATTAGGGATGCACAGCCCTTAACAAATGCAGAGATTCAAAGGAGGAAGGAGAAGGGGGAATAAAAAAGCGTGTCTGTATTTTATTGCACTCGGTAAGCTTTTCGCTTGTATTTATAGCTGCAATTATATCTCAATGAGGTTTGTCTACAGTGTTGGCTTCACGCTAATTTTCCCCCTCACTGCATTCTTGGAATAGGCTCGGACTGTTTATGAACCAGACATATTGACCTCATTTACAGCTAGCAGTTTAAATCCATAATTTTTCCACCCACAATCCCTCTTTGACATTCCGGCGGTGCGGCCGGCTCAGCGAGACTGAACTAAAAGTCTCACACTTCATTGAACACCATTATGCGGCTTTATGCTTATAAGCCTGTTTCCCTCGGCTGCCTTTCAGCTTTGCTGGAGATCCGTTTGGCCACAGGCCGGCAGTGATTAACTGGAAGAATCCAATAAATCACCCTGTCAGCCAGCAGGCTCTCCTCACTCTGTCTACACATCGACATTTGGATTTGCACCTCTCTCTCTGTCTCTCTTTCTCTCTCTCTCTCTCTCTCTCTTTTGATTTTCTGTCCCTCTTTCTCTCTCCTCCCCTCTTCCTACAGAGCATTAAAGCACCTCTTTGCCTTCACCCAAGGTGAACTTGAACTGCTATTGTTGAGTAAGCCTCGGTCCCACAAGCCACCACCACCCCAACCCCCCGGGGGAGATCAACCTCTTTGATTTGTCTGGTTTTCCCTGCCCTGGCTTTTCCAATTAATTCACCCCTTAACTCTTGTGGCTGTGTCAGTGAACCAGCTGCTGCACTGGGGAAAGGATGAGCAGATGGGGGTGGGAGAGAGTGGCCAGAAGCCAGATGCTATAGAGGAAATCCCAGGATTTCTGGACTTTTTTTGAGAGCCCAGCAGTACGGGAAAAAGGAGGGAACTAAGAACACTGAACTCTGTTCCCCAGATGCTGAGCAGCCCGACTTCTATAGGAGAAATCTAGACCAGGATCAGTTTCTTCCCTGGGAGGCTACGCATATGGGTACAAACTGTGCCCATGCATATTACTAAACAGCTGTGTCCAAGTTTAGGAACATTTAGGGGACCGCTCAGGTGTCTGCCTGTGAGGAAGGTAAGGCGATGCAGCCAGTGACTCAGGAGAAAGTCAGGAAAAGAAGCGACCTTCCTTGGCATGGTCACCATCCAGGGTGGCTGGGGACAGAGGGCTCTGAGCAGATTCTTAACGGCGCCCTACTTCCTATTTCTCACGGGTGAACAGGGTTGGTGAAACAGCCTCTTCTTTGACTCGACGGGTAATTTCCCAAGCCCATCTCTTTCGTATTCTCTGCATGGCCATAGTCTTCTTTTGTCTGGGATGATTTCTGCACTGTGAGCACAAGAATTTGTTTGATGTTCCAGACATCAAATATACAGTACGCTCTCCGAGTGGCCAAAGGAAGCGAGATCCTTGCTTTTGAAAACTCCACTGGCAAGAATGACAAAAGGCAGTCTGAGCTGCAGACACAAAGGATGGGAGAGAGAGGAAGGGACGAGATCAGTCAGGAGTGATACGGTCCTCCCCTCCCAGCAACACACTGCGGGGATGACTGGACTGCGTGTACAGGGAACAGCAGTAAACCTCCTGCGAGCGAGAAAGGAAATCGATACCGCAGTGAAGGGGTGGCCTGCCTTTGTGGAGGCTTCCAGCTGCTGTGAGCTGAGAGGGAGCCCTTCTCAAGACAGTAACGCCTTGCTATCCAGGCCACCACCTTCAGACAGAGCTTTAGTATATGTTTCTTAATAAATTTTGCATTTCTGTAAACTGACTTCTGTCTTCGTAAGTTAGCTAAGTAGATAGACAGATGGACAGATAATTAGATAATAGGCCTACGGAGAGAAACTAGGGAAGGAAACCCTAAGTATCTTGTGTATCGCACCTGGTGCGTATAACAAAGTACCTGGCACATAGTAGGAACTTTAAACATGTTATTTCTCCCAAACCTGTATACAGCCTAAGTATAAAAGCCAGTCAGGAGCAACGGATGCACCCCTTGGGCATATGGTAACCCTCACCATCCATTTTCATTTCCAGCCTCCCCCTTCATGTCTCCCATTCTCTCTCATTCTTTGTTCATTTCACTCCATTGGATTCACCACCACTGATGAGTGAGCATATTTTAACCAAATATCCAAACAGTTGTCCAGGAGATGAAATTCAGTCTGATCAGTTGCTGCTTTGCCAACATTCCAGTGCATTTGTGTGGGAATGCATTGGAGCTACTGATGAAAAAGATGTAGAGAAATTATTGTGAGGATTTATTCCTAGTCCCCATTTCTGTAGATCATAAAAGTGAAAGAACACTCTTGAGAACACTTAAGTCAAGGACATTTCTTGCATACCTACTAGGTTCCCAGTATGTATCATTATATAAAAATATGAACACTGCTCACAAACTGTAAGTATAAGGCAAGGAAACAGGTTTCACCAGCCACCCAATTGTTGCTGTAATTGTAGAGAGGTGGGGTAGGGAAGCGTTTTTTCAGAAAATAACTGTCAAGCATGGAATCATTAGTGATGCTCACATAACCTCATTATCAAGAGCATTTAAGGTACACCCATCTCCAAAGGCCATTGTGATTATTGCACAAAGAAAGTACTTCAGCATGACTCAGTTTCCCTGTTTGTAAAAGAAGAATAAAAATATTTACCAACTTCCTGTGGTAGACAACTCTTTTGAGAAAGAATAATCTATGTAAAGTGCTTCATGTACCTTAGAGACAGTGAACAAAATTATTGAAACTTATGTCAGCATTATCATTAAATCTGTTCTCCCAGGGACTCAATATTTTCAATGTTGTCTCATTGATTCTAGCAGCATCGTAAACAAGAGGAAGAAGAATAGTATAGTAGCAAGATCATTAAAACACAAGCAAGAGAACTGGATTTTCTTTCTAGTTCCGCCTGCCCCAAAGTAGCTCATGTCCTCAAGAAAGCTCTCATGGGCCTCTGTTCTTTTCCTATTAAATGAGAGAGTTGAACTAAGTAAAGTCCAGTGTTTCTCTATAATGCTAAGTTCAACCATAGGAAAAAGAGAATGCCTGACCTTTGTGTTATGTTTGCATAACCACTTCCTCCAGAGACCTTTTCTTCTGGGTTCTATAATTGTGGTCTTTTTGGTCTCATTTGGCCTCTTTGTTAACTTCAGGTTTCCTCCATGTCTCTTGTCCCTGCCTCTGGCAGTGTCCAGAGTTCTTTCCTTGGCCACCATCTCTTCTCTTTCCATACTGTCTGTCTCCATGGCTTCATCCATTGTTCAGCTTTGATGATCATCTCTATGTGGAAGACTGTCTGGTTTCTCTCTCTAGTCCTGGCCCCATTCTCAAAATCCATACCCGTCATACCTACTGTCTGGGAAATACATCTCCACCCGACTATGCCACCAATGTCAAATTCTACAGGTGTAAAGAGAATGGATTCATATCTCTTGACCCATTGAATCAGCGTTCAACCAGAGAAGCAGCACCACCATGAATGTATGTACAATAAAGGATGTAGGATGGGGATTAGACCTTCCACAATCATGGGAGCTTGTAGTGGAGTGTCTACAGTGCTGTTGTTTCTGTGCCTGGTGTTGAACCTGAAGTCCCAAGGGTCAGCCAGATTGGAAGTTGGAAAAGAAAGCTGACATGCTCAAAGACAAGGATAACTGGGAGGATGAGCTAGAACCTACATCAGTCTCTCACCGCCTCCAACTGCTGCCGTGGGTCATTTGCACCAGAAGTTGGTGCCCTTCTCCACAGAGGTACATTTGCATTTGGCCTAGGCCTTGAAGAAGCTACAGGAGGAGGACTGGCAGCAGCAGCAGGAGGAACATATCCAGGTGTGGCTCCACACCAACAAGATGAGCTGGCAGATCAGTGATGACACCCATGAGCTGCCACAGTTCCTGGAGTCCCGCACCACAGTTCAGAATATAATACAGATGGTTCTGCTTCACTTCCATGTCCAGAACTCATGGGACATGTGTCTTGTGGTCAACACTCAACCAAAACCATACGGGGAATTCTGGAAGAATTAAGAAGACAAAGCTCCCTCACCCACAGACTGCTCCTCCTATATTACCTAATTCTGTTCATGGCATGAAATCTTCCCATTATCCAGATTAATGGGAAGTTCCCATGAAGTTCCCTTGTTTCCACATCCAATCAGCTGTTAAGACCAGTTCATTCTATTCTCACAAAGTCTTTTCCATTCATCTCAGCCTCTTTTTCAATCTCTGGTTACCATCCTTGTACTCAACTGAGGCTCATTATCTCTTACCTGAACTAATGCAGTAATCTCTAAAGAGAGCTCAGTTGCTGTCATCTCTTCCCCCTTTCAATCCATGCACAGCTATAATAACCTTTCTTCTCTGGCAGTAAGATTGCATAGATTCCTGTTACTCAAGGATAAAATCGAACTCCCAGGCCTAGCACAAAGACCCTCTACAATCTGAGCTAAGTTAATTTTTCCAACCACATTTCCCTTTATTGGCTTTCAGGAGACTTCTTGTCCATACATTATCCCATCATGCCTGTCCAGGGTTCCCCTACCCCTCCCTTGCCCACACCGTTCCTTCCCCCTGGAACCCTTCTTCCCTGATCTCGCTCTACTGTCCTCCCAAAGTATTTAAGTCTGCTCAGATTCCATTGCTTTCACAGTCCCCCTCCCAAACATTTGTAATCATTCCCACCTCTGAAAATCCTAAAGTAAATGACTGAGTCCCCTTTTCATATACATGATTATACCTTGAATAAATGTCATAGGCCCCAAATTGTACCATAACTTTTAAAAAATGGCGACCCTGTCTTCTTTATCTTTGTATCTCTCCCGGCACCTTGTACACAGTGGACGAGCAGTGAGGACCTTCTCCCTGAATGGGTGATTCGTGAGATGAGGCTTTCACAAGGAAGAAAAGTAGTGGGAGAAAGGCAACTCAATGGATCAAACAGATTCAGCTATTTTTAATTCGGTAGTGAACTTCCATGTAAAAGGTTGATATAATTATATTATTGATAGTTAAGACTCTTTCAATTGTCAGTAAGCAAATGCCAAACTCAACACTGGCTTAAATTTTGTTTGTAAGAAAGAAAACTATTGACTCATGGGATTGTCCAGGCATGACTGAATGCAGGGCTCAAATGAGTTTGTATCGGGACTTGGTGATTTATTATGTCCTTTATCATGGGTTGGCCTCACTCTTATGTAATTCCTCCCCTGCTGGTGTCACAGTTCCCCCCTGTGCCTCCCACCTTACATGATGTTCTGTTACCAACAGTTTCCACAGATGTGCTGGTGTTTCCTCTGATGGGAGCTACTTTGTCACACAGCAGCCCCTGGACAAATCACTTTGACCCAGCAGACAGAACTTCCTGACTGGTGTGGGTCAAAGACTATCCCTATTCAAACCAGATTGAGAGGGGGAAAGGTGGATTCCCAGAAGGAGATCAAGTACCATCAGAAGAGGAAAGGGATTCTGGGCAGGAAAAGCTTTAAATGTCCTCTTCAGGACCTTGCGGAAATGGCCAACGTGAAGACCTCTGTTTGTTCTCTCTCACTTTGATATTTTCCCCATAATTTCCCCACAGTTTCCCCCTCAACATTTCAACCAAGTGGTTGTTTATTTTTTTAATTCATGAATACTTGGTATTAATCATATGTTCTATGTGTTTATGGAAATAATTCAAGGTGAGTTCCTGGAGCACCTAAGAATGATTTTGATGTGAATACGATACTATTAATTCTTCCCACTTGTGTTGTGCCTTGCATCTTCAAGACACTTCACAAACATCATTAACTAATTAGTCTTCAAGATGCCTCTCTGGAGGTGAATAGGTATTACCCAGAGTTGCAGATAAGGAAACAGTACACAGAGAGGTTACACAACTTCCAAGAAAACTGCCAATGAACTCAAAATAATTGCCTCATTATGATTCCTCCCTCAAAGTCCTTTCCAAGAAAAACCCCAGGTTCACACCATACCAGGGAAGGAGGGGCTCTGTGTGCAAATCTCACAAAAGCTACCGGCTATACAGAGGCATGCATCCATCATTGACGTGTTTACATCAGTTGCATTATGGATTACCTGAACAAAATCCCACACACATATTTGTAGGTAAGAGATGGTCGACTTCCTCATAGTAGGGTCTAATGGGAAAGATGGCTGCTACAGGAAAGAAAATGAGACCTTGTAATCAAAGAGGAGTGGGTGAAGAAGGGAAAAAAAAAAAAAAAAAAAAAAAAAAAAGATGAGCTCCTTTGACTCCCTTGGAAGTGAAAAATGTTCAAAGTTCCTGGAAAATCTCAACACAGCCCCATCTGGGGTTTGGGGGACTATTCAGGCAGAAACCATCCACTTTACCACCAGGCAAGTGACAGCCAGTGGAAGTAGCCATGTTGGCAGGTGGCCAGGAGTCCCAGCTGGACACCAACTTCCCCTGTTGCTGGCTGGGTTTCTCTCTCTCTCTCTCTCTCTTTCTCCTCTCTCCACCCTAAAGTGGAAACCACAGATCTAACTTGCCCCACAGAGTTGGATATAAGCACCATGATAAAGTGCTTTGCAGCAGGAGCCAAGTTCTCTGTGCATTGCCAGGAGGGTATTTGTGATGGTAATAACTCCTTCTCTAACAATACCACAGCCTGTACCTGGAGATCGAGTGGCTGCTCCTGGATCTCTGTACTTTTCCCTGTAATTCAAGCAAGCAACACATCTTCCTGTTGGAGTGTTCATAAGGTTCAAAAATGAAGTCCTGCAGGGAACTGCATCTAATTGCCAGAGTGAGTCACTCTCCTTTCCAAGCAAAGAGGTTTCTGTTGGTGACATTAGCGAACAGGCACTTGTCTGTATTGTAACAGCTTAATTATAAGTATGGGTATAATCATACAATCTGTCATTATACCTTTTTTATCACCCTGAGAATTTGTTCTACAATCGCCATAACACTATAACAACATGAGCAACAGACTGCCTGGCCTCCCCTGATTGTTGCCTTTGCCATGCCTCATAGGGATGAGCAGGCAGTTTTGGATGAAGGATCTGACTCCCATCTAGCAGCAAAAACAAGTCTGAATCCTTCACAGGGTTTTCGGGGCCTCCTGTTCATTTGGCTTTCTCTAAAGGACAGTCGAGTCCTTCACTTTCCTCCCAGCCTCGCAAACCCTCCCTCTGGTTTCATCTGTTTGAAAATTGCACAAGAAGTAACCACCCCTCTGCTATTTTATACCAAACCAAGTGAAGTGGAAATTGCACGAGGAAACCTATCCATCTGTTATCCCTCAGCTCAGCAGTGGATGGAATTTATTACACTGTGCATCCTGCCCCCTGCCTCTGCCAGGCAGCCTGTGGGGTGAAGTATGGGTGGGGAGGGAGGCTTAGGTCTCAGAGAGGGGGCACTTGCTTTTGTGGCTGTTGTACAAACCTATTTATTTAAGGCAGAAGTACAAACCTATTCATTTAAGAGCGAGAGTTGGGCAGTCACACAACAGCAGCAGACAGGAGGCGGAAAGGTGTCGCTGTTGAACTGAAAGTAACCTTGCATCCCACAAGCCACTGGCCACATCACTTCACACTGCATCTCAACCAGGAGGCAAGTCCAAGGGCAAACTCTGAGAGGCCTAGAATCTACCTCCTCCGGCTGACAGAAGAGATTTTAGAGGGAAGCCCTATTTCCAAAGGGACTATGAAAGTTCATCGATGCCCTAGTTCCATGTGTCGACAATTCTCAGAAAACTGGCTCCAGGACAAAAAGAAATACCTCGTTGCCAGCCCCTTCTTTGGATCCAGGAGAATTTGTGGCACCATCTTCCACTTCACCTTCTGGGAGTGATTGTGAAATAGCTGTGGTTGGCATGTTGGTATGTACTGCTGGTCCCCTGTCAGCATTGATGATTCTTTTATAAGGGAATAGCTGACTGAGTTCCAGACTTGTCAAAGATGAACAACAGAACTAAACCTAATGCTTCAGATTCTCCTTTTCCTACTATGTTTATGGGCCTCTTTGTCTTCCCAGAAAATACGATTATTTGTTTGTGTTTTGTGAAACTTCTTTGATCCATAATGGAGTGCTCCAGGCACAAAGAAAACATTGGAGATTTGATTCTTAATCATTAATGATATCCCTAGCAGACCATCAAATATAACCTAATCCTTTAACGTTGCCTCACATCTACTCTCGGGCCTTACAAGAGATTAGGCAATTAGTGTAGGATCCATTTAGTTTTTCTTTATCAGGTTGATATTTAAACTAGCATCATCAAGCCTCCAATATCTCCTTGAAACAAAACCCAGTTAGGAGGGTCTATGAGAGGTTGGTGTCTGGGGACCATATTGATGTCATATGTTGCATTATTTTCTCATTCTTTCTAACAGCACAGAGATATGGCCCTTTTCATTGATCCAAGTATTGCATTTGTGTAGTCATCCAAGAGTTCGTCCTATGAGTCAGATACTTATTGTATTCTGCTGGGGATAAAATTCTTAACAAAATAGACATGGTCCCTATCCCTTAGAACCCAGTGAAGGAGACAGTAAATAAAATGGTCAAATACAATGTGGTGTTTAAGAATAGGGTGATATTCAATGACTGGGAGAATTTTAAGAGGGGCCTATAGCCTGGAATTGGAGGTAAGTACTAATAAGTTAGAGAATAATGGGGAAGAGTATTCAGTTTATAAAAAAAAAAAACAAAATGGAAAGTGTCCAGAGGTGAGAGAAACATGATATGTTCAAAGAATTTGAGAGAGAAAGACAGAGAGATTTTAAGGAATTGGCTTACATGATTGTGGCAGCCGGCAAGTCCAAACTTGCAGGTTGGGCTACAGGCTGGAGATCCAGGGAAGAGCTGATGTTACAGCTCGAGTCCAAAGGCAGTCTGGAGTCAGGATTCCTTCGTCCTCGGAGGACTTCAGTCTTTTTCTTTTAAGACCTTCAACTGATTAGATAAGGCCCACCCACTCTTTGGAGGGCAATGTGCTTTACTTGAAGACTACTGGCTCCTATGTCAATCTCTTCTAATAAATACCTTTACAGTGACATCTAGACTAACACTTGACCAAATGTCTAGGTACCATGGCCTAGCCACGTTGATATTTAAAAGTAATCATCACAAATAGTAAACAACCTATAAAGAACCTTGTTAAACCTTGTGAGAAGTTTAACATTTATCCCAAGGTCAACAGAGAGGGCTATTTGGGATGAGGTTGAAGTCAGCTCATAGTAGTGATAGAATAAGAGCTGCTGCTTAGGAAGACGACTCTGGCCACATCAAACAGAAGAGAATACTGCAGAAGTGGGGGCCAAGACTGGAGACCAGAAGACCAGAGAGGTCTTGCTACTACTGTAATCATTATAACTGTTGTGATAATTTTGGCGAAAGGAAATAGCTTTCTGAACTAGAGAAATGTCCATGAGAATGGAAGGAAATAGGTTCAAGATATTCCATAGATTGAATTCCTCCCCTTCCTCCTGGCTTAGGGGAGGAGGTGGAATCATTAAGACTTATAACTGGCTAGCAGAGCAAGCTGCATCATCTGTGGGACCCATGCAAATGCAAATGGTGGGCCCCTTTTTCAAAAAGTGGGGAAAAGCTTTTTCCTTTTCTGCAGTTTCCCTCAGACACAGGAATATTTACAAAGCGTGTGGAGATTCTCACAGGAGCCCTGGGCCTGACCCCACCACTCAGTGGATGGGTCCATATGCCCACACCCATGAACCCAGGCATCCTTCTCTGTTATCCTATCAGACTCCTCTTACAAAACACAACTTCAAATAAAAAATTACTAAGAATTTCAGGACAGCAATTGTAGAGCATTAAACCCCAAGCAGGAGACCTTTCCGAGTGCAGAGTCCTGTGTGACTGCAATGGTCATGTGCCCATGAAGCTGACACTTCATTTAAGATATAAAGGGAGGGACAAGAAAGAATAACACCAGTTTTCTAACTTGAGAAGGTTGGTGGTTGTTAGTCCCATTAACATAGAGAAGAGGGTCAGGTTTGGGGCTCTGGGAGGAAAGGATTTTCCTCCCAGAAAAATGAATGAATCCTTTGGATTCATTAACTATATAGGAGACAAGTCCAGTATGTAGCTAGGTATGTGCATTTGAATCTCAGGAAAGAAATCTGAGGTAAATGTATAAAATTGTGATCATTGGTGCGTGATGTGGTATAGATTATATTTAACCATTTATTCAAGAAGCTGTGACAGGTTTGTACTTGTCCACATACACACAGCCATTTCACAGAGGTCTAGAAGAACTGATGTCATCTGTGGACCTACGAGGCCAGATAGCACATGGGAAAGGGCCTGGTCTTGACTTTAGTAGGATCCAGCAGAGACCCTAACATTTCCTAGCTTTGTGACCTTGCAGAAATCACTTCCTCTCACTAGGCCCTTATAATTTTCCTTTGTCAAAATCAAGATAATTAAATATCTCCCACTTTGTTGGGAGGCTGAAACCAAATAGTGAACCAATAGCTTTATATGTTGCAAAATGACTACAGGTGTGAAATGTTATTATTGCCATAGCAGATCTTGGCAGCTTGGAAAATTATGTTAGCCCTTTCATGCCACCCTGAGAGGTGTGTGAAAACAGAAGTATTCTGAAGGGCATAGGCGTGCCTGCCTGAGGAGTCTGTGGTCCTGAGTAGCTGTTTCTGGCTCAACTTTGTAAATGATGCTTATTTTCCTTTAAGCCAAGCAAGGTGGCCGTAGGTAGCTCCTATTACCATGTCTCCCAGTCTAAGTGTTTGATGGGCCCACCCTCTTCTCTGCCCACTGATTGCATTGCCTTTGCTGTTTCTGCTTCTCCAGCCAGCCCCTGGCATCAGCTGTCTGAACCTCATTTATTAGAGCCATCCCTCATGATTCCTGCCATGCCGTGTGTTCCCTGCAAGAGGCACTAGGTGGAGAAAAAATAATTAGTAATCCAGGCACTGCAGTTCTGATGAGACACCTGCAGCATAATCATCCAAATCAAATATTTGGCTCGGCTTCTTCAGATGATATATCTCTTCCTGCAACTGCTGAATGGCAGCTTAGCTGAGCTTGTACTGAAAATGAAGAACATATCGGAGAAAGGAGGGCTTCTTCCTGTTCTGTTTTGCTATGGTCTGTCCCTGGGCAGCTGTCTCCGAGGCTCAACCCCCATCTTATATATTCAGACCCTTCTAATCCCATCAGCCAGAAGGGACAATTATGAGGGAATGGGAAGAGACAATGTAATTTACTCAAGTGATTCAAGAATGAATAGTTGTACCGCCAAGGAAACACCCAATTGCATTCTCTGAAAATCACTACTGTCTGACATAGGTTCTGGCAGATTTCTGAGTCCCTGTGAAGGTATTTGAGTTTACAAAGCATCAATTCGTCCTTATTATTCCACAGTTCAGAAAACTGAGCTCAGACCTCGTAGTTTTTCACAGTAGACTCAAGACTAGCGCCTGGGGCTCCTACCATCCTAGAACCCCCTCCACTAAGCCACACTGTGTCTTGGAGACAGGCCACATCCCTATCCCATAGAATTGTGTACAGTAGCTCTATCATTGCCAGACTTATTCAGTATAGTTTCTAGATTGTTTGCTGCATTCAGAGCTCTTCTCACTTAGAAAGTCATGTTAAGGTTAAGAATCACAAGGAAGATTCTAGTCTATTCCATCTCTACAGCCTATCGGTTTCACTGATTTTCTTAACTTGTAATTTTCCTGGACCTAGGGAAGATATATTCTAAGAACCATATTTAGAAAGTTAATGACTTTTCTTCTTTGTTTTGGGTTAATAAAATATTAATGCAAATAATGTAAGGAGGGCTTGGGTTCTTCAACTGAGTTAACGTCCCCTCTTATATAAGTCATAACACCTTTCTGCCCTTTAATAAGCACTTAACCAATTGAGAATAAGTTGTTCTTGTTTAAGAAGGTTTTTCTGGTCTGTCTCTCTCACCAGATTGAAGGGGCCGCAAGTGCGGGGTCAATGACCATTGTCCTATCTATGGCCATATGCCCAGTACTCAGTATTTGCTCAAAAAATATTTGTAGAAAATTTTAAATAATTTCAAATTATAAAGAGAGCGATAATGACGGAGGGGAGGCAGCTAGAGATTCTGTAATCCACCCCCTTCTTTTTACGGATGAATAAACAGAGGTTGTGACTTAACCAAAGTGTCACAATTACTTGACCCATTCATTCAAGACATATTTATTCAGCACAGACTCTATGCTTGATGAGGGGGATTGTGGATATATAGAGACTATTATGATATATTACTACTGTCAGGGAGCTCTTAGTGTAAAGGGAGGAATGTGCAGTTAAACAGATAATTGCAATACAATGATGTAAGTGGTAAGGCAGAGATGCAAAAAGTTGTCTGCCTGGAGAAGGTAGAATAAGCTTCACAGAGGAGGAAATCTGAGCCATGACTTGAAGGGTGAATTGAGCTTATCATTCAAAGAAGGGGGAAGTTCAGTCCAGGCAGAGGAAACAGCATTTATAAAACTTTGGAACCATAAGTGCAAAGAAGAATCAAGGAAGAGTGGACCAGCACTAGTGTGTTAGAGACACAAGGAAACTGGTAGAAAATGGTTCAAGAGATGGGGGCGTGGGCCCAGGTATTGAAGAGCCCCATCTATTGTGGTAAAGATTTAGACTTAGACTAGTGTTCCTCAAACTTTGCTGAGCATAGAGATCACCAGGGGTCTTGTTAAAATGCAGATTCTGACTCAGTAGGTCTGGGATGGCACAAAGGTTCTGAATCTCCAACAAGCTCCCAGGTGATGGCAACACTTCAAGGCCTCAGCCTTCACCCTAAGAGTAAAGGTACAGGGAAACTGGAAGCCTGCAAAGGTGTATAGATACCAGGGAGTGGTTCTCACTGACCTACTGAATGAGAAACGCTAGAGGATGCCCAGCCCTCCGTGATTGCACAAGCCCTCCAGGTGATGCTGAAAGTTTGCACTGAAATTCGATCCCCACCAAACTAGGACAACAACATAATCAGATTTATTTTGTTGGAAGATGACTCAGGTAGGAATCACCAGACCCCCAGTCCAGTGCTCGTTCCATTGCAACCCCCCAAATTATGCACAGACCTCTAAGTACAGTATTTTAGATCCAAGAATATTCTGCGATTTCAAAATGACAGAGTTGTTAATGAGGAATAAATTTTCTCACACAGCATTCAGAATCATCTTTATGATTACAAATAGCAGAAATTACCCTGTGTTTGATGACATTTTTAAGTGTTAGTAATTGAACTGCACATTTAATGAATACAAGTAGAGAATTAACATAAGCCTATATTAGGAAGTCAAAGTTGACCCCAACCAATTGGTTTTTAAATTGTTGAAAAACAATTTATACATTAAAAAAAAATTATATTCCCCCCTCAGGTGCATCTGAGGTAGGTAATGAATAATTGAAATATTTTATCAGTATTTAAACTCAGACTGAGGGAAAATTTCTGACCATGATTTATCCTGGAATCATATCATTGGATCTGATCATTTTAAAGGAATCCCAGGTTTTAAAAAAAAAACAAACACCTTGCTTCATGGTTTTCTTTCCTTTCATTGTAGGTTGTATGGTACCATCCAATGTTGAAATAAGCAAGAGGAATAAATGAATGAATGGATCAATGAATCAATTAATTTATAGAAAGGCAGTAAGCAGATATGAATGAACAAAAGAAAGAAGGAACAAATAAATAAGACTGAATTAGTCAGGGAATATAAAAGACTAATTTTATTATCTAAGAGCCTAGAGCACGTTAGAATCAACTGGAAAGCTTTTAAAAATTTCATGCCAAGGCCTCACTCTGGATTAATTAAATCAGAGTCTGTGGAGTAGGATCCAGGTATCAGTATTTTTTCAGACTTCTCAGGTGTTCCTCAGGTGCTCACCAAGTTTGATATCCATTTGCCTAAAGGATCTTAAGCTTCCCTTAAGTAGGTCAGTAGGTCAGTGCAGGAAGTTGAAAAATGTGGGGAACATGCTCTGAGAACCACTGCCTGGTATCTATACACCTTTGCAGGCTTCCAGTTTCCCTGTACCTTTACTCTTAGGGTGAAGGCTGAGGCCTTGAAGTGTTGCCATCACCTGGGAGCTTGTTGGAGATTCAGAACCTTTGTGCCATCCCAGACCTACTGAGTTAGAATCTGCATTTTTATAGTTAAAATTGCAAATGACGTATCATTTTTTAAAATTTGTTTTATTCAAGTATAATTTATTTACAATGTTGTGTTAATTTCTGCTGTACAGCAAAGTGATTCACTTACATTGATATATATATATATATATATATATATATATATATATATATACACACACACACTTTTTTCTTCTTTTCCGTTATGTTTTATCACAGGATATTGAATATAGTTCCCTATGCTATTACAGTAGGACCTTGTTTTTTATCCACATATAATACATATATATACATCGGCTATATATATATATGTATGTGTATATATATATATATATATATATATATATATATATATTCACACACACACATACATATAATATTTTGCATCTGCTAATCCCAAACTCCCAATCCATCACTCTCCCACCCCTCCTCCCCCTTGGCAACCACAAGTCTGTTCTCTATAAATGACACTTCATTTTTTAAAAACCTTTTGGAGTTTTTGAAAGCCTGGCCTCTCACATTCTGGCAGTCACCCTGGTCTATGTAAGACAAGAATGTTCAAATATCATGATATTACTAGAACCCAGGACTATATTAAAGCTATAAGAGAACCAGACCCAAAGACAGTAAACTAGAGGATCTTTGGGTGGAAAATTCCTCCTTAGTGGAAAATACAAGAAGTGACAGTTCTGTAAAGGGAACCCTGAATCCCCTATTGAGATGCCGGTGGCCACGAAAGTCTACCTTGTCCAAGCATTTGTTTGCTTTCAAACAGGCCCACAGGAAAAGTAATTTTCCAGACCGTGAGGATAGGGTGCTGACTGTCTGCAGAAGCAGCAAGTGTGGATGCCACACACCTGTCTTAATTGCTTCATGAAGCATTGTGAGGTTTTTGCCTGTATCTAGAAATGACACAGAGATTTCCATTTCAGCTCTGGATATTATAGCTAGGCCAGATGGAATCCTGTCGACTATGTGATTGAGAGTATTTTTCATTTGAAAGTAGAAGCCATTGGGTCCGTCATCTGTAGGGTGGGTCCATCATCTGTAGGGTAATCTGGGAGGACATTTTTCTTCATTCTAGCCAGCGGACCATGCAGAAACACCTGTTTCCTATCTTGGAATCATTTGCAACTGCTATCTAAGAAATAAGTGTTGAAACAATATCATTAAGCCACTTTAAAAAATTCATATACTTGAGCATAGGAGAAAGTCAGAGCTTGCTTTGCCATTTTCACCAACATAACACTCAGAGTTTTGGATTAATTAAACATGCCTGTCCCCACTTGTAGGCTCGTCTGACTAATGGTCCCAGAGTTCCCTGGACTGCAGGGCTTCCTGGGATGAGAGAATTTCAGTGGTAAAACCAGAAAAGGCCAGGGCAAAGCAGGACATGTCGGTCACCTTGTTATAGACACATGACCTGAGGTATTGAGGGGCTGAATGATTTCTCAGCCTTATCAATTAATGGTAGAGTTATCTCTGAGTTTCCACTGGGACATTTAATGTATATTCCCTCGAGCGAGTCATGGCACTGTCAGGTGTAATGGCCCCATTTGCTGAAAGTTAATCTAGAACCAAAAACTATCCAAAAAGTTATGTAATTCCATCACTTGAGAGTGATCCAGGAAGCAGAACCGTGTGTACCCAGAGATTCCAGGGCCTGTTAGAGACAGACTCTTCTCTGAAAGAGCCATGAATAACGTCTCTCATATTCCCAGTCATGGCTACCAATGTGCAAGGTTGACTATAATATTATTTCCCGTTATATCAAAATATAACAGAGAAAAATGAAGTTTAATTAACTTCAGTTTTCACAGTAGACATCTACAATATCGCACTTCGGATGGGTTTTGGAGAAACGAAACAACTTTTGAATCTAGTGATTGGGACTGTCTTTATTAGATCATTGAGGTAAGCACTGGACCAGTTTTCTAACAGTGCTTTGCAAAGCTTTAACCTGCTGTTCCTCAAATGTGCACTGGGATCACCTGGGGATCTTAGTAAATTGTACACTGTTATACTAGTGGGCAAAGGTGGGGCCCAAGATTCTGCATCTCTTACGAGCTCCGCGGTGACCCCAGGTGGCCCAGAGCCCACACTCTGAGTAGTAAGGCCCAGAGCTTCTGGGAGGTTTCCTGTGAGGCTCAGGGGAGGATCAGGGGAGAGCTCTGCCTCTTCCTCCTCCACCTTTTTCTCCTATACTATAAGAATTTGTTTGAAAATGCATTCCATAAAGACATGGAGAATGGACTTGAGGACACGGGGAGGGGGAAGGGGAAGCTGGGACGAAGTGAGAGAGTGGCATGAACATATACACACTACCAAATGTAAAATAGATAGCTAGTGGGAAGCAGCCGCATAGCACAGGGAGATCAGCTCGGTGCTTTGTGACCACCTAGAGGGGTGGGATAGGGAGGGTGGGAGGGAGACGCAAGAGGGAGGAGATATGGGGATATCTGTATACGTATAACTGATTCACTGTTATACAGCAGAAACTAACACACCATTGTAAAGCAATTATACTCCAAAAAAGATGTTAAAAAAAAAAAAAAAGAAAATGCATTACACTGCTTTAAAAAAAAATGAAGACCACGGTATTAAAAAATGCCCACCAGTATGAAAACAAATAATTCTGCAGAAGCACAATATCTCCTTGCAAACTCTTCTGCCATTACACCGAGGTTCCCTTTAGGTTCGCTGAGGGCACTGCTTCCGCCTGAGAATCTAGTATCTCATCACCTGCTTTCTGACATAGCATGAACCCTACGGCAGCAAAGCCAAATCTGTAGTTTAATTAAAAAAGAAAGGGAAAAACAAACCTCTCTCCAACACATAGAACAACAAAAGAAAAGCCCCCATAGGGAATGGCCCTGGAGACCCCAACTAAATGATGAGTTTCATTTGTAGAACCTTCCACTTGACCCATGTAAGCAGGAACAAAAACAGATGTTCAGTAGGCTGGTACCTAGGGCCAATTTCAGGAGGAAGCAACTGGCAAATGTAAACTGTAGGTGGAGGGGGCCCAACTTAATTAGGGAATGTTTCAAAATCAAAGCAGAATAGAACTGTTCCCACAGAGCAGTTGCTCTTCGGAGCAAGGTACCTGTGAGAAGGCCTTCCTGCAAGTTTAAAGCCTCTTTTATACAATCAAAAAAACGTATTAAACTTGGGCAAAGAACCACTGTGTGTTCAGAAACACCTAAGCATCTCTCACTAGAGCAATATTCTCTAAGATTGCATTTGATTTAATTATTCATAATGGATCTTAATGCTTTTTTTGTTGTTTCAGTGCTATGCTAATATTTTGAAGGGCACAACAAGGTAGACTCTGAGACCAATAGCTGAGGTCTCCAGGATGGATTTTGCTAATTCATACTTAAAAGTCGCCTGCCATCTTTGCCTCCTAGACATGGGACAGAGGCAGTTCAGATGGAAATAAAGTGGTTAATGAAGAAAGATATGTATAGACAGGCAGGAACTGAGAGAGTTATGAAAATTAATTTTACATGAGATCTGGAAATGAAACCTCCTCGCATAATTCTAGATCAGTGTCTGTCTGCATGGGGAAGCAAATGAACTCGGCCACACATAATGTGAAGAGAAATGAGGTTTGAAACGAAGGATGATCCCCAGTTAGAATGCAGCTTCTCTGAGCCTTATGGAAACCAGGACAGGTATTGTGGCCTCCCTTAGCATTTAAATGAGTCTTTGTGGTGACTAAGGTGAACTTGGGTCATTGCTTAGAGCAAAGATAATATATTGGAAGGCCATTGATGAGGAGTGTTTGTGCCCATGGATAGGATGCTTGTGGAAAAAATGGAATTAGCTGTCAACTCAGAATAAGGCTTTTTGACACAAAAGTACACAGTGAGAAATAATAAGAGACAGAAGATGTAGGCGCCAAGGGCCTTCCTCCTGCTTGGCAGCGAGTAGCTGGAGCTGAGGGGTTGCTCCTTTTACTACATCCCCGTGTCGGTTCACTGAGGTTTTGAATTTGCTCGCTTCCCTCGCCCGGCTGGCCTGTCTGGCCACCATAGGCAGGTAGATTTGCAATTCCTGAATTAGACTCTCTCCTCAGACTCACGTTAGGATAAAAAATGAGAAAGGATAGTTACTGAGAGAATTATCTTTCTCCCCAAGATGGCCCTTGTGCTTAACACGTGACAGAGATGACAGAACACAGTAGTCAGTAATGAAGTCCCATAAATGAGAAGAAAGCCACACGTCCAAGTTGCACTCTCTTGGAGGCACTTAATTTATTAAGCAAATATTTATTGGTAAACGCCGAGGTGATAAGTACTGAGCCCCCTGCTCCTGTGGCATCTTCAAAGAATCCTGATACGTGGCTTATGTTGGATTCCTCAGGCTTCCTTGGGAGATGTTCCCCTGGTTCTTCCATTCATGTGGGAGAGGTGAGGCTAGATGGTAAATGGACGACAGTAAATGCCAGTGCAGAGGGTATAATGAGAAAGTTACCAGGACAAGGAGGGCTCAATCCCGCTGGAGCCCTTTGGGACATGGCATTGAACGTGCCCCATATTTGTCCTACCTGAGGGGCAAGGAAGATGTATACGTCTATATATCCACCACTCCCCATTGTGGTTTGGTGAGGGCTGCTCGCGGGGCCTTGACTCCCTAGCCTGCCCTGCGTGTGGTCTGGACATGCTCTAGAGACTGGAGAAAGCCCTTGGGCAGAGAGTGGCTAATGTTTACCCTAAGAAGCTGCCAGCATGCAAGGAAGCAGTGGTATTGAGGGGGCCTGGCAGGGCACCATGGCCTCCACTATAATATTTATATAATCACTGACTTCAGAGATCATAGTCTCATTGGGATGATAATAATAAGTAACATTTATCGAGCAAATGTCTGTGTTCATGGCACTGTATTAGGTAGGCATTTTCCATTTGATTTTCACAAGTCTATGACATTAAGTGATATCATTATATCTATTATATGGATAAGAAAACTGAGGCAGAGAGGCATTAAATAACTTGACCACATTTGCCCCAGCTAGTAAGTGGTAATATTAGTAGTCATCCTGATGGGCTGGCTCCAGAGCCCACATTTGTAACAACTTTTCTCTATTACTTCTCCTTATGACTCTTGAACAATTAAAAAGAACAATATGAGTCAACATAAAGGGGTATCCTTGCATCAAAATGTACTCTCAGGAGATGCTTTCTTCCTGAGGCAATTGCATTTCATAGAGGACAAAGACTTAATCCAAAGGAATGTGCATGTAATGGTGGAACCACCAGGACTGGCAAAAGTGATAGAGCTGTGGAGGGACTGGAGGACCCAGTAGCAACTAGAGCTCAAGGGTGGGTTACTGACTCCCCCTGGCCACTCGCCTTTGGAATAAAAAGCTTCTGATCCCTACCCTGAACTGCAGTCCAACAATGCTGAGTAATCAGCATTATCAGACAATGACAAAGGTATGTGAAAAAGTGTATCCATCCTAGAATAAACAAGGTCCTACTGTCTAGCACAGGGAACTATATTCAATATCCTGTGATAAACCATAATGGAAAAGAATATGAAAAAGAATATATATGTACAACTGAATCACTTTGCTGTAGAGCAGAATTTAACACATTGTAAATCAACTATACTTCAATAAATTTTTTTTAAAAGTGTACCATCCTACAACCACTATGGAAAACAGTATGGAGGTTCCTTAAAAAACTAAAAATAGAACTACCGTATGACCCAGCAATCCCACTACTGGGCATATACCCTGAGAAAAACCATAATTCAAAAACATTCATGTACCACAATGTTCATTGCAGCACTATTTCCAATAGCCAGGACATGGAACCAACCTAAATGTCCATCGACAGATGAATGGATAAAGAAGATGTGGCACATATATACAATGGAATATTAGCCATAAAGAAAAGAAATTGAGTTATTTGCAGTGAGGTGGATGGATCTAGAGTCTGTGATACAGAGTGAAGTAAGTCAGAAAGAGAAAAACAAATGCCATATGCTAACGTATATATATGGAATCTAAAAAAAACAAAAAACAAACAATGGTAGTGATGAACCTAGCTGCAGTGCAGGAATAAAGAGGTAGACATAGAGAATGGACTTGAGGACACGGGGTGGGAGGCCGAATCTGGGGCGAAGTGAGAGTAGCATCGACATATATACACTACCGAATGTAAAATAGTTGGCTGGTGGGAAGCAGCCGCATAGCACAGGGAGATCGGCTCGGCGCTTTGCAGTGACCGAGAGGGGTGGGATAGGGAGGATGGGAGAGAGGCTCAAGAGGGAGAGGATATGGGGACATGTGTATGCATATAGCTGATTCGCTTTGTTGTGTAACAGAAACTAACACAGTCTTGTGAAGCAATTATACTCCAATAAAGATCTGTTAAAAAATTAAAATTAAAAAGTGTACCATCCTAGAAAGGTTTATGATCACAAAACGTCCAGCAAGAAGGAACTGTTCAAACTACAACATACCCATAAAATGGACTAAAACACAGCCTATAAAGGGATGGGGGAACATTCTAGAAACAGTCCTTCAAGTATGAGCTCATTGGTTTCTAAAACCTGTTTGGAAACTTACTTGTTCACAAATCCAGATGGGCACCATAAAAGTGGCTCCTAGTACTTTCTAACTGTGGCAGGCAGAGTTGACGTGCTTTAGCTCCAATGCTTAGCTTTCTTTCATTCTTTGACCTTTGTAAATCAGATGTTTATCACAAAGAAATTTCTGTATTTATGGACATGAGGAAGATGTGCGTAAAATACCATTAAATGAAAAGCAAGTTAAAAACAGCATTTCTGGTATGACATCAATTTTGAAATTATGTATATGTAGACATAAAGGGTGTCAGCCATATAAATCAAAATACTAATGGGGGGGCTTCCCTGGTGGCGCAGTGGTTGAGAATCCGCCTGCCGATGCAGGGGACACGGGTTCGTGCCCCGGTCTGGGAAGATCCCACATGCCGTGGAGCGGCTGGGCCCGTGAGCCATGGCCGCTGAGCCTGTGCGTCCAGAGCCTGTGCTCCGCAACGGGAGAGGCCACAACAGTGAGAGGCCCGCGTACCACAAAAAAAAAAAAAAAAAAAAAATACTAATGGGCTATCACTGCCTGCTGGGACTCAGGGGTGAGTTTTGTTCTTTTTCTCTTTCTGTATTTCTGTTTTTCCTATCATAAACAGACTTTCTCTCCTCTTCTCTCCCAGTCTCTCTCTCTCTCTCTCTCTCTTCCCCTCTATCCAGCCCCCTCTCTCTCAACCTCTCCTTCTCTATTTGTGTGTGTGTTTATGTTCCCGTTGAATAACATCTCAGAGTTTGGTAACATATGCTGTAGCATGAGAAAATGGGAAATCTTCTCCCCACCCTGCAACTGATACAGCAGTAGTATGAACAAGAGGACCTGACTTGGGTCTGCCATTGTTAGCTTTATTCT
The DNA here is from genome assembly GCF_026419965.1 of Kogia breviceps. Lineage (NCBI taxonomy): Eukaryota > Metazoa > Chordata > Mammalia > Artiodactyla > Physeteridae > Kogia > Kogia breviceps. The sequence continues at coordinate 84,245,928 of NC_081317.1, forward strand.
TGGCCTCTTGACCCTTCCTTTCTTTTCTCTACAAAATGAGGATGACAGGATTTCCCGCTATAAGTTATATACACTGGTTTGAGATATTATTATTCAACTCTCTGGGAATGGTCTTCATGCAGGCAATGGGACAATGAAGTGCCATACTCTGAAAACCAAAAGGTATGGAAGACATCAGTGTTAGGAAAGGTACATCAGCAGTGCTTCTAGCAGGGGAACGTGAGTGCCTGAAGGTGACGGTCAAGCAGCCGAGGCAGGACACAAAGGAGCAGCACAGGTGCCACATTCCAATCAGCCATACCAAGAGCCTGACTTTCAACAGCCCAGACTTGCTGGCTTGGATAGGTCATCCAACCATTAACAGGGAAAATTTCCAGGGGAGAAAATCTTACGGACGTATTCATGTCTGAAGAATTATTAAATAAAGGGTTAGTCTGTGTTGTCGTAATTACATGGGAAGCTAACTGCTATTTTTCTTGATGAAACTGACTCTCTGAGGCCTCGGATGAAAAAATGCATCTGCCTTCCACTGAAGGATGTAAGTGGGTGGCGGGGAGAGGCCTTTGCCTCATTTGGTGCCTTTTCTTTCCTTCTTTTTTTTTTTTCTTTATTCCTTTTTTTTTTTTTTTTGTTCCCCTGCAGCTATGATTGCTGCTACTGCTGCTGCCATTTGTTTTTGTAATTGTTCTTCGAAGGCCTCAGGCGAGAAAGCTGTTCTAATTGTACAAATCACAGCGCTGCCGGATCACAGGACAGTCCCAAGTAATCTGTGCAACCATTTGACTGATCTTTCAAACTAGCTGGGGGTACTTGCCCTACTCCCGTGAGGCCAGCATCTGACAATGGACGTAAAGCAGCCGCCAAATGAGATGTGGGAACAGCTGTGTCCTAAGTGTCAGAGGTTCAGTGCTGAGCAGGCAGAAGTCAGGCCTCTCTCAGCCACCTGTGATTGGCAGGCTCCCAAGCCCCAACCTGTCTTGTTAAAATGGGGTCCTGGATGCAGCTGGCATAAAGGAAGAGGATGTCTTTTGGAACTGGTCAGTGCTGGGTTCAAATGACTCTCTGCCACTATAGCTGTATGAACTAGGCAGTTATGTGGAACTTGCTGAATGCAACTTTCCTATTGTCTTAGAATTCCAGCTAAAGTCCAGAGAAGAGACCCATCCCCCCACACTGCTCATTCTTGCAAGGCCAAGGGATGGCTTAAATTGCCCTGTGACTCATAGCCCATCATCCCCAAATAAGATAAGTCTGGAGATGCATCGAGGAGACTCATCTGTGTGAAAGAACATTTGAAGAACATTGTGTCCTAGGAGGAAATTCCCCAGGAGGGTGAGGGAAAGGGATGCTTTCCACCCCTTCAACCATTTAACTAATCTGAGTTGAGCCCCTATTAGGTTCCAAGCATAGTTCACGGCACTAGGGATACAGCGGTGAAGAGAAATTGCTTACGTTCATAGCAAGTGAGGGGGGATCCCTATGACGCCCTTAGAGAAATTTGGTTGTCAGTGAGAAGGAAGACAGAGATCTCAGCTGTAGGCTCACCTGTGTAACTATGAGAATACAGAACCAAAATTCTTAGGAGCAACCTGCAGGGCCATAATGTTTGAGTTTTTCCATAGGCTGAGTGAATTTCTGTGGAAGTTAGGTGGGTGTGAGTTGTCTTGCAAGGCCTGTGTTCAAGAGGGACTCCTGCCCTGGCCCCTGAGCATTAATGGACTCCTCTGGCTTTCCTCCAGCCATGCTCCTCTTCTTTAGAGAAACAGTTCATGAGGCCAAGGAGACACGTCCACTTTAGAGACATACCCCCCTGGAGAAGATGCTCTCTTGTAAATCGTGACTGGGGTCACTGAGACTGCAGAATTCCATTCCCAAATGGCCCCAAGTCAAGCCCACTTCAAGGGTAGACCCATCACCATGTGCACATGCCTAGGCCCACTGGGTGTTCAAGGGCTAGCTTTTTGCTGGTGGCTGGGAGGGCGAGGGTGCCCACGTGCCTATAGGTAAGACCACTTGCAATAGCCAAGGATAGCAGAGAGGTTAACAGTGGGCTGGGGGCTTATGCTTGGAGCCAGCCTCTAACATGAAATTCCAAGGAGTGTGAGAATTCTAGATGCAAGCCTGCCTGGCTGTCCAGGTTGGGATAGAACACATTTTATTAAATAATGTTTAGCTTGATTTAAAATGTTTAGAAACACCTGCATATTTAAAGTTATGGGTTTCTATTTGTACTTCTGCCTGGAGCCCACAAATGTCAGGAGTGGCTGTATCCACAAGGGCTGCCTGTCAGTGTGTCAGCCCCCAAAGAAATAAACTGAGAGCGAGAGTTAGAAGTGGACAGTGGGAGGATCCATCTCTGAAGTCAAAGTGCACAAGGTCAGAAGGTCCTGGAGCCAAGGGGAGGGATGGAGCAAGTCTGGGAGAAGGTTAAGATAAGTGAAGTGAGAGGAAATGAAAGAGTTAAAGGGGTATCGGGCGGAAATCATAAAGACACTCCAAAGCCTTCCATATATAGTTAGAATTTGGACGTAAGCCTTAATAGAGGACATTCAGCATCCAGGAGAGAATCCCAAACACAACCCTGAAAGATGCGCTCACAATCTGCCCCTCGTTCCTTCTGCCTTGACCTAGAGAAAGGGGGAGCACAAGTACTAAAACACAAACCACACAGCATTCATTCTCTGCTGTACTTTCTAGAACCTGGTTTCAGACTGAGTTTGGGTAAAGAAAAGCTGTTATTTGGATGAGAAATTGATGTTTGATTTAGATTTAATTGGGCTTTTAAAAAAATCTGGAAAGGAGGCTTTTTGAACAGCTGAAGAGGACTTGGAAAGCTAAGGGATCGGCCGAGATATCTCAGGAGGTGAGAAAGTGTAGTTTGACAGAGGGGGTATGAACAGCAGTGGCGGGAAGGAGAAAAACGGCACTATTTATTGACTGTACCCCCTTCCGCAAAGTATTCAGTTGACGTTAACTTTTCCAAAATTCAGTTTCCTCCTCTCTAGTAAAATGAGGGTGAAATCACCAACTTTGAAAAGATGTTGTGAAGAATAAAGTAACACAGATTAAAGTTTCCAGCGTGTGCCATGCATCTAGCGAGGTAGCTATTATAATTGCTATCATTGTCTTGACTAGCATTACTATTGAAATTGTGTGCTAATAATACAGAGCTTAACTTTCGTTCCCTTCACCTGCTTATCCTTTACTGAGTGGCACTGAAACTCTGGGGAAGTAGAAGTTTCTAGAAGGTCCCCCTCTTTGAATTCTCTGGGTGTAAATCTGGTAGCTATCTAGTAGGCAGTGATTGTCCCTTGACATAGGGATTTCATCACTGAATCCGTCAACAGCAAGAGGAGTGGGAGAAGGTAATATTCACGGAGAACCTACTGAATGTCAGACTTTACATATGTTTTCGGCATTTAATACTCACGAGAGCTAGAGCCAGGGACCAGAACGTGCCCTGGAGCCCTCCCTCAGCTGATTCCCTGAAAAGTGAAAGAAACCCAAAGAATGTGTCGGAAACCTTAAACCGGAAATCTTGGGAAGTGGGGAGTTACTGCTCTGTAGAGGCTGCCTGGGAAGGCTCAGCTCTCTGCAGCCAAGACCAGTAAGAGCTCTTCAGAGAGCACTTGTGTGACAGGAAGGGAGGGACAACGCGTGGAGGACGTGCAATGAGCAGCTCTTCTTCAGGAGCATTTGTCCTGAGCCTCTGAGTCACGCCCATTTTCAATCTCTGAGGACAGGGGAATCTCTCCTGATGAGGATAAAGGCTATTCAGTCCTCCTCCAAAGACTGCCATTTTGGCCAAACTTGCACGTTACACTGGTGCTTCATTCAAGAGCAAGTCTTGAATTTTAGAGCAATAATCCAGAGCCAGGGAGCTGGACCACAAGTACAGACAACTGGCCGTGTAGATCAGAGATTTAATAAATGTGAGACACCTTTACCTGGAATGTTCCTGTCAGGGGTATGTATCATGCATGAAAAAGTCTCTCCTGGTTTTGCCTTGGTTGGTGGCCGAGGTGGGACTTCCCAGGAATGGTACTGCACTCTTCTTGGTTCACAGAGAAGGACTTGAGTGAGCAGCTTTTTAACCCGCAGGCTGCAGACAGGTATTCACTGGTGAGGCCTGAAACACATGGGACCTGTTGGGAGGCATTCCTAATGCATGGGGCCTTGTTACCACAGGAAAAGGGAAAACAAGTAATAAAATGGCCTGGCAGACCATTCAGAGAAAAAAATAAAAAATATGTATACATGTGGAACATAAGCAGGAGAAAGGATTCAACCACACCAGTAAAGAAGAAAACATAAATTCCAATAGCAATTTTTTCAGACCACATTTCATAACCACCTACCACATGCCAGGTATTCAGTCCTAAGAACTCAAAGATTAAAAGGCAGGTTTAACTTTTAATATCTTTCATATTTTTGGTGCTAAAAAAGGTTCAGGGGCTTCCCTGGTGGCACAGTGGTTGAGAATCCGCCTGCCGATGCAGGGGACACGGGTTCGTGCCCCGGTCCGGGAGGATCCCACATACCACGGAGCGGCTGGGCCCGTGAGCCATGGCCGCTGAGCCTGTGCATCCGGAGCCTGTGGTCCGCAAAGGGAGAGGCCACAACCGTGAGAGGCCGGCGTACCGAAAAAAAAAAAAAAAGGTTCAGGAGTATGTGCTCTGGGCCCTTGGGATTTTCAAACCTTGCACCTTGAGTTGTGCTGGTTGGTTCTGTCATTGAAACTGGGAACTTATTGGCTGACCATTGACACCACAGTGGGGAGCGTACTCGTGTTCAAATGGCAGAAACTTCCAACTCGCCGCCATCGAGATCTCTGTGTATCTGGGCAGTAGGCCTGTTATATACCTAAGGGGCAGGGTAGGGACAGGAACTCAAATTGATAAGTGTGTTCAATGAAGAGTTTTGACACCAGAGATGGAGGTCAGAGGCCCTGTGGAAAGTTGGCAGCCATTGTGTTTGGGGGGGTAGGGGTAGGGGGCGGAGGGGAGGATCTATGTATCTAATGACCTGTGTTCTGCAGGCCAGTGTAGAAATACCCTTCATGTCTGTGTGTTGGTTCTCTGATTACAGGTTTGAGTTTCTAAATAAATACATAAAAGGCAGGTCTAGCCCTCAAGGATCTTACACTGGGGTGGTGAGGGAGACAAAGAAAGACTATGACAGAACAGAGCCATAAGGCACAAAGAGATTGGTTGGCACAAGTTCCTACAAGATGTCGTAGGACACCCCACCCAGATTTGGAAGTTCTGGAAGAACTTCATTCACTAATGGAGTGACATCCAAGTGGAAACCTGGAGGACAAGTGAGGGTTAGATCACAAAGATGGGGAGGAGAGGTCAGAGAGAGTCAGAGGAAGCCAGAAAAGCACAGGCAGCATCCTGTACAAAGGCTTGGAAGGAGAGGAGTAGGGCTGGTGGCTCAATACAGCTAGAGCCAAAGACAGAAAGAGGGGAGGATTGAGTGAGGAGGTTGGGGGGATACACAGTCAGCAGATCACAGAGCGCCTTTGACACCCAGCTGAGTCCAAGGCGCTGGAACTCTTGCCTAGGCACAGGTAAGAATCGATGAATGGTTCTAAGTCTGGGAATGCCAAAAAAAAGATTTGCAGTTGAGAAGGACCGCTCCCATCGAGGGTGGAGAAAAGCTGCAAGAGCCCTGAACTAGCAATGGGTATAATGGGAATAAGGCAGAATCATCCAGATTAAGGAGGCAGTCTTATTCCGAGACCTCTCCCCTCTAAGGAGGGGCACACCTTGAGGCAAAGATTTGCTTGCAAGTGGTATTTTGGGGAGGTGAGCCCTGAAGTATGATGAGAAAGTAGTGAAGAGAATAAAGCCAAGGAATGGTATATTAATAATCAAGCCACTGTTATGGGCAATTGTCTGTATAGATGACACTTAGGAAACTGGGTTGTTTCTCTACCAACTCCGGCCTCTAATTGGTTCACTGTCTGGCTTTTCCCATGCCAGAGGGAGGTCTCCAGCAGTGAATTCCAGAGCTGGAGGTAGGAAGCCACTAGGGCACTGTGCACAAAAGCTGCAGCGGACCTCCAAGGTTGGCCAAGTGCATGTGGGCAGCAACATGGAGTCCCTTCTATGAACCAGACGTTGACAACCGGATCTCCCAGCATGTCCAGATTTCTATGGAAATTTACACATGCCCGAGGTGTAAGCAGACCGTGAGTTAGACCCAGGGACGGTGACAGGATCCCTGGGGAGTCAGCCTCCCTCACTGTGTCTCCACATGACAGCCCTGCCTGGATGTGGGCTGCGTTAACAGCCCCTCATTTCCATAGGTGTCAAATATGTCATGATAATTACTAGTATGATTATTTATTGAGCACTGACAGGGCTCACATAGAAAATGTTTTGTAAAATAATTAACGCTGTAAAAATACAATTACTAGAATTTATTTCTTGAAAACAGATCCAAGAGTACTAGAAATTACTACAGATAACAGGAGGAATGTGCAATAGCCAACCGGCAGCAGGTCACGTGGGGGGAAAATGTATATTTCTCTCTTGGTTTTCACCAGAACTATGTTACAGGCACAAAAATGATGGCTCAAAGCCAGCTATTGTCTCCTCATTCTTAAAAAGTTGGTAATTCTAGTTGATTGATATATTTGTGAAATGGTTTAGATTATGGATTTTGGAGTCACGAGACCAGAGTTTGGGGCCTGATTCTTTTGCATACTGGCAGTGTGTTGGGGATGTCATTTTACTTCCTCTTCAGTCTCAGGTGAAGCAACTATAAAATGCAACAAATAACCCCTGCCTTTCTGCACAACATCTGGATCATAGTAAGCGCTTGTGTTGGTCAAACAGATACACATAAAGTATATGCATGAAGCATTTAGCACATAGTAACAGCACAGAAGAGTTAGCAATTCTTATTGTTTTGTGTTTTATAATAACACAAAGCTATCCAATAGTCAAACTAATTTCACTGTAATTCGTTATTGCTATCATTACTTTATAAGTCAGATACAAGCAAATTAAGCTATCTTGCAGAGATTGCTGAATTTGGAGTGAGACGACCTGAACCCAGGCCTCTGCTCCATGTCTTGCTGGCTGTTTGATCTTGAGCAAGTCACTTTACCTCTCTGAACTTGGTAGCTCCATTGTCTGTAAAAATGGGATAACGGTGCCTGGTCTCTCTACCTTATAGGTGTGGCTCAAAATTAGAATCAGATCCGTGAAAGCACTTATGACCTGCAAAATGCAATAAGGGGCAAAGAATTTGTTGTTTTTCTTCTGGTATTGTGCTTTATTTTATGAGGTTTTTAAAACATCAGTTTAAGACATTAATTTCAATCCTTAAAGAGGTCTGCTCTGTTCAGGAAATCACATTGAAGGACTTGCTGGTCACTGGAGGACTGCCAAAGCTTTCTACATTCTCCTTTGCATGTGGTGATGCCACCGCTGCCCTCTGGGGGCATGCTTTCTGGGAGCAGCGATGCAGTCTCCCACCAGCACAGCAAGTCCTCTTTGGGGAACCTGCAAGATGTCCATCCGGCGTTAAGTGCAAAGTGAAATTCCACAGAACCAAGAGCAGTGGACCGGTCTCAGTCTCTCTGACATATTCAGGAATAACTTAGACCGGGGATGCATATTGAAATCTCTGTTTTCTAGTGTTCCTACCATCATTAAAAAGGAAAGAACTTGGAGATGACATTATTCCCATCTAACAGGTGAATCCATCAGTAAGTTCCTAGGGCAGTACAAGAGTCCAAGGAAATAGCACATTAGACTTACTTAGACATCTCTGAGGCAGTATTTTGATACAAAACTGAGAGGATTTGCAAGTGTTGTTGTTTTGTTTTTTGGTTTTTCTTGGCTAGATTTCACAGAGCTTCAAAACCTCAAATCTTTTTTTTCCCCCTGACTATAAAATAGAATGAGCTAGAAAGACAATCCAGGACTGAGAGATCCGAAACCAGGAAGTGAATTCGTAGCTCTTGGAAGCTGATACAAGGTTTAGCTGACTAAGGCAGATAACCAGCCCAATGTAGTGGGAGCTCTCATGGGCTGTGGGATCCACAAAAGCTGAGGACACATCCCAGCCCCATGTCTTTTAAAGTGTTTATTCTTATTGGATATAGATGCTTTAGAATCATGTGTTAGTTTATACTGTACAGCAAAGTGAATCAGGTATATGTGTACATATATCCCCTCTTTTTTGGATTTCCTTCTCATTTAGGTCACCACGCAGCCCCATGTCTTACTAACTGTGTGTCACACATCAAGTCACTTAACCTTTCTGAGTCTCTGAGTGTCGTATCTAAATTGTGGATAAGAATATCTCACAGCATTGTTCTGGGAATTAAATGAGGTGCTATAAAGGGTTGAGCGCAGCATCTAGCATAGAGGGGTTATAGCCCTCTCTTCCTCCCTTCTCTGCTTCACCACTCGCTCAAAATTAATAACCCAGGGCAAAAAATAAAGAGTCTGATTAGGCCCCCAAAAATTCCGTTAATATGACAGTCCAGCCAAGCATATGGCTAAGGGCATGAACTCTGCACAAGTTTGCCAGGGCACAAACCCTACCTCTGACCATTATCATAAGCTGTGCTGTCTTGGGCAAGCTCCTAACCCTGTCTGTTTCCCCGTCTGTGTAATAAGAAGAATAAGACTTATGGTATGAAGATTAAATGAGTCCACGTTTGTAAAGGCTTAGCGCCTGATACATAGTAAGTGTCATACAAGCACCTGTGAACTCAAGTCCAGTCTTGTCTGCCAGTCTTAGAGCCAAGACATCAGGTGGGCTTTTATCTGCCTGGGAGAACTTCAGCAGAGAGGTACCAACACTTCGGAGGCATCAGTTGGCCTCATTTTTTGGCTGACAGCTTCAAAACCAGATGTGTTGCCTCTTCGACCATTCCCCAATGCTACATAAATCTTTATAGAACTGGATTGTAAAGAGCCAAGTACTGGAAAACTGAAAACCCTAATATCCCAATCGATCGCCTGAGAGTAGTTCAATGGCATTTCTGTAAGCCCTCTAGCATCACCCAGGCCCTGCTGTAATAGTCCTCCACCTTGGACCCAGAAGGCAGAGGGCAATGCAATCTCGCAATTTGTCCCCGTGCATCTCTGGCTGCTGTCAGCTGGAACAAAATAAATGTTCAAGGGAGTTTGGTTAGACTCATTTAGCACCTAAGCATGGGATCCAGCTTATTCCCCGAAAAAGTTGGCGCTTATTCCCTCTTAAATACCCCCAGACTGAATAAATCTAACTCTGTGTTGGAAGGGGAGCTATGGAAGAAGCAAGATGCTGAAGGATGGGAAATGCCACCTTTGTTTTAGCCCCACTACTGTCTTGGTCTGCGTCAAAAAGGGAAAATAGAAAACCTTTAAGAAAAGAGGCTAGTGTTCTTTTCCTTTCCTTGGGTCCTGCAAATAAAATTCAAAGCCTCTTCTCTTTTTGATGGATCACAGATAAAAAATTGATGGATAAAATCTCCTCCAAGGATAGCAGTGGTCCCTGTTCACAGTCTGTGCCTTCCAACTCAGAAAGCCACAGAGCAGGTGGAGTCCCAAGCTCCCCACCAACAAGGGTCACCATATCCAAAGAAAGCATTTTGACGTCTGAGCCATCTGGGCCGTGTCAGAGAAAACGTTTCCTAAATGCAGTTTCAAGCAGGTCATTATCCTCACCCTGCCTTATGTCTCCTCTCTTGGTGATCCTGAGCCAGTTTTGAACGAGGCAGTCTTAAGGCTTGTTTGGATTCCTGTGCACTCAGCTCTATGAGGCCCTTAAAAGCTTGAGAGGAAACATTTAGGAAGCATGATTGAGGCCAGCTGTGCTGCACCCCAGCCAAGCCACTCGAGCCACCCTTCTCCGTGATCGATTCTGATTGCTGTGGCTGCAGGAATTCCATCATGGTCAGCAAAGATGGCTAAGGTGTCTGGAAGGAATAAGGCGATCAGGCCACCCTCCCTCCATACAATCACACCAATCCAGGAAGCGTTCCTCCCTCAAAGCGCCCCTCGTGCAGACGACTTTCTGATGTTTTCCATAATGACAAAGTCACCATAAAGGAAAGAGAGGAAGAAGTGTTTTAAAATGCCTTCAGAATGCTTGGCCTTTATTCAGCCTCAGTTGCCTGATGCATTTGCTTCTTAGGCTGAATCTCGCCTCTCATATTAAGCATTCCAGTGGCCCCCAAGCAGCTTGTAATTTGGAACTCCCAGGGTGTGGTAGATTGTGAAAATGGCTATAACTCTTCATCTCTCCCTATTTCACATCACTGCACACCATAGTTGCACACCATGTCTCTCTGGTGCATCTCATGAAAAGGCAGCATCTCTCTCCCCTGCCCTTGATCCTGGACTTGCTTTACACTTGCTTTGGCCAGTAAGTAGTTTTCTGCAGACACAACAGTGTGACATTTCCGAACTCTTGGCCTCAAGAATACTTCGGCTTTCTCTCCCTCTTAGCGCTGCCCAGCTGTCATGTTAACAAGCCCAAGCTGGCCTCTTGGGTGATGGAAGACCAAGTGGCACAGAGGCAAAGCATCCCAGCTGAGGCTGTCCTAGACCAGCCAGTTCTCAGCGAACACAGACGCTAACTGCAGACGCATAAGTGAGCCTCGCTGAGATAAGAAGTAAGCCCAGGGCTTCCCTGGTGGCGCAGTGGTTGAGAATCCGCCTGCCGATGCAGGAGACACGGGTTCGTGCCCTGGTCCGGGAAGATCCCACATGCCGCGGAGCAACTAAGCCCGTGAGCCATGGCCGCTGAGCCTGTGCGTCCGGAGCCTGTGCTCCGCAACGGGAGAGGCCACAACAGTGAGAGGCCCGCATACCGCAAAAAAAAAAAAAAAAAAAAAAAAAAAAAAAAAAAAAAAGAAGTAAGCCCAGCCCACCTTGCCAACCCCCAAATAAGTGTTTATTAAGCCAAACCAAACAAGTGTTTATTATTTTAAGCCACTAAATTTTAAGGTTATTTGTTACATAACAAAAGCCCCTCTTGTAGCTCATGTTTTTCAAAATGACAAAATCACCTTAAAAGAAAGAGAAGAGAAAGAAGAGTTTAAAAAGGAAATGGGGGTGTGCTGAGAGTTTCTGAATGCTGTCTTTTCTCCAGCCTCAATTACCTGGGATATACTTATTCGGAATCTCGTCTGCCACTTTAGCAGCTCCAAAGGCCTCCAAGCTCGCTCCGCTGGGAATTTCCGAGGCTTCTGCAGTGCATAAGAGGTTTCTCTTCAGTAGGGTCTCCAGCCCAGCAGACCTGTCTCTGTACCTGGGTAAACAAAACCCTGTTGGGTGGACAGGTGATAATACCCAGATCCCACCCATTTCTTGTACAGCAATTCTCCTGTAGAGGGGACAGTTGTGGGCTCTGAATATAAAGTAACTTTGTTAACATAGAATAGCACTGTTTCTTATATTTAGGGCTGACAAACTGAGATGACCAGAGGCAGCAGGTTCTTTTTTTTTTTTTAATAAATAAATTTATTTATTTATTTATTTATTTATTTATGGCTGCGTTGGGTCTTCACTGCTGCTTGCGGGCTTTCTCTAGTTGCGTCGAACGGGGGCTACTCTTCGTTGTGGTGAGCGGGCTTCTCATTGTGGTGACTTCTCTTGTTGCGGAGCACGGGCTCTAGGCACGTGGGCTTCCGTAATTGTGGCTCGCAGGCTCAGTAGTTGTGGCTCACAGGCTCTAGAGCACAGGTTCAGTAGTTGTGGTGCAGGGGCTTAGTTGCTCCGCGGCATGTGGGATATTCCCGGACCAGGGCTTGAACCCATGTCCCTGGCATTGGCAGGCAGGTTCTTAACCACTGTGACATCAAGGAAGTCCCAGCATCAGATTCTTGAGGGTGCCTGAGTGTGTGTTTCTGCGTGCACGTTGCAAGTGGTGGGGAGAGAACCAACATTTATGGGGTGCCTACTCTTTGCCTGGCATGTGCTCTGTCTTTGCTATTTTTGATGAAATCTTACAGCATCACTGTGAGGAGGTTTGGTTAGCATTGATTGATGAGGACACTAAAGTCCCAAAAGGTTAAGTAAATTGCCCAAGGTCACCCAGCCGGCAAGTAGTAGAGTCCCATGTTGTCCTGTACAGTCACACCTTGAGTGTTTTAACTGTATTGACCAAATGAGAGGCTCCTGCGGAAGCATATCAGAAGTTCTACAAATATTTGATTAAATGGCTTTCTTATATTGACTTATTTAAAAGACTGTAATAAAAATCCATACACCTCAAATATGCTACATTCCAACATTTAACATATTAGAGAACAGTTGGGAGGGTAGGAGATCTGTACTGTTCTTTTTCTTCTCCTCCTCCTCCTCTCCCCTCCTCCTCCCCCTCCTCCCTCCTCCTCCTCCTCTTCCTCCTCTCCTCCTTCCCCCTACTCCTCCTCCCCCCCTTCTCCACCCCCTCCTCCTCCTCTTCTGCCCGGCCCCTGCCGCCTTCTTTTTCATTTTGAACTCAGGCCCATGCACATCAGCTGAAGTGAGCCTACAACTGTGTACATATGCACCATTCTTAATTAAATATCAGGCTCGACCCATGTCCAAATCATAGCATTATAAATAGTTAGTTGTACAATGATTTGGGAATGCATCATGATAAATCTGTATTGTAGAGAGTTTCAAAAGTTTTTGATAGTTTGGAGTGTTTCCATCCAGACATTTATATTTATGAGTAGAAGGGCAGGAATTTGTGGGGAAAGAAGAGCCAAGGTGAGGAGGGTCAAAGAGCAACAGCGTCTAAAGAGCTGGGCATTATAGTTAAGGGAAACAAGGTATGACAGACCATTCCATGATCGAGATGAGAGCTAATTCTCAGACTCCTGGCTACCAGCCAAGTATTGGGGCCACTCAAGTTGCAGGTTGGAAAGGGCAAACTACCCTGTAGTCTACAAAGTGGGCTTGGACAACCTCCTGCCTGGACGAATCCTCCCTGGGCCATTGCCACCTTCCTCACCCTTCCAGGAGAGAGAAGGGCGAAAGGAAGAAGCTGGGTCAGGACAAGTTTTGGATGAAAAGGAGAAAGTTGCCTTCTTTGCCGGAGCAAAAGAACCCCACTGAGGGAAGTAGAAGGCCAGGGCTGACTCTCCCAAATCTTGAGTCAGTGGATGAGTCAGCTTTGGGACAAAAATGCCCCACTATTCCTCTTCCAAGCTTCTGTAACAGTTCAATTAAAGCTTCTTCTGAGATTGAAAAGCAAGCTACTTACAAAAATAAAACAACAACAAAAATCTGTTTCTTTCTGTAGGCTTATCTCTGTGAATCCAGACTCTCTACAAAGAAAAAATAATAATCAGAAGCAAATTCAATGAAAAGTTAGTAAAGTTTGTTTTCAAATACTGTAGTGTAAAGAGCATCTGTTTTAGGATCTGACAGGTCTGGGTTTGAAGCAATTTTTCCACTTATAAACTGTATGCGTTTGGGCAAACAACTTAATTTCTTGAAATTCAGTTTCTAATCTGTAGGTGTGGATAATACCAACTCACAGAGTTATTCAGAAAATTGAATGAAATAAATGTGAAATGTCCTAGCACAACAAGGAAGGCGCCAAATAGATTTGTTTGCCCCATTTCCATACCTAAAGACCTTCCCACCATGTCACTTGATATACAATCTTCTTTTTCTCCTACCCTCAACAAAATCTATAAGAGCTTGAAGAATTAAATCCATCCTGAGTTGTCAATGATGCTTAATGATTTTAATTTTCACAAAGCTCTGGGTCTGAAATTGTATAATTTCAGGGTCAGATACTCAGAAAGCCAGACATTATTTTGGACAGGGAGACCTTTATGGCATCCCTGAAATCACTCTTCTCTCCAGTTAATTAGTAAAACCACAGTCTAGGTCAGTGATCTTCAGAATGATCAGGAATGTTCACCCCTGGGGCTGTACAAAACATCCCACTAAGGGGCAGGAAGAAAATATTGGGCCCTTTATTTAGATTGATCTTAAAAAGTAAGAAAAAATTAAGCTTTCCTAGTACTTAACATGTAGATTGATATTAGCACAATCCATGGGCTTTTATGTCTAAATGTCACATGCAGGAAAGAGTCACATTTCTACAACACGAAGGGATTGACATTGACATATTTTCTCACTCATGTACTTTAATTCTTTACCTGGCTGGTGACCCAAACCATCATTCCAGAGGGGAACCATTAGTGTTCTTAACAGTACTTAGCTCTACAGTTTTCCATTAACATATTCCATTGGACATGGAATTAATAAGAGAATTCTTGGAGAATGTCCTGGATTCAGGCATAGTCATCCTTCTACTATATAAAAGCAATCTAAATTTCTCACTGATTATCAGGAAGAATCACCCCAGCCAGTACAGTAACCCATCTCTCTTGGTTCAAACCACAGGAAGCTCAAAACAGCCAGATAGAAGTCCCAGCTTCCAGTTCAATGGGACCCTTGTATCTCCTGGTGAAAGCATTCATTCTTTAGGAATAAGACCTCTCAATAAGCAAAGCTCAAAGCTCAAGAAAGAGAAGCAAAAATGGTGCCAATGTATCATTAGGAATAATAGAGAGGAGCCACTCCTATCTCCACCCCTTTGTTCTCTGGTTTGTGTAGTTGGTTATGAGAGAAATGACACCATATAAGTCCCTGGATCATAGCACATACTGTATTTTATAGGGTGATACCCCAGCCCCATGAAAAGATTGTCCTCATCCAGTGCTATACCTGAGTCTTCAATAGACCACTCCAATATGCTACAAGGATGACCACTTTGGATGACAGAGTATATGGTAAACTAGTGAATTCTGTGGATTGGGGTGATTGCTACAGTACTTCACTGTAAAACGAGTTCCTCGTCAGAAACAATGTGGTGTGGGATACTATGGCAGTAAATAAAGTCCATGCAGCCGTGCTAACTGAAGCACTGCAGCCAGGAAGGCAAATCCAAAGTATATTCCAGAAAAATCAAAGCACTTTCCATGATGGAAATTCCTGCTGCTGGCCAACTTGTCAGTGATCCCATTAAGCAAGGATTGGGTGGCTGGAGAAGAGGTTGACTGATATCCACACAACAGTTCATCTCATCCACTTGATCACTGAGTCTCCTCTCTAGTGGTTTTCCTTTGTTAAACATGCACAGGGACTCAAAATCCTCAACTTTGTGCTTATTCTGAAAGTTCCGTCCACAAACTTCTTTCCTCAGACTTTTTTCGTTCCAAATCCCTGATTATCTAACCAAACCATTGGACTCTATCTATCCATGTACCAGTAGAGATCCACACTTTTGCCATATCTTCTTCCAGATGAAATGAACAACCGTAAGGTGTACTGCTCATTGAGAGGATTTCCCTCCCCAGTGTGCTTCAGGGCCACTTTTGTGATAGGCAAAATTCTAAGAGTGAGCTCCATCCAATGGCTCTCACCATCTTATAATGCCCTCCCCTTTGAATGTGGGTAGAACTAGTAAATCTGATGAGAAATCTCTCATGATTACATTGCCTTACATGGCAAAAGGGAAATTATCCAAGTGGGCCTGAATTAGAAAGCAGAGTCTCTCCAGTGGGTAGATAGAAGAAGTCAGAGAGATTCCAAGGGTGAGAAGGATGTGTTGAGCCATTGCTGGCTTTGAAGATGGAGGGGCCAAGAGAGAAGGAATGCGGATGGCCTCTTGGATCAGAGAGAGACCTCTGAGCTGACAGCCAGAACCAACATGGGAACTTCAGACCTACTACAAAGAACAGGATTCTGCCATCCAACTAAATGAGCTTTCAAGCAGATTCTTTCTTAGAAGCTCCAGATAAGACCCCAGCCCAGGTGGCAAATTAATTTTCATCTTGTGAGATCCAAAGCACATAACCCAGTCAAGTCCACATGGATTCTGATGTACAGAACTGTGAGATAATAAATAGGTATTGTCTTAAGCTGCTAAGTTTGTGATAATTTCTTAGATTGCAATAGAAAACTAATACCGTTCCAGAATAGGGATAAAATTCTACAGCCATCCTCTTCTGTGTGGTACCAGAATATCATGATTTTATTTTTTTAATTCCGCAGTCAGTTGATTACAGGGAACTCCCACAGGACAAGAGGTATGGGTTGAGGGAGAGGAGGCAATGAAGCAGGACGAGGTAGGTATTAGTTTGCTAGGGCTACAATAAAACAATATCACAGACTGTGTGGCTTTAACAACAGAAACTTATAGTCTCACAGTTTCAGAGGCTTGACGTCCAAGATCAAAGTGTTGGCACCTTGTTTGGTTCCTGGTGAGGCCTCTCTCCTTGGCTTGCAGAGGGCTGCCTTCTCGCTGTGTTCTTAGACAGCCTTTCCTCTGTGCCTACACATCCTTGGTGTCTGTGTCCAAATTTTCTCTTCTTATAAGGACACCAGTCCTTATAAGATTAGGTTCACCTCTTTGAAGGCCCTACCTCCAAATACATTCACATTTTGAGGTATTGGGGTTTAGGGTTTCAACATATGAATTTGGGGGGACACAATTCAGCCCATACCGAGGTACCATCATAGTCTGAGTCACTTGCTTATGAAGTTTATTTGAAACCTTCTGGACCTACTTGAAATTGATCTTCTACTGATTGATGGAAGGCTACTGCACACTCCCAGTTTGATGGCTGGGGGGTCAAACAGTACCCCATTCATGATAGGCAATTTAGGATCCATAGAAACTCCTAGGTATCACCTAGGCAAGTGTTAAGTTTGTATCAGGGCCCAGGAGCAAGACAGAAGCTATTTTTCAAAAGGAAAATAGTTATCTGTGAACAGTATGGCTCCTATGCTGTGATTCTCCTATCAGGGACTGACAGAGGCTCCATACATCATCCCATCTCCTGTTCTGGATCACATGCAAAACTGGTGGCTTCATGTGAAGCTAAGTCAGAACAGCATGTCCAAACATTAAACGGGGTGGGGGGGGGCTTCCCTGGTGGCGCAGTGGTTAAGAACCCACCTGCCAATATAGGGGACGCAGGTTTGATCCCTGGTCTGGGAAGATTCCCACATGCCATGGAGCAACTAAGCCCATGCACCACAACTACTGAGCCTGCGTGCCACAGCTACTGAAGCCCACGTGCCTAGAGCCCGTGCTCCGCAACAAGAGAAGCCACCGCAATGAGAAGCATGTGCACCACAATGAAGAGTAGCCCCTGCTCGCCGCAAGTAGAGAAAAGTCCGTGTGCAGCAACGAAGACCCAATGCAGCCCAAAATAAATAAAATTAAATCTTAAAAAAAACAAAACCTCTTTAAAAAAAAAACAACATTAAATGTGTTTCTTCCAGAATCCAAAGAAGCTCACCAGACATTGTGCCTCTTTTTCAGAGATAGGTGGTATACAATTAAGAGCTATGTCCTTTCCATATGTGAATATTTCTAAAGTCTTACAAGGCTGATATACAAGTTAAAACTAATCCAATTTATCCCATCCCATGAAAAAAGGGATGTTTCAATTTGTATAGGCAGAACATTATCTCCACCTCATCAGACCCATAGACATGAGATTCTAGAGCAATCTGTTCAGACTTCTAGGCCTACCTCCTGCAGAGGTTATGTGCACTAATGGAAATCCGCAAGCTTATCCCTTGGTAAAAGTGAAACAGAAAGTCCAGTAAGCCTGATATATAAACGATGGATACATGAGGTAAACAGCATACCCAAAAGAGCATAGATATTTAGTCAAGGTTAAATGTAAAGCCACTAATATTAGGACTACAATTAGACCCTCTGGTGCCTTTGTGCTAATTAGAAATGGACATCTTGTGCTTCAGGGAGATGCAGGCCCACAGCAGGAAGCATGTCCAGGTGAGAGGAGCTTAGTCCCACCCACCACTCGTTCAAGCACCCTTGTGCAGGGTGCAGTCTATACCACCATCTGTTCACAACGACCCTGGAAAAAGCCATGCGTGAGTTGCAAAGAGACACATCAGCCTATTTGGAAAATGCTGTAGAAAAGTACAGGCATCTATATTTCCTGAGTTGCTGGGCTGCTTCTCCATGACCTGTGGGGAGGTGGGGGGTGAAAGCATATGTAGGCAGAAGGAAAGAAACAGCCCCTAATAACCTAGGCATCCAAGTAGTGCTTGCTGGAATGGATTTGGGTTGAATTGCATCTCTTTAACTTGACCTTGTCTAGACATGGTTTTCTTTTATTTTATGTTATGATCACATCATCTAAATAATGAAAATAAAGTAATAACTTAAACAACCAATTAGTTTTGCCAACTAATTATTCATCAAGTAAGTTATTTGGTTCCTTGATATACTCGATTCTGAACTAAGCAATATAAAAGTCTTAAAAGAACTAATACCCTCAAGATTTTAACAACCTAGCTAGGGAACTTTTACTCATGCTCAGGAAACAATAGGATAATTCAGCCCTTAGGTATTTATTTTCCCCAACTGGCAAGAAATATGAGAATGACATTTGTTAGAATATTCTGCTAGTTATTGGTAAATGTTTTTCCTTTTACCTTACAAAAGATATAGCTCTCATTTCACCAGTGTTTTGGTATATAAGAAAAATTTCATGGCCCTGAATATTTTTTCTACATCAAAGCTATGAAACCAGTCTATGATGTGGACCTGGGCAAGGGTACTTTCTAAGTTTAAAGTTTAGCCAGAAGGAGATGCAGCTAGGAACAAGAGGGTTGAATATTCCGGCACTATCATCTCAGCAGTATCCTTGCATCACTAGGTTTGCTGGCATGTTAAGGCATCCAGCCCTCATAGTATTTCTAGAGCCCACAGCCTCTATATGTGTCCACAAATATAAATCACTTGCAGTGATGAATCCCTGCATGGCCTTGGCTCCAGCGCATTCATCACCAGGCAAGCCTGATGATTGCTCCACTGAGGTTCTCGCCCTGACCTAAAGGCATGACCTTTGCTGAAAGGCAAGGGCGAATGAATCGCCTTAATCCCTAGTATTTCCATAATGTGAGTCCTTTCCCTGACCAATGAGTTGTGTTCCTCATCCCCTAGCTGCATAGGCTTGCTTTGAATCGTGTACCCCTACAGTACCTAACACCAAGGCCATGTTCAACTGCAAAACAAACAAACAAACAAACAAACAAAAGTGAATGGGACTCTAAGAACTTATTGGGGAGAGAGAGCTTGATTTTTTTACCTTTTTTGTTTGTTTCATTAATGAAAAGTCAAAGCACATGACCATTTTCTTTTAAAGATGAAATTACATATTGAAATTTGTTCAGAATGGGTTTGTCCACTCTTGTTCATACAACGGTCCTCAAGATTAACAGTATAGGGCTTCCCTGGTGGCGCAGTGGTTGAGAATCCGCCTGCTGATGCAGGGGACATGGGTTTGTGCCCCGGTCCGGGAAGATTCCACATGCCATGGAGCGGCTGGGCCCGTGAGCCATGGCCGCTGAGCCTGCGCATCCGGAGCCTGTGTTCCACAACACGAGAGGCCACAGCAGTGAGAGGCCCGCGTACCGAAAAAAAAAAAAAAAAAAAAAAAAGATTAACAGTGTATAGGAATCATATATGATATAGTTGTTTAAAATGTGAATTCCTGGGCCTCATGTCCTGAGAACCTGATACTGCACAAATGGGGTGTGGCCCAGGAATCAGCATTTTTATTAAACACAGGTAGGTAAGAGTCTGATCAAGAGGTCCTTTGACCTCACTGTGAGAACATTAGCTTTTGCCGATTGCCATTGTTGCTGTATGGCTGCTGGAGCTGCCGCTGGTATTCTCAACAGTTGTTCTCTTCATATGTACTGAGCAGCTGCTCACTCACTGTTTGCTGCTTGTGAAGGTGAATTTTCAAGTCTGAGGCATGGTGTCTGGACAGAGCATCAGCCAGCAGTCAGGAAGCCTGAGCCCAGGTTCTACTGCTAAATAACTATGTTATTTAGCCTCACTAGTATTTCACTGAAATAAATAGTTTTCAGAGGCCTTTGCAGCTTAAAATATTTAGACATTATGAATTTCAGTTACAATGACCCATCTATGCTTTCTTTCTTTCATCTTTCTGAAGGCATTAGAGAGTTCTGATTCCTGGCACTGCAGCCACCACTTACCATGTATGTTAACCTGAAGAAATGACTCCATTTCCCAAATCTCATTCTGCTTATTTGCATAAAGGAAAGATGAACTCTTCCCCTGTTCAACTCATGGGGTAATGATAAACTCAAATGGGATTAGCAATATAGGATTTACAAAGTACTACAAAGGTGTGATATCTCATGCCCTCCAACTGTAGGTCATAGCACTAGATTTATCTCATAAATATATCTTGAAAAAAATCTGTTTGAATTGTGTTCAAATGGAATGGGAGGTAAGAAAATGGAATTAGGCAGCATGGACAACATTTTTAGAAGCTTGTCTTGTGGAAGGAGCAGAGAAATAGGTCAGTCACTGTAAGGGTATACTGGGACAAAGAAGAGAGAGGTAAGTAAGGTGAGGGATATTACAGCACATTTATATGTTCAGAGGAGTAATCCAGTAAAGAATGAGATAGCAGAATGAAAGGGTCAGATTGTATGAGGCAGTCCTCAAATGGGTGAGAGGGGACAGAATCCAGAATATTAGGTTGGAGCAATTACAGCTTGTCTCTTGTAAGAGGAAAACAAATAGTGCAGAGGTACAGATGCAAAGGAGTTGATAGATTTTTGGTGGAGAATGTGGAAGCTCCTTCTTATTGATTATATTTACCCAGTAAAATAAAAACCAAGATCAATATCTGAGACTGAAGAAGGAGATGGAGGAGATGAAGGTTTGAGGATAAAGGAGAAGAAGCAAACTGGTTTTCTGGGATAGTGGGGGCTGAACTGACAGAGTAATTAAAACACTAAGAACACTTAAGGTTTAAAGTCATGAATTTCAAGTGAGTCCATTCTTCATGATTGTGTGTTTTCCTTCAGCTACATTCAGCTGCTTGGTTCAGGTGCAGAATAGGTATAAAATTAGATTTTTCCAGGGTTGATTTTTTTTTTAATCAGGGGAGTATGATGTAGTGAATAGGTTAGGGAGATGAGATTGTATGCAACAGAGTGATTATGATAATGGATCATTATATCCAAGCTTAGTAAGGACCTATGTCAATGGATTGGTAGCCCTGATAACCTGCAATCTGATTATTAGAGGGAATCAACTGGAAAAGAGAAAGTGGTAGCCAGAGAATGAGTTGTTTGAAATTGAAGGGAGTGGCACTGACAAGGTAATAGAGAATGGCTGGGGAAGTAGGTGACTGTGGTGGAGTGGAAGAAACATGTAACTTGAGTAGTCCAAGGAACTGAGGACAAGGATGTTGGATGGGCCATCTACATCAATATTTGACTTTCTAGAATGCTACGTGAGTATGATGGCCGTGAGCCAATGTCTTTCTTCAGTGAATGAAAGCAGTGACCAGGGGGATAACAGAGGCATGAATAAGATAGTCCCTCTGGCTTATGCTTCAAAGGAATACGTTTGGAGGGGAGTGAGAGTGGATGGTTGCCCTGAACAGACCCTGAGAAGTGGAGAAAACAACTCCAGTCCCAGTGGTATGCAGGTTATTCACATGGAAATACAGACTTCTGTTTCTCTTGGAAAAATTTAGAAGTTTCATCACAAGGGACCCCTTCTCCACAGGTTAACAGGTGGCTGAAGTTGAGTGTGGCTCTCCCCTTTAGATGGGTCATCGAGTCTCCATTTCTCCACAATCCATACCATATCCTCTCTTCATCCTGAAAGAGGGATCCCATTTAACTTCCACTTACTATGAGTTGTCTTTTCTAAAAATAGACCTAACCTATAAATAAATGTCTTACTATATTCATATCTTTGTTAAATAGATAATTGAAATCAGAAAATAAGTCAGACCAAGAGGGCCATGTATATAACTTGGGCTTCTTCTCTTTTTTTATATTATCTGTTTGACCCTCATAGGCATTTGGTCATGAGACTCCTGCCCGAACTCTGACTGATGAATTTATCACAATTAAAATCTACCAGAAATTATTTTCCATAGACCAAAAATTTGAGTTTCTCTTATGTGATAATTTTATAGCTTTGAAATCTCAACTAGGCTTGATGGCAGAACATGCAGTGAAACTCAGAAATAATCAGGTAACCTAATTTTAGTTCAAGAAGAAAGAATTCGCCTAGAATATGGGTGTTAGGAAGAGTAGATATAGCCCCGTGTGCATTTCCCTCTAACTTCTCACCTTCACACCAATCTTAAAGTAAATAGAGCTCTTGAGCAAGCCCAGAACTCTGGGATTTTCTGCCCTGATGGATCCCGTGCTCTACACTAGCTGTCAAGACCAACACACTTTGGATGTACCTCTAGGACACCCAGAGGACACAGTAGAAGTGGCATCCATTTGCTCTGTCATGGACCTGTAATATATTTTTTAAATTTTTATTTATTATTATTATTTTTTTGCTGCGTTGGGTCATTGTTACTGCGCGTGGGCTTTCTCTCGTTGTGGTGAGCAGGGGCTACTCTTCATTGAGGTGCGGGGGCTTCTCATTGTGGTGACTTCTTTTGTTGCAGAGCACAGGCTGTAGGCACACGGGCTTCAGTAGTTGCGGCACATGAGCTCAGTAGTTGCAGTGTGAGGGCTTCAGTAGTTGTGTCATGTGGGATCAGTAGTTGTAGCGCACGAGCTTAGTTGCTCCGCGGCGTGTGGGATCTTCCTGGACCAGGGAATTCAACCCATGTCCCCTGCATTGGCAGGCGGACTCTTAACCACTGAGCCACCCAGGGAAGTCCCTGGACCTGTAGTGTTGAGTGTATCCTTGACATCACTCAAAAGTTAAAAAGATAATAAAACAAAGGGAAAGCATCCAAGATCAAATTATTTCTGCAAGTACATCACACAGGGGTCTTCTGGTTCTGGCCTAGTTACTCTGAAAGGTAGCAGGTTCCTAATGTCTTAGACAGTTGAATTCTTAGAATTCCTCCCCCACCACCTCCACAAAAGCAGTTCATCAGAACAGATCAGATTTGCGAGATTTATTTTAAACACTTCGTAACAGTTACAGAGTAGAAATGGGTATTTCTAGGAGGCTGAAACATAATTAGGAAGTTCCCTTGTGTGCTCAGTTTCCTGAAGCTGAGTTCTAGATTATATAGCTAGGATGACCATATGATTTGTTGTCCAAACTAGGACACTTTTGAGAATAAAGGGGTGTTGCTATTAAAAATTGCTCCAGGACAACAGGTGTGAACAGGACTTCCAAGCAGGCTAGGTGGTATGTTCACCTGAATTCCACGTAGCTCATTTCACAAGACTCCAAAACATGTCACCCAGAGACCAGAGAGGAAAGACATGGAAAAGATTTAGCAGGATTTACCCTTCTAACAGGATTTACGGAGCTAACCTGGGTTTGCTCCCTCTCACTGCTCACAGCTCAGAGACAGGTTTTCCAAAATATACATTTAACAAACTAACTTTATTTGATCTCTGTGAAAAGCTTAGAGGGGATTTAGAGGAGGAACGGGTAAACCAGTTCTTCAGCAGCAGAATTTTCTGCCTTAGCTCATTCCACCCACCCTCCCCTTGCCTCCTTCCCTCCCCACTCTGTCTACACCACCCTCAAGCGGAACCTTGTTCACGGCCTAACATAATTGGCAACATGCTTTGTTGTTGGTTTGCCTTGCTGATGCCTCATTACTGGAAGGTTGCCAATGATAGCATACCAGCTACATGCACCAACGGTCTGATCTGGGATGGGAAATCCTACTGTATATTCCTGTGCAGGAGAGAATGCACTAAACAGCCCTGAAGAGGAACTAGACAAATGTTTGAATAAAAAGCAACGGAAGGATAACTGCTAATTCAAAAGAAGTCATGGTCCCAGCTGACTTTCTTGGCTTCCTTCCCTCCTAGATTTTCCTGCGCTCCTTTGTTATCTGTGGTTTAATCCTCAAATACAGCTCTGGTGCTATCCATGAGGCAACATTTCTAAATGCTAACATATTGGCTCAATTATTCCAAAAAAAGGGAACTAAAAATGTTTCACCTATTGCAGCTAACACACGTCCAATTTTGGACGGCTTGCTTAAAACCACATGTGTACAAAATTGTTTGCCCCTCGCCTTCATGCTGAAGACTTTCTTCTTCCCAGGAGGTGGCAGGGGCCATGATAAAAATATAGGATGTGTAGAGAAAAAATCTGTTTCACTTGTTTGTATTGTGTTTTTTTTTGTTTGTTTGTTTTTGTTTTTGTTTTTTTTTGTGGTACGCGGGCCTCTCACTGCTGTGGCCTCTTCCGTTGCGGAGCACAGGCTCCGGACGCGCAGGCCCAGCGGCCATGGCTCACGGGTCCAGCCGCTCCGCGGTATGTGGGATTTTCCCGGACCGGGGCACGAACCCGCGTCCCCTGCATCGGCAGGCGGACTCTCAACCACTGCGCCACCAGGGAAGCCCTGTATTGTTTTTGAAACTTGAGATAAAAGAATATCCCCATCGTCTTTCAGGTTGGATTTTCTAAAAGACATTTTTGTTTTCCACTCTAAAACAAAGAATTGTATTAGCTTGTTTTGCCCCAGTTTATGGGATTATCAAATAAGTGTTTAAAGTGTCTTAGAGAAACCTTAGAAACTTTTTCGTCAAAGTTTCAAAGTGTTAGGTATATGTATTTGTGTGTGTATATTCCTGTTTCCAAGAGGTAAGGAACGACCCTATTCAGGACTTGTATGGGGTAATAAGTGATTGTTTTCTTTCATGAGTGAACTGCTGCTGAAGGTTGCAGGAAGACTTTAAAAAAAAAAAAAAATCTGCTAACTAGTTTCCATTGTGTTTATTAAAATTCCCCGAGCTACTTTTGTTTGTCTTCCACCATCTTTCTTCAATGGAAAGCAAAGACACAAAGGACAAGCAAAGCCCTGACTTGCTCTTGATAAATATGGCCCATATAACATTCCGTACAGCTTGGAGCTGAGACCATTATTTCATTGAAGCCTGTATTGTTCATTAGTACAAAGAGTGTGTAATAAATATAATGAAAGACTGCTGGCTTTACTCTATCTTTGTCATCTAAAGCAGTTCCATGAATAAGTACAGGGATTTGTCTCCAAATGAGTTATTTGCTTCCTTTCTAATAAATAACATGTAATTAGGGTAATATATTGTTTCCTAGTTATGTTAGCCATGTAGTGAAGGGAAACAAATGCACAATTTTAGATATGAAAGAATAGTGGATAATTTTTATATTATCCCTTAAAGTATTTAGACTCATTATGCATAAGTTAAACTGCTGGGAGGTCTAAGTGCAAAGCAAGAGGCAAGCTTCTACATTTAATGAGTTTCTTTATTACTCAGGGCATGAATTACTACTCTGATACTCTAAAACTGCAGCGAGTGCTCTGCATCTCAGATAAGACTCTCTTTGAGGAATGCGCTCGTCAGTGAACTGTCAGCGATGGGCTGGGCTAATCTGATTTAGAAAGGATTAGGTTGGGAACTGTGCCTCTGAATGTCAAGGTATCTACATCTCTTCACAGAGGAGCGGAATGTTTAACTCTTCACATCCAGGGCCCCGGGGCTAGGATAACCCTGTGAGCCACAAGGTCACGTCCATTACTGAGCACCGAGACGGAAATAAATTGCACTGATGGCCTTCTCAGGTCCCCTGAGAGAAATCCATCTTCAGTCCCACGATACCAGGGAGCTACTGCCAAGCCTTGGCTTTGGAATTCAAAACATTCTTCTGGAAAAGAAAAAGAAAGAGAAGAAGGCCTCTGCTAATTATTAAAGAAAAAATAATGATACGTAGCAAATCTAATCTCTCTTAAGCACCCCACACTTCACTGGACAAGGGGAACTAGCTGTTTACTAGGGTTGGAATCTGCTGAGTATCTGGATATGGGATAGGGAAGGGGAAGGCATCAGGGAGTCACACCTTAGTGGACCAATCCAGATCTCTGGAGTCTGTGATGGTACAGACTTTCCATATATTGGGGTCATTAATTTTGAAAGCTAAGTTGCCTATTAATATGACAGAAGGTGGTACAGTGTGGTCTCTCATCTCTCGACCTTGCGGACAGAAAGCACTGGGGGGCGGGGCTTCTCTTTGCTCAGTTCTTGCCCAACTCTCTGAAAAAGCTGAGCCCTTTACCACCGGTTCAGATAGCCTGGCAGGTCCACCCAGACATTTGACATGTATTAAGTGGAAAGTTATTTGGAAAAATGGTCAGGAGCTCCTACCTGGTCTCAATGTGAGCATCGGGACATGAGTCCTCTGAGCTGGGGATGGAGGTAGGAAAAGGTGTGCCTGAGAAGTAATTGTTGATAGGATCTGTGGAGTATTTACTTTGCCCTAAGCTTTGATGTATTTTCTGCACACATAGCGACTCTTTCAATCCTCAAGATAATCCTGTGAACAGGCACGGCCGGCCGTGCCCATTTTCCTGATGAGAAAATGAAGAGACAGGCTGAGTACTGTGGTCCCTGCCCCACACTGAGGAAGTGTCAAGATCTGGCCGCATAGCCCATGCTTTTAAGCCATTCCAGTGGCTCTCTCAAGGTCACCTACTTCCTCAGTTTTCTCCCCACTAGTTAGAACTGGAGCTAATTCCACATTTTTTAAAAAAAAAGCTACATCAGGAAGGTTGAACTCTAAGACTTTTCATTTGGGAAAACAGAAGCAGTAGGCATCCTATTGACGAAAGGAAAAAAATTCAAATCTGAGACTGAGAGTTCCAATTTTCCTCCTTATATTTGAGGACTAGAGCCACGAGCTAAAAGTATAAAGAACAAGTCATTGAGAGAATAAAATTTTAGGCCCAAAGTATCCAACTTCAAGCATATCTCTGATAGAACTTATTTTAATGAGAAATCATGGCAAAAGAGAGCAAGACAGAGAGCTGAGAGAGGCTTTCTTCTCCAATCCAGAGTGGAAAGAATTCGCCTCCCATATGTCGCACAGAGTTGACCAAGAGGACGGTCAGATAAGAGGTGGAAACAGCAACCAGTTTTCTGAGCAAGGAAATTGGAAAACATAACAAGGCATGCTGGAACACATCCTTTAATAATACATGCTGGAAAAGTGTTTTCTATTAATTAGCATGTGCATTATTAATAAAGTGTTTAGAACTCTTACCTTAATTTAGGTGTTATCAGGAAATTAAAGTGCTACTAATTCCACCCTAAAGGTTGATGGCTGAATATTCAGAAGAGAGCGGGCAAGTCCTGACAAGCTGCAAATGTACAACTTATCATGAAGGAAGATGCTCTGTGGCTCACAAAGGACGTTTCTGATTTTAAGTCACGCACGTCCCATTTTTACTTGTCATTGGCATGTGCACCAGCTATGCAACTTCTCCCTTAGAAATTCTTCCAGCAGTTCCACTAAGTAACTCTCCCGGTAACCCCATTAGCTCTGCATTCTGGAGAGGACATTAGCATTTCCCTTCACATTTAGCTCTTAGAATGGGAAGGAAACCTAGGGAAAGAACCCTCTTTATGCATACGCAGATTTAAAGGGTTCCTTGGGACCTAAAATTTCTTTCTCATTGATGCCTAAAATTTCTCTCCTAACTTCACTTGCTGCCACCAATCTGTCCTCATTCTGGTCCTCCACAGAGCACTGCCAACTTCATCTTCCGAAAGCACCGAGGGTTCAAGTCCCTTTTGGTTTGGTTTCTGGGTGATATATCTGCACCTCTATCCCCCTACTCACATCATACCCCAAGGTCCCATCTAGAATGTTCTACACCTTTCTAAGGGTCTTTCCTGGGTTACACCCAGCTTAGATTCCCCCTTCTCCTTGGTTTTGTCTCCCTCCCTCTTCTGAAGTGACTTCATACTCCACAGTAGGCTTTGCAATTAATAATGCATCATAATTTATTATTATTAGGTGCCAGAGGCAGTATTATTTCATAATAATGTAGTGTTTCATAAGATCCTCACAGCAGCCCTATGTGATAGAAATTATTGTTCCCTTCACTTTACAGATGAGGAAATTATGGCACACAGAGGCTAAATAACTTGGCTAAGATAGTAAGGCTGATAGATCTAGCAGAACCATTATTCAAACTCAGCTAATCTAAGCTGGGAGTCTGTACTTACCCTTGTGAAAACTCCTGCTATGGTTTGAAGTTTGTGTTGCTATTTGTAGCGTTGTCATTTTACTTTTGTAGACTTATTGCTGGTCAACCCAAGGAAAATGTCAGCTTTTGAAATCATGGACCCTTTCTGAGAGTCTTTATCCTTCACAACACTTTATACATTTGGCACTAAATGAGCGAGAGTTGATATTGTTACAGTTATTCCTTTCATTATCGTTATTCACTGCGCCTTGATTTTAGTTATTCTAAACATTATTCTCTTCCTGCAGTCTTCTTTCAAACTGCAGCTCCTCTTTATGCTCTGAAAATATTGCTGTGCCTTCCCAATACATTTATGTGGATTCCTTTATTAGATTTGATGACCAGAGAAAGAAGCAACAGAACAGATGGGGAGTTTTGAAAGAACAAGCAGAGGTGATGTGGTGGCCACTGAAAGCAAGCCACCTACCTCCCAATTATCCACCTACAGCTGGCACTGCCTAGTGACATACTGTTCCTGATTAACTATACAACCGCTAATAGAAAACATTAACTAATGGATATTAATGTTAATTTGTGATGAATAGTCATTGGCATGAGTCTCTGCGGCTTGCCTTCTGACTGCCTGAATTTGATTTTAGAGAATCTGCATTTCTGCCTATGTAGAGCCTTTGGAAGACCAAGGGAGCCAAGGGTGTGGAGTGCATATGGAGAGAATAATGTTCATTATCTTATTAAACCCCACTTACTCCCAGGGAGGTTAGGAGACAGTTGGCAAATTTTGTCCCTCATTTGCAGATGGCGACTCATTGGCTTACAGTAATTCCATAGTATGACTTAAGTCCAGAAGGGAGCAAATGGAAAGCTCAGAGTGTACGGTGGATTCTCTTGTTCTGCCGGGCACCTACCTGTAGCTCTCACATACCGAAGAACAAATGAACATGACGACGAGGACCAGTACAATCAGGCTGCCCAGGACAGAAAAAAAAGAGCGCTTTTATGCCTCTCTCAAGGCATTTATTCTTTATGCCAGCATCTAGCACCATCAAATGCATTCTGTTAGTCACTAGATCTTCACCAAAGATGTTGTAAGCTCAATTATAATACACACATGCACTATGCTTTAAAGTTTTTAAAAGGCCTATTCGTAAACATGATCTCACTTAATTCATAGGGTCTTCGTGTTCGCATAGCCCTGATTTTTATACCCAACTAACCTTTAGTGCTTCGACTTGGAGAATAAAATACTTGCTCAAATACACCCAGTGTATTTGTGGAAGAACTAGGCACTCCCCCCACCCCGTCTTGCTGCGCCATGGTCTATAGTTCTCCTCACTACCATTAACTTTCTGTCCCTCTGTTGGCATCCCTTTTCCCCATAGATGCCTCTCACAAAATGTAGACAAAGGAAGTATTTGCTGCTGCTGATGTTGATTGAAAAATAACTCACCTGAATACTTGTTAAGGAAGAAGCAAGGTTTTTAAGTTTTAGTTCCAGCTAAAACTCTGGACTTCTAGCATGGGGACTGTGGAACATTAGTCTCCCTTGGAAATGGAAGCTATTCATTTTCTTTCTTCAGGGAATATTTATTGAGCATCTACTATGGGCGAGCCACTCCTGTCTACACGATGACAAATAATAGAAGCACAACCCAGTCCCAGCCCTCGTGAATCTCAGTCCAGTGGGCTAGGTGGAAATAAAAGTAGATTTCGGCTGAGGTCATTTAAGAATTTATTGTATCTCATTCCTATATTTTGGAAACTCCAATATCCTCCCCAGGAGTGTGGGAATTCCCAAGGAATTGATGTTTTTATTCTATGTCTGGCTCTGAGCATTTCCTTCTGCTCAAGTAGTTGAGTTTAGGAAAGTTTTCACTGTTGGTATCACATTTTCCCTAGACCAGAGACTCAGACCTCTTCTTTAGTTTACACACACACACACACACACACACACACACACACACCATTTATAGCACTGCTTTAGTGAGTGAGCGAGACTTAATGGAAGTTTTGAGAGATAGAGAAGTACATCACAGTAAACCTGACAAGTGCATCTTCCAAATATATATTTGGAATCTGACCACTTCTCACCACCTCTGTGTCTCTCGTTTGGATTATTGCAACAGCCTCTCTAATTGACCTCCCGCTCACCTCCAGAGTATTCTTCACACAGCACCCAGAGTGATTCTTTTAGAATATGAATTACATCAAGTCCCAGTCTTCTCAAAACCCTCCAAACACTTTCTCCTCTCACTCAGCATAAAAGCCTACAGAGACTTAACCTGTTCACAACTCTCACTTCCTTCTGACCTCATCTCCAGCATTCTTACACTTGCCACTCTGCTCCAGACACAATGGCTTCTAGAAGGTTCCCCAGAAACAACAAGCACACTCCCCCCTCAGGATCTTTGCATCTTCCTTTCACTCTGACTGGCTCACTCTTCCCCAGATATATGTGTGACTTGTTCCCTTGCTTTCTCCAGGTTTCTGTCTAATTATCAGTGTATAAGCAAGGCTCCCTGCCCCTACCTTTGAAAACAGGTTCAAGAACAGTGCCTAGCACGTAGTAGAAGCTCAATAAAAATTGTTGAAGGATAAATAAACTTAAAGTTAAAAAGTTAGAAATCATACTGCTTAAAATATAGTCCCTTGGCATCTCAACATCTTCTTCTTGTCGCCCCCCTCCCCCATGTAGTATGGTTTTCAAGTATCGCTTTCTCTTTGCCTGTCTCCGTGGCTACTTCTGTCTCTCCTGTGCCCCTTCTCTCTCAAGAACATATTGCAGCTACATCATGTATTACATGTGAAATCTTAGGAAAGATATTTTTTCCACATTATAAAATAGGGATAAAAATGATATCTTCATGAGTGCTACTGTGAAAATAGTGAGTGAATACATGCAAGACACTTAGACCAGGCCTGGCACATAGTAAGGGCTCAGTATTTGTCAGAGGAAAAGAGCAAAACAAAAACCTCTCTTTCTTTTTTTTTTTTTTTTTTTTAATAAATGCAGAACATATCAAATCATCCTAGGCCCTAAATCTAGCTCAGCTCCAGCCCCGATTTTGATTATCCAAACCCATCAAGCCACTCCACATTTGAATAAGACCCAGCCACTTAGAAATGTGTCCATGATTGTAAATATCAATTCATTTCCCAGTCGCATAAGTTTCCACAATACAATATTCCTGTCATGAGAACAAATGTGCAAAGAGTGATGGAGACAATTCAAAAGTCATAACCTGGGCTTCCCTGGTGGCGCAGTGGTTGAGAGTCCGTCTGCTGATGCAGGGGACACGGGTTCGTGCCCCGGTCCGGGAGGATCCCAGATGCCGCGGAGCGGCTGGGCCCATGAGCCATGGCCGCGGAGCCTGTGCTCTGCAACGGGAGAGGCCACAGCAGTGAGAGGCCCGTGTACCGGAAAAAAAAAAAAAAAAAGTCATAACCTGAACTAGAGGTCAGAGAAGGCTTCTTCAAGAAAGTGATGACTGTCTGAGATGTGAAAAAAGAGTAGGAATTGCACAATCACAAGCGAAAATTTACAGGCCAAAGAAACAGTGTGTGAGGAAGCCTGATGCTTGAGAGCATGGCATGCTTTGAGCTCTAAAAATGGAGTTCATTTGGTACCAAAAGATCAGAGCAGAGGTTGAGCAACCAGATGATCCCGTGATGGTAACCTGGTGCCCAATCTTGGAGCTTTGTAACCTGACTGCTATATTTTGATGTTATCTCTAAAAGGGAAGGGGAAGAACCCATTGAAGTTGTAGGTTTGATAATCACAGTATCAGACTTGCCTTAACTGGAAGATCATTAGGAATGCAGATCAGAAAAGGGATCTGACTCATATGGCAAGTTGAGTGGGTTTATCTTTAACAATAAGTAAGAGTACATCCTGGACATAACTCTTGAAGGCCTTTTACTCCTCTCATGAACAAGGGACACTTCTTGGTCATTTTTTTACTATGCATGGCCCTCTCTCTACAAGCCTCTCTACTTCTGTGTTAACCCAAGACCCTAAAGAAATATTTGGCAGCTAATGTGACTGAATCAAATAATTCATGTTACATTCTATTAATTTTGGCAAATCTAATTTGTTTTGGTTGTGAGTGGCAGCCATCTAGAACTGGAGTCCCGGGAAAATCGCTTGTGTGTAAGAAATTGATGTAATTTCACTTGTGAACCCATGTTTCTAAGGCAGCGCTCCCACCAGGTGCTGCTCCAAATACTTGTCTTTTGTACCATGTCCTATTTAACTTAAAAAAGATAATCTGCTTCCTGTAAAAGTGTACTGTTTTTGCCAAAGTGCATGGGGGAACAGTCCAGCACCTAGCTTGCCTGGCCAAAGGTTGCTTTGAAGCCAGGAGCTCCAGATCTGAGCCTTTGGAAGGTGGTGTATGATGTGAAGAGTGGTCCGCGGGCAGGAGAGCTGGCTCAAGGTCTGATCTTCCCGTGGTTAAGCTCATGGTCATGGGCAAATCTCAGCACCCTCTGAACCTTAGTATAAAGAACAGTGGCTGAACATTATTTCAAATGAAATCTTACCAGGACTTCTCCCCAGTAAGTAACACTAATTAAGGCTGCAGTAGGCAGTAGCACTGGCATCAGGATCCAGAGCACTTGGCCTCACCCTTCCCACTTTACCGGCCCCTAAGGTAACACTTCTTGAAACCAGGCTCTGCAAGACGCAGTTTGAAAATTGGCTAGATAACCTCAAAGGTCTCCGCCCACTCCAAGTGTTTTGGGTAGTATTGGCTGTGATTTGCATTTCAGAACGTTAAGTGCAAATAATCTCTCCAGTGTTAATGTTTACACTGTGCCTATACCATGGCGATATCACATGATTTCTGTTCTTATTAACTCCATCCCTTGATCCCTGTGCAATATGACTCAACAAATACTTACTATAAGAATAATAATATGTTATGTTTGAATAGTATTTGACAGTTTTTTAAACTTTTCCCTTCATCTTACTTAGCCCTCTTCACAGCCTGTGAACTTCATATACAATTATCACCTGTCTTGAACAGCAGAGAAAACTGGAGTGCAAAGAATTAGGAGACTTGTACAAAGGCACAAGGACCGAATTTTGTCTTTGTTGTTGCTATTGTTCTTGGCTTGTGGTGTACATGACCTGCTCCATTTTATAAAGGATTTGCAATAATTTAGAGAAAATTATCTTTTGACATCTTACAATACCTTTACAGTATTCTTCCTTTTTTTTAACCTTACAATAAAAAAGAAATGGGTAAATAATTAGACGACAGGACTACTGAAAATGAAAATTAAAATAGAAGATCAAGGCCAGCAGTGAGGGAAGAGAAAGATAAATATGTTATAGGTCATTTAACTCCCATGAGGAAGAGAGCGAGCTTCAGCCGGGCTCTGTCTGCTCTGTGTGCAGGGCTTGTTCTAATCCACCGTACCTGCCTTTCATCACAGTGCACAGCTCTAGTGCAATTTCCAATAGAGAGATGAGCAAATCTCCATTTTCACCTTCTAATGAGGATGCGTGTGACTCAATCGTTGAGCACCTCTACTCTGAAATGGTCTTATTTTTCCCAATAACTAATATCCAGTTCTGCTCCCTCAAACCCCCCCCTCCCCTGCTGGGTCATCAATTCTCTCAATGAAGACTCAGTTCAGTTTCATAGATTTTTCATCTCTTTGGGGTATTAGAATAATCTTATGCTGGTTCTTCAGGATTCAGTCTTCTTCTTAAAATCTAAATCTCACACTCGATTTCATGTCCTGCCCTCCTCCTCCATCGAGGGCAGGCTGCACAGGTGTCTCCCAGGCCCCAGCAGACAAGGGGAAGCTCTCTCACTCCTGCCTCTTCCTGAGCCTGTCACTCTGTACCAGGTGTCCAATGTCTGGATCAACTCCAAGGCTCACTTACTCATACTTGGAAGGGCCCACCCAGACCGCCCACTGCACAGCCCACCGAAGTGGGTTTGCAGCTTCAGAGGGACCTCTTCCTTGTGTCTCTCATGACTCCACCAATGGCCCATCCTGCACCCTTTTGCGGCTGGTATTTCTTTGCCCAGCTGGCAGCCCTCTGGGGTAGGGATGAGGGGTAGAATTCATACCAACCAGATGCTTCAGCCCAGACAGCGTCGGCACTGCAGGCCTGATCCACAAGACAGGCACATGGCAATGCAGGCTGCCCAGCTGGTACCCCTCTCACGGCTCTGCCCTCTCTCTCCTGACTCTCTGTCTTTGTTCTAGAATCATTAGGGGCTCTACTGATTCACTAACTTGTCAATTGGGTACCTAGCACATGTCCTGAAAATCAATCCCATTGAGAAAGAAACTGCATCCTGTTACAAATGCCAGGAAATCGTTATTAAAATTAACTGGAAAGATGAAAGAGTGAGAAATTATATTCAAACCTGGAAAGGTAATTTGGAGCTTCATGTTAGGGGCAGAGCCCAGGCTAGGGTGAGGGGAGGGAGGCCCGTGCCTCAGGCCTAACATGTAAGGGGCTGCCAAAAAGTTCAGCGATCAAGATAAGTAATATTTTACTGCTTTCTTTTTTTTGGCTGTTTTGGGTCTTTATTGCTGCACGCGGGCTTTCTCTAGTTGCGGCGAGCGGGGGCTATTCTTCGTTGCGGTGCACAGGCCTCTCATTGCGGTGGCTTCTCTTGTTTTAGAGCACAGGCTCTAGGCCCACAGGCTTCAGTAGTTGTGGCACGTGGCCTTCAGTAGTGGTGACTCGCGGGCTCTAGAGCGCAGGCTCAGTAGCTGTGGCGCACGGGCTTAGCTGCTCCGTGGCATGTGGGATCTTCCCGGACCAGGGCTCAAACCCGTGTCCCCTGCATTGGCAGGTGGATTCTTAACCACTGCGCCACCAGGAAGCCCTAGTGCAATATTTTTAAAAATCAAAATTAATGCCAAAAATCCAGGACAAAGAAAATGTCGGATTTGTAAATAAAGAAGCATCAGTGAAAACGGAAGGAAGATCTTGGTGGGGTGGGGGGCGTTGGGGTGGATAAACCAAAAAGGTCAAGTTAGGTTCCTATGTAGCTAAAGCATATGGTTCCAGGAGAGAGGGAAGAGCACAGAACAGGTTTGTAAGATCAGGAAAGGAGACATTATAGAGAGTTTCAGATGCTGTATTAAAGCGTTTTCTTTCACTGTTGGAGAATTAGTTATTATTCTTTGGTTATTGGAGAGAATCATGGAAGAATTTTTTGATAAAAGATAACATGATCAGACCACGTTTAAACAGGATACACACATGTACTGGCCGTCACCTTGGGCTGTTGCCACCCAAGGTATCCTGATGAGTGGTTTCTACAGCTTTCTTCGCTTTGGCAGCCAGAACTTTCTGATACAGCATGCTGGGTGGGTGGAGAGTGGGAGTGATGGCATGTGCTGTTCACATACTCCTCAGTGGGTTACTGTGGGGGGCACTGGGGCAGAAGGGCAGGTGAGGAATGGTCAGAGCATCACAGAGATGCTCCAGGCTTAGTCCATGGGGATTAGAAATAGTTGAAGGACAGAAACCTGGTTTTCCATTCATTTACTGAAATAAAGCAGTTCATTTACTGAAAGATCCTGGCCTTTTTCATTTAAACGGTTAAAATATATGGTGTCAGAGGAAATTGCAGCACTCAGCTTTTTATTAGTACTGCTGTCTCTACGATAGATGTTCCTAAAAAAAAAAAATCAAAACCTTTTTGAGGACATGCCTGCCATGTTTCTTCAAAACCCCAGAACTTCAGCTCTTACAGAAAAATAATAAATGACTCTGAACAAGGTCAAATCATTTACTCCTTGTATCCATGGTCAATCATTTAGAAAGTTTTCTTTGTAATTAAGCACATATGTATATAAATATGAATTCACGAGCTGACCTTGTACAAATGATATGCTTTTATTTTAAAAGGACTATTTCTCTGTGTGTAATTATTTCTCTCTTCCCTCTCTGCTTATGTAAGTATGAGTGTCGCTGTGGTGGTTTTTTTGGGGGTTTTTTTTTTCTGTCATATATACACAAACAAAAAGGTTGTAAACTGCAAATTCTTCAACTAGGGTCAAAGGACTTGTTGGGATCTTTGAATTTTCACTGTGTGGAATTGCCTCTCCCCTCAAATGAGATTATTTTCCACTAGTAGAACAAGTGAAAATGAAAAAATATAATGTTAAAATGCTGTTTTCTGGATGGGAGGTTTCCTTTATCCTCATTTGCTATGTGTCGAAGTCATTTTTGTCAGTGGACATAAAATAATTAATCGGAGAAAGTGGATCCGTTAATTAACTTGAGGAACATCAGCGTAAGGGGGCAGCCACCCAGTGCAAGAAGATGGCAAGATATGGCCTCTTTCCTAGTGCAGGAGTCAAGAAGGGAAGAATTGCCTGTCCTGCCGGAGGCTGTGCACCATTTATCATGTTGTCGCATCAGTGGGAGGACCCTGGAGAGCCCTGACCGTGAGATTGAAGGTTGGTGCCAATTTACGGCAACACAAATGCATTGAACAGGAAAGAGATAGCTCCCAATCTCTTCAATTTTCTTGCATTACCCTGAAGGCCAGAGAATTAAATGAAACAGTAGCTGATGACAACTTTAGAGAGTCCTGAATGCATGATAGGAAAAGTATTAAAATAGCTCAATAGTTTTATTGTATACGTGTGTTAATCTTGCCCCTGAAAGAAGAGCAAGGGTAGAAAATGCTGCCTTTTGGTTATACCTGTTCATCGGTGAGAAGATGATACATTAATTCGGTTTGACTGTCAGAGACTCTTACGCAGCAGTAAAAATGGAGAACAAGAAATGTAAGGTACACTGAAACTGAAGACACCCTGACACACACGTTATCTGGATCATATGACTCACAATTTGTTGGTATGTCTTTAATGACTTAGAGTGAATCCATTAATCTGCTCTTGCCAGCAGCGTCTGTCAGGAGAATATCTTTTAAGAAATTAATATTAACCTCTGGTCACATTGGGTGAAATGGTCTCTGATTAAGTACAGGTTCTATGTACACATGTGGTTACTTTGGACAGGGTTCAAACATCCAAACCACTTCAGGGCGATGGATCACAGAAATTGAGCAAATACACGGCCAAACAGGCCCTATTAGGGGGCCTTCCAAGAATTGTATTCCATTTTCCAGTTTACTAAGTTGTTGATGAATGCTTATTAAGTTCCAGGAACTGAATATGGTACTAGAAATACAAAATTCCATAGGCTGTTATTCTAGTCCCTAAGGGGAATTTACTGGAGCAGTGATTTAAGAGGTAGTTAAGAGCCTTAGTTTGGGGGGTCAAATAACCTGTTTCAGATCCTTGTAGATACTTATCAGCAGTGTAAATGTGAGCAAGTTATCTTTGTTAAGCCTGTATTCTCTTCTGAAACACTGCAGGTGATAAAGGTATCTGACTTATACAGTAAGTATGAGGAAGTGTATGGTATACATTCAACAAATGTTCACTTTTATTGGCTATTATTAATGTGAAAAGAGTTATGGGAGCACAGATGAGAAAGCATCTAATTCGGTGGGAGAAGGAGAGCTGGAGTAAGGAGGTATAATATTTGAGCTAAGTTTTAAAATATGAATAAAATTTGCCTGCCAGAAGTGATGATCTTAAGAGTCTGACTATATCAGTTAACTCACTCTGTCAAGTAGTTCTCTCTTTGTTAGAGCATGGAAATCAGAGGTCAAAATCAGAGTGAAAATTAGAGCTTCTGTGCCTAATGTAGAAATGTCACTTCACACAAAGAGAAAATTACTATTCTATGAGCACAGGCCATGCCCTCAAGCCCTACTTAATGGGCACTGATGATCAGTGGGCTGTTTGAGGGTTAATAGGGTAGGTTAAACCCATGAAGAGTTTAGAATGATCCAAAAAAAATAGCTAGAGATCACAAGTATTATCTTTCTACAATACTTGGAAGTTACTAAATTAATAAATCGAACATGCTTTATTCTATTTTTATTTAAAACTAAGATCAGGGACTTCCTTGGTGGCACAGTGGTTAAGAATCTGCCTGCCAATGCAGGGGACATGGGTTCAAGCCCTGGTCCGGGAAGATCCCACATGCTGCGGAGCAGCTAAGCCCGTGAGCCCCAACTACTGAGCCTTCACTCTACATCCCACGAGCCACAACTACCAAAGCCCGTGCAGCTAGAGCCCATGCTCTGCAACAAGAGAAGCCACCGCAATGAGAAGCCTGCACACCACAATGAAGAGTAGCCCCTGCTCGCGCAACTAGAGAAAGCCGGCATGCAACAACAGACCCAACGCAGCCAAAAATAAATAAATAAATAGATAAATAAATTTATTTTCAAAAATAAAAATAAGATCATAGGGAAATTTCAAGTTGAAACACTTCAACTTGAAATTCAATTCAACAAGTATTTCTTTAATAGCTATTATGCACCAGGAACCATGCCAAGCACTATGGATACAAACTAAAAATGACATAATCCAATATCTAGAATTTTCATTTTTGAAAGAGAAATGTATAGCATTGAATTAGTACAAGCTGATATGTCCATTTATAATGCAACCAAGTTGCACTACATTTTATAAATACCCAAAGAAAAAAATGAGCAAACTTTCTAATAATTCATAGATAATGAAAGATATTGATCAAGAAAATACTGATATATTTAATAACACAAGAATAACAACCTTCACTGAGTCATAAAAAGAGATCATAAGTAAAAATCTAATACAATACAAATATGAATACTAGATTTTAAAGAGTTAATATCTACTATCAACTTTCCATATTGATGAGACACTTACATATTGATGAGACCCTGCTAAAGTAAAAAGCCAGAAAACACCAGAAGTTTGAAAAATTCTATATGAAAATAATCAACTTCACTACTAATCAAATAAATGCAAATTAAAATGAGGTACCATTTTTGTCTATCAAATAAGCCAAAGAAAATAAAGGATAATCCCATATACTGACAAGGATGTGGTGAGACAGAAGTTTTCATGCATTGCCGGTTGTCAGTAAACTGTGATGACCTTTCTGAAGAGCTGTTTGGCAATACATATTGAGACTCTTAAAATGACACTATTCTTTGGTACTAAAATTTTACTCTTAAGTTGTATCATGAGAAATTGTTGAGAGATTTGGACAATGATTTGTGTACAAAAAATCCCAACTTTTTTATACTAGTAAAAATATAAATAAAAATGATAATAACAGATATTCACAACAGGAAAATAGATCAATATATTCTGGTATACTCTTATGCTGAGTTACAAAATACCCTTTGAAAATACTGTTTTAAAAAGGTAAATTTTAGGGTTTCCCTGGTGGTGCATTGGTTAAGACTCCACCTGCCAATGCAGGGGACACGAGTTGGAGCTCTGGTCCAGGAAGATCCCACATGCCGCAGAGCAACTAAGCCCATGAACCACAACTACTGAGCCTGTGCTCTAGAGCCCGTGAGCCACAACTACTGAGCCCACGTGCCACAACGACTGCAGCCCCTGTGCTCTAGGGCACACATGCTGCAACTACTGAGCCCACATGCTGCAGCTACTAAAGCCCACACACCTAGAGCCCCTGCTCCACAAGAGAAGCCACCAGAGTGAGAAGCTGGCACACTACAAGGAAGAGTAGCCCCCACTCGCCGCAACTAGAGAAAGCCCATGCACAGCAACAAAAACCCAACGCAGCCAAAATAATTAATTA
This sequence comes from Kogia breviceps, assembly GCF_026419965.1. Lineage (NCBI taxonomy): Eukaryota > Metazoa > Chordata > Mammalia > Artiodactyla > Physeteridae > Kogia > Kogia breviceps. Next base: position 84,285,566 of record NC_081317.1, read on the forward strand.
ATTAATTAAATTTTTAAAAATAAAATGAAAAGGTACATTTTAGAGGGGCTCAAAATACAATATTTTAGAGGAAAAAGACAAATAAATGGATATTTTAGTCAGAAAACTAAGTCAAGAAAAATAAAGTGTTACTCCTGTTCAGTTACATTGAAAATAGAAAATAATCTAAGACAATTATGTTTATGTTTATTAGTTAATAAGGGAGTTTAGCAAGATTCTTGAATATGAAATCAATATACAAATAGCAAAAGCATTTCATTTTCAAGTAATAAATATGTAAGAAAGGTAATCTTTAAAGAGATACCATTTGCAATAGCAATAAAAATACTAAAGAGAGAAATAAATCTTATATATATGTTTAAGGACTTTGAGGTGAAAATAATAAAATTATAATGAATACATTAAAGAGAACCTAAATGACGGTAGTGATATACCTTGTCTGTAAATAGTAAGATTCACTACTGTAGATATGTCAGCATTCCCCACAATGAGTTATGAATTCAGTGAAATTTGCATTAAAATTCCAACAAGAATTTGACAAACCTACTTAAAAGTTTATATGTAAAAACAAATGGAGAAGAACAACAAAGACATTCTTGAAGTAGAAAAACACGTACCACGGAAGATTCTTGGGAAAGGAAAGACTCGTGATAATCGGTCCTGGGGTAGTTGGGTATCTAATATCATAACATGGAATTGAATCTATACCTCATCCCTTATATTAAAATTAATGGGAAATGGATAACAGAAAAATGTGAATAGCAAAACTTTAAACCTTTTAGAAAAACAATACACGAAAATTTTTATGTATCAAGCCAGGAAAAGAGTCCTTGAATAAGACATATAAAAATACAAGCCATAGTAGGAAAATATTGATACATTCAACTACATTAAATGTAAAAACTGTTATTCCTCAAAAGACACCATTTTTTAAAGTTTTTTTTAAAAATCCACCACCTGGGAATAGATGTTTGCCGCACAAGCAGCTGGCAAATAATTAATTTCTAGAACCTATAGAGAACTCCTAAAATGTAAAAAGTAAAAGAACCCCTATTAGAAAAATGGCTAAAAGGGCATGAATAGACAATTCATGGACTAAGAAGCAGGAATGGCTATCAGTCTATGGAAAGATGTACAACCTCAGAAGTAGTCATGGAAATGAAAATTGATGAGATGTCACTTTATAGGCACTGCAGTTTGGCAAAGATTTAAAAGACTTACGGTATCAGATTTTGGTGAGGTGAGGATGTGGGGCAGTAGCAACTCAATACTGTTTGTGGAAATGTAAATGGGTAAGGTTAAACGTGATTTAAATCAATAATAGAATGAGATCTTGAAAGAAATAAGAATTGCTGAAGGGGGGTGGGAAATATAGATAATGCAAAAAAAAAAAAACACAAAGAACTGTGAACAGCTAGAAGGACAATAACTAGGAGGTAATTTATTTCTGTTCAACTCATAATTCACATCTTGAATAGGAATAGTCACTTTCTTAATTCATTCCCCTATAATTTTTAAAATAGAATCTTTTGAGGGTTTCTTTTTCCCCATGAATTTATATCTCCAGCTTTCTAATGATCATGGTAGTGGACACCAATTGTTTTATCTGTGTCACAATTCCTTTCAGAAATGTACCTTGTCTTCTGGGACACGCTAATTCCCCTATTGCAGACATTCTGGGCTGACATTATTTTAACAACCTCAACTTCACTTGCCACAGAGATTAGAACTGGGAACCTCATGTTGAAGATAATGAGTTTCAGTCCTTCTGTGGTTATAGGTAGGCTAGAAGATGTAAGCCTCAAATTTATTGGTAGCTATGTTTCCACTGATGTGAAAAAGTCTAGACTGGCAAAATAAAGTTTGGACCTGTGCAGAAACAGAGATGAGAAAAGAGATAAATACTTTTGAGAGAATTTAAGTCCCTATACCCAGGCTTAAACAACCTTGCCCTTCTTGCAAATTTACTATGTGAGCCAGTATAGTCCCATTTTGGTCTAAACTGTTCTCAATTAAGTTTCTTTTTTGAAATCCAAAAGTTTCAAACAATAGCTAATTTGAATTTTAAATCAATTTGCGCAGTTCATCCTATGGCTAATTTCATTTAAAAATATATACCTTATAATGTGAATGAAGAAAGGTTGTTCCTGCAATGAAAGACCAAGTCTAAATTGATAAATGCAGTGACATTTATATTTGAAAAATAGAATATTTTATTTTCATCTCCCTCCTACCCTCCCTATGTATACATATAGCTGATTCACTTTGTGATATAGCAGAAACTAACATACCATTGTGAAGCAATTATACTCCAATAAAGATGTTAAAAAAAAAGAATATTTTATTTTCAAAAATGTGTATGATAAAATGAAGTCAATTACACTGAGCATTTATTTCCAAGAAACATTTGATGCCAGTCATATAAAACAGTTTTTTTTGTAATATTGTTTCTAGTATGTGCTTTTCAAATAGTCTATATTCTTCTAGCATTGGTGTTATATATAGCTATCATCATTTCAAAAGATTGTTTTATATCAGATACTCTTTCAGTATTATAAATATTGTCACTAACTAAAAGTTGAGATCAGTTGGGATTCCTGGGGCAATGAGACTACAAAAAAAAAAAAAAAAGAAAATTATCAAAATTAAAATCCAGTGGCAGACTGGAAAAAACATTTGTAATACACACATTTAACAGACAAAGAAGTTGAAGAATACACATTTTTAAAACCTAAAAATCAATAATCAACAGAAAAATTAGTATAAATTTGAACAATAACATGTGCATACAATTCACAGAACAAAAGTACACATAGCTTAGAAATACATGAAAATATGTTTAACCTCATCAGGAGTCAATAAGTTGCAAATAAAACAGTTAAACATCATTTTTTAAATCATGATACTTAACTACCGTTTAAAAGTTAAAAAGCATTTTATTATACTAATTGTAATAACTATACAGCAACTAAAATAATAGTTTGGTAAAAAGTAAAATGGTTAGTGATATCAAATGTTGATTAGGGTATAGGGACAGAAGTATTCCCTCTACCACTGATGAGAGTATATATTGGTTCCGTTCCTTCAAAGCCAATTTGACAAATATCTATTTAAATATTGCATGCCCTCTTCCCTATAATTCCTTGATATTCCCTAATTTTCACATACATGGGGGAAAAAACATGTAAAAGCTGTTATTTACAGCATTACTAATGACAGCAAAAAAGAAGAGGATGTAATCTAAACATTAATGAAGTGTTAATTTATGCTACATATATTCTATAGGCTACTATGCAAGAATTAAAAAGAATGATTTGATCATTGTGTACTGATATGAAATCATCTCCAAGGCATATAGTTATGTGAAAAATACATCTAACAAAGCAATTATTACAATACAGTTCAACCATTTTAACCCTTGATAATAGTTTATCTGGGTATAGAATTCTAAGTTGAGTGTTCAATATTTTTAGAAACATAAATCATTGACCACTGATTTCTAGTTAACATGAAGACCTACAGTTGTTCTTTGTAGTTCTTTTATCAAACCTGTATTCTAGATGTCTGTATTTTTACTATAATATATCTACATGTAGATTTATTGTTTTTTAATCTAGTTCAGCATTTAGTATAAACTTTTAATCTGGAGACTTATCTTTCTTCAATAATTGAAAACTCTCATCCTTTCTTTCAGAATACTGTTTTACTTCCACTCCCTATTCTCTTTTTTCCTGGAACTCCCATTACAGATATGTTGGAGCCTCTTGCTTCATCCTCCTTTTCACTTAAATTCTCTTTTATATTTTTTATCCTTTCATCTCTCTGAAATTTTTTCTGGATGATTTCTCCACTGTTATATAGCAATATATTAATTATTTCTTTGATTTCAAGTCTATTTTTTTTTCATGTATTGATGTATTTCAATGACTGTATTTTTTAATATCTGTGATTTCCAATATACATTTCCCTATTCTGAGTTAAGAATAATGTATTTTGTCCTATTTTATGGGTTGTTATTGTTAATTTGATCTTTTTGAGAATCTTAAACTTACAGATTTTAAAATCACTATCAGATTGCTTTATTATTTAGATTTTTTATGGCATGAATTCTTCTAATGTTGCATTTATTGGCATCATTTTTACAGGATCTTTTTTATTTCATGAGTAATTTTGAAATTTTATCTTTATGAGTAATTTTGAAGACTTCTCTTTTATCCCTCCTTGTCTGGTAGTTTTAAAGATGCCTCTTACCTAGTCCCTGGAGCCCCCAGTATATAGCTGAGTCTTACCCTACCATTCTAGGATTTCTGTCCTGTATGGGAATATGGAAAATCCAGCCATTGGGCCAACAGGCACCTTGGCACAGTACCTCATTACGTCATCACTTTGTGCCCTCTGACCTTGAATAAAAGCTACATCCCAGGGTAGCAGTCACAGCTTTTATCATTCTTCTTTATTGGTTTTGCACTGAGGACTCAATTTTCGACTCCAGCCCTATGTGCAGGACACTGTTTATCGACCTACCCTGTGGTAGTTTCATCTGTGGCTATCGCTGTCTGTGTAGGATCCCACAACCCAACAATCTGTGACTTTAGCCCCCATGTGCTTATGCCACATTTCTCTTCCACAAGATTTCTAGCACATATTTTAATTTCTGTTTTATCATTTATGTTTATTTTTAAATTGGCGGTGGGTGAGCACCTAAAGCAGGAACTCAGAATGACATTTCACCAGGTCTGTAAACAGAATTTCTAGTTGAAAATAAAAATATATTATCCTCTGAGAGGACGTATAGACAGGATGTAGGGAAACATTTATGGCAGTTTGACTTATGAGAAGTACTAAAATGTTGGATTTGGACCAGAGACAACAGCTCTGATCTAACTAAATGAAACTTTTACTGAAAAAAAAATTGATTGATATTAGTAAATACAACCAATATGTAAAAGTTGCAAGAATTCTGCCAGGAAAAAACAATTGATATATACATCATGACTAACTCGAGTTCACAAGAAATTGTAAACTGATTGAAAGGACTGAGTAAAGTACATATTTCAAAATAAATTTTTCTTATTTGTTTAAAAAAATTTGCTCTAACTTCATATAAATTGAGAATTATTATCATTTGTGTAGCATACTCAAATGTTGTGTCTTGGTGTAAACAGGGAGTGTCTACAATCTGAAATCATCTTCACAGATTCAATTTACACATTATTGACTCTATTAAGCTACTGACTCAAAATAATGGTGCCTTTGCAAATTTAATGAAAAGTCCTCAATTGGACTTGTAAATCTTGCTTAAGTCTTAAAAATCTTAATTAAGAATTATTTTTGTCCTTAAACAATAAGAATAGTTGGTTAGCATTAATTTTGGTAAATGTTCCTCACAAGTGTTGCCTGTAACAAATGTAACTTCCTTAACAAAATCCAAAAAATGAATTAAATTCTCTAATTTGCACAAAGATATGTTTCCAATTTTATCCAAATCCATTCTCCTCTCCTAAATAGAAATCTTCCTTTCTCTGGCTTTGTGATATTGTGTTTGAAGGACATTTTATAAAGAGAACATCATATTATCCTTTGAGGATATTAGTCTATCAGGTATTCAACCTGGATTAAACAGCCCTGAACCCTCATCTTAATTTCTTCCCTTACATTCAGATATGTCCCACACCCTTTAAGAGACAGCTTTAAATGATGCTGCTGCCGCTACCAGTGGTTTTAATTCAGCTGTTTCAGTTTGATGGCAGCACACTAAATTAACTCTGAATGGAGACAGTAAAATTAATTCTCACTCTACCCATCAGCCAACTCTAGCAAGAACCAGCCTTTGAGAGAAAAAAAAATTTTCTGTCCCACAAAAAATCTTAGTGCCCAGCGGTGCAGAATTATAAAACTAAAGCTTAAGAATACATTCCCTATGGAGACAAAAAGTATGCCCATTGTGCCTATACACTTCTATTTTACTATACCACTTCTTACATCCATTAATCGGTTTAAAAACTTTTCTCCAATATTCCTTGAGAGGATTTAATATGAATGCATTTACTGGGGTAGGGTACTTGAGAGCTTAAATACAGGGACACTGGCTCCAATTTTCAACCTTCCCACCAACTCAGCCTGAAATATCTGGGAGTGACTTAACCTTTCAAGAGGAAGACACCTTCAGTTCTTCTTGCTTTACTTTCCTACACTGCCAGGGGGTTCGTTTGAACCAGGGCTACTCAGCTTTCCTTTATGAAAAGTGGATTCTAATTTGCACAAATCTTTTAACCCCGAAGTTGAGAGGGAGGAAGGAGAAGGAAGTGAGGCAATTAAACAGTACCATTTTTTCCATTTCTTATCTTCATTAATATCTTCATCACTGTTCTATTTCTTCTTTTCCTGTATCTTCTCAAGGCATTTTGTCTATCTTCATCTTAAACAACTTACCCATTATGTCGTCAGTATGGTCATCTGAGCTGGTAGCTATATTGGCAATGCTTTCTGCAAATGCAAGGACACAGATTGAATTTAGTTATCCTTAGGCTTTTTATTAATTTCAATAAAAATATAGATATACTATATAAACTTGTTGCTATTTTTATACTTTAAAACTATGAGTTATGAAACTTATAAGCCTGATCAAAATATTAGAAGACACATATTCAAAATGGAGGACGTATTCTGACTGTTAACTTCTGATTTTAAAAATTCAGCTGCAGTCTGTTGCAGCAGAGTCAGTTGCTCACTTCATGTCTACCCACCACTGGCTGGTTCAACTAAAAGTTTCAGGTATAGTCATTTTAGTTCTAGCAGTTCTATAACCAGGTTTACAGACATAGCCTAAGATCACCTATTTACACTTGGCTAGTAAATGTCATGCACATTTTCAAAAATGACAGAATCATTCAGGTGATGTCTTATCAGGAAGATAACTTATCAAAGTTGGTTTCTGAAACAATCAGTTTATCTTTAGCTTCAACACAATAGCCTCAATGACAATGCCCTTTTAAGTAGGAAATACCATGACATTTGATCTAGCCATGGAGGCATCATATGTGAATTCACTTCAAAAGAAAGAAATGATTAAATACTTCCTTTACCAGAAAGAGTAGAATTGAATTACTGCTCCCCAAAATGAAATTATGATCGATGAACTAATTAGCCTCCAAGATTTCCTTACAGAGAGATTAGGGAAGGGATGAAAAATTTATACATACCACCCAAAAGAATAACTAAGTACTCATGGCAAATGAGCTAAGGGATGTGGGTAGTGTTAAAATGAATAATTTGACAATATAAACTGTCATTGGAGGGTCTATCATTAAATTGTCATTAGAACAGCCTCTTGCTATTGAGCAACGCTTTTATGAAGAAAATAAATATTGCCAATCACATGGAGAAATAGAATTATCCTTTGTAAATCTCAAGACACAGTCTCAAGAGAGGTTTATTAAAATATTATTTTTAGATGAAGAGGGCAACGAAAAGCACACTCTTCTACTATAACAGCTACTAGAGAAACTGTTGAAAAGCCACAAACGGTTCCAGACAATCCTGTTTATTCTAAAACAAAAGAGAGCCTTAAAACTCAACTGTTTGTGAAAAACTATTTCTTAATTTTAACAACTACAAAACTAGTATCCATAGGATTTCAAGGCCCTGTTTAAATAATTATTTTAATTAAAATTTGTATCTCTGTTATTGATTATAATCATACAATTCCCTCTATAATTGGCCAATTTTTGGAAGACATGTAAACTAAAACTAGATCACTAATAGTTATGTTTGGCTGGAAGAAAGTGAAAAATTAAAGCAAATCTTTCACTCCAATATTGGTTTGGTCAGTAGCTTCAACATTCTCTATTGAGCATTATGACATGCCAAAGACAAGAAAAATTAACAAAATATACTTTTCATTTTCACTTCCATACATTGCATGTACCTTGATCTAAAATTAAGCCTCAGGAGGAAGAAAAGCAGCATTTTTTTAACATCTTTATTGGAGTATAATTGCTTAACAATGATGTGTTAGTTTCTGCTTTATAACAAAGTGAATCAGCTATATGTATATATCTGTCCCCATATGCTAACACATATATATGAATCTAAAAAATAAATAAATTTAAAAAATAAGGTTCTGAAGAACGTAGAGGCAGGACAGGAATAGACACTGACATAGAGAATGGACTTTAGGACAGGGGGAGGGGAAAGGGTAAGCTGGGATGAAGTGAGAAAGTGGCATGGACATATATACACTACCAAATGTAAAAAGCAGCATTCTTGAATCAACAACTGACTCAAATTCTTGAGGATTAGCAATGACAATTGACACTGATCTAAGTTCTAAATTGTCAAAAGGCAAAATAATCCTGACGTGAAATGGAAAGCATTATAAGCCAATATAATTACCACCCAATGTAGACCCCAAATAAGTTACAAATCAGTAAATGACATTGTCTTCTAAAAGAGATTCAAGCCAAAAACCCATCATTTTGGTGGCCTCTATTGCCCTCAATTATCAAATCTTCATCTCCAGTCTACCAGCAACTCTTGATGACTCCACTTCAAAATCACATTCCTCCTTGGTCTACTTCTCTCCGTTTCCATAGCAATCACTCTAATGCAGGCCACCATCATTTCTCACCTCATCTATGGCAATTACTGGTCTTCCTGACTCCCCTCCTCCACAATTCATTATCTAAACAGAGTGGTTAACTCTTGTAATTGATACCTCCAAAGTGTGTGCGTGTGTGTGTTTGTGTGTGTGTATATATATATATATATAATTTAAACTCCTAAACTTTGCCCATAGGATTCCACACAATCTGGCCCCTTCCTACCATTTCAGTTGCAATCCATACCCATCCTCTTCTCTTGTTCTCTCCATCAGTTAGTGATCTCCTTCCAAATCCTAAGGGATTTTTGCATTTAATGTTCTCTCTCTCTGGAAGACTCACACACTATCTCCTTCTCATCAATAATAAGCTCAAACTCCATCTCTCCAGAGAATCTGTCCTTAACTACTATCACCAATAATCTTTTGGAGTACTCCCTAGCATATCCTCCATTAATAATTGTTTACTTGACTTTCTCTGTTCTCTAAAACGTGAGTTCTATAAATAAAAGTAACTTATTCATTCATTTATTCATTCCACAAGTGTTTCAATCTCCTATATTTTTCAAGCATTTTTCTAGATCTAATGTTGAACCAGATAAAACATGTACTCTTGAGCTTAAGTTATACTAGAAGAGGACAGAAAATATGTCATAAAATTTCAATAATAGGAAAGGTGAATAAAAATTAAAGCAATGTAAGAGGATAGACATGGAGGGTGTGAAGATAGTGTATAGATAGGGAAGGTGTATTTGAAGTGGTGACTTTTGAACAGAGACTGAGGTAAGTGAGGGAGAAAGATGGGGAGGATCTAGAAAAGGTCAATGTCCCTGTTAAGGAAGTGTACTCAAGGAAGAGAAAAAATATATAACTGTCTTGGATATTCTATTCACAGCTAAATGTCCAGAACCTAGCACAGAACCTACTATTGTTCAGTAATATATTTGTTGTACTCAATAAGTATTTGTTGAATGAATGAATGAGAAAGCACTCTATAAAGATTTATTGAATGAATGAGAAATTTGAGGTGTGGCTCTTAGTGTTGGTAATCAAAAGTGGATACCTGGGGAAGTGAATAATTGTTAGTACAAACTCTATACGCAAAAGAGAACACACACACACGAATTATCTTAAAAATAAGAGACTGGCTACTCTAGACCCAGTGGTGTAGAAGATGACAAGAGTAATAGTGAAGGCATTTAGACAAACACATTAGTGTAAAATATGCTAAAAAGATGAAACTATGAGACCAAGTTGACCAGTGTATAGTCAAACAAGAACTTTCAGCTGCTGAAACAGGCCATCAATCAAACTGTTGTAAAAGTTATCAGATTTATTCTAAGCATTGCCTGATTAACCAGTAAAATGACCTTTTGAGGGTTGATTATTGTTGTCTTTTGACATAACTATACCGATATCTGATATAGGCTATGAGTTGACAGATAACATAAAAAGGCCATAACATTTGGTCAAGCCTTTAAGAAAATGTCTATATGAGATCATTTAAGTGGCTATTACTCAACAGTGTACAATATTTCATAATGAATAGTGGTACCTTTTGTGTCTTGGAAGATTTTCAGACTTTGGATCTTGTATTGCCAACCAGTTTTCAAAATAATCAACGACAGTGCCAAATCAGAAAATCAGATTCTGTTAGACTGCACAGATAACAGAAATGTCACCAAAAACACAGGTACATACACATATGCTTTTTCAACTTTGATATTCATTTTTTCCTCTTGCCTCTAAACCTTTTTTAAAGTAAATTCTTTTCCTGGAATTTTTTTTTTTCCAATGCCAATGCTGGATAGGAAGCCTGCTAGATTTCAATTTCTGCTAAAATTGTAGATGGTATAGTGGATGCAAAGTTAATCCTCACTAATGGACTGCTTCACTAAGCAGCTGCCCCATGCCTTTTTTAGCATGATTTTCCAAGTTCTAGGGAAGAGTGCCTAAGTCCTCTGTCCCATTCATTTGTATCTTTCTGATGTTATCCATACAACTGAGAAATAAGATTCCTGATATAGTATCTGGATTCCATAGCATCAGATCCTTTCATTCCCTGATACCTTCCTCTTGTCTTCTTTAAACAACAGGCAATAATCTCTGTATCGTGAACTTTGTTTCCATTTTTTCCCATATCTCACTGCATATCTCTGCCAAAGATTAACTTACACAGGGAGTAAACACTCCATCCACCCGAGCAGTGAGTCTTAATGGGAAAGGAATCTCCTTTTCCCAGAACTGTGCTGCATTTTCTTGCTCACAGGCAGATTTTCCCTCTAAAATCTTCAATTTACATTTTTAGCTATAGCCTTTTAGACATCATTCATGTTTTTTTCATTTTCTTCTGGAATTAAAAATAAGTAAGATAAATATCCCACATTCCAATATTTCTAAAGTTCTCTTTTCTTGGAACCCTTTGTTTCTCCTTACCTGGTGCCTTCTGAAATCATCTCATGTTAAGAATATTATTCGAGCAGTGCTTTGTGTTCATCCCCTTTAATTTTCAGTCACTGTATGAGGTAAATATTTTTTCAGTCTCCAATTCACAGTAGGAAAATGAAGTAAAGAGATCTTAAATGATTTGCCCTAGGTCACCTACTGCCAAAGGGATGGAGCTGAAACTTGAACATGGAGCCTTCTGAAGTGAGATCCTACACTCTTTCAGCAATGCCCAAACATTTTAGGCTAGTACATTTCTCTCATTGACACAATTTTCTCTCGGTTATTATTTTCATGTAACCCATGACTTCTTTAATTTTTATTCTAAAAGTAATACATTTATCCCATACAAAATTGAAAGATATGTGCACATCTATACTACTTTACTATTTTACATTGTATTCTTCCAGAAATACATGGATAATAATGTATGTGTTCTTTTGGAATCTGCTTTGTGCATTAATGACAGATTCTCAAACTCATGTTATTTTTACTGTCTTCTGTGGATCCTTCCTTTTGTGATTCTCTTACAATTTATTTAGCCAATTTCCAATCTGGGGAAAGTTAGTCTGTCTCCAGTTCTCTAGTATTATAAACTGTATCGCAACAGTCTCTTGATTTTGTATTTGTACCTATCCGTAAACATTTTTGTTAGGATATGTTACTTGAAAAAAAATGGTTCGTTCACAGCATAATTAAGATTAGCCAAATAGTTCTCCAGAAAATTTTACCAATTTACTCTTCCAACACAACAATAGGTGTATATACATTTTTAGTGGTCTCCAACATAGGGTATTATAACTTTAAAAAAAAGTTCTTGTCCAGTTTGATAGTCACATGATTTCTTTATTTAGAATAAAGTTGGATTTTTCGTGTCTATTCATATTTTTGTTGGTAGTCTGTCATATTTCATAAATCTTTTCCTTCTTAATGAGAGAAATTTATGTAAGACTTGCCAACATTTTTCTAGTTTATCTTTCACTTATAAATTATGTTCAGAGTATTTTTAACAAATAAGAACTTTGTTTTATTTTGTTATATATATTTATTTGCAAAATCTGGAAATATTTTTCTTAATACTATCTGGTGTTAGTATCCTGAAGATGTAATCTACTTATAAAATATTTTCTACTTAATTAGCATAAATATTACATGGTATTCTAATTTTTAACTACCTGTTTATCTGAGGTTATTTTTTCTAGTATCTCAGAATGTGACCTTATTTAGAAATAGGATTGTTGCAGATGTAGACAGTTAGGATGAGGTTATAATGGAGCAGGATGGCTCCCTTATCGATTATGACTAGTATTCTTATGAAAAGGGGAATTTGAACGTAGACTGGCACACAGAAAGAATGCCATTTGGAGATGAAGGCAGAGATTAAGGTGAGGTTGCTGCAAGCCAAGGAATATCAAAGATTTCCAGCAAACCATCAGAAGCTAGGCAAGAGACATGGAACATTCTTTCTCACACCCTAAGAAGGAACCAACCATGCTCACACCTTGATTTTGAACTTCTTGCCTCCATAACCGTGAGACAATACATTTCTCTTGTTTAAGTCATCTAGCTTGTATGGCTATAGTACAAAAACCTGGGAAACTAATACACTTTAGTTTGAGCCCTTATGAAGATATATAACTACCTCAAGATTAATAAAGATAATGTGGGCCATAGGGTCACAAATAACCCCAAATCACTAGCAAAAAAAACTCCAGTGACACTTTACTATCCAATTTATCCAGCTAATATTCAGATTAATGAGTTCAGATTAATCATGATTAAGGTACCACAAAGAGCTAGAACTCACTAACTTTCAGTGGGTGTGATAATTGAGTACTTGCTTATTAATGCTCACTATTATAGTCCTTCATAGCAGAATAAGATGATATTAGCCTTGAGGTGGGAAGGAACATCAAGTCTTCCCCCTTAGTTCAGAAGGGCTGCTGTATGTCTGCCTCAGACCTCCTCTCCCAAGGGGACTATGTTTTCTTCATTATTTAGGTTTTCATAAGTCTTTCATTTTTTAGTTGCTTATAACTTCTCAACTTTTGGGGAGGAATGTTACTTGGTTTTATTCTTACTTTTTTTGTTTTTGCAGAATCTGAGAACTTTTGTGTTGCCCTTACACATGAATGATAAATATACTGGGTATAGAATTCTCCTATAAAGATATTTTTTATGGTGAAACTCCATAAATATTTTTATGTTGTTTTCTGACATTATGGGTTACACAGAAGTCTATTGCCAATCTCATATTTTTTCCTTGTTGATAACCTCTTTCTTTTGCTTGGATACTCATAGGATTTTTTCTTTAATATTGGCAGTCAAAAAAATTCATGAAGATTCACCTAGTTCTGTGTCTTAGTTATTAATTTTGCCTATCACTCAGTGTAGCCTTTTATTTTAAACTCATGTGTTCTTTAGCTTAAGAAAGTTTTCTTCTGTTCTATCTGAAGATATTTCTTCTCTTCAGTATTTCCTCTCGTTCTGGGATTCCCACTAGACAGAGTATCCTAGCTCTAATTGACACTTTTGCCTCATCTTTTAAATCTCATTTTTCTTTCCCTCTGTATGCTTTGGAGAATATCTGGATTGTGCTGTAAATCCCTGATTGTTTTCTGCAGTATTTACTGCATTTAATTAAAACATTGTTTATTGTGAGTATTTAAATCTTAGTCCCCAAGCTTTTGAATGCATAGTGAAGTTTATGTCTCAGATGGATAGTACTGATATCACTTTCTGCTTACACCTTTGCCTTTTGGCTCTCTATTCTGATATGTGGGGTTTTCTTTCTTTTGAGCTTGGCTATGGATTTACAATGAAGTTCTGGGACCAGTCAATATACTAATCTCAGAATTTTTGTTCTCGTCTTGTTAAACCTGGAAATAAGTAGTACACCTCAGATTATCTAACATAAATTTATGGGTTTCACTTGGAAGTAGTTTTTAAACACCATAGTGAGTAAGCTTAGTTCCTCTGTAAAGTCCCAATGGAAGGTGAATTCCCAATTGCACAGTTCAGGGACACTTCCTGTGTAACATAAATAGCCCAGGGTCCAGATACTTCCTGTGTGACCTTGTTAAATTTCCCTTCCCCCTTTTTTCTTCACAACAGTTTCTCAAGAGATCAGCTTAATCACTAAAACTATAATTCTGGGTAGCTACCACTGTTACAAATAGAGAACTAATGCCATGTTTACATTCCTTGAGCCACATGTCACTATGGACAGGATGATTAGAAACATAGGAAGACACAGATTTACCCAAGGCCCCAAGAGTTATAGTAAGACCATGTCTAGCATGATATGAAGACATAAATGCTACAATTTAACTATCTCAAAACAGAGAGATTCTCAGGTACTATTTTATATGATCTAATTTATTGTAATAGGTGTTGAATTTATTGCATTGATTTAAAACTGAATGTTTGATATCAATGGATCATAAAAATTATTTGGTCCAAATTTTAAATTTTAGACATGAGAACATTCAGGCCCAAAGTGTCTGGATGACTTGTCCAAGTTCAATCACACATCTAGCTAAGGGCTATGAACTGGGTTTCCTACTTCCTAGTCCAAGTGCTGTTTCTTTTACTACATGCAATAAAACATCTTATAGAAAAATTCTGTATATCATTATATAGTATCATGCAACATATTTATTTCTTTTTCTTATAGCTTGAAGCAGTGGTTGTGATGGGAAAAAAAAAATCCATATTTTGGCTAATCACAAGCTCACTGTAAAGCTAATGGAGAATCATAAGGGCCATTTGGGTATCTGCAAAGTGTCAAATGCTGGACTTTATCACTTACTCAAGGGATGGGAAATTTTGAAGCATGTAGCAGCTCAAAAACCCTGACACATGTTGCTGGGAAGAAAAGGGTAAAATAATGCTACTCATCTTCAGTGTTGTCAAGTTGACCATCAGTGCTGTGATTCACCTCTCTGGCCTGATAACTTGGCACTACAATGTAATAGATAAACATAAACCAAGTGACAGTGTTCAAATCCGAACTGATTTTAGTGTTCACCTGTGATAGATACGAGGTACCCAAAACTCTTTCACTGTCTCTTAAATGGGAGAACTTAAAGGTGACAAAAATGCTTTGATTTTAATGCTCAGTTTTTATTAGTCTGAATATAGCATGTATTTTCAGATTTATTATGTTTTATAGCACCTAAATCAGAGATGAGCCAAATTTTCCAGGGAAATTCATTGATTTATGAAATTATATCTACATTTGGCAACTGGAATTTTTTTAACTCTTCAGTGTTAACGCTCCACAGAATTAAAATAGCCAAGATTTTTGAGAGAACCTACAACCTGTAGACTGATAGAAAAATGACACAACTCACTATATAGTAAAGAATAAAAGGAAAGCAGATTATACCAATATGAGAAAAGGCCTTTCTCTAAATTCTATACCATTGTTGCTCTTTGAGAATATAAAGACAGGATGGATCCAAATTTTCTTTAGTCTGAGTGTATGCTCACAGTAGCCCAAATACATCCTCCTGTTTAAATAAAAAATGTCAAGAGTTTCATTTATTCGATCAACAGACATTTATTGAGTGCTTGCTATGGGTTAAACAATGTGCTAGAGAATAGGGATGAACATGGCACCATATCATAGCTCAAAGTATACGGGGAGATAATTAACATAATTCTGTTATGAATAATTGTACCCCACAAAGAAGAAAATACCAAGTATCAAGGAACATGGAAAGCAGTGACTACCTCATGTAATCACTGGCTGGGGGTGAGGGAAAGAGACAAAATGGAGCACACATAAAAAACTATTGTTGTAAATTTATATGTTCAAAAGGAATAAATTAAATCTCTAGATATCAGAAATAGAAAACCAAAAGCCAAAAAAGTAAGCAGAAATTGATGCCAGCATGACCCATATGGGAAATGGACTTGGATACAAGCCCAAGAGGCTGAGGGCTGGGATTATAAATACTCATGGGAAGCAGACATCATGGCTCGCAGCCTGCAAGGCAAGGAACTGATACTAATAACTATGCTTAAAACCTGGAAACTCAAAGAGCCTAGCTTTCCGTAAAAAGGAATCAAGAAAATTTGTGCCCATTGTCCCAGGCAAATGGCAGTGAAACTTTCATCCTTTAAAGGCAGTGGATTAGGACAAACTCAAAAACAACAAAACTCAAACTTGAGTTATATCTAAGTTAATAGAGATTAGAGTTGTCAAGTCAGAAGAAAGCAGTGAAATGTCTACAAAATACTGAGAAAAAAAAAATCAACTTGAACTTTTATACCATCTAAACCATCATTTGATAATGGTGATAAAGACAAAGATTTACAGTTTACTACACACAGACCCTCACCAAAAAATTATTAAAGAATGTACTTCTGTAAAGTAAAAATATTAATAATATAGTAGTGATAATAATCATAGAAGAAAAAAGCAGGATACATAAGCCCCGACAAGCAAAGGAATTGATAAGTATTTTGGCAAATATAAATAAGCATTAATAATAATAATAATGACAGCAATGGAGAAACATAATAAATCATTTTGGGGTTTAAAAAGAAAGATGGATTCATAGGATTTGGGGGGAAATTATGGCTGAATATGTTACAACTGCCCTCCACTCTCAACCCTTATTTCAATTGACTTACCTCTCTTTAATTATAATAATGCCTTTTTTTGGTGGGGGTATTTGTCTGGTATATCTTTTTCCATCCTTCTACTTTTAATTTTTATGGTCCTTGTATTTTAGGTACCTCTTATAAATAACATAAAGTTGGATTTTGCTAGTTTTAAGCCAAGCTAAGAATTTATAAATGATAATTTATTATATTTATATTTAATGTGATCAATAAACTATTTTAAATCCACTCTACTATTGTATCTTTGCTTTCTATTTGTCCTATTTTTTTCTAAGCTCCTTTTGTTTCTTTTTTTCTTTCGGATTAATATTATTTCTATTCCACTGTCTTCCTTGTATGGTTCTGGATATATTCAACCTATTTCTATTCTCCTAATATCTAAAGTTATTCATCAATACCTCTCTTCCTGAGTAAAACAGAACTTTTAGAATACCTGAATGCCAATCTCCCACATTCTTTCTTCCCATTACTGTTGTCCAATATTTAATTACATTTCATATTTATAATCCTCAAATTAGCTAATATAATTATTGTTTTACTTAGTTAATATTTACCTATATTTTTACCAGTTCCTTTACTGTCCTTTCTTCCTTGAATCTCAGACCTTTTTTCCAAGATCACTTTCCTTCTTTTTAAATGAATCTTTTAGAATGTCTGTTAATGTGGGTTGGTTGGTGGTAAATCCTCTCAGATCTTGCTTTGCTAAAAATTTATTTTAGTTCTGTTATTGAATACCTTGAAAAGGTAAGTAAGTTTACATTTACAATGTTTTTCCCCTAGACTAGTTGTAAGTTATACAAACTTTTTTTAGTCTTTTAGTGGTTATCCCTAAAAATTTAACATATATAGATTTTGTTTCCTGAATTCCACTTAGGCTTTACTGTGAATACTAAATCTAAGGATTTACGTATCTTTCTCCATTATCAAAAACTCTCAGATATCTCATTGGGTATTGCCTCTTCCCCCATTGTGTACATCAGATTGACAAAAATTTAAAGGTTTGGTAATACCACGTGTTGGCATGGAATATGGAGATGGGAAATCTATACACTTCAAGAGAGAGTATAAATGGGCAAACTGCTTCAGAGAGCAATTTGACATTATCTAATAATGGCGAAAATTTTATCCCTTACAATGCAGCAATTCCACTTCTAAGTATATACCAGATAGACACTTACATACATGCACAAGGAATCATGGGCACTGAGTGCATAGCAGCATTGTAGGTAATTACAGGATGGTGGAACTACCTAAATGTTCATTGAGATGGAAAAACAAACTACTATACTCACATAATTTTCAATTAAAAATTTATTACACAGCAATTGATATTAATGAAATTAATTCTATTCATATAGGAAAATGTTGAGTACCCTTGCAGTATGACACATTTTATTTATTTTAATCAGCACTGTCTATTGTTACATATGTGTTGACAACTTCTGAAGATTTGGATGCAAGCCACCTTCAGGGAAGGGAGGGGAGAAAGAGGCTTGGGAAAGGAAAGGGAATTGGAAAGGACAAAGGGATTCAACTATACCTATAATGTTGTATTTCATTACAAAAAGAAAAAAGTCTGAAGCAAAATGTTAACATTTTTTGGATTTTGTTCTTAAGCAAATCATTTTGATATTTTCTGCTTTGCTTGTCTTCTGTCACTTTCTGTATATTTTAATAGTTAATCTGTACCTACATACACCCACCAATAGCACTGTAAGGTTAAAATCTTACAGATTTCCAACACATTTTCATCCTCTTGATTTATGCCTCTGGACATTCTAAGACATGGCTGGCTACCACTATCTCCAATGTTCTTGTCATAGCTCCTTGTTACTTCAGTATGCACATAGACAATCATTCCAATCATGGGTTCTCTTCAGTGATTACTCCCTACACTGCACTTGTCCATGACCTCTGGCTTCTACCTCCTAACTTCCCAGCTCTCTCCATCTTATACCTCAAATCCAACAATTCCTCAGTCACAGAGACCTACATTGTCAGATCTAATGAACACTCTTTTTACCTCATCTTAATAAGATGTAGCAACGGCATTTGAAGCAATTGATCACCTTCTTTTCCTTGAAGCGCTTTCTTCACTTGGCTTGTTTTGTTTCACTTTTCCCTGGTTCTCCTCCTTCTGCACTGGGAAATCCATTATAGTCTTCTTTATCTCCTCCTTTCCTCATCTTCCTGATCTGTTAACACTGAAATGTCTCCCGGCTCAGTCCATGAACTTCTTCTCATACAAATCTTTGGTAATTCCCTTGATGATATCATCCTGTATTATGGATCTAAAGGTCATCTATATGCTGATAACTCCAAGGGCTTTATCTTCTAACAGCAGCCCCATATATACAGCTATCTACTCAACCTTTCCATCTGAATGTCTGATAACCATCTTAAACTTACTCTGTACTGAAAAGAACTCATGATTCCAATGCCCCCTTGACCTGAAACTGAGCCTCCACCTGTCTTCCCTGCTCAGTAATTGGCAAGTCCATTCTTTCTGTAGCTCAGGCTAAAATCCTCGGTAGCTTTCTTCACTCCTCTCTTTCAGTCATAGACCATAACTCCATCAGCAAATCCTGTCAGATCTACCTTCAAAATATTTCTAGAATCAGACTAGAATGATATTTCCAACCATCTCCATCTCTACCACACTACTCCATACCACTGTCCTCTCTCCTCTGGACTGGTGCAGGAATCTCCCACTAGTGTCCTGTTGTTGCTCACCCATAGCCTACTCTCCATAAGACTGCAAAGAGGTCATTTTAAGACATAAATCAGATCTTATCAGTTCTCTGCTCAAACTTTCAAAAGCAAAGTCCTTAAAACATAAGCTCACCCCTTGCTCCTCTCTGGCCTCATCTTCGTACTACCACACCTACCCCCATTGATAATCTTTCTCTAACTACTTCAAAATTTATTTTTGTTCCCAGAAAATAACCACCTATGGCAGTTAACGGTATGATCGCCAGGACTATTATCTTGGGTTTGAATTCCAGCTCCACTTCCTAGATGCATGCTCTTGGCCAGGTTGCTTTCTCTATGTGTTTCTTTATCTGTGATCAGAAATAACAGAACCTATCCATAGGGTTACATCAGTTGTTCTCAGTGGGGGACGATTTTGCCCCTAGAAGACATCTGGCCACGTCTAGAGACATTTTTGATTGCCACAACACCAGATGCTACTAGTATCTGGTGGGTAGAGTCCACGGATGCTACTGAACATCCTATAATGCATAGAATAGCCCCCACAAAAAAAGAATTGTCTTGCTCAAAATATCAATAGTTCTGTGGTTGAGAAAACTTGGGTTATTTTGTAATGATTAAATGACTTAATATTTGTAAATCATTTAGGACGATGTATAACATATAGTAAGTGCTATATAAGTATCAGTTAATTTTTAAAATCTATACTTGTATAACTGATTCACTTTGCTGTACACCTGAAACTAACGCAACATTGTAAATCAACTATACTCCAAGAAAAATTAATTTTTAAATATATATATACACATTATATGTGTATACAGCATATATATATAATATATACTCCTCATCCAGGGTTTCTGACCTAGCTGCTCTCTCTGTCTGAAATGCTCTTCCCACATTGTGTACTCCCACTTCTCACAAATCTTGCTCAGATACAATCTTATCGGAGGAAACATCCGTGACTACCTTATCAAAATCTCACCAATCTTGCCACTTTTCCTCCCCCACCCACTCTGCTTACATTTTTCTCCATTGCATGTTCAACACATGAAATATCATATATTTATTTATTGGTTCATCATCTGGACTCCAACAATAATCGGTTGCTGCTCCAATATTGCACTTACATTCTGCTGTGCATTTGTTTTAGCACTACAAAACAGGTTGTAAGATGCTTTCAGACATGAATCATAATTTATTGTGTTCTTTTCTGGAAATTCTAGCATAGCACTCTGCAAACGGTAGGTGTTCAACCAACATTTGTAGAGATGTTCAGCAAGCAATTGGAGACACAGACCTAGAAGTGGGAAAGGAGTTATGAAGTCACATATGGCTATTTGGAAGTCATTTGAAGTATGAAATTATCCAGATAATTCAGACTCCGAAAATATCTTTTAATTTAAAAAAGTATTTCCCAGGGGAAAATTAGCCACCTTATTAGTCTTCATTAATCTTAGTCTTAGGATCAGTCCCTGAATTTTCCCTCTGAAGATACATCTATTTTGATAATTATGGCATGTAAGTCAGGCAGCAGTTCAGAGTTTCAGAACCATTTGCCCAATGGCAATATTACATCAGGAATTGGAGAAGGAAGGGGAAGGAGGGCAACTAGGATTTTCTTGAGTAAATACAATATAGAGTAATTCAACTGTAAAGAGCACATATGAGACCCCCAGTGCATCTACATTTGGGGAGAAATGGAACTTTAAAGATGTGCTTTCATGTGGGAAAAGCCCTTTTTATTACAAATATACTCCCAGTAAGTGACAGTTTTCATACCAAAATGGTGCTGCATTCATAGCACAACACCTGTCTCATGTGACAAAAGCTTGGAATGTGCAAGCCATTTCTGAGTGCTCGAAATTCTTTCGAGACTGTACAGATTATATTATATGGTATTTATGGAAGTAAGTGCTGCTGTAGTCAGCTGGCAAAAACACTTCCAGTGTAACCCTCCCCCATTTTCACAAACACAAAACTTCCCAGATGAATTTTCAGCTAATAAGTGGTGTTTGTTGCCTTTGTTTCGTTTTTATTTTTTGCTTCCCAGTTGTATGATTTAAAATTATCTTGACACATGTCAGTTATAAAAATTATTTCAAGAGAATGTTTAAAACTTGAGCAAATAATAAATGCACAAGCTTAAACATCAGATTTCATCGATGCCCAGTTCCTTGGACAATTAAAATTGTACTTGGGAAATTAAAATTTGCAACAAATTTGATATAGTCTCATTCATTACAATGCTTTTCCATTACATATGTTTTGTGAGGTCCAGGGAATAAGAAACGTTCCCTGGAGAGCAAATTTTTTCTATTTTCTTGGGATTTTATTTCTTAGTTTAAACTATCCTTCAATGTTATTCATTAATATGAGCTCTTCCTTCCTCTGTAAGCTTATTTCCTAGTGATCCTCCTCATGCACTCTTTTTGCCAGGCCCACTGGCCTCCTTATTTTCTTCCCCTTGTACCTTGTATACACTCCCACCTCTATCTCCTTTCTCACACCATGCCTCCTCTTCCTCCTTCTCTGCCTTTCCAATCCTTCCCCTTCCTCAGTTCATACCTCAAATCCTATATTATCATATTTCTGCTTTGACCCACAGTGTTCTATCAATCCTCTAAGCTTACTGTAATTGCTTTGAACTGTATTTTTCTTTAATCTTAAAGTAAAACATATATACACAAAAATGTACAAGTTGAAATTTTGCAGCTAAGTTAATTTAAGGTGAACACACCTTGTATAACCAGCATCCAGATCAGGAAAGGGAATATTAACATATCCTCAGAACTAAACTAAATCAAGGATCTAAACAAAATGCCTTCAGGGACCATGCTTTGTAAATATAGTTAAATAATGACTTACCTTTGAAGAAAATTGAAATCATTGAAATGCATTATGGATATAGTTTATACAAGAAAGATGACAAGGGATTCGATTCCTCAGCTTTAAATTAAAAATGATAACAACAATAAGAAAAGCCTGGACCCTATAGTCTAATGCTAAAGGACTGATTAATATGAATTTCATATTTATAATTAATATGAATTTTTATGGTTCTATTAAAATGAATATTTTAAGTATAATTTTAAATATTTCACCAGTTTTGACCTAATAAGTAATGATAATGGTCAGCAGTGGTTGTAGAAATGGAAAAAAATATGATAAATTTGAGAAAAACTTAGACTGTAATAGTGTTAAGACTTGGTTCAATGTTAGGGTGAAAGAGAGACAGGAAATGTGAATAAGTTCCCATTTCTAGTTTAGACACCTGAGTGGCACAAATAACAATAGAGAACATAGAAGAAGAAAAAGTTGGTGATGGAGAACAATGATGAATTTGTGGGATAATTTGAGTTTGAGTTGTCTGTGGGACACCTGATTATAAGAATCTAGTAGATCCTTGGCTGTAGGTACTTGAAGTTTGGGAAGCTGAAAATGAAGAATTGAGAGATTTGGGGATGAGGGCTGTTCTTAAAACTATAAGTTTGTAAAACCAACCAAGAGGCATGAAAGTTTGAAGGGTAGATTAAGGAAGAGATACCTGCAAAGGAGACAAAAATGAAGTACAGTTGGTTCTGGTTATTCACTGTAGTTATAGTCTAGCAAGTCACCACTAACATTGAGTTAGAGAATCCTGAACCATTGCTCTGGTCACAACATTTTCATCAGCCGATAAATACATAACTTTGTTTTATGTGTGTTTCTATTTGAAGATACCTTATTTAATATATATATATATATTGTTGATGCATTAGCATTGAATTCATGATCAACAGCACTATATCTCATGCCTGAAAGAACACATTTTCTGCAAAAGGCACATCAGAGTCTTCTTGCTCTTAGAACATTAGATAGCACTTCAGTACTATGCTTTGGGGTCATTTTGAACATTGAAATCACCAACAAGAAGCACAGAAATGCAAAAAATATGGCACTAAATTGACTGTGGAAAGGATACTTGTTTACAGTATGAAAACTGAAACAAGAAAGCAGAGCATTGTCTTGTAAGACCTCAGCTAGGAACATACATGTTGAGGGCCTCAAATTTTTCACCACTCTCCTTATGACCATGAAAGTGCCACGAGTATGATCTGAGATTACAGATCAATTTTAGCAAGTAGGCAAATTTGCAAGTATGGGATCTGCCAGTAATGAATATCAAAATGGTAGTTAGAAATAATTTAAGAAGCCATGGTGAGTTTATCAGTTCTTAGAGCATGTAAAGGGAAGAAGATAGCTTGTAGTGGATTGAGGAGCAAGTGTGCAGTGAAGTGAAGTGAATAGACATTTTAAGGAGTAACTCTAGAAAGTTTGAAGGGAAGGGACTAGAAAACTAAAGGCATCCTAAGGCCAAAAGGAATGCGTACCTTTTTCCCAACCAGATCACTGGTACAGAGATCAAGCCGATTCTGATATATGTATTTTCTACCTAATTTGGGAAAGCACCCAGAAGGTAGGCATTCTAAGGATTAAGGAGTGTACCTTTCTGACCACTCTATATGCAATGTTTGCAATCAACTTTTGTTAAAATAATTCAGTCTCCATGTCGGGCAAGCAGCCCAGGAAGGATGATTCTACTGGTGCCTGATAAGACAGGTATAAAAGAACACAATAGTGTTTGACTCATTTATTTATTTATTTGTTTTGTAAATTCTGAGCCTCTTGCTCCAGCTGCAACATTAGCGGACTCAGTAAAGTGGTTTACAAATGAGTATTATTCTTTGGGGCTCACAAAGTAATGTCTGCCCAAACTTAATTTTAATCATAAATGTTTCTAACATTTATTTGTGCAAAAGCACAATTAAAAAGCAAATCCTGAAGATGCTCTGCCTTCTAAAACTCTGTATAAAGCTAAGAAAACTTTTTAAATTGAAAAATGATATGTCCTTAATCTGTTCTTTTAAGGGACCACTAAACACTCTCTTTTCAATTCGTAGAATGGTTGTTGAATCAACAACCACAGAGAATTTGCTACAAGAGAAGGCAGATGTTTTCAACATTTTTTCTCACCTAATCTCTAAACTTATATTTTATGTGGGGAAAATTACAGTTTGTGAGAAAGACCCCTGTGAAACAGTTTATACAGTATTATTTATATTTTCAATCATTTCTATTACATTGTTCAAATAAAACACTGAGGAGCCAGAATAAAAGGAGCCATTTGAAAGCAACCAAAAGAAAATGACTAAGTAAACACATTTTGACAATTTAGGTCAATATCAGGTAAAATACTTTCCAGTACACAAAATGCTGACCCATGAAGTCCTCAGTATAATAAATATGTCAGTGAGTAATAAGAGTGGCAAGTTCCACTTTGAGCACAACTAAATTCTTCCCAGGTTGACACCGAACTGCCCCCTCTCCCAGATAAAAACTATAAACTCTGGTCAAACTATAAAATTCAACTATCTAAATGTACTGAAGAGTGAACAAGAATACAGCTTCTAGAGAAAGTCAACACTTGAAAGAAGGGAACTGCACAGGGTGAGTTTCCCATTTTTTCAGCTTTTAGCTTTGGAGAAGGGTACAGTTATCATGTGGGGAAGCCAAAACTCCAATATAAAACTTGCAGGTTTTTCTGCCTAAAAAACCAGATAGAGATCTGGGCAACCATAATCATTGGAAAGTAAGGGGTATCCTGGAGAAGCCAGAGGGATGAAACCCCAAATATTTGTGTATAAGCCCTGCCCAAATCTTTAGCTAAGCCTTAATCATGCATGTGCAGGACAGACTCAAAATAGCCCAGGTAAGGATCAAAGAACTGAACTGACATTTTGAGTTCTCTGCAAGAGAGAGTCTGTGGTTTGAGTTCAAACAACTTAATTGTATGCTAAAACAAAGATATCAACACTCTTCAGATAAATAATGGGAACCAGAGTATCCATACATTCCCAAGGCACAGAATATGATCCAAAATTACTCAATATATAAAGAAACAAGAAAATATGGCCCCTTCTCAAGAGAAAATACAATCAACAAAGATCAGTCCAGGTATGTCCTAGATATTGGAATTAACAAGCAATGGTTTTAAACAATAGAGCCAGAAAGTGTTGTAACTATATTCAAGGATGTTAAGGAAAATATGTTCACAATAAATGAAAAAGGAATCCTAAGCAAAGAAATAGGAACTATTAAAAAGAAAGCAAATGTAAACCCTAGAACTGAAAAAAATAAAAAAATCTGAAATAAAATATTTACTGAACGTGCTTAAAGAAAATTGGAATGACAGAGAAATGAGTCAGTAAACTTAAAAATGTATCAAAGGAAATTATGCAATCTGAAAAGAGAAAGAATGAATAATTAGGGCAGAGACTGGGTAGCTAATCATCACACATATTTGCCTTTGCCCTGTGCCTGACACTGAACTATATTTCCGAACCCCATTGCTGTTGAGTGTAAGCATATGTCTGTGTTCTGGCTGATGGAATATAGGTGGAAGTGAGATACATCACTCTCAGTGATAGAACATATAAACATTCCATGTCTTTCTCCACACCTTCTCTTCAGCAATCTACCAGAGGAAGGCAAATACTTGGGGTGATCACAGGAGCTATGCACTGAAGATAGCACAGCCTCCATTCCTGAGTGCTGAGCAGGGCACAGCCATCTTCTTCAACCCAGACACATTAACAAGAAATAAATGTCTATGGTGTTATGGTCCTGAGTTATTTAGGTTGGGTTTTTTTCAGCAGATATTATTACCATACTAAATCAGTAATTGCTGTTATAACCTTCAATGTCATCTTCATATAATGATTTCATACTTTGTCTTCAGCCTTCTTCCAGTCAGTCTTTATGTTAAACATGAAATCCACTTCTGAACCATTCTTCTATTACTAATACTTTCTTCCTAGACTAATCATAAATAATAATAGTTAATAAAAAACATTTGAATAGGTTTTATGATTTAAAACTTTCTTTTGCTATATCAACTCATTTGATATTAAGAGTAATCCCTTGAGATGAACATGGCAGTTGTTAGTTTCTCCATTTTGTAGAATGAAAAAATATTAAGAAGAAGAAAAGGAAAAGAAAGGAGGGAGGGAAGAAGGGAAGAAGGGAGGGAGGAAAGAAGGGAGGAAAGGAGGGGGAAAGAAAACAACATAAGCTTAGAGAACTCTAACTGGCTGCCTGAAGATGATGCAGATTCCATGTAAGGCAGACAAATTCTCATACAGGTCTGCCTAGTAGCTGCTTAAGGATGACTTTGCCCACTGAAACATTTTATCTCCTTGTTCCTTCTAAAAGTGAAATTCAAACTCCAACTTCATTATACACTCTCATCTTAGAAGCTGCACATCCTACAGGAGTTAGTTTTATCACTTTTCCTTTGGGCACCTGCTCTTACCATACCAATAAACGAGCTTGGAAGGTTGAAAACTTCCATAGAGAAGACCCCGCAGGGCATCAAACATCTGGTTAAGATGATGTGTTTCCCGAATTGATGGATTTTAGATGCTCAGTTTGAACTGCGCACAAGCCCAGTACTCTTGTTCTGTGACCTTCCCTACATCTTCCATCGTCTCCTGAGCAAGTGCTCTCACAAAAGTGATCCTTAGGTTTTTAGATACGTGAGAATTTTTCATCCACAATGAACTTTGTTGGTGTTAGTCTGGTGAAAACCTACTCTTCTCCTATTTGCTTGTCGAATTGGGAGGGGGTGGCAGAGAGGGGTTAGAAATGTTGTTTTATTGTTTTATTTCATTGTCAGAAGAGGTATAGCCTTGCTGAGAGGGTGACAAATTCAGTTATAGTCAACCAGGACTTGACAGGTTTTATCAGAAAACCAAACAAGGAAAGAGTATGTATGCCTGCTACCAGCTGTCACAGTATTGAACAATAAATGTTTGATGAAGCCGACCTGCAAATACACACATCTCTGTGGAAGTCAGCTTTAAGTAGCAACTAGCTGACAAAATTAACAAGAAAAGGACTTGGTAGAAGACATCAAGAGAAAAGGGAAAAAAAGGAAACCCCGAATCTACCAATTCCTTTATTTGTTTAGGTGTGTATTGAAAGAGCCTCCACACAAGGTAGAATTTGAAATGCAGTTGCAGTTTTGTTAAGATAAATACACAGTTTCCATCTCAACCCATATTGAAAATGCAGTTTGGATAATTGTCAGATTTTCCAAATTGGTGTGCCGTGAAAAAAACAGAAGCTGGTCTGCTGGAAATGTGAGGGTTTCGTCGTGCTTCTGAAGCAGCTCCTGGCTTCTTGCTGACATGACAGGTGTTGGAGAAGTAGCCAGCGAGGCACAGATGGAGGGACTCGCCCAATTTCCTACCTTACACAGGCCAGCCCAGTTTTGGTTATCCTATCTAAAATCATTTTTTCCTGAAGCCTGAAGAGGAACAAAAAAATGTGCTTGAGCCAAGAGAAAGACCTTTAGCTAAAGATTCCTATTTCAGACCCTAACTTCTCCCCTCCCAAGTCAAAATCAGTAACATTTCCCACCTTTAAGGGAAAAATCTATATGATTATTTTAAGCTATAGGGTAAACCCAATTTCTCTCAGCAGCTAATGAAATTACTTCATATTAGGGAAAAATCAAGTATTATTACAAATTTTTCAGGTAAACCAAAAAAAAAAAAAAAAAATGCTGTCTCCATCTTCACCCATCCCCTCCAGTCTTTTTACTGTACTGTTTTTGTACTTCCGTTACTAAGCCTAAGTTGCATCCTGACTTGTATTACTTTTGCATGTTTAATTGTAGGATCCCTGATGACAGGCATCTGATCTTATTTAACTTTGGTACCTCTCCAGTTCTAGTTATTGTTCAGAGCAGGTCTCAATGCGTGATGATAGAATTGACCATCAACCCAGAAATGTTTAAGAGACTCACTTGAACCAGACTGTGGACATCCCAGACTGAGTACTGCAGCCCCTACATTATTACTCTAATGATATTATTTGAGCTAGTACTTAGCAAAGCAGAAGAATAAATCCACTAGCTATGGAATAAAGACATAAAATATTACATCCCATGCTTCCCATTCAGGTGATTGAAGTAAATAGAAAACTCAGGAAGGAAATTCCACATCCATATCCCCAGACAGAGGCTTTAATAAAATATAATATACCATAATTAAACTATCTCTCATCACATTAATGAGCTTTCACATGTGCATTTTCCTTGTGAACTTTCATTCTGTTTGTACATTTTTGAGCTCATCTCATGATAGCATCTAGTATTTTATGGCAAAGAGAGTGGTGTTATAAATATAAATTATGTGTTCTGTCTATCTGAAAAAGTCACAAATATTATCTATTGGGGTTTCTTGCTTCTTATCTCTGCCTCTCCAAATTTTTCCAATCCATATTGCATTAAAGAATTTTGAAGATTTTTTTAAAAAACTGTTCTATTATTTATCTATTTCCAGAGTGTTGAATAAAGTTTAATATTGGCAATAGAGATACAGAGATGAAAAATGTCTACGATGGATTCTATAAGCAAGACATGTCTGTAAAACTAAATTACCCTTCATGCTGCATAGATGTGGGTCTCCATATGTACATGAAAGGGCAATAGTTGACTGAAGTTTGATAATTTGCTATTAAAAATATGAAGAAAAGAGACATTGGAGGAAATGAATGCTTTTATATAGACAAATGTTAGGGGACAAAATTCCACAAAGAGAATGATGACAAAATGGTGATCTATGGTGATCAGTGAAAAGAAACAGAAGTAAGGGTTAACTTTACAGTCACTGTTGTGCAGAAATGAAATTGTCAGCCAACCTTCTATTTCTTCTTGAGAATAGGAGAAAAGGCTTGCTAAGAAATCTGACATCTATCTTTAGTGTAATGACCAAGACACAATTTAGATATGCTTTTTGCCAATATCAGGCACAAATCTAGGTGTGCAGATAGATTGCCACAATCCCACACCTCCAAAAGAAGGAGGAAGAGCAGGAAAGAGAATAGTGGTTATGCATAAAGCCCAAATAAATTGTCAAATGCAATTATACTGATTGTGGGTATGTGTGTCCTTTAATCAAGGGTTCCACTGTGAAAATGGAGAAAAACTAAATTTTAGTACCAACCTTCATCTACCTCTGCTTCATGGGCATCTGCAGCTACATTACAAATTCACACCACATTTCTATGAACTGGATATATAATGTGAACTTGCAGCAAAACTCTCTTACAAATCGTGCTGGAGCAGAGATTCAATTACATATGCAGTCCACTCCTACCCCCAGAGCTTTTCACTCAGTGAGGAAAATCCAGGCTCTTATTAATATTATCAGTGCAGTTAGACCAAAGGATCTGGCAATCCTACTTCTGGGTATGTATGCAAAGAAAATGGTATGGAAGAGATATCTGCACTCCCATGTTCATTGCAGCATTATTCACAACAGCTAAGATATGGAAACCACCTAAGTGTTTGTCAACAGGTGAATAGATAAAGAATATGTGATATATATATATATATATGGAATATATATATATATATATATATATATGGAATATGATCCAACCGTAGAAAAGAAATCCTGCCATTTGTGCCAATATGGATGGACCTAGAAGGCACTATGCTAAATGAAATAAGGGAGACAGAGAAAGATAAATACTGCATGGTATCACTTTTATGTGGAATCTTTCAAAAAAAAGTCAAAATCATTAAAACTGAGTGAAAAAGTAGTTGCCAGGGGCTGGAGAGTGGGGTAAATAGGGAGAACTTGGGAAAAAATATAAACTTTCAGTTATGAGACGAATAAGGTCTGAGATCTAATGTATAACATGATGACTATAACTAATAACACTGTATTATATAACTGAAATTTACTAAGACAATAGAATTGTCTTATGTTCTCATCAAAAATTTTTTTAATTGAAGTATAGTTGATTTACAATGTTGTGTTAATTTCAGGTGTACAACAAAGTGATTCAGTTATTCATACATATATTTCAGATTCTTTTCCATTATAGGTTATTACAAAATATTGATTATAGTTTCCTGTACTATACAGTAGATCCTTTTTGGTTATCTATTTTATATATAGTAGTGTATATATATTAACCCCAAACTCCTAATTTATCCCTTCCCCCACCTTTCCCCTTTGGTAACCATAAATTTGTTTTCTACATTTGTGGGTCTATTTCTGTTTCGTGTATAAGTTCATTTGTCTCATTTTGTTTAGATTCCACATCTAAGTGATATCATATTGTATTTGTCTTTGTCTGGCTTACTTCACTTAGTATGATAATCTCTAGGTCCATTCATGTTGCTGCAAATGGCATTATTTCTTTTTTATGGCTGGGTAATATTCCATTGTGTATGTATATTTATCTATTCATCTCTATTCATCTGTTGATGGATATTTAGGTTGCTTCTATGTCTTGGCTATTGTAAATAGTGCTGCAGTGAACACTGGGGTGCATGTATCTTTTCGAATTATGGTTTTCTCTGGATATATCCCCGGGAGTGGGATTGCAGAATCATATGGTACCTCCATTTTTAGTTTTTTAAGGAAACTCCATACTGTTCTCCATAGTGGCTGTAACAACTTACATTCCCACCAACAGTATAGGAGGGTTCCTTTTTCTCACACTCTCTCCAGTGCTTATTATTCATAGACTTTTTGATGATGGCCATTCTGACCCATGTGAGGTGATACCTCACTGTAGTTTTGATTTGCATTTCTCTAATAATTGGCAATGTTGAGCATCTTTTCATGTGTCTATTGGCCATCTGTGTGTTTTCTTTGGAGAAATGTCTGTTTAGATCTTCTGCCCATTTTTTGATTGGGTTGTTTGTTTTTTGATATTGAGCTGTATGAGCTGTTTGTATATTTTGGGTATTAATCCCTTGTTGGTTGCATCATGTGCACATATTTTCTCCCATTCTGTGGGTTGGCTTTTTATTCTGTTTATGGTTTCCTTTGCTGTGCAAAAGCTTTTAGGTTTAGTTAGGTCCCATTTTAACATTTTTGTTCTTATTTCCATTATTCTAGGAGACAGGACTAAAAAGATATTGCTCTCAAAGGGTGTTCTGCCTCTGTTTTCCTCTAGGAGTATTATAGTATCCTGTCTTATATTTAGGTCCATTTTGAGTTTATTTTTGTGTGTGGTGTTAGAGAATATTCTAGTTTCATTCTTTTACATGTAGATGTCCAGTTTTCTCAGCACCACTTATTGAAGAGACTGTCTTTTATCCATTGTATATTCTTGCCTCCTTTGTCATAGATTTATTGACCATAGGTGTGTGGGTTTATTTCTGGGCTTTCTGTCCTGTTCCATTGATCTATATTTCTGTTTTGTGCTAGTACCATACTGTTTTGATGACTGTAGCTCTGTAGTAGAGTCTGAAGTCAGAAAGCCTGATTCCTCCAGCTCTGTTTTTCTCTCTCAGTATTGCTTTGGCTATTTGGGGTCTTTTGTGTTTCCATTCAAATTTTAAAAATTTTTGTTCTAGATCTGCAAAACATGCCATTGATAATTTGACAGGGATTTCATTGAATCTGTAGATTGCCTGGGGTAGTGTAATCATTTAGACAATATTGATTCTTCCAATCCAAGAACACGGTATATCTTTCCATCTGTTTGTGTCATCTTCAACTTCTTTCATCAGTGTCTTATAGTTTTCAGAGTACAGGTCTTTTGACTCCTTAGGTAGGTTTATTCCTAGGTATTTTATTCTTTTTGATGTGATGGTAAACAGGGTTGCTTCCTTAATTTCTCTTTCTGATATTTTGTTGTTGTACACACAGTCCCCATCAGAGGCAAAGAGTAAGGCAGGCGTTTTACGGGCATAATGCCCCAAGTCCCCATTCCTCCCTCTGATCCCTGCCACAGCTCCTGTGGCCCCCCTACAACCTCACCATTATAACCCAATATTAAGACAGAGACTGATAAACCTTCTTGACCAGTGCAAAGATGTCTGAGAAAGCAGCCAGAACACAGAAAACAGGGTGGGTTTTGGAATCTGACAGGGGTACAGTTGGAAAAGTAGTTTATTTTCATAGGAAAATGCACAAGAAGGTCTAATTTTGCATGGAGTTTGCCACCTATTATCTTCAACTGCCATATACTTATTTTTATGGAGAGAGAACAAGAGTGAGAGTGCTGTAGCTGAATGCCTCAAAGAACATGAGAAGAGTGTTTTCATATGCCTGCTCTATTCCTATCCTTTGGAAGAAAAAAAAAGTTCAGAAAAGGTATGCACAAACAGAAGGATTGTGTATTGATGATCTAAGGCAGGTGTTCCTAACATGACCCCAACATGTGACAGACACGTGGATGAGATGCAGTTGGTTGGGGGAGAAGGGGTGACTATGTGGGAGTGATGCTTCTTTTTTTAAAATTTTTTTAATTGAAGTATAGTTGATTTACAATGTTGTGTTAGTTTCAGGTGTACAACACGTGATTCAGATATACATATGTGTGTGTGTGTATATATATATATATATATATATATATATATATATATATATATATATATATATTCTTTTTCAGATTCTTTTCCATTTTAGATTATTACAAGATATTAAATGTAGTTCCCTGTGCTATACAGTAGGTCCTTGTTGTTTATCTAATTTATATATAGTAGTGTGTGTCTATGTTAATCACAAACTCCTAATTTATCCCTTCCCACCCTTCCACTTTGGGAACCATAAGGTTCTTTTCTATGTCTGTGAGTCTATTTCTGTTTTGTGTATAAGTTCATTTGTATCATTTTTTTAGATTCCACATATAAGTGATATCATATATTTGTCTTTGTCTGGCTTACTTCAGTTAATATGATAATCTCTGGGTCTATCCATGTTGCTGCAAATGGCATTATTTCATTCTTTCTATGGCTGAGAAATATTCCATTTTATATATATATATATATATATATATATATATATGTATGTATGTATGTATAACCACATTTTCTTTATCCATTCCTCTGTTGATGGGCATTTAGGTTGCTTCCATGTCTTGGCTATTGTAAATAGTGCTGCTACGAACATAGGGGTGTATGTATCTTTTCGAATTAGAGTTTTTGTCTTTTCCAGATATATGCCCAGGAGTGGGATTGCTGGATCATATGGTAAATCTATGAATTATGTATCTAATAAGAGCTAATGTACCAACATTTGTAAATAGTTCATTTGTTTGTTATGAGTCTGACAAAGTTCAAAGGCATTCCTAAAGTAACACCCGTCTTCCTCATATACATCTCAGCTTTCTGGAGTAAGCGTGAAAGAGGTGGGCCCACAGGTAACCAGGAAGTCATTGAAAACAGCTCCCCACCCCACCTCTCCTCTGCTATCCATGTAAGAACCTTTGTGAGAAGCTACTTGAAGTGTAGTGTGAGTTTTTTCCTTCTCTGAACTTTCTTTCAAAATTTTAGCATAAGAGTGTGTTTCACTTAACAACATCCCATGTGTCATGGTTGAAAAGATCTGAAGCCCTCGTATCCACAGAAAAACGTATCTTCCTTGATTTTACCACATCAGTTCCTGAACTGAATGGCTTCAGATCATTCCTGAGGAGATTTTAAATGGGTTAAAAGCGTAAAGCACTCAGATCAGTGCCTGATGCTATGTATGTTAGTTGTGTCCTTAATAAGATCAGGCCCCAGGTTTATAAGAGACTGATAAGACCTGTTTCTTTCCAAGACTTGCCATTATGTGAAAGGAATACCTTTGCACTCTCTAATCTCTCTTCTAAAAGCAGTAAAAGGCAATAAACCAGAATCAGGAGGAAATTATTAACGAATGGATTGTCCTTTTATCTGTTCTCTAATTTAGTCTGACACTGATTTCAGTCTTTCCTACATTATGACTTTCTTCTCCTCACATCACTTGAGGTTTCTTTTACCTTTTTACTCCTTCTTAATTCACTTTTACAAACGTTTGCTGGCAACCAGAAATTGCCAGAAATTGTGCTAGATAAGCTCAAACATAGAAAGACAACTTCTCGAACATTATTCTTCCACCCTCATTTAAAAATCTTGTTCCTTTGCACTTTGTGTCATCCAGCTGTAACGCCCACTTCTCTTCTTTCAAAGTCATCTGCAAAACTCATAGCCACTTCCCACATTTAGTTAAGATTTGACGTCATAGTCCTCCTCTCCATTCTAAACTCCTCTCAATACCCAGTGTGTCTTCAGTTTCCTGATGGAGAACCCACCTTTTAACAAGTTAACATTGCAATTCTTCCTTGACTTCCTCAATTCCAGTGAGCTTCATCTTCACCACACCCATTCAGCCCTGCTTTAGTCCCCAACACCCAGGACCACACCTTGGACCTTTTCAAGACTGTTCGACAACAGAAATCACTGTTTCAAACATGCTACCACCCCCTTCTATCTCTCCAGCCTTCTCACTCACTCACCACAGATATTTAGACCTTACTGAGATTTGTCATCTTTGGAGCCCTTCACTCTCTCCCATCTCTGCTCTCTCTCTGCACTTCCATCTCTCTCCAGCCCAACTCCCATGGTCCACTGCCTCCATGATACCCTTCAAAACAGTCCAAATCCCCCAGTCTTTACGTCCTCCCAATACACATGAAACAAAATACATATGAAACGAAAGTATGCTGAAAAAAAATTTTAACTCCCTCGAAGGCATTACCTTCTTAACACTACCATTCACTTCATAAGTAAACTTTCAGAAATTCGCCTCCACTCTTTCATCTGCCATTTAGTCTTTAACCATTGTCCTATGTCTTCCACCTCCTTACTTCTAATGAAAATACCTTCCCAAGATCATTGCAAAGTCTTTGTTGCCAAATTCAGAGGACTCATTTCATTCTTTGTTACAGTTGACTCTCAGGACTATTTTAAACTCTCAGTTACTCCCTTTCAAAACCTGGTACACCTTTCTGAGTCTTATTCCTCCTCCTTCACCTGCTTAATTCCTACATTATCCTCGGAACTTAGCTTAAATGTCATCTCTTCCAGAAGCCTTCCTTAACTCAACACAAGTGAATTATGTGTCCATCCTATGTGTGTGTGTTGAACCCTTTACTTATCCTTACAGATCATCCTGTATTGTAATTCCTGATTACTTCCTTTAAGTGAATGACTGTATAAGTACAGATGGAACCATAACACCATTCTCTCATCACATCTGTACCCCAAGTGCTTTTGACCTCCCTGTGGTTGTCAGGAAAATGTGGTGAAGGTTTCCACTAGAGTCATGGGACTAGATAGCAAGTCAGCTCTCAGACATCTCATAAGAATAGGCTTTCAGAGAAGTTTTTAATAGGTCAAACTCCTCTGTTTTGCAATATTGTTACCCCCATCGGCATAATGACATCTTTCCAATTATGAGCAATTATGAGCAATGGGGACCATTAATTGGAGGGATAACTTGGAGATGTCCGAACTCATAATACTTGTCTAGTGACCTCATCTTCTCCTATAGGTCCTTCCTGTGCATAGGTGTACATCACCAACCAATCAACACCTGAAAGCTCCCTTCAGGGTCAAAACCATCCCAGTAACTTGGCCCCAGGAATATTCTGAGCCATCTTCTTCCACAATATTAACCCTTAATATTCATTAAATTACATATATCTTACATATCAAATACAAGAAAAGCAAAGCATCCCAATTCTATCAAATCATAGTATAAATCTATAAAATATTTAAGGCCAAAGGCAAGAGAGGTCAGCGGGTGGCATATTAACCATCATGAAGTAATTCAGCGACCTTTTCCAAGAACAAAAAGAGTGCAGTGTAAATAGGAAAATTTCAGTTCAAGATTACCACTAAAAACCCATTGGCTCTGGAGTTCTGTTCCCACCATATATTCATATTCCATAGTAGAAGAAAGAAAGGAAGGATGAGAGGAAAGAACAAAAGTAAGTGGAAATGGAAATAACAAGAGAAAGGAAAGAAAGAAGGAAGAAAGGGAATAAATTTTTGGTCCTTGCTCTCAGTGAGTTCATAGTCTAATGATAAGGGAATATGTATTATGACAACTGCTAACCAAAAAATATGAGCAAGATGCTGAGAAGATCTTCATTAAGAAATTAAGGAAGCAATCAAAATAGAAAGCTATATCTGGGGTTGTGAGAGCAAGCACCCATTTGGAAACACCTGGCAAAAATATTATCTCTGCCGATGCTCGCTTCTTCAGCACCCAGGAAGAGGCTGAGGAAAAGGACTTTGGAGTCAGCCACGCCTGGACCACAGTCCCTTTGTCTGCTGTCTACCTACGTGATCTGGGGCAAGTGGCATCCCTGCCCTGTGTCTCCATTTCCTGTATGACACCGCCTACCTCACAGGTTCACTGTGAGGGTTCTGTGAGATACGGAGAATGAAATGCTCAGCACTGTGTCTCCTGTTGTGTTTCCTTTGGCGTTTGTTTTAACCAAAGCTCACTAGGATAAAATGGACAGGGAAGGCTTCCCTGGTGGCGCAGTGGTTGAGAATCCGCCTGCCGATGCAGGGGACACGGGTTCGTGCCCCGGTCCGGGAGGATCCCACATGCCGCGGAGCGGCTGGGCCCGTGAGCCATGGCCGCTGAGCCTGCTCGTCCGGAGCCTGTGCTCCGCAATGGGAGAGGCCACAACAGTGAGAGGCCCACCTAGCACCAAAAAAAAAAAAAAAAAAAAAAAAAAAAAATGGACAGGGAGAAGTCCCCACATAGGCTATGACTGTGGAGATTGCCCCATGCAGGTAGGAACATTACTTCGATGGTGGCTAGCTCATCGCTTCTGAAGATACTAATGTGTGCAATCTTCCTTCAGGCTCTGGCTCCACACTTACTAAGAGGTGTGGAAGAAGATATGAGTTTGGCTGAGCATAAAGAAAATTTGAGGATGCTTCATGGCATTTAATTACTTCTGTGCATGTCAGAACTTGCATTCCCATGAGGTAGAGAAGAAGGCTAATGCTGTGGAAAATCTAGCAGATATACATTTTATTTTGTTCATCATTAAAAGATAAGGGTAGTTAAGTTTCTCCGACATTTTACAGAGTCTTGTTTTCAGTTGTGCAGAAGCAGCTGACCTCAGGACAAAGTAGATTATAAACCTACCCACGGTATCTGAAATTCTATTGACTGAGTTTGTGAAAACAAGGGCCAAAAATGGTCCTTATTAAAATATAAATGTCCATCAGGGAATAAATACTTTAAGCTGTTATCAGTCATTTGTACCTTAGGACTAGTGAATGTCAGAGTCTGTCCTGAGAATATGTTTTGATAAGTCAGGCAGAGAAGAGGAAGCACCCGGTCACTAAACTCCTGAAATTATGAGGACAAAAAGTTACCCAAGGGAAAAGGAATTTTAACCCAGGAATCTGAATGCAGTAAACGGTTACTTCGAGCACTTCATCACCATACCTTGCAGCAGGCCTACTTAGAGGCAACAGATGGAGTATTTTTTTAAATTGAAGTATATCTGATTTACAATGTTGAGTTAGTTTCTGGTGTACAGCACAGTGATTCAGTTATGCATATGCATACACACATATATATACACGTGTGTGTGTGTGTTCTTTTTCATGTTCTTTTCCATTATGGTTTTGGAAACAGGATATTGAATATAGTTCCCTGTGCTATACTGTCGGTTCTTATTGTTCATCTACTTTATATATAGTAGTTTATACCTGCTAATTCCAAACTCCTAATTTATCCCTTCCCCACCCCTTTCCATCTTTGGTAACCACAAATTTGTTTTCTATGTCTGTGGATCTGTTTCTGTTTTGTATATAATTTCATTTGTATCAATTTTTAGATTCCACATATAAGTGATATCATAGGATAATTGTCTTTGTCTGACTTAGTGCACTTAGTATGATAATCTCTACGTCCATCCATGTTGCTACAAATGGCATTATTTCATTCTTTTTCATGACTGAGTAATATTCCATTGTATATACGTGTACTGCATCTTCTTTATCCATTCCTCTGTTGAGGGACACTTAGGTTGCTTCTGTGTCTTGGCTATTGTAAATAGGGCTGTTATGAACATAGGGGTGTATGTATCTTTTCAAATTAGAGTTTTCTCTAGTTATATTCCCAGGAGTGGGATTGCTAGATCATATGACAACTTTATTTTTAGGTTCTTAAGGAAACTCCATACTGTTTTCCATAGTGGCTGCACCAATTTACATTCCCACCAACAGAGTAGGAGGGCTTCCTTTTCTCCACACCCTCTACAGCATTTGTTATTTGTAGACTTTTAAGTGATGGCTATTCTGACTGGTGTGAGGTTATACCTCATTGTAGTTTTGATTTACATTTCTCTAATAGTTAGCAATGTTGAGCATATTTTCACTTGTCTATTGACCATCTGTGTGTTTTCTTTGGAGTAATGTCTATTTACATCTTCTGTCCATTTTTTGACTGGGTTGTTTGGGGTTTTTGTTGTTGTTATTTAGTTGCATGAGCTGTTTGTATATTTTGCAAATTAAATCCTTTTGGTATTTTTTAACAAATGTGATATGCATAATCTCAGTTTAAACGTGCATTATTTTGAGAATGTCGGAGGGAAAGTTCCTGAAGCATTTTGAGTCCCTGGAGAAAGAAAAGAATGTGATAGATAGATAGATTGATTGATTTTCCCATTAAAAATAGTTTGTATTTTTAATGTGTTGGCAATTTAGTGACTAATCTTTTGCTCAGTATTAATACTCAGGCAGATTATTTATTCATTTAGATTGCAAACTTTACAATGAAAATCTCAGCAATATTCTGCTAATGTTTATCTGAGCTTAAGCCTCATCACACTACGAAATAAACTTATTGCCAAATGAGAAACAAAGCACTTCTGAAATTTAGATATTGTTTGTTACCTTACTACTACATATCTATATCGTATAACTCTTTATATATAAGCCTGAATCTGTTTCAATGCAGGGTTCTTCTCCTAATATGCTCAAGTGGTACCCACACAAAGCAGCATGTTTGGTGGGAAGGAAGAAAAATTTAAAGTCGAACATTTTGGATGACTCCTCTCCCAACTCTGGAGCAGATTTAACGTATCCATATGTGCTTTACTTTTCTCTCTGTGAAACTAAGATGATAGTAATGCCTACCCACGGGCACTGTGAGGTCTCGTGCTATAAGTGTTTTCTGAGACAATGCATGTGTCTGCTTTGCCGACTCAAAGCTATATTTTTAGTTTTATGAATGTTTTCTATATTATGTAGAGACACAGGTAAAAAGCATAGGTCTTTATGTACAGGTGTAAAGCTTGGTCTCTAAATCCTACATGTAAAAAAAAAATCAACTCTACATGTAAAAAAACATGTCACAAAATTCCCTGTGTTCATATTTAAAAGACGGTCATTAAATACTTCCCTGGGTACATATAAAACATATTCATAAAACCAAAAGTAAGATCAAAGAAATGATTGCTTCAGCCCTCAGTTCCTCAAATAAAATATCAGGCTTCAGCTCCCTGGCACATCGAGCTTATCACTGGTTGAGTCATTATGATAAGATCCCTAAAGGCTTATACACATACGTGTGTAAGTGCATGCCCAGTGACATATGTCAGAGTTCAGATGCCAGCTCTTCAGAGGGGACTTTCCTATTTTCTTTCTAAAGAGCCATTATCTCACTAATCACTCTCTGTGCTAAATCTATTTTATTGCTTTTAGCTCCTATTACAAACTGAAATTTGTTTATCTTTCCCTTGTGTGTTATGAGTCCATGTCATCTCTCCTATTCCTGTCCCCACACTACACGAAACATGAGTGTACATTCATAAAGAATAGGGTATGTGCTTGTTATATTTACAACATCTAGAATAGTGCATGGAATCATGTTTAATAAAGAGACATCAATTAAATGAACATTGAACAGTTGTCCATGTAAAAACTATGCTCTCTGCATGTAATGTGAGTTACAAGTTTATCTCAATCAGATCTGTTCCTTTATCTTGACCAGATCTGGTGACATCATGTGCTGTGTCTTTCTTCTAGAACTTTGAAAGTACTGGATCAGTGGCTCTACCTCTGACCCTGATTTCTCCATGATGATCCACATATTGGGTCTTAAAGTATAGAGGCCATTTCCCCAGAGCTGTGGACATACAAGCTAACAGAGTGTGAACTGCCAAAACTCTCCTTCCAGCTGAGTCAGAACATTGTCAATGACAGTAATGTTGACAGTTTTCACTTCAGAAAATACAGGGATAATGTGATTTCAGTTGTTCATCTCCTCAGGTTGATGGGTGGAAACCTGAGCACTCTTTTTAGACACTTGGTGAGGAATCTATAGTCGTCCATTTTTTCCTCCTTCTGACAAAGCTGCCATCACACCATCGCATCTTAAGAATCTTCCAGGACAGAAAGAACAGACAAGAGTTGTTAGCTTATTTCTAAACTGGCTTCATTGTATGCAAGTATCAAGAATTTATCTTCAATTACTTATACCCACTCCTGTCATACCTTCAGCCTTGTAGTTATGAAAGCATCTTTCTTGGTTCCTTTATGTATATGGTTTTTATCACTGTTTAAAGTAAGGTTTGGCAGTCTTGTCAAAACAGTATACCTGGTTTCACTATTTTGGGGGGAATACCAAAACCCTTAAGGTATTATTAGTGGTTTGTTGACCAAACACTAACTCACCCCCAAAATAACTTAAGACAAAATATAAAAGGTTATCTGTAAATAGTAGATTCCTCTTCCCTTGCAAGGTGAGGAGATAAGGGTGAAGATAAGGAGTGGGTATATATGTCATATGAACAAGAATAGAGATACTGTGTTGGCCCATAAGGATAATATTGGCAGGTATAAGTCTAATAAATTATTAGGAGAAATCTCTCTAGTGTCAGAAAACTGGACTTAGTGGCAATGACTTTCAGACCATCTTTGATGCAAGCTTCCTATATACTAATCCTTGGGTTATAACAAAAAAGTTGGCACATGCAATGGTTAATTTTATGTGTCAACTTGACAGGGCCACAGGATGCCCAGATATTTGGTTAAACATTATTCTAGGTGAGTTTGTGAGGGTGTTTCTGAATGAGTTTATCATTTGAATTTGTAGATTGAGTGAAACAGATTGCCATTCCCAATGTGGGTAGCCATCATCCCACCTGGTGAGTGTTGAATAAAACAAAAAGGCAGAGAAAGGGAGAATTTTTTCTCTGACTGACTTTGAACTGAGCCGTTAGAATTCTCCTACACTCAGACTGGAACTTAACACCATCAGCTGTCCTGGTTCTCAGGCCTTCAGTCTTGGACTAGAACTAAACCACTGGTTCTCCTAGGTTGTCAGCTTATAGATAGCAGATCATGGGACTTCTCAGTTTCCATAATCACATGAGCCAATTTCTTATAATAAATGTATCTATCTACCTGTCTTTCCATCCATCCATCCATTGAGAGAGAGTGAGATCTTTTGATTCTGTTTCTCTAGAGAACCTTGATGAATACAGTGTATGTATAATGTCCTTAAAATACCCACAGGCTAAACACAATTACACTCACAACTATGTATCTTTGAAAGAGTTTCTTGTAGCCAAGAACACAATCTTTGAATCCAATATTTAAATAGCTGATTAAAGATGGTTATTTTAGCTTTCTTCTCTTCAAAACTATCCAACAGCAACAAGAGACTGGAGAAACAAAAACTCAAATTCATCCTTGCCAAATTTTGGGGGCATCTATACCCCAAAATCACACATTCAAGACAGGGCTAATGAATAAACTGAAGGTTCAAGAGGGTACTACAGGAAGAGGATGCCTATGTTTTCAGATCCCAGAGACAACCTCAAGAAACAGAGCTCCAAAATTATTGGCCTAAACAAAGAGGTGAAACCAAAGGTCCCCTGTCTGGAACAATGAGATGACAATAATTTTCCTGGAGCAAAAGTAACACTAAGTCTCAAGAAACACACTGGCCAGTTATATTTGCAGGACACATTCTGTTTGTGAGGCTAGAGGAGAAAGAAAATTTGGCGTTGTGAGTAGTTCTGCAGTGTCAAACATGGTTGGGAAAAGTAAAGGCTAAAAGAAATTGTTTATTCTCACAATACCCCACTTCTTTAAATGGTTTTCTTGTGACCTAGAACGTACTTTTATTCTTCCCACCACATGAACCTCCAGTAAATACACCTGATTCAAAAATAAGTAATACCAAAAATGAGCAAGCATAAGAATTATACAAATACACTGTGAGGATAAAATGAAGACAATAAAGGGAAAAACAAATAGCAAATGAATAAAACACACTAGAGACACTGCTGTGAATATATGACAATGTTGACGGAACAGATCAACAGGAAATTTTTAAAAGCTGTATACAACATGAGAACATAAATGATATATACTAAAAATTAGGGAACATATGGCTAGATAGGAAAAAAAATAAAACATGGACAGGCAGAGCCCAAGAAATAGGAAAACCAAAATAATCACATAAAAGAAAGCTAACTTTGAAGGAATATAAATGAGAATAGACATTTCTGAAAACACACTAAGAAATGTGGGGTCAAAGATATGAAAAAAGGCAAATGAAATAATATAGAAATGAACAAAGAATTAAAAGAAACTGTACACTGCCAGGGGCCTGGGTTTGATCCCTGGTCAGGGGTCGAACTGCAAGCTGCGTGGCACAGTCATAAATAAATAAATAATAAATGAAGGAAACTGTAAAGAAAATTACAGGTATGGAACTATCTAAAAGCTGTTATTATGCCTATACCAATTTAAATTTCATATGTGTTAAATATTTATAGTGAAAAAATTTTTTAATTTCTAGAAATAAACATGCAAAATTATTTTGAATACTATTAAAGTGAACAACATTTTTAAGTATACACAAAATTCTCAACCTGTAAAAGAATAAAATGATAAATTTAACTATATAAAACTCAGAAGTTTCTGTATGGCAAAATGTTTTTTAAGACTTCAAAGAAAATAGCAAATATTAAAAAGTCAAAAGGTGAAAAATGAAAATGTGAGAAAAATATTTTGACTCATATCACAAATGTCTAATGTCCTTAATATGTAAAGAATACCTGCAAATCAATAAGACTAACAATCCAATAGAAACATGGGAAAAGGATATAAAAGGACAGATCACCAGAAAAAGAAATACAAATTACTCAAAGATACAAAGCAATGCTTAACCACACTCATAAACAGAGAAATGCCAATAAGCAATTTTTCAGTATGGTCAAATATCAAACAATTTGGTAAAACTGTGCTGATAAGAGCATGTGGAACAGAATTCTCCAAACATCAAAGCTTGATACAATCTCTCTGAAGAGCAGTTTGTCAGGATCTATCAGAATTTAAAATCAAATATCTTTAATCCCAGCAAATACACATCTGGGTATTTCTCTTACTAAAATACTGTCACGTGGACAAGATAATGTATTTGTAAGGTTATTGGAGAACTGTTTGCAATGTCAAAGGATTATAAATAACTAGAGGTGTATCTATAGGGGACTAGTTAAATAAATTATGATATTTCTTTACAATGCACTATACAGCTTTAAAAAGAATGAGGTAACTCTATACATACATTAAAATAGTCTACAAGTTAAAGTCTTAAGTGAAAAACGATGTGAAATACAATTTAATATTGTAATTTAGGAGTATATATTTGTGCATAAAATGTCTTTGAATGACTACACTAAGAATAAATAAAGATATTTATTTCTGGGAACAAAGGTAGCCAGAAGACAGGAGTAAGAGGTATATTTACTTTTCAGTGCCTTTTGAACTGTGTTTAATGGATAGGTGTCTCTTCAAAAACTGTTCAAAAAACTATTCAAAACAATTGGATAATTTAAAATAAAATTAATTCAGGGCTTCCCTGGAGGCACAGTGGTTAAAAATCTACCTGCCAATGCAGGGGACACAGGTTCAAGCCCCAGTCCAGGAAGATCCCACATGCTGCGGAGCAACTAAGCCAGTGTGCCACAACTACTGAGGCCACATGCCACAGCTACTGAAGCCCGCATGCCTAGGGCCCGTGCTCCGCAACAAAAGAAGCCACCATAATGAGAACACCATGCACCATAGTGAAGATCCAACACAGCCAAAAATAAATAAATAAATAAATAAAATTTATAAAATAAAATTAAATTAATTCAAAAAATATACGGGCTTCCCTGGTGGTGCAGTGGTTGAGAGTCCGCCTGCCAATGCAGGGGGCACAGGTTCGTGCCCCGGTCCAGGAAGATCCCACATGCCGTGGAGCAG
This sequence comes from Kogia breviceps, assembly GCF_026419965.1. Taxonomy (NCBI): domain Eukaryota; kingdom Metazoa; phylum Chordata; class Mammalia; order Artiodactyla; family Physeteridae; genus Kogia; species Kogia breviceps. The sequence goes on from NC_081317.1 coordinate 84,330,079, forward strand.
CTGGGCCTGTGAGCCATGGCCGTTGAGCCTGCGCATCCAGAGCCTGTGCTCCACAATGGGAGAGGCCAAAACAGTGAGAGGCCCGCGAATCGCAAAAAAATAAAAAATAAAAATAAAAATAAAATAAAATAAAAAATACAAAGTACACAAAATCTAAATGATTTTGCTTTTAGTTTAATTATACTACAGAACTTTAAGGGGAACTTTTTTTAAACATCTTTATTGGAGTATAATTGCTTTACAGTGTTGTGTTAGTTTCTGCTGTATAACAAAGTGAGTCAGCTATATACATAACATATCCCCATATCCCCTCCCTCTCGCATCTCCCTCCCATCCTCCTTATCCCACCCCTCTAGGTGGTCGCAAAGCACCAAGCTGATCTCCTTGTGCCATGCAGCTGCTTCCCACCAGCTATCCATTTTACATTTGGTAGTGTATATATGTCCCTGCCACTCTCTCACTTCATCCCATCTTACACTTCCCCCTCCCCATGTCCTCAAGTCCATTCTCTACGTCTGTGTCTTTATTCCTGTCCTGCCCCTAGGTTCCTCAGAACCTTTTTTTTTTTAGATTCCATATATATGTGCTAGCATATGGTATTTGTTTTTCTCTTTCTGACTTACTTCACTCTGTATGACAGACTCCAGGTCCATCCACCTCACTCCAAATAACTCAATTTCGTTTCTTTTTATGGCTGAGTAATATTCCATTGTATATATGTGCCATATCTTCTTTATCCATTCATCTGATGATGGACACTTAGGTTGCTTCCATGTCCTGGCTATTGTAAATAGTGCAGCAATGAACATTGTGGTACGTGTCTCTTTTTGAATTATGGTTTTCTCAGGGTATATGCCCAGTAGTGGGATTGCTGGGTCATATGGTAGTTCTATTTTTAGTTTTTTAAGGAACCTCCATACTGTTCTCCATAGTGGCTGTATCAATTTACATTCCCACCAACAGTGCAAGAGGGTTCCCTTTTCTCCACACCCTCTCCAGCATTTATTGCTTGTAGATTTTTTGATGATGGCTATTCTGACCGGTGTGACGTGATACCTCATTGTAGTTTTGATTTACATTTCTCTAATGATTAGTGATGTTGAGCATCCTTTCATGTGTTTGTTGGCAATCTGTATATCTTCTTCGGAGAAATATCTATTTAGGTCTTCTGCACATTTTTGGATTGGGTTGTTTGGTTTTTTGATATTGAGCTGCATGAGCTGCTTGTATATTTTGGAGATTAATCCTTTGTCAGTTGCTTCATTAGCAACTATTTTCTCCCATTCTGAGGGTTGTCTTTTCGTCTTGTTTATGGTTTCCTTTGCTGTGCAAAAACTTTTAAGTTTCATTCGGTCCCATTGGTTTATTTTTGTTTTTATTTCCATTTCTTTAGGAGGTGGGTCAAAAAGGATCTTGCTGTGCTTTATGTCAGAGTGTTCTGCCTATGTTTTCCTCTAAGAGTTTTATAGTGTCTGGCCTTATATTCAGGTCTTTAATCCATTTTGAGTTTATTTTTGTGTATAGTGTTAGGGGGTGTTCTAATTTCATTCTTTCACATGTAGCTGTCCAGTTTTCCCACCTCCACTTATTAAAGAGGCTTTCTTTTCTCCATTGTATACTCTTGCCTCCTTTATCAAAGATAAGGTGACCATATATGCGTGGGTTTATCTCTGGGCTTTCTATCCTGTTCCATTGATCTATATTTCTGTTTTGGTGCCACTGCCATACTGTCTTGATTACCATAGCTGTGTAGTATAGTCTGAAGTCAGGGAGCCTGATTCCTCCAGCTCCGTTTTTCTTTCTCAATATTGCTTTGGCTATTCGAGGTCTTTTGTGCTTCCACACAAATTGTGAAAGTTTTTGTTTTAGTTCTGTGAAAAATGCCATTGGTAGTTTGATAGGGATTGCATTGAATCTGTAGATTTCTTTGGGTAATATAGTCATCTTAACAATGTTGATTCTTCCAATCCAAGAACATAGTATATCTCTCCATCTGTTTGTATCATCTTTAATTTATTTCAGGAGTGTCTTATAGTTTTCTGCATACAGGTCTTTTGTTTCCTTAGGTAGATTTATTCCTAGGTATTTTATTTGTTTTGTTGCATAGTAAATGGGAGTGTTTTCCTTAATTTCTCTTTCAGATTTTTCATCATTAGTGTATAGGAATGCAAGAGATTTCCTTGCATTAATTTTGTATCCTGCTACTCTACCGAATTCATTGAATAGCTCTAGTAGTTCTCTGGTAGCAAATTTAGAACTCTCTAGGTATACTTTGATGTCATCTGCAAAAAGTGACAGTTTTACTTCTTTTCCTATTTGGATTCCTTTTATTTCTTTTTCTCCTCTGACTGCTGTGGCTAAAACTTCTAAAATTATGTTGAAAAATAGTGGTGAGAGTGGGCAACCTTGTGTTTTTCCTGATCTTAGAGGAAATGGTTTCAGTTTTTCACCATTGAGAATGATGTTGACTGTAGGTTTGTCACATATGGCCTTTATTATGTTGAGATAGTTTCCCTCTATGCCTACTTTCTGGAGAGTTTTTATCATAAATGGGTGTTGAATTTTGTCAAAAGCTTTTTCTGCATCTATTGAGAAGATCATATGGTTTTTTTCCTTCAATTTGTTAATATGGTGTATCACATTGATTGATTTGCATATTTTGAAGAAACCTTGCATTCCTGGGATAAACTCCACTTGATCATGGTGTATTATCCTTTTAATGTGCTGTTGGATTCTGTTGCTAGTATTTTGTTGAGGATTTTTGCATCTATGTTCATCAGAGATATTGACCTGTAGTTTTCTTTTTTTGTGACATCTTTGTCTGGTTTTGGCATCAGGGTGAATGTGGCCTCGTAGAATGAGTTTGGGAGTATTCCTCCCTCTGCTGTATTTTGGAAGAGTTTGAGAAGGATAGGTGTTAGCGCTTCTCTAAATGTTTGATAGAATTCACCTATGAAGCCATCTGGTCCTGGGATTTTGTTTGTTGGAAGATTTTTAATCACAGTCTCAATTTCAGTGCTTGTGATTGGTCTGTTTATATTTTCTATTTCTTCCTGGCTCATTCTCTGAAGGTTGTGCTTTTCTAAGAATTTGTGCATTTCTTCCAGGTTGTCCATTTTATTGGCATATAGTTGCTTGTAGTAATCTCTCATGATCCTTTGTATTTCTACAGTGTCCATTGTTACTTCTCCTTCTTCATTTTTAATTCTATTGATTTGAGTCTTCTCCCTTTTTTTCTTAATGAGTCTCACTAATGGTTTGTCAATTTGGTTTATCTTCTCAAAGAACCAGCTTTTAGTTTTACTGATCTTTGCAATTGTTTCCTTCATTTCTTTTTCATTTATTTCTGATCTGATCTTTATGATTTCTTTCCTTCTGCTAACTTTAGGGGTATTTTATTCTTCTTTCTCTAATTGCTTTAGATGTAAGGTTAGATTGTTTATTTGAGATGTTTCTTGTTTCTTGAGATAGAATTGTATTGCTATAAACTTCCCTCTTAGAATTGCTTTTGCTGCATCCCATAGGTTTTGTGCGGTCATGTTTTCATTGTCATTTGTTTCTAGGTGTTTTTTGATTTCTTCAGTGATCTCTTGGTTATTTAGTAATGTTGTTTAGCCTCCATGTGTTTGTATTTTTTACAGTCTTTTTGCTGTAAATGATATCTAGTCTCATAGCGTTGTGTTCAGAAAAGATACTTGATATGATTTCAATTTTCTTAAATTTACGAAGGCTTGATTTGTGACCCACAGTATGGTCTATCTGGGAGATTGTTCCATGAGCACTTGAGAAGAAAGAGTAATCTGTTGTTTTTGGATGGAATGTCCTATAAATATCAATTAATTCCATCTTGTTTAATGTGTCATTTAAAGCTTGTGTTTCCTTATTTATTTTCATTTTGGATGATTTGTCCACTGGTGAAAGTGGGGTGTTAAAGTCCCCTACTATGATTGTGTTACTGTCGATTTCCCCTTTTATGGTTGTTAGCATTTGCCTTATGTATTGAGGTGCTCCTATTTTGGGTGCATAAATATTTACAATTGTTATATCTTCTTCTTGGATTGATCGCTTCCTCATTATATAGTGTCCTTCTTTGTCTCTTGTAATAATCTTTATTTTAAAGTCTATTTTGTCTGATACGAGGATTGCTACTCCAGCTTTCTTTTGATTTCCATTTGCATGGAATATTATTTTCCATCCCCTCACTTTCAGTCTGTATGTGTCCGTAGGTCTGAATGGGTCTCTTGTAGACAGCATATATATGGGTCTTGTTTTTGTATCCATTCAGCCAGTCTATGCCTTTTGGTTGGAGCATTTAATCCATTTACATTTAAGGTAATTATCAATATGTATGTTCCTATTACCATTTTCTTAATTGTTTGGGGTTTGTTTTTGTAGGTCTTTTCCTTCTCTTGTGTTTCCTGGCTAGAGAAGTTTAGCATTTGTTGTAAAGCTGGTTTGGTGGTACTGAATTCTCTTAGCTTTTTCCTGTCTTTAAAGGTTTTACTTTCTCCATTGAATCTGAATGAGATCAAGTAATCTTGGTTGTTGTTGTTTTTTTCCCTTCCGTCACTTTAAATATGTCCTGCCACTCCCTTCTGGCTTGCAGAGTTTCTGCTGAAAAATCAGCCGTTAACCTTGTGGGGATTCCTTTGTATGTTATTTGTTGCTTTTCCCTCGCTGTTTTTAATATTTTTTCTTTATATTTAATTTTTGATAGTTTGATTAATATGTGTCTCGGCATGTTTCTCTTTGGGTTTATCCTGTATGGTACTCTCTGTGCTTCCTGGACTTGATTGACTATTTCCTTTTCCATGTTAGAGAAGTTTTCAACTATAATCTCTTCAAATATTTTCTCAGACCCTTTTCTTTTCCTCTTCTTCTTCTGGGATGCCTTAATTCAAATGCTGATGTGTTTAATGTTTTCCCAGAGGTCTCTGAGACTGTCCTCAATTCTTTTCATTCTTTTTTCTTTATTCTGCTCCCTGGCAGTTATTTCCACCATTTTATCTTCCAGCTCACTTATCTGTTCTTCTGCCTCAGTTATTCTGCTATTTATTCTTTCTAGAGAATTTTTGATTTCAGTAATTGTGTTGTTCATCACTGTTTGTTTGCTCTTTAGTTCTTCTAGATCCTTGTTAAATGTTTCTTGTTTTTTCTCCATTCTGTTTCCAAGATTTTGGATCATCTTTACTATCATTACTCTGAATTCTTTTTCAGGTAGGTTGCCTATTTCATCTTCATTTATTTGGTCTTGTAGGTTTTTACCTTGCCCCTTCATCTGTAACATATTTTTTTGTCTTTTTTTTTTAATGGATGGTGCTGTATTCCTGTCTCACTTGTTGTTTGGCCTGAGACGTCCAGCACTGGAGTTTGCAGGCAGTTGGATAGAGCCAGGTCTTCTTGCTGAGATGAGGACCTCTGGGAGGCCTCACTCTGATTGATGTTCCCTGGGGTCTGAGGTTTTCTGTTAGTCCAGTTGTTTGGACTCAGAGCTCCCACCACAGGAACTTGGGCCCAACCTCCAGCCTGGGAACCAAGATCCTGCAAGCTGGCCTAAAGTGGCCATCCCTGGTTTCACATCAAAATTGTCTCAGGCACAAACCTCCTTGTTTTTCCATTTTGTCTTTATTTCTTGAAACAACTGGCCCACGGTCCCCAGGAGGGTTGCAGCTTCACTGATGAGGCCCCTCCAGAGCTGGCAGCACAGTGAGGCCACCCTTCCCTGGGCCTCCAGGACTGCTTAGTGACAGCGGAAGGGAGGGACCCCGAGCCAGGCATTCAAGGGGAACATTTTTAAAACCTTGAAATATTGCTCTGAATTAGGTAAGTGTCATGGGTTTCCCAAAGCAGTGTACTGAGAGAAAAGAAAACAAGGCACGGTCTTCAGATGACAAACGTTCAGGGACAAAGCTCTGCTGGAACTGTAGAGTTGAGTACTGTTAGAAATGGTTTTGAATGTTTGCTCTTGAAATTTTGGAAAGTAGAAGAAAAATATTGGTCTTGCAATAGATACTTCAAGAGCCACTTTTTAAATTTATCAGGAGATTTATGGTCTTATACCTCCCAAAGATGTTAAATGAATTACACCTACACTTTTAAAAAGAGTTTTTCACAAAGAACTCTTCCCTTTTCATTTCTTTAGTTAGTTAAGAGTTAACAAAGGTAGGCAGTATGGTCTCCTTGCAAAGAACTCCAATGGCCTTGTCTTTATTTCTCCTTCAACCTATATACTCACCTTTTGACTCTTCTTGATAACAGAATAATGGCTGAATTTGAACTGACCGGTTCTCTTCACAAAAGAATCTGCATTTGGAAGGGTAATGCAGTTTGGGAGTCTCACCAAAGAAAAAGAAACAAAAATACCTTCACTAAGGAAAACATAGCAACAACCTGTAATCCCTTTTGTCTGCCTTCATCATGCTCACATTCTGAAGCAAGACAGAATGTTTGACACTGTTTAGTCTAGTTTGGGAAAGAAATGACTATACTATAACAATTATAATATAAATTGTTTTAAACAAGTACCAGGCTATCTAATTTTGTGGAATGGATGAAGAATGTTTATCATCTACACTTTGCTCTCTTATCTATTGTGATATATCATAGTTCTTTCAACTGAATAATCTGTCAACATTGAGGGGAATATCCTCTTTGTTATATTTATAAATGTAGGAAAATAGATATATCCATAAAATGAATATTGAAGCTATTTCTTGGAGAGGAATAATGTGATTGCTATTGCAAACTACCTGTTGAGGGAATAAGCTTATGTATTAAGAATCAGTAGTTCTACACCTCCATCCTACAGCATTTCAGTAAAGATGACCAGAAAAGCTTACAGTTGTAAACAAATCTCCCAAAGGTTAAACAATCTCAGGGGATCGAGAGACGTGATAATATACTACCCACTTGATAATGGAGAATGTCATAACTTATTCCAATAACTAATTTTCTCCCACAATATTTCTTGCTCGGCCAAATAAAATGTTAATATCCTTCAAATGTTAATCCTGTCTCATATGAATTCAAATTTTAAAATATGTAATGAGGACTCACTTGTATTATGCACACACACATATTTGCAAACAGCCTTCCTGTTTCAAACTCAAAATGTAAGCAGGCATTTTTTTTAACATCTTTATTGGAGTATAATTGCTTTACATTGTTGTGTTAGTTGCTGCTGTATAACAAATGGAATCAGCTATATGTATACATGTATCCCCATATGCCCTCCCTCTTGCATCTGCCTCCCACCCTCCCTATCCCACCCCTCTAGCTAGTCACAAAACACCAAGCTGATCTCCCTGGGCGAAGCAGCTGCTTCCCACTAGCTATCTATTTTACATTTAGTAGTGTATATATATCAATGCCCCTCTCTCTCTTCATCCCAGCTTCCCCTTCCCCCTCCCCATGTCCTCAAGTCCATTCTCTACGTCTGCATCTTTATTCTTGTCCTAAGCAGGCAGTTCTTAGAATACTACCTGGGAAGGCCTAGGGGGCATGGAGAAACATGGGCTGGCTTCCTCCCCTCCTGCCATCACGAATCACAAATGTAAACTCATTTTAAGATTAGATCCTGCTGGGCTTCCCTGGTGGTGCAGTGGTTAAGAATCTGCCTGCCAGTGCAGGGGACAAGGTTTCAAGCCCTGGTCCGGGAAGATCCCACATGCTGCGGAGCAACTAAACCCGTGCACCACAACTACTGAGACTGCGCTCTAGAGCCCATGAGCCACAACTACCGAAGCCTGCATGTCTAGAGCCTGTGTTCCGCAGCAAGAGAAGCCACGGCAATGAGAAGCCCACGAACCTCAACGAAGAGTAGCCCCTGCTTGCTGCAACTAGAGAGGGCCTATGGGCAGCAGCAAAGACCCAATGCAGCCAAAAATAAATAAATAAATAAAAGGAGGACTTGTATCCTTCTTAAAAAAAAAAAGATTAGCTCCTGCCAACTGTAGTTAGCAGAGTAAATCCACCGGGAAAAAAAAGATGTTCAGCAAACCCTCTGTATTCCAGGGCTTAGGCTATGGCATTCAAGAAAATAGGCACCAAAATGGCTACGAGGTAAAGAGCTCATGACACACGAGCTCAACAAAACCACATCTCAGTAATAATGATCTCTCCCGTGGAAATCTAAAGACTTGTTTGTGTATGACTTACTTCCTTGCCATCTTCTGGCAAACCATTGAGTGGTTAAGTCTTCCTTTCTGTGGGCATTCAGTAATTTAATGTACAAACAGAATTTATGTTTCAAGGTACATGTTTCATGAAGAAGGAAGAATGACAGTGACATTATTTGTTGAAACCTACTATGTACACTGACATTTTGCACATGTGAATGTGTGATCTCATTACAGTCATCACAAAAAACATAGGTGTTAGAGGTTGTATTAATTTCCTACTGCTGCTGTAAAAAATTACAAACTCAGTAGCTGAAAACAGCAAACATTTATTCTCTTTCAGTTGTGGAGGCCTGAAGTCCAAAATGGGTTTTAACAGGGCTAAAAATCAAGGTGTCAGCAGGGCTGGTTTCTTCTGGGGGATCCAGTGAAGAATCTGTTCCTTGTCTCTTCCAGCTTCTGACAGTTTCTGGCACTCCTTGGCTCGTGGCTGCATCACTTGAATCACATTGAACTTTCCTCTTCTGTAGTCAAATATCTCCCACTGCCTCTGTCTTATAAGGATACATGTGATTACGTTTAGGGCCCACAAAGAGTTCTCCCATCTCAAGATCCTTAACCTGATCATATCTGCAAAGTTCCTTTTGCTATATAAGGTGGCATAGTCATAGTTCTGGGATTGGGACATGGACACCTTGAGAGGGCATTATTCAGCCTACCACAGACAGTATTATTTCCATTTTATAGTTGAGGAAACTAAAAGTCAGAAATGATAACTTAGGGTATAAGGGAAGGGGAGGGGTAAATTGGGAGATTGGGATTGACATATACACACTACCATATATAAAGTAGACAATTAATAACCTGCTGTATAGCACAGGGAACTCTACTCAATACTCTGTAATGGTCTATATGGGAAAAGAATATTTTTTTAAAAAGAGTAGATGTATGTATATGTAGAACTGATTCACTTTGCTGTACACCTGAAACAAACACAACATTGTAAATCAACTATACGCCAATAAAAATTTTTAAAGAAAAGAAATGATAACCTGCTTGCCCACTCTCATGGGACTGTTACAGCCCTAGTTCCAAGCTCTTGCTGATTCCCCTACACCCGGCAAAAGATTTTGTATTTGAGAATTATTTCAAATTTTTAAAAATTTATATTAAAACCAAAAAAAATGTTTTTAAACTGAAAATGTAACTTAAGGTCTTTTTTTAGAACTGATAAACTGATGTGCTCCAAAAAGACATGAAATAAAATTCATGTGATGTAAAACTGTCACCCAGTTCCATAAGCTAGAAAGGGGTGACATCCCACCCCTTTCCACAAAAACTAACAGTCCAGGTTTATTTATGGAAATGTTTAAGTGTGTAAACGTAAAGTTATTGATGACAGATAATTGGTAGTTAATTCCTTTTAAAGCCACATAGAGTTGTTTTGGAGCTCCAAGAGATGCTCCAGAGGCCAGAGAATAGGGAGGACGGGTAGAGCCAGTGGTAAGGAGGAAGCTAAGCCAGCTAAGCTCTTGGCCTGTCAGCTGGAGCTCCACTTCTTCCTCTTTCATATATAGAAGTCCTGAGTGAAAATTCATCTGGGAGCAATTTTTCTGCTGCTAAAATTAATTTGAAGATCATTAGTCTGAACCTTTAAGAGCTTTTGTGATTCCTTATGTGTCTTTTACACATCTAATACATTAGTGTGTGAGTGTATGTGTGTGAGAGAGAGAGAGAGATTGAGAGAGGGAGAGAGGAGGAGAAGAAGAGAGATAAGAGAGCCTGAATCTCTACATGGAGGATTCCTCCGTCATTTTTGCCATCTCCAAAACATTCTCCCACCCCTCCAGGCAATTTGGCCAGATCACGGTCTTTATGGGATGTGAACCTGGTCAGAGTGGATGGACCAGGTGTGCCCCACACAACGCGTTCAGCCACTCTTGCCAGCCAGGAGGGTCTCTTTAGTAAACCACTTCTTCAAGGGCGCTAGTCTATCATCACAGCAATAGACACTTAAAGCCCTCTCACTGTCAGCCATTGCCTCCTTCTCAGTGAACCACACGTGCAGGCACTTCAGTTGTGTCTACAAACACACGCTAGTAGGGGGAGAAACAAAGTGAAAAGCACTGTTTATTTTGCAAACAACTGCTCTGAAACTATATATTCTTCTAAATTTAATTATTTGTAAAATAACATGGTTGAAGACAGTTTTTTTTTTTTTAACACCTTCAAACCAGTCTTTGTTGATAGATTCTTCTACATTTGTGAGCAGCGTATAAGGACTTCTCCAAAGTCCTGTGGTTCCTAGTGTAATCAGCTCATGACCTCAGCTCACACAGGAGAGAGGAGAGAAGTCACTCCTCCATGTGAGTTCCTGTCCTGGTAAGAGTTTGTAGTAGACTCTAGAAATTACATTAATGCTTGAGTACCACCAGAACACTTTAGCACTTCGTACCATCAAGCAGTCTCCTAGGATTACTTGAGAGATTTAAAGCAACTTCAGAAGTATTAACTTCAACCGAGCTTTACAGGAGATCAAGCTGGCTCCTTTAGATTAACTCATTCATTCCTTCCTTCCTTCACTTATTTCCCCCCCTATACATACAACTCTTTCATTTCAGTAAAAAGATAAAACCTCTGGGTTTTTTTGTGTTTTTTTTAAAACCTCTGGTTTTAACGCAACATCCCATCTTTGTAAAATGAAGTGAGTTGCATTGCCTCCCTTAAGAATTATTTTGTGGACCCTGCCCATTTCATATACACTTTTTCCCCAGTGCCCATTGAAAGTTAGAAAAGATGACTTAAATCAAAAAGAAAAGATATAACTTTAGCAGGGATATCTCAAGAAAATAAAATTGATTAAAGTTCAACTTGCAAATGATGTGCATTTTTATCATTGGTAAAACCTTTAGAAAACATGGTTTAAAACATGTATAAGAGTTTATGGTGGGGATGTAAATACTATCACCTCGTGAGTTTAATTTTCAGAATAAAAGCTCCGGTGAGTAGCAGTTATATGAGTCCTAACACAGAGTACAGGATGTCACTGTGGTGGCAGAAGAGGGACAGTCAGCTGTGCTGACAGGGCACCATAGATATACACAGAGGACATAATCAGCTGTCATTGGGAAAGGCTTTGACGTAAGTGGCTTAACAGGCATTATGAATATTGCCTCTGGCAGTAAACAATCAGCACAGGGAAGACCTGTAAAGAAAAGTGAGGACACCAAAGTGGGGGGGGCAGGTAATTGCCTGAAAGAAAAGCTTACCTTCTTAAGATCAATTCCCTAATACATGTGGCTTTAGAAGGAAAAACTCCTCTCTCTGCTTGCTGGTTAGGCTGGCTCACAATTATTTCTTGCATCTTTCTCTACCTAACTCTATTCAATCAATCATTTCCCATTTTGCTTCCCACAAAGACCCCATTCCTAAAGCATGCTCCGTAGAAGTGGAGTTGCCCAGAGGAGCAGCCAGTAATGCCAAAATCATCTAAGGCAGCAGAAGGGGGCTCTGGAATTGGAGAGCCTGGCTGCCGCAGCTCCAAGCGCTTCCCTCTTTCTACAAACGTGTTGGCCTTGTGCACTGGTGAGCCAGAGTTCAAGTGCCGTTATGAGTCACATTTCACACCCCTCGGCTACTGCAGAGTGTTTTGGAGGCAAACACCTCATCGGGCTTGTAGCCTTGGACGAACAAGCCTCTTGAGAATCATGAGTGATTCTTTTTTTTTTCCCTCTTCTGAATAGGCACCATCTCTGTCACTGTTTCAGTGTAGATTCTGAAAGGCAGTTCTGAAAACAAAAACACAGAAACTCGAGCAGGTTAGACTTGCCGGTCAGCGAAATTGCAAGAGTGGAAGACAATTGAGGTTGAATTGACAGAAAGTTGGGGCCATCCTCCCATTTCCTCTCCTGCTTTACCCCGTTTGGCTGTGATAGAAAAGAATGCCTGGTCCCCAGACACCCTAGACTCTCAGAAATCCATTATTGGTGTTCATCTCCTTTTGTGAATATCAACCCCATGATGTGAACCAGTCAATCAAGTCCAGGCTCTTTATTTTGGTGAGGCCCATTCATTTGCACCTTTACCCGAGGACCTAACTCAATTTCTGATTGCAGAATTTTAGTTTCCTCAAAAATGCATTGAGAATTTGAAATACAAGCTATTTCTGGCAAAAAACAAAACAAAACACCATGATCTCCTGTTAATGCAACAGGAATCTGCTTCTCTGAAAAGGTGAATCAGGTCCCACATGGAGTGGGCATGATGTACACTGATGGAGAAAAGTACATTTTAATTCAAATGGGTCCTTTTTGTATCTTCTTGGTTATAAAAATATGTTTGGTACTATTTACTAAAATTTCTAGAGGAATGAAAAGTGACTCATAACATGAACTGTGCCTACATCATCATGATTAGAGCTGTGAAAAAATCCTGTTCTCTTACTCTTTATCATTAGTCAAAAACAACTATTGCCTTCATCTCCATCTCATGAATGTGACCTGATCAAATAATGATTTGGTCACTGCTACTCTTTTTCAGTATGCGGGCCTCACACTGCTGTGGCCTCTCCCGTTGCAGAGCGCAGGCTCCGGAAGCACAGGCTCAGCGGCCATGGCTTACGGGCCCAGCCGCTCCACGGCATGTGGGATCCTCCTGGACCGGGGCACGAACCCGTGTCCCCTGCACCGCCAGGCGGACTCTCAACCACTGCGCCACCAGGGAAGCCCTACTGCTACTCTTTTACCTAAAATTTTAAACTTTTAAGACACTGTGCTGTCTTATCAGTTGGATCCTCAGCTTCAGTACTCTTCTGTAGACTATCCAGGTAGGGTCTTTAAAACCCCCTTGCCTATTGCAAACTAAAGAGCACAACTCTTTGCCTTTGTCTTTCTTCCAGAACTCACAGTGGCTTATCCAGTCTGTTCCACCACCATTTTCAAAATTCAAGCAATGATGACACTTACAGGAATATTGTATGCATTGTCACATAGATGCTGTATTAGTTTGCTACGGCTGCTGTGATAAAGTACCAAAAAGTGGGTGACTTAAACAAGAACAATTTATTGTCTCACAGTTTGGGAAGCTAGAAGTCTAAGATCAAGGTGTTGGAAGGACTGGTTCATCTGAGGGCTGTGAGAGAGAATCTGTTCATGGCTCCCTCATATCTTCTGATGGTAGATGCCTCACTCCAGTCTCTGCCTTCATGGTCACATGGTGTTCTCCCTGTGTACATGTCTATCTCTGTGTCCAAATTTCCCCTTTGGATTAGGACCCACCCTGATGACCTCATCTTAACTTGATCATCTGAAAAGACCCTATTTCCAAATAAGGTCACATTCATAGGTACTATGTGTTAGGACTTCATTGTCTTTGGGAAGGCACAATTCAATCCATAACAGATGCTAAATAAACATCTGTTGGGTAGAAATTAATTGTGCTTTATAAATTGCAAACCTATATACTACATGATTATAGAAAAAAAGCAGAACACAAATGTCCTGTCCAAAAGAGGGCATGGTAAATGTAGGCAGCAAACATTTCATTCACCAGATATTTTGAATGGGTTCAGGAAAAACATTGTTATAACTAGACAGTTAATAGTAAAAATTTTTGACCACAGATTTTTAAAACTGTAGCCAGTACTGTACATTCTAATGAGTGAATTGACTCCTTCTATAAGCCAACCTGCCTTTTTTCTGATTTGTGTTTTGACCTAGATGAGTCATATAGGTTGACCCTCCTGTGGTGGCATTTCCCACAACCTGCTATTAAAGCAGCTGTTCACTCTCAGAATCACCCCCACCCTGTGAACCCCCAGCAACTGGGTTCACAAGTTAGCTAAGTAGAGAGCTGGATGGAGTGGGGTGCATGGCGCCTGCATCACAATTCAGTGCAAGTTTGCCTTTAATAAGTTATTTTTAAGTGTAAAGAATTGATTTATATCCCCAATCAATGGAATATACATTGACCTCAAAATTTTCACAACTCTTTCTAGTCACTGTAGATTTCTCATTTAGTGCATTTTCCTATATCAACCATGCATTCTTTTTAATTTCCTTTTTTTTTTTCCCCGAGAAATACAAAAGCATAAAGTTCTTGGGCTCAAGAAATCCTCTAATAACTGACAATAGATGAGTACCAAAGCTTTGTTCATAACAGAGAGGGTTGTCTGCTTTTGTTCTCCAAATTAATTTGTTCGCAGCATGGCTGTAGTGTTTCTCTTCATCTTACCTAAGCGCCAAGCTCTGCTTGGATGGAGCGGTATATGGCAGCAAGTTATAAAAACAAAGTCATGAGACCCTCCCATGTTTGCATTCTAGGTTCCCATATCCACAGGGAATTCTTAATACCTGTTCTTATTGTACAAAGATGTTTAAGACTATTGGGGTCTCAAGTTGTCCACTCTTCACAAGGAGCAAAAGAGAGAATAATTTAAGTAGTATTTATTAAAAATGAATCATGCTTTAGGAACTGTGTTAGATGCTCACATATATTAGCTCTAACTCAAACCAATTTTGTAAGAAAGGTATTATTATCCTCACATGGCAGAAGAGGAAACAGAGACCCAGAAAAGTTAAGTAGCTTTCCCAAGACACAGTTGGCAAGAAATAGAACTAGGATTCTATTCCAGACACCAAAGTCTACCCTCCTTCTCTTTTATCATAACATTAATGCTTAATATTTTTCACTTCATCAACTACATAAAAGCTAAACCCAACACCCACTCTTGTTATATTCATGATAAAAGCTTATTACAGTCACTGGTAATTGCTCTTATTGTTTGCAAAAATTATTGTATGAATATATTCTTTCTACTTCTATTTGGGTTGATCATCTGTAGATATCTGGGTCACTCATAAGAAATCCTGAATCTAACAGGATAAAGTGAGAATATCATCTTACATGCCATTTTTTGAAAATAAAAATTTGTACATAAATCCATACTTAATTGAATTCAGCAGCAAACACTAATAAGAATTTACAGCTTACAACAGGGGTCAACAAACTCTCACCCATGGGCTGAATCCAGTCTGCTGCCAGTTTTTAATACAGCCCAAAGAGATAAAAATGGTTTTTACATTTTTGGAAGCTTAAAAGTAAATCAAAATAAGAAGACTATTTCATGAGAATTATATGAAATTCAAATTTCAGTGTCCATAAATAAGAGTTTTTCGTTGGTTTTTTTGTTTGTTTGTTTTGTAACAGCACCATCCTCGTTCATTTATGTACTGCCTGTGGCTTTGAGCTACAACAGCAGAGTTGAGTAGCTGTGACAATAGTTTTTCTGTCACAAAGCCAAAATAATTACTACCTGGCCCTTTACAGAAAAAGTTGGCCAAACCCAATTATACCAGTCACTGTGGAAGGATCTATTACTGTGACCAGACAGTATGCAGACACTGCTCTCCAGGAAAGTACTATCTAGGAGAAGAATAGGATGTGTACAAGTATCTTAAGGACAGATAAAGTAGGATCAGTGTCATAAGAGATGTTCAAGTTCAGTGAATATTCAAAGGAGGGGAAGATATAAAAAGGCATGGAGATGGAGACTTGTGGTCTATCTTATATCCTCATCCTAGTTTATACAATAACTGAAAACCAGGGTTAGTGCACACTGGGCCTCTTTTTCTTTCTCTACTCTGCCTCACATATGCACACACGCACACACACGCATGCACACACACACACACACATACAAGAGAGATCATAAAAGGTATTTTTCAGGGATGACCTTATTCTCACAATTCTATTTTTATCCCAAAATACACCAATTGACCCAAAGTCATTTATATGAAATGCTCTTACATCATCCATGAATTATAGAGCTCAGAGGAATTTAGACATTATTTAATCCAATGCTTTCCTTCTACAGATGAAGAAACTGAGCCCAGAAAGGTAAAGACAATTCCAAAGTTCACACAACTAGTCAATGACTGAGCTAGCAGTAGAGGCAGGGAAGGGACCTATAATTCATAGAACACCTGCTTCCACATACATCATCTAATTTAACTCTCACAATAGCCCTTCAAAGTTGATATTATCTCCATTTTATGAAACAAAACCCTGAAGCTCAGAGAACAAAAAAAACTTACCCAACATCTCACAGATACTTTTTATAGAAACCAGAAACTAAAACTTAGACTCCAAGTCCTCTGATTTTTCTACTTGAGAATCTTCTAGAGATCTTTAATAGAGATACTTTTATCCTAGTGCACACAGAAGGTTATCCAGCTTCAAAGCCATATGTTGCCCAGAAAAACTGTGGTTTTCTTAAACCGCCATACATGCACCTTACCCTGGGCATCATTCTGGCAAGCTTTATAAAATAACATTGGTCAGTTATAGATTCACCTTATGTCATTCTTGCCTAAAATTAAATTGGTATGGGTAAACACCTAGAAATGTTGACTCGCTTTCAGAGGGACAAGAGGTAAAAACCAGCAGTAATACATTACTTCCTTTCCTACATTAGGCATGCACTAAGCCAAACCACTGAAGCATTTATTTTCATTACAAAATACAGGCATACATGTTAATCTGGTCCTTAGTACTCAGACTCTTGACCATTTATTAGTTTTAAAATTTGGTTATATCGTATATGTTCACTTAAACACACACACACACACACACACACACACACACACTATAACTTTTACCCCTCAAAGACCCTGTACTCATACCTGTAAAGGAGTAAAGAATATATTAGAGACTGGCTGGATGTTCATCCTGAACCCATTTATTCTCCTTCCTGACCTTATGACTAGACTACATTTCCCAGCATCCACTGTAGCTAAGTGTGGCCATGTGACTGAGCTTTGGCCAATGACATGTGGACAGAAGGGAACTGTGCCCCTTCCAGGCCTACCAATAAACCTTCAGCACAATCATCTATATTCCCTCTCTTTCCTTAACAGTTGGCCACACACAGACAATCTGCTGAAGACCCTCAAACCATCTAAGAGGTGATTGAGCCTCTAAAGGGAAAGAAATGGATCCCTAAATGACTGCGTGGAGCAGAGCACCTTCCTCTTGCCCCTCTTGCCCTAAAGATTTAGAAGTGATTCCATTGAAACCGCTCAAATGTTTCCAGTTGTTTGATTTTATTTCCTTTGGATCCTATCCTACTTTGTTTTGAATGCTCATATTCTCAGTAGAGGTGGCTCTTTATTGTTCAGGGTGAATTTGAATATTGGCAACAAGCGAATGACATCTAATACCAAATTTTGTAACTGAAGATTAATCAAACTACAAAAGTCTGTTTAAAAAAATTAATTAAGCTGTAAAGTTACTAATCAAAATTAATATAATTATAATAATAATATAATAATAATAATAAAGCAGTGACTCTAATGCAAATGCACCCACAGCCTGCCTTTGTAGATAAAGTTTTATTAGCACACAGCCATGCTCACTGTTTACATACCATCTATGGATGCTCTCCTACACCACATGAGCAGAACTGAGTAGTTGCCACTTGGCTGGCAAAATTTTGAATACTTACTATCTGGCCCTTTATAGAAAAATTTGTTGGCCCCCTGCTCTAAAAGAACAAAACCCATTTTCATTTTTTTAATTGACTTTGAATGTAATTCCAAACTAGAAATTACAAAAAGTTTTAGGTGTTCCAGCATTGTAGGACCAATTATAGAAACCCCTGAGAAAATGATGTTGAAAAAATGTTACTCATGAAAATATAATATATGCTCCATGAGATTGGTAAAAATTCAGTCACTAACATCCTAATTCTTTTAACAAAAAGACAAGTTACATACTAGAAAAAAATATTTGTTGATAAAGAGTCAGTATCCAGAATAGATACAGAACTACAAGTCAATCAAAAAAGATAAATATACTAATAAGAATATAGAAAAAGGATATGCAGAGGCAATTCACCAAAGACAAAATCTAAATGTCCAATAAACATATGAAAATTACCAAAAATCAAGGAAATGCAAGTAAAGCAACAATGAGATCATGTCACACCCAAAAGACTGGCTAAACTTTAAAGTCTGAAAGTCTCAAATCAAGGCAAGAATGTGGGAAAGCATAAACTTTCTTGCTAGCAGGTGTGTAATTTGTATTACCACTTTGGAAAACAATCTGGTAATTCCTAGTCAGGCTGACTCCATACATGCATATCTTACAACCCAGCAGTTCCATTTCTAGAAATGTACCCTAAAGGAATTCTCACATATGAGCATAAGGGGACTCCAAAGATGTTCATCGCAGCCCTGTTTGTAACAGAGAAAAGTGGAAACAGTCCATTAGTAGGCAACTGGATAATAGAACTAGGGATTATTCATATGTATAAAATCACATGAGTTAAAATGAATTAACCACTTCTATCTGGATACATCTCAAAAACATAATGGTTAATTAAAAAGCAATTGCAAAAGGAATGTACAGTAGCATACCATTTATTTAAATTTTTAATGCACAGAATTATAAATTTTCATAGACACTTTTATATAGTCAAATTATAAGTTTAAAGTAAAAACGAAGTAAAACTTAAAAAAAACCTCAGAGATCAGGTTCAGATGATAGTTACCTCTGAGAAGGGAGGGAGAGGGCATATATGGGGTGTTGCACCTTAGCTATAATCTAATGGTTATTTCTTTAAAACAGAGAGAGAGAGAATGAAAGTAAGTGTGGCAAAATTATAACGTCTTTTTATTAGGTGGTGGACCAGTAAATATCCATCTATTATGTTTTTTTTGTATTTTTCTGTGTGCTTGTTACATTTTATATAACATACTTTTATAAAGGCTAAAAAAAAGTAATCAATCACTCCCTGAGTTGCAACAGGTTTTCTGCTCTTTGCACACAGTAGGACACTAGGCATAATGTAGCAAGTGACATTCAGGAGACCCTGAACTGCCTTTCCATTCAGGGCTGGGTACACCCAGAGAGACCAATTTCCATGACATGTTCTTGCCTTGGAATTTCTGGAGAAAGGAAATGATCTGTGGACCTCAAATGGATATGTACCTATTTCCTCCTTAGGGAATTACTGGCTCTGCAAAGTCACAACTTCCACAGATTTTAGAATTTTAATCCATGATTAGGCATCTCCTCCTCCTCTCTCATAAGGTGAGTTCTGTTCCATTGCCTCTGAACACAGATGTCACCAAGAGACCATCACTCAGAGCCGTGGAGTGTGCTCCCACCTCAGTCTCCACCCCTTGTCAGGTCTCGGCTGCAAAGTCACTTTCTCACGAAGTAAGTAGGTTAAACACTCCTTTCCCATTTACCCTTTCGCTGCACTCTCCCCTTATTAACACCTGTCACAGCCATAATTCATTAACCATTTATTAATACACAATTGATGTCTGTTTTACTCATGGTTCTGCAGAGAAACAGAACCGATAGAGGAGAGAGAGAGAGAGAGGAAATAAGAGACTCATTATAGGAATTGGCTCATGCGGTTATGGAGGCTGAGAAACCCAACAACCTGCCATCTGTGAGCTGGAGACCCAGGAAGGGCAACGGTATAATTCAGTCCAAGACTTCCGGCCCAAGAACCGGGGGCCACTTGTGTTAAGTCCTTCAGTCTGAAGGCATCACAAGATCTGTCTTTCCCTCTAGACAGTAGGGTCACAGAGTAGGCCCTCAGACTTGTCCACAACAGTGTCCCCAAAGCCAAGTTCTGTGCCTAGAATCGGTACTCACTAATTATTTATAGAATGAGATTCAACTTTCTGCTGAAGCGCAGAAAAGAGTCCTGTCTAGAATCGAAGCCAGTGCATGAACCAAATAGATGTTCCGTGTTTGCTCGTATAAATACCTTAACAGGTAATGGATTAGTAGTACTCTGAAGATCTGATTCCCAGCCCTGGCTTGGCCACTTACCCGCCCTGGAGCACCAGAATGTTAGGAACACAAAGAGAAGTCTGCAGCCTCAAAGGAGACGTGATCTAGCCAGTGTTAAGAGGCCCAGCTCTCTCACTCACTCGCTATGTGGTCTTGGGCAACTTATTTAATCTCTGAGTCTGTCTCTTTATCAAAAGCAGAAAGCAATAATTGTACCCACAGTACAAATTGTTACAAGTATGACTGTATGAGTATGAAAACACTGAGTGGTGCTCTTGGACTGTTAAAGCAATCACGAAATATATGAAAGAAGGAAGAGATGAAGTAGAAGCTATAGGAAAGCTTGTAAACCAGAAATTATAAAGTAATGTGGTATTATTATTCTGTGCAAAATACCATACCATGCTCTGCTGGAAATGCAAAGAGATATAAAGAGATGTGACACATGTTCCTTGCCCTCAAGCAGCTTGCAGTCTCAGAGAGTAATGTGTGTGCGTGTTAAAGAATAACAAATCCAGCAGTTGTGCTCCTTAGTGTTTATGCAAATGAGTTGAAAACTTATGTTCACACAGAAACCCACATGCATATGTTTAAAGCATCTTTATTCAGAGTGGCCAAAACTTGGAAGCAACCAAGATGTCCCTCGGTAGGTGAATGGAGATAGACTGTGGTCCATCTAGACAATGGAATAGTATTCAGCGCTAAAAAGAAATAAGCTCTCAAGCCATGAAAAGACATGGAGGAACTTTAAATGCATCTTACTAAGTGAAAGAAAACAATCTGAAAATGCTACATACTGTATGATTCCAACTATATGACATTCTGGCAAAGGCAAAACTCTGGAGACAGTAAACGGCTCAGCGGTTGCCAGGGGGAAGGAGGGAAGGAGAGATGAACAGGCGGAGCCCAAAGAAATTTCAGGGCAGCTGAAACTCTTCTGTAAGCTACTACGATGGAGATACATGTCATTGTATATTTGTCTAAACCCATACAATGTACAACATTGTACAACATCGAGTGAACCCTTAATGGACTTTGCAGTGATAGCGATATGTCAATGTCATCCATCGATGGTAACAAATGTACCAATCTGGTGCAGGGTGTTGATAGTGTGGGAGGGTGTGCATGTAGCGGGGCAGAGGATATCTGGGAATTCTGTACTTTCTGTTCAGTTTTGCTGTGAACCTAAAAAATAAAGTCTATTTAAAAACAAAAAAGCAAATAATGCAAGGCAGTCCTAAATGTCAAGGGTGTGGGGTAGACCAAAGTGCAAAAGAAGATCAGCGGAGACCACCAGGGCCATCAACAGAAAAGTAGCCTGAGCTCAGCCTCAGAAACAGAACTGGAATGGCTCCAAGATCCAGGAACAATCCGAGGCCTGCAAGGAATCCCACCCATCCAAACACCGCTGAGGATAAGGGAGGAGGCCCCTTTTTCCCAAGAGCAAATTCAAAGGGCTATTATCCAAACTGTTTGCACTGAAAAGAGCAATAAACACTCATCTCATCAAAACTCCTTAAATACAAAAATATTTAGTATGCCCAGGCTGGCTCCTCTTGGTTATTTTTTTGTTAAATACTCAATGCAGAGTCCAATTTACTTCTCCATTAAAAAAAAATAAAAATCTTTTTTCCATCCTGTTTTGGTTTGTGGGTTTTTGTTGTCATTTCTTCCTAAAGCGCTGTTTCCTCACATTTGCATCTCCCAGCCTTTTTAATGTGATATTCCATTTAAACTGCCTTTTAATTGTACGTGCTGCCTTGGCAGAACATGACTGATGTACTCGCGTTAATTAGGGCTCCAGTCAGCAGCCCATGCCAGCTGGAAACTGAGAAACAAGCGTAAATTATTCTGTCATCAATCAGCTCGAAAATGTTTGAATCACTAATTAGTTTGCAATTTGGGTGACAGTTTATCTGACGCAGGCGGTGTCAGAAACTTCAGATCTTAGATGAATAATTTGCCAGGAACAAGCGCAGATTCCCTGCTTTTAAACACATGAAGGTTTATCTGCATGTTGAAAGGTGGCTCAGCGGTCGTCATTAACTTCCAACTGGGACTATGTAAATCAGAAATCAGTGTGAGCCTCTTCAGGCCTTGGTGGCTTAGCAGATGATATTTAGAAAAAGAAAGTCTCTTTTCTCTTCCTTTTTTTTATTAATAATTCATAAACTGATAGACAAGGATGTTTGGGCTTGAACAGCTTAAAAAAATCACAACGGTTTTTTAAAAAAGCAATCACCACCCCCCCCTTTTACATGAAAATTAGTTGTGCTGTATCTTGCTGTTTAACTGATTTATTCTCCTTCATCATCATGTGACTGGAATGTTAAACAAGGAGTGATTATTAGCCCTTGTCCTTTCGAGAAGGATCATTATTGAGATTTTATTAAATGGCAGACTTATGTTTCTATTTAAAGAGAAAAGTATGCAGACCAAGGTGAGGGTAGGGGGTCGGGGTGGGGAGGGGGAGAGAATAAGCAGTGGAAAATAGAAAAGAGAAATTTTTGTCTAAAAGCATCATAAAAATCTAGTATTTATCCAGGAACGGATGCTAGTATGGCCCCCGGTTATTTGAATCAAGATCAGGCCTGCGTAATAACTCCCTGAGTTAACTGTTGTTGGGAGGGTATGTCATCTGTGTGATACTTTAGGATTATGGTGTGATTTGGATCTGTAGCTCCATTATCCCTGCATTTATAGGCCACATGCTGCTATACGCATAGAAGATTGAGGATAAAGGGAGTTGTCACCTTTCAAAAGTTGTTAGCAAGAGGTCAAGTCAGGCCATCCTATTAATTGTAATAGACCTAGGGAGTAGTGGTGGCAAAAGCAATGCTGCCCACTTCTAGAATGGAAAATGGGAAGAGTGAAGGATGCGTTTAGAGTTTTCCGGGCCCTCTTCATAGCTGGCTTAGAGCTTGAGGGCAGCTGTCTAGATGGAGGAGCCAGCGGGATTTAAGGCATCCCTGAAAAGGGAAGGTTGGGGAGGATGCAGTGGGCAGATACAGAGCAGTGGGCAGGCTTCACAATCTGCTCTATTTCAAGGCCTCACTAGCCAGGAAGGGAAAGAGAAGGTGAGAGAAACAGAGCTAAAAACTTAGTGTGTCACTTTTTTCTCTCAAAGCAAGGTCCTAATTTCTCTTGTTGAGGGGTTTCTTGACAGCCCCCCCCCGAGGCCAAAACCACTCTGTCAATCATGCCTCCTCCCAGAATTTTGGTTTACCATTTCACCCCCCAAGTCACTTCCTGAGTTCAGGTGGGGCAGTGTCTCTCTGAATCAGCAAAGCTAATTCCTAACCAGGCACCCACCTGGGTCTCTTGGTCTGCTCCCTACTCACCTGCACCCTCACCTCGGTCCATTGCACTCACTCCCGGAGCACAGATGGGAGTTGTGTTTGGCAAGGGCAATGACAGTAGCAAAGATAAGAAGCCCAGAATCCCCACAGTATGTTGAGAAGACAGTGAAAATGTCCTGCTTAATGAATACTGTAAAACACCTAGTGTTTAGGTTTAGGGATGGAATATTTAGCCTGTGGGTAATGCGAAGTCATTCAAAATTTCCAATTATAAGTGACGGGTATAATATATATAGTTTCAGTAATACTGTTTTCATTGTGTGCCTTAAAATTGGCTTATTTGGAACAGAAATGTCCTAAATATCTTCTTCTCTGTTCTGCCACAGTCCTTCACTCAATTAAAGGAGAATTTAAAGAAATTTTTTGTAAAACATAAACATAAAAAATTGATGAGACAAGCTACAGCCTGGGAGAAAACACTTGCTAGTCATATATCTAACAAAGGACTAGTATCCAGAATATATAAAGAATTCTCAAAACTCAACAGTAAAAAAAAATCCAATTAGAAAATGAGTGAAAGACACAAAATGAAATTTCACTGAAGATATACAGATGGTGAATAAGTACATGAAAATATGTTCATCATCATTAGCCACTGGGGAAATGCAAATTAAAACCACAATGAGATAGCACACACACCTAGCAGAATGCTTAATACACAAAATAGTGGTATCACCAAATGCTAGCAACAATGCAAAGAGACTGGATCACTCATACATTGCTGGTGGAAATATAAAGTGGTCCAGTCACTCTGGAAATGATTATGGCAATTTCTCACAGAACTAAATATACAACTACCATACAAGTCAGCAGTTGCACTCTTAGACATATAGTCAAGAAAAATGAAAACATGCTTATACAAACACCTGTATATGAATGTGCATAGCAGCTTTCTTTGTAGTAGCCAAAACTGGGAAGAACTCACATGTTCTTCAATGTGTGAGTGGTTAAACAAACTGATGTGCATCCATACCATGAAAGACTACTCAGCAGTAAGAAGGAACAAACTCTTCATACATGTAATAACTTGGATAAACCGCAAGAAAATTATGCTGAGTCAAAATTCAATCCCCAAAAGTTACATACAGTACAGTTACATTTTATGTAGCATTCTTGACACAACAGAAGTATAGAGATGGAGAACATATTGCTAGGTTTTAGGAGTGGAGGAGGGAGGACAGGGAATGGGGTTATAAAGGCAACCTGAGAGATCTTTGTGGATCTGATGATGGAAGTGTTTCTGTGTCTTGACAGTGGTGGAGGATGCATGAGTCTACAAATGTGGTAAAATTGAATAGAATTAAATACACTCACGCGCGCGCACACACACACACACACACAAATGAGTACAAGTAAAACTGGGGACATCTGAGTAAGATGGGTAGATTGCATCAGTGTCAATATCCTGGCTGTGATATGCACTATGATTCTACGTGATGTTACCATTGGGAAAACTGAGTAAAGAGTACATGGGATCTCTCTGTACTATTTCTTACAACTTCATGTGACTCTTCAATTACCTTGAAATGAAAGGCTTAATTTAAAAAATATAGTCTAGAACAAAAACTGACAGTACCTCTGCTTAGAAGATCTACAGAAACACAAGAACAATGGAGAATTTTCTCTCACCATTTCAGAGGTGAACGTGGGAGTGGGTGTAACTCAGGGATCCAGATTGATGACAGCTCTACCGTGTTCAACACGTGGCTTCTAAGGTCACTCTGGGGGTGGAGAAGTGGGGTTACTATCCCAGACGGCTGGAAAGAAGAGAGTCTGGAGGACACACAAGGCAGATTTTATGAGCCAAGCTCGGAAATAGTATACACCACTTGCTGAACAAACAAACAAACAAACAAACAGGAAGATTCATCAGAGCCCAGGAGGAGACTCTAGCATTATTTCAATCCTTCCCATCCTCAATACTTCTGAAAAGAATCAAAATAGCCTCGTAAAATGAAAATATTGAAAATTATATTTCTAAAATCTTTGGGAAATGAAAGGAAAGATGATGGTGCTGCTTACCACTGCCAATGAAAATGGTATCTCTTTAAATCTTGATCACTTTTTTTCAAATCACTTATTTCACTGTCAAGCTATTCATTAAAAATTCAAAATTGGCAAAACAATCCAATGACTACCATATTAGCCTAGTAGAACCTAAATTGCCTTTTATAACCCTCGTCATATTAGTACAAATCAAGTAACTGAAGGAGTGGGACAGGAGACAGGTTAAGGTTTCTGTTAAGAAGGTGGAAGGGAAGGTGACCTCAGAGACTATTTTCAATAGATCATTCCTAGGTAGAGTATGATAGGAAAGTGCCTCAGGGAGCTAAGATGTATCATAAGAACATTGACTACTAGGCAGAACCTACAGGGTATTAGGCCTTATCTACTTTACAGCCAGCCATCTGGTTTGTCCAATCATTCATTCAACCAATGTGCACAAGTGTGCAAGTACTACACTAGGTATTAGGAATTCAATGGAGAGCAAGATAGACTCAGTCTGCACTCCATGGAGTGTATCACCCCTTTGAGGATCAAGCTATTTTAAATAAAATGTGATTAGTGCTATGATAAAGGAAGTAGGGTTTACTATGAGAGCATATAGCAGGAGTCTAGGCTTAATCAGTGAAGGCTTCCTTGTGGAAAATTAAGCTAACTTGTGATGAGTAATTAGAGTTAACTAGGAGAAGAAGAGGGGAAAGAAGCAGAGCTGCATGTGTTAGGTCAATAATTTCTTTCTTGTGATGAGGGCAGTGGTAACAAAGAAGTGGGCAAGTTTGGGTGAGCACCTCAGGCTCCAGCCAATGAAAAGAAATGGGAAGTTTGATAATAAAATTCATAGTCTAGACCCCCTACAAATGTAAATAACAACTCTGTAATGATGCTCAGGAATGCAGTGGTCATAGTAGAAAAGAAGTGAATAGGAGAAAACACGCTCTTTCTCCACTCTTTAACCTCCTTCCTCTGTCCACTCGTCAGGGATAGAGAAGACTAAGTCCCCAGCTGTGGCTCCTTCCCTTGGGATATGTCTCTTCCTAAGTCAGTTCTAACTCTTAAACTCATACAGCAGCATGCTTCAACCTTCTCCTGGAGAGTCTCTAAAATATTGGTTAACCACTTATATTAATATTAACTGGGCTATGGATTCAGCTATTCAATCTTCTTTCTTTGCCATCCCTAGAGTGTTGCCTTCAACTGCATGGTCTAAGATGGCTCATCACCTTGTCCCAGTCCAGCCAGCAAATAGTGGGGAGGGGAAAGGGGAAATGGGGGGAATGTCCCTTTCTTCCTGGAACTGGCATACCTTCCATCTGCATGCATTCTATTGACCAGAATTTAGCCATGTACCCACATCAAGCCCTAAGAAAGGGTGGCAAATATAGCCTTTGTTCTAGGTGGCTATATGCCTAGAAAATATTAGAAATTTGAATAAACAGTGAGATGGAGGGAGGAATGGATATTGGGACAGATATGAGTCTCTGCCGCACCATTTTCTTTAAATGTGATTGATCCTTCCAGTAAGAGATTAAATGCAGTTTTAACTCGGACTAACCCAATAGTAAAGCCCCACTGATGCTGAAATACAAAGAAAGAAAAATCGTATGTGATGAAAAGCTCTGATCATTCATTTGATGGGGGCACATTAGGCCACATCATTTGATTCTAGAAATTTGTAGACTAAAGGAAAAACTGTCCTATCCACCAGTCATTTTGAATCTTACATTCAGAATTCCCATAGCTTTGGGAAGTTTGTCTAAGGTTAAGGAAACAGGAAATGATTTTTTTGGCCTAGTGTGACACATTACATCTGTTAAAAGATGGAGATAATTGTTGGTCTGATCCTTTATCCTATCTCCCAACATCAGAGCATGGTACTTCCACCCTATAATCTACACAGATAGAACCACCTACACAGATAGATCCACCTACACTCTTATCTGCAGCTCCTGACCCCTCCAGACTCCATGCAGTTTCCTGGAGGGAAAATATAAAGTTGGTACTGCTTTACTATTGATGCAGTTTATCCCCAGTCCTGCTCTAACCTCAAAATCCCGGTCGCTCAGAAATTGGGTCTCAGTCTGCTCCTTATGACTGAGTCCTGCCTTGTTTCTCACTAGTCAAATACTTCCCTCAACCCCATTTCTCCTGTAAATCAGCTCCCTTCTCATGTTTCCTTTCTACTGCATTTCTTCCTTGCCCCGCTTCCCATGATAGCCCCCCAATAACTGGATTCCTTCATTCTTTAAGTGGAACCCCTGTCCCATTCATTACCTAATTTGATGATTAGATGCTTAAACTCCAGTCTCTTTGGAAGACAAGTCAATGCTAGGCCAAGCCATCTTAAATTCTTCTGGAACCGACTTACACAGCATTCTCTCTTTCTCTCTCTGTGTTTCTCTCTCTCTTTCTCTGATAGACCACTATTGATCTTTTATTAATAGCATTATCAATTATGCCCTACATGTAATTTTCCCTTCATTGGCTTCTTTCCTGCTTTGAGGATTGCTATCTGAATGTATTCATCCTTTGAATCACCAATTTGGAGCCTAATTTTCATTTGTAGACTTCTAGCCCTTTGGTTCTACCACAGGTCCTGATATTGCCTTCTACTGTTGGAGATAGTCCATAACTACCTTAATTGGTGTGCACCTTTTTGGAGTGGTGTTGCAACAACCAGCTTTTGCTGGGTTGTGCTGCAGTAAGAAACAAACCCATCAGTTCAACAGCTTACTTAAACAGAGGTTAATTTTTCACTTACTCATGTTACATGTTGTCTGCAGCCCTACTCCATGCCTTCCTTGTCTGGGAACAAAGTCTGAAAGACATGCCCCTACCTGGGACATGCCAGTCTCAAGGCAGAGGAGAAAGAGGGCTGGCAGAACCAACAATGGCTCTTAGACTGTCTGCTCAGAGGTGTGTCACATGTCACTTTCACACATGTACCATTGGCCAAAGCAAGTCACAGTGCCAAGTGACACACCAACGGAGCAGAAATTATAATCCTCCCCCAGAGAGAAGCTAGGTAGAAAAGGGCCTATGTCTTTTAACAGAAACACAATCTTCCATAAACTCCAAAAAGGTCCCCACAAGCTTTCTGGGTTGTCTGGCAATGGCGGGTTAAGACTAAGGATGCCTTCCCTGTAATAGGAGTTGTTGAAACGTCACACATCTCTCATTGTCTCCATGGACTGGGTAACTGGTTTTTCCATTCATTACTATAAACACCTGTCCCTTAAGCTAAGTCTGTTTAGCATCCAAACAGTCTTTTTGATCCCCCACTGATAAAGCTGCTGTGGAGCTTGAACCATAAAAAGGACAACAGTGGAGTAGAACAGGGGGGTGGGAAGGGTCCCACCCTGAGAGTACAACCACAGAGCTCCCACCAGACCCCGGCACAAACAGGCCTCTACTCAGGATGCCAAGAAATAGGAGGCTGTGTGCCTGCTCCTGCTAAGAGATCTATAAGCTGCTTCCTTAACCCCTGCTGGGTTGACATTTTGGAATTGATTCTCACTTCAGTCTTCCATCTTGGAGCTCTGATTTACAAGGCACCAGTCAAAAGACTATTTTATTTCCTCCTCAATATCATAATCAAAATCTGGACATACTGCTACTATGTATATGTTGTGAACAAACCCCAGCCTTGTACTGCATATAATCTGGTTTCCAATATTCATGGTTAACTACATCCAAAAGGATTTAGCAAGCTCTTCCATTTATGTGGTTGTTCCTGAGGAAAAAAAAAAAACCAACATAGTTATTAAAATAGCAAATGTCAACAGTTATGAACACTAGTTTATTACCTTTCATTTTTTAAAAAATGAGCAGAATCTAAATAAGCTCGAATATCAGGGCAACCCTAAGGAGTTATCTTTAAATTTTTCTTTTCCTTTAATCCTCTCAAGAGATGATGTTTAACTATTTCTCTTCCTTATTATAATATAGTTGTGAAAAGGCCCCAGGCTTGAAGGGTTCCAAGTTCTACCAAGAGCTTGTCTATGTAACAGTGTCTATATGTTTGTCTGTATAAAATGATCTGTGATCATTTAGCTGCTAAAGTAACTCCTAACAGAGTTAAATATATGGTATCCCTTTGACCACCATTTGCCCCAACCAGATCCAGGCAGACATTAACAATCTCAGTACTCTTTCCTTCCATAACTAAAATCAGCCTTAGAATCCTGCTCTACACAGTGCTCCTGGCAGCAACCTACCACTGAAGAAAAACATGCTGGCCATGGAACTAGAAATGGAAACTCCCATCTTGGTCTCAGTAGTCACTGGAAGTTCTTTGGCACCATGACAGCTACCTGTGATCAAACTCTTCCCTACCTAGTCTCTGAGGTGTTTCTCCAGTTTATCTTAGTTTCCTTTTGCTCAGAACTTGACCTTTTCCATCCATATAAAACATGATTTACCCATCACTTGATTTTAATTGAGTAAGTTTTCTTCCATTCAATACGTCTCCTTGGTTGACTGCCCTTTGTGCCTAGAGTTTGTATTAACCCTGTTTTACTTTGTATATTTAAATCTGCATAGAAACTTGCAGCAATGCTATTAATATCTTTAGCAGACTCCTGGCTCATTTAAACACGTTTCCTTTCTACACCTTTGCAAGCATCAAAGTTTTGAGCAGAGATATAAAATAATGTTATCAAATAAATATCTGGGGTTCTAAATAAGCCATTGTAATTTCATGATGTATTAATTTCCTAGGGCTGACATAACAATGTACCATAGGCTGGGTGGCTTAAAACAACAGAAATGTATTGTCTCACAGTTCTGGAGTCTAGAAGTTCAAAATCAAGGCATTGGTAGGGCAATGGTCCCCCTGAAACCTAGAGGGGAGAATCCTAGCTCCTGGTTGTTTGCCAGCATCCTTGGGGTTCCTTAGTTTGTAGTTGCAGCACTTTGATCTCTGCCTCCATCACAAGGCATTCTCTCCTCCTGTGTCTGTATCTCTCTGTCTCTTCTCCTCTTCTAATAAAGACACCAATCATATTGGATTAGGGCTCATTCTGATGACTTCATCTTGACTTGATTGCATCTGCAAAGATAATAAGGTCACAGTCTCAGGTACCACAGATTAGATCGATGTATCTTTTGGGGGGACACAGTTCAACCCATAACATAGTTTTGGATACAGTGCTAATTATCTAAGTTAGCATATTGAATCAGAGCCCAGTTGAGGGTGATGATGCTTCATCGTTGTATGAGAGGTACATCTCAGCTCATTCATCTGCTTGCAAGGGTGCATCGTTCCCATACATTTGTGTTTCCAAATGAGACACCATGTACCAAGTGATGAGATTTATTGGCTACTTTTCCCATACGTAATCTCACCCTGAAGGAGTAGTTATTAATCCAGCAAGCGCTCTAAATATGTTCTGTTTCCTTTTCTTTGAACAATATCTTTTTTTTTTTTTTTTTTTTTTTGCGGTACGCGGACCTCTCACTGTTGTGGCCTCTCCCGTTGTGGGGCACAGGCTCCGGATGCGCAGGCTCAGCCATGGCTCACGGGCTCAGCCGCTCCGCGGTATGTGGGATCTTCCCAGACCGGGGCACGAACCCACGTCCCCTGCATCGGCAGGCGGACTCTCAACCACTGCGCCACCAGGGAAGCCCTGAACAATATCTTAATTCTTGATAATGTCCTTTGTAAGTTGTAATGAATCTGGATGGAAATCAAAGTATTTTATTTATACATTTATTATATATCATGTATAAATGCTGTTGGTTTATTCTTTTTATAAAAAGTAGCACACTGCCATTATGCAAAATGTTTTTAAAAGATCTGAAAGTTGTTAAAGAAAAATAAAATGTATGTAATAGTCTACCATCCTCACAGACTTTATTAATATTTTTATGTAACTCCTTCTAGGCTTTAGGTATAGATTTGAAAAATAATTATGAGCATACTACAAATAAAACATCTGCATGCATATTCAAGTGAGCAACTTTAAATCTGTAGTTTAATTGTGATGAAAGAAACAAGGTCCACTTAGTTCCTAGTAAGGGGAAAAAAGAAAAAGACAATACCTATTCATTAACTCCAAGTCTCAAAATTTACATGATATATGTGAACAGCTTTAGTTTATAGTAGATAACTAAGACATTAGGTATACCTACCAAAGAGGTTTAGATACAAGTGGCCTAAATAATGCCACCCTTTGTTCGCCTCAGTTACATGAACACTATGTAAATATCCGATGGGATTAGTTTGCCTGTAGTTATCACATAAGCCTAAATAATCGGCAATGCAGGATTCCCACATTAAATAAGCTGCTACATGCTTCCTGCTTTTCTTGAAGAAAATGATATATATTCCTTAGAGCTAATGAAATATGTGATAGAAATATAGACAACGTCTTCAGTTTCTGACTTGTTTTTCTTCTTTGCTTGTAATTCTCATCAATTTCAACATATCTACATGGCAATCCCCCCAACATTCTGATCTCTCAGTTTGTCATCTTTCTCAAATCTAGTTACTGTGATCTCTGTGCCACTAAAGTTGCTCTCTGATGAAGCCACACCTGGAGTCCAGTATTCACTCAAAATTCGATTTCTCTAGCCACCACCTCCTTAATTTCTATCTTGTTCACTCTCTCAAACTTAAAGAATGTCCAATTCCTTGAAAATTGCCAGTTTTCTTTGCTTATGAATCTCATCTTGACCTCATATTTCTATACAAATGCTCAGTCCTTGGTCATTCACCATTTTCTCCATTTCTACTACTGAGCAAAAGAATTACAGAGAAGTCAAGAAACTTCGCTAATCTAACTTCAACCAAGCCTTCATTGCTTAGTGTCTCATTTCAGTGTATTATAGCCCACACAACAACTTTTCCCTTTTCACTTTCTTCAAACCCTCAGCTCCTCCCTGAGTTTCATTCCCCACACCCAGAAAATGACCACACCTGCCACTTTAAAGGGAAGGTCAGATCCTTTGTGGTCAGGCCAACCTGGAACCTTCGCATAGTAGCTGTATAACCATGGCAGAGGCAGTTCACTTCATGCAGCCCTGGGGCCTCTTGTGAGGATGAAACAAAAGAGGTTTGTGAGAATACACCACCCAGTACCTGGAAGGTGGTCAAAACCCCGTAAATGTGAGTAGAACCTAAAGGTTGGATATTAGACAGCCATCTACATTGCCTTTGCTTAAGTCTGGACCAAGCAGAGTTTCCCACATTCAGACTCAAACTCTCACAGAGACAGAGGGATAGAAGGAGGTGATGAGACCCAACCATTCAGGCCAATTTGAGGAACCTCATTTTCTTCCTTTCTTTTGCTTTTCCTGGCCTCTTTCCAAGAAGAGTAGATGTGGGATTCATAAAAACCATTGAAGAGACAGCAGAGAAGCATGTGGGGTGAAACTAGGAGAGAGAGGATATGGGTCTGTCAGGATTGGTTAAGTTTTCTGTGTTCACTTGTGGAAACTAGGATGTAGAATTGCATGTCAGCCTGTCCAAACTGAATAGACTCTATGTACAATTTACTGATTTATAGCTAGGGCCAAACCAAGGCAGAGCGAGGCTTCAAAAGCTGGCTTTGTTGATGCCTCCCCACTTCTCTCTGATGGTCCCCATTGCCAGTGGGCCTCCCACAGCAAGCCAGTATTCCACCCAAGTCTGCCCTCCCTAATCCATGGACCTCTACTTCCTATCAAAATTTAGCTGTCCTGTGTTCCATTCCCTAGGGACCAAGTGACAGCCACCTTCTCTAAGAGAGAAATTTTAGAAGGTTGTACATGTGTTTATGAGCCCTGACTCTCCGTCCTTTTCCAGCTAATGTATATTCTTGTTACCCCAATGCTGTGGCTCTAATGCTGAGAATTTTGGCCAGTTTGACAGAGCTTGAGGAGATATTTTTAGACGTTCAGTACTTCGTGGTCCCCACCGTGGAGATGACTGTCTTTGTAGTTTATGCAAAAGTTCAATCCACTGTCAACAGCCCATAAATAGCAAAAACCACAGCTACTGAATCAAAGCAAAAAGATGCTTGAGTAATCTGGAGGTTAATGAATGTTCTGACTCAGAGAGGCTGGTTCAGTGAGCGGCAGGTGCCATGGACCAAGCTGGAACTCACTGCCCTTTCTAAATCGGTCAGGTCACTGCATGGGCAGAAAACATAACATCTGCAATGTACTAGGCACCACGTAACTTTTTTTAAATCCCACGGAAAATAAAAGTCCTTTTACCCCAAATAGAGGGAGGAGTAGGATGATGCTAATGTATGTTGACATCTTCCATGTGGCAGACCTCGCGTTACTGACTTTACATATCTGCTACTACTCACAATTAGAATAGTATTTATGGGGGCCTGTAACATGCACCCCAGATGTTATTCTAAGTACTTTACGTAGTAACTTACTTAATGCTCACTATAACCCTGTGAAGTAGATACTATTACTAGCTCCCTTTTACAGAAACAAACCTGGAGGGGCACAGCTGGCAAGAGCGTGTGCTGCTTCATTCGGCCCCCATAGCAAGCTGTGAGATGCATGGTATTATCTCCCCATTTTGCAAAAGAGGAAATCAAGTGTCATAAAAATGATGTAATCAGTGGCAGGTAAAGGTCACCTAGATTTGGTCCCAGGTCTTTGGGCTCTGAAGTCTGTCTCTTCTCATCACCTCATGTTGCCTGATCTCCTAATGTCACCACTCCTCCTCCACGCAGAAGTGGCAACTGACACCCAAATGGATTCCTATCAACAGACACACACAGAACGGATGAACTCAGGCGTCTTGGCAGGTCTCCCCTGTGCATGATGGTCTCAGTGAGGAGGGCTATAAAACAGGGACAGAATGAAGGGACTTATGAGTACTAAAAGGCTATGAAATCTCCTTGGATTTGGTTTCTAACAAACCAAATGTAGAGGAAAAGCTGCCCTGTCTGTGTCTGAGCTCTGCAGAGGTGGTCTAATTCTGAGTCCTTTCTGAATTCTTCAGCACTTTGTAACACAAAACTCAACTCCTCCTGTTTTTAGGGTGCTGTTATTTTGCATGCGGTAGTTTTGAAGCTGGTCCATGCTTCTGTTAAGAACTCTTGATTAGGACCTAATTCTGGATTGTCTAAAAGGAATTCTCTCCCCCATACACTGAAAGAATGCTTGTATCCCCTCTCCATCCAAACTCTCAGAAGAATGACTTCTGACATCAAAACAAATCCTTTGTGACTTGTGTTAGTGTCCTGCAGAGGTGTGATAAGGAATGTAAGAAAAGGCACATATATACAATAGGATATTACTCAGCCATAAATAGGAACGAAATTGAGTTATTTTTAGTGAGGTGGATGGACCTACAGTCTGCCATACAGGGTAAAGTAAGTCGGAAAGAGAAAAACAAATACCATATGCTAACACACATATATGGAATCTAAAAAAATGGTACTGACGAACCTAGTGGCAGGGCAGGAATAAAGATGCAAAAGTAGAGAACAGACTTGAGGACACAGGGCTGTGGGGGGAAGCTGGGACAAAGTGAGAGAGTGGCATGGACATATATACACTACCAAATGTAAAATAGATAGCTAGTGGGAAGCAGCCACGTAGCACAGGGACATCAGCTCCGTGCTTTGTGACCACCTAGAGGGGTGGGATAGGGAGGGTGGGAGGGAGATGCAAGAGGGAGGGGATATGGGGATATATGTATACATATAGCTGATTCACTTTATTGTACAGCAGAAAATAACACACCACTGTAAAGCAATTATACTCCAATAAAGATGTTAATTTTTTAAAAAAAGAAGAAGAAAGGAATGTTGTAGGTAATTATGAAGGATGTGCCAACTTGGGCAACAGAGAATAGATGAATTGGAGAGAAATATAAAAACAGTATAACGTGTAGCCATTTGACAAATTAGGTAAGCATTTTGTTCTGCAAAGGAAAGCTGTATAAATGTTTGGATTCACTCACTTTTTTAAGGGTTTGCTATTTATATAGCATTAAAGATATTCTAAATGCATAGTAGGACTCAGTAAATTACTGTTGAAGGAATGGATTAATACAGGTACTAAAAGGGGATAATGCCATCTCTAAAATTTACAAAAAAGGATAGACAATAAGATGTTTTAACATTCATGATTTTACTTTGTATGTTGGGAAAAGCTTCTTTTAAAATATTTATTTCCTTTCACCACTGCTTTTGTAGCCTATCTCCCCTTATGAATAATGCTAGTACATTATGTGAAAACTCCATGTTGTTAAATGTACTTTATTAAGACTGTGGCTGCTGAGTTCTTGGAGGTTTTCTTTTCCTCCACATGAAAATGTTAGTTAGTATTGGTTGTTCGGAAATGACAGCAAGAACAGGCAAGAAAGAGGGCCACGATCCACTGTCCAGTCTGTTCTCTTCACCCGGGACCACACCTAATTAATTAATTAATTAACTAAAAGCAGCCATGGTAATGTTGTTTGTTGCACATTCTGTTCAAGCTTTTTATCCAAAGGGTGCTGTCAGCCTTGACTGCCAAGTTGAGGTTGGATTAATTCCCCACCAGTGGATATCAAGAGCAGAGAGGAACCTGCTTAAATGGGGTGTATTCAGGAGGAAGACAGAGTGGTTGGTGGCATCTGGGGTCTTTAGTAACAAGGAGATTTCACAGAAAGAGTCTTCAGTAGGTAGCCAGAAGCAACAGTAAAATTAGGGCAGGAACAACAGCCTGGGAGTAGAGTGAAGGGAAGGATGGAAGCAACCATCAAAGATCAATCACCGCCATTCCGGGTAACATAGAGGTCTTCATGGGGTCTGATGGGGGCGGGAGGTGTAATGAGCAGTGGAATGGAGTGAGTGTGATTCCCAAGGAGTCATATGAATGAATGTCTGAAAACAAATCAAGAAGAATGTGAACCAGACTGGTCAGGAGCCATTCAGCCAACCTGAGTGGTGGCTTTGGGCAGGTTCACTTAAGTGTTCAGGGTGGGTGTGGATCAGAGGTGGAGGTGAAAGTGATCTAATCAGGCATGCAAGAAATGCAGGCACAAGGGACGCAGACAATCTAGATGTCCTTTGAGGGTGTGGCAGCACTGTTGAGAGAGCTCCTGTCTCTAGTTTTCAACTGGGAGAAGCTAAGATTATCCCCAAACTTTTCAAGCTCAAAGAGAGAAGATAATCAAGACCATATGCTTGACTAAGGTCTGACAGTCCCTGGCTGATTCCAGGAAAGGAGGTGAAAGTCTGGGGCAGATTGGGGGGTGAATAATGTAAATAATTGAAGATTCAGGGTCCATTCATTTAACACAAAGTTATTAAACGCCTACTATTGCCAAGCACTGCACCATGTTCTAAGGCTTCAGTTGTTGACAAAAGAGAAATGGTTCCTCTGATGTGGAGTTTACAAGTGAAAAACAATTTTAAATACAGAATGAAAAGTCCTGTGCTGGTGGTGGTCCAAGGCTTGATGGAAACACAAGAAGGGTCTCTAGTCTAATCTTGGGAGTTAAAGAATATTAACATGAAGTGACACCTAAGCTGAGACCTGGGGATAATGAGCCGTTTAGCAGATAAAAGGGTGAGTGGGGTGTTAGAGAGAAAAGAAGACGCGTTTTTTAGCGTGCGGAAGCTACACTTTTCGTACAATGGAGAACTGAAAGTTATCCAGTTTTATTGATGGGGATGTATTCAGATACCTGGCTGGAGAGATACTCAAAGGCCAGTTAATGAGGTTCTTTCTAAGGATGTTAAAGAGGACGTTTATCTGTGCATCCCAGCCCAGTCCAATGTGTTCAAACTTAGGGTACAGAAGGTAGAAAGCACACCTTGCACTGTTTTAAGACACCTTGAGTTTTAGCGTGGAGAAGGGCTGGTTTAGATCGTGGCTCTGCCATGTACAGGGTGAAAGTAGGTGATTACTCATACTCCCCGAGCCTCAATTTTCCCTTCTGTGAATGGGGATTCTTTTTCAACATTGCATGGTTATTTTTAGAATTAGAGTGCTTCTCACGTGGAAAGAGAAGCTGTCCATTTGGGGAGGAACATTTAGTAAATGGAAATAATGATTCATTCAGATTTCGTGTACTGTTCTTAATATCTCACAACACCATTTGAATTCTTGATGTTCTCAGTAAGAAAGTACAATGGATACAGCACTGATACAGAAGACAGATTTAAAGCCTCCTCTCCAATATGCCACTAACGATGTGAGCTGAGGCCCAGAGTAAAGCGGTTTCCTATCTATTAAACGGGGGCAATAACACTTGATTCCTCACTTCCAGGCATGTTGTAAAGTTTAATTAGATGTTATCCATAAAGTACTATGAACTTCTAAGAGAAAGACAGCATATAAATACAAGTTACAGAGGTCTCATTATTCATCTTTCTTCTCTGATTTATCTATAAGCCAGTCTCCTGTAACTCAGAACCTTGGCATTTTGTCCCCAGATATTCCTGATCTTTCTTACGGGTAGAGTCAGACTCTTGTTCTTTTTCTCCATCTCTAAATGTCTGCTGCTTTGAATTTCACTCAGCCTCCCCCGGTCACTCATTTATTACATCATGGAATGGATTGCCTTCACTCACCTGATGTACTTTGGTTGGATGATGTTTTAAACCACGGAGACAGCTTGATCTTCCTTAGCACTCTCTTGAACTTTCAGCTTTCAGGTTTAATAGGCACCAGTGCGATTCTAATCAAGGCAAGGCAGATTATTGATTATTTGGCCCTATCGTGTATGCACAACCCTCTAAATCTCTTAGATTCCCTTGGTTTAAAAGTAATTGATGAGTCATTAGGACTGAGACAGTGCCCTTCTAAACTGAAGACAAATTTCTAACTTGTTCAGATCACTTGTGGCTTAGTGCCTTAAGACTGTCATTGCTGCCCAGTTTTATTTTTCATATATTATTAAACAAGACAGATGTTATCACCTGCTTTTTTTCTGTGAGTGGGATTTCCACGTATAGAACTAAAAGCGATGTAGTCTTATAGAACTGATAAAACCTGCAAATAGGTTCCAGCTCTTTTCCTCCTCAAATGAAATTCATTGTTTTTGCACAAACTGCAAAACAGGAACAAATGTTATTAATGCTTAATGGGGGATTTTGAATTTTAATGAAAATCGACAGTTGAGTTTTTCAAGGTTGAACTCAGGTATTAATTTCTCTGGTATTTTCAGTGTTTACAACAGATACCGCCGTATGTCACAGACCACAAGTATATTGGCTAAATATTTTACCGGGAGTGGGAAGGGATCAAACAATTTCAGTGTATCCTGGGAAGTTCAAAAAAAATCACTCAATCACTATTTGAATGTGATTTCTACCAAAATTTAGCTGGGGCACAACAAATATGGTCTAATTCTGGAGATCAGGATAGATGGATGGGTTCAAGGAGAGGCTTGCAAGAGTTGGCAATTGTATCCATAATATTGAACTTTTGAAGAAAAAACGATCTAAACAAAAAAGTCAAAATGCTAAGATTTTACAAGTGGCAAATGCATGGCTATTCATTGTACTATTTTTATTCTTGTCTAGAGGTTTGAAATAAAAATATAGTTTTGCAATAACAGCACTACTTACAACACTTGTAATTTTGAAAGGAATAGAATTATACATGTAAATTGGTTTCCACCTTTATGGAAGCTTCAGGGCTCTAGTCAAGGACCTTGCAAGTGTTCTTTGCTGGTAGGATGTTATTGATGAAAAGCTGACACTGAATGTGGAAATGGAAACCTTCGCTTGGTTTTGAGAGTGCCATTTATGAGCTAGTTTTAAAATTCTTTACAACTAAAAGCAGAAATTTACATTTGTCCTTGTTACTCTTCATCTTAAGGACCCACAAATCTAACCTACTGAGGTAGTTCTTTTAGAAGCGTTTATTGTTTTTATAAAATCAATACACAGATAAGTTTTAAAAATAAGCAGTATAGAAAAAAAAGAAAGCAAGAAATTGCTGAAAATGCCACCCTCCAGAAATAGATGCATTATTCATCCACATTTTCATATGCAAATTGAAATAGAAAGGTAAATGAATGTTTAAGTGGAAAAGAACAATTTCATTAACAGTTAATACTAAACATATTTTCATTTTAAAATATATTAAATTTAAGATTATTGTAACAGAAAAAAATCTACTGTGTGGAAACTGAAGGAGTTGTTAAACTTCGGATAAGTGAGTCTTTTCCACAAGAGATATTAATTCTATGCTAATACTCTAGCTGAAAAAGTAGATTGTGGACTTCGGGTTCTGGTCCCGCATGTTAGGAGTTTAGAAGTCCTCTCCATCCTAACAACAAGTAAAAAACTGAACTAACTGAAAAATCAACAACACTTCTTAGATCTGTCAGAGAAGTCACAGAGCAAACCATAGCCCCCCAAATTGAAGAGACATACAGGCAAAAACAGAGAACCACAACTTTTGGGAGCAAAAACCCAGAGACCAGAAACTTCTGTGGGAAGCAGTACTGGGGTAGAAAACCCAAAGATGTGATTGACAGATTCCTGGAGGCTCCGTGTGAACAAGTCTGAGAGATAAAAACTCCAGGAGGACCACGTCAGAGTGTGCCTCACACTTTTGTGAGTTTTACTTCTAGGAGTTCTACCAGTTTTTCACAGTGAAGATCAGAGAAAAATCCCCTCTGGTTTCCCACAGCCAGGAAGAGAAAAAGTGACCCTTTTGAAACACACCAGAGCATTGTGTTCTCAACAAGACCTGCCCTCAGGAGAAACTGTTTTACCAGAGCCTAACCTATCTGGGTTTTATCAGAGCCTAACCAACCTAGAGGAAGTGAAATTCCTAATTCCAGCCGCCTCTAGCCATCCTGTCTCACCTAAGGAGATGGAAAAATAAGAAATGCTTGTGAAATTTGCAGCCCAGGGACAGAGGCACACTAAACACTGAGACCCAAACATAAGACTATAAACACTTCTCCTCCCCCCCATCTTACCACCACATTACTAAAGGTCCATTTACTGCAGTT
Organism: Kogia breviceps; assembly: GCF_026419965.1. Lineage (NCBI taxonomy): Eukaryota > Metazoa > Chordata > Mammalia > Artiodactyla > Physeteridae > Kogia > Kogia breviceps. The sequence continues at coordinate 84,370,284 of NC_081317.1, forward strand.
TCTTTTACCTAATACATCATGTCTGCCTATCGACAAAAAATTACAAGGCATACCAAAAGGCAAAAACACAGTTTGAAGGGACAGAGAACATCAGAACCAGGCCAAGATCTGGTAGTGATGTTGGAGTTTTCAGATCGTGAATATAAAGCAATTATGATTAATATGCTAAGGGCTCCAATGGAAAAAGTAGACAACATGTAAGAACAGATGGGTAACATAAGCAAAGGGGTGGAAATTCTAAGAAAGAATCAAAAAGAAATGCTAGAGGTCAAAAACACTGGGACAGAAATGAAGAATGATTTTGATTGGCTTATTTGTAGTCTGGACATGACTGAGGGGGAAAAAAAATCTGTGAGCTTGAGAATATGTCAATAGAAACTTCTAAAACTAAATAACACAGAGAAAAAAAAGACTGGGGAAAAAATGGAACAGATATCCAAGAACTGTGAGACAATGCCAAAAGGTATGATATATATGGAAATATCAGGAGGAGAAGAAAGAGGGAAAGGAACAGAAGAAATATTTGAAGCAATAATGAGTGAGAATTTTTCCCAAATTAAAGTCAGATAACCATACCATGGATCCAAGAAGCTCAGAGAACACCACATAAGATAAATCCCCCCCACCGAAAAAAACACACACAAAAAATCAAACAAAAAGACTACATCTATGCATATCAATTTTAAACTTCAGAAAATCAAAGATAAATTAAAAATCCTGAAAGAAGACAGAAGAAAACAAAAACAACTTACCTATAGAAGAATCCAGATAAGAATATATCTGACTTCTCCTCAGAAAATCTACAAGCAAGATGAGAGTGGAGTGAAATATCTAAATTCTTAAGAGAGAAAAACCCACCTAGAATTCTGTACCCTGTGAAATTACTCTTCAAAGTGAAGAATTAAAGACTTTCTCAGACAAACAAAAATTGAGGAAATTTGTTGCCAGTAGAACTTCCTTGAAAGAAATGTTAAAAGAAGTTCTTCAGAGAGAAGGAAAATGATGTAGGTTAAAAACTTGGATCTACATAAAGACATGAAAAGCATTGGATAAAATGAAGGTAAAATAAAAACTTTTATTTATCTTTTTCTTAACCTAACTAGTAGGTTTATTCAAAATAATAATAGCAACAATGTATTCAATTTTATATCCTTTTTATGGCATACTTCTGTATGCCATATACTTATATATTAGTATACTTATATACTTATATATATTAGTTATATATATATATAACTTATATATATTATATATTAGTATACTTATATATTAGTGAAATAAATGACAGTAATGATACAGGGGATGGAAGGGAAGAATTTGAAATATTTTGTTATTATAAGGTACTGGCACTTCTGTGAAATGGTATAGTGTTATTTGAAAGGGAACTTGGATTAGTTGTAAAAGTATATTGCAAAATGTACAGAATAGCCAACTCAATATTGAAGAAGAACAAAATCAGAGGACAGACACAACCTGACTTCAAGAATTACTACAAAGCTACAGTTTTAAAATGTGTACTATTGGTTAAATATATATATATATTGGCAAATAGATCAGTGAAATAGGATATATAGCCCGGAAACAGACCCACATAGATATAGTTGGCTGATCTTTGAGAAAAGAGCACTGTGAAAAAAAATGTCAAGAGAATGAGAAGACAAGCCACAAACTGGGAGAAAATAGTGGCAAAAGACACATCTGATAAAGGACTGTTATCCAAAGTGTACAAAGAATTCTTAGATTTCAGCCATAAGGAAATGAACAGTCTGATTAAAAAATGGGCAAAAGACCTGAACAGATGCCTCACCAAAGAAGATATATAGGTGGTAAATAAGCATATTTAAAGATGCTCAACATAGTTTGTCATTAGGAAATTGCAGTTAAATAGCAATGAAGTATACCTATGAAAATGCCCCGAATCCAAGACACTGACAACACCAAATACTGGTGAGGATGTGGAATAGCAGGAATTCTCATTCATTGTTGATGGGAATGTAAAATGGTACAACTACTTTGGAAGACAGTTTGGCAGTTTCTTACAAAACTAAACATTCTTACTGTAGGATTTAGTAATCATGCATCTTTACATTACTCAAACGAGTGGAAAACTATGTCCACACAAAAACCTGCACATGGATGCTTATAGAAGCTTTATCCATAAATGCCAAAACTCGAAAGCAACCAAGATGCCCTTCATTAGGTGAATGGATAAACTGTGATATATCTAGACAATGGAATATTATTCAGCACTAAAAAGAAATGAGCTATCACACCATGAAAAGACATGTAGGAATATAAATGCATATTATTTAAGTGTTAAAGATTGAATATAATATGTTTCCCTAAAGTTCATATTTGAAATCCTAACTCCCAAGGTGATGGTATTAGGAGGTGGAGCCTTTAGGAGGTGATTAAGTCATGAGGGTGGAGTCCTCCTGAATGGGATTAGTGCCCTTATAAAAGAGGCCCAAGAGACACCTAGCCTCCTTCCCCCACTTGAGTTTACAGGGAAAAGGCAGCTGTCTATGGATCAAGAAATGAGTTCTCACCAAACACCAGATTTCTAGACACCTGGATCTTGGACTTCCCAGCCTCCAGAACTGTGAGAAATAAATATTTGTTGTTTATAAGCCACCCATTTTAGGGTATTGTTGTTGTTATAGCAGTGCAAACAGACCAAGACATTAAGTAAAAGAAAATAATCTGAAAAGGCTACATACTGTATGATTCCAACTATATGACATTCTGGAAAAGGCAACACTATGAAGACAATAAAAAGATCAGTGGTTACCAGGGACTTGGGCAGAGAGAAAGGGAGGAATAGTGAAGCATAAAAAAATTTTAGGGCAGTGACACTATTCTGTACGATACTATAATCGTGGATACATATCACTATACATTTGTCAAAACAGTAGAATATATAACACAAAGAGTGAACTCTAAGGTAAACCATGGACTTTGGGTGATACTGATGTGTCTGTTTAGGTTCATCCATTGAAACAAGTGTACTACTCTGGTGAGGGCTGTTGATAGTTGGAGAGGTTACGTTTGTGTCAGGGCAGGAGGTATATGCGCTGGTCTTTTCCTTCCTTCAGACTTCAGCTGAAGCACCAGCTCTTTCCGGATCTTGAGTCTGCTGGTTTTCAGGCTGGGACCACACAATCAGCTCTCCTGGATCTCTAGCTGGCTGGCTGACACCTTGGGGCTTGTCAGCCTCCATAATTGTGTGAGCCAATGCCTTAAAATAAACTATTCATATATAATGTACATCGTATTGATTCTGTTTCTCTGGAGAGCCCTAATACAATTTCTTTTTAATAAAAGATGTGTCATGGCACAGATACTAGCCACTCAAAACCTAACTTTTTAGAAAACATTTGTTTAACCTCATCTAAATGAACCTTAATTCTAATGTCACAGATACAGGATATACAGCTCTGAAATTCAGAAAAGCAGTCTGGGCTAGAGACTGTAAATCACCAGTCAAAAGTTCCAGCATCCACATTTTCCCTCTTTGAAGAACAATGTTTACCACCTCCATTCCACAAATTCTCAAATGTTCAAGTCATCTACAATTTTGTCTGCCCCATAACATATAATTCAACTGGGCTTGGAAGTCTGAAACTCAGTTAGCATGTCCAGGTGCTTCCTTAGTCTACTCTTCTATTTAATACTTTAATTTCCTCTTTGAAATGCTTTATCTATCCTCCTCAGTTTGAAAATTATTCTCCCTCAGGAGAAGACAGAAGCAAAATCATGTTTTGAAAAACACATGGGTTTTGAAGATAGAGCGTCAAAACTTCAGGCCCTAGAACTACCGTTAACTCCTTGTGTGATCTTCAGCAACTTATGTGGCCTTTCTGACATGCAGGTTCCCTATGACAAAGTTGCATCTAATAATATTCAGCAGCACGATGTTTAATCAGAACAACATTGCAATGAGCAGAAAGACACCAACAGACAAGAGAGTCAAGTTCCTTTAATGTTTCTGAAGAGTAAACACAATTGACTTAACACAGATGACTTCACAGGTCAGAAGAGAGAGCATCAGTCCCTTTGGATAGGCAAACTTCCCTGATCTTCAAAACCCCATAAAGACACCCTACCACCAAGATATCTCCTGAACATTGTGAAGATACTTTCAAGTTCTTAATGAAGTTTTCTTTGCCATTTCCACCCTTTTTTCTTTTCTTTTCTTTTCTATCTTCTCTATGCCTTCCATCCACTAGGTGCAAGTAACTAGTACCACCCATAACACATTACTGCAAGAATAAGTCCAGGGGAATTCTGCCTCTCAGGGTCAATTTCCCAACTAGGCATCCACTCTCAGGTTAAGGCTTTAGGTCTGCTGAAATTTATTGCTGTACTTTCTACTCTTGGAGATGCTATGAGGATGCATATGTTCTCAGAAAATTCAAAAGTACTCAGAAAATAAAACTTACCTCTCCAAAATATTAACGTCACCATGTACCCTGTTTTCTGATCAGTTAAGATTTTGGTTGCAAGTGACAGCAAAATTTGACCCAATTCAAACAGTCTTTAATAATAAAGAGTATTTATTATCTCACAAAACTTAAAATTCCAGAGGTAATTCTGGCTGTAAGAGAGAAATGATCAGAAATTCACTAGATCCATTTTTTTCTCTTTCCTTTCTGTCTTTTATGGTTTTCCATTCAACTTCAAGGCTCTGCCCACTATGATTTTTTTTTTTTTTTAATGGCTAGAACAGTTCAAGACTTCACACTGTTTTAACACCAACTCATCTAAGAGAAAGAGAGTGTCCGATGGCTCTCACATATGTCCTGGAATCCATACTTTCTCACTGGCCCTAACTGGGTCAGATCTCTATCCCTGAACTAAACTTTGGTAGTAAGAGGGAGGGGATAAATTGACTGGATTAAGTGAATCAGGCCCCAAACCTCCTGCATGAGAGTGGATTAAACAAAGGAAAATTAGGGTACTATTGAAAAGAGATACAGGGAATAAATGTGAGGGAGACAACAAATGAATGTCCACTACATGGTTTTATTTTTTTCTCCAAATAAAATGGTTAAAGTAATTCTTGACTCTAGCTTCAACCTTCATGATGCCTTTCTTATAGGCATGCTGTTCTCTTGTATTTCCCTTTTGGTTATCTGGCCCTCCTCTTTTGTCTATTGTTTATATTGAAAGCTGAATCTACTGGATAATTTTTATGCCCCCTTGTTGATTTCTGTAATTGCTTCCCCCTTCCCTTTCTTAGTGGGTTAATCAGGATTATGTGAATTACATTTTAGAATTACATCATCTCTTATTTGTGTTTTTCTGTATATTTCTCCAAATAACTATATTGTCATTGGGGGAGGTATAACAAGCATATCAGCTGGCTCCACCTCTCCTTCTATCAATATATTATACTTTGTAGAGATGGGGCATACGTGTGAATGTATCATGGGAATAAGGTTAGAGGAAACGTGGTATTTTCTTTTTGCTAAAGGAATAAAATTTACTTAGCAGTCTTTACAGGGGTCAGATAAAAAAAACATCTGATTCCTAACCATCAGCCTAGAAATCGTTCTCCAGTTTGCTTCCCAGGCCCACCTCTCCTCTGATCAGAGTTTTCTATCTGTGAAAGAAAGACACTTTTGTGGTGGTGAGAAAAAAACCCTCAGGCTGATTGGCTGATTATATGCCATTTTGTTTTATCCATACTTCATTAGCCCAGGTAATTGAAGTTGACTCCATTTTCCTCTCCTATTGAGGCTCTTCATTCTCTCTCTCTCTCTCTTTTTCACACACACACACACACACACCATCCCTCTCACAATCTACCTCTTTCATCTAAAAGTACGAGATATTTTAAATATTCCTTTTAGCCAGGAATCACTTGACAACTCTTAATGCAGTGCGTTGGGGATGCAGAAAAAGGTGGCCAATGAAATTTTGGTTCAACTGAAATTTTTGTGGGTCTTAAGGAACTAAATTATGTGCATGTCTGTTCATCAAGGGTACTTTCATTATTTTTTTAATTGCTACAACTTAAAATCTTTAAAAACTAAGTAGTGAGTTATTTCTATAAAGAAGCTAAAGGCAAGATTTGAACAATCATCTTTTCTGTATATGTGTTCAAGATATTAGGAATATAACCTTTAAAATTGTGAATCACTGTGTGGTACATATGAAACATATAATACTGTACATCAACTATACCTCAGTAAAAAAAAAAATCAGGAATATATCTTACATCATCAGTCCCCACCCTTACCCCACTCCACAAAATACCCTGAAGTTTCTGAGATATATATCTGATATTTGTTTCCATGACATATTTAACCATATATTATGATGTTTCTCACAGACTTTGAAATTCACTAAAAACAACTATGAAATATATGTGTGTACCTTCCTCCTCAAGTTTTGGTATAAATTTTCTTAAGATAACTTCAACCAGGATCTCATTTATCTCCTAATAAGAGATTCCGTTTTCACAACTGAGTTCTTATCATTAAATACCACTTTTTATTAAATTAGCACTTACTTTAGCTCAATAGATACCTTATAGTAACAAAATAAAACACTTTGCCGGTTCTTTTTATCATGACTGAGGCCACTTGGCCATATTCATTGTGCAGGTGCCAAACATGTGATTGCAACAGGAGGTTTGGTTCCAAGCCAATAGTTAACTGAGTCTTCTAAGAAACGACAAATATTAGCCCTTAACCTAATATACAAATATATAGCAAATTATTTCATTGATACTTTACTTTAAAAATATAAGTGATTGAATGACACCGCTAGGAATCTCTATTTGAAGCCCTATAAAGCTGTTTAATTGTTTCCAGATAAAATGCTTTAAGATAGCGTAATCTTACTGGATTGCATTTCCAGTAAAAAAAAAAAAAATAAGTGTTGCCTTTGTTGCTTTTATTTTTTAAATAAAGTATTTTTAAAATTTATTTATCTATTTTTGGCAGTGTTGGGTCTTTGTTGCTGCACACGAGCTTTCTCTAGTTGCAGCGAGCAGGGGCTACTCTTCGTTGCGGTGTGCGGGCTTCTCATTGCAGTGGCTTCTCTTGGTGCAGAGCACGGGCCCTAGGCACGCGGGCTTCAATAGTTGTGGCACACGGGCTCAGTAATTGTGGCTTGTGGGCTCTAGAGTGCAGGCTCAGTAGTTGTGGCACATGGGCTTAGTTGCTTTGCGGCATGTGGGATCTTCCCGGACCAGGGCTTGAACCCGCGTCTGTTGCATTGGCAGGTGGATTCTTAACCACTGTGCCACCAGGGAAGTCCACCTTTGTTGCTTTTTACCATAAGTGTTTTCGAAAGGCTCTTCAGAAATAGAAAGGAGTTGTATTCTGAGGGAGCCCATGAGACCTACCACATAATAATGGAACCAAGACAGCGAAACTGGCTGATAAGATCAGCTGTCAGGGAACTGGAACTCAGTGACAAGTCCCAAAGCCAAACTCCAGAAGATTTAAAAGGTAACCAGGAATGCCACATATGGGGGAAACAGAGTAACATTTTCAAATCACAAAGCCATGGGCTAACTCATCAGACACAGATAAGGATGGGTTAATCAAAGAACATGGAAGAACAGAAAATTCAAATAGAGCCACTTTGGAAGAGTGAGCTTCACCACTCCCTTACATATGTGCATTGTGCTTCATTGGCTACTTCTTGAGCTTCAATTTTATATAATTAATTTGAAGAGCTTACTATGTATTATATAACTTGTTGCTAAGGGAAGTATCACAAGTAAGTTTAAGATATTTAAAGATTGAGAAGCAGTTTGGGGTCAGTTCTCTCCTTCCCTCACCAAAAAAACAACCAAAAATTTATAGAATGTATCATCCATAGAAAGCCCAACCATCTCATGACCCCTTGTGAGCATAATTTCATGTTAAGAAAGCCTTAGTCCAGCATCCAAAATATTTGAAAAATAATGTAAATTTTTATTGCCACCATTCATTAAAAGTGCCTAAGAGGGAATGCATCCAGAAAAACTTTATAAATACTCTTTCCTATCCTGTCAACTCTTTCTACATGTGGCAGCTTCTGCAAAGTCCTGGCTCTTCTCCGATATAGCATCTCTTGTATCCTCCCTGATCTGTCTCTGGTGCAGCCTCTTTAATATGTGGCTCATTTTAACCTATCTGATTTCTTTCGAGTCCCCCATCCCTCCTTTACCAAGATTCTTTAGAGCAAAATAATGCATAAGAACTCACAGAGCAAGTAAAAAATTCTTCTTGCTGTTTTCCAAGATGGTTTGTTGAGGTTGGGGAGAGGTTGTAACTTGTAACCTCTTTCTTTCATCCTGTCTCACCAATGGCAGATAGGGTCTTTTCTTTTAAAGTAAGTTTGTTAAGTAGCAAGAGTATAAAGGGAAACTAAGGCTTTACTTTTGATTTACAGAATGCAGGCAAAGCTTTCATTTGAAAGACAGCAAAGCCCAAAATCCTGGACCATGTACATACACCAAAGAGACTTTGAATCCAACTTTACAAATACAAATTGAAAAAACAGTCAAGTCAAGCTCAGAGATAAACCAGGGTTAGGCTTCACAGTAACTCAGAGCAGATCTAAATGTGTATATTTCCTTTAGGAACTTGATTTTTTGACGTTAACAATTTTTTATCTTTCATGATAAATATTTTTATTTGAATTAACAGTTATCAAGTGGGCAGACTTTCTCATTTATCTCAGTGTTACCTGTGCTTAAAATATGGCTGTTTGGACCACAGACTCCTAACTAGGTCCAACTACTGGCAGAACATTGTAAATTTCAGGTAAAGAAAGAAGAATCAGAGTCACTTAAGTGACAAGTCATCCCCAAATCTGATAAAATACGTGCAAGAGTATGATAAGAATATTTGAAAGTTAACAAACTTTCACAGGGATCACTTATTTTGTATGTCTAGCAGTGATGTTTCTTCTTTATTTCACTCATCACAACACCCTTCCTTAAATCAAATCACTATCCATCATTGTCCATAGTGACTCACATGGTGTCTGTTAACAAGGCATGTATGTCTAAAGTAGACAGGCAGAATGGAATCAGGGGTCATGATAATGAAGGCAAGAGTTTCCCATAGAAGAAAAATGTAAAAAAATTAAAAATGGGCGTGGAAGGCACATAATGAGAAGTGTTGTTATCTGATTGGTGTTTAATCAGCAAACCCAAGAGAAGACATGAAAAGTATAGGCAAGAATTAGTGAAGGTCTATGGCCAAGAGCAAGTTGATTGTGCAGACCATAGGAGGGGCAAGGTATGAGCAGATTACCAGCATCAAAGTCAGGAGCAAAGGAGGTAGTGAAATTACAGTAACTATATCTATCTTTTGTTCTGGTATATTAATTTTGCCTAGCCCAGTACCTGGAGTATAGTGGGTCCTCAGTAACTGCCAGTTCATTTTTCCTTCCTCTTTCTTATTCTGGATTTATTTCTATGCTTAAAAAATGATCACTGATAATACATATGCATCAATTTGCTGCCTAGCCAAAAGTAGATATGGTTCAAGTTACAAATTCCAAAAATTAAATTATAGTTCTGCCAGCGCTGTGTAACGGCTTAGATTAGCCTCATGTACTCTGTCCAGTGAAATCTTCATCTTTCAATGTGGGTAATGGCTGCATAGAACTGTACATAACACAGTGCTTACAGCATGACTTTTAAACTAGAGTAGATAATCTTCTCTCTTCCCTCTTCAAACAGATATGGTGACTGGGACACATGAGACTACCCACCCACATCAACTGATAAAGGGAAGGAGATAGGTGATGGAAATAAGATGGATAAACTAGTGTGGCCAAGGTAGACTATACCTGACCCCGTCCCAAAAGCCTACCCTCTGACACTATAGCTATTTCCACAAGCAAATATTTTGGAGTTATCTTCTACCTTGGCTATAATCACCTGTTTCTGTTTAATTCTAGCTGTTTAAAACAACAGATATTTATTATGACATAGTTTCAGTGCATCAGGAATTTGGGAGAGGCTTATCTAGGTATTCTGGCTCAGGGACCTTCTTAAGGTTGCAGACAAGCTGTCAGCTGGGGCCGAAATCATCTGAAGGCTTACCTGGGGCTGGGAGATCTGCTTCTAATATGGTCACTCACCTGGCTGTCGGCAAAAGGCCTCACTTCCCCTCTAGCTTTTAAAAGGAAGGTTCATTTCCTGGTCCTCTTCCTAGGACTGCTTGAGCATACTCTCAAAATGGTAGCTGATTTTCCCCAGAGAGACTGATGGAGAGAGAGAGAGAGAAAGAGAGAGAGAGGTAGCACACAAGGTAGAGGATGCAGTGCCTTTTATGACCTAGTCTCTGAAGTCACATATTACTCTGCCATACTCTCTTTGTTAGAAGCATGTCACTAAGTCAAACCCTCACTTAAGAAGAAAAGAATCGGGTTCCACATTAAATTGGGGAAATAGTCAAAAATTTTATGGATATATTTTTAAACCACCAAACCTACAAAGAAGCATGAGTCTTCCTACCCTAAAGTAATTCCTGATTCTGTGCCTTATACACATGGTCCAAGATTTCATCAAAGATAGAATTATAATACAGAATACAAGACAATATGGTAACTACAAGAATTTTTTTTTATGGTAAGGCTGGCATCACAAGTCAGTAGGAAAAAAAGGATTATTTTAAATTATGTTATTATAAATATGTTGACTACATTATATGTACAATTTATTGAACTTTTGTTTTCTTAATACTTTTTGGAGTAAGAGCTAGAGCATATAGTCACATTTTTTTCTCAAAGCAGCATTGCATATCTTGTATTTTCTCTGTAATAAGTGTGAAGAAGCTTACACTTCCCTTTTTACAGTGCTTTTCACAGCAACATCAATTGACCTACATTTGGCATTCTTGGTAATGACCATGTTCCAGAGATTGCAAATTTAGTACAAAGGAAGATGGGGTGGAAAAAGGCAAAAGGTGAAAGAGGCATTTTACACTTTTTTAAGAGCGCCAGAAAATACCAGGTTGTACAGAAAGGGAAAGGAAAGAAAACCCGGGAGGGTCTAGAAGGACAGTCACACAGAGGAGGTCCCTGGCAACAAGAGAACACCAACCACCAGAGACAGGAGAGAATGGCCTAAAGCCGTTGGGAGCACTGACAAGAGAAATTGGTGAAGGTAGAACAACAGAGATAAAATTTGCATTTAGAATCTAAATTAAGTATGTGAGTGAAAGAAATAGACATTCAAATTCAAACACTTCTCAGGATAAGACAGTAGAAGCCGTCAGTTCTCTGACTGTTCTGAGAAGATGTCATAGAAGAGGTGGGGTTTGGAAAACTAAGATACTGAAGATATTGTTAGAAAGTACAGATTGGAGTCAAGCGTGGATGGACATCAAAATTGCCCACATAACTTGGGGCTGTCTCCAAAATTACTGTATGTGAAACAAACTTGGAAAGTTGAGCCCTAGAGATGAGTTAGTTTTGAAAGAACCACTTCCAAGTTCTCAGGCTTACTAACATTGAAATAGTAAAGAGGTTGCAGTGCTATTACGTCCTTCAAGAACTTTAGCAATAACTGTTGGGACTTCAAAATCTGTTCATAGAGTTCTGTAAGGCAAAGGGAGTTCACCCTGTGTGTACAAGTCACTAAAGAAGAAGAGAACCAGGCCAATGACTGTTTCTCTTCTGATCTAAGACACTATGTATTCATCATAAGATGCATCATTATTTTATGTAGTACCAATGCTGGCCATTAAATTTTAACACAACCTTTTTTCTCACTTAAGAAAATGTTATGCTTATTTAGACAGAAATTTTGTCACCATATTATTCCCGGTGACTTAAAGAGAATTAACGATTCTGAATTTTTAAAAGTACTCTACTGCTCTCTCCAATATTTTCTTCAAGGACACCACCCACTTTGTAAGTTTTGACACCAGAGCTTTTTTAACTCAATTAAATCATGTGATGCTGGAAGCTAAGCCGTTTCTGTTCAAAGTCAGCAAGTTGTTTCTGATCATTTAATGCCTTATGAATAATCCCGCACAATACATGAACCAGTCACATATGGTCCTCATTGCTTTGAAACTTCTTACGTCTATTCCAAAGGATTTGGCAATTTCTCCTGTCTTTAGTTGCATTGCTTAGTGCATGATACACAGTCTTTTCCATGTGTGTAAGTGCTTCATCTGCTAGGAGGCATATTCCTTGCTTAGGTCACATAATGCACATAGGTGTTTCTCTTGCTAAATAATATGAAATCTAAGTCCCTCTTCCAATAAAAAAATATTGTCTTCTGTTTGGTTTTCACATATGAATTTTTACTAACTCCTTTCCAATGCACAGAGTATAATCTTCAGGACATCTTAAATTGTACAAATTCAACATATGTAATATTAGCAATGCACAAAATGTAATTGAGGTGACAGCAATAGAAACAGCTATGACCACATTAGTGCATGTACTTATAACTATTTCATGACTGCTGTTTGCTAACATTGACTGCAGGACAGATATCAATTTCAGAGGTGAAATTCAAAATGAGTACATCTTCTAGCTAAAGAAATAAAATTTTTCATGAAAGAATGTGAAATTTTTCATGTTGGAAATTCTGTAACATTAGCTACTTTGGGAACAGTATTCTTGAGGTGAGAGAGGAGAAGTTATTCAACTTGCTTGAATAAATGGATTATATTATAATGTCGTAACTATTAAAATTCAATAACAATAAATAAGAAGAGTCAATAAAACAGTGTGGAGAGCCTCCAGAAAGACTTTGGCATATGTTCAAGTTATGTACATGGTAAAGATGGAATCATGAGGGAAGAGTAGAAGACAAGTTGATACAGAACCATTTTTAAAAGGTAATATTTTTTAATGTTTTCAGTAGTTATACTGTATTGCAGGTAATTTTGATTTATTTCTGATACTTTTCTATGTCTTCCAAGATTCCTACAGTAAGTATTCATTATTTTTATAATGAGGATGTGGCAAAAAGGGGAGCACTTTGGTCACATAATAAGAAGGCAAAAGCAATGCATTCTTATCAGATAATGTAATAGGTAAAAGGCACATAACACAGATATTACGATAATTATGATTTATAGCTGCTTCCTGTGCTTGAAAGAATGAAGATATTATCACTCTTGCTTCGGATTGTGAAGCATAAAAAGACAGTATTTCATTGGTAAGCAAAGAATTCATTTAAATATATAATTTGATGAGTTTACATAATTGCTATGCGCTTTTGGACTTTAATAGCATTATTTCATAATGTAAGGTCTTGAAATGACAATTAGCAGCCTATCATATGCTAATCCAAGACTCTTTCATTATCTAAGGTTTAAAGAAGCACCCAAATAGAAAAAAAGAAAATGCATTGTCCATCAGAGGAGTTTAGATATTTACTTTCAATTCATACAGACAGTCTGACATGTAATTATAGATAATTTAAAAATAAACCAAATCCTTCTGGTACCAGAATTGGGAATACGCCACTAGATAACACAGAACTGGAATGCTCATACCAAATACAAGCAAGTTTTCTCTAAGATGGATTAGAAAATAAACTTGTCATCTTAAGGGGACGGCTTTTCTACCCCGCTCCTCCAAGGTACTTCAACTCTGATTACCTTCTCTGGCTGGGATGAAGGCAAGATTCAGCCTACCTACTCATTAAATTGGGAGATATTTTGAACAGCCTGCCACTTTTGTCAGCTTGTTGGGAGAGACAAAATTTCTTTCACTTTTTACTAGATCACTGACACACAGAGAGAATTCAGAACGTCTCCCCAGAGGCTGGAGGTCGAATGCTTAGGTGGATTTTTGCTCTTCTACCTAACTCTGAAAAACAATATTTTTTTCTAAGTGGGTGGAAAGCTGAACGAACAATTCATCTTACTTTGATTGATGGATTTATCAATAGTCATACAGAGGTTATGTAAGTAACGCAGCTCCCCCAATTGTGTTATTAAATGACAAGTACTGGGGAGAAAAAAAAATCACTTTTAGCAAATATAAAACTTTAAAACTGTTTCAATTTCAGGGAAATTGAGTGGTTGTTTACCTATGCCTCATGCTGCAACATTTAACATACTTCTTTTATCCAAACTATACAATGTTAAAGTGATGTCTGTCTGACTGAATGTGTTTAAGTGTCAAAAGATTCCCCCAAATATATCTCATTTGAAACCACTATCGGGGTGGCAGGAACAATGGCATCAATTACAGAAATGTTACTGACAACAAAAACATTCAATTCACCAACAAAGGTCAGCAGTAAACCTCTTTAAAATATGTACAGCTCATAAAAGTAATGGGTTTGCTACTGTGATCGAAACAGATGTTCATAAAATCATCATTTAAACATGAAACACTGTAAAATAAATGAAGATGAGATTAATTGAGCAAGTTAATTCTAAAGCTGAATGGGGGAGAAAATTAACACTAAAGCATACTTTTCAACGTAAGATGAGTTGCATGGTGAAGACAAGAATATTGTAGTGAGTTAAACTCGAGAGCCAATGAAAGGTTTTGTGTAAGGAGTGACTTGAATATGGCATAGACATTTACCTTTTTACTGTCTTATTATAGCAAATGACTTTGTATTCTCTGATTATGTCAATATATAAAACATTAAAAATAGAGATGTTCGGTCAGTTTCTTTTCTTCATCAGTTGGAAATGAGAGAGTTTCATCTCAACTAACTGAACTCCAGTTTTGCTAAAATACCCACGAAAAAGAAAAAAAATACTAGAACTGTTAACAATGATTACTTGCAAAAGCCAAGATTGGGGGTACAAAGGTAGCAGTAGAACCAAAGCTGGAGTTTTCTAGAACACTTAGGGAGTATTTAAGAATTTCTTTCCCAAGCAGGTGCGAGCAATTATCCAAGCCTCATAAACATGTGCCTGTAGCCCAGCTCTCTCTTTTTGAGTTTTCTTTCTACAAATCAAGGGATGCTGCAGAAGGGTCGTTTCTGGGGCAGAAAGGCCGTGCCCGCTGCTTTACATATCCACACACAAAGCACAGCCCTGAACCCGCAGACATTTCCCTTTATGCTCCTGGGTGTGAAGTAAATCTTGAAGGACTTCTTCAGTGTGTTCTCACCACTGGTAAGCGGCAGGAGGAATTTGGGTGGCCTGGCTATGTATGGGCCTCGTGCTGTTGGCTGCAGTCTTTCTTGTAGACACTGATGAAGGGCATGAGGTCAGCACTGGCTTTAAATCTTCATAAAATAAAGACAACTGTGACTGAAGTTTGGTTTGGCCTGCTCACGTAAGAGAAACGCGGCCAGAAGTGTTTTGTACAAACTTTCTGTCCCCACAAAGCAGACAAAGAAGTTAGCACTGGACTGGGGCAAAAGGACTTGGCCCCAAAGGGAAGTTTCTGAAAGTTATTCTCAATGAAAAATTGATTTATACTCAAATAATCCTTTCAGTGACCACACTAAGAATGGCTCCTCCAAAGACTGTAAAGCTAGCTCCTACCATGACAGTAGTTTTAGCTGGGGTCTTTCTTTATGATTTTTGACATAATTCACCATATAGCTCAACTTGGCCAAATACATTGGCACAGATATAATCCCTCAAACAATTAAGATGCTCCTCTTTAAACAAAAGCCAGGTCTAAAGCCTCCAATAATTAACTATGTTGGACTTCTTCTTGAGTTCTTCTGTGTTTTACTGACTCATTTCTTCATCCATATTTTGACCATAAACTTGATCTCATTGAAACTGAACAAAAATACCAAACTGATCATTTTTCAATGTAACAATTTAAGTCGATATAACTAGTTGATGTCAGTTAACAGCATGTATTGATCTAGTACTATGAGTATAGCATTATGATAAATGATGGGGTGGATTGCTTGGAAGAAAGAAAACAAAAAGGAAGGAAGCACACTGTATTCATCTTACCCTCAGGAAGCCTACCATATAACTGGAAGAAAATAAATAAATGAACTGAAACTTGTTTCTTTTTTAACAAAATATGTTATTTTTAATATTAGAAAACATTTTTTCTGGTATTAGAAGTAATATAGGTTCATTATACCTGTATTATCCAACAATTCAGAACACTCAGAAATACAAAGAGGGCTTCCCTGGTGGCGCAGTGGTTGAGAGTCCACCCGCCGATGCAGGGGACGTGGGTTCGTGCCCCGGTCCGGGAAGATCCCACATGCCGCGGAGCGGCTGGGCCTGTGAGCCATGGCCGCTGAGCCTGCGCGTCTGGAGCCTGTGCTCTGCAACGGGAGAGGGCACAACAGTGAGAGACCCATGTACCGCAAAAAAAAAAAAAAAAAAAATACAGAGAAAAAATTTTTTAATTACCCGTAACACTCAGAAAAAAAACAGTGTTAATATTCTTAAATAAACTTTTTTTAAAAAATAGTATTAGATGTACAGAAAAATTGTGAAGATGATACAGAGTTCTCATATTTTCTACACTCAGTTTCCCTTATTATTAACATCTTACATTAGTATAGTATATTTGTGATAATTAATGAACTAATATTGATACATTATTATCAAATAAAGTCCATAATTTATTCAGATTTTTCTTTTCATTTTTGCCTACTACTTTCTCCAGTAGAGCCCTTAGCATATTAATTCTAATAAATTTAAGGTCCCTGTGTGATAATTCTAATACCTGCGTCATATCTGAGTTTGGTTCTGATGCTTTCTTTACCTCTTCAGACTGTTTTTTTCTTACCATTTGGTATGCCTTGAAATATTTTGTTGAAAGCCAGACATTTTGTATTGGGTAATAGGAACTGAGGTAAATATGCCTTTAGATTGTAGCTTGTAGATCCCAGAGTCTTTACATGCCTCCTGTATCCTTGTTTTTGTCTCCCCTCTTAACTTTGGGCTTCCCTAAATATTCCTCCTCAGAGAGTCTGTGTCTTGCAGCTTTGTCAGCTGTAATCCACTATTTTTAGATTGGAGCCCAGTTGGTGTCCTGGTAAGATGTCAGGGAGGGGAAGTGTTCTATTCTATAATCTTATGATTGAATCTCAGTTTTTTAGTATGCCTCTTTCTCTAGTCCATGACCTTCCCAAATGTTTCTTGTGTGGGATAGCTTTTTTCTTTTAACCTACCTTGGGTGAAATAAGAAGTCTAGAGAATGCAGAGTAGGAGGACGTCTCTTCTCCAAGCTGGAATAAAGCTCTGGTAAAGCCTTTTTCCCAGGAGTGTAAGGCTCTCTTATAGAGAAACCTCTGGGTATATTTCACAATGATTACTTATAAAAAACATAATTTTGACTCACCTCTGATGTTTCTTTGACATAGATTCCTAGAAGTAGAATTTCTAAATCAAAGAATAGTCTTAAATTTGTTATTCGTGTTGCTGAAATCCCTTTCATGAGAATTGTACCAATTAATCCTCTCAGTCTCAGGGGGTTACAATAGTGTCCTTTCTAACTTGAATATATATACATACCATATTATATATACATAAGTATATATACTTATGTATATATGATATACATACCATATATATATATACATACATACCATACATACCATATATACATACCATATCTTCTTTATCCATTCATCTGTCGATGGACATTTGGGTTGCTTCCAGGTCTCGGATATTGTAAATAGTGCTGCAGTGAACATTGGGCTGCATGTATGTTTTTGAATTATAATTTTCTCTGTATATATGCCCAGGAGTGGGATTGCAGGATAATATGATAACTCTATTTTTAGTTTTGTAAGGAACCCCCATACTGTTCTCCATAGATAAAAAATCTTTGTATACCCTCTGACATCTGGTTGCAAAATTTTTTTATAGTTTGCCTATTGTTTAATAATCTCATTTATGATGTATTTTGGATATACATAAGTTTTATATTTTATGTAGTCAAAAATATTTTCTGTTTTTTCTCTTATGCTTAGAAATGCCTATATACTGACTAGTATCAGATTGTCACTACTGTTTTTTCTCATTGTCTAATAGCTCTATTTCTACATTTAACTTTTACTATGTCTGGAACTTATTTTGGTGTCACATGTGGTGTAGGGATATAATTTTTTTTCCAAATTGTTAACCAACTTCTTGAACATTGGTTTTAAATATACTTCCTTTCTCCTCTGATTTGAAATGGTGCCATTTAAATACACTAGATTTTTTTGTATAAATTTTGTTTCTATAATATCTCTTCAGTTCTGTGGATCTATCTGTTTGTTCTTACACAGTACCCACTGCTTTAATTAACTATATAGTGATTTTTAACAGCTGCAATCCTGTTCTATTTCTGAATTCTTACCTGTTTATTTTTCTACGTTAATTTTAAAATAACTTTGACAGTTTTCTAGCCCCCAAGAAAGTCATTTTTAATGGGATTACATTCTTAAAATAAACTGGGGACAATTGGGAACTTGTGAAATATTGAACATTTCCATCCAGGAACATGAAATGTTCCTTTTATTAGACTTCTCTTTAATGTCCATCAGAAAAGTTTTTTGGTTTTCTTCATTGCTGGTTCCACATAGTTCTTCTTGGATTTATTACTAAGTGGTTTATATTTGTATTGTTTTGAAAGCCTAGAATGTAATTTTTATATGTTCCATAGTCATTTCAAAACTATGTGTTCTTCTGTTACAAAGTAGAAGATTAAATATATATCTATTAAATCAATCCTTTGAGTTATATTTCTCAAATTCTCTGTATCTTATCTTTTACCTATATGATATGGTTCAAGAACAACTTTGTAACAATTTCAGGTCTAATATTTACAATCATGTGTGTCACCTAGTTGCTCTAAAACAGGTATTGAGTGAGAATAGGTCTTAGAGATCTGGACCCTGGCTGCAATTAGTATCATCTAAATAGCTTTTTAAAAATATAAATGTCTGATCACCCATGCCACAGTGATTTAAAAAGAACTTCTACAAGTGAGGCCTGAGATTTAGTATTTTTTTTTAAAGGTCCCCCAAGCAATTCTAATGGAACCAGAGTTGCAAACTACCATCCTAAATAATTATCATACTCATGTAAAGTTTACTAAATAATTCAATAGCCAATCACATTAAGAAGTGGGTAAAATGATATCTGGACACTCAAGAAATTAACATATTAAGCTACCAGCAAGGTAGCCTGTGAATCTGAAAGGAAAACACTGAACATTGGAAATCTGAGTTTTAATCCTGAGTCTCTAACAGGCTCTACAATTAACTTGAGTAGCTATTTTGTTACTCTCCTCTGTGCCTTATTTTTCTCTCTTGTAGTATAAGTCAGATGAAGTAATTATCTCTAGAAGAAAGTTTAAGCTCAACCATTAAAAATGTTTCCATAAGAACAAGTCAAAAAACAAACAAATCAGGGATTAGATGCATTAAATGTATAATGTAAACGCATAAATAAAAATAATTATATTGGGAAGGGATGCTCAAAACTTTTTTACTTATTTGATACATGATTTTGAAAGAATGCTTAGACGCAACTGTTACAAAACTGGTCATGCATCCTTGAACAAGTTACTTAACTTCTTTGAATTCCTAACTGTAAAATAGGAATAATAACAGAAACTTTCTTGCATGCTTCATTGCAATAACAGAATCTTCTGTTCTCATCTGGCCTTCCTGTTCCAAATCTTTCTGCTATACTGTTAACTCAATTATTTTTCTAGAACTCAGTCTAACAACCATTCTGCTTAAAACACACACCTGTTCATGCACACACATGTGCACACACACACACAGAGATCAGATTCCCCACCCCACCCCCCAAAGCAAACTTGGTAGCTAATCCAGCAGTTAGGACTATTCATGAACTGGATCTTCCACACCTTCCCCGGTTATTTTGTCTCTACTCCTTGACACAACCCAGTGTCCCATTGGCAGTAGACTCTGTCCCTTCTTCAGTGTACCAAGCATTTTCATATCTCCTTATTTATCTCTTTTGGGAATTCCTTTCCTCTGCTTTCTTTTACCCCTAACGAAATCCCACTGCTTGAGCTTGTTGATTGCCTAATGTCCCTAGAGCATGTCTGGTAGAAGTAGGAATAGAAAAATCAGAACGTGTTTGGGATGTCTTGGAAGACATCAATACTTGCCAACTGTGCCTAGACAAATGATGAGTTCTCATGAGACTTTGAGAAAATCACCAAGCCTTAAACCATCCAGGTTGACATAATCACTACCCAGTGGGCTTGACATTTACTATGACAGCCAAGGAAAGCTAGGATTAAGATAAAGGTAGGTGACAGGAAGAAACACAAGGCAGGGAAGAGGAAACACTGTCTCTATTAAAATGGAAGGATTAGTGGGTAGGTTTTGAATTGCTGTGTGATCATCTGCAAGTCAGTCAGTAGTTCTTGGTCTCTTTCACCTGTAAAATCAAGGGAGCTGAAGTAGAAAATATATGAGATCCCTGTTTTAACATTTGATCATTCTCTTTACAAAGAGCCAAAAGTTATAACATGTCAGTTTACATTTGTGTTGTTCAACTTTAATCTACTGTGTGTGTGTTTAACACTGGAATCAAAGGGGTGATATGGTACATCCTTCACACTTTAGACATTGGAAAATCTCTACACTGATCTAAATGGAATGGGTGCCATTTAAATATCTGAATAAAGATAAAGCAATTATCTTTATTTTTTTCTCTCTCCCAGTGAAGAGAGAACCACAATAAATAGTTATTCCAGGTGTTACATTATCCTGAATCATTTTTCACATCTTCTCTATTGCCCAGGAGGACTGAGGTTTGAATTACAATTAGATTCCTTTATTGTAAGGGTATACAGGTGTTTCTTGGTTTACACAGCATTTGTGTTGCTCTGAAAATGTTGTCTGAAAATTACATGTCTGTAAATTAAATCATTTTCAATAAACCAGAAGCTCTCACTCCTCAAAGGAAACCTGTGATGAATTGCTTTGTGAAGTAAGGAAACTTGGTAGGATAAATAGACAGATACACATTAACATCTGAACACTGAGCTTCTTAAAATTTAGAACATTTAGAAATGTATATGTAAGTATAAATGATATAAACAAAAATTTCATATAAATATAAATATATATAATTTATTATGAAAGCCAAAACAGTTCAAATGCAAATAGTCATCTAACACTACATTTGCTGTCCAGTATGGAAGCCATGAGCCACTATGGCTAGTCTGAATTACAAGGTATTATAAGTGTAACACAAATTTTGGAAGATTTAATGTCAAAAAAGGTAAAATATCTCATTAACAATTTTTATACTGATTACATCCTGAAATTATATTTTTTAATATCTTAGGTTAATAAAATATGCTATTAAAATTAATTTTATCTATTTATTTTTTAATGTGGCTACTAGAAAAATTTTAATTACATATATGGCTCACATTGCATTTCTATGGGCAATGCTGATTTTTTTTTTAACATCTTTATTGGAGTATAATTGGTTTACAATGGTGTGTTAGTTTCTGCTTTACAACAAAGTGAATCAGCTATATGTATACATATATCCCCATATCTCCGTCTCCCTCCCACCTTCCCTATCCCACCCCCCTAGGTGGTCACAAAGCACCCAGCTGATCTCCCTCTGCTATGCGGCTGCTTCCCACTAGCTACCTATTTTAAATTTGGTAGTGTATATATGTCCATGCCACTCTCTCACTTTGTCCAAGGTTCCCTTTCCCCCTCCCCATATCCTCAAGTCCATGCTCTAGTAGATCTGTGTTTTACTCCTGTCCTACCCCTAGGCTCTTCATGACATTTTTTTTTTCTTAGATTCCATATATATGTGTTAGCATACGATATTTGTTTTTCTCCTTCTGACTTACTTCACTCTGTATGACAGACTCCAGGTCCATCCACCTCACTACAAATAACTCAATTTCATTTCTTTTTATGGCTGAGTAATATTCCATTGTATATATGTGCCACATCTTCTTTATCCATTCATCTGTTGATGGACACTTAGGTTGCTTCCATGTCCTGGCTATAGTAAATAGAGCTGCAATGAATATTTTGGTACATGATTCTTTTTGAATTATGGTTTTCTCAGGGTATATGCCCAGTAGTGGGATTGAGGGGTCATATGGTAGTTCTATTTTTAGTTTTTTAAGGAACCTCCATAGTGGCTGTATCAATTTACATTCCCACCAATAGTGCAAGAGTGTTCCCTTTTCTCCACACCCTCTCCAGCATTTATTGTTTCTAGATTTTTTGATGATGGCCATTCTGACCAGTGTGAGGTGATATCTCATTGTAGTTTTGATTTGCATTTCTCTAATGATTAATGATGTTGAGCATTCTTTCATGTGTTTGTTGGCAATCTGTATATCTTCTTTGGAGAAATGTCTATTTAGGTCTTCTGCCCATTTTTAGAGTGGGTTGTTTGTTTTTTTGTTATTGAGCTGTAAGAGTTGCTTGTAAATTTTAGAGATTAATCCTTTGTCAGTTGCTTCATTTGCAACTATTTTCTCCCATTCTGAGGGTTGTCTTTTGGTCTTGTTTATGGTATCCTTTGCTGTGCAAAAGCTTTTAAGTTTCATTAGGTCCCATTTGTTTATTTTTGTTTTTATTTCCATTTCTCTAGGAGGTGGGTCAAAAAGGATCTTGCTGTGATTTATGTCATAGAGTGTTCTGCCTATGTTTTCCTCTAAGAGTATGATAGTGTCTGGCCTTACATGTAGGTCTTTAACCCATTTTTAGTTTATTTTTGTGTATGGTGTTAGGGAGTGTTCTAATTTCATACTTTTACATGTAGCTGTCCAGTTTTCCCAGCACCACTTATTGAAGAGGCTGTCTTTTCTCCACTGTATATTCTTGCCTCCTTTATCAAAGATAAGGTGACCATATGTGCACGGGCAATGCTGATTTAAAAGCCTTAAATATGGAGTTTTACCTGGCATAATGCATGTATGGGACCTCTATACCTACATTTATCACAAGTACAGGAAAATGGAAATTATGGACTCTGAGTGATTTATTTTCTTATTTTAGTCGAACTTGTTTTTCCTTTTTCAAAGTAAACATCTAATTTGGAATGGATTCCCCTGATGACACTTCTCCAAAAATTTTATATGTGAATATGATTAAAAAAGTATTGTCAGTGATGTTGAAAGCCTTTCTTCATTAAAAGATTTTCTAGATGCTCTCTACATGAGCTTTATATAGCCTGCTTAGAAAAGAAAGTGCTTGAGGTAGCAGAATGTAAAAAAAACAACAAATAAAATGCAAATATGGGAAGTACAGAAGTGGCTTCAGTTATCAGGCAACACTTTGCTGCTTGTAAGTCAGAAGTATACACTCTGTGTATTAAATTAGTGATTGAACACCTAGAAGTGGACTCCTAATCTGGCTTAAATAATGACTTCCTTTCATTAAAAAACAAACAAACAAACAAACAAGAAAACTTCCTTGATATGTTTGTTTTGAGCCTCTTGCTTAAAGAAAGTCAGGCTTGGGCTTCCCTGGTGGCCCAGGGGTTAAGAATCCGCCTGCCAATGCAGGGGACACGAGTTCGAGCCCTGGTCTGGGAAGATCCCACATGCCTCAGAGCAACCAAGCCCGTGCACCACAGCTACTGAGCCTTCACTCTAGAGCCGGAGAGCCACAGCAACTGAAGCCCACGTGCCTAGAGCCCATGTTCTGCAACAAGAGAAGCCACTGCAATGAGAAGCCCACGCACAGCAACAAAGAGTAGCCTCCTCTTGCTGCACCTAGAGAAAGCTCGCGAGCAGCAGCGAAGACCAAACACAGCCACAAATAAACAAATAAATAAATGTAAAAATCAAATAAAATTTAAAGAAAGAAAGACAGGCTTTACTCAGACATATAAATTATTCACAGATATTAATATTCTTTTGTGTAAAACTTTTGAAGTGGGACATGTAATAATATGTGGAGCTAAAATTTTTAAATCCCTGACTTTTTTTTCCACAATGTTTTAGATCTGCAACTAATTAAAAATAAGACCTGTCTGTGGAGATTCGAGTTCACAGTAAAACTGTCCCAATGGCAAAGACCTTTCACATTTTGGAAGACATAACTTTGTTTTTCTCTTTCCCTGTTGTTTCCTTTAATGACTGGTAATAAAACAGAAGGAAATACATTTTAGCCCTAAGACACATCTGGAAATGATATTTCAAATAATCCTCCCATAGGTACTCCAGAATGGAGTTTAAGCACCCCAGTGACCTACTTCCCTTAACTCTGGAAACTCTCTAGTTGAAATGAGAAGAATATTGACATTGCAATTTCCTTGGGGCTTGAGGAAAATAAATACACATTCCTCTCCTTTAAAACTCAGCAGTAGTTATACCCTTGTTCATAACACTGCTATTCACAATAGCCAAAAGGTAGAAGCAATCGAAGTGTCCATCAATGGATGAATGGATAAACAAAATGTGGTATATACATATAATGAAATATTATGCAGACTTAAAAGCAAAGGAAATCCTACAATATGTGCCAACATGGATGAACCTTGAGAACATTACGCGTAATGAAATTAACCAGTCACAAAAAAGACAAATAAGGTATGATTCAGCTTATGTAATGTATCAAGAATAGTCAAATTCACAGGGACAGAAAGTAGAAGCGTGGTTGCCAGGGGTTGGTTGGAGGAGGAAATTATTGTTTAATGGGTATAGGGTTTCAGTTTTGCACGATGAAAAGTTCTGGAGATTGGTTATACAACAATGTGAACATATTGAACACTATTGAACTGCACAGTTAGAGATAGTTAAGGTGGTAAATTTTACGTTATATTATAAGTTATTTATGTTTCTGTTTATTTAATTATATTACAATTTAAAATGTTTTTAAACTCTTTAAATCAGCTGTAATGCCCTCTTTAATTCAACTGTTTGTCTGATTGAGTCAATGATATTTACGCTCCTCAGAAGACATCAAAAATCCACTTTGGCAGGGAAGTTCATCGAGTATTCAGTGTTGGAACCAAAAGGCCCCAGAGACAGCTGACCCCCACCCCTCGTTGTACAGGAGGGTAAGATGAGTGAGGTCCAGGGAGGCAAAATGGCTTTGACCTAAGACCACAAAGTTAATTGGCAGTTCAACCAGAGCAAAAATTAAGTTCATTCACATCACAATGCTCCGTTTTCTTACACATATGTGATCCAGCAAACTTTCCTGAAAAAAACATGTCATTTTGAAACTTTTTTAAAATGAAAAACCAGCTTAGGTGTTAATCACTGCCAAGGTCTTGTTTTCATCAATTGATTGCCTGCCCCGAAGTTCTTTAGCAAATGTGAAGAGTGAAATGTAGAAATGATGAGGTATCATCAGTATAAAAGTTCCCTGAATATCTAGACTTCAGCAGTGCAGGTTTCATGGTTTTGATCTTTGACACTAATGCCAGTTGCTGCTGAATCATTTTTTCAGAGAGCATCAAAACTGTAAGTTGGCCTATGGTGAGGTCCATATGACGAGCGTGTTTAGAAGGCTAAAATTTTAGACTTGTGATTAACCAAAATTATTTGAACAGAATACCTACCTAAAGAGATTGAGACAAAATATAAAGAAAAAGATAAAGAGAAGGGGCATACATGAATAGAACTTTGTCCTCCTTACTTAGAAACTTCAGATTATGCATTCCTACACTAAAGTGTCTAATACACCCCTATTGCATTCCTCATCTAGCCCTTCAGAAAGCCAGGCCGCCTACAAACACAATTTTTAAAAATAGTTCCTCTTCCCTTGTTGAGGACTAAAATGATTCCCAAAGTTCACAACCAGTTCTATCCATAACAGCCACATCCTTTCTCTAATCCAAACAAGCTGTGATTTCTGAAAACACATTCAACATGGCTTTTGCTTTTAACTTGGTCAATCTCTTGGGCACAATATCTCAAAAATAATGTTATTATTTTTGCTCCCAGTTACTGTCACTACAACTCTTTAGAACCGCAGCTCCCTACCTCTTAACCGAGGTGACTTGATCATGCTTCAGCAAACTCAAAGGGCACAGTAGAATATTTTAAATTGTTAAGAGAACATAGCAATACTTAGTCACAGGAAACTTGGACACCATGCAAACTACTAGTTCCAGGGAGTTGATAGTTTCAATGTTAGATCACACTAAACTTCTTTGATGATATCCTACCTTTGGGTAGCTGGGTTATTAAGCTGTTGCTGTGATATAAAACAAGCATTGTGAAAATCAAATGTGGACCAAGAAATGAGGGTGGCAGTGTCCAATTTCATTCCAAGTTTGAGAATCTGGGCAGTGAACAACAGGTACACTCACTCTATTAGTAAGTAACTCTGGTTACCAAAGAATAAAATTAAAATAGTATGTTTTCTTTCAATATTTTTTTCAGATGGTTACCAAGTTGTAAGGACAAAAATGGATATTGAGTTGTTTGGGCCAAAGTAGTTAATAAAAAATTGCTGAGGGTTTTTTGGCCTAGGGACACCATGAAAAAATTACTGAGACAGTAGGGTCACCATGAACTGACAAAATTGGGGCACTTCTGCTCTAGGAGATCCTAGAGTTGATCTTGCAGTGATTTAGAGTGGTTTGAGTCCCCACAAAGAACTGCTTTGGACGACCTGTGCCAGATTATTGTTGCCCCAGCACACCTTCTGACGATGACGAGGAGAAATTCTATTACCAAAAAAAGCTGGACAACAGCAGAGAATGAGAAGCTACTAAGAAATACCACTGCTAAGCTATTGAATATGGCTTCCAACCAGAAACTTAAATAGATTCTTTGTTTAAATGATGATTCTAAAGCATATTGAAGACACCGCCATCAGTAGCTCTACTTCCTGGAATCATATACTAAGAAATTCACATTCTATTTTACAGTAAACAAAGTACAGGAGCCCTAAACAAATTTCCTTTTAGCCTTGACATTCCTGACCCTGCCAAAATGCAATCACTAATGAACACCAGTGGGGCACCTGCAACAATCATCTCTTACTGAGATGCATTTCCAGTTAGGTACCTCCAGGTAAGAACTTTCATTAGCTTGCACATTTTCCTGGAGATCTAGCTCTGAGGATTCCAAGTGTGACTACAATGTCATGAAGAATTTGGTGGAAAGAAGTCATGTATGGATTTCACTTGTCACTATCAAAGAAAAAACAAGTAATTTCTGATACTATGAAGAATTTTCTTGATTATAAGACAGACTCAAATGCTTAAAATGCCCCTAACTTGATTTAAAAGTCCTGTTACAATCACAGTTCTGTAGCCTTTGGTTGCAATACATCGGCCACCAGCAGTGATCATTTTTCACCATCTTCAGATTTTGGCTTTCTTTCCACTTATGTCTTTTACCAGAAGCCACCTCAACTGTCTTTGGAAAAAAAAAAGTGGAGTGATACATTCCAATAAAAAATGGTGGTGATGCTTATTTGGATTTCCTTGAAGCAGATTTGTCCACAACACTGATTTCTCATCATTCAACATGTTTCTCCATGTTCAGCAATAGTAGCGATTCCTGCCAAATGGGACAACTTTTTGAAACTTTAATTATCTTCATCCATAATTAGCTAATGACCAGCAGACACACAAGAATGTATCCTAGATGCTCTTTTGCCTGTATCTAGTCTTCATTCATTTTACCCTAAGAGATTTTCTTTGTTAAAAGCCATGTGGCTGGCACAGACAGCCTGCATGTGTTATCTCCATCTTTATCAGCATCAGGACATTTCCGTTGGGGTGACTTGACAGTAACAGAATCTTCAGGAGTATCTATGCTACTGCCATCTGGCATTAATTTTTCAGCCACAGTCCCCGAGGTTTCATGAGTGTCTCAACATGAAGGAAGTAATAAGTCTCTGGCCACTGCAATTGCTAAAGTGAGTGACCAGAACTTTCTATGCCTACTAATGTAAGGCAGAGATAATCTTGAAAAAGATGCTGTCTCCTTAATAGTCAAAAGACAATAAGATTCAACTGAGACTTTGCTTTATGTTTATAGGATAATATCCAAAGGCAAAGGACCTGAGTGCAGTCCTAGCCCCTGATTAGTAGCAGCAAAAGCTGGACTGAGCCACAGATATCCTTGGCCTCAGTTTCCTTGTGTGTAAAATGCAAATGATCTTAACATCCAAGTCACAAAATGGTTAGGAACTAAATTTGAAAGTGATATTCAAATATGAGCTGTTCTAATTACCTAAGGGGAAACCGGTATTTTGAACTCAACAGGGTTGGGTAATCTATTGGATTTTAGTATGTGTATTGTGTTTGTGTCTGTATTTTTTAATTGTGAGTAATAACTAGTATAACTGTGATATTCAAAAGAATTCTTGCAGTAGAAAAGTGCCTCTGTTGAAGAGATTCTTGTTTCACCACTTAATACAACAGTGAAGTACCCATTTCCTTAAAAAGGCACCTGTTTAGCACTGGTAATATCTAACATAAAACTAGTGTTTAGATTATTTTATAAACCTCATCCTTTTTATGAAGCTTTTAGTAATGACAGTGTTATAACTCCATAATCATCTTTCCTCTTAACCCTTGAAATTTTGACTTTTGGAAAATCCCAGTTTCAATTTCAACTTTTAATTTTATCTTTTTTTCTCAAAAGCTGAGAGATTTTTTTTCCGCAGCTTTTTATTTTTTTCCTTGGTTGTTTTTAACATGGTTTTGTGGGTACAACATTCTGAAATTTGCTTACTTAATGGAAATTAGTGAACAAACGAAAAGAGGGAGGCATTCCAAGTGCTCAACAATGTCCTTTTCCATTTGCCTTCATATTATACATCATGCAGGGACAGCACAGTTGCTTAAACAATTTCGGTAGAAAAGGCACAATACTTTTTCTTTTTTTTTTATTAAGTTGACTTAAGATTGACTCAATCTGAGGCCTGCTTTGGATGCCACAGCTGACCATTCTGTTCCTGTCAGCATCTTGCAAAAAGGGGCGCTTTTCCTACTTGTCAGTTAATGCAAATCACTTGAATTACATTTTCTTCCCTTATTGCTGATGCTTGCCTGGCAGATGCAAAGATACTGATAAGCACTGATCTCCCACAGTTGAATGAGACGGAGATGCTTCTGTACTCTTGACATCATTTTGGGCCCATTTTACCTTCTGATTTACTTTTGAGAAATGGTCCCTCTTTTATCCCCACTCTGTGGTAGTTGTTTAATTTTATTTTGCTTTTCAATCATAAAGATTTGCATCATAACACCTTTATTGACCAAACGCTAAACAATTATTTAAGATGCCCACCTAGCTTGAGATACTGCTCAGGTAGCCAGCTTGTCTCAGTTTGCTTGGTACTGTCTTGATTTTAGCACTGAAAGATCAGCATCCCAAGATCCCAGGGAAACCAAAATAGTTGGTCATCCTAGCAGTACTGAACAGTGATTAATTTGGCCTAAATTTAGATTCTCTTAACTTTCTCTGCTATCTCTTTCCAAACAAAGCTCTTTTTATGGATACGAGCTCTGTATACAAACAAGTTCAACTTGTTTCATAGTGATTTAGAGTCAGAGAACTCTTTGCAAGTCTGCCCTTCATTTATAAAACACTCTCTTTTTCCTAATTCCCAGCATCTTATTTTTATCTGTTTTCTTGTTGCTTTCACCTGTAAGCATTGAAGGATTTTATGAGTTGTGAGCTCTTGAACTCTGTTTAATGAATTAATTGATTGATTTTAACCTAAGCAGTTAGTTCAGTTATAGGAAAAATAATAAATAATGCAATTTAAAATATGAACTGTGGACTCATCTCATAGTAGAATTACGGGCAACTTTATTTTCTTCTTTTCTAAATCACACTGTTGCATGTATTACTTTCACAGAATAAAATCTTTTTATTTATTTTATTTATTTATTTTTGATTGTTATAAAGAATATATTTATTAGGGTATTACATGTATAAATACACATTTATTTGGTTATAAATCCTACAAACAATAGGGTTTTTGGCAAGGAAATGTGAGTGCACTTTTCTTTTTCTTTTTTTTTTAATTGAGGTATAGTTGTTTTACGATGTTGTGTTAGTTTCTACTGTACAGCAAAGTGGAGTTCACTGTGCTATACAGCAGGTTTTCATTAGTTATCTATTTTATACATATTAGTGTATATATGTCAATACCAATACAAAATCTTTTTTAAATAACTTTAAAATTAGGTTTTAAAATACTTTCAATTAAACAAAATTTATAATGTTCACCAAAATCCATTCCTAAGACCTCACTATTTCTAGTTAGGGCTGCCCATGGTAATATACATAGAAAATTACCTAGATCTTCTGTCCACAAAGATATCGTGCCAGAAAAAAAAAAGACACTAATCAGGGTCCAAGAAATTGAGAATTGTGAAGCAGGTCAGCCATGTAATAAGCTGACAAGGTCAGTTGAAGAATGAATGAAATTCTGGAACAGCTTTGCCAGAGGCAAAATGGAATTTGGAAGGGGGAAAAGAGGGTGTTAGGAAAATAATCTTAGAATATTTTTTATTGAACCAGGGAAAATTTCATCCATTCATTTACTCATTCATTCACTTGAAAATATTTATTGAATACCTTCTATGTGCCAATGTTTATGTCAATGAACCAAAGGTATTAAAAAACCATTACCCTTACAGAACTTATATTCTAGTGTGGTAGTGACAGTAGAGAGCAAATATAATAAGTACATATATTTTTTAAAGTGAAAAGTGCTAGGGAAAAAATAGAGTAGGCTTAGGGGCATCAGGAATGCAAGGCAGTGTGGGTAAAAGAAGGATTATAATATTAAATTGTGAGCAGAGAAGGATGCAACTAGTAAAAGTTCTTAAAAGGAACCAAGCTTTACCTAGAGGAAACAGTGAATGAAAACACTGACTTTGCAAAAATGCATTGTGATTCAGAATGCTATTTGACATCTGACCTTAAACTTGGTAGGACAAAGGGGGGGACAGTGGGTTAATGTCAACCGAATCCTGCCCAGTTGGGGCCTCTTTACCTTCAGATGTGTCTGTTCCTATTTGTCTTTACTACAGATGAGATCAGCAAGGCAGTGGTGCTAATAGTTTCCAGGATAGTTCCACTAGGAAACTATAGAAAGATTATTTTGTGTAGATAAGCATCCCCTATCAAAATTTTTCTGCTGTGATCTAGGGTAAGTTGTAACCCATTACGTTACATATTCCCTAATGCAGCAAACAGGAGAGATTTCTATTTTTATTATTATTTTTTCTGATATCAAATGCTACTGAAAAAGTTTTAGTACTTCAATTAATGCTTGACTTTATGGTGTATGTGAATACATTTGTGTGCTGTATAAGTGAATGACAGAATTTAAAAGATTTTAAACTTCATAGATAAATAAAGCCATTAAGCCAATGATAACAAGAAAGCCCTTTAGGGGGGAAAAGTTATGTTGCCTGGAACCTAGCATTCTATAATATATTTAACTTATATATCCTTTTTTTAAAATTCAGTCTTGAACTGAGTAAAACTCAATTCTGCAAAAAAAGTGCAGAAAGGATACATATAAATGCAATGAATGAATGAAGTGGAGATGAATATAATCGTGAATGCAAACCCTCATGCATTATGAAAACTTAGTCATATATCCACTGTTGCCTTTTATTAAGAAAACTAAGCTTCCCAGAGGAGAAACACTGTATAGATTGTACTGTTTAAAAATTGCTGCGTTCATTATGAGAAGCTTAATTATGGTCATCATTTACCCCCCAAATCAAAGTCTTGTCAAAGAATTCATAAAAATGAATGTTTCTCATTAAAAATTAATGAACAAGTGGCTTATTCTAAAGGTATCAAGTCTGTGGAATATCATCATTTTCCTTTCTTGTTTAAGAGAATTAATATTCACGCAAATTAGATCCAAATGACTACAGTTTAGATAGTTACTTAGTACTACAGATTATGGATTTGTTTATTACCATAGAAGCCAATTATATTTGTCAGCATAAGCTAGATTATGCTATGATAAACAAACCTTGGATTCTCAGTGGTTTCATAAAACAAAGGTTTCTTTCTTGCTAATGCAAAATGCGATGTAAGTCAGAGTACCCCTCACAGCAGCTCTCCTCTCTGCAGTGACTCAGCAAACCACGCTGCTTCCACTTTGTATCTCTATCATTTCAACCTTCTAGATCATCATGGAACAAAGAGAGGTAGAAGGTTGTGCATCAGCTCTTAAATGCTTCAGCCTGAAGTAACACACATCATTTCTGTTCATAGCCCAATGCCACATGGTTTTGACAAACACATGGACAAGTGGGGGAAGCAGATTAATATTCAGTGAATATTAATGTGCCTTCAACAGCAGTAGCAAAAGCAAAAGAAGAGATTGGTGAATAGCATATTACCTAGTAAGTACTGTTTGGATATTTTGCATAACATCGGGAGAAGGGAGAGAGCAAATATTCTAAAACACAGCCAAAAACACCTCTGTCTCTTGAAAACAACGAAGTAATGTACGAATCCATAAGTTAGTAATATAATTACCCTTGTATTCCTGTGATCAGAATGCTTCTATGATCATTGCTCACAATGCAAGAGGGATCAAACCATCAGTGCAAAAGACATTTGGTAAATCCCTCTCTTGAAGGAAAACGGAAAGAGTTACTTCTTTGAGTGTGGGGTTATAAATGGCACAGACAAAGCCCCACTCTTCAGATGTTAGTACTATTCTTTTAAGATCTGAGGAATGTTTTCTTGGCCAGATGAACAAGGGAGACAGTGCTTTGACTGAGAAGGAAAAACTCTCAGTTCTGAGTCTTGTTTGAGAATACACACAATTTAACTTCACTTTCTTCTTCATCCCTAGGCTAAAATAGCAAATAAATGAAGAACTGAGTTAATTAAATGCATATTTTAATAGCATTTATCTGGCATTGATTGACTGAGGCCACTTACAGTAAAGTGTGGAATAGTTAATACAAGTGCTGGCCGTCTCCTAGAGGAGGTGACCTCAAGGTCATGTAATTGTAGCAGTAATTTATTTAGCTTAAAATGAATGTGTTCTCAATTAGGTTGGTAGGCATTATAATAACACAAGTGGGATTTATATTTGCTTATGTCTTGGTTGTGAGGGTTTAGTTATTGGATTTGTTGGCCTATATTTAGTCCTCTAATTCATGATCCCTCCCAGTAAAGATCAGGAGGCTTGTTCAGGCTGATTAATAGGGACCCGGTCCTAACGTTGCAGGTAGTGGCCTGATCTTGCCAGAGGCAGTGGAGGAGCAGACACAGAGCACGGCTGCCAGAAGACAACATTATCTGGGGGTGTTCTGCTCATGGGAACTCTCTCTTCCCCCCAATACAGATCCACCAGCTTCTTAAGTTTGCCCCATAAATCGGTGCTTAATATGAAAATAAACCACCACTGGAGCACTTCAATATTTATTGCAGGATTTATTTTGCTGGAATTCATATTTTACACCCACATTTCTCTTCCTCTAATCAATCTGCTGGTCCTCTAAGGTGGAAAATGGTTATCCCTGGTGCTCCACTCTCAAATTTGAAAACTGAAGACAGGGGAATCATTCTTTGGGCAGACGTGGTAATGAAATTTTAAAAGTCAATGTGCAGGGGCTGATTCTTTACCAACCCTGCCCACCCAGACCTCTGTGAATTTTTCAGTCTCCGCCAGTGCGCCAAATGTGCAATGAGTAATTGTGTATGAACAAATACAATAATTATTATTGTCGTCTTCCTTTATTTATAAGCTGTCAGAGATGAGGGGTGGTCAATCACAGGGTCCAGCAGAGACTGGTCTGGAAGCAGAGGACTCAGCCAGTAGACGTGTCTGTTAGATTCATGATAGTGAAGTCTTCATGCCCCACCTTGGGAGAGCACTGGCCCTCTCAGGACAAGTGTAGCCTGCTCACAAAATGTGTATTTCTGTCCAAAACTTTAAAAAATCTAAAAAGGAAGTCTGGCACTGGTCATACTTGTGTTCCAGTTTAGACTGTCAACTTCACAACATAGTTCCTGTTGAAATCGCCCAGAGGGACTTCCCTGGTGGCACAGTGGATGAGACTCTGTGCTCCCAATGCAGGGGCCTGGGTTCGATCCCTGGTCAGGGAACTAGATCCCACATGCATGCCGCAACTAAGGAGCCCATGTGCTGCAACTAAGGAGCCGGCAAGCCACAACCAAGGAGCCCGCCTGCCACAACTAAGACCCAGCACAACCAAAAAAATAAATAAATAAAAATTTTTTAAAAAGAAACAAATCGCCCAGAGAAGTGGAAGGGCTCATTCGTTCTCCTAATGGAGACAGGTTTAGTCTCCCCTGTTACAGCCCCTGCATAAAATACAACCCATGCGCAACCTTCCTTTTCCAGAACTGAAACCAACCCCCACCTTAGCGTCTGCTCAGAGGCCATCGGCTTTGCTCTGTGGGCTTTCACCATCACAAATTTATGGTCCTTGGGAATAACAGAGGCTCTTTTTTTTTGGTCTCTTATGCAACAGATGCAAGTAAGTAATCAAACCTGTGAAACTGCTAGAGATGAAAACTGTCACCCAAGCGAGAAGGAAGGTGTATAGATGTGTTCTCCAAAGCAGAGCACTCACTACCGACTCACTTTTGTTTGATGTACATCAGTGGCTTTGCAACTCAGAAAAGCAGTCTCTTCAAGTATCTCCCAGCATATCAGTGGTGGATGTGAGGACTTTATATTTAAATGTCATATAACTGAGCCTCAATTACTATGATGCTTCTAGTCTTAGGAAACACTGTCCAATGGCAAGAAAATTGGACTGAGTATTAGGAGACCAGTGTTTAATTCCATTTCCTCTCTTCAGTCTCTGTGTGATGTCAAGGTACTTAACTTTTCTAATCTTGCTTAGTTCTGTGTGGCATAGGAATATTAACCAGAACAAAGGAAGACAAAATTTTTGGAAGACGTTGAAAAATTCTTACTTCTCAGGATTGTCCCAAGGCATAAATAATATATATAATACTCCTGAATTATACTCAGTTACTGTTTATTCCTTTTCTTCTCCTCCTCTTCTTCTTATTGATCTGATCAACAGGAAGGTTAAGAGTACTTTTTAAAAAAAAATGATGAGGACATTAAGTAGCTAAAATGAAGTTTGGGATTATTAGAGCATATCAGAGATTTTAATTTACTGTGTTCTATTCCTTTGAACATAGCACAGGTGTTCAGAGTCAGAAGAATAGCATAGATTATGTGTCAGATTGTTAATGTATCCTTTGTTTTGAAAGCTATTGATTAAGCTATGTTTTCTCAGTTATCAGACTGTGATAAAAGAAGAAGGTCATTTGCACCAACAAATATATGGTACCAGAAGCAAAGTATGGATAACTCTCTAACATTCATGCATCCATCACTCGATCATTTGTGTGTTTATTGGGCACCTCTTTTATGCCTGGCCCTCTGCTGATGGAAAGATGACTCCCAGATCATGGTCCCTCCTGTCGAGGGCATCACTCTACAGTCTGGGAGGAAGATCTCTAAATGAATATCTCCAATGCTAACTGATAAATTGGATACTAAATAGAATTTAAAGCATTAAGAGAACCCATATAAGGAGATTTTGCATGCTTGAAATAGTGATGGGAGCTTGGGTGAAAGAAAGTCTTAAAAAAGGACTGATATAACAGGTGGGACTCAATTGATAAGAGGAACAATAGCTGGACGATAGATGGGGCAAGAGGAGGGTGACCTCTTCGGTCCCGGGAACAACAAGAACAACGGAAGACAAATTTTGGAAGAAGGTGAAATCTCCTCCCCCCCGCCATACTTCACTATAACAAAGTGTCCTAAAGTTGCAAGTGTGTTCACGCTAAACACAGATGTGCAGAGGAAATGCAGATCTTACTCCCTAAAGCTGCTATGACCTTTGTGAGTAGTGAGGGGAGGAAAGCTTAACTGTTTGTTTTTTTTTTTTTTTTGTGGTATGCGGGCCTCTCACTGTTGTGGCCTCTCCCGTTGCGGAGCACAGGCTCCGGACGCGCAGGCTCAGCGGCCATGGCTCACCGGCCCAGCCGCTCCGCGGCATGTGGGATCTTCCCGGACCGGGGCACGAACCCGTATCCCCTGCATCGGCAGGCGGACTCTCAACCACTGCGCCACCAGGGAAGCCCAGCTTAACTGTTTAAAACCTGTTCCAGTCCAGTATTTCAGCAGCCTCCTTTGGTTTGACTCAGACTCTTTGTGGTAGCTGGTCAGTCCCTGATTCTCTCATTTCCTAGGCTCTGATGCAGGATTCCTTTGCTCAGCCACAGAGGTCCCTGATTTTTGATACACTGTCTCCCTCTCAAAGGGCAAATCAGACTTTTCTGTTCATCCAATAAAGCTCTAAGGGCAGGAGAGCCAGGCACAGTTCTGACCCTGTCTGTCTGTCCACTGCCTCAGTTTCTTCTCTCCCCTTCTCAGATCATCAGATTGAAGAGTGACCTCTGTCCTCCTTGTTTTCTAAGGTATATATATATATATATTCACAAGATGTAGTGGGAGAGAAGCTGACTTGCCCACCAAAGAACATAAATTGAGAAGCCAAAAATATTATATTTATTTCAAAACCACACAAATTCAACAGAGAGTTCTTGTGTGTGTGACTTCAAAGCACTTTTAAAAATTTCTATTTCAGCACTGCAGAGGGACCCAGGTCAAGACTGCATCTTGTTCACATTTCAGATAATCAGCCTATAGACACGATACTTCTACTCTCATTTCAGGTTTTTGGCTCCTGAACAATAGATGGAAACTGGTTCCTATTATATAGAAACATATCTTTCTCTTCAGCAATGATATGGGAATGCTATATAAAGTTTACACCTCCCACAATTAGGATAGCACCAAATATTTGAATCCATTTCATGCTAAAGATTTTCCCAATATCCAGTTTGTAATGCTTATGAGCCAGCTCAAATAGAAACATTGCAGAAAGACTACGACTGCAAATGCATCCTCTCAGAGAGTCATAACATTTATTTGAAATGTTTGAAAGAGAAGTATAGTGGTCCCCCCCTTATCCGCGGTTTTGCTTTTGGCAGTTTCAGTTACCCACAGTCAACTGTAGTCCAAAGATATTAAATGGGAAATTCCAGAAATAAACAATTTATAAGTTTTAAATTACGTGTTCTTCTAAGTATCATGATGAAATCTCATGTCTTCTGTCTCCATCCTGCTCTGTCCCACGCAGGATTACCAGCCATCCTCATGGTCTGCCCCTTATGGCTCTATGATCCAGGATGACTCAACACAAATGATCCTTCTTTTGATATATCGTCAGAAAGTCAATAGTAGCCTAACACTATGTCACAGTGCCTATGTCACTTCACCTCCCTTCATCTCATCATGTAGGCTTTTTATCATCACAAGAAGGGTGAATACATTACAATAAGATATTTTGATCAAGAGAGAGACCACATTCACATAACTTTTATTACAGTATATTGTTATAATTGTTCTTGTTTATTATTAGTTATTGCTGTTAATCTCTTACTGTACCTGATTTATAAATTAAACTTTATCATAGGTATGTATGTATAGGAAAAAAATGTGGTATATGTAGGGTTCAGTACTATGCGTGTTATCAGGCATCCACTGGGGGTCTTGGAACATGTCCCCCATGGATAAGGGAGGACTACTGTATCTAGAAAAGAGAAACATCAGGGCAGATACAGCTCTGAAACACATGTGCATTAAGTCTGTAAAAGAGGCTCTGATCAATGCAGTTTGTGTAGTTTTACTCTTTGAAAGTGAAGGTTTTCCCCTGAAGGTGATGGAGACTGGTCTTGTCCTGCAGCTGTTTTATAAGAGCCTGGAATACATTAAATTTTCAATTTTAGGGGCTTCCCTCGTGGCACAGTGGTTAAGAATCCACCTGCCAATGCAGGGGACGCGGGTTTGAGCCCTGGTCGGGGAAGATCCCACATGCCATGGAGCAACTAAGCCCGTGCACCACAACTACTGAGCCCTCATGCCACAACAACTGAAGACCGCATGCCTAGACCCCATGATCCGCAACAAGAGAAGCCACCGCAATGAGAAGCCCGCTCACCACAATGAACAGTAGCCCCCGCTTGCCACAACTAGAGAGAGCCCGTGTGCAGCAATGAAGACCCAACGCAGCCATAAATAAATAGATTACCAGAAAGAGTGATGTATATATATATATGTATATATATATATATATATATATATATATATATATATACATATATATATGTATATATGTATGCTTGTGCTAGGTATTTTTAAATATGAAAGTGGCTTTAATTCATGTGGTAACAGAAACATTATTAGTTAGATTTATGAGGATTAACAGAAGAAAATATCCCAGTGCTAGTCCACAACCAATTCAGGGTGAGCTTTCTGTAACCTGAGTGTGTGTATGTAGGCTTATTACTATAATCTACAGCAATGGTTGGTTCCAAGTTCCCCCATGATAACATAGATTGAATTATGCAATAAATAACTTTGGAAAGAGCTTTATCATGAAACTGAATGTGTCCAGTGGTTTTTCTATGGCTCAGACCTCTTACAAATGGTTTTCTCTGACGCAATTACTATAGCATTATAGAACTTCTATGTTTAACCTATACATATGAAGTTCACAAGATGAAAGCCCAATACTGCTAAGGTAGCAACTGCTTTCCCCATAAGGGAGACCACATGTTCCCATAAACCTTAAAGAAAAAACATAATTTTACTTTTCTCTCATGCAGTATTTCTAATGCTTAAATGTACAACATGACCCAAGCACATTTGAAGTACACTTGAAAGCTGGACAAAACTGAAAATATGCAGGGATTCGAATAGTTCTGCATGTTCATAAAGGGCTGGCCATTCATAGAACTCTGATTTTATGACTCTTAGGCATACATTTCTCTTGACTTTGAGAAAATGACTTGTAGGCTATTGTAAGGAAAGAGTTTTCATTCTGCAGACACCAGCACTAACAGATAAAGATCTAACCCCCAAAGAAAAATAACTATTATATCATAGAAGAAACCACATACCCTTCACCGAGCCACATCTGAATTATAAGAACTCCACTGAGCTCTTTGGTTGGAATGACAGTGTCACCAGCTATTTCAGTACATTTTTAATAAAAATTCTTCTACCTTGATCAATCCATGCTCTTCAATTTAGAGCTGAGATTAATTCTCCAAGACACAATATGGTACAGTATTAACACTTGAAATCATCTTATAACTGCTTGCTTTCATATTTGGCATAACTATTGTACCACCTTAGAAGCTGCTTCTATTGACCTTTAGATTAAAAATATGTTGGATTATCATGATTGACACTTTTAAAATGACTCATTCTTGCCAAACACAGCATAACAACTTTTTAACATTCCCTTTTCTTTACGAGCGCCTCGCCTTTCATTATATGAAACATGGCTGGATTCTACATGACCTCTCATTGCCTAACATGATTTTTTTCAGAGTTCATGAAGATTTACACTGGGAGCTAAATGTTTCAGTGATTGCTCTGTTGGGTTTCATTATACCAGTGTAGTTAATCAAAGCAAGTCTGGCCTTGCTACCATGATTCATTGTATGGTTTTTTGAGCTTAATCATTTACACAGAATGAATATACACATTATCACCAGGGCTGGATTTCTTTAACAGCCTGCATGACACAGTACTGTAATGCCTTTGCCGACTGCTGATTCCCAAGAACTCCATAGTTACCAGAGTTTTTTGTTAAGACATTTCAGTGATGGACTTTGGAATAGAAAAAAGCAAATAGGAAGCCCCTAGGTGGAGCTACAGAGGGCAGAGGAAATGCAGGCTGACTTATCTCCAAGTTGGGCTAACTGGGAATCCTTTCATTTGTACAAAATGTTTCTTTTCATGGTGTGTGGTCTTCACAATCATAATTAACAAGGAACCTTTCTTCACTCTCCGTTCCTAATCCCATCATAAATTATTGGCTGCTGGCATCTGGGTAGGGTTTGGCAGATCTCAGATTTTATGTATAGCCTGAGGGAATTACTGTGATTGTTGTTTTTAAACTGAAGAAGTTAATTGTGTAAGTATTAACATATGTGAACTAGGTCTAACAAGTCTAGTTTCTGTGTCTAACAAGTCAAGTCCGGTGATGTTCCCACTGACAGCTTATTCCTCAACAAAAAAGCAGATTCACATTTAACCACAACCATTGGAGTGCGGGAGCTCGCTCCTGGCTCATGGGAGTCAATTGTCAATTTCTCAGGAATTTTATAAACTGGTTGTTAAGCACAGCCAGTATTTATTATCAAAGTATATAAACTTTTAATTAAATAAATCATATTTTTAAAAGCTAATAATAAATACTCAAAACTCAACTCTTCCTAATATTTTACTCCATTGTACTATTATCTGTGCTCTTGAGGTTATTTGTGTCTAGAGTATCTGTACGCCTGGTGGAAATACCACATGGTGTGCTACTGTACATCTCTTCCCAACTCTACACTCAGGGACATCCCGTTGGTAGCCTGATGGGAGTAATCACATCATGGAAATCACGAACACTACAAACCAAGACTTGATTTGTTGTTTTGTCTCCTCTTTGTGTATGAAGGACATACTATTTTATTTTCCCTACCAGAAAACTGAGTCTCCGAGAAGTTCAGTAAATGATTTGGCCATAGGATTTTTTTACTTATTGAAGTATAGTTGATTTACAATTCTGTGTTAGTTTCTGGTGTGCAGGATATATATTCTTTTTTATATTCTTTTCCATTTTAGGTTACTATAAGATACTGAATATAATTCCCTGTGCTATATAATAGGACCTTGTTTATCTATTTTATATATATTAGTTCGTATCTGCTAATCCCAAACTCCTAATTTATCCCTCCCCTCACCCCTTTCCCCTTTGGTAACCATAAGTTTATTTTCTATGTCTTTGAATCTGTTTTGTAAATAAGTTTATTTGTATCATATTTTAGATTCCACATATAAGTGATATCATATGATATTTGTCTTTCTCTGTCTGACTTACTTCACTTAGTATGGTAATCTATCTAGGTCCATCTATGTTGCTGCAAATAGCAGTATTTCATTCTTTTTTATGGCTGAGTAATATTCCACTGTGTGTGTGTGTGTGTGTGTGTGTGTGTGTGTGTGTATATATATATATATATATATATATATATATATATATATATACCACATCTTCTTAGTCATTCATCTGTTGATGGACATTTAGTTTGCTTCAATGTCTTGGCTATTGTAAATAGTGCTACTATGAACATTGGGGTGCACATGTCTTTTCAAATTAGAGTTTTGTCCGGATATATGCCCAGGAGTAGAATTGCTTGATCATATGGTAGCTCTATTTTTAGTTTTTTAAGGAATCTCCATCCTGTTTTTTTTTTTTTTTTTTTTTTTTGTGGTATGCGGGCCTCTCACTGCTGTGGCCTCTCCCTTTGCGGAGCACAGGCTCCGGACGCGCAGGCTCAGCAGCCATGGCTCACGGGCCCAGCTGCTCCGCGGCATGTGGGATCTTCCCGGACCGGGGCACGAACCCGTGTCCCCTGCATCTGCAGGCGGATTCTCAACCACTGCGCCACCAGGGAAGCCCTCCATCCTGTTTTTCATAGCAGCTGTACCACTGGACATTCCCTCCAACAGTGTGGGAGGGTTGGACATAGGATTTTATTGCAGGTGTTTTCTGAGTTAAAAATTCATTCTCCTAAGTCTTGTGCTCTATATATCCCTTCTAGTGGACTTTTCATTGCCACTGTATTATACACTCATAAAAACTACTAATGGTGTTAACTAGTGTTTGCTTTGTAAATCTAAAATAGTTGTTTCTAGAAAGTACTTTTCAGTGTTTTCTGGGGTTAGGAGATGGTGTGGAAGATAGTCCATGAGGATGTGAAATTTAAGTGATAGGATTGCTGCAGCTGAGTTTGGTTATTCCTAGGGGTAGATTTGTTTTTTTTGTTTGCTTGTTTGTTTTAATAATTTTTATGGGAGCATAGTTGATTTACA
Organism: Kogia breviceps; assembly: GCF_026419965.1. Classification (NCBI taxonomy): domain Eukaryota; kingdom Metazoa; phylum Chordata; class Mammalia; order Artiodactyla; family Physeteridae; genus Kogia; species Kogia breviceps. Next base: position 84,412,090 of record NC_081317.1, read on the forward strand.
ATGTTGTATTAGTTACAGGTGTACAGCAAAGTAAATCAGTTATACATACACATATATATATGTATATATATATATACCCACTCTGTTTTAGATTACAAATCTAAATTTCAGATTTATTAATTGTCAGAGCTCTCACTGCTCTTCTTCAACCATTCTTCGGGACTCACTGTTACTACTACAAATTTTATTTTCTAGCATCAGCCAGAATGCTCCCATTTGATTTCAATATGTAAGCAACATGAAGGCGACACAACTAGAAATAAAAAAAGGAGGCAGTTACACAGACATGCAAAGAGGCACCAGCCCAAGTGCCAGGTTTAATAGGCTTTGAAAGAATCAGGTATGAGACTACCTGAGCCTGTCCTCTCTCTCTCCGCCTCTCTCTAAGCCATTTGTTTTCCACGGAGAAAACAATCTCTCAATGGGAAATTCAGGATAACTTTTCAACCAAATACTACCTGGCTAATGTCAGATGAAAGAACTTAGTGGAGTGGTAGCTGAGAAACAGAGACTACAAGTCTGATAAAATTATATGGGACTCACCCACTTCTGTTTCAGATTTTCTTAGCATTATTGGTGAGTACACTCACCAAAGAAGCACTAAGTCGCTCTGTGTGTGTGTTCAATTATCTTACCAGATTTTTCTGATATTCAAATTTTGTGTGAGAGTGAGGATGAAACACGCACATGCTCTGTGCCTGGAGCTTCTCTCCTGGGATAATTTACCCCCAGCCCAAAGTTTTTTATTTAGTTATTTTTTAACATCTTTATTGGAGTATAATTGCTTTACAATGGTGTGTGTTAGTTTCTGCTGTATAACAAAGTGAATCAGTGTCTCCCTCCCACCCTCCCTATCCCACCCCTCTAGATGGTCACAAAGCACTGAACTGATCTCCCTGCACTATGTGGCTGCTTCCCACTAGCTATCTAATTCATATTTGTTAGTGTATATATGTCCATGTCACTCTCTCACTTCGCCCCAGCTTACCCTTCCCCCTCCCTGAGTCCTCAAGTCCATTCTCTTTGTCTGTGTCTTATTCCTGCCCCTAGGTTCTTCAGAACCATTTTTTTTTTAGATTCCATATATATGTGTTAGCATATGGTATTTGTTTTTCTCTTTCTGACTTACTTCACTCTGTATGACAGTCTCTAGGTCCATCCACCTCATTACAAATAACTCAATTTCATTTTTTTATGGCTGAGTAATATTCCATTGTATATATGTGCCATATCTTTTTTAATCCATTCATGTCGATGGACACTTAGGTTGCTTCCATGTCCTGGCTATTATAAATACAGCTGCAATGAACATTGTGGTACATGACTCTTTCTGAATTATGGTTTTCTCAGCGTATTTGACCAGTAATGGGATTGTACCCCCAGCCCAAAGCTTTTTAAATGGTGACTCCAAAATCTGACCTCCTGACGACACGTTTCAGTCTTTCCATTCATTATTGGTACCATATGCAGCCAGAATTACCTTCAGCTTTACACTGACCGTGGAAGTCATGGCTTTCTCACAACTTTATCTACTGTGGCATGAAGATTGTTTCTTCAAAACTATTAGTCACAGCAAATACTTTCCTCCTGTGTACCATCATCAACATCTTTTCCTGTTTGGTAACTTCTGAGGGAGAGAAACTGACGACTTTCTGCCTCACTGCTGTCTCAAAGAGGCCTGTAAATAGCTCATAATGGAAATTGTTTGGTGTGTTGCAATTAGATACAAATGGCACTTTAACTTTCCAAGAAGATTTGTTCCCAAATGCAAAAAAAAAAAAAAAAAAAAGATAGCAAAACTCTTTAAGTAGTTACAAAACTTCCATGAAGAAGTTATATCAAGGAAAGAATTCATTTAACTGTAAAACCTAGAATTAAAAAACTGAAGACTATTTATCACAAAATTGTTGTCAATTATTGGGACTCCTTTTATTCTCTCTTATCAAAAAATGCACTACAGGGAATTCCCTGGAGATCCAGTGGTTAAAACTCCACGCTTTTACTGCCGAGGGTGCTGGTTCAACCGCTGGTCGGGGAACTAAGATCCCTCAAGCCATGCAGCGTGGCCAAAAAAAAAAAAAAATTGCACTACAGCACTTTTTCCTATACATGTATTCATTTTCCTCTGCAGTTGGACTAATAAAGTATTTTGCAAACAAGAGTTGCTTGAAAACACTAGTCTACTGGCTGACTTCAAAAGCTGTGGGATTAAAAAAAAGAAAAAAAAGCTGTGGGATTATACACACTGACCCATTAAGCAGCTGTTCCCACCTAAAAGTCCTATTAACACTAAAATGCAAGATTAGACCTCACATAGGCTTGGTAATGACAATCTCACCTAGTGTGTAAATCCAAAATGTCAAAATTCCAATCAGGTAGCAGGATGCTGGAAACATAGGTGGTAAGGGGCCTAAAGATTTGACCTATTCCATCCTATTTCATCCTTTTTTATTAAGGAAAGCTTCTAGCTAACCTACGTTGGGGTTGAACTGGAATAAAAAATAATTATTATATACAGTTAAACTTTCAGAGAAAAAAATACTAACAGTGTACTTTGGTATAATTCAATTTGGTTGAATGAGCAATTTGTATTCTGGAGTTTTGCTTAGATTGCTAGTATGTTCTGCAACTTTAACAATGTCATTTGAACTCGCCTGCTGTCATACCTTTGGTGAAACGGGGGCAATAATATTTTCTTAGTCTGTTCAAGCTTTTATACCAAAATACCATATGTGACTTATGTGCTATGACAGAATACCTAAGTGACTTTTAAACAACAGATATGTTTTCCTTCTCATTTCTAACAGGCTAGAAGTCCAAGATCTGCTTCCTAGTTTATAAAGGGCCATCTTTTTTACTGTGCCCTCCCATGGTACAAGAAGTAAGGAGTTTCTGAGCTCTCTTTTTATAAGAGCACTAATTCCATTCATGAGGATTCCACCCTCATAACCTAATCACCTCCCCCAATCCCCCACTTCCCAATACCATCACATCGGGGATTAGGTTTCAACATATGAGTTTGGTGGAGAGGGGGAAGGGAGGAACACAAACATTCAGTCTATAATGAATGCTCATTGGAAAATTTCCCTGGAGTTGCAGAAGATGAGAATTCTGGCCTTGATATCTGCAAGTGCTCAGAAGGCTTGCTCTAAAATACTATTGCATGGGCTTCCTGGTGGCGCAGTGGTTGAGAGTCCGCCTGCCGATGCAGGGGACGCGGGTTCGTGCCCTGGTCCGGGAAGATCCCACATGCCGCGGAGCGGCTGGGCCCGTGAGCCATGGCCGCTGAGCCTGCGCGTCTGGAGCCTGTGCTCCGCAACGGGAGAGGCCACAACAGGGAGAGGCCCGCGTACAGCTAAAAAAATAAATAAATAAAATAAAAAAATAAAATAAAATACTATTGCATGAGGATATGGGGAGGGGGAAGGGTAAGCTGTGACGATGTGAGAGAGTGGCAGGGACATATACATACTACCAAATGTAAATTAGATAGCTAGTGGGAAGCTGCAGCATAGCACAGGGAGTTCACCTCTGTGCTTTGTGACCACCTAGAGGGGTGGGATAGGGAGGGTGGGAGGCAGGGTGACGCAAGAGGGAAGAGATATGGGAACATATGTATATGTATAACTGATTCACTTTGTTGTAAAGGAGAAACTAACACACTATTGTAAAACAGTTATACTCAAATAAAGATGTTAAAAAATAAATAAATAAATAAAAATAAAAATAAAATACTATTGCATTTCTTGTGCAGTGGCAGGGGGTATAAAGAAGTCAATCTGAAGGAGAGAGGCATAGCTGCAGTGAGACGCTTTCTCAGCACATAGCAGGATTCTGGCCTCCTGAGTCTCTGAAACACTCAAATTCACAGAACACAGAGAGGAGGAGGACTGTATATATTTATATATTGATCTGCATGCTGAGGTTTCATATGTGATTCATTATGTACCATTTCCTTTACCCTAATCCATCTGCTAAGGTTTTCTTCTGCTGTGCAGAAGGAATTTGAAAAAGAAATGCGACTTTAACTGAGAAGAGAGTAACAGCATGACATAGTTAGAACCACCTGTACTAAGAAAGATTCAAGATGGTATTTGTCAAATATTGGAAGATGTGTGTCTGCTAGCTGAGGGATAACGGGATGTTTTCAGAGACTGTTTTAAAGTTCTATGGCCAAGAAAAAAAAGCTGCATTTGCTTCTCATAATAGTGGTTATCATTTCTCTTGTGAAATATTTATCTACTGGTGATCTCACTATGGCTTCCTTTGGATTGTCTTCTTGTTTTATTTTCTCTCACCAGAAAAAGCAAACATCTTGGTTCCTGTCTCTTTCTAAGTACCAAGCATGTGCAAAGTTAAAACAAAGGCTGCACATTTCCAAGGAACTGATTAAGTACAGTAAAGTGGCTCCTAATGGGAATGACATGGTGTGGGAATTCGGTAATGCATGCTTGTGGATTCTGAAAGAAGTGGAGGAGAGATGGATAAAGAAGAGGGGGAGGGGCAGAGAGAGAAGCGAGAATAAAATAAACACTTAAGGACCTAGCCTCTTGTGTGGGAGTGAATAAAGCACTCTTCAGCTCAACTTAGAGCTGGTCAACTATGCTTTATGTATACATCATACTAAATTTCATCTGTTGAAATCAGAAAGATCTTCAATCAGGGATAAGCAAAATCATGTATCATACCTAGATGGGCATACGTGATTTGTTTATTATCCACAGATACTGTAAGATAAATTAACTTCACAAAATTGCTCTTTTTGAGCTTGACCAAGGCATTTATTGTAGCCGCATATTTTCCTTTATTCCTGAGTCTAAAAGAAATTTTTTCTCATAAGAGTAATTTAACCTTGTAACTAAAAGTTTGCAAAGTAGTGAAAATGAGAACAAAAAAGTATCCAGAATAGAACCCCGTGTTCACCATAAGAATGTTGGCATACGCCTTTTGCTTTTTTTTTTTTTTTTAATGAAGTATAGTTGATTTACAATGTTGTTAGTTTTAGGTGCACAGCAAAGTGATTCAGTTATACATACATATACATCTATTTTTTTCAGATTCTTTCCTTATAGGTTATTACAAAATACTGAGTATAGTTCCATGTGCTATATAGTGCGTTCTGGTTGTTTATCTATTTTATATATAGCAGTGTGTATACATTAATCCCAAACTCCTAATTTATCCTTCCCACCTCCTTTCCCCTTTGGTAACCATTAGTTTGTTTTCTATGTCTGTGGGTCTGTTTCTGTTTTGCATATAAGTTCATTTGTATTTTTTTAGATTCTACATATAAATGATATATGATATTTGTCTTTGTGTGGCTTACTTCACTTAGTATGATAATCTCTAGGTCCATCCATGTTGCTGCAAATGGCATTATTTCATTCTTTTTTATGGCTAAGTAGTACTCCATTGTACATATATAACACATCTTCTTTATCCATTCATCTGTCGATGGATATTTAGGTTGCTTCCATGTCTTGGCTATTGTAAATAGTGCTGCAATAAACATTGGGGTGCATGTATCTTTTCGAATTATGGTTTTCTCCTGATGTATACCTAGGACTGGGATTGTAGGATCATATGGTAACTCTATTTTAGTTTTACAAGGAGATTCTATGCTTTTTTTGCTCTTGTCTTTTTACTTTGCATTTTTACATTACATTGTAATCATTCACAATCTATCTATCTATATATATCATATATTTTTATATATACAGATTTCATATATATACAAATTTTCTCATATTTTCTCCATAAAATTATATTTTTATGCTATTATATGCTTTAAAAAAATAAAATTTAATATTATTTCTAAGTGGATTATAAGTTATTTAATCTGGCATTAGATCCATGGATTATTAATATATGTTATTTCAAAAACTGGAGTCCAAAAGTAAATAGATTAAAATTCACCTTGTTGGAAAAAGTTAAAGATGTTACTTTATAATATCTTCCCTGCATTATTTTGTACTGTGAAGCTCCAGGACAGAAGATTAGAGTGCTCATTTCTCAAACTTAATTAAACATAGAACTGTTTTCACCATGGAGCATTGTACAATGTTGGTGTTCCCCAGAGCATACTTTGGAAAACAACAATTTTACCGTTTCCTTGTTTTTGGATAGCTAGGTTGTAAGAAATGTTTTACTATAATAAATAATAAAGAATTTAACATTATACACAAACAGATTTTTTCATATTTAGAATTATTTCCTAAGGATTAATCCACAGAAGTTAAAACAAGTGGAACAGTTTGTGTATTTTTAAGGTCTTTGATACATATTGCTAAATTTGCTCTCCAGTTGCTTCACCGGTGTATTAAATATCCTTTTGGCAAGTATAACAGCAATCCACAGAGTTGATTATGAGAATATGGATGATCACTACTGCTCTTGGATTTGGGTATGGTTGAGAAAACCATCCAATATACAATCAGCAATATATTTCCACACTATACTAAGTGCATATACTGTTATACTCTCGATGGATATGCCCTGCGAGACGTAAATTTTATGAGCTGCAAAGTGAGCTACTGACTATCATACACTCAGACTGGAGGCTGAGATTCTTTTCTGCTGTTTATTAAAGGGTAGAATATTGTGTTGTATTTTGAGATACCTAGAAAGTTGCTGACGTGTGATCAGTGTACATTTACCAAGTGAAGGAATGATTAAACGCATGACTGTACACCCATATACCTGCAAAATGTTTCCTTCTACCCAGCTATCTTGAAATAGCCCCTCATTCACCGATTATGCCCTCACCACAGACCTCACCGTAAAACACTTAGCCAATGCTCTATACCATGGATGATCCAGTTTGGCATCGAACTTAAATATGGCCAACAGGAAGTTGTTGAGCTACTTGAAAATGCTTAGTGAAAGGGTAATGTGAGCAGCAAGCCTTGGGAGCTACAAGCCATTTGCTGGCTGTCGGGTCTCTTCAGGAGATCTTAGCCTTCTCTGAGTTTCCATTTCTTCTTATCAAAATACTGTTAATAATACCCTTTCCTGGGTGTCTGGAAGCTCAAATAGATACAAAAGCACTTTGAAAAGTTAATACCACATTGAAAATATGAGGTGTAATTATTATTTTTACCAACTCTATGGTACCCATCCCAAACAGTAAGAAAGTCTGGAGAATGAAGTGTTAGGAGTTGGTAGATTAAAGAGAAAAAGTAATGGAAGCCCTAGGCATTCATTTTCCTTCAGGTGGCAGACCTAGAGAAAACACCAGTGTTTTCCCTAAAAGAACAAAAGTCTTCCCTCATGCAGGGGTTTCCAGATTCTTCAGAAGTTGCTAGGAGGAGCGGACCTCAGAGTAATTTGCTGACTTTGCATTGTTGACACATGGGCTTATATGGTATCTCTTTTATCCTAGACTTTTTCCTGGTACTAGTTTTATTAGGTTTTAATCAGACATGATCTGGTTAAATGCTTTGAAATATGATTAAAAAGCAACATGAATAAAGGTGAAGGAGAAATAACAGCAGTGTTGCAGACCTAAATAATAAATTAATGAAAATACAGTGGTAATTATATGTAATTAGAGTAGGCACTTGACATTCATGAGGGATACAGACTGAGACCTTTGGAATCCCCAAATTTGTGAATTCAGAAATATTAGTATAGGCATTTCTGTTGAGAGTCACACATTTCTTGAACATATCTGCATATCAAATTAACAACTCTTTCAAACTTTGAAATTTAGATCCTAGTAATCTTGGCAGTGGCTGGCACATTTTTCTGAACAGTTCCATGAATCTACTTTCCTGGTTTCCAGATAGAGTTAATGATCTCTTGTCTAGCTTATTTACTCAAGTCACTGACAAATAGATATTGCATTTTTTTCCCTAAAACTCCTAGTTTTTGTCCAAGAACCCATTATTTTTTCCCTTTCTTTCTCTCTCTCTCTTCCTCTTTTTCTCTTTCTTCTTTTTTGAAATTACTACAATCCTGAGACCTGTTAAAACTCTCAGGCATATAGCAAGTGTGGTCAATAAATATTTATTTGCTGAATGTTTTCTTATACTTCTTCACTTCCATACCAGTACTAATTGTTGGATATGGGGGAGAGATAATTTTTCCACAAAGAAACAAACTGGGTTTTTTTCTTTGTTTTGTTTTACTTTATTAATTTCATGAAAGTTACTGTAAGCATTCCCACTCGGATGTTTCCTTCCATGTGGAAGCCCTAATGGAATAACACACTTTTGGCCTCTCCCTTTTATTCTAGGGTGGTGGTTCTCAACCAGGGGTAATTTTGCCTTGGCTAAATCACATCTGGAGACATGTGTCACTACTGGAGGTAGGAGGCATGTAACTGGCATCTAGTGGGTAAAGGCCAGGGATGCTCCTAGGACAGGCCGTTATGACACAGAATTATCTGATCCAAAAATGTCACTCATGACAAGCATGAAAAAATCTTGATCTAGGGAGAGTTAGAATAATGTGAAGCTAAGGAGTAGTTGAGGATTCTTAAACTAGTTCCTTGCCCTTTCTTTTCCTCTTTATGATTTGCCTCTTATAGAGAAGACACAGTTCCATCTGTCTGCAGTATTCCACGGGATAAGTTTAGTGGGACAGGATCTGCCACCCACAGGGCAGACCTGCAGTTTGGGGGTATATGTTCTACTCAGGAGAGTGATAGCAAGCCCATATATCTGTGGTCCCTACACCTCATTAGCTAAAAAGGGAGGCATTTTAATCTCTTTCTGCTCAAGTCCTGAATCTCTCTTTTAGTTCTTTCTAAACTTGGGTATGAAAAGTTACTATTTGGGTTACTGTTTGGCTCCCTCAAGCTCCAACATTATATAATGAAGACAACATGCAATACAGATGCTTAATGGCCAGCTGGCTTTACTGACTAGCTGCAGCTCTGCCCTCCTCATACCAGCTCTGCTAACAAAGAGTTGAAATGGTGATGGTTACAGCAGTGGATGCTAAAGAGTTGACAGTTGGGAAGATTAAGGTTCTGACAGGCAGGGAAATTGAAGAGCTTGTTTACTTAAAGATGAGAATGACTATGAATGGAAACAAAATATATAGACGTGGTGCCCATTTGGGTTAGGTCCACTAATATATCTGTCTCCAACTTGGAGGCTAGAGAAGACATGTGTTAGTTTTGTCTGTCCAGAATACATCTTTTCAGAACAAAACCTACATTTTCCTTGGGGAACCATCTTTCTTACACTCTTGGTCCATGTAGGCCAACACCATACCTGGCTCCAAGGATAGGCATGAAACACAGGCCTGACCCATGACAATCTCGATTCCTCTAGGCCTCAGTGAATAGATCAGCAGTGAACACATGCCCCAGTCAGAGTCAAACTGATGCCAGGATTTTGCTGGAATAAACAGGAGAGAGACATGTTTTATTTCTGCTGGACGTGGTGCTGAGTATGTTAGCCTGAGCTGCCATAAATAGGATGCATGAAATAGAAACCAATACACAGAATAAAATAAACCAAGAGATGGAGAGAAAGGATCCAGGACCTAATGGTATCATTTGATCACTCAGACCTAGTCCTGCCTAAATCTGGGATTCCCCACTTCCATAAGACAATAAATTCCAAGATACCACCCTAAAAAAAAGAGACCAAAAAAGTTTTACAATAGAGAGAGTCTTGAGTAATAGAAACATCAACTTTGGACTCACCACCTCAATCTGTCCCTAAATAAAATAATTCCTCTTAATTCTGGATACTTACATTGACCATTATCTTCTCAAATTATACTCTTGATTCCCCTCTTGATTTCATTTGTTCATCTGCTTTAGTACCATTTGAAAAGATTTCCTACTGGTCACTGGATACTCTGACAACCAGGGGTAAATTGATGCCATGAATCAGGTTATAGGTGAAACACCCTATAAAGAAGGGGTCTTAGCACTCACCTAACCAAACCCTGGGAAAAACCCACCTTAACCAAATGCTATTCTACAATAATGACTAAAATAACGACAAAACAAATATTAATAGCACCTATCCTTGATTAGCACTTTACTGCTTTTCACATACTATGTTAAGTGCTCTGTGTATTATCTCATTTAATGCTTCCACCAACTCTGTATTGTAGTCCTAATTGTCCTACTTTATGGAGGAGGAAACAGAGTCAGAGAGCGGTTCCACAACTTACCTGTAGTAACAAACCTAGCAGAAAGTGGTAGGATTGAGAATCAAATCAGACTCCAGACCCTGTGGCCCTAACCACTGTTCTCTCCTACTTATCAAGAGTACTTCCTGGAGGATATCTTTGTAGTGAAGTTTCACAAACCATCAAGAATGGGAATCGATGATAGGCCCTCTTACTCATTTTTCCCAGGAAGCTCATTCATTAAGTGGTTCCTTTATGGCGCCTACAGAGAACAATTTTAAAATAAAAAATTTACATGTAAAAAAATATAGTAGGAGATGTGATGCCCACATCAAAGACAGACTCAGTGGTTCTTCCATGGTAGAAGTCTGTAACCTTGGTCAACTTTCCTCTCTCAGTCTCAGTTTCCTCCACTGCAAACAGAAGAGGCTGTTGTAGAGTATACCAATAATGGCGGCCATTGATTGAGGACCTACTATGCACTGGGCATTATACTGGCCTTTTATATCCATTGACTCTAAGCAATCACTTATGCCTTTTTAGGTCTAAACCTCCTGTGATTACAGGCTTCCTATGAATTAAAATGTTTTTGAAAGGGACATGTGAGAATATGAAAATGCAACTGCTTGAAAGAGTTGGATTAAAAATTCCAAATAATACAGTCCCCCCCAAAGTTAATTTTTACTTCTATTCTCCACAGGGCGGCATTGTTTGTACTTGACAAGCAGACACACTGTGGCCATTATCCTGGTTCAGGGCAGTAACCAATAGATGTGGTGTGACTAAGAAATCAAATGCCAAGAGCTGAGCTCTTGGTGGCCTGCTTAACCTTTGACTGAGTCCTCTTGCCCTGCTGACACTCCAGTGGACACGTGAGAAGCCAGAGCATTTTGTTAATATGCAGAAGTTCCCTCTGAGGGCCACGAAAGGCCTCTATGACTCAGAGAAAATGAGGCTCCTCAGCAGTAAACTGCCCTTTGGGGAAAAGGAAGAGAAATTCCAGAGGAGGGAAGGAAAAAAGAAAGAATAAATGTCAACTACTCCTCTCAATTATAATTAAAAACAATGAGGGCAGTAAATGACAACTGCTCATTTCAGATGTTCGCCTGCCTCAGAGTCATCTTGGAACTGGTTTCCTCAGTATATATTTATTTTTCTTTAAATATCCTGGGACGTGCACATTATTATCTTCTGTGGACATCTTTAGTAAACAGGGAGCTTAGGCATGTTTGCATTGTTCTGGCTTTTGTTGCAGTTGTTGACCTGATTGGATCATGCACTGCTTTGATCACTTAAAAATGAAAGCAGTTTTTACTGCAAATTGCACTGGAATGATTAGAAAACTAAACAAACCAAAAGGACATGTTCTGTTTATTCTCTATTACTTACACATTTAAAAGAACACACAGACCTCCCTTCTCTCACTCCCCAAAACATGAATGTGTTTAGAAAGTACTTTTTAACCACCTTCCCTCTTTGAACATTCTAGGCAAACCCTCTGGATTGTGCTTCTGAAAAAAGGGTCTATGGGGGGGGCATTTCGGTTTGGAAAAGCACACTTTTTTTTTCACCAGACCCTCCAGGCAACGCTGTTTTACAGGCTCAGGAGTTTTTGTCTTCACTCCAGCACTTACTGGCTGTAAAAACTTGGGCACAATAGCTGAAGTCTCTGAGCTTCATTTTTCTCACCTGTAAAATGGGGATCGTAGTTCAAAATCACATTGAAAGGATTAAATTATTGAAAGTACCTGGTAGGTATTCAAGGAAAGATGGATACCATTTTAATTTTGGTGTTATTTTCCATTTACAAATGAGAAAATCGGATCCCAAAGAAATCAAATGACCTGTCCAAATACTCCCAGCTGACCAGTGGAGAGTTTAGAAATGAACCCTATTCTTATGCAATAAAATTCACCTCTTCCTATTTTCCTCATGTAATAGAAACCAACGAAGTAAAAACTCTGTGCTTGCTCTATACTCACAGCTTTAAGATGAATCCCCCCCTTGTCACCACTCCCCAACTAGACTGTCTACTCAAATTCGTGCTGTGAAGACATTCTAAAGTTGCCATTTACTCCATCGTCGTTTTGTGATTAAAATGCCCCCTAATTAGAAAAGTACTATTAGGAAGTGAATTGAGAGGCAATGGTTTTAAAACCACTATTTGCATAACGATGTGTCTGTTGCTGTAGTTGCCTTTTCTTGTCTTTTTGATCAACAGCCCTGATAGCCTTATCTTTTCAATGCTATAGTCACGAGGTTATTAAAAGGCACCAAATACCCTCACAGCCTTGTACCTTTGATTTTCTGCCACAGACTCCAAGTTAATGAGTAAGGGGGTCAAGGGAATTTATTCCTGTGCTTTAGGAAATCTACAAACAATATTAAAAGAGAAGTTGGTGGCAGATTAAGAAACTTTTAATAACCTTGTGCAAACCTTCCAGACACTCATTACTCAGCTTCAGTTAGCACATATAGGTGATTGAAATACGCAATTTCAAAATATGCTGTGGGAGCTAGGAGAGAGCCAGAGGCTGACAGAGAGGTAGCTTGGGCAAGAAAAAAAGAGGTTTCAGGGCTAAGGAGTTCAGTGAAAAAGTTGGCTCTTTTATTTTGCCGTATTTGTAACTAGAATACCACATAAGAAGGAATGTTGAAAGCTGCAGAGGGTCTTGCATGCACACCATTTTGAAACCCACTAAAGACCAGTGATTAATTTATGTGAGGCATGTATACTTTGGTTGAAAGAGAGCACGGTATTCTCCTTCCTCTCTCCCTTTCTCTCTTTTTCTTAAGGTGCTATTTTTCTAGGCAAGCAGGTAGCCTCCTAACTGCTTTATCAGTTCCAGTCTAAGAAAAGGAAATTCTGAGATATTTTCCGACTCTTTGAACAGGTATTTGTCTTCCTAATGTTGTTTCTCAGAACCGGCTGTGAATTTGTACATTGCTTGAGATTATCAACTGGATTCCAACTTCTAGCCTTAGCTCTTTCTAGTTCTGGGAATCCATGCCAGCCACGTAATGGTTTAACATAGAGTACATGAAGTATTTTATCTACATATGACCGATGAAAATCTGAGGCTCAGAAAAACTAAGTGATTTGTCCAAAGTCACAAAGCTACTGAGTGGAGTTTTGGACATTTGACTGAGATCAATCTAGCTCCAAAATCCTTGCTACTGGACTGCATGCACCCTGGCATCAGTTTCCTCTCCATAATAATAATCTCTGCTTTATCTTCTCAAAGAACTTTTTATTCAAGTAAAATGATATTTGTGAGTGTTTATAAACTCAATGTAGTGGTATATTCAGAAAGACTAGAGAAGGACAGTTCCAACAGAGAACATCCCATGGTCAAGGGCATGGAGGGAAGAGAGCATGACATGACTAATATACAGTCAGATCACACTGACTTGAATGGGGCTTCATGAGGAGGGGTCTGCAAATTTTTTCTATGAAAGGCCCAGGAGTAAATTTTAGGCTTTGTGGCTCATCTGTTCTGACTCAAATACTCCTCTCTGCATGAAAGCAGCCATGGACAATATGTAAATAAATAAGCATGACTGAATTCCCATAAAACTTTACTTATGGACACTGACATTGGATTTTTATATAATTTTCACTTATCACAAAATGTTATTCTTGTTTTGAATTTTATTTCAATCGTTTAAAAATGTAAAAGCCATTTTTTAATCTCACAGGCCATCCAAAAACAGGCAGCAAGCCCACAGGACATAGTTTGCAGATCCTTGTTACAGAGCAAGAAACTAATGAAGTGGCTGGCTCATCTGTATAATGTTTGATAGGCCACACAATGTCACTAAAGTTCCTTAGCAAGAGGATTACAAGACTATATTAGTTTGGAGTGCTTTGGGCTGCAAGAAACCCAAAAGTTGACTAATATCAGATTGAACTACAAAGAATTTTATAGCATAGTAAACAAGAAATCTGAATGTAGAGATTCAGGGCCTGTTCACACGTTTCACTGTGTCATCAGTGACCCAAACTCTTTTCATCCTTTTGCTCCTCTATTCTCAGCATGTTGGCTTTCCATACTTATGCTTCCTCCTTCACAGTCTTAAGATTGCTGCTATGGCTCCAAGCATCATGTCCTCACAATAGCATCCCCAGCATGAAAGAAGGGGAAGATTATTTTCCAACAAACTCTTCTCCCATATCAGTCTCTTTTGTCAGAAAGCAAATGCTTTCCCAGAAGCCCTTCAGCAGAATATCCTTTGGCTAGTATTGGCCCACATGGCCACATCTTTGAATTGCAAAGGAAAATGCAATTGTCATGACTGGCTTACTTCAATCATCATTTGCCTTAGTCTGTTTCTGCTCCTATAACACAATACCGTAGACTGGGTGGCTTAAATAGCAGAAATTTATTTCTCACAGCTGGAGAGGTTAGGAAGTCCAAGGTCACAGTGCCAGCAGATCCATTGACTGGTGAAGACCCTTTTCCTGGTTTGCACATGTTGAGCATCTCTCTCATGGATCTTCTTATAAGGGCACTAATCTCATTCCTGAGGGCTCCACTCTCATGACATACTTCCCGAAGGCTCCACCTCCAGACACCACCACACTGGAAATTTAAGCTTCAACCTATGAATAGGAGGTTGGGTGGGGACAAACCTTCAGTCCATAGCAATCATTTATCACTTTGGCCCAAGCAAAATTAGGATTCCATTAGCAAGGAGGAAGTAGAGTGATGACTGTTGGATATGCCACTGACAGTGTGTGCCTCAATGAAAGAAGCAGTGTCTTATGGGAAATTGAGCTAGAAGCCAAGTTGAAGTAGGATGAAATTTCTGTGTCCCCACAAAATTCTCTCTTACTCCTTACCATGTAATATGCAAAGTAATAATACATACTTCCATTTTCTAAATCAACCATAACATTGCTGAAGGCCAGGACCATGCTTTATTCATTATGGTGCTCTCAGTGTCTGGCACATGCCTGCAATTTGGTAGACTTTGAGAATACTTGACAAATTGAAATGTTATAGCTTGCAGACAGAGTTAAAGAAATCCTCCAGTAAAAAAAAAAAAAAAAAAAATGAGAGTCTGAATTGGGAGGAAGAAGAAGAAATGGAAATAAGGAAAAGGAATGGTCCTGAATTGAAGCTTATGTGACCTTAACTCTATTTTCCGCATGGGAAAGACTGATCTCCCCCATCCCCGGCAGGAATACCTGCTCCTTCCCATGGCTTCCTAGTGCATCCTCAGTGCAATGGAAAAGACTAGAACCAGTCTTTTTGCATCACAGTCAGTTAGCCAAAAAAGTTATCAGTGCCCCACTGAGAATTGGACCAAGGAAAATCTGAAAAAATGTAAAAGAAATGTCAGTAAAAATGAAAAGATGAACTCATAGTATGGGTACTTCACCAGTAAAAATTGGAGGCTAAGATTCCAACTGCAGAAAATGGCCATGTTCTCCGAGCATGTGGCAGCCCCCCAGTGAGTAAGGTATACAAAACTTTGTCACTAGCAAGGAGAACCAAAAATGCCTCTGTTTCTAATTTTTGACATCATGTATTATGTGAGTTTAATATTGTCAACAAACAAAAGGTACAGCAAAGTTAACCTACTACACCAATAATATGCTTACTTTTTGTCATGCCACATGGATAAAAAGACAAAGTTAGTAAGCAGTTTCATATACTCGGTTATAATTATTATTCATCTTAGGTAGCGAAGCTAAGGTTTCACAATTTACCTCTCCTTTATTAGTTTACCATTATCTATAACCACGTCAGTGTTTATTACTTTTGCTAATGTTTTGTGTAGTTTGATCCCATCACATCTACGGACACATGTACTCACATTGCACAATTCATACCAAGAGACATGCATGCTCATCCACAGACAAATGTCTGAGGTCTGTTTCCTTCATAGCTGGTTTTCTATATGTTCTACCCTCTTAGGCTCAGGGCTAAGGCCCCTTGATCTACCCATCCCTCATACTCTTGGTTACTTCTCCCACCCTTGCCACTCCTCCCCATTTCCTGTGATCTCAGACAAGGATGACAAAGGAGTCTGATCTGGGGCACCAACTCCAACTCAACTGCAGTGGTGGCTAGAGAAGCTCTGTTTGGAGAAATTGTGAGCATGGGACATAAAGAGAGCCAGGTGTCTCTCTGTCCTAGCTTCAGCAGTTCTTAGGAGGTAGAGCTTCATCCTCCCCATACCTAAGGAGGCTCTGCCCTCAGCGTCACAGTCACTGCAGGACTTAAGACAGCAAAGACTAAGGGGCATGAGACCGCGGTGGCCCAGGCCAGCAAGAACATTCTTTCAGTCTGCAGTAAGAGAGAGACGATGGCCAGATTATGGGCTGAAAGCCAGCGTGGGCAGCAGGAATTGACACAGAAAGAATGGACTTGAGAAAGAAGAGCAAAGAGTGAGAGAACCATTTAAGCAGGAGGAACTATTTACAGGCACATCATGCCTGCAAAATCCATTCTCTCTGCCCTTAATCGTTATGGGAACAGCTCTTCAACAAACCAGGTCTAAGGAAAAAAGTATCTAGTGACTGTACCATTCCCTCAATGTGTGTGAGAACAGTCCTGCACACACACACACACGCACACGCACACGCACACACACAGAGTCTTATGTTTTTCCATCATTCAAACTGCTTCTCCTTGGATCTTCACCCTTCTTAGGACCATCATCCTTCTCTCTGGTCACCATGGACGAATTGGTTGTACAGCCCCAGAGCTGAAAACTCGGCTCTTTTCTTATCAGTATTCTGTACTAGCCTAGAGGCTTATTTTCATTTTAGGTATGCGTGTTGCCAGGAGAGCTGAGTGGGCAGCAGATTACAAATAGAGGCCTTAGGCAGTAGTAATTGAGGGCTGGTGCAAGCACAGTGGCTCATGGCTTAGAGAGAATATTGCTCCTGACCAGGTGGGGAGAGGCTAGAATTTTCTTGTGGAAGGAGGAAGAAGTGCAGACAATGGATAATGACTTCAGCAGGTGTCAAAGTATCTATATGCAAGGTTGCTGTTAAAGTCCTGCTGCTGAAATTCATCCTGCATGTTGGTAATACTGACTGTGTTGTCCTCACCTGGCATATTACCTGAGGTCATTTGAAAGGCCATTCTCCCACCCCCATCCCACCCCATTCATTGATACCTGGGATTTTCTAAACAGAAGCTAAAACTTTTCTTTCACAAATTAGTTCCCATGGAGGGACTGTCTGTCATGTGGCAGGTTATTTGGCGCTTTGGGAGATGAACTGTACTTACCTGAAGAAGTTTACAATCTGGAAAATTAGATTAAAAAAATAAATTAGACAGAAAAGTAACATGCTGGCTTAAATTGGCACTCAGTCATTTATCTCTCTCACCATCAGAAATGCCCTTTGGGGATGTATCTCAAAATTGTCCACAAAAGAACCTCAGTGATGAGGGGAATGAATGTATATGACTGACACTCTGAGGACAAAGACCCAAATAACCCATCACCACCCCAAATTTTTGGAAATGTCATGCCATATATTAGTGGTTTTCAACCAAGTGGGATTTTGTTCCCCACCCCCAGAGGACATCTGGCAATGTCTGGAAACATTTTTCGTTGTTACAGCTGGGAAGGGCATGCATCTGGTGAATAGAGGCCAGGGTTGCTGCTAAACACCCTACAATGTACAGGACAGTCCTCCACAACAAAGAGTTTTCCAGCCCCAAATGTCAATTGTGCCGAGGTTGAAAAGCCCTGCCTTAAATTAAAATTCATGCAAATTTTGCACTCCACTCCATGTTGGTAATAATATTATTTTACGTGGTCTTTTTTCCTTTGAGTAAAACTGACACTGAGAAAAAATGGGGTCGTGTTTTTCGGATGCCCTGGCTTGGGCTCTGGCGCCTGGCGGTGCACCAAGCATTGAAAAGCATGGCCCCTTCCAGGCCTCCCCATTGATTCCAGTCATCCTTCAGCTCAGTTCCCACCTCTTCTGTGAATACATCTCCAAAGCTGTCCTTAAGGGTTGCCAGATCAAGCAAATAAAAATACAGGAGGCCTGGTTAAATCTAAATTTCAGAAAAATAATAATTTGTTATTGTTAAGTATATCCCATGCAACATTTTAGACAATTGCAATTCAGAATTTAGTTTGAATTTGGGGTTTGAATTTCAAATAAATACCAAACAATTTTTACTATGTGTGTCCCATGTGGTATTTGAAATAGATTTATACTAAAAAGTATTCGTCTTTTTAAAATTTTTATTTTATACTGGAGTATAGTTAACAATGTTGTGTTCGTTTCAGGTGTACAGCAAAGTGATTTATTTATACATGTACAAAAGTATTCATTTTTTCTAATCTGAAATTCAATTTTAGCTGGGAATCCTATATTTTATCTGGCAGCCCTACCTACCCCAGCTTTAAGAGCTTGCTGTCTCCTCTCAACTCCTATGATGTTATGGGTTGTATTCCTCCTTAAGTAGAAACAATTCAAACCTTTGTTGTTTTTAATGACACCTCCTTCACCCAGCTTTCTCAGGTTCTTCTCACTTGTCTGTTCCCCAAGCACTACCCCAAGCGCTTTATGTTCCTTTCTTGGGCGTGCGCAATTTTTACCTTGCTTCATAGCTGTTTCTGTGAGTTCACATATCCCCCACTAGATTGTAGACGTCTCAAGGACTGAGTCAATTTTGAAATCATGCCTGTGGCCTCTTTATGTCCTGCATACACCAGGGGTTCAAATATTTGTTTCATGGGTGAACGACAGTCTCATACCTGTGGCTAAGAAGTGACAGCCTGGCAGAGATACACAGGCACACAGGGAGACATCCACGTTATCTTTAATGGTTACAAAGATAATGTATTGTGGAGATTATTTCATTTACTTAAGCGGATTTGGAAAAGGGGGAAATGAGTTTGTTTGGGGACTACCGGGACCTTTTTCTTTTTTTTTTTTTTTGTTTTTTTAGCGGTACGTGGGCCTCTCCCTCTGCGGAGCACAGGCTCCGGACGCACAGCCTCAGCGGCCACGACTCACGGGCCCAGCCGCTCCGCGGCACGTGGGATCTTCCCGGACCGGGGCACGAACCCGTGTCCCCTGCATTGGCAGGCGAATTCTCAACCACTGCGCCACCAGGGAAGGGAAGCCCCCGGGACCTTTTTAATATAACCTATGCTGAGAGTCTCTAGATTCGGGATAAAATCCTACCCCAAACTGCTCATGAAAGCAGCACATCGACAAAATTTGCCATTACTGAATGACATGGTGTAGAAAGGCTGTTAGTGAGGGCTAATGCCCATACAGATGGTGTAATGAAGAAATGGGAGGTTTAGGCACAGGAAACCACAGCTCCAACAGAAGGAGCTGAAAAGATATAGATAAGATTAGTGACATATGTAAAGGCCCAGATACTGTGTGACAAAGCCTACCCAGCTGAATAGACTGAAGCCAGAAGTAATAGCAAGGCCGTGTTCTCCCTAATCCTCCAAGATAAGCTGTTCCATCCAGAATTATCAGCCAACAATCTTCAGGGTATCAGGCAGAAAACGAAGTTTCACACTGCTTTGATTCCTCATCCATAAACGAGAAAGTGCCTGAAGGATCTTTATTTATTCTCACTCCCACCGAAACTCTCTTCGAAAAGTGCCAATATACTAGCAACAGATGCATAAAGCTTCCTTTCCTTTGATTGACAGAACATGATATAAAGCAACCCTCACTTGACATTTGAGTTTCATAAGTCTCTTGGCAGGGGGAGGAAAAAAAAATTCTTGAAAAAAAATCCACTGGAAAATAAAGAGGATTTATGCAAACTCACATGAATGTTTTCAGAATCAAATTTAACGGTTATATTTCTCTCCAGCCCTTATTTGATATTTCAGGTTGCAGATGAACGATTTCAGCAGGAGTAATTTCAGCCATGTGCTTATTAATGTTTATGGCTTATTAAAACAAAGTATTTACATGTTAATGTTTGTTGATTACTGGCTGTTTAAGTTGCTTAGTTATAAATGATTGGGCTGTTCACTCTGGGGAGGAGATATTTAATTTGGTGCTGTGTGTGCTTTAATTTAGATTTCAAAATAAGTAACTGAATGAGAAAATGTCATCCACACCTATGCATTTCAGTTTCGAAAGGTCATCCCGTGGTTAGTTTGTACATTTAAAAATTCTTGTCACATTGTTCAATAAGGTATTAAAGTCAGCTGCCCCCTTCTACATTTTTCTTGCAATTGACATATAAATGTTCTGTTTGAAATAAGAACTGAATTTAATGCCTACATATTTCTTAAGGAAGAAAGATTGAAATATCTTCCAGAGGAGCCTTAAGAAAGATACTACTTCTTTTCTGTTATCAAAGGTATCTCTTTTTATATTTAATTTCTCTCTGAGTTTTTGCAAAGGTTACCTGGAGTTAAGTTGTTCATGTTCTATGGCAACCATGGTGTACTAGAGCTCCAGCAGGCCAACATTTTCCTGACAAACATCAAAGCTGCTTTGGATCCCAGGGTTGACTTCACTTCACTCAAAGAGCATTTCAGATGGTATCTTCAGACTGCCAAGACAACTCTGGGAGAGTAAGAGGAAGAATATACGAAATTGGACAAACCTTGGCTAGATGGAAGTCAGTTTTATTTCAAACATAATTTACTTCTCTGTGTCTCCTGCTTTCCCTACTTTCCAACAAGTGGAACAGTGAAGAGAAAGCAGCTGTTGCTAATAACTGTATCACCACTTTTTGTTAGGCGATGGGTGGTATTAGGGGTGGAGTAGCTTAAAATCTTGGTTGTTTTACCAGAAGGAAGTAGAAAATTGAGAAAAGCAGGCAGGGTGGTAATGTTCCTTTTATGGACTGCATGTTTGTCTCCTGCCAAATTCCTATGTTGAAGCTAAGTCCCCAGTGTAATATATTTGGAGATGGGGTCTTGGGGAGATAATAAGGTTAGAAGGTGGAACCCTCATGATGACATTAGCACCCTTATAAGAAGACACATCCTCCTCCTCTTCCCTTCCCTTCTCCTCTCTCCCTCCTCTTCCTCTCCCAGAATCTTCCTCTCACATGGTGAGGATACAGCAGGAAGTTGTCCTTGCCAGACATCAGGTCTGCCTCACCTTGATCTTGGAATTCCCAGCCTCTGAAACTGTGAGAAATAAATGTGCATCATTTAAGCCATGCAGTATTTTTGATATAGCAGCATGAACTAAGACAGTTCCTAAGGATAGTACATTTGTTGCCACAGAAATACTCTCAGATAAGCCAGAAATGAATTGTTGAATTGCCCCCCCCCACCTTTTTTTTTTGATTGGTTGAAAGATTCTGTAATGTTTCCGGATTTCAACCAATGACCAAGGAGCACTAAGAACTCTTTATGAAGAACAGTCTTCACTTTGGAAAAGAAAGCTTTGTCTGAATTACTATAGCAGGAAAAGAGAGGAATTAGCTTGAAAAGACTGAACAGAAAGTATATAGATAGAAGAATTTACATACATTTAGGATAATTCATTTAAAAAATAGACTTCTATTCCTCTTTTCATTTAGGATCCAAATATTCATCTTAGGTACGATAATTCAAAGATACATGAGAAATGGATGAAAAGCATGGGCTTGGGTGGAGTATTGGATCTACACAATTTAGCCCCAGAAAAAAGGATCTGATTAAATTTTACATATATGCTCTACTGTGAACCCCAAATCAGAAATAACTTGTTAAATTTAAAATATATATATAAAATTGGTTCCTAAAAAGTTTCAGGCTTGACTACCAAAGCCTGTATATTTTGATTAACTGTAGTTGACAATGCCTCTACCCCCTTCAATCTATTTTATCAGTTCACTTGATGATAAATAAATTATATTATGGCATAAAGTAACTTCTCTTTCATTTAAACCTCTAAGAGACACCCAAGGTAATACAGGTTAGGAGTGGGGATGTAACAGTAGGAACTTCCATCCTCTGGGGGAAATGTGAAGATATCCCAAAGCATTTTAGAAGTGTTTTATCATAACTGAACCTTAAATAAGGAGAGACACTTAAAATCAGCAGACAGTATTAAAATAGATGGTTGGCACAGAAGTATCTCCTAAAATTTAAAGGAAAGTACTTTAAAAAAAATTTGTATCATAAGTTAGGAATTCTGTATACTCTATCTCATTTATGTTTCATGGTAATCCTACAAAGTGAGTACTATTATAATCCCCATTTTACATAGAAGGAAACCGAGGCTTCTTTCTGAGCCTAACTGAGCAAGGTTCCATAAATTGGTGGAGACCACACAGTTCATGAGTGGCTGAGTCCATGCCATACTCAGCTCTGCCTGACAGCAAGCCGAGCCTGTGGTCAATTTATAGTGCTAGTTTCCAATTCTTTTGGTTGGGAGTCCCTTCTACACATCTCTTGCACAAACACTTATTCTATATTGTAATGAAAAAACACCAACCATAGCCTATGTTTTACTTGCAAAATCTCTGGCAAGATGAAATCTTCAGAATATGCAGTATGCACAGGATTGCCATTGCATTGGTTATAATTAGTGTGGTGTGTGTGTGTGTGTGTGTGTGTATGTGTGTGTGTGTGTGTGTGTGTGTGTTTAAAAGAGTCATTCTATCATTCAAAAATATATTTTCCATACATCAGAATACATGCTTTGCTAAAGGCAGAACATCAGAATGACACATAATTTCAGGATAAGTATGAATTAAATTTACCACTTAAAATGCAAAAACCTCAAATATATAGACTAGATTCCAAAAGCGGCCATTTAACACAGAATTGTTGAATAATTCATTGTGCGCTATATAGGCAAATCCTGCGTTCAGTTGGGATTGGTACAGGTCACGTATAAGATGATGCATTTTACTATAACTCATGGCCACTATTTATTTGTCCAAATTTCTTACAAACACATAATGTTGTTTATAGAGGGGCCAGATAAGGATGTGAATGAATCAATCCAGACTCGCTTACTCCCCGACCATGTCTTCTGTACAAGTCAGCAATAGATGTTGTTTAAAGATAAGGACTGTACTTTTTTTTAAGGTAAATATAGGCATATCCTCGTTAGCACAGGAAATGCATTCCCAGAAGTGGGAATGCTAAGTGAATCAGTACCATCCGTTCATTATGGCATAGCCATAATGTGAGGATGTGGTCCCCATGTGGCATTTGTTCAGTCACTAACAGTACCTAAAATAGTCCTTGTTCAAGAGCAGACACTCAATAAATATTTGTTGAATGAATGAATGGTTTATCCATTCACTTCAGTGTCCCTGAAGTCATCACATGCCTTTCAACATTGTTTCTTCTGGGTACTAGTCACACCACTGCAGCCCATCTCCCTGTCTGCAGAGATGTTTATCTGGTTGAGGGCTTCCGTGCAACCTGGTTGCGGGTTGATTTTTTTACCCCTGTTACCCCACCTGCAAGCTTGTCTCTTGAAGGCACCTCAAGCCACTGTCACCTTCACATTTGAAAATCCCACTTGGTAATCCTATTGTACTGTTGCCCCACCTCTGGCATATTTACAGACAGACTTATTATTAGCTGTTCTGAGTCAAAGTAGTTCAGCCAAACATGAAGCAACAGCAGACCCAGAGAGTCAAGAGAGTAAATAAACTGACTGATAAGCCTTATTCAAACTGAACCCAGTATCTCATGTCGGTCACCAGTCAGGGGGGGGCCTGGCATCCAATGCTGTCTTCTGTACCAGTGGCCCTGTCATAAGAAACTTAGATATTACTTACATTATTCAGTATATATGTCTTCAATAAAAGTATTTCAGAGACAAAGAGTAATAAAGCAGATCGGTGGTGTAGAAGGGATTCCTAAATACACAGCTGCATTCTACTTAGAAAACAACAGATTTGGGACTTCCCTGCCAGTCCAGTGGTTAAGACTTTGCATTCCAATACAGGGGGTGCAGGTTCAATCCCTGGTCAGGGAGCTAAGATCCCACATGCCTCCGGGCCAAAAGAACAAAACATAAAGCAGAAGCAATATTGTAACAAATTCAATAAAGACTTTAAAAATGGTCCACATCAAAAAAGAAAAAGAAAACAACAGATTTGTTTTACTCTTTTTTTAACTCACATCATAAAGTGTACAAATCTAAAATATAAATTTTAATGAGTTTTACAGAAAAACTAGCCATCACACAACCCAGATATTGATCACTATCAACAAACCAGAAGCTTCCCACCTACCCCCTTGCAGTCATTACTTAACTCATTCTCAACAAAGGAAGTCTGGAATCAATAACCAAAGATTGGTTTGCCTATTTTTTACTTCTTGTAAATGTGTTATATAGGGTAGACTCATCTGTGTCTATCTTCTTTCATTCAGTCCTTTTTCTGTGAGATTCATCCACATTGTTGCATGTAGCTGTAATTCATTCATTCTCATTGCTGTATAGTGTTCCATTGTATTCGTAAATCAAAATTTATCTATTCATTTTTAATAGACATTTGGATTTTTTTCCCAATTTGGAGCTGTTACAAACATTCTTGTATGTGTTTTGGTGCACATATGTAACATTCCTATTGGGTATATATCTAGGAGGAAAATTATCAAGTAACAGGATAAGCAAATTATTAATTTTTAGAAGGTATGCTATACAGTTTCTCAAGTTATATGAGAGTTCCAATTACTCTACACACATAAAACATTTGATATATTCTTGAGTTTTTTGGTTTGGGTTTATTTTAGTCATTCTTGTGGATGTGTGGCTCTATTTGCGTTTCCTGGATACCTAATGATCTTGCATATCTTTTCATATGTCTATTGATCATTTAGATATCCTTTTTCATAAAATGTTCAAAGTATTGCACATTTATATGTTGTCTTTTTTCTTTTTGATATACAGAAGTTATATATATGTTATATATGTAATACGATGTGTTACATATATTATATATATATGATAGGAGTTTTTTGTTGGAGATGCACATAGAGCAAGTATCTTCTTCCAGTCTCTCTCTAGTCTTTTCACTACTTGAAGATGTCATCTGATGAGCTAAAGTTCTGACTTTTAATGCAGTCCAAGTAATCAATCTTTCCTTTTATGGCTAGTGTTATTTGCATTCTATTTAAGAAAATTGCCTAACTCAAGGTTAAAAAAATTCTTCTACATCTTCTAAGAATCTATATCATTTTAACTCATCCATTTAGTTCTATAATGCTTCTGGAATTGATTTTTGTATATGGTATGCATGAGGGATCAATATCATTTATTTTAATAGGGATATCATCTTGATTTGGCACTGGTGTTTCTTTTGTTTTGATATTTTTACAATTTTTTAAAATGAAAATTTTTTTACATTTTTGAATTGATATAGTGGATGTACAATATTACATGTTATAGGTGCACAAAATAGTGATTCACAATTTTTAAAGATTATATTCCATTTATAGTTATTCCCTGTGTTGTACAATATATCATTGTTGCTTATTTATTTTATACATAATAGTTAATGTACCTCTTAATCCCTTACCCCTATTTTGCCCCTCCCACATTCCCTCTCCCCACTGGTAACCACTAGTTTGTTCTCTATATCTGTGAGTATTTTTGTTTTATTTACTAGTTTATTTTTTAGATTCCACATATAAGTGATATCATACAGTATTTGTCTTTCTCTGTCAAACTTATTTCATTTAGCATAATACCCTCCAAGTCCATACATGTTGTTGCAGATGGCAAAATTTCATCCTTTTTTGTGGCTGAATGGCATTACATTGTATATATATATATATATATATACCACATTTTATTTATCCATTCATCCATTCATGGACACTTGTGTTGCTTCCATAACTTGGCAATTGTAAATAATGCTGCTATAAACACTGGGTTGCATGTATATTTTCAAATTAATGTTTTTGTTTTTTCGGATATATATCCATGTGTGGAATTGCTGGGTCCTATGGTAGTTCTATTTTTAGTTTTTGGGAGACTTCCATACTGTTTTCCACAGTGGCTACACCAATTTACATTCCCATCAACAATGTACAAGGGTTCCTTTGTCTCCACATCCTTGCTAACATTTGTTTTTTGTGTTCTTTTTGATGATGGCCATTCTGACAGGTGTGAGGTGACATCTCATTGTGGTTCTAATTTGCATTTCTCTGATGATTAACAATGTTCAGCATGTTTTCATGTGCCTGTTGGCCATCTGTATGTCTTTTTTGGGAAAATGTCTATTCAGATCTTCTGCCCATTTTTTAATTGGGTTGTTTGTTTTTTTGATGTTGAGTTGTATAAGCTGTTTATACATGTTGGATATTAACCCCTTATCAGTCATATCATTAGCAAATATTTTCTCCCATTCCGTAGGTTGTCTTTTCATTTTGTTGATGGTTTCCTTCGCTGTACAAAAGCTTTTAAGTTTAATTAAGTCCCATTTGTTTATTTTTGCCTTATTTCCTTTGCTTTAGGAGACAGATAAAAAAAATACTGCTATGATTTATGTCAAAGAGTGTTCTGCCTATGTTTTCTTCTAGGAATTTTAAGGTTTCTGGTCTTACCTTTAGGTCTTTAATCCATTTTTAGTTTATTTTTGTATATGGTGTGAGAAAATGTTCTAATTTCATTCTTTTACATGTAACTGTCCAGTTTTCCCAGCAAGGCTCAGCGGCCATGACCCACAGGCCCAGCCGCTCTGTGGCATGTGGGATCTTCCTGGACCGGGGCACAAACCCGTGTCCCCTGCATCGGCAGGCAGACTCGCAACCACTGCACCACCAGGGAAGCCCTCCATTGTATATTCTTGCTTCCTTTGTTGTAGGTTAATTAACCATAATTGCGTGGGTTTATTTCTGGGCTCTCTATTCTGTTCTATTGATCTATGTGTCTATTTTTGTGCCAGTACCATGCTGTTTTGATTACTGTAGCTTTGTAGTATAGTCTGAAGTCAGGGAGCTTGATTCCTCCAGCTCTGTTCTTCTTTCTCAAGATTGTTTTGGCTATTTGAGGTCTTTTGTGTTTCCATACAAATTTTAAAATTACTTGTTCTAGTTCTGTGAAAACTTCCCTTGGTATTTTGATAGGGATTGCACTGAATTTGTAGATTGCCTTGAGTAGTATGGTCATTTTAACTATATTAATTCTTCTAATCCATAAACACGGTGTATCTTTATAACTGTGTCATCTTCAGTTTCTTTCATCAGTGCCTTATCATTTTCCAAGTATAAGTCTTTTACCTCCTTAAGTACATTTATTCCTAGATATTTTATACTTTTTGATGCAATGGTAAATGGTATTGTTTCCTTAATTTCTATTTCTGATAATCTGTTGTTAGTATATAGAAATGCAGCAGATTTCTGTGTATTAGTTTTGTGCCCTGCAACTTTTTTCAAAAAGAACCTTGTTTTACTTTGCCTTGAAGTGGCACATTTGTTGTAAATACATATTTGTATGAATGTGTTTCTGGACTCTATTCTTATCATTTATCTGTTTGTTCATATTTGCATCAATACTATCAATAGTTTAGTTTATGTGGTCTTATTAAATGCCTATATAAGACCTTTCTTTCCTCTTCTTTAAGGTTATCTTTGCTAATTTTAGCCATTTGCACTTCCATATAAATTTTAGAATCAGGTTGTCAATTTTTACAAAAAGCTATCTGAGATATCTTAATTTTAGGGAGAGTTCACATTTTAACAATAATAAGCCTTCTCCTCCTTAAAAATGGTATGACCCTTCATTTATTTAGGTATTTTAAATTTTATCTGAGTGATTTTTTAAAAATTACCTGTGCAGAAATCTTGTACATCCTTTGCTAAATGTATCCCCAGGTATTTGCTTTTTTATACTACTGTACATGTATCTTTTTCAATTTTAATATCTAATAATTTATTGCTAACATATAGATATACAATAATTTCTTATTGACTCTGTTTTTAGATTTTCTAGTTATACAATCATGTCATCTTCAAATAAGATGGCTTCCTCCCTCTCTTTTCAGTCCTCTACCATCTATTTTTCTTGTTGACTGGGACCCTCAGTACAATGTTGAACAAAAGTGTTAACTGACATCTTTATGCTTTCCCAAAGTGAGGACTAAAACTTTCAATAGTTCAACCTTAAGTTGATTATTTGTTGCATATTTTTGATATCCTTATCTGATTGAGGAAATTCTCTATTACATGTTTACTGAGAGTTTTTATTATGAATAAACATTGAGCTTTATCAAATCTTATTAATGTATCTATTCAGATGATCATATACTTTCTCTCCTTTATTCTATAAATGAAGTGATTTTCATTGATTGATCTTTTCAAATATTAAACCAAACTTGTATTACTGGAAAACTGTAATTTGCTTTCCACTATTAGTGTATTTTTATATGCTTCTGGATTTAATTTGCGAACATTCTGTTTAGAATTTTTGTCTCTACATTGATAAGAAATATAAACTGGCAAAATAATCAGTATCTACTTCTGAATTAGTAGCATCATGTAACTTCCTACCTATGTTTTGGTAAGCAGAATCACTTCTTTTGATTAGAAAATTGGCATCAGTTCTATGTCTCATAAAATCAAAGCTTAGGTAAACATGAGTGAATATAGCTGAGAGTTTGATGAGCTCTCCTAGGCTATGGATCTGCACAGCAGGAAGTGGAGTGGAGGCACTGGCTGTGTATTTTATGGACATGTCTGTGAGCCTACAACTCTCTCTTGATGGGCATGATGAATCCGTGTAATGGTCTGCCTTTAAGATAAAGTCCAAACTCCTTAATACAGAACCCAAGGCCTCTGGGGTCCTGGGGTCTTCATGTCTCTCACCTCACGTCTCATTCTTTTCCCTAGTTTTCCCCTGCAACCCTCTTGCAACCTAAGTGCAACCTAAGTGACTTATTCATACTGACTTCCTTGCAGTTCATTCAATATGCTAGGCTTTCACTCATCTTGCCGACTTGCTTCTCTCCTCACGTTTTCTATTCAGGATTCAGCTAAAGTTTCCTCTCTTGGTATGCCTCGTTATACAGGGCTATGACTGGGGTTAGGTACTTTTTCATCTTTTATCCTATAAATTTGACCAGCACATAGAGCCACTCTAGAAACATTGTTTATTTCAATGTATGAATAAAAATGTATTTACTACAATTCTCCTATGTCCACTGATCATCTCAGCCTAAGAACAAAAGGTCAAAATAAAAGTGAGTAAAACAAAACTAACCACTAATTTATTCATTAATTAAGTCAACAATATAATAATCAGCAAAAAAATAATAATATTAATAATAATAATCAGCAAAATAATAATTCAATAATTATTGAATACTGACTCTGTGCTAGGCACATGCTACACATGAGGGATACAATAGGCGACAAGAGAGGAAAACTCAAAAAGTCCATAGTCTCGTGAGGGAGACAGCCAAGTCAACATAAAGGAGGGGCGGGGCAGAAAGAGGTAAATTTTAAAATTACAATTGAAATCAGTTCCATAAAAAACAAAAAGACAGTGTATAAAACTCCAGAACATTCAGAGTGGGGAATACTTGAGAGAGAATTGTCAGGGAAAGCCTCTCTCAGGTGGTGACAATGAAACTAACTTCTAAAGAATGAGGAACAAGTCAAGACTCTTAGGCTGATACAGTTCTGAACCAGGGTACTTAAAATGATCATCATTTTACTCAGTTCTCATCTCTCAGTTCTCAAATGGTTGTTCGGGGACCAATAGACTCCTCCCTTTCAGAGGAGCCAAGAAGTCAAAACTATAAGACTAAACGATCATAATTCTAAAATTATCTTACCTCTTTCATGCTCATGATTTCATGATAGTATGTGAAGATTTTCAGAGGCTACATGACATGTGATGTCACAATAGATTAAATGAAGAAGCTGTCTTTTATTAAATCAGACATTAAAGAGATTTGCAAAAAATGTATAATGATGTCATTTTTCTCACTAAATATTTTTATTTTAGGCAATATAGATAGATATGTTGATAAATATGTGTTTATGTTAACATGTAATGAGTTTATTATTGCTATCTTATAATAATTTAATAAATACTTTAAAAACTTGCCAATTTAATTTCTAATATGGTAAATATCAACAGATGAAACCCACATAAACTAGTTCTCAAACATTTTTAGGAGTGTAAAGGGGTCCTGAGACCAAAATTTTGGGGAACTGCTGGTTTAGCTGGTAGAGTGAATAACAGTTAAAAAATACTACAATCAATAGATGGAGTGAAGATACCTAAGATGATATATACAAAATGATCCCTGCTAGCTCTCCAACTCTGGACACAAAATGATAGCATTTGCCTGGAAATGGAAGCATTCAGTCAAACATCCCCAATGTTCCTAAAAGTCCAATGTTTAGCAAGTTACGGACAAAATATTCTGGGTATTTGAGTAAACATGGGCAGGACTCCACAGGGAGTAGGGTTCTCATCCAATTTGGTGCCTCGTAAACCCAACCTGAGCATTTTCGATTTTAACTGGGAAATTGTGCAGCCTCTTGTTCATAGCACAAGGGATAGGAAATCAAGCATCCTTAAGTGAAATAAAAATAGAACCAACTCCTCAGTTTAAATTTCTGGAATCTTTTCCTTGAAATGTTGCCTACAAGTCTCTCCCATCCAATTACTCTGCACTAGGACGGCTTAGCCACTGTCCAAGATGATCAAGCCTGACTCCATGAAATATTCAATCACTCCATACCTAATCCTGCTGTCTGGGCTCCATGGCATAGTCTCTTCATTGTATTTGAGTCTGATTTTCACTTTCATTGGCAAATCTAAAAGTCATGAAATGGCCAGCCGTAAGAGATCAGTTATGGAGGAAACATTTCTTCAACATTCATTTAAAGAAAAAAATAGTAATAATAACTTCAGTCCTCTGTCATTCCAAAGAAAAATTATCTATTTCTCTTTGAAAAAGTCATATGTACTTTACATTGTATCTGAAACTAAACGAGAAGAGGTCAACAACAAAAGAAAGCCCCCACCAAAATAAAAAAAAGAAAGAAAGAAATAGCGATATGTATAATTGGCAGATTTGGGAGGCTATTCTTATAGCCTTGTTTAATGTGCTATACCCTTGTTTAATGTGCTATACCCTAAGAAATATATTTGCAACAGATCTGCAAACAGAAATTATCATATTACTTTGAGAATCCTTGTGTGTGAATTTACCCTTTTGTTAGGTTCTGACTTTTCCTGTAGTAAATAGTCCCATGCAGATTTGTATAAGGTAATGTATATGAAAAGTACTTTCCATTATAAAGATGTATACTCGTTTATTGGATTATTATTATAAGTAAGGAAAGCAAAATAAAATATGATCTCTTTAAAGAAAAGATATTGACTATATTCTTACTTAATTCCTTCGATTGATAACTAAGAGTGCTTTACTGAATCCAAAGTCTCTTGTTTCTTGACTAATGGAACATTTGTAGACTGACCCTTCAGAGTATATATGCCATCAAGTAAGCAATCAATAATCTGGAGCCCTCTTTGTTTAGAGGCTTTCTAAATCCTTCCTGGATACTAATTAATCTATTCCAGAAACATTCTGTATTAGCAAAGTTCTACAATATGCATTTCCCTATGTACCCAAATATTGAAACAAAATAACAGTTTGTAGATGTTAAAATAGACAATGACCAAACTTTACCATTATGTTTAAAATTATTATATATGAATTTCTTTGAGTGCATTGATATATTCTCCAGAGCTAGATTTTCTAATTCAGATAACCAATGGGTTTTCAGAATTTTAGGGGAAAAAACCATGAAAAGTCAAGCATTAGAATAACAAACTCAAAAAAATTGTCATTCTTGCTCTGAGGACTCAATTTATATTGAACAAATTTGACTAGAAAAAAAAATTCAATGAATATGAAGTTGTGGGATCATTATTGTATTTCCTTGAAATACATTGTTAATAATAGTTTAAAAGACATCATGACACTGTAAGATGAAACTACTTCAGTGAAATGACTCTGTTGTTAAGGACTATGAACACCGAAATACAAATCTGTCAACACAATTTTATAAAACTTGTCAAAACTGGTATAGATGGTAGGTATGTAGACAGATAAATGATGATAGATAGATAGATAGATAGATAGATAGATAGATAGATAGATAGATATGGCAAGCTTCTCCTACAGTGAAGGGAAAACTACCTTACAGTAGAATGCTATACATGTAAAAAGAATGATGGAATTTATGGAATCACCATTTGCCAGCCATTATAGAAATAATTGATTCAGGCAAGAGTCATCGAAGAATGCTAGAACTGATGGGTAAAAGTCTGAAGAAGAACAGGATATTTACATAGTCTCAAACCTTTCTCCACAAATTGCTCAGTTACTCATCAGTTAATAGGTACAAAACACATATTAACTAAACTTATAATGAAGAAACCTGGAAAATATCATCTAAAGTAAGTTATAAAAGTTAACGGCACCAAGAATATGGATATCCTGTACCTGCAGAAATGATGCACTGAGAAGAACACACTTCACTTCTATGATACTTCTGCCAAAAATGTACAAGAAAACATCAAATAAATCATAATCTTGGAACATTCTACAAAATAATTTTCTTGTATTCTTCCAATATATCAATGTCATGAAAGACAAGGAAAGACTGATGAACTGTTCCAGATTGAGGAGGAACGAAGAAATATGACAACTAAATGCAATGTGTAGTTTGGGATTAGATCTTCGACTTTATAAAGGAAATTAGTAGGCAAATTGGCAAAATTTGAATAGGCCTATAGATTAGATGGTAATACTTTATCTGTGTCAATTCCCCGAATTTAAAGATTTGACTATGATTAAGTGGGGGAGTGTTTTAGGAAATACACATTGAAGTATTAAAGAGCAATAGGGTAACATGTCTGAAAATTACTCTCAAATGCCTCCGAAAAATAAAATGTAATATGCACATCCTCTTTGTGTGTGTGTGTGTGTGTGTGTGTGTGTGAATGAGAGAGAGAGAATGGTAAAATAAATGTACTAAAATGTCAATATTTGGGAACATGATTGAAAGATATACTAGAGATTTTTGTACTGTTTTTTGCATCTTTTCTGTAAGTTTAAGTTATTTCAAAATGAAAAGTTAAGAAAAAACTCAGTTATCCCCACTCTTTAATAAAAGGGCATGAAATCATGATTTTAAAAAAGCAAAAAGATACAAACACACACAAATACAAGAAGCAATGGTCCAGAGAGTCTACAAAAATGATTCAGGATAGTATCAACCTATCAAAATATAACAAGGGAAAAAAATGTCTGTTTCACCCAGTTCTGTCTCCCAGGAGATGGATATCAAAATTTGGGTTCCAGATTTATGTCCACTGTTTTCTATTTCAGTTTATTGATTTCTAGTTTCTCAAAGATTCACTTTGGCAGATTTCATCCCTTTCTAGTATTTCTCAGTGAGGCCACCTTACAGGTATTCTTCTAAAGTTTTATAAATGTTCTCAGAATGACCACATATCATTTCTCACTCCTGTAGGAAAATAAAGATTTCTAAATTCCTAGACAATTTCTAAACAGTACCTAGTACTTGTACCTAAAAATTATCTCTTTTCTCCCCTAGGTTTTGGACTTAAAGTAGGGAACCTTAGATGGTAGGCAAAAAAGATATTGAGTAGATATTGTGTATCTACACCCTCTGTTTCTTTACAAGATAGAAATTTTGTAATACAGCCAATTTCATGTTTTCTCTCTGATTTTCTCTAATTCTAAATATTGAGTTTCATGATTAAAGTTTAAATCTTCTAGGTATGATTCTTTTTCAAGGGAATCTTAGTAAACCTTAATTTTATTTGTGTTATAAACTACAATAAGCAGTACTTTCTCTGTGTCACATTCTACTAAGTTTCCAAATTCTTGATCAATTAACTTAGAAACTGTGTTTTAGGAAGTTAAAAACTTCTCCTTCAGAAGAAACTAAATAGTGTGTTTGTTGTGTTGGGAAGATAAAGTCATTGAGTATTGGTAGAAATCTGTTGTTATGGAGGTCCCAGCTAGATTCAAGATGATGATGATGATGATGGTGATGATGATGATGATGATGATGGTGATAGGCGGTGGTGATGGTGATGGTGTTGGTGTTGGTGAAAGAGGAAGGAGGAGATAAAATGATGGTGATAATTATTATAAGTACTAACATTTGAGAACTTACTTAGGCCCTCCTTTGAATGTCTTACATGCCCTTGACATATTTAGTCTTTAAACTAACCCTGTGAGGTAGGTATTATCACTATGCCTACTTTACAAATGAAGAAACAGGTAAGTTGCCAGAGGTCACAGAACCAATAAAATTTGGAGCCAGACTCCAAACCCAGGTCAGTAGTTCCCTTTCACCTCAACATGTTGAATTATGAGTTCTGGTCCCCTGTAACAACACACCCCTGCTAGATTTCCTGAATTTTCATGGAAGCCAGGAGTTGAATGGGAAAGAATTTTAAGCCTGTCCACTATTGTAGTTCAGATTTATAGACATGTCTGACACAGTTCTGAGGCAAGGGGACTATGGAAGCAAGATTGTAGGTAGCAACCAAGAAGCCTCTCTGTGGTGTGTGTGTGTGTGTGTGTGAATGAAAGAGAGAGAGACAGAGAGAGATTGAGATTCATAAATGAGGGCAGACTCAGTAACTGCTTGAAGGGAAAGGGGTCAGTGCTTCAAGATACAAAGCACACTGTCCTGGAATCCACCCTAACTTCAAGTCAGGGAGATGTCTCTGCCCTGGGAAGATGAAGACTGAACTGCAAAACCACCAAAAGAAGAAAGAAACGCAACGAAGAGTTCAAGCAACTCTGCCAGGCGGCCTTCTCCCATGCCCATTGCAACTGAAGAGGGGGGACATGAGAGGAGACAGGCACTTGCAGAGGACAGTGGTGAGAGCAGTGACCCCATCATGTTCGAGGTAGAGGATGGATCAGCACCACTGTCTGGGCAGCGTAAGGTGACCAGCAGCCAGATGGCATCCGAGCAGCCCAGCACTCAGCCACCAAGTGGGACAGGCTGAGCAAGACCACAGGAAGGGCAGCCGAGGAGCAGGTGGGCTGCCCCTCACTCTTCACATAAGGAAACCTTTCTTTTTTTCTTTTTTTTTGTGGTACGCGGGCCTCTCACTGTTGTGGCCTCTCCCGCTGCGGAGCACAGGCTCCGGATGCGCAGGCTCAGCGGCCACGGCTCACGGGCCCAGCTGCTCCGCGGCATGTGGGATCTTCCTGGACCGGGGCACGAACCTGTGTCCCCTGCATCGGCAGGCGGACTCTCAACCACTGCGCCACCAAGGAAGCCCCCGAGGAAACTTTTCTTGGAGCCTGAACCGATACCCAAGAAAGCAGAAGGCCTGAGTTCCTGTCTTTGAGGGGCAGGAGTTCTTCAGTTCTGAGCCTTAGGAATAAAGTCTTCAAGCGACTTGTTTTCAGATCCACATGCTCTTGGCACCTGAGGACATTTGGGTTAGCGCTAATATTAAGCAGACTACTCTATTAGATTTCCTTTCTATTACTGAGTTCTTAAGATCCCTACTTTTACTTCATAATTTTCTGCTATAAAGATGATCCGGGAATGAACAAGCAAATTATGAGCCTGTATATTTTCCTGACAAACCATCCAACCATCTAAATGTGAAAACTGATGATTTGCTATCTTTCATGCTTTTCTTTACCCAAATATAGGTAAAATTTTGTTTAGACATTTAAATGCATCTGGTATACTACCATGACTTCATTCTTTCACACATTCAGCAAACATTTGTTGAGTGCTTACTCCTTATCAAGAGGTTGATACATACTGTGAACAAAGTTTATAGCGTGGGGAGAGAGATCATTAACTCAGTGTATAATTAATAAGTTAATTATTGGAGATGTTAGAAAGCACAACTGCTTTGGAGAACAGAAAAAGTAGAGCCGAATAACAAGAAACAGGAATTAGAGACAAAGGGAAGGTTGCAGTACTAAATAGTATGAATCGTTTTCATGTTGAGCAATGGGAACAAGTCAGAATTGTTTAATCTGACTCATTCCCAGGCTATCTCCAGATGTGCTGCCAGTAACGCATTGTAAAGTTGTCCAGATGAGAATTTCCAGTTGGAATAATTTAATTGGAATCATTTAAATTATTAAATTTAAAAATTTAACCTTGTATATTATGATATAATCCAATGATACATTATAGAATTGCATAGTTCTAGAAATAAAACGGTTTAATTAGAAAACTGTTGACTGCTCATCCCACAGGTAGGAAAACCAGATGCTGAGAGTTTAGGTGATTTGCCCAAAATCACTCAGCCATTAAATAGCATAGAACCAAAATATAGTTTCATCAAAAAAAGTCTTTTTTGGGCTTCCCTGGTGGCGCAGCAGTTGAGAATCCGCCTGCCGATGCAGGGGACGCGGGTTCGTGCCCTGGTCTGGGAAGATCCCACATGCCGCGGAGCGGCTGGGCCCGTGAGCCATGGCCGCTGAGCCTGCGCGTCCGGAGCCTGTGCTCCGCAATGGGAGAGGCCACAACAGTGAGAGGCCCGCGTACCGCAAAAAAAAAAAAAAAGCCTTTTTTGTAAACACAGTTTTCAGATTTTCTGTAACAAGTTTACTCTCCTATTTCCTGTTTAATTTTCATTCCTTATTCCCACACCATCCCCAATTCACACTATTTCTCCCTGCCTTGGCCGTTAGTTATACGGTGGTGGTGGCGTGTGTGTGTGTGTGTGTGTATCCTTTAGATGTTTCTTTATGTAAGTACAGGAAAGTATGAATACATTATTCAATCCCTTTTAAACACAAAAGCAACATATGGACGCCATTCTGTACTTTTGTTCACCTAGTTGTCTTTTTAAAAGAGATACCTAGTCCCCTAACTTCTCCAGTTCCTATCTTGCAGTGAAGGACATAATGCTAGCAGTGATCATTTCTTAGCAGAGATTGGGACTGTGGAAGAATTCTTTAATCACAGTTTCAGTTAGAAAGGCTGCAGTTTGATTGAAGATAACGGAAACCTGACTTACAGGGACTCAAACAAACAGGCATTTTATTCTTCTCTTATAACAAGAACTCCCAAGGTAGGTGGTTGCTGGCATTGAGTCAGTAGCTCAAAAATGAATCAGGGACCTGGATCTTGTTTTTTCATGCTACCATTCTTGAAAGTTGGCTTTTATCCTCTTGCTGATGCTTTGCGATTGTATCAATAAAAAGCTATTGCACCTTTAGGCATTATCTACATTGGGGGGAGGGGGATTAAAAGGCCTCTTTCTGAAGCAGCTTTCAGGAAGGAAAGACTCTCTGCCAGGGCTCCCATTATACCCCAGAACTGATTGGCCAAAACTGAGTCACATGCCCACTCCTAGACCAAGCAAAGGCCAAGAATAATAATGTCACCTTGGCCCATATAAACCCATCAGTTCTAAGGGCTGATGCTGGGATCCTATCCTCCC
Organism: Kogia breviceps; assembly: GCF_026419965.1. Taxonomy (NCBI): domain Eukaryota; kingdom Metazoa; phylum Chordata; class Mammalia; order Artiodactyla; family Physeteridae; genus Kogia; species Kogia breviceps. The sequence continues at coordinate 84,449,552 of NC_081317.1, forward strand.
AGAGATCCAGGGATTTTTTTTCCCTCTACCTGAATAAAACAGGGCTCTTTTAGCAAGAAATAAAAGTGTCAAGAATGATTATTAGGTGGGCAACAACCAACATCTATCACTAGTAGTCACTACTTGTACAATATATTTTATCTTAAGAAGTATGAGGGTTCCATAAGCTGATGAAGGTATATTACAGCTTCTTACAACCCACCCATTGTTTCACTAGGTATCCTTGCTTTAATACATTCTTTCAAGGACATAGATTTAAAAATTAAGAGGAAAATTACGTGAGGACAAGAAAATGAAAAAAATGGGGGGGAATTAATTTCTTTTACTGCCTGTGAGGAGAGGAAAGGAAAACAGGGCTTCTATACCTGGCTAGATTGAGGGTATGTCAGAATACAAAACCTGTGCTCTATTAAGGCTATCCCAAACTACACAATCAATGTAGATTACATAAATATATACATAACCTAGCTCTATCCTTCTTAATATGTTCTAACTACAAAGGGAAAATGATTAACTTTACAGTAGAGAAATCTGGCAAACATCACCTTAATCAAGGGATCAAAGTTAACATCACTAATAATGAGATAAATTGAAACCATGTGCCACCTGATAGGATGCAATGAGCAAGTAACTTGCCAAATATGTATAAGCTATATCTAATCATGAGGAAACATCAGACAAGCCCAAATAAGAGATATTCTGCACATTGACTGGCTTGCAACCATCAAAAGTGTCAAGGTCATAAAAGTTAAGAAAGGACAATGAGGAACTGTTCCAGAGTGAGGCAGAGACTAAAACTCAGTGACAGCTAAATGCAATGCATGATTCTGGACTGAATCCTTTTTCTGTAAAGAACATTATTAAAACAATTAAAACTGGAAAGGAGGCTGGGGAGTAGGTGGCTGGAGCATACTGATGTTAATTTCCTGATTTTGATGTTTGTATTAATGGTATGTAGGAGAATACCCTTTTGGTAGGTAGGAAATACACACTAAAAGTATTTAAAAGTGATAGAGCATTGCATCAGCAACAAATTCTCAAAAGGTTCAGAAAAAAATAAGATTTTCATATTATCTTTGCAAGCTTTCTATAAGTTTGAGACTGTTTCAAAATAAAACCACTCTTCTTTTGTTTTCACTTATTGATATATACAGATGCCAATTCTTTGTAATGGCTGCATAGTATTCCATTATAGGGATGTGACTAGTTTTCTAATGACAGACATTTAGGTTGCTTCAATCTGAGGTGATTATATCCTATGCTGCAGTGAATACTTCTGCTCTAATACTATTTTGCACATGTACTTTATCTGTAAAATAAATATCTAGAAGTAGCGATTATTTTAACCGATTTTAAATGGAAGCCATGTTCTAAGATATATAGTGCACAATGCAAAATGATGAAGTATTCGCTAAACGTATTTTTAGGCCAATTGATTTGATTTAGTAATATTTTCATTCATTGTTTCAATAAATATTTTTGGTTCACTACTGTAGAATAAGCTCTGTATTCTAGAAACAACCACAATCTTTTACCTTCAAACAGCATGAAAATTTGAGAGATTTAGCAGGCTAAATTTCATTAATTTAAAAAATTTTCCAATTTCAGATAAGTATTTATATTGATAATTTTTTAATGGAAGAAAAAAGAATTAATAACCATTTTTGCCCCTAAGGTGTATAGAAAATTTTTGCCAATGTGGAAAGGAAACTCTTTAAAAATTTTAGATATTTTACTAAAATTACTTTTCAGCTGTGTTGCTATTAATATTATATTAATTAATACTGTCATTGTTACAGTCATTTCAAATAAATCCACTTAGCAGTTTAACACTCAAATTTCTCTCTTTGTTTCCTACACCTTAAGTTTTCACTGTGTTTCCTTAGGTGTAAGTTTTGTTAACCCGCTCCTGAAAGATGGAGAACAGTAGGCCATCTCTTCAAGAACAAAATATTATTTTCAAGGTTGTTTTTTCCACATCTTTTCAGAAAAGCATTCAGAAGTAAATACATTCATAAAAATGTTTCAAACATAAGTGGAGGCCACTAAAGACACCACTCTAGGAAATTGACACTTACAGAGCTGACAAATTGCATAAATGGCCTTTTATGGATATTGATACCAGCTGTGCAGACAGAGGAGCCTCTCCATCAAGAATTTATCAAGGAGATTCACAAAATTAATAATTGTGCAAATCTCAGACTATTCCTAGCCAGCATTGTTAAGGAATAAATAATAACAAACAATTAAGCCTCCAATTACAAGGAAATAAAGCTCTTAAGGTCAAAAAAGTAATTCCTCTAAATTGAGGACCTCAGTGTAAAGGTTTTGAGTTGGATCTAGAGCTGTAGTCCAAATCTGAAGTCAAGCTCTGGTTTTTAAAGGGCCAGGCAAAGCCCTGGGTGCAGAAGAATGTAGTGGTCGGAGTGTGACAATGGCTTGGAAGCATAGCCTCAGTATTTTATAGTGTGAGTATCCCATGAGCCAATGATATACCTTCTGGGAGTCTTAGTTTCTTCAGCTATTTAATGGAGATAATAATACCTACTTTTATCTAAGACCTAAAAAAACCAACCTAACCTAACTAGTAGCCTGTCTGAAATTTGCATATGAATGTGCAGTTTGATATTTGTTGGGCACCTTAGTTAACAAGTCATTAGGGCTTCCCTGGTGGCGCAGTGGTTGAGAATCCGCCTGCCGATGCAGGAGACACGGGTTCGTGCCCTGGTCCGGGAAGATCCCACATGCCGCGGAGCAACTAAGCCCGTGAGCCATGGCCGCTAGGCCTGCGTGTCCGGAGCCTGTGCTCCGCAACAGGAGAGGCCACAACAGTGAGAGGCCCGCATACCGCAAAAAAAAAAAAAAAAAAACAAAACAAGTCATTAAAGAGCTGCCCTGAGCCTGCTTTTCTGGCCTCACCTATCCCCACACTTCCCCTAGTAACTTAAACTTCAGAAATAATCCCCATTATGCCACGTTGTAGTTCCCCATGCTGTTTCACGTCTGTTCCTCTTCTATGCTCTTCAGGATCAGCTCAAGGGTGACAGCTTCCAGGAAGCGTCATCTGGCCACTGGCTTTCCCACCTGGCCAAGTCCAGCATGTGCATGTGTGCCTGTGTGTGTTGGAGTGGGGAGAAGGGGATGGGGGGTTAGGGACAGCAGGGGTATACAGGAAGTGAGAGATGCATGAGTATGAAGAGGTCCTTTGGGGTCAGACTGGGAATTGCCTTACATGTTATGCTAAGGAGTTTGGCCACATTTTAGGGCAAAATCTTATGGAGGCTACAAAGGGTTTTAGTAGAACAGTGGCAGGATCTGATATTTTTATTTAGGAAGATGACCTGGCTGCAGTGAGGAGGATAGATTGGAGAGGTGGGGAGATATCACAAATGCAGATAGGACCATGAGAACAATTCTCCCTGCAAGTTTCCTTCTCCTCTCCTTTGGGTTTCACAGGAGTTGGTTGGTTGCTGTATGGGCACAGTGGGGTGGCATTTGACAGGACTTTTGGAGACTTACAGAGCATCGGGGGTGGGTGTCAAGATCCCTGTGGCGTGAGTCAGACTGTAGCAGCGCAGCCTCTCCCCAAGCTCTGCTCTCAGTCCTCCTTTCCTTTTAACAGAGAAGACAGAGGCAACACATATACTCTAATAATGAAAAAATACAGAGTTGGAGATACAGGGGAAGATGGCAGATAAAGAAGGAGCATGCTTATAAAGCTAGTTACCACTTTGCACGTGGACTCCGTGCAAATAGGGTCTTTTCCTATTTCAGGGGTTCTCAAATTTTAACATGCACCGTAATCACCTGGAGGGCTCATTACACCGTAGACTCAGCAGTTCAGATTCTGAAAGTCTGGCATGGGGCCAATAATTTGCAATTCTAACAAGATCTCATGTGATGCGGATTCTGCTGGTCTAGGGACCACACTTTGAGAACCACTGTTCTAATTTATTCCTTTGATCCCCCCCCCCAATAACTTGCGTGGTGCTATTATTTTAACAGAAGAAGAAACAGTTATTGGAAGACTAAGTAACCTGTCCTCTGCCCTCGGTAATAAGTAGAAAACAAAACTGTGGAGCCAGGTTGTGTTTGGCTTAAAAGCCCACGTTTTTCCCCCTTTATGGTCCCCTTTCCTCTACAAGCCATCCTGAGAACGTATGCAGGGGAGAGGGAGATCCCAGCTATTTTCTTTCCATCCGTGCCCCAATTGCCCGCAGCTATTAGCGGTGAGGGTGGAGCTTAAAGGAACATATGGAACTCCCGAGCGTTTCTTTTTGTCCAAAAACCGTGTCAACTCCGCGAGCTGTGGTTCCTCACTCTGGCCAAAGGGTGATATACAGATCCTGCATTGCTGTAGCTCATAGAACAGTGCCTGAGACGGAGGTACACAATGAACATCCTTCTGTTACACGTGCAACATAATGATTGGAAGTCTGCGATCTGCCCACATGCATCTTGCCCTTAATGCCTTTTCCAGTAAATTCCCGCCTCTTTCATGCTTGTGCTATTTCCCCTAAGCGCAGACGTAACCAGGTGATTCTGTATGGAATCGCCCACCGGTTCTCTCTGTGGGCCTTTCCCCTTTATTCTTTCTAAATATTTCCACATGCTATGGATGTCCTGCCAAACCCTATTTCTGACTCTGGATCTTTTTTCAGAGCATCTTCACTTGCTGGTTGTCCACTTTGGACTAGGGAAAAAAACACCCAGAAAAGCATTCACTCTGATTATCTCTGTGCTTTGGAATTAATGATATGCTCTACAGGTAGTAAGTCTGTAAAAAGCTAAGACCTTTGTTTTTGGCCAAAGAAAATATTCGAACCCAATGCTTCATTGTTGCCGATTTTCTTCCAATGTAATATTCAACCTGTATAGTAGGCAAGGTTTGTTTGAGGAATTTTATAAATTCGTTCTTTCTGTGTTATTTACAATGCATATGTTCCCTCACTGTAATAATAAAGAAGGCTCCTTGCCCTGAAATTTTTGTTCTGAATTAGATTTCTTTTTTCTTCCCTGAATGGGGAGGTGGTGAGAAGCAACAATAAATTTTGCCCCAAACAGGACTTGATAACCCTCCTGAACTTCCAAAATTACCTCCTCAGTGTAGTTTTTTTTTTTTAAATAGGAGTATAGTTGATTTATAATGTTGCGTTAGTTTCAGGTGTACAGCAAAGATTCAGTTATATATCTCAGTATAGTTCTTATTGACATAGTTTAGTATTCCTTGAATCTAGGTGGCATTTTTGTCCATGTGTTTTGTTTGTTTATTTTAATTATCAGACTGTATACAGTTTAGGTAAGTGAAAAGTTTATTTTCATAAATATAAATTTTAAAAACCTACTGTATTCTTCCTCTTCCTCTCCCTGTCTCCTCTGCTTTTCCCTCTTTCTTCTTTTCCCTTCTCCCTTTCTATCCCTTCCCTTCCTTTCCCATTAGGTAGGGCTGGGCGAGGCAGACGCAGTGGGGGAGGGAGACAGCTCAGCTTGGGATGTTAAAACTCCAGTGAAATGAGGAAGGTTCCAGACTGGGTCCTGATGGGTGGCCCAGCATGTAGGTTGCCAAATTTAGCAAATAATAAAACAGGAAGCCCAGTTAAATTTAAATTTCAGTTAAACGATGAATTCTTTTTTAATATAAGCATATTTCACACAATATTTAGGACATACACTAAAAAAATTATTGTTTACCTAAAATTCAAATTTAACTGGATGTCCTTTATTTTATCTGCCAGCCCTACTGGTGTGTGTTGTCAGAACCCTGACTGTCGTGGTCCGAACGCGGGTTGGAAAAGAATTTCCAGACACAAGGCAGAATGTGAAGAGGATGGAATTTTTATTAGAGGGAATGGTCGCTGCCAGAACAACGGGCCAACTTCCTAGTAGTCTGGGAGAGCCGACCCTGAACATGTGCTATTAGTCAGTTTTTATAGCCAGAGAACAAAAGAATGGTCCAAGGTGAAAATTTCCTTTACTAATTGGTCGAGGCACACATACCTTCCTTCTATAGGGTGGGAGTGGGACAGGACAGATGCTTTTCCTTATTTGGGACGAGAGAGGTACAGGTCCCGTCTGTCAGGTAGGCTCAGGAATTTCTATGTATGCATCGCAACATGTGTTTTGGGGAGGGCAGTGAGAGTCCCATAGGGTGTGTAATGCCGAGACTTTTTCAGGCAGGGTTGTCCTTTGTCCTTGAAGCACCATTGTCCTTGGAGTATCACACAGACTAGATGAGAAGGGCATCCATGTGGCGGAGGGGGCAGTAGGGATGGCAGCTTAGAACAGGGTGTCAGAGCTAAGTGGGATGACAAGAATACCCCTAAAGTAGAAGGAAGATGGCCCAGGGGATTGTTTATTAAGGAAATATATTGAGGATGATGTTGTAGGTGGGAGCTACAAATTTGAAAAGGAGAAAACTAGAATGAGTCCTGTATTGTGGGATTGGAATTGGAGATATGAGTGTGAATTCATAGTCGATAATTTGAAAATGTGATATATATTTGCTTTATATGCATAGACTATCACTGCAATATGAACAAGAAAGTGTAGCAGTGTTTACCTTAGGGAGCAGAAGTGAGTGGCTGGAGCAAGAGATGGAAAAACTACTTTTCTTTATATTTACTTTGCTACTTTTTAAATGTTATGCCACGTGCTCATGTTACCTGCACTAGACAATATTTTTAAAATTTTTAAACATTTAAAAAATAAAACTGGATCTATTTCAAATCTGAATATTAGAGGTGGCCGAGACCTTAGAGATTTTTCTAGCCAAATTCCTGAATTTAAGATGGTGCAACTGAGGACTAGAGAAGTTAAGTGACTTTCAAGGTCATAGAACCAATTAGCATGTGACAGTGGAAAGAGAAAGGGCTCTGGATTCAAATCCTGCTTCTTGCCCTTGGGCAAGTCACTTACCTCTCCGAACCTCCATTTCCTCCACCACAGCACAGAACATGAAGCTAGGTGGTGGCAGGGGGACGACAGCTTGCTCAGGAACAAGTCCTACTCAGGTTCACCTGTCACAGCACAGGATCTTGGGCAAGTCAACTGGCCTCTCTAAACTGCAGACTCTTTTTTTTTTCTTTTTTTGTATCAATTTTCTTTTTTTCTAATTTGTTTTATTGAAGTATAGTTGATTTACAGTGTTGTGTTAGTTTCTGCTGTACAGCCCAGTGATTTAGTTATACATATATATATATATATATATATATATATATACATTCTTTTTCATATTCTTTTCCATTATGGTTTATCTAAGCCTATTGAATATAGTTCCCTGTGCTAGACAGTAGGACCCTGTTGTTTATCCACTCTATATATAATAGTATGCATTTGCTAATCCCAAACTCCCAATTCATTGCTCCCCTACCCACCCCTTGGCAACCACAAGTCTGTTTTCTATGTCTGTGAGTCTGTTCCTGTTTCGTAGATAAGTTGATTTGTGTCATATTTTAGATTCTACATATAAATGATATCACATGGTATTTGTCTTACTCTGACTTACTTCACTTAGCATGGTAATCTCTAGGTCCATCCATGTTGCTGCAAATGGCATTATTTCATTCTTTTTATGGCTGAGTAGTATTCCATTGTATATATGTAGCACATCTTCTTTATCCATTCATCTGTCAATGGACATTTAGGTTGCATCCATGTCTTGGCTATTGTAAATAGTGCTGCTATGAACATAGGGGTGCATGTATCTTTTTGAATTACAATTTTGTCTGGATATATGCCCAGGTGTGGGATATATCCCACAGTGGGATAAATCCCCAGTGAGTGGGATTGCTGGATTATATGGCAACTCTATTTTCAGTTTTTTGAGGAACCTCCATACTGTTTTCCATAGCAGCTGTACCAATTTACATTCCCTCCAACAGTGTAGGATGGTTCCCTTTTCTCCACAACCTCTTCAGCATTTGTTATTTGTAGTTTTTTTTTTTTTTTTTTCCGGTACGCGGGCCTCTCACTGTTGTGGTCTCTCCCGTTGCGGAGCACAGGCTCCGGACGCACAGGCTCCGGACGCACAGGCTAAGCGGCCATGACCCACGGGCCCAGCCGCTCCGCGGCATGTGGGATCCTCCCGGACCGGGGCACGAACCCGTGTCCCCTGCATCGGCAGGCAGACTCTCAACCACTGCGCCACCAGGGAAGCCCCTATTTGTAGATTTTTTAATGATGGCCATCCTGACCAGTGTGAGGTGGTACCTCATTGTATGAATTGCAGACCCTTCATTTGTTATGACTGTAGTAGCTTTATTTCATCAAATCTAAGAAGGCTTAGATTGTTTAAAATGCACCACTATTTTATGTTCTGTCAAGAAATTTTAAAAGTGCTATGATTAATTGTAACATGGCAGCCACTGTGAGGTGCATGCTGATTTCAGACATGTTAAAAAAATATATACATCTTAGAATCAATGTAATATGATAGAATTTACCAAAGGGAAAAGATATATAATATAAAAGGTTGTCCATTGGTAACTGAGAAATAACTGGACATAAATGAAGAAAATTAGGCTGGCATTTAAAAACATTACAAGGACGGGGGTGGGGGAAGAAACAACATGAAGATATAATGGGAAGTAAATACCTCAGTCTTTATACAATTTGGATCAAGAAAGCATAGACAGTTTGCACACACTGGGAAGTAAACAAAAAAACATAAACAAAATAGAATTGGAGTACTTCCTAGGAAGACATGCACTGTTATCGGATAGTTTGGCCAAGAACTGAAACCCATTCCCTGTTTTATAATGACATGTTAACGGGAGGTGGCAGATGTGCAATTCTAAGTTGGACACAAAGCAGTAGGCAACACTGGGGCCCACCCAGGCGAGGTGGGGGTAGAGACTGCCTCTGGGCCAGCACGTGGGTGAAGTCAAAGTAGCAACAAAGTAAGAAGGGAGATACAGAAATTGAAAAATAATGTGGTTATGTGTTCAGGTTACCTCCCCCATTCCACCAACTAATCAGCACCATGTACCAAATCTGAATCCCGAAAGGAGGGAAGGCTGTTTCCAAAAGGAAGCAAAGGCTCTCCCTAGTGTCCCAGTCCGAGATGAGAGGTGTCCAAGCAGTCGGTCGATTGTGTCAACTTGACCTTACAATCACGCAGGAGGTTGAGGTTGGAGAGTGGGGTGTTGAAGAGGTAGTCAACACTTACCTCACAGAAGTGTTGAGAGAGTTAAATGAATGATGTCACCACATCCGGCACGTGGTAAGTGCTCAGTAAATATTACCTATTGTTAAATTTTTTAAAAAAGCTTTGTCAACCATAAAATGCTATACAAATATTTATACTGTATAGTTTTTTTAAACACCATCACGATTGGATCCTCATTCTTCAGGATTGCAATCTAGACCTCTTTGCAACATGCCACATTATGCTTATTTCATGTACTATTACTTCAAATTGAACCTTTTTTCAATAAACTGCATTATATAAACTTGTTCATAAACACTAGTTTTGTGCATGGGGTGCTGTATATCTTTCAGATATTTCCATAATACATATGCACAATGTAATATAGGAACATAGATTTTTCTTTTAAAGAGCAAAGCTTCAGCAGTTTCTCCTGAATTTTATTCTGTCATTTGACTACATTGTATTTCTGATGTTCAATTTGTACTGAGTACATTACGGACTTCTCTAGGGAACAGAAAGAAATTTTTTAAGTAAACATAAAATGCTTTGATAAATCAAAACACGTGAATAAGATTTCTGTTAAAAATGTTACAATGAGTTTTGAGACTTGAAATAAAGCTGTCTTTAACATCATAAAAACCATTAACCCAAAGGCAACAACAAAATAACTTATTTGTTATAGAAGTAATGCATAGGCTTATTTTAAAAGGTTAGTTGTTATATAAATACAAAGGGAATCTTGCTCTAAACTAATTGTAAAGAAACTTAAAAAGCTGTAAATTCTGTGCAATCTGATTTAAGCTAGCAAAAAGAAGTGAAAATTGTTTGGAATCCATACATAATGGTTTATATCATAAACTAGCCATAGTGTCTCTCATGCTGCAGACTTAACCATATTCTAAATATCATGGAATATCACCTCCATATTAGGTCTGTGAGAGCAAGACCTTGCCTGGGCCACTCACAGCTGCATTCCCAGTAACTAGAGCAGTGTTTGCCATTGCAGGGCTCAATAAATATTTCTTAAATGAATATAAATGAATGAATAATTCACACAGACACTCAATGATTTAAGAAATCCCAATCATCAAGAGTTTGGGATTAGCAGATGCCCACTATTATATATCGAATGGTTAAACAATAAGGTCCCACTGTATAGCACGGGGAGCTATATTCAATATCCTGTGATAAACTATAATGGAAAAGAACATGAAAAAGAATATATATATATGTATAACTGAGTCACTTTGCTGTACAGCAGAAATTAACACAACATTGTAAATCAACTATACTTCAATAAAATTATATATAAAAAAGAAATCCCAATCATCAAAATACCAAATATAAAAATAGGTAATTTGGGGACTTCCCTGGTGTCACAGTGGTTAAGAATCAGCCTGCCAGTGCAGGGGACACAGGTTTGATCCCTGGTCTGGGAAGAGCCCACATGCCATGGAGCAACTAAGCCCGTGTGCCACAACTACTGAGCCTGCGCTCTAGAGCCCCTGAGCCACAACTACTGAGCCTGCGTGCTGCAACTACTGAAGCCCCTGCACCTAGAGCCTGTGCTCTGCAACAAGAGAAGCCACAGCAATAAGAAGCCTGCACACCAAAATGAAGAGTAGCCCCCGCTCGCCACAACTAGAGAAAGCCCATGTGCAGCAACGAAGACCCAACACAGCCTAAACAAACAAATAAATTTTAAAAATTAAATAATTAAAAAATAGGTCATTGGGCTTCCCTGGTGGCGCAGTGGTTGAGAGTCCGCCTGCCGATGCAGGGGACACGGGTTCGTGCCCCGGTCCGGGAAGATCCCACATGCCGTGGAGCGGCTGGGCCCGTGAGCCATGGCCGCTGAGCCTGCGCGTCTGGAGCCTGTGCTCTGCAACGGGAGAGGCCACAACAGTGAGAGGCCCTCGTACCGCAAAAAAAAAAAAAAAAAAAAAAAGGTCATTAGGGAATGATAATTTAATATACAAAAAAGTTCTGTGAGCTTGCAACTTTGGCACAGGTCAAAGTGTAATGGCATGGAGGTGGAGGTCTGGAAATGTCAACTCATCTAACTAACAGTGTTTAGTAAGTCGCACGGTTAAGCCATTTACCTTCTCTGATTTCAGTTTCTTCACCCCGAAAATGAAGGGGGTACTGGCTGGAACTAATGATTCTGAGGGCTCTTACAATTCTAAAATTCTATGATGCTGTGAGGTATAAAGGTCCATCTCTAAGGCATTTATGTGTAGGTTTACCCATTTTTCTTTGAGATTAAAACAGGGAAACTTGTAGCTAAATCACTGTGAAAACTGGCAATGGAGACTTCTGGGTGTCCCCCAAACCTGTTCTCACCTTCTTCCTGGGCACAAAGTTAGACTGCATTTCCCATCCCCCTCTACAATGAGGTGTGGCCATGTGTCCAAGTTCTAGGGATGGAATATTAGGAAGTGGTGTGCACCACTTTGAAGTGTGGCTCAGAAAAACCTTCCATGTATGCTCCTCCACACCCTTCCCCTTCCTGCTGTCCAGAATGGTGACGTCCCCACTCCCTAGAGTGCCTTAGAAGCCATGTGTAGAGTCACCATCAGTCTCCTCTCTGAATAACTGTGTTGAATAGAACACCTACTCACTCTCTCACCCTGAAATGTTGGGAGACAGTTCTCCATGGGTCTCTCATGTTTCTGTGAGTCCTGTGAGCAGAGGCATTGGCTGCCTTTGTTTCAGGCTTTGTTTTCAAAGATGTGAACAGCCTTGGAAGACAGAGATAGTGTCTCCCTTAGAAACAAAGCACAGGTTGCTTCATTGTCCAGTATAATCAAGATAATATCTCCCTCTGGGGCAAAGGGCATCTTCGCTTACAGCTCACTATGAAAGATACATGTCCCCTAAGCTTATGGCTTCTTAGCTTTGACTCAAACCCAGTCTATGTGCAATGTTCACTTGGGACACTTCACATTACCCCTGTGGGACTTGGGGAACATGGAAAAATGACACAGACATGAAGCTTTCTGTGGCATAAGTAATTGAGTCATTTGTCTCTGAACCAGAAGTTTCGTGTCTTCTGCCACCTTCCAGGAAACTGTGGTAGGCTAACTCATCAGCTCATGAGTAGGGTAAGATCTCAGATGTTCACAGTTTTTGATACCCACCCACCTTAGAAAAACCCTGGACTCTTATGTGAGCAAGCCATTACATTTTAGGTCTGTTTTTATAGTTTTAACTAATACAGCAGCAGTCACTTTCCTATTGAAAAATCAATAAGAACTTAGAGTAAATTATCTGTAGTCAAATAAGATAATGATAATAAAGGATATGAGTCTGTTAGATGAAGGATTGAATTAGGTAAATATTTTCAAAATGTGTTCAAGTATACACTAGTCCTATCCTATATCTTGCTGAAGATAATGCACTATATTCAAATATGTATGTAATACACTCACAGTTTCAATTTTATTCCCCCTCCCTCCCTGGAGAGTCACAATGCACATAAGTTTATTAAAGACTCAGAGAAATCCTGTAGTAAAGAAAATTATTTGCATTATTTAACCAGCAGTATTTTCTAAATTTTTTCAGCATAACCTCTATTGACATTCTGTGAAATGAGTATTCCATGGAATACACAGGGGGGAAATGCAGGGCTAGATCATTTCTAAAATCCCTTTATACATCTATGATTCAAATGTCTGAAAATAAGTAAGAAACACATTTTTGCATGTATTAGACGAACGTGAGTACACTCAGTGCTTCTTAAACTTTAATGTATCCCTGGGAATCCTGTTAAAATGCAGATTCTGATTCAGAAGGTCTGTGTAGGACCTTCTGGATATTCTGGATTTCTAACAAGTTCCCAGGTGATCTCAATGTCACTGGTCCACAGACCATTCTTTGAGTAGCAAGGATCTAGCAATACAAGATCTAAAAAACAATCGTCATAACTTATGATGATTAAGACGTTAGCAGATTGGCAGATAAATTTTTCCTATATATTTAAAGAAAAATGGTCCACACTTGTGGCTTCATATTAGACGACTTAGGGGTGATTTCAGAATTTCTCAAAATTACCTGATGAATTTAGGGACATGTTTACTTACTAGAATAATGTATGTATCAGTGTGGGGTTCTGCATCATTGTGTAGCCTATTTCCAATTTAGAAGTTTGAACACAGACTCAGGCTCTACAGTAAAGACACTGATAAATAATTTATGATTCAACCCTGGAGGAGGGATTAATCTGGCTATATTTTAACCTATATGCTCTGGATTAAAGATGACTAAAATCTCCCCCACCCCCAATTTTTTTTTCTTTTTTTTGTTTTCTCCTACCTCAGATTTGAACGTTGTTGACCTATGTTTCAATAATCAATTTCCCCACTCTGCTCTAACAGCTCTAGAGTAGAATTTTTTAAACAAAATATAAAAGAAAGGCATGTGAGATCATGTAGAAAAGTTATAAGGAGATGAGCTTACAGGAGCATAAAAATTTACCATCAGTGAAGTTACTTCCAACAATGAAAATGAGAGAAAGTTTGGCATGTGCTAATTAAGGAATGTGATATGTGTGAATTTGTTTCCAATTATGAGATCTGAGTCCAATAATGAATTCTTTGAACCTGTTTCCAAAGTAACATATTTGGTTCTATAATAAAATTTCATCCCAATCTCTAAGTAAAAATAATTTGCCACCTTCATGATAGTGAGAGGAAATATGTCAAAGAAGGTACACTGCATGCTCTCAATGGAAAAATTAATTTTTAAAAAAACATTTAAAATTATAAGGATCTTGGAAAATTCATATTACATAAGAATAAAAAAGAAAGTACATTGTTCCTGTTAAGCAGACAATAAGAAAATGATAGCAGTTTAGTATATAAATCATGAGTGAATTTTTTTCACTTTGCTTTCTGTTAATATTGGATTTCCACTATTAGTAGACATTATGTTATTTAAAATAAGTTTATTAAGACAGCTTTTGCTGATGGATCTGTAAAAACAGTATTAATTATGTTAATGGGACTTAGAAAAACACTGTTTATTTGGTTAATATTTTTAACATAGAGTGGGAGAAATACTGATTGATCAGAACTTTCTGTTAATGTAATGTATAAGACTAAGCTATACATAGGGAATAGATAAGAAACTCAGCAGAAAATAGATGGCATACCCAAAGTGAACCGTTGAACAGTTTAATAGACTGTTTACAAAGGTGTGGTCTGTCAGGGTTTTGGGAAACCAGCAAGGTTTAGGGCAGTTCCTTGGGGTGGCGGTGGGTAGCAGGCAGGGAACTGTTTTCACCACTGGGCTTGAAGGATCAAGGATGGAGTCGTCACTGGGACGAGGCTGGGCGGCTCAATGGAAAGGGGTCACTGAAGGAGGATGGCAGCTAAAGCACAGCCCGATTCTGGCAGTAGGAGTCCGGGGAATAGATACGCCAACATCCCGTTCCTCCTGCCCTCTCATCTCCTGCTGATGCGTCCTAATCATAGATCCCAACCAAAGCCAAAGGACAAGGAAGCTGGTTGGTGCAAGTCAGCTTCCTGGGCCCAGAGCAAGAAGGGTGGACCATGGATGTGGAGGGATCAGTGGAGGAGAAGCAGAACAAGGGACTATATATACAGCAGGGCAGGAATGGGGTCTGTCTATTTACACACGGGTTCACACAAGGGTTCATGCTAAGTGCTTCAGGCCAATGCTTGTGAAGAAAAATATGGCTAAAGGCATTTCTGAAAACCTGGAGCATTGCGTAAACATGTTTGCTTCTCCTTATGTGCAAGAGTGCCCATGCTGTGTTTGTTTGGCTGAAATAAAATGTTCTAAGACATCCTGCACTCTCCTTTGCATTAATAGCAAAAGCTAATGGATCTTAAAATAAGAAGCCTCTCACTCAGACCTTTGTTTAAAAATCTCTCCTGATCACACACCCATAGCAGATTATATATGTATATATATATATATATATATATACATAAAAATACATTATATAAAATTAATTAATCACTCTTATTCCCTCACTGAGACTTCTCTTCACTTCCAAATTTCTCCCCCAAAGATACTTTTTAATTTTTTTGTGCTAGAAGTGTAAATTAGTGATGATGGTAATGATGATGATGATGATAGCTATCGCTTATTGAATGCTTCCTGTGTGCCAAATCACCTACAGGGTAGTTACTATTATTATCTCTATTTTAGCATCATATGGATGATGAAGAATTGAGGCTAAAGGAAGTTCATTAACTTCTTCAAGTCACATGACCAGAAATAAATGACTAGGGTTTTGGGGGCCGTCAGACTACAGAGCTCTAGATTTTAAACACTCTTTTGCCTCTTTCTCTGGAACAGTGCTTTATACATTTTTTTTAATATTGAAAAAGATGACTGATGTTCTTTAAACTTTTGCTTGAGGGACTTCCCTGGTGGTGCAGTGGTTAAGAATCCGCCTGCCAGTGCAGGGGACATGGGTTTGAGCCCTGGTTCGGGAAACTCCCACATGCCGCGGAGCAACAAAGCCCATGCGCTACAGCTACTGAGCCTGTACTGTAGAGCCTGCGAGCCACAGCTACTGAGCCCACGTGCCACAACTACCGAAGCCCGTGCACCTAGAGCCCGTGCTCCACAACAAGAGAAGCCACCGCAATGAAAAGCCTGCGCACCACAACGAAAGAGTAGCCGCCGCTCACCACAACTAGAGAAAGCCTGCGTGCAGCAACGAAGACCCAACACAGCCAAAATAAATAAATAAATTTATTAAAAAACAAACAGGGCTTCCCTGGTGGCGCAGTGGTTGAGAATCTGCCTGCCGATGCAGGGGACACGGGTTCGAGCCCTGGTCCGGGAAGATCCCACATGCCGTGGAGCAACTGGGCCCATGAGCCACAGTTACTGAGCCTGCGCGTCTGGAGCCTGTGCCTCGCAACAGGAGAGGCCGCGATAGTGAGAGACCCGCGCACCGCGATGAAGAGTGACCCCCGCTCGCCGCAACTAGAGAAAGCCCTCGCACAGAAACGAAGACCCAACACAGCCATAAATAAATAATAAATTAATTAATTTTTTTAAAAAAAAACAAAAAACAAACTTTTACTTGATAGCTAATAACATAAAATGCAAGACTGCCAAAGATGGAGGAAAACAAGAGAAAAGACATCAGAGGCAGGGTGAACTAAGGGGAAATGTCGACTAAAGAAGGTTCTAAATTGATCTCAGTCTCCTCGGAAGCACCTGCCATTTACTAATGTTCTCTGTTCTGTGCCTTTCCATCTAAACTGGAATATCTGTCCCCCCCTTTCCTAAATGATTGCTGTGAACACTGGTAGCTAAGTTTGATCATTTCATTGAATCTATATTAAAGTCCTACAAAGCTCTAATAAAATGGTTTTGCTATAGGCCTTAAACTTATCCCATGTCAGCTTTGTTCAATGAAAGTCTGAGAAATGTGATAGAATAGCGTAATGTGCATATGGCCACATTGCATCTGTCAGTGTAAACCAGCTTTACTAACATGTTAAGCTGCTTTTATAAAACATACTGATCAACCAAACCAAATATGGAGAGCCAAACGTTATCCATGTTACTTCATAGACTTCAGTGCTCACAATATTGAAACATTTTAAAGAAATAAATAATTCTCACTCTACTTTGGAATATCAAGGATAAATAGACAATTATAGATTATTGAGGCTTGATACTTCTCCAACTCTGGATAACTTGGCCCACTTCTCTATCATATGATAGCCCAGAAAAAGGTATAAAAATGGAACCCTTCGGTAAGCCAATTTAATGACTTGTTAACAACTTTGACAAAAAGTTGGTGATGAAATTAAAATATTTATGTAAAATGACATATTGAGGTTAACAGTGGGATTCAATTATCCATGATATCCATTAACATGGAAGGTTGAGAAGTTGCTGTAAATTTCCTAAAGCTTGGACTGCCCCATAACTTAAGCCATATCTTGAAGAAGAGATGAGAAAGCATTCATTAGCTCCAAACTGATCTGATTTACCTTGTGGCTGTGTGCCAGTCTGTGCTAGTGCAGAGGTGTGAACTGAAGGCTACCCAAGACGATTCTGTTGTATCCCTTGTTTTTACGACAGGCTAGAAAAGACTTTATCTGGGCCAGACCTGAACTTCTGAACAGCTTCGGGTAGCTGTTTGTTGTTTTTGCCTCACTGGTATCTATTCTCTTTTTCCCCAAGTTACAATATTTCAAATTTCCTTTGGGAAGCTACTCCATGCCCGATCTCAGATCACGTGGTTTGAGATGGATCAATACGACCCACATTTCAGCTACCAAAAGCAATGAATTTCCTTAGTTGTGTTGATTCATTCAAAGGTGGGCTTATAAACTGGGCCTGGCCTAGCATCAAAATTCCATCCCTCTAGGCATACTGATTGGTTCAGAGAGATGGGCATAAACCCAAGTTAATCCAAGCATGGTCAATTCAGGCTTGAGAAGATACACCCCACAAAAAAGTCTTTTCTGCTAGGATGACTAGCACAAACAATGATAAAATCTTAGAGCTATAGGGCACCTGTATGGAGTTCAGGAATGAAACCCATGAACATAATGCAGAAAAAGTGGAGAATCTGATACCTGATCATGTTGTTTGAGCCCCTGGATCAAAACATGCCTGAAGGGCTTCCCTGGTGGCGCAGTGGTTGAGAATCTGCCTGCTAATGCAGGGGACACGGGTTCGAGCCCTGGTCTGGGAAGGTCCCACATGCCGTGGAACAACTAGGCCCGTGAGCCACTCTACTGAGCTTGCGCGTCTGGAGCTTGCGTTCAGCAACAAGAGGCCGCGACAGTGAGAGGCCCGCGCACGGCGATGAAGAGTGACCCCCGCTCGCCGCAACTAGAGAAAGCCTTCGCACAGAAACGAAGACCCAACACAGCCAAAAATAAATAAATAAATAAATTTTTTTAAATGCCTGAAGATATGAGTATTGGACTTCCAGTGATATTAGTTAATTTATCCTTCTTTTTGCTGAAGTTAGTTTGAATTGAGGTTTCTGTCACATGCAATAAGAGGGTTCTAAATAATATACCTCCTAACTATATTTAGTCTTACCTTCTAGTTCTTCTAGAAAAAATCCCACTACTTGATCTAGTACTCCCCCATTAAAGAAGGTTTAACAATGACTCTTCAGTGCTTAGCCCAACAGGCTGGATCTGGTTTAGGCCTTTCCTTGGCTGACTCAGGCATGTGGCTTAGCAGCATGAGGCCAATTGGGAAAAATAACAAATAGGACTTGATGGCAAATAGTCAGGGGGCCATAGCCTGCTTGGGAGAGGACAGTTGTGGTGTCTGGGAACAGTGCCCTGTGGTCATTTCTAAAATCAGGAGTAAAATAAATATGGACAATTGGAGACATAAAGCAAATATTTCAGAGACATCATTCTGGGTAGTCTCTGTCACCGAAAGGAATAGAAGTGACACTGCAGCTCAAGGGCTAGGTGAGTTTCCCTCAGTCCATTGGTTCTGCCTGGCTGCAGGCAGGCAACTAGCCATGTGGTTGGGCCACCAGAGCTCACTCTGGACAGCGACCGTGCTGAGCCTCACCTGGCAGGGGAACACAGGCCACTACCAAATGCGCTCGCCCTGTTGATAGTCACTTGAGAAGTCAAATGGTCCGGAGACCGCCCCATGAGCCCTTTAGAAGCTTCGGCTGGAGAAAACAGAGGCCAGGAAGCAAAGTAGCTGCCAACAGGTGCAGCCGGCCTTCCAGCCCCCAGGGTGGAGTTGTGTGCATTGGCTTGGAGAGCAACTCAGACCTGGGCTTAAGTCCCAGATCCACCGCCAGCTAGTGGTAAAACCTTAAGCAAGCGTTTAAATTGTCTATGCCTCAGCCTTCTCATCCACAAAATGGTAGTTCCTCCCTCAGAAGGTAATTGTGAAGATAAGCTGGATATACCATTTCCTATACATAGCTGGTACTCCCCATCTTTACACGTTCCATTTTCTTCCCTTATGTTTCCCTCCTGAAATTCTACCCATCCATTAAAATTTAATTCAAAAGTCATTGCTTTCATGAAGGCTTCCTTTCAACTAGATAGAATCTTTCCTTTGGCTCTAGCTTTTTGTAACAGATAGAAACTTGCTTCATATAGGGCAGGAGTTCTTAATCCTGGCTGCATATTAGAACCACTTGGAAATCTGTTAAAAATATTGATGCCTGGGCCCCTATCCCAGAAATTCTGATTTAATTGGTCTGAGGTGAGGCTCAAGCATCAATATGTTTAAAAAGCTCCCTAGGTGATTCTAATGTGCAGCCAAGATTTAGAACTGATGGTTGAATAAGTATGTTCTTAAATAATGTTTATCAACGAATTCAAGCTGAGATATTAATGGCTTAAAGTTTTAATAGACTAACCTTTAAAAGACTTGCATTTTTATTAAAAGCAATGCAGTCCTGTGTCCCAAGAATACAAAGGTAAATAATATTTTTAAAAAATGTTTAACCTAAAGGAAGGAATCATAATTTAACTAAGGAGGTGCCTGAGCGCTGTGAGCATAGAATATGATATATGAGTAGTATTCTAGAAATATATCTAAAGTATTTTGGAGCACGAAGGGGAAAAGCCCCCCCAATTTAGAAGTGGCAGAAAAAGCAGAGGAAAAGAAGCCTCAGAGTGTGGGTGACATTGGGCTGAGTGTTGAAAGGTGAAAACAGGTTTGCAAGGTCAGGGATAGGAAAACTTTCGTGGCCATATAAAGAGGTGTCAAAGTCCATGGCTCATTCCAATTCATACACCTTCCTAAGGCAAACAATGAATTGCTAATAGAGAAATGGCAACTCTATCTGCCTAGGTCTTAGTCGTGAGAGGATGAGAGGATGTTTTGGGGCAGGAGGACTGTGTCCCAAATTACAGCTACAGTAGACTACTTCCGTTGCGATGGACCAACTCCAACTTGAGTTACTTTTTCTGAAAAGAGAGCAAGAGTTGCCTTTCAAAACCAACTCATAGGAAAGATGAGTGTGAGACAATTTGGGGATAGCTGTACCAGGAACTGGGATTCCCCCATGACTCTCTCCTCTTCCTTTCCTCTCTGCTTCTCTCTGGACGTCAGTTTCCTAGTTGCAGGCTTGCTTTGTTCAGGCTGCCAATGGCTGATGTCAATTCCTGGATTCACAAGTTCTCAGCTCTCCCACCTGTGGAAGCATTTTAGGTGGCCTGAATTAGGGTTTGTACACAACTAAACAAAGGACTATGGCAAGATATGGGGTTCTGTGATTAACCTAGGTGGGTCAGGTGCCCATCTCTGTCTGATCACTATGGCCAAGGAAGCAGAATCAATAAGAAGATGTCAGTTTCCTTTTAAGTAAGTCCAGTGGTTAAAATAAACATTTCTTAGAAGATAGGGGGTGAGTGCTACTTGTAAGAGACCAGAAGAGTCCTGTGCAGATCTTATAGATAAATCTCTACCACTGTCCATCTCTTGGCCACCTAGCTCTCTCATATACCTTCTTCTTCCTTTTTAAATAATTTCCCCAAAGCCCCTGTGGTTGAGTGATTGCCAAAATGGCTCCAATTCCCCTCTTTGCTCTCTACCTATGCCCTTTGTGATATGACTTTGCAACAACTCCATTAATAGGTAGTAATAGGTAATATTTCCCCATCCTTTGAATCCAGGCTGGCCTATGACTTACTATGGCCAATTGAATAGGACAGAAGTGACAATGGGCTAGTTCTGAGCCTAGGTTTGAAAAGGCCCTGTGCGCTTCTGCTCTTCAATTAGAACCCTGCCACCAACATTAGAACAAGCCCAGTCTAGTCTGATGGAGGATGAAAGACTCTGGAGGCAGAGCCAGATCATTCTAGGTGAGGCCATTTTACCTGGCAAGCTCCTCTCTCCCCTCAACCCACCAGCTGAGTCGCAGACACATGAATAAGTTCAACCAGGATCAGTTGAGCCTAGCCAAGACTGAAGAACTGCCCAACCAACCCACAAACTCAGGAGCTAAATAAATGGTTGTTGTTTTAAGCCACTAGATTTTGTGGTTACATGTTAACAGAATTTTAGTGGAAAGAGATAACCAATATAGCCACCAGTTTACAAATGCAATAATCCCACATATAAACACAGATACTATTCAGCTCACCTAAATGCAAATAGCTGAATGTCCAGTATCACAGAGTGATGTCTGTTCCTGTCCATTAGGTATAGATGCGACTTTTAAGATATTAATATTTAATAGTGTCAGAAAATTAGGATAATGCCAATCAAAACTTGCCACTTAGAAATGGGGGAGGGAGAAGTCACATGTAGGGGCAAATGCTACTCTAGCATTGAGTCTTCTTATTGGTCCTTGCCCAGAATTCTCAGTTTCCTTTGAAAGTTGCCCTCAGGCATTGTATGCATGTAGCCTTGGCAGGAGGGTGATTCCAGTATCCCCCATACACACACACACACACACACACACACACACACACACACACACACACACACAAATGTCCTGCTGGTCAGGGATAATAAGATAAATGATGACCTTAGTAGGTTTCATTGGCATCTCTGTATTGAATCATTTCCCTGGCAGTATATTGAGTTCTTTAATTGGCCAATCTGGTGGCTCAGGTTCTGCCAGCTGGGTGACTTTCCTCCTCCATTTCCATCAGCAGCAACCCCAAGAGAAGGGAGAGAGGCTTTGGGAAGTCTGAACATCTCAATCATCCAGCTCACCTACAATGGGTGCAGACCTAGAGATGCAAGGATTTCCTTGGGGCTTAAGCAATCTCTGGCTCCTGTGTCCAGATTTGAGATTTCTCTGGCAACATCATCATAACTGCCTAGTCACCAGTGCCAGAAATGTGGTCCATCTTGATATCTGAACTGAACATCAACTTCACTTCTTTCCCCCAGCCTCTATGTGCCTAGGCCTTAATTTGAAGAATTAGATCTCTGCCTCTGTCTTGTGTTTAGAAGGGTGGGTGGAGAAGGGAGGCAAAACTAATCTCTCTCCTAACCCCAGCTAATGCTTGGGAGCGGCCTGGGAGATCAGACTTCCTAATGCCCCTGGGGTTTCCCCAGTATGTCACTTTAGCTTGGGCTGAGAAATAGACTTTTGCAATTTTCCAATGCCAGGATACCACCCCTTCAGCAGAATAGGATCACTGCAGAAGGACAGAAAGGAATTGGTTGAACACCACCATTTCTCTCTCCTGCTGGTCTGCCCTCAACAGAGACAAAGCATGTCTTTCTTTTGCAGCACCACACGGAGTGTCCTAAGAGGCCGCCCTCACACTCCACCATCATGACATTTTCTACCACATCTTCCAAAACTTTTGTCTTGGTGGAGATGGGGTTTGAATTCCAAGGGACCACAGCTTCAGTTTAACCAATAGCTTCAAATCTGCTTAACAGCACAGGATTTAGACCACATGCTTGGAAGACTTTTCCATAGGAAGAAGGGTGCTCTTCCCAGAACTTCAACATACTGGGCAAACAAAAGAAATCCTTGACTGGGACTTCCCTGGTGGCTCAGTGGTTAAGAATCCGCCTGCCAATGCAGGGGACATGGGTTGGATCCCTGGTCTGGGAACATCCCACATGTCGAGGAGCAACTAAGCCTTTGCCCCGCAACTACTGAGCCTGCGCTCTAGAGCCCGTGCACGGCAACCAAGAGTAGCCACCGCTCGCCGAAACCCACGCACGTAGCAATGAAGACCCAACACAGCCAATAAGGGAGGGAGGGAGGGAGGGAGGGAGGGAGGGAGAAAGGAAGAAAGAAATCCTTGACAACTACAACTCCATACTGAACACCGCTCCTCTAGGGTTGCCAACTCTGATTGATTGGTAGGGGCTGCTTTCAGTGCTGCATAGAGAGGGATTCTGAGGCCATGTCTGGACTCTGGGAAAGAATGCCATGATTAATTAGCTATGTCTGGGAAGGTCAAGAGATAGGCAAGTAGCAAGACATATGTCACTTTTTGCCATTCTTGTTCTACACCAGTTAAATGTAAGATCAGGTCTGCTATGTGGCTTTGTCTTTACAAGGTAAGAATTTAAAAATTTTATAAGCATTTGAGATAAAATTTGAGAAGAGTCTAATATGAAAAATAATCACCTTAACAGACAGAATACCTTTACTTTTTGGAAAACTAGTTCATTTGTATATATAAATCAACATTGTCTACAGAAGATGTGTTTGCACTTGGAATAGGCTAATGTCATCCCCAATTTAAACTGTCTCATACTAAAGGTTACACATTTCTTTCTTTTTAAATAAAAAGTCAGATAATCACCGAACACCTTATATTCTATTAAAATAATCTCATCTTTTTGAGGCTCAGATATAACACCTGTTCTGCCTGAATCTTGTATTGTGATGATCAGATGTACTTTGAACAACTTAAAATACTGTATGAACGTTATTTTTACTGTTTTCTACCTTGAAAACTGGGATACTCTATGTAAATTATTTTTACCTTCATGAACTTTTAAATTTTGGCTACCTAGCATTGGTCCTTCCTCCTAGAGTGTTCCAATCTCCTTTTGGGGTAGCCTTCAGGCACCGTGAGTGTATCCTTGACAGGAGGGTGATTCTAGCTCTCCCCCATCCACACAAAACTGGGCAAGGGTGGAGGCGCCACTCATTTCTGAAATTGCCAACGTGCAGGCATCTGAGGAAGCTCAGCAGAACTGGATGCTTACTTCTGAGATATTGGCTCTAGAATATGGGTGGAAGTCAGCAGCCACAGTAGATGTGGTCACAGCCTTAGTGGAGGCTGTGATGGAGACCGTGGTCTGATTCTGACTTGACTGTTCTT
Source organism: Kogia breviceps (assembly GCF_026419965.1). Taxonomy (NCBI): domain Eukaryota; kingdom Metazoa; phylum Chordata; class Mammalia; order Artiodactyla; family Physeteridae; genus Kogia; species Kogia breviceps. The sequence continues at coordinate 84,473,453 of NC_081317.1, forward strand.
GGGGGTGACCATGGCCATGGCTCCTGATGCCCAGCCTCCCTCCTTGTCGTCTGTCCATTTTCCAAGTCACATTTTCCGGTCTCCCAATTAAACTCTCGATATCTAACATCTATGAATTCCCTCCTCATTTTATTTTACATTTTCATGTATGTATCCATTTCTATTGCAAAAAGGAGCCACAGGTGATACAGCACCTGATAGGAGCAATAAATGTGGACCTCAGACACGTGTCAGTGTCTTGTTCATTGAGCCTGAAATGTAGCAAGGGCTCAATAAATAAGTGAAAGTATGGGATACAACCGACCTCTGACCTCTGTACACTAATCAGCCACATGCTGATCCCAGTGCAGCTCCAGACAACGTGTCTGAGATCAAGGGGAAAGAGCCAAGCTGGCTGCATCTGTCCTCTTTGATGAGGGAGGTAAATCTTTCCCACAAACCATCATCCTGAAATCTCCTGCTTACTTCACTTTCAGCATCCCCGGCTGCCACGGAAGGTGGGAAATCATGTATCTCACCTGAGGCTGGGACCTGTGTTACCACAGATATGCGGTTCTGTCAGTAAGGAAGAAATGGGTGACCAGATATTGGGTAGGCAACAAATGATGTCTGCCAGAAAAAAATCAAATACCAAAGAGATAATAATCCTGGCCCTCTGAGAGTTAGAAACCATGGGAATCTGGACCACTAAGGAAATGGGAAACCTTCCTAATGAACAGGATCCCTGGTCCCCATGGTCCACCCTGTCTGCTCCGGGCCAAGCAAAATGTCCCTGCAGAGGTTGCGCTAAGTCTAAAGATGGGGGCCCTACTTTCAGATACAAACGTGTAAGCTCTGGCTGGAGACGAGGACTTATTTCTTCAGAGGAACCAGAATCGCCATAGCTGACCAAGGTCTTATAAGTCTAGAGGTTTCTACCTGTCAGCAGAGATGACCCTAAACTGCTCAGGATCAAAGGCTCTAGTCTGATGTGTTTTCTGTGATGCAGCTATCCTGGCCAAGTGTTCTTTGTGCTGCCAACAGCCCTGCTGAATCCTTTCTGATGGCCTTAAAGGGCTGCTGCAGACTCCTGTCCCTTCAGGATAGATGGTCCCAGGAGACCCTACTAACCCAGCAATGACCTTTGTCCCTCTGACCTCTCCTGGAGTTCCTTGCCTCTGACCGCAAGAACTAAACAGTCCCATACTATGCCCTGCAGAGGCCCCAAACACTGGGCCCAGGGAGTGGCTAATTGGTTTTTTACAAGCCTAAGATAATTCTGACATTTAAATATTGACGTTCATTTCTGGACAGCTATAAACACAAAAGGGGGGAAAGAGCATGTTTAACCATTTCCGCACATTCAGTCTTACTGTGATAATGGTCTTTAGTCAATAAGCCCAGCTTTCTAAAGAGGGGACTCATTTGCATCAAAAGGGATGTTCAGTGCACTCTGTCTCATGACAGAATTGTCCATCACTTGGTGTCTACTCTGTCCTCCCATATTTTGGGGTGGCAGGAGGGCTGTAGGAATCCTGAGTTCTAGGCTGAAGGAAGTATAAAGCAGATTGTATTCAGCACCCAAAGATTTTCCCGGTAGCCAATGAGACTCTGCTGAGGGTGGGGAGATTCTAATCATTGAACCCCAGATCAAGAGTAGGAGCCACTGCCTTCCTCTCCTTGAAACACATCTATGAGGGAGGATACAGGTGGGGACTTAAGATGCCAGGGGTAGATCACTGAGCTGACACATCCAGAAAGGAACCAGGGTACCATTTCTATCCCCCTCCCAATCCTGCTTATCTCCTCTGATAAAGTCATTCTGTGCTTGTCTTTTCATCAGGCTCTCAAAACCACTTGCCCATATGTCCCTAACATCTGCTCACCCTTTTTTTCTTGTACTATTTTGTATTGTTTCTTGAAAGTGCCCCTCAACAAGTAGACAATAATTTATTCCAATGCTGAGATTTCTGTTTTCCCATGTATTTACTGTTATATTAAAGGCTCATAATCCACCCATAGGATCTGCTTCTTTTTTAACCAGGATCAAGAAATACTATCAAGATATAGAGACAATGTTAATGATGATGGCATCCTTTGGTTCATTTAAAGCACCATTAATATTACAATATAGGTCATAGAATCATAATTTGCTAATTTATGTGTAATTGAAAGGTGGTCTTTCTCTCACAGACTCTTATGTTATGTTAATGGGTACCTTATGTTATATTTGTGTAGGTTCTCATATTATCTCTCTATGGAGTCCAGGCTTTGTTATTTTAGGGTCCTAGAGTCACATATTCACTTATAGTACAAATCAGATGTTAATAGAAAGCACAGTTTCTTTCATTTTCCTATTAACAGATCCCTTTTATAAATGCCTAATTCAGCAGCACGGGAAAAAGAAAAAACTACATTTCTTTTAACAACCCAGAAAATTTCATCCTCTTGATTAATTTTCAAACTTTCTCTACCTAAATGCTCAGCCTATTTTGGAAGAGATGCTCCATCTTTCAGATTTCTGCTTTCTCTCCCTGTTTTCCCTGTGATGACCTCTGGGTAGAACATGGGAAGAGGTGGGGCTTTGTGACTTCGTGGTGGTAGTGGGGTGACAGGGTCTTCAGGTCAGCAGAGTCTACCCTGGATCCCCATGAGGTCTGCTGCAGAGAAACTGGACTGGGCTGTTCGGGAACTGATGACCACAGTGGATTAGTAGCTCTCCTTCTAGAAGGTTCTGCTGAGAACTGATCCTGGAGCCTGGGGATAGTGTGACTGATGGTCAGTTTTCTCTTCCATCTTGATCTGAAGCTGGTCATTTCCCTGGTGACTTAGTCCCACATTGCCTTTGCTGGTGCCGAGGACTCCAAATGGAAACTCGTCCAGCCAGTCTGCCCGAAGTCCTCATTGCTGACCCAGCACAGTGACTGTCTGCCTTCCAGAAAGTTCCTGCCAGACTCTCCTTTAACTTTCCAGACTGTCCTTGGTTCTTCTGGGTCTCATCCATGCCACGGAGAAGCAGAGAGCAGTTCAGGAGGTCCGCCTTCTGCCTCATTTGGGGGGATATGTGAGTTTACTTTGCTATGGTCATTCTTGGTTGCCGAGGGTGGGCTGAAGGGTTCTGTCCTCATGGAACCCCAAGTAGAAAAGGAGGACAGAAACCCCTGTCTTCACCTTTTCCCCCAACTTAGCACATTTTACTGAATCTAAGATGCCATTGCTTTTAAGAAATACCACTGTTCTGTATGCTGCTAAAAAAAGAAAATAAGTGCCTAGTAAGATCCATGTACACATCCTGATGCATTCTGATTTCAGACATGAGAAAGCATGAAAATATGTGTACATTAAATGACTGAATGATTTATGTGTGTAACATAGGTTCCTGTCCAAAGAACGTCGGCCCCGTGAAGATGGAGACATAATCTAACCACTGCTAACCTTCCTCTCTCACCTCCTTCACTCCACAGCCCCTCCACAGTAAGAGGAATAAGCTATGTGCTTTTTGTTTCTTGTCATTTCATCCTCCTGCTACCCCAGGGCAGGAAGCTTCACCACCTAGCTTCCCCTCACCATGGAAGAAACTCATCTACTCAGTCCTGCCTAGCTCTTGATGAGACGATAAACAACGAATTTGGAAAGTCTTTTCTATTTTAACAAAGCTTGGCTTTTTTTTTATTGCGGTACGCAGGCCTCTCACTGCTGTGGCCTCTCCCGCTGCGGAGCACAGGCTCCGGACGCGCAAGCTCAGCGGCCATGGCTCACGGGCCCAGCCGCTCCGCGGCACGTGGGATCTTCCCGGACCGGGGCACGAACCCGTGTCCCCTGCATCGGCAGGCCGATTCTCAACCATTGCACCACCAGGGAAGCCCTAAATGTGACTCTTTAAGTATTATTTCAGAGCAGGCCAAAAGAGAAATTCCAAGGGCAGGACCTGCTGTAACGTAGGGGTTTTGTGCTGCTATTGAAGCTTTTTCTTCCTGGCTTTCTTTAAAAAGAAACTTTATTGAGATGGCTGGTGTGGTAATAGGAGTAGTTTCTCTGGCCAGGTCTTAGCTGACTGTACAAGGAACAACCATCTCTAAGGGCCCTTCTCCTGGCTAGCCTGTCCCAAGACACTGCCAACAGATCTAAATATAAACAAAGTAATTGGCAGGTCAAGAGTTGATAGTACTAGAAGAATACAAACGAGATCACGATATGATTGCATTTACTTGTAAACAGGCAGCTGAAAGAAGTGAAAAATTTACAGAATCACCTGGACTTTTTCCTTCATCATTTTGTTCACCAAAACCTCATTATTTCTCTTTTTTCAGTTGCAGTGTTATAATCACATAACTGTCATTTAAAATATGATTTAAGGGAAACCATATTTTTTTAAATACACATTTTGAAGTGTGATTTTTTAGTATATTCATGGCAAAACTGTGTGTGTGTGTGTGTGTGTGTGTGTGTGTGTGTGTGTGCAGCACTAAATCTCTAGTACACTTGACTTTAATATGGAAGCATCAAAAGTGGAAGTGAGTGAATGTTCCTGAAATTCACATTACAGAAGTTTCTTTTGGATGCTGATGGTGAGCTTTAGCTATGATCAGTTTTGCAAACTGATCTTTAGGACCCTAAAATGAATGAAACGTTTTTAGTTAAAAGATATTTGCATGTATTGGAGGGATTGCTGAAGGTGGAGAATTTTCTTTTAATAGTAACTATTAAAGGCTTTCTCTAGCAGCAAGTATGAAACAATGTTTCCTCATCAGTTTTTCCTTCTGTTTGCAATCGCCTATGCCTTACCCTGAGTAGAATTTCACCCCAGCAGGTTAATAGGCTGCAACACACAAAAAGGGCCAATGAATCTGTTTGTTACAGTCTACTTACTAAGGCTGTGGCTACAATACTCCAGTGCTGAAGTCAGTGAAAAGGCATCATCCAAATACAATCCAAGGAAAATGCAAGCTGATACAGCACAAAGATGCTTTGTTTAAGAATGGCAGAAATTTCCAGCAACTATCTGGAAAAAAAAAAAAATGCAGGATGGGAGGGAATGTAATCAAGTAACAAAACAAACCCAAACTAAAAGAGAATCTTTATAAACCAGCACAAGGACACTTTGTTTTTAAGTGCACACAATGAATTTTAAAGATCTTTGTTCAGAAGGGAAATAAAGTATTATGAAGGACTGACACATTTGATGGGTGGATGGTTTCTGAAAAACCACATTATCAATTACTTTTTCCTTGTTTGGCTCCAGTCCAGTAATTTTTATTTGAACAAGCCACATGCTAGCATGGTTTTGATTGCAGGAAGTGACTGGTTGTTGTTAAAGGCTACTATTTCACTGATGAGCTTATCTCTTCCTCCCCCTCCCCGTTCTGATGGGACTCTGATATGAAAGGCACAGCTTCAGTTGTTATAAACAGAGTCAGGGATTGTTTGATAGACCCACCCGTGTTTTGCTTTCAGCCTTCTGTGGTACAATACGGACAATGTATTCAGCAGTGCTTCAGAAAACAAACGAATCTGGTTTATTTATGTCCTTGACTTTGATATGAAATTTTGATTTTTTTCTGACATTCAAAGCTCTCATAAATCTAAGTTTGCTAGCAAAAAACAGTTCTGAATATGATATATATGTGTGTGTGTTTTTGTTTTTTTTTACATAAGACTACTATCTCAAGTGAACCTTGCTGAGAAAAAAGAATCTTTATGAAACAGTCAACCTAAAATGTATCACGGATCTTCTCAAACAATACAGTGCCCTGTTCTTACTTCACATATTTTTCATCTAATGAAAACAAGTACATTGGAACATTGTTTATTGGCCTAAACATAAGAAATATAGCTAATTAAACTATATTATTAGATATTATCAATTTTCCTCTGTAATTAAAGAAAGATTTGGGAGCAGCCATCAGTGGACAGGAAATTATCTATGAAATCAACTGTTGATACTCATGGTGTGTGTATGTGTGTGTGTATCCGCTATTCATGATAACTTCCTTTATGATTACAGTTTTTGCATGTTACCATGCCTGAAACTTCAAATATTTCTAAATTCCCAGGGTAGTATGTTGACAATAGACTCTGGATAGTTACTTGAGTATGGTTCCTTGTTCTATATTTTAAACACTAATTTTAGTGACTATTTCCTCTGGTGAGAATTAGATATAAAATAAAAAGATGGACTTAGAGACTGGGTCATTTGATTATTCATCAGAACATGAAAACAATTTGAATGAATTAGGATTTAATCTGCTCAATGGAGGAGATATAAATTTAGCAACCATTTGCTGATTCACTGGTTCCTATCAAAATTCTCCTAAAGAAGATCCCATAGCATAGCGAGGTTTATAAAATTTATTATTAGCTACAGCTTAGTCCCTGAAAACAAAATAAAGGAAACAAAATGAAAAAAACAAAAGACATTTTATATCAAAATTATGTATCATACTTTTAATATAGGAGTATAAATGTCATACTCCTTTCTGACCTAGAAAAGGATGGTTTGAAAACAGCAGAAAACAAAACAAAACAACACTTCTAGAGAAACAGTCCTGGATTTGAATATTACTCTGCCATTTGCAGGCTGGATGGATTTATGCAAGTCTGGGAACCTGTCCAGTAGTCCATGGGCTCACCTTTAAGATGAAGATGAGATGGAGATTTAGGCATCAAGGTAGATTATTTATATGGCAATGTCTGGCACACTTAGTAAATGTTAGCTACCAGTTGGCTTGATTACATGAACCTAGCTGTGAAATAAATACAGGTCCTTCCTAGGACATACTAGAAGGCCATGAGGCAAGGTTCATAAGAGAAATTACAGGCTTTCTAGCCCCCTAAGTCTTGACCCTCAAAATGTTAAAAACAAAATTACACATCCCTTTTTATCACTATTTAAATTTCCAGTTGAATTGACTAATTAGTACTTTATTTGGCAATTCCTTCTCCCTAAGCTATGACTTTGTATATATCTGGTTTTAATAATTAGTAAAGTTCTATTTGTGCATGCAGTAGCTTTGCAGATAATAAAAATTTAATTAAACTTACTTTGATGCAACTTTGATTATAAATTTTCCTAAGCATTGCATAAATAATTCAAAAATGTATGTGACTAACATACTTCATTCAACAAAAAGTGAATTTTCAAAACTGTCAAATATGGTTGTTTGTGTTAGGCTATTGTAAACACCCTGCCCTCAAATGGATAGAAAATGTACAGTTAGGCTATTTTTGCCAGTGCAGTTTTTACTATCTAGCGTTTTTATATCTTTGAGTAGATTTCTGAATCTGACTAATTCTTACAACATGATTCACATGTTTACTGTTTTTGGAGCAAGTTGTTAGAGAACACTGATTGCTGCACAGCAATCTAAATGTTATAAAAATGTTTCTAAATACAATTTGCAATAAATATTTGACAATTCTTTATTTCACATTTTCAATGTCTTATTAAAATATACATGACAATTACCATCATAATAAATCATTTTCTACACGATAAATTATGTCTTAAAATTTTCAAAGAATATGAAATCCTCCCAGGACTTAAAAACAAACTGTTCCCTTTCAAGAAAGCATAAGTACCAAATTGCTTAAGCCTGTAAAGGAAAAAGAGTCTATGCTGCTGTTTAAATCCCTGATGAACGTCACTCCTGGAAATTATAAGATTATTCCAGCATGGCTTCCCTTTTAAAAGCCTTAATTTCTCTTTAAATTCTCTCTGGATAAATTCTAAAAAGTGCCTCAGTTTGGATTATAAACTTAGAATGGAGAACAAGTGAGCAAAAATTGTCAGATTCAGAAATCAACCCTAAGCTACAAAAACACTGCACAGTAGTAACTGTGCTGGGGAAAGGTTTGCCAATCATGCTATTGGTAACTTTGCTGTGATATGAGGGGAGATGAGCAAGGAACGTGGCTAGACTGAACAATGGCTGGGTGGCATCTACGACTGAGCAGTTCAAGGGGCAGCTCTAGTGGAGTGGAAACAAGTGGAATCTGAAAGCTCAGGCTTGATTCCCAACTTGCTTGTTTACTAGCTGTATAACTTTCAAGAGGCCACTGGTTTCTCTGAACATCAGTTTCCTGGTCTGTAAAATGGGATTTTAATACCCATCCATCCTATCTCTCACTGCCTTTGCACACTACCAGATGTAATAATATGGGGCAGCCCTAGGTACCCCTTGTGGTCCATACAGAGATAAGGTATCAGATGGTCTCTCTTATGGAGCTATTTAATAAAACTCTATAATTAAACCATTCAAATCATGTTCTATATAAAACCAAGCAGCGAAGGCGGGGGTGTCTCCATGAATGAAAATTTCCCCAAATATCATAGTCTTTTCTAAAAGTAGTAGTGCATTGGATCAGATATTACACTGTGAATGATGGCTCATTCACACTATTTTACAAGGATTTCTTGTAAAAAGAGAGTCATGTGATTTACCAGAAGTGTTCCAGGCTACATAACATTGAAGACAAGTCCTGAATTGAATTATAGCAGTGGGAGCCCACAGACTAGCATTAAGATTATAGACCCTTACCATTTTGCTCACTTTACAAGACAACTGATCAATTTTCAACAAAATGTGTCTGCTTCCACTTCCCCCAAATAATATTCATTCCAGAAGTTCATTTCTTTGGAAGAGGGAAAGAAAAGGTGATCAAGCTTAGCAGATGGTCCTGAATCCAAATTTATTCTATATGACCCATGCAAGTCCCAAATTATAAAATATTTTTCGAGCTGCAAATGTTTGCATTTAGAATGGAGGGATCATACCTCCTTTATGGAGGAGAAATCAGAAAGGTTAAAAGAGTAGGCAAAGTTAACAAGATCATAGTTAATTGTGAATTTTCACAGTTCCAGTGAAAATAATACTAGACTTTCATGAATTATTTTCTTGTACAAAGCGGTATGGTATTTAGTTATACTTTCCTACACTTACCCCATTCCCATGCCACGCATTTCAGAAAGTAAATCTGTAGTTTTTCTCCCGTAATATCTACCCTGCAAGTGTTATGACAGTTAGCATGAGTGGGAGCCTGTGTGAAGGAGTAGCAAGAGCAGCTGAATAGGTATGAACCCTGCTGTTGTGAAAAGTAAAAGGACTCGTGCTTAAAGGGCCCAGATCCATTTTCGCAGAGCAGGCAAAGAGCATGGATACATTTGGAACTGAGAGGCAATAAATCAAAAATAGCCACATAGCTGCTAAATTCCCTTATCCTGGCGCATATTAGGTGTTCAATAAATATTTGATGGAGGAATAAATTATTTACAGCATATAACCTAAGGGGAAACAATATGTTTGCTTTGCATGTCACTTTAAGATTGAAAGCCCCAAGCTTAGTTTCCAACCTGAATGCTGCTTTGGAGTCCCCCCCAACACCCTGGCCCCCCACAAGGCCCAACAGTGAGGTAGGGATAAGACAAGCCCTCAAGTGACGTCACAGCTTTGCTCAACAGTTTGGGAGAACTGCAATGAGAGAAGACACTTCCTGTGTTGGGACCCCGGGCTGGGCTATGGGTTGCTTCACTTGGCATCCTTCCGAGACATCCCTGTGAATTATGTATATCTGCCACATGGTCAAAATGTGAAACATATCCAAGTGCTGTATTTAAAAATTGTACTCAATAAAAAATAAACAACCTTACTTCTCCAACCACTCTTTTGTTGACACAAACTGTCAAGAGAGATTAGGAAGAAAGGTCCCTAATACAAGTATTTGATACTTCCTAACAGAGCATAGTTTCCCCTTTGTCCACGGACCCTTTCAATAGCTCTTCAGGTTCTATTATCAGGATTCTCATTCCCTGTCCTGGGAAATAACTGCATAGCATTTCCATAAATATGGCCCAAATGATGCTAAAGCTTTCTGTATTGACACAGCATGGCTTTCACTCATTAATGCCATCAACAAATATTTACTGAGCACCAAGTATGTGTCAGACATCATTCTAGGCATTTGGAGTGAGGCTGTGAACATAACCAGGTCCCTGTTCTCATGGAACTTGCTAACATTCTGGCCAGAACGGGTAAAATAGAACCTCCTACAGAGGCACGGTGGGTAATTAAACAAACTTGAAAAGCTCCAGTGGGAGCAAATAGCCAACCGTAGAATAGTTGCTGGTGTTCTTAGAAGATACACTGTCCTAGTGTAGAAACTGTATTGCCCAAGTCTTCTAATTTTTGGTTTCTGGGAATGTTTCAAAACAGTGCAGTCCAATGCAAATATGTGAGTGACATAAGGTAACTTAAAATTTTCTAGCATCTGGGTTATAAAGGTAAAAAGAAAGAGACAAAATTAATTTTAGTAATATATTTTGTCTAACCAATTATATTCAAAATATTGGAATTTCAACGTGATATTATTAATTATTGAGCTATTTCACTTTTCTTTTTTTGTACTCACTCTTCAAAGTCGGTGTGTATGTGTACTTACAGCGCCTCTCATTTTGGACTGGCCACATTTCAAGTGCCAAAAAGCCATGTGTGTCTAGGTATCGGACAGAGGAAGTTCAGAAAACTGCCCGTGGAGTCTTTCATTCTCTTATTTGGGGGATGGAGGAGAAGATATATGCTGAATTGAAACATTCTGTGAACTCCAGTTCCAGGATTTTAGTAAACAAATTAGAGTAAGGTGAAGACCATCATAGCCGAACTTAGAACCAGCCCTTCAAGTGCCCAGCACAGAGAGAGGCCCATAGAATGTGCTGGGCTGTACAGTAAGTCATTGTTCGATTCGTCCACTGAGGCAAGGGATATCATTAAGAAGGGTTTTCCACGAATGCTGAGACATCTCGGCCAACGTCTCAAGTTAGAGTAGGCAAAAGACACTCATAAATACACATCCAAAACTCAGACAATCATTAGGTTAGCCAACCCCGCACTTTATCTGAATTCCTCCTGCCCGCTCCCCCGCCCAAAAAACAAAAATGGTGGGAGGCAAGCTAGGAAAGTTGCGAGCCGAGCCGTGCAGCTTCCCCTTAAACCGCGGAGCTGCCCCCCGCTGGACGAGGACTAGAGGTGGATACGCTGCCTACCCCAGGCTATTCCTTCTTGCCACGAAGTCCACTCTCACCTCTTTAGCCACTACCACAGGGATGTCCCTCCCTCAGTCTCTGCCCCCCGGACCGCCCCCACCTTTCCAGCCCTAGTCCCCCGCTGTGGCCGACCCACCATCTCTCGTGCCCCGCGTGGCTTCCTGCCAGTTTCAACCGCGACAAACTCGACTTGCTTCTCCAAAAAGCGGGAAAAAGAGGGGCGGTCTTCGTCCTACTGATACGGGGGAGGGAGCATCTCGGGGCGTGGAGGGCCGTTTTCTTCCCTGTGCGGGGGGCCAGCACCTAGATACTGTTTTCGCGCGGAGCGACTGACAGTCTCAGGGGTGCAGGTGGCTCTCTCGACAAAGTTTCAGACTCCTGCTCCCCGGGCCTCCAGCCCCACCCCGAAACTCCAAGGTTACGCCCCCGCGACCCCGGGTCAGAGCGTCTTGGGGAGCTTCCATGCAGAGTTGCTCGGGGGAGGCAGTCCCGCTTCGAGGTTAAACTGCAATCACAGCCCCCTCTGGGCTCGGAGAGGCGCCCCACCCCCACCCCCGCGTCCCCGCCCCTCACCCGGGTCAGCGTCTCGCAGCTCAGTCTCCGGCTCTAAACAAGAACAGGGGCCCGAATCCGCGTTCACACGGAAAATTATGCCGGCTCCAGCGGCGCGTAAAATTCATGTGAACCGAACGAAGTGGGATCGGCGTGATCCTCCCTTTCTTGTCTCAACAGGGGTTTCGCAGCGTTACACAAGGCCGAGCTTGTCTCTTTAAGGAGACATTGGACCCTAATTAGTCCGCATTCCTGGCGCGGCCCGGAGCAAGGGGCCGAGGGTGCTTGGGTTGGAGGGGAGCGGCTGGGAGGACGAGACTCGGAAGATCTCCTGACTAGCCTCTAGTCTCACCGTCCCCCCCACCTCTTTATTTTGCCGCCACCATCGCCCGGTTCTGAAGATGCGGCCAGGGCAGCAGCAACAGCAGCAGCAGTCACCGCTGCTCCCATGCCCACGTTACTTTGATTGACAGCCGAACAAATGTTTCCCAGGTTCGAACGCTCGCGCTAAGGAACTTCAGCCAAGGCGAAGCTCCGCCTTGGGCGGGCCATCTCCGCCCAGCCTCTGCTAACCCCATCCTGTTCCATTCATTGGTCCGAGCCACCGACGACGCCCGGCCCCCACGTGGGTTCCAGCCCGGCCGGCTCCTCCCCGCTAGCTCGCCATTTGTCAGCAATGAAATGATGGGCAGTAACACAGAACGGCGATTAATGTTCAGCCATCTCTGATTGGTTGTTGGAGACGCCTACTGCGCCGGGGTGGGCGGGGCGCTTGAAGATCGCCCCAGAGCGGTCGCGTGGCCGGCCGGTGATTGTAGTCAATCTGGCCAAATCCTCAGCCGCGGTCGCCGGGGGTGGACTACATCTCCCGGGATGCTCCGCGGTCCCTCCACGGACGGTTGTGAATATGTATCAGAATGTTAATGATTAGCCGCTGCTAAATTTGGTCAAAGAAGTCACCTACACAGAGCGTGTTGTTAGAGCTGTTCTGAGCGGGTGTTTGAGCTGTTGGCTGCTTTCTTTCCCCTCTCACACACTTGTATATTATTTTGAGGTGCTGTTCGCAGAGTTTGAAAGGAGAGAGAATTAAAAAAAAAAAAAAAAGCCGCAAGCGTTACACTCTCTTTTATTTTTATAATCCCCTTCAATTTGGGGTTAAAAAAAAAGACGAGAAAACAGGAAGGAAGAAAAATAAGGAAATGAGATGTGGTAAAAGAAGCTAAAAGGTACCTTTTAAAAGATCGTTGCTGTGAGGTGAAAAAAAATCTCCAGAGAAACCAAAAAGCACCGCCGAGACCTCTTCCGAACCAAAGGAGTTTGTGTTTGCTTTTAGGAAAGAAGAGAGAGATCATTCATTTGGAGGAATAACAACCAATTAAAAGGCAAATAAAAAAAGTTTGGAGTGGGACGCCGAGCGAGTCAGCGAGCCAGCGAGCGAGCGGGTGGCGCTGCCGGCGGGCGCTGGGGCGCGGAGCTCTCACTTTACCCGCCCGAGTGAGCGGCGCGGCCGCGGCGCCGGGCTCGGCGGGCACGCCTCGGCGGAGCGAACGTCGGAGCGTTGCCGCGGGAGACGCGCGCCGGACAATGCCCGCGGCGGGCCAGTGACGCCCGCGGGGAATGCGGAGCGGCCCGGCTTCCCGCACCCAGCCGCCACCGCCGCCGCGCGTTTCTGCCGCCCGCGTCACGCGAGACCCGGCGGGGGCCTGGACCGCCCGAACCGCCCCTCGGACCCGGCCGGCCGCCTCTGCCACCGCCGCCTCCGCCTCCTCCTTCTCGGGGCCATTAAAGCCAATGAGCCGCGCGCCTCTGCCCAGCGCAGCCAACTAAATCGGTTTGGATGATTCGCGACCTGAGCAAGATGTACCCGCAGACCAGACACCCGGTGAGTGCGGGCGGCGGGGGCGCTGGCTCTCCCGGCGCCGGGGGATTCTCCGCGTCGCCTTCTGCGTGCGCGTCGAGTTGTGTCTTTGGCCGGAGGGGCGTGGAGGTCGGCCCGAACCCCGCGCCCCGCTCGGGGAGTCGCCCGCCACTCATCCGCCTCCACTCCTCCCGGGCACTGGGGCACTTTCGGAGAGGGGGTGCGGAGAAGCAATTGAGTTGTAGCCATTTTCTTATTGTTGTCTTTGAAGCCCCTGGAAGCCGCGCGGAGCCGTTCGCCGTCCCCGCGCCGCGACTCCTGGAGGAGGGGTGGCGAGCGATGGAGGAGGCGCGACTCCGTGCCGGGGCGGGGAGGGCGCCCTCGGCGGCGGCGCGGCGGGTCCGGTGGCGGCTCGAAAGTGCGGGACGCCGGCCCCTCGCGCCGCGGGCCCCGGGGATCAGCGAGCCAGCCGGCCAACCGTGCCCCCTCCCCCGACCTGTCTGCGGCCCGACGCCATGGCGCGCGTCCCCCCGACGGGCCAGTTTCGATTCCGGGTGGGGAGACAGTGGGCGAGGCGCGCCGGCTCCTGGGCGACCGCCGTTGACGTGGGAGGGGAGCGGGGTCTCGAACTTGCGGGGTCCGGGGTGGACACGGGGACCTGGGGCTAGCCCGCAAGCGGCTTCCGCCGGGCTGTGCGGCCGTGGGAGGGGGCGGGAGGAGAGTTTTAATCGCTCTTTGCCTGCCTGCGCCATGACCCCCCTCCTCCTCCCCCAGCGCCGCGTGGTTTTCTCCATCTCTCCGCCTCGCCTGTGCTGTGGGCTAATCAAATATTTTATTGTTGTTCTTTAGGCACCGCATCAGCCTGCTCAACCCTTTAAATTTACAATTTCCGAGTCCTGTGATCGGATTAAGGAAGAGTTTCAGTTTTTACAGGCTCAATACCACAGGTAACGATATTGACTTTAGCTGATCCTCCTATTTGCTTAGCTCTTGTCTTCCCCCCACATACACACACAGCCCCCCTCCTTTTTTTTTGGCCACCACAAAGGTATTATCGTTTTTCCTTGTGGGCAGAAAGGGCAAGTCAGGGCCTCTTTTCCTCAGGCAGGTGTAAAGAAATTAAGCGTTTCCTCCTTTTCCTGTAAATTAAAAAAAAAAAAAAAAAAAAAGGCTGAGCAATCGAAACTGGGGAGACTTGGAAAACGCTGAGGCCAAACTTTCGATATTGATTTATTGGGGCCAGGAGAATGGAAGGTTGGGAAGGTTCTGGGGCCTTTTGACTTCCTCGGTTCTTTATTACAACGGGCTTCATTCCTTCTTACTTCTTTCTGCCTTTCCGCTGAAATATCAAGAGCTCAGAGCCGTGGGAAGTCGCCAAGTAGGCGATTTCATTACTTCTATGCTGAAAAGATGTTTTCGTCTTAAGAGACAATCATTAGACCTTAGAGTGCCTTTGAAATATTTCACTGGATTTTCAATGACGTGTAATTCTTACTTCATAAATGCCGGAACCAAAACAAGGCACTGAACCCCATCCACGCCTTGCCCCTGGGTGGTGGTATTCAACTTGTCTCTGTGTTTTGGAGGGAAAATAATAAGACATCGTTCATAAGACATACTTGATTCATATTTTTATTAATCTCTTTGTGGAACATTAAAGGAAAAAACTCCCTTGTGACATTTTGGGGGACTATTTAGTGTTTGGAGATGTAGGCATTATTGATGTTTATTTCCTCGTTCTTAAGTGAATTTCGTGAATATTCATTTCTGGATGAGATTATGGAGTTAAATTGGCTAGAGGGTTTTTTCTTAAAACAAACAAAAACCCCACATATGTTCCTTGTTGAAAGGGCAAGCCCAGGCTGGTTCCACTCACCCTTTTCTCTCCTGCCTGTTTTTCAGTAATGAGGGTGGTATTTAAGATAGTTGATTTTGCGTTTTGTAGGTGATGATTTAGAGGAGGGAGTGTGTATTTGAAAGATGTAAGTCAAGATCTGGGTTGTACTTAGATTTCCTTGTTTCTTGAACAGCCTGAAGCTGGAATGTGAGAAACTTGCCAGTGAGAAGACAGAGATGCAGCGGCATTATGTGATGGTAAGAAAACTGTATCACAGATTCAAAGTGCCTGTTAGTTTGGGCTATCAAAAGCAAGAATACGTTCAGATTGCTACAGGCTGCAGGATAGAGCACAGTCACAGTGCTAATGCAGTTAAAGTTGTGGGAATGTGACCATTAACAACCTGTAATTCCAGGATGTTATAACTTGCCTCTGACAACCAGCTTTGATTTGAATTTTCAAAAACTTTAGCTGCATGGGATATAATTTTCTGTGCTTTGTTTTTACAGATTGAAAAAACAACAACCTGATTTACATTTTGTTTAGTCACAGGCAAAATGTTTTTGTGTTAGTGGTTTTCTTTGTTGTTTTATTGCTCTTGCTGCAAACAATTTTAACCAGATAATTTTTCTGTAAACTGTTAAAATTTTAATGTATTTTATTTCTTTTAAAGAATGATGGGTAAGAAAAGACACCAGACATCTTTTCAAATTTTCCCTCCCTCCTCCTCCTGCCGCCCTGTATGTTCCTAGTGTGTGTGTTTGTGTTTTCAATTTCTATAGTGTTAACATTGGTTTGAGGAGTGTTGTAGTTTCCTGTGTAACCAATTTGTTCTGCCAGAATTTCTGTAATGCCAGTTACACTATATGTTTAAAACATTCAGATCTGCTTTTTCAGAAATATTACCAAGTGTATTCTTATGTTCGTTCATAAAGGCTCCAGCGTAACTCATTCATTTCCTATCAAGCCTTTTTCCTTTGAATGTATGAACATGAACAGTATGCTAAAAATGAGAAACGGAACTCTGAAGTAGCATCACCTTTTTGAACAGTTCTTGTCAAAGCATCAGCATTTGTATGAGACACATTGTTTTTGTTATTTATTTGCCTGCTGTGCCTAGGAATTGGAGTCCATAGGGTACCAAATTTTCATCAGACCATCGTGAGTCATCTGCTTGTGATGTATAAAGACCACTGGAGATGTTAAGAATGCTATGTTTGAACTTGATTTTCTTAGTTTTGTGAGTTATTGTCTTAGATTCTGTGTGTTAAGGTGGCTTCTAATTTATTAGGCTAAAGATAGCGGTAGAGTGTTCTTCCTGATGTAGCAGCATTAATAGGATGGATATTTTGGTTTAGGTGAGGCTTTTATGTTTGCTTGGGGACTTTTTGAACAAACTAGGGAGATTGTTTGATGAAAGGCATGAGATTAATTGCTTTTCCTTCTTTGACAGTATTATGAGATGTCCTATGGGTTGAATATAGAAATGCACAAGCAGGTAAGCTATCATTTCTTTATAAGCATTTTAAATGACAGTCAGTAATACTGTGCACTTTAGAAAGGAAATTGTATGTTTTGAAGTTTTATTCTGCACATTTTTTGTGGCCACCTGTATTTTACGAGACCGTGTACTGGAGAGAATGCTATTTTTTCAGGTGTGGTTCCCCATCTTTTTTGCATATTATCCTCACTTTAATCATTTAAGAATGTGATATAAAGTGTCTGAATGCATATTAAACTTTGTACACTTTCAAAAGAAGGATGCTAAAGTTTTAAAATATGTTTTTTTCTTTTGAAAGAATTTATGTATTTGGGGCATTGCAAACTTGTCTTATGAAAGCTTTTTTTGGAAAATATTAAGAAGTAAAATTGTAAATTGTGTGGAGCTTTCCTTGGATTGGTGTGAAAGAATGGATAGAGGGTGAGCTGGGAGGATCAAAATGAAATCTGTGGAGCTACAAAAGAAACTGATGTAAATTCCTTGTACTGGTCCCCTGAGGCTACTTACTTGGGTTTTTACCAGGAACTGTAACTGTTCCTTCCAGAATTTGTACAGAGTACATGAGCCTGATAGGAGGATGTGATAAGGTTCAACACTGGGTCTTGGGTCTTGAAATCTAGCAGTTAGTTCAGCCCAAAGAAAAAAAAAAAAGAAAGAAAGAAAAAAGATAATGGGTAGTCAGAAAGCGTTGAGAGGTATGACTGAACCAGACTTTTTTTTGCAGGAGACTGAATAAAATGGTTTGGTTTAAGTTTCCTAGAAAGAAAAATAGCATATATGTATAAATATTGTTTGGCAATAATAATCCCTCTAGGAGGTATTTATTTTTAGTCATCTAGTGAAAGTGCTTCAGATCTGTCTTATCAACCATTTCAGAATAGTTGTGTTAGGTGTTTACCTGCTGGGAAAAGATGAGGGAAAACTTAGTGCTTTTCATCTGTTATATATACTCATGGTGGATGTCATTACCTTCTAAGTTTAAAAAATATGAAATGATCACATATTATTAGGTTTTTACTACTTATGGATTCCTTTTTGGATATGGTTAATTATCACGTACCCGAAACATACTCAGATCTTTAAAAGATGACAATTAGACAGTAAAAACAATCAGATAGACAGTATTTGAAAACAAAAAGTTGGAAAAACAATGAAAAGGAGTCGTCACACCGAGGACTTTATTTCAGATACTTTTTTAGCTTCATGTGCTATTTGGTTATGTCAGATAGTATCATTTGCCGCATGTTAAAATTCTTATTTTGGCATCCTTGCCATTTCTGTTTAGATAAGTAATGTAAATACCTCCTGCTTAAACAAAATCCCTCAAACTTATGGATGGGCTCCCCTTATTTCTACCTTATAGGAATAAATTACCTGAGAGATATTGTTTGTTAATTATCCTCAATACGTGTCATTTTAGGTCTGGATCTTATACATGTTTTGTCTTTTTTTTTTTTTTGTCCTCATCCACCACCCAATACTAATTAGTGTCTTTTTAAAGATTGGACCAGATGATTAATGTCCCTGTATTTCTTCTCCTGTATCTTATTATTTACCATAACCACTTAGTTTCCAGATCTCTTTATACTGTTTACAGTTCTCAGAGACACAGAGCTTGTATGTATTTCTTTTAGGGGGCAGGGGGCGGTATGTGAGATCCCTTAATTTTACACATTTTATACTTCTGTAATTCTGTCATCTTCTTGTCCAGCTGGCCTCAAATGCCATCCATTTGAAATTGAGAATGGAGTACATTTTCCCTTTTTTTCTCTTGCTTTTAAATTCAATCATATCAAGAATCCTGAGGGCAGTTTATCACATTATGAAATACAGACAGCCCTGCAAACCACCTACTTATTATATTTTCTTTCTTTTCCCCCTTAAGCACAGAGGCATATCTGTCTTTATTTGTTTTCCTAGGCAGACAGCCTTGGTTCCTCTTGGCCTCTCTTCCAGATGCACTTGCTGGATACCCTCATAATGGAAAGCAGCAATAATGCAGGGAAGTTGCCCTACGGCATAATTGGGCCTAGTTCTCAAGATCGGGTTAGGCTTATTCACTTATTAGATTTGTGTCTCTGAAGGGTTCAAGAGTAGGAGTCCCCGGAGTCCTTGGAAGTACCCTAGTAATTGGTGGCCCTGATATTTGAAACCTTTGTGTATTTTTTGGTTAATGCTTCTGTTCTTGGCTGCTGCCAGCCACAGAGTATTTATTTTTAGAGAAATTTTTCATTGGAACAGAAAATGATGGCTGTGATGGAGTCATGATTCTGTGACTTAGCAAATTGATAAAAGGACAGAAGCACAGAGCAGTGACAAGCAGGCTGGGGGGGGTCCAGTATTATGGTCCCTCCCCTTTATGTATGAGGCTCGTTGTCAGTCACCCTGTGCTGGTTCTGTTAGAGGACTATAAAGTGAAACCTATGGGGAATTTGTCATTCTGAAATGAAAGCTAATGTAATTAGTACCAATTAAAGTACATTCAGTAAATTGGATTTAATCTTAATTAAGCCTGCATAATGTTGCCAATTTTTAACAATTATGTTTGAGAACATAATTAATTTAAATTTTGGTAACTGAGTAAATAGCATTAGTCTGGTAGAATTAGTTGAGTTTTTTTTTAAAGGGGAACTCAGTGACATGACATGGAATTAGAGCATAAAATATGAATATAATTTCTGATAATCTTTAGTAGGATTGATAGAGCTGAGCAGATAAAGCTGGGAAAAAACCCAGAAAGGTTAAAGTGGAGTGTTCTAGGCTATAAAGTGAATTAATGCTTTGCCATTGTCTTAAGCTCTGGCATGAAAGTGAAGATGACAAATGGGACATGGTTAGAAATGGCACGTGTTTCATTGTGATATCTTCATAATAGAATTTTTTTAAATGAAAGAACATTGGCCTTTATTCCTTAAGGATTTCCCTAAGTTGGGTTTTTTTGTTTTTTGTTTTGTATGGAACAGGTGGCCGGTGGTTTAGTTGTTACTTTTTTTTTTTTTCCTCTGCTGATTGTTCTTTATAAATACAGTGTGGCTTCTAAATGGGTCAGTGACCGTGGGCAGAACAGGGTGATGCATGCAGTTGATAACATTGCTAAGTGCTGCTTGTTCCCATCCTTCACTGGTAATGCTGTAATTAAAGAAGACTGCCCTGATTTAATTTGATTTAATCTGGCAGCGGCAGTTACCACTTTAAAAAGTGAATATTGGATGTAGATTAGGAACAATGGGTATGTAAATTCGACCTATAAGTGTATATATACAATTTTTTTTTTTTTTTTTTTCAAATCAGAGCAAGAGAACTCCTCTTTCACTACAAGCCATGTAAATTTTATTATGAGACTTGGGCCACAACCATTTGAGTGCTGCTAAAATATTAATTGAATAGAAATGAAAGGGCCTTGCCAACTGACAGGATATCATAATCATAGCCTCTTTGGTCGATGGTAAATGATGATAAATGACATTAGGAACCTTTTAGCAAACTGTAATAACTACAAGGAGGGAAGCAATATGGATTTGCATTATATCTGATACCCTCTAGTACCAAGTGGATTGCCAATACTGCTTGTTTAGCATTTTCTAAGGGCAATAGGATATTGATTTCTGACTTACAAGGAACAGCTCTATTTTCACCATTGAAAAGTATTGCAGGTTGTTAAGAAGAAATTGACTTGAAGAGGCCGACTGCTGCCCATCATGGAGCAAATAAAGCAAAACTGCCGAAGCATGGTGGAGCAGCAAGAGGGGCCCTCAGCAATTTGTTGCTATTAATTTACCATGCTCGACAGCAAATCAATCGGCGTCTACTTCATCTGCTGGAGAAAATGCTGTCCAGGGCAGATAAAAGGCTCGGGATAGTACAGAGAATAGACTGGATTGGCCAAAAGGAGGCTCCAGTTAATGTGTAAATAAGTGAAATCAAGGCCACAGTTGCAGAGGAAGGTGTTGTTAATTAGGTTGGTGCTTTTTCTTGAACTATTTTAGGATTTGGAGAGTAAAAAGAGATTTATTGAGGTTGAAGTAATATACAACTGGCATGGCATTCCAGCCTTGAGTGTACTTGATTCTAGGTTGCAGTAAATTTATTTGGGGACAGTGCTTGCAGTGGAAGTCAATTTGTTTAGAGTTGTGTTTAGACCAGATTTCCCATAAGAAAACTTTTTTTTGGAGCATTACTAATTTCTTACACATCTCTTGTCTTAGGTTGTATATGCTTGGATATGGAGGAGTAGATGTAGGAGTAGGTGTTTGAGAATATAGGCAAAAAGGTGATTGTTGTATTCTTAGGCAGTGACTTTTTTTCAGGAATGGATGTGATTGAACTCTTGTGTGATGATGAAAGTGAATTATTGAAGGTGGGAAGTTCTAGCTGAAAGTAACTAATCAACCAGTGAAAATTTTGCTGACAGAACCTTCTTTTGCTGTATAAAATTAGGAAATAATAATCTAGAGGGGCTGAACAGTGGTGGACACTGCTGGACTGGAAATTTTCAAAGAGAGATTACAAGTGAAATGTAGATGATTGTGCAAAAAACTCCAGATACATTTAGAGCATGGGGAGGGGGTTGCGTTTTTATTTGTTTTTCATTAAGGTTTAAAACCACCCTTTCTAATTTAAGATTACTTATCCTTCAATAGTATTCTGTAATTAACCAAATGGAGGTTATTGGTGGTAAATTTTCCCCTGCCTCTCTGATTTGAACATTTTGGGATGAGGGCCAACTTAAGTCCTATTTTGTAAGTCTAGATATATGTAGATTTTAATTAATTTTTTTCCAAAACAGAGGTTCTAGCATTAGGACAGTTGATACCACGGGGCAGTGGCTTGGGCGGGACCCATGGAGCTGTCATTTTACATGTCACAGGACCTTCAAGAGAAGTGGATCTGGAGGAGGAAATTTAACCTGTCAGGGCATGTGCATAATTAGGAGCATTTTCTGGATCACATGGGTTTCCCCTTTTTCTCTTCTTGCATGTTGGGTTCTTAATTTTCTTTCTGACGTTTTATAGAATACCTGAAGATTTTTCACCTGAAGCAGTGTTTGTTGAGTGGAATTGGAATTTCCTTTCAGTGGACGTAAATGTTTATTACATATCTGGGTTGTGCTTACCACTGATCTGGGCCCATTGCCAAAATTCTTTAATTCTCACAAAGATCCCAAGAAAGGGATTATGTCCCATGAAAGGATGATTAAACAGAATCTGATCTGCGCAAGGTGATTCAGTTATTAGGTAGTGGATTCAGGACTCCAGATGAATTTGCCTGGGAGGGTGTTTGCTGGGAGATGGGTCTGCCCTGGGCTGGAGATTCAGGCCTCAGCTCATTTCTGGAGTGGAGAGCCCCTGGGAGGCTGGGCTAGTGCTTGGGTTTGTCCTTGAGCCACTGAACTTCAGGCTTATACCCAGACCCCTGCAGCTCTGCCTGGAGTCAGGGCCAGAAGGCTTGGCCTGGACTCTCCATCCATAATGCTGTCAGTGGGTAAGAGGGCGAGGGTCGCTTTCACTTGGAGTCTCCCACATATGGGGTGAGGAGAGCTGCTTGTTTATCAAGATGAGTTTACTTCCTCCCTGGGTAACCTATTTCTCATTTGTTTACAAACTTGCTTTTCCATTTAACTTTTATCTTTTCCTTGTGGCTTTTAAAACTGTGCCTGAAGACAACGGGCTGTTTGTTAATCACCGACTTGTGGGTTTTTGAAGGGGGAAGCTGGGAGGGGAAAATGTGATGTTTTGTGGCCTCTTTGTAGTTCAGAAAGAGGTTCTTAGATGCAGGAAATTGCACACAACTCAAACTTTTAAATGAAGGCAAATGTTTTGCTTATACTGTTAAAAGACTTTCTTTGCAGCTTTCAAACAAAGGGATATTTCCTTTCTCACTGCCCCTTAATGGCTGCTGGATATTGCTTATTTTTGTTTAGCTTATTTTATTTGCTGGGCAAAATTCTTTGTATCCTGAATAATATCATTTTGAGCTGGGTTGGACTAGTGGACTGAGGGATAAGATGCATCTTTTTAGGTGCAGTTCCAGCCTCGGTGAAGCCGAGATAGTGCAGGCACTGGCCCGTTGTTCTCACATTCTTCATTTTGTCTTTCCTAGAATTTTACTTCTTTTTTTTTTTTTTTTTTACTTTTTCTTTTTGTACTATAGAATAGATAAAGTCAATTGGGAATTAAATGTTTCAAATGTGTATTGAGAAGTAATTTGTGTTTGTTTTTAGTGAGAACATTTTTATTTGACATGACTGGATAGACTGGCTTAACACTCCAGGACAGTAATATATTTGATGGCTACAGAGCAGGTGAAAGGGATGTGATTTTTAGAAGGTATTTTCCCTTGATCCCTCCCCATACCTCCTCTTAAAAAACTCTAGCTCTTTAGCTGCGGTGGCGGATCCAGTGGTCCTGTGGCTAAGTTACGATCAGTTTTGTGAGCTGGGCTGTGGGAGAACAGCTGGAGGCAGCACGTGTAGGTGTGGGCAACTGAGTATTTATACTGATAGTGATGGGTTATGAGACTCAGGACTTGACTTGTTCAGAGGAAGTTCACTGCAAAAGAGCTTACCAGATTACTCACTCTAAGGGGGATAGGCCTGAGAAGTTTTAGTCAGAAGCGAAAATTAGAGTCGTTTTGACTCTGCCTTAGCAACAGCTGTCAGTGGTAGCTGCTTTCGATCTGTAAAGAGGGATTTAGCTGGCATTCATCAACACAAATCTGTATGTCCTCTCTGTTTTCATTGGCCTTGACCCAGCATTTATGCCAAGCTTTTGCTGTTTCTCTACCACTGAGCCCACCTTTCCTCAGAGAGCTGCCGTGTGTGACAGTACTCCGTCCAGGGGGACAAAGGGAAGGTGTGGGTTTTCTTAGCTGGTTTGTCAAAGAAGCGGAAGAAAAATATCCCCAGACACCTCTCAGGTCCTCTGCCGTCTGGTGCATGGGTCACTTTGTCATCATTTTTGAGGATTTTGCCCACAAATACTTCACGGTTGTATTGTGGAGGGAGTTTCCATGATGGATGGAGAGAAAGGCTGGCTGCTCTACTGGGCTCCACATAAAACCTGGCCTGCCCACTGCATCTCAGCCCCGGCAGCTTAGGCATGAGAGGCTGAGGCAAGGAAGATGGATATTGACTTTCTGATTTCCTAGCAAGCTTACTTCACTTAATTGTTATTATTCTAATTAGGATTCTGTTCTTATTTTCTACATATGTATTCTGCTTCTGAAGGTCTGTGGGTTATTTTGGTTAAAGAATTTGAAAATGCAAGGAAATATAACTGGAAAGAATTGTAGAAATTATGAGCACTAGTACCCTGTAACACCCTTTCTTTCCAGAGAGCTTATTAAGGCGTTGTATATGTTCTCCTTAATCTTTCTGATGTTCCTGTAAAGCAAGTAGCAAGCTTGGATCCATGTATTTATTTAAATAGCTTCTGTCAGTGGAGTACCCGACAGTTTGCCAAGCAGTGTCATTCCACTGCCCTCCTTGAACAGATGACACTGAGGCTTAAGGGCTTAAGAGACTAGCCCAGTGTCACGGTACAGGAGGATCAGCCTGTGGGCGGGGAGACCGGGGTTCACGCGGGTCAGCGGACACCCGAGGTGGCACAGCAAGAGTTGTTGGCGGAAAAGGAAACAGTAGGTTTCTTGACTTCACTTTCAGGGCTCCCTTCACTGACCGCGCTGTTTCCAATCAGCAAATAGTGTGCCTGTTTCTGGGATGTCCTCGGGCTGCATGCAACACGAGACGATGGGGACGCTACCGGCCACCCAAGAAGTGTTAGAGTGTCACTCTAGCTAGAGACCTGATCTGTGTGTTTGTGTGCGAGCACAGAGCCTCCCTCTCCTCCCTGCTGTCCTTCCAGAGTCCAGGCCCCACCGAAAGGGAGGCTTAGGATCACAAATTAAAATACAGAGCTTGGATCCACTTTGAGCAGAGAGCTTAATGAAACTGGCTGTTTTTGCATTCCTAAAGTATACTGTGCAAACACTAGATGTGAACTTGTTTCTTGCCAGTCTGCTCTCTCCCACTAGAAGGTAAGGCTCTGTGGGAACAGGGGTGTTTATTGTTCTCTGCTGTGTCCCCAGTGCTGAGAACTGCCTGTCACACAGTAGGTGGTCATGAAATATTTTGTGAGTGAGGGAGTCCCTGCATTCAGATCGAGCTAGCCAAGAATATGCGCGATTTAATATTTTTAAGGGCATATTGTGGTTGTAGGATAACAAATGCTGAGCTTCCAAAGCCTCGTTAGGCCTGTGGTGCCTGCTTGTTAAATTTGTGGAAAAATGACAAGTGGAAAGACAGAGTAAAAGCAACTGAGCTCGGTTTGCTTTTCAAGAGTGAGTTAGGCTAGTTAAAGTAGAATATGTGTGTTTTAGCATGTGGAATTTGCCTTCTTAAAGATGAAAACATGAATCTTTCCTAACTGAATTTAAAATTCAGTTTGGACATCACTCTATCACTAGTCATTGTGTATCTGAAGCCTTCTTTTACTATTAATAGGTCTGTGTACATGTGGTTTGAGTGAGTGTGGGGAGATATTGATCTTAGGCATACTGTGGTGTGTTTAGGTAACTTCTTTCCAAATCAGTAAAAATGCAGGCTTCTGGTTCTTTTCAAGGGACAAGGAGCTTTGAATATATCTTAGTTTTTTATTGGTGGAGATGGTACCGTGTCGTTACAAGAGTAGTAATCATAACAGTAAGTGATTTTAGAGAGCTTGCTGTGCAGATAATATTTTACTTATTCTCACAACAACCTTATGAAGTTATTACTTTATATTATTATTTCCATTTTGTATATGAGGAGGCTGAGACACATTGAAATTAAATAAGTTCTTGAGATCAGCCAACCAGTAAAATAGATCCTGGGTTTGGCTCAATTTCAGATCACTGGTGTGATAGATATTTCTGTCAATTCTCCAGACATTTCAAATGCTGTGTTTGGAATACTCTAGACTACTTCCCCCAAAGTACTTGACTGAGTCAGGAGATTCAGATTCTAGTTCTGACCTTGCCAGTAACCAGTTGTGTGTTATTGCTTTGTACCTTAACTTCTCAGGACTGTACTTTTCTCAGATTAAAATTAGAGCGTAAGTGAACACTGAGATCTCTTTTAGTTCTTTTGGTCTAAAATGACCTTTTGGTTTTGGTTATTTTCTATGACCCAGTGAACAGAAGTGAGACTTCTTTTTAGTCTCAGGAAGTCCCTTTTAACACCTGTTTTCAGAGGTGTTTTTTGTTTGTTTGTTTTTGTTCACACCGCAGTTGTCGGGATCTTAGTTCCCTGACTAGGGATAGAACCTGGCCCCAGCAGTGAAAGCGCTGAGTCCTAACCACTGGACCGACAGGGAATTCCCCAAAATTATATGTATTTTATATGTATATAATATAATTCCAGTGCTGCTTTAAAGTGATTAGTTTTTATGCTTTTCACTTGGCATATATAGTGTTAGAAAATTTAATTGTACAACTTCTGAAATAACATGAATTATAATGTGATCCAGTAATTTTCTCCCAAAGTGTTAAGGGGGGGTGTGTATATGTAGTAGTTTATTACCTGTTGTGTAATTAGCTCCTGGGATTAGTTACCCTTCCAGATCCAGTGCCGATATCAGTTTCTTTAGCTAAGGTTTACCCTGATGACACTGCAGGCCTGTAAACTGGCTTACAATGAACTTGAGATCTTAAGTCCTTGGGTTTCTCACATTGTCCTTTACTTAGAAGAAGGTTTGGACTTTTCAACTTGGTTTATAATAAGTTAACTGTAATTAAATAAAAGAAGGGGGAAATGTATAATCTTGACCTTTGATGAATCAAGGACATAGTAGAGATCAGTAGAGATCATGGTAGAGATCCATCGCTAAGGTATAAGCTCCAAAAGAGAAGAATGTGTTGTGTTACTCCTGCATTTCTGGCATCTGAAACAATTTTTGGAACTTAACAGAGGAAACGCTGGAGCAACTGAAGGGGATGGTTTAATTTTTCATTGCACAGCATTTCCTGTAGTAGAGTGTCAACCACCAGTATATAAGCTTTGTTTCTGAGCTCTTAAGCAGGACTCTTAGGAAGAGTTACGATGGCCTCGATAGGCATTCCGAGGTTAGGAGTTCTCATTGCAGTTCTGCCACAGGCCCTCGAGCAGGCAGTTGGACAGTTTTAAAATTTAGGATTGGATTCAACTCCAGATGAATGGAGGTCCAGATGGGGGGGTCCTTGGCTGGGTTTTAAAGTATCCACAAAGTCCTTGAACTTATATGCAAAATTGTATGCCGCCTTCTGTGGGAGAAGAGTTCATAGCACTCATTAATCCAGTGACGAAACCTGGACCCAAATGGAGGAGTTTGGGAACTATTTCTCTAGAGCAGTGGTGTCAAACACCAAAGGAGCAGGGCAGTTCCTTTCTCCCAAGGACATTTGACAGTATCTGCAGATATCTCTGTTTGTCACAACTCAGAGGTGCTACTGGCATCTAATGGGTAGAGGCCAAGCATCAACCTTGTCTGGCTTCTCTAGTTAATTACATAATTTTGAGAGAACCTGTCAAACCATACTTGTATTTTCACGTTTTCTTATGCTGTTCTCATGATGATTAGCAAAGTAGGGTTGTTGTTGGTGGGTTCTTATTTCAGGTTCAGAATGAGGGTGTTACATGGTCTTCTGTAATCATCTTTTTCATTGGAAATTTCTTGTTTTAAGTGAGGCCCATTTGTCTTCGCTACCCATTGAGGGTCCCAGAATTAGTCTAATTCTTTTTTTAAAAGTTTTTTTGATGTGGACCATTTTTGAAGTTTTTATTGAATTTGTTACAATACTGCTTCTGTTCTATGTGTTGGTTTTTTGGTGGTGAGGCATGTGGGATCTTAGCTCCCTGACCAGGGATTGAACCCGCATCCCCTGCATTGGAAGGGTGAAGTCTTAACCACTGGACTGCCAGGGAAGTCCCAGTCTTACTTCTTAGTTCCTTTCTAGGTAACAGTTTTTCAAAAGTGTTGTCCTTCATTAGCCTTCCTTTGTCCATGCTGAACAGTCCCAGTATTTCAGCCATTCTCTGGGATACCTGTTGGGTTATTACCAAGATAGGATAGACTGGGCCACCTGAGAATTCAGCATAACACCTTGGCCTGATCTACCCCAGTGAAAAATCAGGGCGGATCTCGCTACGGAATAGTCCTGCTCTTTCACTTAGCTTCTTGATGAGGTCAAAGTGCATTGTGCTTGTGTTTGTCTAGTCCTGACCACATTGTGATAAACAAAATGGAGTCTTGAGTTTACTAAGTAGCCTGTGAGTCTACTCACATGGGTTTATTATATTTTTGAATATTTGGGCACTGTTCAATGAACATGTTTTATTTGGGCTTTATTTTTCCCTTTGCATCTTCCATTGTGCCCTGCTATGAATGTGGGTGACTGTTCTAAAGGCTTTTGATTTGGGGGAAGATGTAGAACTGTTTGGGAGTTTGGCTTATTACCTCTAAGTATGTCTACCTTGGTTAACCTCAAAAAATATTATAGTTCACCTGAAGTGGCCAATAAAAAACATGGTGGCATTTCCACGGTTACTTGCTTAAGCAATTTTTGGCCAAGTTGGGGAAGACAGAGTGCATGTTTGGGCTTTTTAATGGAAAAATTGTGTCCTGCACTATTCCAGAGTGTCCTTAAACTTTTCTCCTTCATGTAGATTCCAGGAATGTGGAGATGACAGCCTTGTAAGCCTTCAAAAAATTTTTTAAAAATTGTTTACATTTTTGAGGTTTCAGATTTGGGAGACTGGGTCAGACATAGTACATTTATGTACAACAACCTTTTTAAACGGCAGCTCACTTGCAAATGCTTGATATGGGTGCCCTTAGGAAGGAGACCCATTGTTAAGACATACTTTAATGAGATCTAAGCATAGCCAATAGGATTTTCTTAAAATCTGAGCAAGAATTTAGGATATTTTGCATCAGTTGAGGATGTATATAGAAAAAAATTTTGGTAAGATATTTGTTGGATTTGTATCGTGAGATGGTATTCATGCCAACTTCCCAAGATTTATAAATTCCACTTTTTCTTTGATATTTGATTTTACAATTTGGGGGCATATATTTGTCATTTTTGTTTGTTTGTTTGTTTGAAGCTCGTGCAAAAAATAAACTTTCTAAATCGAAATTTTTAGCTTCTCAAATTGAAATATTTAGAACTAGACCTACAGAGATTAAGATTATAACCTAAAGACTTAAGCCTGAAAAAGATGGGCTTCCCTGGTGGCGCAGTGGTTGAGAGTCCGCCTGCCGATGCAGGGGACACGGGTTCGTGCTCCGGTCCAGGAAGATCCCACATGCTGCCGAGCGGCTGGGCTTGGGGCCCGTGAGCCATGGCCGCTGAGCCTGCGTATCCGGAGCCTGTGCTCTGCAACAGGAGAGGCCCACGTACCGCCAAAAAAAAAGCAAAACTGAATCCTCATGAGGTTGTTTATTCTTCCTTCACTGGGAGAGTTGCGTGGTTAGGAGTTGGTAGCGTTGGATACCTCAGATGGAAGGCAAAGGCTGTGGTGGCTTATAATCGTTCATTCAGCAAATGCTAATTGACCTCAGACTTTGTGCAGGGTGCTCTGAGGGTTAGGGAGTTAGGGGAGGTAGAACTCTTGCTTCCATGGATTCTAATCTTTTAATGGCATTTGGACCAGTGTGAACAATACATGGCAGTGTGTGGTGATGGCACACTTGTGACATAGGCAGAAAAGGAGGAAGTGTTTCTGGCTTGAAAGTGATTAAGAATCCTGTTACAGAGGATGTAGGGACATTTTAGTGGGACCTCAGAGGAGGGAGGTCTCTTCAGCAGGAAGAAATGAAAGGGGAGGATTCCAAGTGGAAGGCACAGAGACAGGAAAGTGTTGTCCATGTTCAGGTGGTGGTTACCGTTTCCAGCTTGGCTGGTTGATAGAGGAGAGAATGGTTGAGGTGTGGTAGGTTTGGGAAGCATTATGAAAGGCCTTTAATGCTGGTTCTATTACATGGGCTATTGAGGGAAAGCATAGGGAAGACAGTAGGGCAGGGACTGTGTCGGTTTTGCTTATTTGCTCTATTCTCAGCAAGTAGCATGGGTTCTGGCAGCAAATGTTCAGTAAATGGTGATTGAAATGATTTGAGTGGAGAGGGGGACATGAAGGAGAGAGGCTGGGTTGAAGAGGTGAAATGTACTGGAGGAATCCAAGTGACCCCCACAGTTCATTGAATGAGGGGTGTGGAAATGAACAGGGAAAGGCCTAAAACATTGACCTCTGGAGACTCTCAGAATCAAGGTACCATTAATAGAAAAAGAGACCTTGGGGGGGAAGTTGGTCTTGATTATGCTAGGGAATGAGGTGCCTAGGAGGAGGAAGAGTGATACTAGGAAGAAGAGGGAAGGACAGGGAGTTCGTTGCTTCTCCCCTGTCTTCATATCAGCACCTTCCCTTCATCTCCTGCCAAATCTGTGTTCTTACCAAGAACTTCAGGTGTTCTTTTTCAGCAAGATTTGTATTTGTGCCTTAATTCTATACCCAGACCACAGTGGACTTTGCCAGGCAGCCCTTTGTGGGCAGTTGTTTTAGGAGCTTATCATTTTAAGGAAGGTGTTTGACCTTTGTGTCAGTGTATGAGAGAGATTTTCTTCATCATTTTGCTTGATTACTGCTATTACCTTTATATAGATATAATAGTGGGAGTTTGCAAATTATCTGATTTTGGCTTTTTTCCTTTTAAAGTTTTTTTTTGACATTAAAAATAGGTACAGAATCCTTTAAATTATTCATCAGCTATGGAAATTCTGCTCCAGTCATTCTTTTCTTCTGTTGCTTTTTATTTTCTATCATTTGGCCAACAACTGTGAATAGGTCAGTGATTCTTTATCCTTTTTGTGTCGAGAAATTTTATGTAAACAGGAGGCTGAGTCTGTAATTGTCTTGAGAAACTACTATATTTCAGTAATTACTCCCATTGTCCATTATGTATGAGCTATATACCAAAATTACAACGGATGCTTTAGTCAATGTGAATTACATGTGTGTGGTTAATTTTCTTTTTTTCCGAATGTGAGGCATATTCTGTATTTTAAACTTTTTCCTCCTTTAAAAGAGACACTTGTCTTAAGCTGCTGTAGTTGAGTGAGAACAACAGTGATAGTAAGGAAAGTTAAGTAAACATGAAATTAAAAAGGCCATAGAGTACATTTTGGTAAACCAAAATACTGCTTGGTGGCATAAAGCCACAGATCCATTCCAGAAAAAAAAAAAAAAAAAAAAAAACATGCGGAAATGTGGTTTTGCTGTCTGTCATGCAGTCTGTTTCAACTGTCAGAAACATATGTTGCTTTATGGGGTATTTTTTTCAAGTCTGACCACAGCTTTTAATTTCCTTCACTCCACCCATACCTTCCACCTCACCCCCATGTATCTAGTGCTAATTTATGGGCATTTTAAATGTAATGACATCAACACCAAAAGGGTCAGCAGTTGTGGCAGAAGTTTTTTGTCTTAGGTATGCCAAATATCACTGCTGTACTTTTGGACCCTTTTACCAGAACACAGCGATTGTCCTTGTTTTTGGACTCTTTGATCTAAGTTAAATTGAGATCTTTAAAAGGTGGTTCTGGAATGCTTTTTTTTCCTTTATTTTTCTTTCTTCTTTTTTTTTCCCCTAAAAAAATAGTATATTCACATTAGAGATTTTAGAAATAAAGAAAGAAAAAGAGTCACCCACGATCCTGCCACTGTGACCTAGGCAGAAGCCAAAGACTGAGTCTTCACTGTGTCTCCACCAATGGTGTTGTGGCTGATGGAGAATTATGCCCCCTGCCACCTCCAGCATCGAAAAACACTGGTCAAGGTTCAAGGGTAATACGTAAAATAAATATAAGTATGTTTTGGTTTCATTTAAAAATATAAAAGTATAAAAAAGTATATACCAAAATGAAACCTTAGATCTTTAAAATTAGCTTGACTTATTGGTAACTTTACAGTTTCAACTTTTTTTTTACGGGCAACACAATCCTAAATATTTTTTAGATCTACTCCTATTTCAGCCACAAACTTCCTGTGATCTTGGCAAATCATCTAACTTTTCTGAATCTCAGTTCCTCATCTATATCCATAAAACAAGGTAATAGGACTGGATCAGTATGTTTTATAAGATGCTGGGTCCCAGGCTCCCTAGCCTGGGGCCTGGGCATCAGCATTTTTCTAAAAGTTCCAGGGGTGATTCTGATGTGCATCTGGATTGAGAACCAGTGAACCAGAGCAGTGCTTCTCAAACTTTGATGTGCCTACAAATCACTGGGGATCATGATAAAATCAGATTGTTGCTGCAAGTCGGGAGTGGTACCTGATATATTGTCCATTTCTGATGCCCCATTGATGCCCATGCTTCCGGTCCACTGACCATGTTTTTAGTAGCAAGGAGCCAGTGACTCTCCAAAATTCCCCAAATTTCTTCCAAATCTGTTATTTTTTATTTCCATTGTGTAGTTTTTGTAGTACATGGTAGTCTGTGTGCTGTTTGAATGAGACACTCCACTTAGGATGTCAAGATTGATAGGTAGTGTGGTATCTCTGCGTAACCTCTCTTTGCAGATGGAAGTAATTTTAATGGTGTCTTGCTTAGGTAGCTTGGCTGAGCTCCAGCTGATGTTTGGGGGTTGTTTCATTGCTACAGAGATGAGGGGCACTTTTCATTTCTCCCCCTCTCTGTTCACTGAGCCCCCAGTCTGATAGGTACTTATGCTTTCAAATTCCGGCTCCTTTCTTCTCATCCTTCATGGCTGCCCTGCTCATATTGTCCTCTAATTCCTGAGCAATATTTTGGGTAAATGGGCAAACAAAATCATGAAGTAGTATATTTTGTTGTAATTTGGTTTCTCATGTTGGCACATTCTGTGCAGAAAAAGAAACAAGTTAAAGCAAAGAGAACTCCAATTTTGGAGTGTATTTTGTTGTGAAAGATGTGAAAACATTCTTAAGCTGTAACATTTGTCATGCTCTCCTTTAACCCTGTCATTTAGAAATAAGAATACAGTATATAATTGTAGTATTTTCTTTTTGTTTGTTGTTGCACAGCATCAGACTATGAGGCAGCATGATCTTGTGGGAAGACCCTGTGGCTGGGGTGTCTGCAGAACTGATTTCTAGACCATCACTCACCCCTTACGTAGTTAAGTGTTACTGTGGACACTCTACACAAACCAGGCAGCGAATCAGGGAATGCTCCACTTATTAGAGCTGTGTTGGAGAGTTCTGTTGCGTTGAAGGAAAATATCTATCACCTAAACTACCAGGCAATGAGAAGTTATAGTTTGTATCGTAGAAATGTTGCTCTGGAGCAGTGCTACTCAGTGTGGTCCATGGACTGTGGCAGGTCCGTGCACTATTTGCTAATGGTGGGCATTATGGTAGGGAGCTTGTACCAGACTATAAATCAATGCACTACTCCCTTCATCAGGAATGTCTTTATTGTTGAAAAAACAAAACCGAGGAACAACAACCAAAAAAACCTATCTAGCTGAAGTAAACAGTAGTTGACTTAATTCTGGCATGAGCCCATTATCTTGCTGATGGATAACAGTTAGGGGACTGAGTACTTTCAGTAGCACTGCTTTAGAATGTTTAATCAAAAGGTTTATCAGGGTTGTTTTATAGATTAGGAATAGACAAATTGAAGTTCATAAAATGAAGGAAAGTGTAACCCCCAAAATAAAAACGTAAAAGCAAGTTAGGTGAAAGGTAAGATCAAGTTCGACGTGTGTAAAATATTAAGTCAAGGAGTTTGACACAGTCACAAGGAGGAAGCTGAGAGGCACCGCCTTTTGTGTTTTGGTTAATGCAAAACTCGTTTAAATTCTCCTGAGTACTTCTGAATTCTTAATTTAATAACTTGCTTTAGAGAGAAGTTTTGTTTTTCATTTTCACCATCTTCCTAATAGAAAGAATGTGTTTTCTGTAAGTCTCACTTAACTGTTACCTGTGGCCTTAAATTGCAGGAAGCTTTGAAGTTGAGCCTGACTTCCCCTCTCCTCCTCTGCCCCCAGCCTCCTATTCTTTACTCTTTACTACTGTATATAAAATTTACTGCATCCAGGGCAAGTATCTGGTTTACCAAGAAAAGAGGAAGAGAGATCTTTTGCCAGTAGCGAAACATAAATACTGAGAATGTCTTTTCTGGGTCACAGTGCACGAAACTGGAGAAACAGCAAAATTTCTGGGGCCAGGCCTTTGACTTCATTCCTCTTTTCCATCAGTCGGGAGGCACTGTCCTTTATTATTACTGTGCTGGTGAGTCTGTCCTCCCACCCCCCTTTAGATCTGCAGCCCTTCCCCCATGTCGTATAAATTAGTGAGGGATGTCTTCTTAATTGAGGACAGGAGGAGCCCTAAGCTTCAATCGATACCTAACAATACAGCTACTCAATTTGTAGTACTATCTAATCTCAGTCTGTCTTAAACCAAACAGTACTACTTACCTTAAGGGATTATATCAATAAGTCTACTCTCATAAATATTTCTGCCAGTGAGATGTGGGGCAGCATTATTCTTCCCATTTCATGGTTGTAGAAATGGAGTCCCAAATCACTTAGGGTTTGCTTTAAAGTCACGGTTCCGCTGGATTAGTAATTAGAGTTAACCTGGGATTTGGCACTGCACAGTTTATCATTCACAATATCTGGTGTGCTTTGCAGAATGTTCTGCCATCTAAGTCTGGATTCTTTCCTTGCCTTTCCATAACTGTCCCCCCAAGTAAACCTTGAAATCAGCCTTGTGACTTCCTTATCTTAATGAATGGTAGTGCCATATCCAAGCTTTACATGTTGGATAGAATCATGGATTCCTTACTTCCTTTCATTGTCCAAATCTAGTGATGTCACAGCATGCTGCAGTTTCTCCCTGTGCAGCCTGTCTCCTTTCCTTGCCCTCCCCATCACTTCCCATCAGACCCTTGTTGTCATGCTGGGATGGCTGTGCTGGCCTCCTGGTTGATTGCCGTGTCTGCAGCCTTTGCCTTCCCTGCTCCCTTATCTGGGCTTATGGGAGCTCTGGGTACACTTCTCTATCTATCTGTATTGGGTCATTCTTCAAGGGCCCTTCTCCACTCCAGGAAATCTAGCCAGTATTTACAACAAGGCTCTCTCCTCTTCTTCTTTTACCCTTTACCTAGGTGATGTTGACCACTCTGCTAAGTAGATGAATCCCCATTTTTTCTCTGCAGCCTGGATCTTTCCTCTGAGACCATTGCGTGTAACCAAATCCTCCTTTCCCTTGAATGTCTCACAAGTACTTAAACTCAACATGTCCCCAAGTGACATCCTCCCCCACAAATCTGCTTGTGGTCCAGAGATCTTTATCTCAGGAAATGCCAGCAGCATCCACCCGATTTCTCAAGCCAGAAACCCAGAGGGAGGTTATGATTGCCTTTCCCTCTCACTTATTAGCCACACCCAGTCAGTCTTCTGGTCTCTTGGAATCTATTCTCAGTTGCTCCTCCAGCTTTCTGATCATGGTGAATGGCTTAACCAGTTTACTCTTCTTTGGCTTTAATATGGGGACAGAAGTTATCCTCTTAAAATTGTTCTACACTTAAATTAAGTGAGATATCTGGCCCAGAGGTAACCATCCATGAACATGAGGATGTGGAGGATGATACTGATGATGGTCACAAGTAGTACCTTTAGCCACCACATGGTGAGACATGGTGGTGACTCTCACCATGAGTGAACTGGTTGTCTCCTAACTGGCTTAACCTGGGTGGAGGTAATCCCAGTACATTGGGTTCTTCTGGATCTGCTTATTCAGCCTCATCTTGTCCCCTTTCACTTGTCCTATTTGTAGAATCTGAATGTCCCACGCTGTTGTAGCAGGCCGATCCTTTTTTGGAATGTTCTTGCCCTTTCCCCTGCCGCTCTCTCCTTTGTCTAGCATACTCACTTCACCCTCAGTTACTCAGGGAAACAGTGTCTCCTGTTAAGCATTTTAAAAGACCTTGCATTTTGTTTTTTTTCAGTGCCTGTCTCATTTGTTAGATTATGGGCTGTATAAATCCTGTCTTGTTCCCCTACTCTTTTCTCAGAGGGTAACAGAGTGCCTGGCAGTATAGAGACAAGTATTGAAAGACTGTGGTATTAATATGGCTAACATGATGTTGCTCTCTCCCCAGAGCCTCTGTAATGACTTCAGCAAGAAGGGGTTTCTTCCGCTCTCCCCCTTGCGTTGCTCGGGCTCCTCTGTGTACCACCTAGGTACCACATGCTGTCCGTTATTGTGTTTATTTCCATTTAGTCTTCTGCTATACTAGATTATAAAAACTTCAAAGGGTCCACATTAATTTGGCGTTAACTTCTGATTCTACCATAGCTCCTAGCTTAGAGTCAGAGTGAATGAATGAGCTGATGTCTGAAAATGTCTTGTTGAATTTCCTACATTTGTGGTGTTATGGGAATTCATATTGTTCCTATTCTGAAATTATCTTTCATCCTCCATCTTTCCTCTTGCGGTATGTTTTGTGGTTATAAATCTCTTCTGCCCTTCCACAGCCACTCAAATACAATCAGTGGCAAGAGGGGGTGGAGAGCAGAAATGCCCTGGAGTGTCTTGACCTCCTGTCTGGTATTTATCATAGCTTTCCTAGGGATTGTCCTTGATAGGTCCTTGCTGCCTCCCAAATAAAGTTCAGGCTCTCTAGTGTGGCCAAGACCTTCCACAGTATGACCCCTGTGAACCCTTTCTGTCCTTGTTTTCCACTCTGTTTTTTCATTGCATGCATCCTGTGCTCCAGCTTAATGGCTTTCAAGCCTGCCTGTACATTAGAATCACCTGGGGAGCTTTAAAATAAAATGCTGACGTGTGGGTTCTACCCTTGGAGAGTATGAGTTCATTGGCTTGGGGTGAGGCCTGGGCGTTGGTATTTGGGAGGGATCCACTACTAATGTTAGTGTAAAGCCAGGGCTGGAAGCCATTGACCAGCTCAGTGTTTCCCATGAAATATAATCTCCTCTAAGAGCTTTGAGAAGAAGGGGTTCCATGGTCAGAGAAGTTTGATTAGTACTGCATTTTTATGTACACTTTTTCAAAGATTTATTACATTGTCAATTGAGAGGCTGTGGGATGTCAGCAGGAAAAGAATCGTGTTTAACTTTGTTTAAGCTCTGCAGTCATCTGACCAAGGAGCTCTTTATGTATATAGTACTTGTTAATGACATCTGCAGAACTTGGTATAGAACCTGCTTTGGGTGTTGCTGCTTCCAGCCACATTTCACCTTTTAAGTCACTTCTTTATTTGTCTTTCCTTGATCATCTCATCCAAACCAGATCTCCTCTCTGCCCCAGGCTTTTCTCTTCAACCCTCCATTTTATCTTTTTCATAGCACCTTTCAGCATCTGAAATTCCTCTTCATATATGTGTATATTTGCTTCTGTCTCCTTGCCCCTACAGTGTGAACTCCATGACAGCAGGGACTTATTTGTCTTGTTCACTCCTGTGTCTCCAATCCCTGTGTCAGCACCTAAGGTAGGCCTGACAGATAGTAGGTGCCTGATAAATATTTGTTGACTGGACAGAAAGGCAGTATTACGTTCGTGGTTTTGGCTTTTCCTAAGGTTCACATGTTGAAAATTTTTAAACTGCCTGCACAATAAAAAGCAGCTTGATACACATTTTAAAAGTAACTAGGAATATAGGAGCACAAATAGATGACAGTAGTGTTCTACACCTTTAAATTTCTCAACTGCCTAATAAAGTATTAAAGAAGAAAACAAGCAGAGGTAGATGTGAGCCTGAAGGTAGGGAAAATGCTATTATTTTTCTGATTATAGAAAGCTCTTAGTCTGTGGTATGGGATTTCTTTTAATTTCTTAAGCAGTTTGTCTGTCACAGGCAGCTTCTCCCAGTGTATAGGAGTCACTAAAGAGTTTAGGTGAGTGATAGTGGACTTTTGTGGGGCCCCCATGACAGAAAAACTCCACAGAAACAGGCAAGGAAGTAGTATATTCTAAGTAAAGGCTTCCTAATTATTAGAACCCTCTTAGAGTGAGCATATTCACACAGGTTTGTCTGGGGTTGTGGGGAGTGGATTTGCATATCTAAATCCATACATGGGATCGCATGAGTGTGGTGCTGCAGCAATTCCTGGACCTTGTTTGGAAGGGATTCCAGTGGCATATTCTCTCTATGGGTCCTCATGCTGTGGCTGTGCCTGTCGCTCCCCAAGCCGGCCACTAAATGTCCAAGTTTTGAGCAGGGTTGATGTGCCTGAGCTGGTCTACACTCGAGCGCATGTGTGTAACCCCTGTGACCCACTACACCTGGAATTGTCGGGAATCGCTCTTCCTGTGAGACCTGTGAGGGGTGCTGGACCCTGGCTAGGGCCTTCTCTTCAGCCGTTACTAATTCACTCTGGAGATCCCGTCGGGGAGATTTATCCTGACTCACCATACAAGGTGCCCTCCTCCCAGTGTGCCTTCTAACAAATACCCCAATTCCAGTGGGTCAGGTGATCACAGTCTGGTGAATAATCTTCGGAAGGAGGTTGAGTGGCATCTCCTTTGCATTTCGCAGATGATCTTTTAAAACGCACATCCTGCCGTGGTTTCAGAATGGAAGCTTTAATCATATACTTATCAGTCAAGAATTGTCCGGAGTGGATTTGCATTTCCTTTTGCGGCCCATTGTGATTACTTATTATTCTTTTTGAGCAGTATGGCATCCTAAATGCTAGAAAAGATGTTGTTGGAGAGGTAAGCAAACCAAATCAGTATAAGCAGGTCTTCTAGACAGGTATTCCTTTATGGTTGAAGTGCTATAACTATTCCCAAACAGTTTTAGCATGCTTGCAAAAGATTTCAGGAGTTTCCAACCACCGAACCTGGACTGCAGTTTCTTCTGGTCATTGAACAAATATTTTTGAGTGTCTTCTACATATCAGGCTGGGGTATAGACAAATCTATCTCTGCCCTCATTGAGCCTCCATTCTCTGTAACCTTGCTGCAGACCTAATGTTGGTCTGCAGACCCCTAGTGCCAGTGTCACTTTGCAGTTTATTAGAAGTGTAGACTCTTAGGCCCCACTCTAGGCTGGATTTTTAACCAGATTCCCAAGTGATTAGTATGCACACTAAAGTTTGAGAAGCACTACGCTAGTACATGTAAACAAAAACATAGGTGAGGTAATTTCAGGTGATTATGAATGTTGTGAAGAAGACTGTCATGGGCTGGAGAGTGACAGGGAGAAAGGAGTCCTGGAGGACGATGAGTGAAGTTGTCTG
Organism: Kogia breviceps; assembly: GCF_026419965.1. Lineage (NCBI taxonomy): Eukaryota > Metazoa > Chordata > Mammalia > Artiodactyla > Physeteridae > Kogia > Kogia breviceps. The sequence goes on from NC_081317.1 coordinate 84,512,478, forward strand.
AGGGGAGGGATCCTGTGGACTGAGACCGAAGTGATGAGTAGGCAGTGAGCCATGAGGAGGTCTGAGGGAGGTGGCTCCAGGCAGAGGGACTCTCCCTTACCCTTGCCAGGCTTTGGGCACCCCCATTTTTTGCTGCCAGGGTCAGATCTCTGGCGGGCCCTGTGGATGCACTTGCCTGCTGTGCCAGGACCTGTATGGTAGGGCACATGTTTGGCAAGGCGGTATAAGTGCAAACAGCAGAAGAGCAAAACTTTGCTTTTGAAAAGAGCTGACTGTTTTATTAAACAGAGAAGACAGGGGATGGAAGGGTACCTTGGCAGTGATGGATTCAAAGAGTTGACATTTTATATAATTGGGAGGAGGAAGAGGAAACCGATAGAGGTCATTTTAGAATTGAAAGGACAGGAGAGAAGGAAGTGTTGAGGAATATGGATATAGATGAAGATTTGTTGAAAAATGGAGATAAACAAGAAGGAAGTAGACAAGGATGCCTTTAGCCCAACCTAAGAGTATAGACTGAAAAGTAGAGCATGGCTGTCAGTGTAGGAAAGGTGGCTTGTTGCTTTTCTGGAGAATAGGCATCCTTGATGAGAACTTGGTAAGACCCTTTATTGTTTTGGTTTTCTTTTTGGTTTTATTCCAATATTCAAATTCCTCTGTTTTCTGATATTTCTCACGTACATTTAAATCGTATACATCATTTTGGGGGAAATCAAGGGGAGTATCTTTGCCTACTATGCGCACAAGGAATATTTGTGCCCTCCAACCATTGCTGAGAATGAAAATGCTTAATTGTAAATCCTCATTCAAGGCACCTGTACATTTATGTCAGTGGGAAAGAGTAGGGCAGAAAAAAAAAAAAGAAAGTGATTCAGAGACAGGGAGAGAAAGAAGAGAAATCAGAAAATAGCTGGCAGGGCTTGCTGTGTGATGCACTGGCCCAGGAGTGCTGAGGAAGTGAGCATGTGCCGAGCCCTGAGTGTCTCGGTATTTGGTCGTCAGGTTCTCTGACCAGCTCCACCTGGTTCTGCAGAGGCTGGGGTTAAGTCCCCCAGAGAAAGGTGTTTGCTTTCCCTACTCCTGACATCCCACTTTTCCCTCCCATCTTTGTTTCCATTTTCCTTGCCCCACCCCTCTGGTAGAGCTGAGTATAACCTTACCATTGGTTCCAGTGTTTTTCAGACTTGAGAACCAAAATGATTTGACCTTGGGGTATTAACTGGATGTCTGTCAGGCAAAATGATTGTCATTCTCAACCGTGATAAAATATCACTCTTGACATTTGCAACAGTAGTTAAACACAATAACCAGAGCCTGGAAGATGTAGATAGGATAATAGGCAAATATCTGGGAATTCCCTTAAAGACCTTCTAGAATGCTCAAGAGGTGAGAGGAAGGGACCCTTTTTTCTAACCATTGCAAAAATGCTTCAGTAAAATACAGCTTCACCTTTGGGGGTAAATGGAAATAGTTTCATGAAATGTAGGTATTCTGTGATACTCTTTGGGAAAGACATCATCCTGTGTGTTCCTACACTAGCACCATGAACAGTAGCACCTGAATATCTTGTTAGGACAAACAAGTGGGATACCTCAGTATATGCAGTTAATAACTGCATGCTGGGCACTTTAAAAGCACAATTGGCATGCAGTAAAGTAGCATAAACATGAGTTCAAAACACAAAGCAGATTGACATTGCTTGAGATAGTACAATCAGTAGAATCATTGCTTTAGTTAAACTCACCAGGGGAGTGGGAGTGGATTAAAAAAAATGGTTGAATATTGGCACTTTTGTATCATTCAGGGTAATACTAATTGAGTACTACGAGACAGTACCTCTTTCTTGTTGGAGGAAGTGGGATGAGAGCTTTTACACATTGTCTTAATACATTGCAAAAAAAAGTCTTAGTAGTTTGAATCAGTCCTTTAGGGAACTCATAGATGCCTATTACATTGATTCTTACAATGTTACTACTTCATTTTATTGCTTTATTAAGCAGTATAAAATACTTTGTGCAAAATAATCACCTGTACCAAAGTAACTTAGGCATCTGGATTACCAGCTTGCTGGCAGTGCTTGACAATACCTTTTGATATAAATCTCTAAGCCTTATTCCAGTCTGACTTTTTAAAAAAATACAAACAATTAATTTTATTTATTACATGTTCTTAGCTCTTGTCAAGTTGAAATTTGATGACAAGATAAAAACTGAGTTGTCACTTTAGAGAAATAGTACTACTTGAATATTTTTTCCTATGTGCTGTCTGGATTTTTATTAAGTTGGGAAGAATTTCTCATTAGTCTTCTGACTTTTTAATCTATGGACAGGCAGGATCAGTTCCAGAAGTTGTACTGTTTCTCAGATAATTGGAACAAATCAATAACAAATCAAGATATTTTCTGATTAAAACAAAAAATTGCAGCCTTGGTTCTGTAGTGGTAAAAGGGGGTTGAAGGAGAGGATTGCAAGATTTATTTGTACTTATTCTGAAAGGCATTTCAGATAGAATAAGTGGGAATTTTTCTTCACTTTTTGGTGTTTAAATATAATAGATGGGTGTATGTTCTTGATAAAACACTTAATACAATAAATAGATTCATCTTAGAACATTTTTCTGGCAAAGAAACTGCTGTATAAGAACAAATCAGTTGTGAAATGTTATTCTTCAAGAATGTTTTCCTGAAACTATAATAGGTTTTTTGCCCCTCCCTCCCACCCCATTGGCTACTGAAATGGTTTCTTAGTAATGTTTTGTTACTCTGTTTTATTTCAACAATACTATATAGTAGTGTTGTTCCTATTTTGATGAGAGAACAAAAACAAACATTTTTTAAACTAACAATTGCTTTTGATACTTGTCTTTGATAATCTGTACTTTCTCTCGTTTATTATGCCATTAAAATAAAATTTATTTTTTAAGGAAATCATAGGCGGAAATAATCAAAATAAAAATTAGATTTTTTTATTAGGACTATTTGAGGGAATGTAATTCAATAAAAGTTTAGGCTTAACTAGTTTTTTGTCTTACTTAAATAACTAGTTTATTACAAGTAATAAAGAAAATATCCGATATTGTGTGCTTTAAGTATTTGTTACTTTTTAATGAAGGGGTTGAACTGTGGCTTTCTTTTCAGTGTGTGACATTACTTTCCCATGATGCAAGGTAGTTAATACATTTTGCAATGATTCTTGAGTTGGAGTGTGAAGAAAAAGGGGACAAATGGTTTTTCTTGCTCTTTCTCTGTTTCATCACTTAACTGGTCATGCTGCTAGTCCACTGGCCGTCACCACTTTGGGGTTGGTTAGTCTGTCAGCATTCATGTGCCAGGTGTCAAGTGCATAACCAAGGGATTTCATAGAATCCCTTTTGTGTTAAGTTGCCTTTTTCTAAAAAATTTTGCCCAAACAGGTTTTGTTTTTTAAGTGGAATGAATGGTCATTATTTTTATTGGTTCTTTTTATTGGAGGGTGGCATAAAGGAGGGACATTACTGAAGGAGGAAATAGAATGGTAGTGAATTGAGGGTAGGAAAATATTACGTGTGGGACTTTTTTCTTTTTCATGAATATATTGATGGATTGAAGAAAACGTAATAGAAGTGTCAAAATTGTTAATGTATTTAACAAACTATGGCTGCAAAAACAATCATTATGTTATATTTTGGCATGAACAATTGTTCTTTTATGGAGGCCATTCATCCTATTTTGGAATATCATGGGCATCTGAAGGCAATAGTTAGCAGTTCCATAAAGCATTGAATACCATGATACCATCCAGTAACCCTCACAGCAGTATTTCAGAATCTCTGCCTGTGTAAATGGGCTGTGAATGTACTCGCTCAGGGATGCCTGAGCCGCATCACCTATAAATTTGATTGGAAGCTACAGCACTAGCATAGGCTGATGGATAGCCGATTAGAGCCCTGATTAACCATGTGATTCAAAGACTGGGAAATATATTGTCTAAGCAAGATTCATCAGATGCAATCAGAATTTCAAGTGGTCAGATGAAATTCAAATGTGTATTGTGGCTTTTCCTCCCCTGGTGCTTTTCCTCCTAGGTTGCCTTTTTTCCCCCTCTCTTTCCCCAAAGCTGAAAAATACTTCTTTGATGAATCTGCTCCTTACCCTAAAGCTGTCTGTCTGTTATTCATCAGAAAGCAGGTCGCAGTTCAGTGAGCAGAAGAAAAGATTTTAATAGAAGCTGTGCCAAGGGCTGTAATGCATCATTTTAGGGCCCTAATTACATTACAATGACAAATATCAGTGGTGACAACAGCAATAACCTACATCCTTTAATGGCTGTGCTGGAAAAGGAGTTTGGGCCCCAGCCATTAGATTAGACTCAGTTTCAAAACATAGGCCATTAGAAGTGTGTGTCCACAGTATTATTGGCTGATTGCTGAAGCCCAGTGGAAAGGCCTGTAAATAAATGATGCCTCCCTAAAGCTGGGTCCCGTGGGACAAAAGAGGCAAAATTAGATGCCCATGGAAGCAGCAGTGTTTCCGAGGCAACTTTAGCTTTCAAAGTGAGGAATGACCCGCTTAATTTTATGAAATCACACACACACACATCCTACCCGCTTGCTGCCAATTAGCCTGACCAGGAAAATCCTTTGGTGTGACAACTTAAAGAAATTAAGAAGTCTTTTAGACAAAAGGAGAGCTTTAAAGAAAAAGTTTGGAAGGTTTCTACCCCCTTTTTTCTGTTATGTATGTATCTTAACATACATGAATCAGTAAAACGACCTTTTGGCTTTTCTACATTTATTTTTAAGGAAATGTAGATGTTTTTTCATAGTTGCTCAGACTTAACATGGCCTAGGCCCCACATTAAAGGAGCCAAATAAGTACCTCTTGGTCTTTATTTTGACAGATGAGTGAGTTTCCTTAGGGTAGTTTTTGTTGCCTGGGTTATGTAGGCAAACTAGAGAACTCAGTTTTCTTATGTGCCCACACATTTTTCAACCCTCCCAGCAAGGGACTATTTTATTTATGTAAACAACATAATGAGGAAAATATGCTTGGCAGATGGTTCTAAGCATTAGAATCATCAGTTTGGTTTGCCCCAAAGTATCTCATTATCTTTTATTCTCTCCCCCTCCACCTCTGCCTACAAAAAGCTTAACAACCAAATGCCTCTGAGACTAGTGCTTTCAGTCTGATGCATGCTGCTCTATTTTCTCAGCTCGCACTGGAATTTCACCCTGTAACCACTGTGGTATGTTCGGTCCAGGTGGAGAGTGGTTTGGTGATTCCCATTGCAGATTTTCATGGTGGTTTAAGCATTCTTAAAGGATAGCTAAATGCTCCACGGGGCCAGGGCAGTAAATTAAATCAGGTCAGCTCAGTTGGGTCCTTATTCACTGCTGCTTATTGGTATTGGGATTTTGTCCATCCTGTTAGGAATGCAGGCTGGAAGGGAAGGCTTAGGTTTGAAACTTCATGGTGAATTTGTGTTTTCTCTTGGCTGGCAAAGTTTTTAAGGTGCTGGTATTTAAAAGATTGCCTAGCCACAAAGTCAAAAGGGTTGCTGATGAAAGAAGGAAATCTAGATTGCGCAAGTGGAGTGTCGCTGTCATTCTGGTAATGACTTGGCAAGAAAAGGAGAATTTTTGTCCTCCTATAAAATGAGGAACTGACCCTGGATGGAATTTACATTAAGAATGTCTCAGGAATAGTAATTGCTTTATGTTTTCTGTCTCCCATCACTTATTGCCTCTCCTTTTTCCCACTCCATCATTAAAATATAAGCTGTTTTGATGGATGTTTACTAAACTTACTGCAGTAATCATTTCACAGTATATATGTAAGTCAAATCATTTTGCTGTACACCTTAACCTTATAGAGTGCCATATGTCAATTATATCTCAATAAAACTGGAAAAAAAGGTTTTTTGTGTATATGCATGTAAAAACCCTGTTGTCTACATGTCACGTACTAAAGTATATAAGGAACCATCTGATAATGTAAATTAAGGTGAAGATCAGTGAAGTTCTGGGTGGCTTTTTAAAGAAAACAAACATAGTGGTGGCGTTTGTTTCTTTTTTTTTTTTTGACTTACTGCAGAATCCTATTTGTCTAAAATTTGAACACTTACCAAATTAATAGAGAATAAGCTCTATTATCTGACATTATTGGGACTTTTGCAGATCTCTAGTACAATGGTAATTAATGTTCCCAAGGTTAGTCACCATATATAAATAATTGCTTTCTGCTAAGTATAGGAGGATTTTAGCATGTTCTAAACCTCTGCACACTGAAAACCCTGGTGGGACACATTTGGAAATGTTAATGGTTGACAAAAACATGCCATTTCCCAACAGTCTATAACTAAGGATCTGAAGTAGTCAGCTCACCTGAGTTGGTTGGGTGCTGTTCTTTAAGGAGGTTGGGGACTTGCTCATGAAATCTCAGTGCCTGTGTTTAAAGCAAAGGCTGCAAATGTCGAACTCCAGTGAGTTATTAGGTGAGGGAAGTTGGGGTGTAGGGAAGAATGTATCTTTACCATCTAAACTTAAAAAACGCAAGGTTTTACGTAAAACCACATTAGAATGAACAAGGGTCCCGTTGAAGGCTTCTGAAAACAGATTTCCAGTCATGAAAATTAAATTCCTTTTTATGTTGTCCTGGTGCTTGAAGGTTGACTTTTTAAGATGAATGCTGGTTAATAAATTGTGCTATTAATGTGGCACTGTTGTCACTGCCTCCTTTTAATGGGCTTGCTGATGAGAGTTTTCCTCTTCCTTAGGAAATCCGCCAGCCAGAATATAAAGTGCGTTTTAATATCATCCTGTTAATATTTCGGGAATTTGTAACCAGCTGACTGTTCTCTTTATTGCTTTCCTTTCCTTTTTTTTTTTTTTTTTTTTTTTTTTTTTTCTTTTCTTTGCAGGCAGAGATTGTCAAGAGGCTGAATGCTATCTGTGCACAAGTCATTCCTTTCCTGTCCCAAGAGGTAAGGCAGTTGGTTTCAAGCATTGGGCTGGAAGGTACCATTTTAGTGGTTTTACAGATAAAACGGACTCCTTGGCCTTGTCTGTCTCTTGGTGTTTGTATTGCACATTTCTAAGATACAGTGTTCGCATTTCAACTTCTACACCTTAATAACATTCAGTGGAATATAATTGTGTTTATATAATGGAGTATTTTCTAATGTGCTAAGCAAAATTTAGTTGTTAAATCTTTTGCTGTCATGGACTATGTAGTGTTGCTCAGAATTATGACTTTGTCATAATGGCATCTAATAGGGGAGATTGAAAAATTGCCCAGAAGACAAGAGCTTGTTCTATACTTTTGTCACTGGGCATTAAGAGTTGCCAGAAGATATATCAAACAGAAAGCCTTTACATAGTAAACAAACTGATGTAAGTTTTGGCTAGCCTCACCAGGCCCCTACGTGCAGCTCACTTAGCTTTCTTCTGCTCCGGCTAGTGGAAGTGCGCACGCTGCCCACAGGTGCATACACAGTGGAATGAGGAGGTGCATTTCTAGTGCATGGTGGCTTTTTGTTGTTGTTGTTGTTTCCTCCTCTGCTTGCTTGCTTCCTTGCTTGCTTGCTTGCTTGCTTGCTTTTAGTAGTTACAAAGTTTAGGTGCACCAGCTGGAGAGAGAGAGTTTTTGCTTCTGGACTACTGAATCCTTCATTTGCTCAGGTAAGATCAGCTGTGAGAAGGAAGAAGCTAATAAATGGAATAGCTGCACATGTTGCAGCCACAGTGCTTGGTGTTGTGGGCTGGAAGGCACCGAGGCACTTCCCTCCTCCCCTTCAGTTGTGTCACTGCTTTTCAGGAGAACAGTTCACCCACCTGCCTGCCAGTGGGCATGCGCTGAGGTTAGCATGCAGCCGGTATTTGAGCGTTCATGTGTGTTATAGATATGTGGATCCCTATCTGACTTCTTATTTGGTCTGAGCTGGGTTAGACCTCAGTAACCATGAGGAACTTTCATGGGAAAGTTTGGAGCGCCTCCTTTGGGGGCGCTTATATTCACAAACCATGGACCTAAGTTAATATCCTGAACTCAAATGCTCTTCTGGATCACAAATAACAAAGGATGTCTTTCTCGTCCTTTAGCTGTGACCACAAAACCACCACCCACTATATTCCCATTTACCTATTTCTACTCAGGATTTGCTTGTTGACTAGATTACATGGAGTGTTGAAGGAGAGTCAAGGGGCCTGTTTACATTTCTTTAGGAAGTCTGGCTGCCCTTTGCCTGATCCAGACCAGCGTGTATTTCTTATTACTTTAAGCAGCTCTGCTTTATGGAGGTGGTGAATGGGAAGAATGTGTAACCCACCATGCTGTGACCAGGCTGAGGTGTTGTTCCCCAAGGCAGAGGGAAACGTTGAATTTTCCCTGGGATGGTATTAGATTTTAGGCTTCTGAAGACACCGACTCCTACACATAATCACCAGCACAGCTTATTCCCATGGCATTTTTGCAGGATCTGTGGGGTTATGTTCAAATGTGGGAGGAGAGCTTGGGGTGTTGGTGGAGCTAGCTGATATGCCAGTAGGTCGTTTTCCCACATGAGTTATGTTGTTTTGTGTGAGCAGGCCCGGTAGGAAGAGACTATGTAATGGTAGTGGTGCTGAGCAAGACTGGACTGGAATTAATTGGCTAAGGAAGTCGTACCCTGTAGAGGAAAGCCGTGGGGAGATACTGGCAACTCCTTTTCTGCCTTAAGCTGGGAGGATAGGCATCATAATCTCACTACTGACTGTTTATTTCCCCAATACTTTTGACATTTCTTGGTTGAAATCCTTGACATGTGTAATGGATGACCTCTGTCATGGTTTTCTAAATCCTGATGCTGTGTATATCTTTTCTTCTGCTTGCTTTGGATTTAATTGGCTCTTCTATTTTTTAGTTTCCTAAGGTGTGTGTATGTCTTTTAACGTGTGGGCAACAGACATGTTTGTTGCCGTCCAGTCCGAGCCTCTCGGATGTTTTGTGTCTGAATGCTGCCCACCTTGTTTCCTCTTCTGGGCATTCTGTGAGCATCGCACTGCTTGCCTCTACCCTGAGGCAGATGGACTGTACTCTGGAGGGAGGGCAGGAGGCAGGTTATTAGAGGAAGATGAATTCTATTTCCTGTCTCTTCAGAGACATGCAAAATCACTGTTGCATGGCTGCAAGTGTCACTTGGTGCTAGGACTGAAGGCTTTTAATCTGATCTTTTAACACTGGCTCTCTGTGTGACAGACTCACTGCCAGAAGGGCAGCTGCGGCATTAGAATTTATTTTAAAATATTTTTATTTGAAAAGTAAATGATTGTATTTAGAAAAAAGAAGAGCATTTCCTGAAGACTAGAGCATAAGCTATAGGACAGTGTTTGGAGGGGATTTTTGGAGTTTGGCAGGAACAAGAAGTAAGTTTACAGACATCTAGATAAGTCTATTTTTAATTTAGCTCCCATGTGCTGACTAATGTACCTGCTTAATATTGCTTGTGTCTAGTGTACCACAGTTTCTAAAATTAAAAAAATATGTACTGAATGACAGCTGTTGAATAAATTTAGTTTTAACTGCAAGACATTTTTTGGGGAAATGAGTTGTATAATTGTAGCTCAAGGACTCGAAGTGTGTCTATGTATGTAACATCAGAGAAAAGCATTTTCCTATTAGATTTCACCAAAACACTTAAAAAATTATAGCCAATATCTATTTTAGTGATGTGCTTATTGTACTTGTGTACAACTACTTCCAAAGCCCCAGGTGTTAAACAAAGATATTGCCACCTCTTTTCATTAAGTGAGTTAATTGTCACTTACAGTTCTTAAAATTTCACAGGAACCTTAAAATCAGGATTTAGAGAAACCTAGTGAGTGAGTCCTCACCTGTCGGAAGCTGTTCTTTGCTCCCACTTTTTGGCTTCTAGGGATGCGTGAGACTTTTTGGAATTCTGCTGCCTTCAGATTTCTTCTGTAAAAGGCAAATCTCAAAGCAGTAAATGGGAAGTTCTTCTCTGTCTCACTTCAGGTCTCATTTGCTGAGGAGGAACTATAACCAACTTCCTGTTGGCAGTTCCCTAAGCAAGAGATGGCCAGGGATGATGACAGTCACATCTGGGTTGAGTCCTGGCTTCCCTGTTACAAATTGCGTGGCTTACTATAACCTAGTTAAGCTAGGTGACCTTTAGCAAGTGATTTGCCTCTTTAAGCCTCAGTTTCCTCATCTGTAGGATGAAGTTAATAATAGCATGGAACATGTATGATTGCTGTGAGGATTCCCTGGGATTGTCTGGTGCAGCTTAGCACGTAGTAATGAGCGGCTCCTGAAGTTGACTGGCAGTAGTAGTAGCTGCAGCAGCAGCTGAGAAGCCCAGAGTTCCCTCCTGAGAGGACCTGGAGCCAGCCCTCCCTCCTCTTTCTAGTCATTGCCCTTTGGAAGAGTGTGTATTGTTTATCTTCCTCTCTGATGTGCTTATAGGGGAAAAAAGTATCAATTAAAACAACCCAGGGCTGTGAACTAGCTAAAAATCTCCATGAGGCATATTAGGTTGCCTCAACAGTGATTCTCTTCTAGCTCCCAAAATTAATTTTCCAATTTAGCAAACGCCCATCTCTCCCCAACCAGCAAGCAAAGATCCAAAACATGACAACTCTTCAAGGTGTTCACGCTGTAGAGTTCGCCTCAGAAGACACAGTGATTTGGGATGGGCTCTGTGTTCCACACACATTGTGATCTAAAAAAACAAATTTCTAAGTCTAGTTGGGGGACTGGCTGTTTTCAGAATACCTGGTGGCTTAGTTGGAGTTAGTTTTGTTTTTACAAGTAGTTTCTGTGGATGGGCTCTCTATCAGTGATTTCAGGATATAGCGTGTAGTGCTTTACTGAGCACTCAGCAGAATTGAAGGATGCCAGTAAGTACTATCTCCAGTGCCCCCCAGCCCCCCCTTTCCAGGAACATACCTTTAGGGCAATTCTAATGTAGATTGAAAACTATGCACCACTTGTTAACTAACACCCTGGCAGCAAGGCACAGTGTTCCTGCTAACTTGGAATCAGACCAGCTCTGCATCTTACTGGCTTTATATTTGGAAAGTTGATCTCTGAGTTGTAATATTCCTGTAGATGGTGAGAGTAACCCCATTTTTACAATGTGTTCTGTATGTATTAAAATGTAAAACACTTCGGATAGTAAATGCCAGTTTTTGTTGTTGTTGTTTTTAACCTTTTCTGGGAAATGAGTTTTATTCCAGCTTATTTTGGGTCCCAAGACATTTGGAGAGGAGGGAGGCACTTGGTAAAAATCTGGGAAGAGTTGAAGGTAATATTTGTGAATGGGCGGGCTGGTTGGCGGTCTTCCTGTGAAATAAGCTAGGCTCGCAGCTCCAGGGGCTGCTTGCAACAGTGGGTGGTTAGCTCCACACAGATGATGTTTCAGAAGGGCGGGAATATTTTATTTTTTTGGAAAGCCTGTAAGGATTGTCTTATCCTGTTATAGATTAAGCATTAACTAAATGTTGGGCACTAGCTGAGGGTCTTACTTAGAGGGCAGTTGTGCTTTTTGAGGACAGTTGTGCTTTTTGTACTCTTTTTCCCTTGGGTTATAAAATAGTTTATTTTTGAGATGGGCAGGGTATGGTTTGTGGTGACTAACAAGGTTTTCTTAAGATGTTTGAGAACTTCAAACCCCTAATAAGCTGTAGGTCAGTAATGTATTACATGATGGTGACGTATTACGTGATAATTTAAAGTTTTCTTTCCTCAGAGCACCATTTGTATTTTTCAGAAACTTGTTGCTCCCCTAACAAGGAGCAGAGTTTATTGGAAGAGTTATGTTATGTGTGAGGCAGTGTGTTAAGAGCCTGAGGTCAGGCAGACTTGGGACCAAATCCTGGCTTAGCCACTTGCTTCTTTTATCATGTTGAACACAATATTTTTCTGGGCTGCAGTTTCCTCATCTGAAAAATGGGGGATACCTGCACTATAGGGTTGTTATATGAGGACTAGTGATAATGTGAAAGACCTAGCTGGGTCTTAGGCTGCTTTAACAGAGATTAAAGGAACAGTGGTTTAGGCAAAGTAAAAGTTTGTTTTTCTCTCACATAACAGTTTGCATAGAAGCAGCTGTATCTAATTTGGTGACTCCACGATGTTGTAAACTCAAGTTCCTTATATTGACGTTCATCGTCCCCAGCATCACCATGTCCTGCCCCAGCCAGCAGGAAGGACGAGAGAACTTGTGCGTTTTCTTTTAAGGTCATGGTGTGGATGATGCTCACATTGTTTGCTTACTTTGCGGTGGCCAGTGCCTAGTTACTTGCCCATAGCTAGCTGCAGGGGAGACTTGGAAATGTAGTCTAGCTGAGTATGCCCACCTAAAACTTAAATTAATGTAAGAGAAGGGATATCAAGGGACAGCCAGCAATTGCTCCTAGATACATTGCTGTGCACAAAATAAAAATAGTGATTTTTTTACAGAACTAGAACAAAAAATTTCACAATTTGTATGGAAACACAAAAGACCCCGAATAGCCAAAGCAATCTTGAGAACGAAAAATGGAGCTGGAGGAATCAGGCTCCCTGACTTCAGACTCTACTACAAAGCTACAGTAATCAAGACAGTATGGTACTGGCACAAAAACAGAAATATAGATCAATGGAACAGGATAGAAAGCCCAAAGATAAACCCACACACATATGGTCACCTTATCTTTGATAAAGGAAGCAAGAATATACAGTGGAGAAAAGACAGCCTCTTCAATAAGTGGTGCTGGGAAAACTGGACAGCTACATGTAAAAGTATGAAGTTAGAACACTCCCTAACACCACACACAAAAATAAACTCAAAATGGATTAAAGACCTAAATGTAAGGCCAGACACTTTCAAACTCTTAGAGGAAAACATAGGCAGAACACTCTGACATAAATCACAGCAAGATCCTTTTTGACCCATCTCCTAGAGAAATGGAAATAAAAACAAAAATAAACAAATGGGACCTAATGAAACTTAAAAGCTTTTGCACAGCAAAGGATACCGTAAACAAGACCAAAAGACAACCCTCAGAATGGGAGAAAATATTTGCAAATGAAGCAACTGACAAAGGATTCATCTCCAAAATTTATAAGCAACTCATGCAGCTCAATAACAAAAAGCAAACAACCCAATCCAAAAATGGGCAGAAGACCTAAATAGACATTTCTCCAAAGAAGATATACAGATTGCTAACAAACACATGAAAGAATGCTCAACATCATTAATCATTAGAGAAATGCAAATCAAAACTACAATGAGATATCATCTCACACCAGTCAGATTGGCCATCATCAAAAACTCTAGAAACAATAAATGCTGGAGAGAGGGTGTGGAGAAAAGGGAACCCTCTTGCACTGTTGGTGGGAATGTAAATTGATACAGCCACTATGGAGAACAGTATGGAGGTTCCTTAAAAAACTAAAAATAGAACTACCATATGACCCAGCAATCCCACTATTGGGCATATACCCTGAGAAAACCATAATTCAAAAAGAGTCATGTACCAAAATGTTCATTGCAGCTCTATTTACAATAGCCAGGACATGGAAGTAACCTAAGTGTCCATCAACAGATGAATGGATAAAGAAGATGTGGCACATATATACAATGGAATATTACTCAGCCATAAAAAGAAATGAAACTGAGTTATTTGTAATGAGGTGGATATACCTGGAGTCTGTCATACAGAGTGAAGTAAGTCAGAAGGAGAAAAACAAATACCATATGCTAACACATATATATGAACTCTAAGGAAAAAAAATGTCATGAAGAGATTAGTGGTAGGATGGGAATAAAACACAGACCTACTAGAGCATGGACTTGAGGATATGGGGAGGGGGAAGGGTAAGCGGTGACGAAGTGAGAGAGTGGCATGGACATATATACACTACCAAATGTAAATTAGATAGCTAGTGGGAAGCTGCCGCATAGCACAGGGAGATCACCTCTGTGCTTTGTGACCACCTAGAGGGGTGAGATAGGGAGGGTGGGAGAGAGGGTGATGCAAGAGGGAAGAGATATGGGAACATACGTATATCTATAACTGATTCACTTTGTTGTAAAGGAAAAACTAACACACTATTGTAAAACAGTTATACTCCAATAAAGATGTTTAAAAAAATAAAATAAAAATAAAAATAGTGAGCATTATTATTATTACCAGTGTTGATTTGAAGAGAAATCACACTGAACCAGTGGTGTATCTTTATGTGACAAACTCTAGCTCTGACTATATAATCAACACAACTTGTATTTTAATCTATCACATAAAATATAAAATATTGCAAAGTTCTTGTTATAGAAGTCTCCTCCAAGGTCTGAATTGTAGGGAAAAAGAGTCACCCGTCAGGCATTCTTTTTTTTCTCCAGTACGTGGGCCTCTCACTGTTGTGGCTTCTCCCGTTGTGGAGCACAGGCTCCGGACGCACAGGCTCAGCAGCCATGGCTTACAGGCCCAGCCGCTCCACAGCATGTGGGATCTTCCTGGACTGGGGCACGAACCCGTGTCCCCTGCATTGGCAGGCGGACTCTCAACCACTGCACCACCAGGGAAGCCCAGGCATTCTTTATCATTCATACATGCACAGGGGACGAAAAGGAACCCCCATGAACAGTGATAGGCCCTGTGGGCCATCTAGGTCTGGATACACAGCTTATGTTTATGCCCATGTTTTTAAAAGCACAAAGATTTTTGAAGACCCCTCTCAGTTGAAGGATGGGATATAGGAGATCACTCATAGGACTGCCATATTTTGTAGTAGACTTGCTGGAAGGAACATGCTGCTTGAAGCTGAAAAAGTTATTGTTAAGGAAGCTGCTTCTTATAAGTGGGACATTTATGAGTCCTTAAATTATAGTTCTTTTCCCCTCATCTATCTCAGACATACTCTTTTGTGCGTGTGTCTTGTCCTCAAACTGGAGAAAATGGGCTGAAAACTTTTGACAGTCTGCCTCCCCTCCAGATCATGAAAGATATATTGGATAAGTCACTCTTGGTTTTGTGGAATTTTAAGACATCTCAGAAAAAGTAGTTCAGGTTGATTGGTTTGCAGCATCAAATTTGATCCATTTTTAATGTCTTGGGCCACAAACCATTTCCAGCCACAACCTGAAGTAACCTGAAATGTATGTACCTTACTGGATGGGGTGAGAGAACAGAAAGTGGCTCCTTATGACCAGTGGCTTCCTAATTCCCATTTATTAAACCCATGGTCATTGTCAGATTTGGAGAAATGGCATTATCCATCTTTAACCTTGTTTTCAACAGGTCGTTACAACTAGTTTCTAGTCATTCAGTGCCAAGGAGGTGATGGATATTGATTGCCCTCCTCCCCTAGTCCTCTGCAATTCCATAGCTAAATTTTCTTGTTCCTTGAGTTCTGTAAGCAGAAGCAGGCTGCTTGGAGGCTGTGGAGGAGCCCAGATTGGAGTGAGCAGCTTTTTTTGCCTTGCATCTGTGAATATTAACAAATGAAAAAAAAACTTCAAATCATTCTTTTGAGCACGTTTAACCAAAGTTCTCTGATCATTAGAATTTTTAGGAGTGAAAATGTTAAGCCTTCTTTCTACTTTTATTCTTATATTTACGTAGAGAAAAGGGAACATTCCAACTTAAATTCTTTCTGGTGCAAATTTAATTTTTAATTTTAACTAACTCAAAACTATGTTTTGGGACTTCCCTGGTGGCGCAATGGTTGAGAGTCCTTCTGCCGATTCAGGGGACGCGGGTTCGTGCCCCGGTCCGGGAAGATCCCACATGCCACGCAGCGGCTGGGCCCGTGGGCCATGGCCGCTGAGCCTGCGCATCTGGAGCCTGTGCTCTGCAACGGGAGAGGCCACAACAGTGAGAGGTCCGCGTACAGCAAAAAAAACAAAACAAAACTGTGTTTTTATTGCCTTGTTAGCTTTTCTAATGAGTAGTAGTTTTGTTTTCTCCAGAATTCTGTAGATTAATTTGAGTGTTCTACATTGCATTTAAATAGTAGAAAATAATACACAATTACATAGTAGTGATAATATGCATTTAAGTTCCGATAGGCTAAGATAGCCAGTCAAATCAATGAATTTCTATTTTGGACTTTCCATAAATTTGGTCCTTTTAATTTGACGGAAAACAAACCCTTTCGCTGTGTTATGAGATACGGTTGTATGTCAAGTGCTGTTTATTTGGCACCTGGCTTAATATGGTACTGAATTATTCTGAACCACATTTTGCATGTGTAGAATAATCATGAAATAGAAGTTGAAAAGTGTGATCATTCATTTTCATATTGTGCCGTAGGGAGGAAATGAACAAAATAACAGTGGTTACATGCACCGGTGGTAGTGTTCTCGCCTCATAATGACACCAGGTTAACTTGTCTTACTGCTTGTTAACTTTGTAAGGAGTCAGTGGCTTGTGATAACATGGTTTGATGTAGGAGAGCTTGGCTGAAATCACCAGAGATCCCCTGATATGTACGCAGTGACACCCGTAAGACCTGAGATCATTCATTAAGTGCCAGCAGCCTTTACAGGACACGTCTGCTTCCCAGCCAGAGCCATTTTATCAGTGTTGGTAATGTGTTCTGACAGTGTTGTATAACTAAGGAATGTCCTAAAGTGACTAATACACCTGGATTGGGGCTTTAGAGGATTTGGACCAGTTTTCTAATTTTTACACTGGGTGGCCTTCCATTTAAAATATGTTTTTTCTCACAATACTGAGTGAGGCATCAGAGAACGTAATCCTGTCCCAAGTTCCATGGTTGACAGATTGACTTGTTCTGCATGGCCGTGTGTTTGGTTGACAGTTGGATATTTGGTGAGATCCTTATGGCCTGCTTCCCTTCAGGAAATGAAAGATGGTTCTCAGGAAGGAGAACTTTTTTCTGCAGGTTTAAATGCGGGCCTCCTTCCAAAGGCAGCAATGCCAACTCTTATCTGTATGTGTCTAAAAAAATTAATGTGTATTTGAGAAACTGACTCATTTCTTTGACTTTCAGTTAGGTAGCGGTTGGATTATTATTACCAGACTTAAGCTTTAAGGTACCTTAAGTTAGAGCTACATTGTCCAGTACAGTAGCCATAACCATAAGTAGCTATCTAGATTTAAATTAAAATTAAAGTTAAATGTGGTTAAAAATCCAGTTTCTCAGTTGCACTAGCCACACTTTAGGTGTTCAGTATCCACCCATATGTGGCTAGAGCACAGATCTAGAACATTTCCAGCATTGCAGAAAGTTCTGTTGGAAAGCTCTGGACTTGTAGAGCTTATTGGACATATCAGTGAAGAATGCCTTGCCTGCATATGAATGAGAATGAAGAAGACAAGGCCAAATGGTCAGCACGAGAAAGACTTGGGCAACATTTCCCAGGGTGTCTCCTGAGAGCCTTAATCCCAAGCTCCATAGCCAAAATTGTTTGGAAAGGCCTGCATACATATTCACCCTCTTTTGAGATTCGAAGCTCTGAGAAGACGAGCGGTTTGCCAGTTATTAGCCAAATTACACCTTGTGAATTTTAAAATTGTATTTTGTATAAGTAATAACCTAATTTCTTGTGGGCCTAAATAACATTTCTTGGGATACCATTTTGGAAAGACTGACTAAAAGAGTTTTGGTTAAATTTATAACTCATTTGTGTTAATAAACTTGGTAGACTTGCTGGAAAAGGCTCTGACTTAATGGATGTGGAGTGACACTTTTACTTGGATTTGATCTGCTCAGGATCAAGAGCCAGAAGGATGAGTGAGTCTCTTAAAGCCAGTGACCTGGGGATATTTAACCTGGAATAGAGAAAGTTGAAAACATGCATTATGCCATTTTCAAATACCGGAGGGTGCACTACTTGTGGAGGAGAATTTAGAGACAGAGTTGTGTGGGAAGTAGTTAGGGAGCAGTCTTCCCTCCTCCTCCAGCCAGGCATTCTTTCTCTTCCTCGACAGACAAGCTTCTTTATCCTTCAGGAACCTTATCCAGGCTGTTCTCTTTGCCTCCGGTTCTTTTCTCCCTGCTTTTTACTTGCAGAACTCTTGCACATTCTTCTGGTCTCAGTTGTCCGGTCCACTTCCTTACGGAATCTTCCTCCAACCCTAAGATTTGATTAGATATTTCTCTGATGAGTGATTTCGTAGCATCCTGTCATTGTCTTCATGGAAACTATCCTGCAACTGTAATTACAAAGCCTCTCGAATATTATTAATTCACTGTCTTGTTCATTAATCCCAGTTCCTTCCACAGTGCTTGGCACACAGTAGGTGCTTAATAAATAATTGAATGAATGAATGAATAAGAAAACAAAGGCTGTCCTTGATGCCCCAGGAAATGTGCTGACCATTCCTGCCAATAATCTTCCCTAGTACTTTAAATCCTACGTTCTTGTATCGTAAGATGCTCTCTGTGAATTGTGTGTGTGTGGGGGGGGCCATTATCTCCTGCTCACTTTCGCATTTCCACATGTCAGGATAAGAATTGTAGTTCATTTTACGTACCTGTCCTTACTACTCCTATACTACCCCTGTCAATAAGAGGGATATTAAAAAAAATTGTAAGTTGTGATAATAGTTTTTTAAATTAAAGTTTTTATTACAGGTACCAGATCTATTGCCCTGCCTCAAAGTATTGGCATGGCAGATACTGTCCTTGTAGTCTCTTCTGAGAAACATACGTTCAACATCTAAGGTATATATATATTCTAGTAGTTTGTTAATGCCAGTTTCTCAGCAGGCTTTGTTGGACTTACAAGCTTATATTGTTTTAGTCTCTTTCGTGTGGAAAAAAAAATTTTAATACTTTGAACAAGTGCAAAAAGTAATTTGATGATGATGAAAGTAAGTAGGCAAGTGATTTAACGTATAGAATTTCATTTTACTGGTCTTTTTTTTTTTTTTTTACAACCATGCTTGTATTCCTTAAATCACAGTCTTTTATTGAGATGTAATTTACGCATCATAAAATTCACTCATTTTTTAGGTGTACAATTCAGTAATTTTTAGTAAATGAACAGAGTCGTGAAACCATAATCAGAATCTAGGTTTTTGTTTGTTTGAATTTTTAAAAATGACAGGTCACAATATTTTAAAGAACACATATTTGAGGTTTTATTTATTTATTTTTTAATCTCCTCCAAATCCCAGTTAGAGACCCCTCTCTCAGAGACCCTTGGCTTATTAATGTATTCCTAGTGGCACTTTATTTGGTGGTGCTGGTAGAAAGTTCAGGCTGGGAACTCATCTCTGAGCGAGCAGCTTGAGCAATGAGAGAGGCCACAGGACTCTTCCTGCTGCAGATTTACTGGGTCGAGAGTAGCTGTCACCACTTGTGGTGAGGCCGCAGAGGAGACCAGCAGGAAGTGGGAGGGGAAATGAGATGTGGGTGGAGTGGGAGGAGAGGAGCAGATGGGGAAGGGGAAGGAAGGGGAAGAGATGGCAGGCATAATGGGAACGCCTTCACGGTTCTAAGAAGATGTGAAAAACTTGCCGTATTTTCTGAGTCAGAGAGTTTACATGTTGAAATTTGAAAATGGACAAACAATGCCTCTTTGGGTCCTATTGCGAGAGTACTTGAGGGCTTCTTCTCCTAGTGTTCATTTTGTTCTTTTGTGACCATTTGCCCTTCTTCATGCTACTTCAGTGTGTGGTACAGTGTTACTTGTGGCTGAGTGAGCAATGTCCGAGTGTTTCTGGTGCTTTCAGAGCACAAGGTGGGAGGAGGCACTCTTTGCCTTAGGGAGCTTCTGTTCAAAAAGTCCTTAAGCACCACATGATTCACGGTTGTAAGCAGAAATAGGGAAGTAAAATCCTGAACTGCAGGTAAAGTTCAGATATGGTATTAGCCCATGGCCATTGCCATGAGAGAAAAGGAAGGAGCTGAATCATGACTTCCATTGTCATTTTAGCTTTTTAGCAAGAGTTTCTATAAAAGCATAGGATGTCAGTGTTAACGGTTCACTGGTGTGTTTCTGGTTTTCTCAGTAAATGTACCTGATATTAATGCCAAGTCAGAAAGATATCCCCACTGCCTAAGGCATCTTTGCTCATCTTGGCAGTTGGAATCCAGTTTATGAAGCAAGAATTGAGCGATCTTCGTGGTAGAAAGGCCCTAACTAGATGTATTTTCTGCACTTCTGTCTCATGGAACTGTTCTTTGAATACTTAATGTAAAGTAGATGATATTTCAGTAATATGGAGAGGTATTTAAGTAATATACAGAAATGGCGGAGAGTAAGAGCTTTTAAAAACTTTAGTTGAACGAATGGATACGTGAATGGAATGAGAGGTATGCATGTTGAATAACTGTACATGTGTTCCTTTGGCTTTCAGTTTCATGGAAGTTTTGAGCAGCCATTGTTGAGTGTTGGAAAGTAAAAGGTAGAAAATTCCAAAAAGAATTTTGTCCATAAACTCACTTGGAGTATTAGATAATTCCCAGAGTCGTCCTACATGTTTTTTGTTTGTTTGTTTTTTCTGCTTTCCAGGTACTGCTAGTTTTCACTACCCTGACAACTAGATTTGTCCTAAATCTAAATACGAGCTCTGTGCTTGGCACATGGTAGATGTTCAGTAAACATACATGGTCAGGTTGGCTTAAAGAGAGAACAGCTATTACTGCCCGTTTTATCGACTGTATCTCTCTGTTCCTTCTAGTGTTTTCATGAATCTTTAGGATTTTTACTTTCAGAGAAAGAGGAAAATGAATTATTTCACTTTGGTAAATATTTTATTAAAGAGTAAGGATGGTTGGAGATATCTATTATAAAGATTTTGGGGATTGCTTCTGAAGCCCTTGTTTTGAAAGACTCTTAATAAAATCAAGGTATAGAGTTTAATGATCAGAGTCCATTAAAAGTATAAAATGCAGTGATCTGTTATTTGAAAGTTTTCCTTGCATTATTAATAGGCATAAAATACACATTTTTTATTAGGAAATCAAGGGTGAAAACACCACATGTAGATAAACTAATTTAAAGCAGTTTCCTTTCCCATATCACCTCCCCTCACTACCCCTACAGAGCTGGGAAGTGGAAATAGTGGCCACCCTAGTTAATCCCAGTAATTGTATATTTGGGGGCTTTTCAATGTGTAGTACCAGGTATGTCAAGGGGAATTTCACATATAACTGATGGCTTAGCTCTTTCTGTGTATTAAGCAGTATGATAGTTAAGCTTCGTACTCACTTCAAATCTGTAGAGAATGTTAGTACATTTCTCAGCTGGAATCAGCCAAAACAAGACTCTTTGCAGCCACAGAGAGGAGTACCTGTTTCACAGCACAGTCTCTTTGGCTCTTCATTCACTAAACCAAGTTGAAAAAAGTACAGAAGAGACCTATTTTAGACTGAATTTGAGTGTGTGTGTACTAGAGTGTTCAAGTATGTTTAGTTGGGAATAATATTTACATTTTGGGGGTACTGTATAAGCACTTATGTGTGTCTAGATGTGAGTGCCTTCATGCAGAGACTTCTGTGCTATTTAATTTTTCTAATATTACTAAAATTATTAAAATCAGATCTTGCTTGTTCTCTTTAGAACTTCATCGTGGTCAGAGGTATTTTCCTATGCTGTCCGTCCTAACTTTTCAAAAGAAAACTCACTTAAACTTGGAGGTTTTAGTTTTCCTATTGCATTAAAAAAAAATACCTGAAGTCCTTAAACTTTACTGCTGGCAAGAGTTGTACATTTTTAATATCTGTTAAATATACAACCCTTCATGACAGGAATGAAAATATGAGCGCTTTTTTCACATTTACAGAAGAAACGTAAATGTTGAATTCTATATGTCCTTCTAGTGTCTTCTCTAACAAATACCAGGTGGAAACTTAATAAGTACTTGCAGGAAATATTTTCAAAACATGTCTTATGGAAGTGGCAGAGAAAAAGACAAAGAAAGCAGGTGAGATGGGTTGTGTTGTTTCGTTAGTATTTGTGGAAGATGTTGGGTCAGAGTGCACCACTGACTTGGAAGTCAAAGTTAAGTTGCTTCTATCAGTTGTAAGGGAGCATCTTTCATGGGGGCGCAGGGATGATCCCTGCAGTTGGATGTCCAGTTACTTCTCAGCACTGTAGACACAGAGGTACCCTAGACATTTAGCCATCCACCACCCAAGAGCATTTGTTTGAAATATGGAGACCCCTGAATCCTGTTTTGCATGTAATTAAAGTTAGAGGACCTGTTAGGAAAAGCTGTTCTTGACTGACTAGAAAACAAATAATTGTATTCTGTTTCTGATCTTCATTTATAGCACCAGCAACAAGTGGTGCAGGCTGTGGAACGGGCCAAGCAGGTGACCATGGCAGAACTGAACGCCATCATTGGGGTACGTGGCCTTTCCATTTTAGCTCTGATCATCTTAGTGTTTGTTATCAGCTCTCTCTCGCTCTCCTTTTAAATTTTGTTCAACCAAAAGGGCAAAAGGCAATAGAGGACCACAAAGTGAAATGAAGCACTTTGCCTTCAATCTCACGTGAAGTTTGTCAGAAACTGTGGACATATTCTCACCAATTCAAGTTGACAGTGTTCCTGAAAAGTTTCCCCCTAAGGAGACTGGGTAGTTCTTTTTCATAATATTTCTTTCCTTTGCAATCAGCCTCTGTTGCTAGCCTATTGCCAGTAAAAGGACACACATTGCCCTGATGTTAAAATGACCTGATTTCTTTTATCTTTCCTCAAATATAGAGTATCTTAATACCATTTTTAGTGAAGTAAAATGTACATTTTCGCATCTCCCTGCTACTCTTCCTCCCCTGTGATGAGTGGGTCTTTAAGGACTAGTGTCCATTGGTAGTAGAAATAATAGGTGAACTACACCTTTTTGCAAAATCAGAGTCCCAGTTGGAAAATCCTCCCTAGTACCATTAAAGTTGCATAGAAATCCTGCTGGAATTCATAGGTTTGAGCAATCACTCCAACTCCCACTTATATTTTTGTTCTTCCCGATTAAAGTAACCAGTAATAAAATAAGGTGCTAAAACTTAGAAATAATAAAGGCAAAAAATCTTAGCTGAGAAAAGCACAATGTTCACATCTCTGTTTATACAGCTCTTAGGAGTAGTTCCTTAGGTTATTCTAATGAAGACACTACAACTGTACTTTCCTCTTTCTGCCCCCTCCCAAATACTTTCTTTTGTGTATAGATTATACACAAAAGTCTTCTCCCTTTTTTCTCCCTCAGTGTATCAAACACACTTTGAAATGCTAATTATTCCATTTACTTTCATTAAAATTCAAATTGCTGAGTGAAGATGCGGATAAGGGTCGCCTGATAATCAATCTGAAGTGAAGATATTGCTTCAATTATGCCTCTGTCTTTTAACAAGAAAATCAGAACTCTGGGATGGCTGCCGATGGTGGTGGAGCAATAGTCTGATTGCAGCTTGTTTTTAATGGGCTATTTTGAGCTCTATTTTGTGTCCCTCTGACCACAAGAAAATACCAGTAGTAAATTAGAAGATATAATAAATGGAAAAGAGTAACCTTTATTTCCTCAGAAGTGCCCCTTGGAAAGAAGAGGCTGAATCAGAACAAGCCATGTAGAGACTCGTTGTATTTTTTTTGTTTGGGGGGTGGTGGAGAGATGAGAGATGAATACATTTCACAATAGTTTTTATTTCCAAAAATTCCAGAAAACAGCAGTATAAAAATTTCTTTTTTTAACGTTGAGAAAGCTTTAATTTTAAAGTTAGTGTATATGTATATACCAGCTGTGTTTGCTTGAAGCACATGTTGTGTTCCTTTTGGGATATACTTCGATTACCAAATCTCCCAAGGTCACTAGGGATAGAACCTCCTTTTCTCACCCACTATTCAGTCTGCTGTCGAAGGAGAGGATACGTGGTTGAGGACCTATAGAAGAGCTGCCTGGGTCATTTCTGGCTTGGTGTTTATTTTTGTATGAACTGCTAAAATACACGTAGCCATCCTACCTTATGTCTGGTTGGCAGCCCTTTCTAGGAAAACAGAATGCTTTTATGTTTCTTTTTTGAGTCTGACTAGTTACTGTAAGTACAGTGGTGAGGTGAATCTAAATCAAAAACACATTGTTTTGTGTTGGATGTTGCTTAAAAATATGAGGGAAGGTGTAAAAGCAGAACAAGTTCCCTTTCTTTGATCACATCAAGTATATTTTTAATACTGTTTTATATCTATTTCATTTACATACTTTGTTTTGAATGGGATGGCAGATGGCCTTTTCTCAGGGAGAAGATGATTTATTAGACTGTAGCCGAGTAACTGACAGACATATTGTGTATATATGGATTTAATTATTAAAACAAAGTTAATTTAATTTGGTGACCTAAAAACTTATTTGAAGAACTAACTCAGAGCTGCATGCTATCAAAGCAGCGTGTGCTGTAGTTGGTGGATCTGGTGGCAATTCCAAATTATTTGTATCTGAGCAGAAAATGGAATCAAAATCACATCATCTGAGTGTTCTGCAAAACAGATTGCAGAAATAGAAAAAACAAACCCAGCAGTTTTAGGGAGCCACAAACCAAGTGAGAAGGGAAGAGCCCCATTACACCCAACTCGCTTGATGCATTTCCTGTGGCTGCTGTTCGCCGTCTTTGTCTGTTTCAGCCCTGCTTTTAGTGCCTTGTGTCCAGTAGTTTTCAGTTGTAACATTGTGGAACTTTAAATGCACCTGCTGTTCTGTGTCTGGTTAGGCATGGCTGTGTTGTGAGGTGGTGGTATTTTGACCTGCTACCAAAAGTGATGAGAGGTCATTTTTAGATTTTTGTGGCTTGATTTTTAGGTAGTCGTCAGTGATTTTCTGCATCCAGGGAATGAAAGTTTTCCTCCTGAGAGGCAAAGACCCACCTAAGCCCCTGCAGACCTTCATTTATTTCTCACTGCATATGTGTCTGTTTTATGTGTACGCGCACCATCCAGACAAGTGCAGATGTTCCGAAATTTAATGAAGTCTGATGAAGCACGTTTTTAACTCTGCAGTATTATTCTACCTTCATTGGTAAATGAGCCAAACCAGTGATCTATGCAGTTTAAATGCAAAAAGCTGAAGTGAGCCCGAAACCTGGAGAGGCGGCTTGTTCTCTTGACAGTAAGCTAGTTGTGTTTAATGGAATGAAACACAGTTATAATGATTTCTTTCACAGGTCATGTTCAGTTTAAAACTGTTGATAGACTGAAATAAGTTAAATATCATTTATCTTTTATTTATAGGGAAAAAACCCCAGGAAAATGCCTGTGTTGTTTTCTATAGTTAATATTTTGTGTTTTGTTTTGAATTGTTCGTATTTCACATTTCCTTGAAGCTTTCCCAGAGTTCACTCAGATGGGCTGTGGGAACGTTATGCATCTAGTTAGATCTTGTCATGTGTCCTGCTAGCCACTGTGTTTTTAAATTAGAATCTCTGTAAGATCACACTGTCGGAACAACACACAAATTGTAGTTTTAAATCAGTAATATGATCTAATTAGAAATGATGTTTTCATTTCCTGTATTACTAAATTGAGTCATCTGACTATCTTAAAATGCTTTTTAAATCCATTGCACTATATAATCAGCACATGCTGTGTGAATGTGGTTATGTTTAATAAAGGAGGCTACGTTGGAACCTCAAAGGAATTTCACCAAAGAAACTACCATTAAGAAAAAAGTTGTTAGTACAAACATTGGAAAAGAAAATGTTTGCATGTAAAACTAGAAAATGGGGTTCCTTTGGATTCCTTCCCCCTCTTTTTCAACCTCTTTGAGAAAAGAAATGATAGAAGTGTGCATTTTTTTAAAGAGCACACCCCCTTAAAAAATCCTTAAGAACAGGTATGCCATGGTGTTGTAGGAAAATGCAGTTTAGCACAAGAAATGCTGAACCTCAATTTTTAGCAGTGACATTTTAATGATAGGAAGTCTGCAAAATTATTTGCCATCAATTGTAAAGGCAATAACAAGCCTTGGTGGTTTTTCACACTCTCTGTGTTAAGTGCTTTCAGAATGACAGCGTAAACTGTGTTAGAGAACTCCAAGGAAGTAAAACTGATTAAAATGTTCATGCTTGAATGGTGCTGATGGAATAGTTCATTTGGACTTTCTCTACCTCCTGCAGCTCAAGCTGAAATATTAAAATTCAGTGGATTTAAATCTCTCTCCTCTCAGCTCAGGAAAAAAACATTACATTTTAATAGGTTTTAAACCCATAATTCATTGGTTTGGAGCAGCACTATTAAATCTATTTAAATATTACTTGTATTACTAAGGCAATGATTTAAATGACTATGCCTTTACCATTCTATGTGTTTGAGTTAGTTTAAAAAAAGAAAGACAATACCCTTGGGGTTTTTTCCCTTCCTCTTAGCATTTTGTTTTATTGTCCTTGTCCTATGATTGGCCCTTAAATTGTGTGTGTGTGTGTGTGTGTGTATGTGTGTGTGTGTACACACATATATGCATTTTAGATTGGCATTCTGGCACAAGGTCTTGGAGTATGACAGTTTTAAAATGGTACGTCCCTCTTTTTCCATTGTAGATTTTAAAAACAGCCATTTTAAGTTTCAGAGGCATTTAGATCCACCACCGTGATAATTTCCCTTGTTGTCTTTATAAACTAATTAGCCATTAGGCAAAAAAGCTGAAAGATACAAATTTGTGTATATATTAAAACATGTGTGTGTATATGTGTTTTCCCCGCCATTACATCACAGCCTCTAATAGCACAAAGTTTGAAATAAAGTTAAAAATACAACTTCACTTTTTTGACAAAAGCAAAAATGTGTGAAGTATCTGAGAGCCATATTTTATCTCTTCTGTGTTTGCTAATAAAGGGCTTTCCAGAGGTATTCTTAATTTTTGCAGTAGTTGTAACTCTTCACCCCTTTTGGGCACCAGATATCCTGCAGTGCAGAAACGGTGTTGTCCTTCCTTGGCTCACCTCATACCCTCCTTATCTGCCTTTCTCTGTAGTCATTGCCACTACAACATGTTTTCTGTGGCTTGACACCTCCCCTCAGCCTCACTGGGAAGCTCTTTCATTTCCCCAGTGCTTTTTGTGGGGAATCCACTCCTCACTTAGGCGTGTGCAACGTAGAAGAGTGAGGGAGTTTCTCCTCACCATGGGGTAATCCTGGGCTCATATATGGTAAGCAGTCAGTGGAACGCTCCCCTCCTGACCCTTTGGTGGGCGATTTTGAGATGCTTTCTGCATACAGTCCTTCACGGGGGGGGGGGGGGGGGTCCCAGCAGGATGGAGTTCAGTTGCCTAAAGTAGTGATCAGCTACCTTGTTTTGAGTTTTTCCCTCCTTCCCTGATCAATTTCTTCAGGCCCCACTCCTGTTTTGGAATCATTTTTCCCGATTAACTGCAGTCAAGTCCCGTCCCTCCGCTTTCCTGGAGAATATAAGACCCTCAGTATTTGACCTCATAGACCTCAAGCTCTTTAAGGGGGCTTTCTGGTGTAGGTAGGCAATTGAACTCACGTGCTACAATCATAGTTTGTTGTGAGTTCTGTGCATAAAACATTTTCTTTAACGTCTCAGCTTTTACATTGTTTTTTAAATGACTACTTTTCAGTGAACTTAAAGGTGAGCTTCTCTTTCTTGTTGTTCTGATTACTATCGGTATTTTCTAAATGTATATTATATGGAATAAACTTAAAAACAAGCTTGGTTATATCAGAGATTGTTATTCCAGCTTTGTTACTGTCTTTACTCAACAGTGTGCCTGGAGCTTAAAGGCTTTATAAAATATGCTGGCCACTGACTACATGCTGTACATAGATTGGTGGGATAAGGGTTGGGGGTGGAGGGCGGAGGCTGGTTTTCTGCAGTTGTAGGGCTTTGCTTACCTGCTCATCTAAGCCAAAGAAAGCAGTTTTAACGTCGTTCTACACATTCCTGTATCTTATATTGGTATGTGTGCCCCTCACTTTTGGTTGTTTTTTTATTTTTTTTAACTTGTTCATTTACTGTGGATCAGGGGACTGTGTTATTGAGTGATGTAGTCATAATCTAATCTTTGTGCTATAATTTGATGAGGCTCTAAGAGGCAGTAATTTCCCTTCTCTCATATCAAAGACTCTCATATACTTAAGTAATTTTTAAACGCTGTCTCTACTTCAGAACTCCCTAAAAAAACCTAGATAAAGAACAGGATTTCTAATCTGTGCTTACTTTGTACACTCTGTTAATTTCTCTTATAAAGCTTCTCTAGAAGAAATTTCTAGAAGCTAGTCAGTTTTGTTTGTTCTTAATTGTTGCTAACCTGAAGTGCTACTGTTTTGCCCCTGTTGAAGGGGGAGCCCTCTCTCCCTCCTTCCTCCTAATAAATGTATTTCCATAGCTCCTGGTAGATTTAAGCACACAGTGTTACAGGAGTTGCAGAATGTGGCTGGGTGGGTGCATCTGACTTAGCTTAAAGCACGTGGGCTTTGGGCTTCCACTAAGAAGAAACTGGAGTTTCCCAGAGCTGTGCATCTGCATTTCATTCACACCAGTGCACAGCAGGCGGAGTCTGTGTAGGGGTCCAGAGGACTGGTTGGGAAGTGTTACACAGAAAAGCAGGTTTCACTCAAGGCAGCTCGCAAGTTTGCACATTGTTATCCCTTTTTTATTGGTTAGTGTGGTGTTTTTTTGTCTTTTTTTTATTTGTTCCCATTTTGCTTCCCCTTTTCTAGTTCTCTCACTGACTTCTTCCCAGTAATGTTTCTACAAGCAACATCACCAACTCCCATCTAGCCAGACCTTTTCTCGCGTGGACCCAGCCTGCCTTGTGTCCCTCAAATCTGGGAGAGAGGAGGCAGGCTCCCCCCGAAACAGGCAATTAAAGGATTGATAACTTAGGCTAAGTTTTAAGGACTGTTGGTGTGTGTTTTCCTCAAAGCTCCCTAGCATATCAGTCTCCCTAAAAATGCATTTGTGATCTTATCTCCTAAGGACTTTTGTGAAAAGGTTAGAACCTTTTATAGAATACTAAGAATAATTTAATGATTACATCTACTCATTCATTCGTTCATTCATTCGTTGCAGCCCATTAAAGGGGCACGTTGAAATATTTTTTAATGTTTTCTGAAACATATTCTGAAATGATCCTCAGATTACATTTAAATCATCTTACTGAGGTTTTGGTGTTTGCAAGCTTTCTGATTTTACATTTTACTACAAATAAATCAACCTTAATTAGCACATTTTAATTTCAGTAAAACCTTAGTGTCCAAGGATAGCAGAATAAGGAGAAATAGGTAATAGAAAACGTGGTAAAAATGACGCTGCGTGCATTTATAAATTTGTATTTTTTTAAATTTGGAATTGGGAGCAATACATATTATTAATATTCTATATATTTTTAACGATTTATCAAGGTATAATTTACACAAAGTAAAATTTACTCTTTCTAGCTTATAGTTCTGTGAGTTTGACAACCGAATATAGTCATGTGACTGCCACCACTGTCAAGGTACAGAATTTTTCTCTCCTGCCTTGCCCTGCCTCCCCAAACTCCTTTGTTCTTTGTAGTCTGTCCTTTTCCCTACCCCAGCCCCTGGCAGCTGCCCATGATGTTTTTTCTCCCAAAGTGAGCCTTTTTGAGAATGTCATATAAATGGAATTATGCACTATGTAACCTTTTGAGTTTTCGTCTTCAGTTAGCATAGTGCATTTGAGGTTTGTCTATGTGGTTGCCTGTATCAGCAGTTAGTTCCTTTGTATAGCTGAATAATATTCCAGTATGGATATACCAGTTTATTTAGCCATTCACCCCTTGAAGGACAGTTGGGTTGTCCCCAGGTTTTGGTGTTTGTGAATAAAGCCTGAGTAAATATTAACATGCAGGTTTTTGTAAATTTTGTAAGTTTTCCCCTAGAAGTGGGATTGCTGAGTTATATGGTTAGTGTATGTTTAAAGTAACTGACACAGTGTTTCCCAAAATGACCATACTGTTTTTCAGTCTTCACTGTTATGTATGAGAGAACCTTTGTTCCACATCCTCACTAGCACTTGGAATGGTAGGTTTGGGGAGTTTTTAGCGATTTCTGATACGTGTATAGTGGTACTTGTGTTTTTGTGTATTTCCATAATATAGCGAGTGATGTTGAGTGTCTTTTTATGTGCTTATTTGCCATCTCTATATCTTCTCCTGTAAGTATCTGCTCAAATCTTTGCCTGTTTTTCTTGAGTCAGTTATTTTATTTTTATCAAGTATTTTGAGATTAAAAAAAAAATATTCTGGACATATGTACTTTATTTTGCAAATATTTTCTCCCAATCTGTAGTCATCCTTTAATATTTTTTTGATAATGTCTCTTGACGAGCAGAAGTCTTGAACATGGATGAAGTCTAATTTATGAATTTTTTTTCTTTTGAGTCCTACTTTTGACTCCTGTTGGTTCTCAGTAATCTCTGCCTCACCCACAACCACAAATATTTTCTCTTAGTTTTTCTTCTAAAAGTTTTATGTTTAGACCCATGATCCGGTTGGAGTTAATTTTTGTTTATGGTGTGAGATATGGGGATATGGGTTGAATTTCTTTTCTTTTTCTCCCCCTCCACCCCAAGATGGACATTCGATTCAGTTGGTCCAGCACCATTTGTTGAAGACTGTCTTTTCTCCATTCAGTTGCTTTGCATCATTGTCGAAAATCTATTGACTATATTGTGTGGGGTCCATTTTCTGGCCTTTTTTTGTTCTATTAAACTGGGTGTGTCTTTTTTTTTTGCCAATGACACGCTGTCTTGATTTTTGTAGCCTTCATTGCTATTCCCCATTCCATTTTGCTGGTTTCTTTGTTTGTTTTTCTTTTCTTGGTTGCCTTCTTTCCAGTATCCCTCAGAACTCAGGTCCTTAACTGTCAGTATCCAAGAGACTGGCTGATGGATGAAGGGGAAGAATCCAAGCTCAGTAGAACAACTTTCTGTCATTTAAAAAATGGCGTCTGTTCTGCCTCTAGACTGTTCTCTTAAGGGTGACTGCTTCTGCCTCCTCCCCCTGGTCCCGGGTACTCCTTCTGCTATAGCCTCCAGCAGCTTCCTCCTGATAGTTTCCTGTTTGTGCATTTGTCTTTCTGTTCTTCATTCTGTACATAGCAGCCAGAATGATCTTCTTCTAAAATACAAATTGGATCTGTTTGCTCCCCAGCTTAAAGCCTGTCTCTGATGGCTGCCCATTTTGCTTAGAATGAAGTCTGAATTTCTTACCATGGCCCACAAGTCTCTGTGTGTGCTCACCCTTCACCCACCTCTCTGATTCCACATACCCCTCACTCGATTCATGTGACTTTTAGCCATTGGGCCTTTCTTCTGTCCCTGGATATCCCAGGCATCTTCTTGACTGAGGGATTGTGTACCAGCTCTTCTACCTTCTAGAACCCCCATCCTCCATGTCTTGACATGGTCTTCCTCATGCTCCTCTTTAAAATCTCAGCTCACTGTTTACAGTAGCCAGGACATGGAAGCAACCTAAGTGTCCATCGACAGAGGAATGGATAAAGAAGATGTGGCACACAAGTACAATGGAATATTACTCAGCCATAAAAAAATGAAATTGAATTATTTATAATGAGGTAGATGGACCTAGAGACTGTCATAACAGAGTGAAGTAAGTCAGAAAGAGAACAAAAAATACCATATGCTAAAACATATATAT
This sequence comes from Kogia breviceps, assembly GCF_026419965.1. NCBI lineage: Eukaryota > Metazoa > Chordata > Mammalia > Artiodactyla > Physeteridae > Kogia > Kogia breviceps. Next base: position 84,544,037 of record NC_081317.1, read on the forward strand.
GGAATCTAAAAAAAAAAAGGGTTCTGAAGAACCTAGGGGCAGGGCAGGAATAAAGATACAGACATAGAGAATGGACTTGAGGACACGGGGAGGGGGAAGGGTAAGCTGGGAGGAAGTGAGAGTGTGGCATGGACATATATACACTATCAAATGTAAAACAGATAGCTAGTGGGGAAGCAGCCCTCAGCATAGTGCTTTGTGTCTACCTAGAGGGGTGGGATAGGGAGGGTGGGAGGGAGATGCAAGAGGGAGGGGATATGGGGATATATGTATACGTATAGCTAATTCACTTATGTTATACAGCACAAACTAACACACCATTGTAAAGCAATTGTACTTCGACAAAGATGTTAAAAAAAAAAAAATTAAAATCTCAGCTGAGATGTTTCTCAGATGAGAAAGGACTTCCCTGGCTGGCAGATTTTAGTAGCTCTTTCACCCAATTCATTCTCTGTACAGTAGCCTGTTTTATTTTCCTCAGAGCATTTACCATTTATTTGTTTATGTGTGTGTTAATTTCCCTTCACTAACAGGTGGGATCTTATTCCCTTTTATAGCCGTGGTGCCTAGAACAATATGTAGCTCATCATTTTCAATAAATATTTGTATAATAAATACTCAGTAACTGTTCAATAAACATGCAGTAATTTATTATATTTAATAAATATTTGTTAAATGAACAAATATTCTATTTTGACCTATTTTTGCATTTTGATGTTTTGTCCCACAATTTTGAGCCAAGGTTGAGAGGAAGGAAGCGTGGACTGGTAGGAAATACATACACAATCCTGGGTGTCACTTGTAGTATGATCTTAGGAATTTCATTTAAAAGTTTTCTCACCTGTAGAATGCAGGACTGGAGCTGATAGCCACTAAAGTGCTGTCCAGTTTTCTAGTATTGTATGGTTTGCAAGCCTGTTTGTTTTGATGACTCTGGAATTTTTATTTTAAAACTTGGGGGCCTTTTGTGTCACAGTTATTTCTCTAGATTTACATCCCTAGCCTTATATTCTTTTCCCTAAGGGAGTAATTACAAATAGCAAGCATTTATTGACTATTTGCGTTGTGCTAGTACTGTGCTTATTTAGCATTTGTAGACATTATTTTGTTTAAGCTTCATATCAACCCCATGAGGAAGGGAGTATTATTGTCCCAGCTTTACCAATAATGAAACCAAGCCTCTGAAGGGGTAAGTAGTTTTCTGAAGGCCACACAGGGAGGAAGTGAACCAAACTTAGAACGACTTCAGAACTCACACATTTAACCATTCTGTTACACTTGTTCCTTATTTGTTCCCTTGACTCTGTTCTTTCTTTTACTCTGGGATCAATAGGCTGTTTATCCTGAGATCCTTTATAGTATTGTCCAGTGTTTGGGGTCCAGAGCTCAATCAGGGAAGTGAAATTGGGTGTGCCTGATGCACATAGTAATTGGTTAGCCTAAGTTGAAATGTATACTAGCTCCACCTATCAATTGGATACTCATACTGTGTTTCTTCCTGCTTTTTGTAACTTACTGTCATATGTAAGAATCAAAAGTTGTCGTAAACACCAGTACCAAGACAGGTATTTTTAACCTAGGTCCTTGGATCGTCTTGGGTTTCATGCTTGGGTATCAAGCTGTCCATTAGTTTCCTGAGATGCTGGCAGAATTGTGTGTGTTAGGGGTGTGTGGAGGATGTACATTGTCCAGAGAAGAAATTCTGGTCTTAGGTTCACAAAAGGTCTCATGACAAAAAATGTTTGAGCCTGCACCTTACCATGAATCGATTTGCACAAGATCCTGACATAGTACAGTACTTGTTGGAATGTGTGTAGACAGAAGGCAGTTGTTTATAGCACTATAAGGAGACATTGCTGCAAAATTGTTCAGAAACCTGGAAATCACAAGTTTACACTGAATTTGTTTCTAAATAGTGCCCCGGGGATGAGGGAGTTTCTTGAACTATTGGCGGGTTAAGAAAAACAACAACAACAAAAAACTGCATTATGTTGATACTGTCATAGGTATTACGGAAAATAAGTTAACCACATTATTAAACATTTGATCTTGAACAACTAATGATAATGATTGCTTGGGATATTTTTTGTATTAAGAGGTATTAACTGGAGCTTAGCAGCTGCCTTCACATAGTTGTATCAAAAGAAAATACAGGCAAGTAAGTATTTCAGAATACTTTTATTAGTCTCCTGTTCATACATGTACCTTTTAAAGGCCTGGGGCACAATGACGATTAAGAACTGGTCCCTGCCTCGTGGTCCCTGTGTTCATGATTTTGTGGGAGAGGTAGATCCATAGATGGATGAATCGTGTTTTATACAAAGTTATGAACCAAGCACATGGGGACACCGGATGGGCTAGCAGTTACCCATTGAAAGCAAAAGCCTGAGGGTAAGCTAATTATAGGCAGTAGTGGGTGAGGGAGAGGGATAACTGCTGGAGGACCACACAAAGGGCGGGGACTAGTGAGGGGGGACATAAGGCACAGGGATTGCCAGTACATTTGGGGGAGTTCTATTTTTGAAATTATCTTATTCTCTTAGGATAAACTGTGCTTTTTCTTCATTTCTCCATCTTGAGAAAATTTTGTCCATCCTACTTGTGAATAACACTACTTCATGGGATATATTAATATTGCAAACTTAAATAATGCTGTTGACCTAATAAGCAAGAGCTAGAGCTAACCCCGTCCCCCAGACCTTTAAGTAAAACTTAACGGCACATTCTTGAATCCTTTTTAAGGTAGCTCCGTGGCTATTCTGCCTTTGTGATTCTCATACATTTTTTTTTCTCCCTGGTAGATTCCGATGAAGGGGGAGAGTTAATCTTGGTGCTCAGGTAGTCTTCTGTGACTAACAGGGACAGTGCCACTGTGATCCCGAAGCAAAGTGGCAGTTGTGTATTTTTTTTATTTTCCCAGATGTTTCTGGGTTGATCCAAAACAATTTATAGACACAACTCTGTATATGTTAATATCTGGGAAAAGAAACTGTTGAGGGCAGGAGAACAATTTAAGCTGCTGTCTACCTGGATTGAAAACTCAGGTTGTTTTGGAGTTCCTTTCAGCTCATATCCTCAGATGGCCTACGAGCAAAGATAATGTCAAGGCAGGCTTTGTTGGTTGTTTCTTGCAGGCTGAACCTACCTCCTACTATGGCTGAAACGTCCAGGTGCTCTGTCCAGCCTTCCTCACAGATGAGCTGTGGGCATGTGATCCTGTCCAGGTCAAGGACATGTAAAGAAATGCCTTTTTCTCTTTAACGAAAGACCCATAAAGAGAAAATTGCCCTCTTTCCGTGCTTGACCATGGTTGTGTGAGGATGAGTTAATGTTCACTTCTGCAGCAGCCATCCTGGGGGACATGGGTTGTGAGAGAGGTCAGGAGAACCAGAGATGCTGACCCAAAGCCTTGATACTGCTGTCATCCAACCAAGCCTGGACTTGTTCTGTGAGTAATAAAAACCCCTATTATTTAGGCCACTTTTATTTGGGGATTCTGTAACTTGCAGAGGAACTGTCTTAAGTGATAGATTGCTAAACCATGGTGACTCTCCATACATATCTCATAATTAGAAACAACCTAACCTTTAACCAGTGGGAGACTAGTTAAGTGAACTCTCATATCTATACAGTGGCATGTATTGTACAGCCATTACGAGTGATATAGTGAAAGCATTATTTAGAGGTATGGGAAAATGTTCTTTGATATGCTAAATAGGAAAGGAAGCATTTAACAAGATAGCATGATGTTATTTTTGTTTAAAAATGCTTATATATGCATTGAAAAAATGCTGGATGGGCTCATCAGCATTATAGTTTGTTTGGCTGGTAGGATTATGTGTGACTTTCAGTTTCTTTCCATTCTGCTTGTCTTCGTTATTCATAAAACTTTTCTAATCTTAAAACTATAAATGTGAACATAAAACTACTCTATAAAAATATTAATTAAAAAATTGTAAAATAAGATTGTATTTGTAGGCCCATTTTGCCTCTCTTCTGAACCATCTGAGTAAATAGTACAACCGTCTACCCAGTTGCTTGGGACCCATCTTTGCAAGGTATCTCGATTTTTCCAGTTATTCTCACCCCCTTCTCCTTCCATAACCATGTCTTTCTGTGCCATCTCCGAAATAGATCTTAAGTCCTTCTACTCTTTGCAACTTGTACTGCCACAACCCTAATCCAAGTCTTTTTTTTTTTTTTTCCAAGTCATTATTTTTTGGTTTGAATCCCTGTATTACCTTCTTGCTGGTCTCTCCTTTCATCCTGGCCGCTCTCAGATCCAGTCTCCACATACCATATGAACTTTTAAAATGTTTAGATTATGTAATACTCTAGCTCAAAATAGTTAGTATAATGTCTTTATATAGGCCAATTAAATAGAATAAAGTACTCAGAAATTGATCAACGTATGTATGTCAGAGGGGCAGGCAGATCAGTGTGGAAAAAGATGGACACCGGGGGGATAGTAGGTTATTTTTGTGGAAAAAAAATGAAATTGGATCCACCTATCTCATCATATGCAGAAGTCAATCTGAAAAGTATGAAAAGATAGAACTTTAAAACTTTCAGAGAAGAAAAACAACCAAGAAGACTTTTTACCTTGGGGTAGAGAAGTATTTCTTAATGGGTCACTGAAAGCTCAAACCATAAGAAAAAGATATTACTCAGTTAAAATGAAAAGCGTCTGTTCATCAGAAGATATCTTAAAGAAAATGAAAAGATAAGCCAGAAACTGAGAGAAGATATTTCTTAACACGTATAGCCAACAAATAATTATCCAGCTTTTACCAGTTTTGTACAAACTAAAAGTTCAGACTTAACAAAACAACAACTCACCACTGCCTAAAGCTCTCATTATTAAGTGAAAGTGTAAAGCCCTTTCTGTCTGTGATCTGATTCCCATAATGTTGCATCTGACCCCACTTCCTCCTTGTTCACTGGGTTCCCACCAGACTTCTTTTTCTTCCTTGGTCACTGCAGGCTCCTTTCCCTATCTGGGCCTTTGCAACTGCTTTTTTTCTCATATCTGTGATTCTGTTCTCCCAGCTCTAGGTGCTCTCATTCTTATCCTTCAGATCTTAGTTCAGAGGTCACTTCTTCAGAGGGGCTGTCTCTTGATTCTTATGAATGAACGGTTATTTACCAATTGTGTTAAGACCTCCCTAGTTAAGAAAGGTCCTGATGGGGCAGCAGGTGGTACTTCACTGGGCTGGATGGTGAAGACTTGTGTTCCATTCTTGATGCGGATACAATTTCCCACTGACTTTTACCTTGGGCCTCACATATGCAGGTGTTGGCCTGTAAAATTCTGCACACAATTCCAGTGTGGTATATAGTTTGCCAGATCGTCAAGCAATTCTCTGATACCAGCTGGGTGTGTCATACAGTTCAACTGGAGATAGCATCAGATCCCACAGGTTAAGGGCTCAGCTCCACAAGAATGCCCCTCCTCCCTGCACTTCAGACACCAGTCCCAAATACAGGTTATCATCTGTGTTTTTAACAGCCTCCTCCTTGAGTTTAATTAATTTGCTAGAGCAGCTCACAGAACTCAGAGAAACATGTAACTTAACAAATTACCTGTTTTTTAATAAAAGGATGCAACTCAGGGACAGTCACATGGAAGTCAGATACATAGGGCAAGGTATGGGGAAAGGATCCACACCCTCTCCAAGTGCGCTACTCTCCCCAAATCTCCCTGTGTTCACCGACCTGGAAGCTTTCCAAACCCTGTCCTTTGGGTTGTTCTGGAGGTTTCCTTATATATGCATGATTGACTAAATCAGTGGCCATTGGTGATTGAACTCAACTCTCCAGCCACTCTCCCCTCCCTCCCTGAAGGTCTGGTGCGTGGGACTGAAAGGTCCAACATTCTGGTCACGTGGTTGGTTCTCCTAGCAACCGGCTCCCAACCCAACCACAAGTGCCCAGCGAAAGTCACGTCATTAACATAACAAAAGACACCTTTTATTGCTCTCTGCACTTAGGAAATTCCTAGAATTTTTGGACCCCTGTGCCCAGAACTGAACTAAGACCAAATATTTATTTCTTATTGTAAATCACAGTATCACAGCCTGGTTCAGTGTTTTTCAAATTGCAGTTCCTGAGATTCATGACTATGCAGTGAAATCAATAGTCTACATTTTTTATTTTAAAAAAGAAGAGAATAGAAAATATAAAAATGTGCCGCACATAGTATTTGGTATTTGTTAAACTTGTTTCATTTACATGTCTATTCTATGCAGATATACAACATGCACACACGGGAGTTGTGGTCAAAATGTTGGAAAGCGACTCATCTAGCTGTCATCTGAGGTTCATTCTACTTCTAAAGTTCTAAGGTCAACTGCAGGGTTACTGAAGAATCTGAAGTAGATAGGCTTTTTAGATGCAGATTTACTTTTAAAGAATACTGTGAAGTAACTAAAGAAAGCTTTTCTGAGCAGGATCCCTTAGCTTGGTAACTTTAATGACTACAACACAAAATAGAAGCCTTGGTTTCAGTAAGATAATATGTTAAAATCTCTTCAAAAAATTAATTAAATAGTTTAAACAAGCCTCCAGGAAAATGTATTTCTGTTATTAATTTGCTTAGAAAAACTTCTAGTAAACTATGGACCAATTCAGAAAAAATTCTAATAGGATTTCTGATGGGAAAGTTAATATAATAACTCAGGGTCGGGGGACTTTTGTCCTTTCCTTTTCTTGCTGTTATTACTTTGTGAGTTAAACTGCAAGTTAAGACAGTGGAATCCTTGGCACAGGACTCATGGAATTTGCTTCTTTGCTTGTTACCTGTCTTCCCCTTAAAGACCAGTCCAGAGATCTTGAAGACCATAGGGATCTATGGTTTTAGTGTGAGAAACTTATCCCTGCAGTGATAATCTTTGTTGGGTTGCTATAAATGCTGGTCTTTCCCCTGCAGTAAATCTCATGTTTTAAGTCATCAGGAATGAATTATAGATAAGCTTAGGTTGTAAAGTTCCTTCCTTTGTTCTTTTTTATATTCTTCCTTCTTTCTATGGATTCACTTAACTTTTAGCTTTTGCTAGAGATATTTGTTCAAAGCAAGAACTCCCAATCTTCTGTCTAGAAGGGCACATCCTATTTTCCCCACCTCTACAACTACAGGGAAGTGGAAAGAATAGTAAAACAAACACTGTGTACTTATCACCTAGATTCACCAGTTAATATTTTGTCACTTTTGCTTTGTAATGTGTATACAGACAGACAGACAGATATATACTTTGTGTGTGCCAAATTGTTTGAAAGTAAGAGGCAGGGAGACATGATATTTCACCCCTTAATGTATCAGCGTGCATCTTCTATAAACAATTTTCCAGTATAAGCATGATACAGTTAAGACCTCCATATATCCAGTGTATAGTTCAAATTCGTATTTCTCTAGTTGTCAACAGAAAGTCCTTGATAGCTCGTCTTTCTTCATAGCAGTGATCGCCTAATCTGGTACTCACATTCAAGAGTGGCTTTGTTGTGCTGTCTCTTCAGTCTTCCCTCACACCCCCAAGAAACAGTCCCCAAGCGATTTCACTTTATGACTTTGGCATTTTGAAGATTCCAGGCCAGCCTGGTGGACCGCCCTACAGCCTGGACTCATCTGCTTGTTTTCTGATGTTTAGATTCAGGTTAAGTATTTTTAGTAAAAACACTACCTTGGTGATGTTGTGTACCTGCGTGATGCTGTGTATTTCCCAGTTGTATCACAATTGTTGGCGAAGCTATTAATCTGGGATGATACTTTGACATGTGAATAACCTTGGTGATGTTGTGTACCTGGGTGATGCTGTGTATTTCCCAGTTGTATCACATCGTTGGCGAAGCTAGTAATCTGGGATGATACTTTGGCATGTGAATAACCTGTTCCCCAACAACATTTTACCCAGTGGTTTTAGTATCTGTTGACGCTGTTAATACATTTGGAGTAATGAAGTGGTAAATTCTAAACTCTTTTTTCTTTTAAATTAATATTCTTCTGTAAAGAAGAGCTTTTCCTGCCTTCCTCCCTTCCTACTTCCCCTCGTTTTCCGTGAGTGAGTGTGTGTGTGGACATAGACTTCCGGATACCTTTTTCCAATAATAGCAGCAACCATTTATTGAATGTTTATTATTTGCCAGGCACTGCGCTAAGGGTTTTATATGCACAGTCTCATAATTTTCCCGGCGGCCTTGGGGAGGTAGGTTTTATAACCCTTTCCACTTTTTACATGAAGGAACTGAGGTCTGAAATCGTAAAGTGACCTGCTCTTGCTCACAGAGATGGTAAGGATTCCAGACAGTAGCTCTGATGTCACTTCATGATGTTGCATCCCCACGTATCATCCAGGATCTCCTTTCTCAGACTCAACCCAGCCCACACAGACAGGGTCCCTCCTAACGCGTACCCTCACGGTCAGAGGAGTGTAGATACTAGCCCAGTCCCGGGCCCTTTTCCGTGCTTGCTGCTTTATTTCAGAGTCTGTTGCCTTCTCTTACCCAGCTCCTGGATCTGTTGGTCCCTCCCTTACTTGTCCCCTAGAATAATGTCTCCTGATTGGATCAAGGCACACATGTTCAGTGCACCTAGCTTGGCCAGCTGGTTACAAGAGCCATTTTCTATTCCTTGGCCTCATGGCATGTCCCACAGCTCCACCTGTTTTCTTGTGGTACCGTGGACTCCACTCCTGGCAACTGGGTTTAAAATTATGTTGTAATCTTCTACAGTTACTGTTCTTTATGATGCTTGAATTGTCTCAAGTTTTGCCAGTGAGGACCCCTTCAAGTTGGCCCATTGTCCTCTTTGTCACACCCTGTTAGTCTAGATAGCTTTCTTGCTTTCTAGCACACGATGCAGCAGGCTCACCTTGCTCTTTTTTTTTTTTTTTTCTGTTTTTAAGAAACCAAGATATAGCACTAAGTGTGCTCATTGCTACTGGGGTGTCATTGCTTCTAAGAATGAAGGATTTTTTGTTTTGTTTTGTTTTTGAGGCGTCTGTTGATAGCATAGTAGAAATGAAGGGTGGTGGACAAGAAAACCTCTGCTTGGTTTCCAGTTGGAGTTGTGCATAGTTGCTAGGGATTTGTGTCGATTAAGCTTCTGCACTCACCCTGCTTCCTGCTTCGTCATTGACCAGTCAGGCCCTGGTAATCAAGCAGTTGGGACATTTGATTAAAAAGAATTTCTCGGGTTTCCCTGGTGGCGCAGTGGTTGAGAGTCCGCCTGCCGATGCAGGGGACACGGGTTCGTGCCCCGGTCCGGGAAGATCCCACATGCCGCGGAGAGGCTGGGCCCGTGAGCCACGGCCGCTGAGCCTGCGCGTCCGGAGCCTGTGCTCCACAACAGGAGAGGCCACAACAGTGAGAGGCCCGCGTACCACCAAAAAAAAAAAAGAATTTCTCTTTTTGCTGGCAGATAGACATTTCAAAAGACATTTTCTATGAACTTGATTCTCTAGTGGTTCTTTTTTCCCTTCATTCCAAACTTGAAACTGTGAGATCATTCTTTGTTACAGACTCTCCAGTAAAAAGCTATTAACAGAATTGAGACTGCATCTACTACCTCATTGCTGTGTATTTTCAGAACTAATTACTGGCTATTTTTCAAAATTAAATTAATTACCTTAATGGAGTACTTATTTGCCTAAGTTTAAAGTTCACTCCATTTTAATGTTTATTCTCTTGAATGGCCCATCAAGGGAAAAGAAAAAAAGATTTTTATTTCATATCCTGGTTTGATATGAAAGTGTTTTCTTTCTTTTCTTTTTCTTTTTTTTAAATTAAATAAGGTACCCAAGATAGTAATGGCCTAGGAAGCCCAGTCAGAAGAAATTTTTCAAGATATAGGTATCTTTCTCAGTAGGTTTTTTTTGTTATGGTTACATAGAGTGTATTTTATTTTAATGTTTAAGTGGTACTACAATCATGCTCTCCTCTTTTTATTTTTTTGGCTTGATTGTTTTCTTTTTTCCTTATAAGGTAAGCATTTTTTAACCTGCTGCTTTGTGATTAGAGTGGTGATTTATCTTAAATTATTTTAGTAATAAATCAGTGTTGAACTGGTGTACTCTTAAGATCCATTTCCTTTCTCTCTGTCTCCAAAAAGCAAGAGGTTTTATGTTTCTTTGGTGACTATAGGATGAAATTTAACCTTTGCAGGTTAATTGCTGTGTAATTAACACAGACAGGGTGGAGATCAGAGGACAGTAGGCTATTGGGAAACATCCACAAGCTTTTGCTGTACTATAGGGAAGTCCATTAGGTTATGCTACCCTAGCTCCTTAAATAATATCCAGAGAAACCTGAGCCCTTTTCCAGGGAATCTGCTATGAGTTTTCCTCTATTGATGAGAGTCCTTGATAGAGATTCTTTTTAATTTTGAATTCTTGAATGTTATTTGTAATTTGATAAAGCCTTTTTAAAAAATTTTTAATGGAGTAAAGGGTAAAGTTCAGTTTAGCTGTTGGTGACTTACTGTTTTTATGTAAAGAAGATTGGTCTCTAATACATTGACTAACCAGTAATCATTATCAATTTTACCTGTCAGTGTGCTGCTAGGATAGTTTCTAAGGAGAAAACTTACAAAGAAATTTTAAAATGACCACTAAATACAGAAAGTGATTTGCTTGATGTAAACATTTAAAAGCCTACTAAAGTATTTCAGTATATCTGTCTTATATTTTTATCATCTACCTTTTGGTAACTTACTTAATCTCATTTTTATCTGATAGTTTTATATTTTAAACACTTGCTAAAAATTGCTCCTTTCTACAGGATGCCCTGAGTGCTTTTTTGTTTGATATTTTGTACGTATAGTGGATGACTTGTAAACTGGGTTTATGGTTGTCCCCTCTCATTTTTTTTTTCTCTCTCTCTCCTAAGTTCAAGGCATATTCTGTTTAATGATACTTTTGTAATTCGGATGTTGTGATTCATAAAATCATTGGAAGGGCTTTATAATTTTGGTATAAAAGCAAGTGAAAAATTAAAACCTCTCAGTGCAGTGTGGCATTCTGGGACAGAAAAATGACATTAATGGAAAACAAGAGAAATCTGAATGAAATCTGTGTTTGATTAATAGTAATGTCCAAAGTTAAGTTTTTAGTTTTGGTAAATTGGGTATGTAAGATTTTATTTTTAGTTTTGATAAATTCTGTGGGTGGTAGGTAAGACATTTTAACATTAGTGGAAGTTGGGTAAAGGATATATAGGAACTCTCTTTTATTTAGTAGAAATTTAATTTACCAAAAGCTTTAAATATATGGCCATATGACTAAATAGTGGTGAGCCAGGTGCCAGGCGTACAAAGAGTCCTGAGGCTGGTCTCTGCTTTCCAGAATGTCACAATCTTGTTGGCAGGTCAAGGTCTTCTTATCCGTAAAAAGATGAGTAACAGTACCTTTATGAGGCAGCCTGTGCCAATGAATGATACAGGGAGTCCTGTAAGTAGACACATGGCACGTTTGGAGAGGCCTTTGCAGAACAGGTGAAACCTGAGATGAGCAGGATGGATGAGTACAATTTAGATAAGTAATGGAGAGGTTGTTCTAAGAGACAGGAGAGACCATGAATTGAGGAAAAAATACTGGCAGTGATGATGCAGGGTGGGTTCATTACAGTCAAAATGAGCTAATGGAGACTTGTGCTAATCAAAGTATGGGATGATGAGGGTCTGACTAATATGCTGGAATTGAGATGTGACAGGATCTGGTGATGACTGATACAGGAGCACAGGAGAAAACCAAATCAGTGGTGACTGATAATGTGAGCCGGTGGAAGTTGCTTAGGGGGTTTGTGTTAAGCATTTCATTTTCAGGTAATGCTGAACTGCCAAGTAGACTTGCCTGACAAGAAGTTAGACCAGGGCTACTGGAGCATGGGAAAGGAGCAAAAGGTTTAGGACTCTACCTCTGTAGTAAACAAGGAAAAGCCGAGAAGGAAATCTAGCAGCAGCATTCAGAGAGATAAGTAAAGAGAGGCTGTGGCGATCACTGTAGTGTTCCTGAAGCAGGTGGAGGAGAGTTTCATAAGGAGGATATGCTAGCTCTCTGGCTGAGCTCTATCAGAAAGATGACTGTGACATCTTGAAAAAATAGCTATCTGCATCATCATCAGTTTTTTTGAGATTGGTGGGCCTGGAGTCCAGGTTACACGGGGTTAAGGAGTAAGGTGTGTGTGTGTGTGTGTGTGTGTGTGTGTGTGTGTGGGTGTGTGTGTGTGTGTGTGTGTCTCTACAGGAGGGGGTTGTTAAGAACTGGGGACTGCAAATTTACACTAGTTTTTAAAGAAATTTGGCTCTCCATAGACAAGGATATTTGGCTCTCTCTCTATATATATAGACACACACACACACACACACACACAGACCAGTAGCTGAAGAGGGCAAAAGAGGGTTAATTTAATTAAATTTAACAAACATTTATCAAGTGCCAATTATGTGCCAAGGCACTGTGTTAGGGGCAGTGGAGGACACAAAATGTAATTAAAGTATAGTGTTCTTTTTCCCCTCCTGAAAAAGTGCTACCTCAAGTTCTCTTAGTGTTAGGTTGGCAGTTCGTCTTAAACACAATGCTAGAGATGCTGGAATTAGGCTTGCAAGCAGAAGAGCAAAATCAGTGACAGAACCACCAAAGGTGGAGGTGGGGGTGGGGAGTTGGAGAATTGATGGAGCAACGAAGGGAGAAGGGAAGAAAAGATGATGCGTGGGGAGGAGTCTGGTCCTTGGAAGGGAAAGGGATCCTCCTTTAAGAGGGGCACAATGGAGAATAGGAGAAGATTAGTGTTAGAGCTATTTTGAGGTAGAATAGAGTATAAGTAAGGAACCCAGGAAGTCTTCACTGTGAATGGCATGTGCTGCAGACTAGGGGTATGTTTTTTGCCTTTGGAAAGTTCTGGATGGACAGGAAAATGAGGCTGTTAGTGCTTAGTTTTGGTCCTATGAGACAAAAATAAAAAACACCCGGGCCACTGAAAGTATTGCTTTTGGCTGAGGGTTTTTTTTTTTATACCTAATGAAATAGACATATTTTTTAATTGCCCAGGTATTATATGAATGTCTCAGTGCCTGCAGTTAGCTAGGGTGTGTGTCGGATACAGACTCTCACAGAACTTAGAGTCTAGGAAAGGTGGTAAGAAGGGCATATGCAGACTCCTAATAAATGTTTGCTGATTGAACTCTGATCTGAGATAGAAAGTGGCTACGTGCCGGACCCATGCACATGAAGTATTATGGGATATAGAGGAGAGCGAATTGGAGCACTTTTCTGGCTATTTCAGTAGAACAAGGACTTGAAATAAATTTGCCATATATTTAGCTGAAGGCCTTGTTTCTTCATAGACCTATTTTCTACATGTTTAGAAACTATTGTGTGCTCGTGTTTTTTGGTCACAACTAAGTAACAGTACATAAAGAATTAACGAGCATGATTTTGGCCACTCAAATGAAGGACGACATTATTTTGAACTCTCCATTTAGGTAGCACGTTGGCAGGACTTTAGGGTGGGCATTGGTTGGTGGAGTGTCTTTATTACTGCTCCAATTTGCCATTTTATGTATGTAAAGTTGTCTTAAAAGTGTTAGTACTATTTTATTGACTGTACTTTAAGTGCATGTACAGTAAGTAGGTGCAGATCAATTGGAGAGAAGAACTAAGTAGTGCTACCTTTGGATGTTTATTGTCAGACGCAGGAAGAGATACAGAGGGATAGAGAAGGGAAGTAAAAGTATTTGTGGGGGCTTCCCTGGTGGTGCAGTGGTTGAGAGTCCGCCTGCCGATGCAGGGGACACGGGTTCGTGTCCTGGTCCGTGAAGATTCCCCCCCCCCCCCCAACAAAAAAAAGTAATTTGGGGAGGAGAAAAAAAAAAAACCTCACGTTTTTCTTTGAAATATTTTTCAAGATGATTCTTACCAGTGAAGGGGAGCAGAACGTGCCACCCCACACATTTTTGAGAAAGCTATTTTGTGCAGTCCTACTTGGAAAGAAAATTATAGAAGAGACTGTTCAGCTATCACAGAATAGGCCTAAAAAGTGATTCTAAAGGTATTAATTAAAATGTAATCACTACAGAAGTTGGTCTGAGAATTTCTCAACACTTGTTCTCACAGAACATTGTTAATAAGCAGGGTCTTGGTTGGCGTGGGGCCCCTGTTGAGGGATATATTTAACTGAATACCCTCCCATCACCACCCCTCCCCTTTTCCCCCTCAGAAGAGGCAGCAAGGCCTGCCTACCTCGGTCCCTGGAGCCCAGCTTGCTGCAGCCTCAGCTGAGGTCAAGCACTTCCCTTCCGGCCTCTCGAGGGCTTTCTCCATGTGTTGCCAGTGTGCTGGTAAAAATGACTTTAAACTCTTGTCAGTACAGTTACTGGTGCATGCATCACAGTCCCACTCAGATAAACCTGTCACAACACAGAGGCGGCCGCTAGAGAAGAGTACAAGGGCAGGCCTCTAGCTTTTTCATTCGAGCATCACTAAACGTGCACAGAGTGCCCAATTATTTCAGCATTATTGAGCAAGCCTACAGGAGGACCCAAGCCTTGCTACATTAGATTTTCTTTAGTAATTTGCTCAAGTACCGCTGAGGACACTTAAAGGGCTTAAAACGGTGGCTGCAACCAGTTTCCTTTTCTGGGTTGTTAATTCAGGTTTTCTCTTTCAAATTAACTGTCGCTGCATGCTGTGCAGTGGTTCTGGGAGAACTGTTTAACACTAATTTTCTCAATTTTCAAGCTATTTTTCTTCAACATAACTGCTTTAACAGTTAGTCACATATATGTTTTGATTAGAGATGTATGATAGTGAGGCTTTATGTTTTGGAGACCAAAATACAGATGCTTTGTTAAATCTAATTTCATCTATTAAAAGTAACGTTAGTTTCACGATTTAAAAATTAGGTTATTTACAGTGCATTGCAAAACCACCAAATCCAAGTAAAAAAGATAGCATTTCTCTATTATTCATCTCCTTCCGTTATATATATATGTAATAAATCTTTCCTTCACGGGTGCTGGTCTTTCCAGGATCTTTTTGCACCTCTTTCCTCTCCTTTTGTTGTTGGGGGGTGTCTCGGATATAGGGAACAAGTTCAATATCTTTGTCTCGTTTCTCACAGCAGCAACAACTCCAGGCCCAGCATTTATCACATGGACATGGTCTGCCAGTGCCTCTGACCCCGCACCCTTCAGGGCTTCAGCCCCCTGCCATTCCACCCATTGGTAGCAGTGCCGGCCTTCTGGCCCTCTCTAGTGCCCTGGGAGGCCAGTCTCACCTTCCAATTAAAGATGAGAAGAAGCACCATGACAATGATCACCAAAGAGGTAAGCAGTTTTCTCGGGATGTCAGTCTGATATTACCTACCTGTTGCTGAGGGTAGGTCTGTATGTCATTGTTTATTCTTGTTTCTGGATTTTGTTTTACCAGTGACTAAACAAAGGATTTCCCCTGGCAGGTAAATTAATGATTGGAAGCAGTCTTTTGCCAAATGATACCATAGTGGTTGGCAAGAGTTAATGTGCCTCCAAAAGGCAAAGGGGGGACGCATTTCCTGGTTATTGCCTCTGATCCCTTGCTACACCCTAAGTTCCCCAAGTCTAAATCAGTCATGAAGTGCCACAGTGCCCTGTGTTTGAAATAGTGAGTGGCATTAATAGCTAGTTTTGACCAAATCTATTTTGGGGAAAGATTTACTGATCATTTACTCATTTGACAGACTCAGTTATTATTTATAAATCACATATAATGCAGTGAGAATCTTGCAGGTAAGAAAACAATTTCAGTAGTCTTAGTAATTGAGAAAGTACAGCCCAAATTAATGAAATCTGTTGGTTTGATCACCTCTTTCACCCAGTCTGTTTAGAAGCATGAAATGAATTCATTGCTGCCTTTAAGAACAACAGTTTTTAAGTAAAGAATTGATTGTAAGGCCAATTGTGGCTCCTTCTAGGTTGGTTTCTTCCCTCCACTAAAATAGATGATGGTGCAGAGACATTTTGATGTGACTCTATGTTTGTATGGTGCTTATTAGTAGTTTTTATTAGTTAACAGCAGAAAAACAAATGAAAGTCTCTCCCAACATTCCTTTGTGGGAATTTACGTAGTACATGGGTGGTTCATTGGTTGAAAGGGTGTGGTTATAATTAAAACCTCATATCTGTTCTTGTTTCAGTGTCATTACCATGAATTATAATCTTGGGTAAATGATTTTTATCACATAAACATAAATTTCCCATCTCTGATGTTGGAAACACTGTACTATTCATCATTTAGTTATCTTAGTGCTATGGTCCAGAGCTGAGGCATGTCTATAAACACTTCTATAAGTGGAAAAGTCAGTAAGGAGTATAAATAACACAAATATCCAGCTTTGGTTTCTGAAATTGTGTCAAAGGTAAATTGGTGCTTTGTGGATCTGGTCAAGTAATATTAATAATTAACTTGACAGTAAAGTTGACAACTGTGCCATTTACTATTTAGCAGAGATCAAATTTGACAAATGTATGATTTTATGTAAACTAACTGGTACTTTTCTTTTTTTCCTTCTTCTTCCCATTTGCTCTGCCTTTGCTGCTGTTTTGCCTATAGACAGAGATTCCATCAAGGTAGGACTCAAAATTACAGATGAAGGAGTAGCTTAAAAGGGGGCTCTCAATGATTTGAATAAATGTAGTAATGGATTCTTTGAGATTTACAGGATGATTTGGTGGGCTGTACCAAATAGTGGTAAACTGCATTTTTGTATTGCTTTCAGTTGTGCGTTTGAGATTTTTTAAGATATTGGTCCCATTTCTCTATCAGAATCAGATTTATAGACCAAGATTGAATTATAAGATCTGGCTTGCATTGCTCTTTTTATTATGTCTTTGCCATGTGAAAAAGAATAACTGCTTTTCTTCAGTTAAGCTTGGCTATAAGGTAAATAATAATGGGAAAAAATTGGTTTTTAAGGAAATAAACATTTTGGGAAACAGTTCTATCCTACAAAACTCTTTATCAAAACATTCAAGAGCATTTTTCTTCACCAGAAAGAATTTTTTTTTTTAATTTAATGACATCTTGGTTTCCAGTATAGCAAGTTATTCTCCTTAGGTTTTGCATTTGTCTTATCTGCCTTCTCTATCTCTTTATAGAGAAGTTGTAGGGAAAGAGGAAAAGTAGTTAGGGCCTAATGATTTGGATGTGCTTGTGTAATACCATAATGGGGTATGCTAAGGATGCCTGAATTTATGTAGTAAACAAACAAGAAAAACAGGCTACCATGGCAGAAAATGAGTAAAATATGAAATTGCTTGGTAACTTTTAAGCCAGGCACATTGTAAATATGCTACTGTATTGTGGATAATTGTATTACACATGCTGTTGTATTTTGTATAGATTAGAAAGCAAGGGCAGTTCTCAAGCATTGGCCAAAAGCACAGATGCTGTCAATTCCTTTTCTTGTATTTTACAACAGTTGAATGTTTTGGAGCATAGGTAGTTACGTCTCTTGGACTTTTGTTTGTTTGTTTTTAATTAATTTATTTTTGGTTCCATTGGTTCTTCGTTGCTGCGTTTGGACTTTCTCTAGTTGCTGTGAGCCGGGGCTCCTCTTCGGTGCGGTGCGTGGGCTTCTCATAGTGGTGGCTTCTCTTGTTGCAGAACATGGGCTCTAGGTGCGTGGGCTTCAGTAGTTGTGGCTCATGGGCTCTAGAGCACAGGCTCAACAGTTGTGGCACACGGGCTTAGCTGCTCCGCGGCATGTGGGATCTTCCTGGACCAGGGCTTGAACCCGTGTCCCCTGCATTGGCAGGCGGATTCTTAACCACTGCGCCACCAGGGAAGTCCTCTCTTGCAGTTTTTAATGAAGTTATGTATACAGAGACTAAAATCTTCCCCTGAAACCACCTGTGCTTTCACTTTGAATGCCTCTTTATTCCTTGTCCTTTTATAATAAAAGGGAAGTAGGGTTTTTTTTTCCCCCAAAGTCATTAAATGATGGAAAATAAAATGTATCTATTTTACCCTTCAAGAATCTTTGTAATTTGAAAGGGTATCTGCACACCCATAGAAATGTCAACATTTACAATTGGAACTGCACACATTGAATTATTTAATTATGCATTTACAGCATTTATGCATATACATTTGTTGTATAATATGAACATCAGTACCTAAATTAAAAAGCATTCTTAATCAGAGTGTAGTAAGTATTCCATACATATGTACTTAGGAAGTAGTAAGTAAATGCATTGACCAAGATTTGCTGGTAGCAGCCCTTGGAAAGCCTGTCTAGTTATTCTCAGGCCAATAACATAAACATTCCTTGCTTCATATGATAAATACATACCTTCAGGCAGGCCAGTGAACTAAACAAAAGCCTCCTCTCATGGCCCACTCCCAGAAGACTGTGAAAATATTTATACTCCAGTGCACACTTTTGTGTCAATTACATTTTATAGTCCCTCACGTCAGAGTAGGGTATATTTTGAAATCATCTATAATCATTCAGGATGAGTCTGGGAGTGAGTATCTATATGGCTTGGAAGCCAGGGGAAAAACAAAAGGAAATAGAGACGGATGATTTTGCCTTGATTTATTATGGAATGGTAGCTATAAATAGATATTTTTTTGGGTACCGTTCTTGAATTTGAAGTCGTGTTGTGTCAGGTTTGGGGCTGTCCTGTGGCTTTGCAAGGTGAAATAGTTCACTAATTTTTGTAAATGGGTTCTGTGATGCTCAGAGAAGCAGTTAGTTGCTTGTTCCATCGATCGTCCTCATCCTCCCGTAAGTGGTTCCTGGTTAAAAGGGGCTTTTTATGATTGTCTGCTGTGTGACTGGAGATGGTTTTTATCAGCTGGAGCATGCCAGTTGCCTGCAGCTGGAGTCAGGGTTGTATGAAATAATTTATTCATGCAGGATAATGCTCCTTAACATTTAACAGGTAATGAACGTGACATAAATTTCCTTCTTGCTTTTAATTTTTCCCTTTCCTCTTCTAATGTGCAAACAGGCAGCTCTGGTACTCTAAATAATAAGTAATTTTTGGCCATCTGTCAAAAGGAAATTTCAATACAAATTTAAATTAATGGTGCCTGAAATATTTTATAGCTCCTCTAAAAGCCTCTAATGTGCAGAAAATTCTGAATCTGCTGGTAGTAATTAGTGTTGCATGTAATGAGGATGTGGGCAATGTTATACAGCCCCAGTGTAACATTTTGTTATGGTAGCAAAATTTTGATTTATGCAAGGTTGTGGATGGGTTTAATTGTGAGATACACTTAAAAATTTTTTTTTGACGTTACAGATTATTAAACAGGGCAGATTTCAGAATAGCTTATAAAATATAAATTTAAACTTACTGTAAAGATTCAGATAATTAAGGTGCTTTACCTTTAGGTATCAAGTAAAAATGAAAGAAATTCCCTTGTTAAAATGTTGGGCCTTTTTCTTCCTTTTCTTTTCTTAGAAGTTCTGTGACCACTAAACCAAATGCTATTTTGGCTTTATTGATAGTGTTTTCTATAGCTCCAGTAGCCAAGTTCATTCCTAAGCCTTTTATTTACAGACCTGTATCTGAAGTTTTTCAACAAGGATGGAGAATGTAAATATGGATCTAAAGGAACAAGCACTGTAGGAGCCCAAGAATCTTTTTTCTTTTTTTTTCCAAGAATCATTTTATTTGGTGAGGAGAAGCCAGAATGGTGTGTGTCCTAGGGCTGTTAAAGTAAGGATCCGAGGCACCTGCTTGTTACTTGGCCATCCAGTACCCCCATACACGTGCCGACAGTAAGCCTCGGATTTGGGGCTGAAAATGGCAGGAAACACAGACCACGGTCCACTCTCACCCTTAGCTGATAGGGTGGAAAGCCCAAAATAGGTTCCTACTTCTCTTTCCTGAGTGGGGACTTTCTAACTTCTGTAGTTTCTTTTGAAAGGATATAAGTGAAACCAAGGAAACATTTTCTGAGGTAATGAAAGCTTCCACTGCCTATCCCTCCTGTGGGCTGAGGGGTAGAAATGGGTTGGCTCCATAGTGGTGAGAGAGCAGACATTCCCACATGCTGCTAGGAGCTTCCTAGTTGCTGGAGGTCCCAGTTCATGAAGAGGAGTCATTAGGTTCCTCACATCACTCTCAGTTTCCACCTGATTGGCTGACATGATTCAGAGCTGTGAAGGCCAGATTGCCTAAAACTTAGTAGGAATCTGAGATTGAGAAATAAGTCCCTTTACACCCCAAATGTCTACACCTTCTAGCAAAAACTAGCCACCAAAATCAAGACCAACTTGAATATAAATGGCAGAATTCACTATCACCAACTATTGATTAGCTATGTGACCTCTCCCAAGTTGGTATTACTGTGCTTATTATTACCTCCTAAGTCCTTCTTATGTATGTTATGTATCCTGATTTTTATCCTGAATGCAGTAACTTCAAGTCAGTTCCGTGAGGGATTTGCCATTTTTTATTTGTAAAATACAGCATAAGTCCATTTTTTTCCCTCTAAATGGTGGTGTTTTTATTTTTATTTCGTTGGATTGTGTTCTCCAAAGTGGCGTATGCATCATCGAAGAGTATGATCATTTTTAGTGATTTGTACATTGCCAAATTTATCTCCAGAGCGCTGCAACATTTAAAAATGCCATATGCAATATTAGAGTATGTTTCCACACAATCCACCAATACTGAACTTTATAGCCTTTGTAATTTTTGCTGGTATAAGTATGGATAGTGCACTTTAAAAAAAATTTACATATAGATATTTTTCAAGCTAAATGCTCTTCTGTGGGTGTATAAACTATATATCCCCCCCCCCCCCCCCGTCCTGTATGGATTCTTTGTTTTTGTTTAAGGGTTTTCACAATGATCTGCTTATTAGTTGTATCTATGGCAATGCCTGTTTATTCTGTCCGAGCTATATTTTGGTATTTATTCTATGTAGATAACTGAAACATCTTACGGTGCTTTTCTTCTTGTCTCTCCAGTTATTCTCTGTTGGCAATAAAGATTTATCAATGAGAATTAGACTAAGGCTCCTTTTATGTTCAAGTTGAAATGTATGATTTGGGCCAAGAAAGCACGTTTGCCTCATTAGTTGGGTGTTACAGGTGAAGGTGGGTTTTTAACTTTCATTAACAGAATGATTTCTTCTATTTACCCCTTCACTTTGTACATCAAGACTTAATGGTGAAGAGTTCTGTTCCAGGATCTTGTGTGACCTGTGTGACTTGGCTTTTGTTCCCCTCTGCCTCTTTTTCCTGTTGCAAAGGAATATCAGTCTGAAAAGAGTGTGCCTTTTAATATGTTTAACCCCTTGCATGTCCTGTGTGGGAGAAAGCAGAGAAGAAACCACTTGAAGGAGGAGAGGTTGGCCAGTAGAAGAGAGGATAACTGGCCCAGGCAGTTTCGGTTTTAACACTCACCCCCTTTCCCCCATACAACTGTGAGATAGGAAGGTTTGTAATCTTAACCCTTTGTGAGAAAGCTTGGTGGGATTAATTGCCTATAGACTTTAGAAGGACACATTATATAAAGACAAAGGCCTAGAGTTGAAATCCATAAAATACTATAAAGAGAAGGTATAATCAAAAAAACAAAAAACCCCGAACACTACCGACAAACTAAACTGTAGTGGGGCTTGCTCTATCTCCTGTTTTCCCCTTGGTCATCAGTAATCTGAGAAAAGAAGGTATGCGGTTAAGGGCTGTGACTTGGACACTCCAGTTTATCCACTCTAACCTCTGTGGCCCCTAGTTACCTAGTCAACCCCACTGATCTCTGAGCATGTATAGCTCATAGTTCAGATTTCATCGTGAAGGTAGGTGGTGAGGAAAGGTTTATTTATTTATTATTTATATCACGTATGAGGGAAGGTTTAGAGGTGTTGAGGCCTTTCCCAAGGTCACATAGCCATTGCCATCCTCAAAGGAAAGTTTTCTGGGTCACTCAGTCTCATCCTTTGTTATTAAAAACTTGAAACATACTCAGCAGTAGAAATAATAGTGCCAAGATCCTCCATATACTTCACATCAAGGTATAAGAGCTATTGATTTTTAGTCACATTTTAATCTGTTCCTTTCTTTCTTTACTAAAATATTCTGAAGCAAATTCCAGCATGCGTTTTACACTTATGTACTTCATCACCTAAAATGAACACATTTCTCTGAACAATGGACATTTTTTAGTAACCATAATGCCTTTAATCACTTAATAAAAATAATTCCTTGATAGCTTCTAATATCGAGCCTATAAGCAGACTTCTTCAATTATTTCAAATAATTGGTTTACAAGAGTTTCCCTCCTTTAAAAATTTTTCCTGTGCCACTGATTTTTTGAAGAACCTTGGCCAGCCTTCCTACGAATGGCCCGTATTCTGGATGTGTCTGCGTGCTTCCCAGTGGTGTCAAGGGGACTTTCTCCTGAATCATACTAGGAAGAGCCTGTCTGTTTCTTATGATGAGAGGATGGTTAGAAGAATGACGTCTAGGTTTGCATGTACATGTTGGTGATAAACAGTTCAGTGAAGTTTACCAGTAATCGGGGAGTAAAATTTTTAGAAATGTATGCTGATCGTCAATAAATAGAATTCTATTTGTATCCTTTTACCTTCAGACACAGACTGTGATGTATTTGCAATCCAACTTCACTTTCCAAACATACATATTGCTTAAGCTAGGCTTTTAAAAATACATTTTCAAGTAGGGTTTTAAAAATATATTACGTACGTCTGTTTCCTTAAGGGTGTAGTATCCTAGATGCCCTGTGCTCCAGCACAGCATCCGTCTCTCTCACTACATTCTTAGCTCCTTAAGGGCAAGAACCTTATCTTCTTGGTGGAACTGTACAGGAGGGCAAATCAAGGGTGAGTAGGAAGGGAATTGTAATAGAAAGGATTCCCTTCTCTCTCTAGAACAGCTTTGTGTCAATGGGCAAGTCATTTAACTTCCCTGTATCTCAAAGCTACCGCTCCAGGCATTTGGAATGTAGATGTTTTCTTACGTTATTCAGTCCTGTCCTATAAATGAATTTTACACTATACATCTTATACCATAGGGTATGTTTCAGCAATAAAGTTGGCCATACCATTAGCCAAATAAACACAGTGGTAATTATATTTCATTTGGAGTGTTGAGCGGTAGGGAAATAGTTTAATGTTCTAAAGTATACCTTTCAAGGATTTAATGTTTAACTCTGAGTTTTCCAAAATAAGATGGTAATTTAAAATTAAGTGTTTCAGCATTATGCTTGCTTTTTTATTTCGTTGTAGAGGTATTTGTTTCTGCCATGTATCTTCCTACTTAGAGTTACCTTATCACAAAATAATCAGGAATTTTGTTCTATGGGTTTATGATGCAGTAATTTGTTCAGTAGTAATTGAGACCTGCCTCTAGGCATGTAAGCTGTGTGAAATGTAACAGGTGCCCTAATTCCAGAAAATATGTTGTAATTGTTGTGGAACGGATGAATAAATATCTTTAGGGCATAGCTGGTCCTCAGGTGGTGAGCATGAATGGATTAGTGATGGGGGGCGGGGCTGGTTGTGGGGCCTGCCTTCCCCAGCTGATTTTTGGCAAGGGTGGTTTAATTCTTTTCCTCCATAAACCAAACCTCTTAGTTACTAGACATTTTCATTCCCATGTTTAATGTCTCTAATGTTCTTAATTAGAATGCATTTCATCTCTTGCAAAAAAAAAAAAATTACATCATAAAGTTTTTATTCAACATTTTTTTTTCAATTTTAAAGGGGTTCAATATTTATTTGTTTAAACTGGCATTTGAATTTCAGAAGCATTTGTTTCTCAAAATGTAGACAATTCTTCCAAAAGAATTATTTGAAAGAATGGTTCATAATCTTTTTTATATTCTTATAAAGTAACACTTACTATAACCCACTCTGGAAAAATCATCAAGTTACCCAGGGGGATGCTCAGTATCCTCACTTCTCTATTTCTTGAATTATTTCTGCTACAACACTGAACTCTACCCAACTTGTATATTTTGTTTTATGGTGCTTTTGAAGTGCTTCAGATATTTTCTGGGTTAAAGACTCTGTACACCTGGGGGCCAGCCACTAACAAGGGCTGTAATTTTGGACGCAAAGAGGAGACATATCTAGTAATTACCATGGCAGCTGCCTTGGGACAGGGTTGAACAGAATTCGGGCTTCATGAAAGAGGACTGGAAAGGAAGTTTGCCGAGGGCTGACTAATACCTGCTCTAAGAGTTTTGGATCCTTTTAAATAAACTTGCCGTTAGATGAAACTGATGAAATCATATTTCAAGACTAAATGCTACTTAGATCTGGCAAATCAGAACTAAATCGTAGAGTTTGAATACTTGGTTGTTTTACTTTGAGTCTAAAAACTGAACAAAGTAAGTAATAGGACTTTACCAGATTCATTATTCAGAACTAATCCAAATATTTCTCTATGTAATAAATTTTAACACTTTATAAAAAAGCATTTTAAGTGTCAACTACTAGTATTGTCACTTTAATTTCTGTTTATGTGTGATAGTTGTAATTGGTGGTTAAGTCCCCTTCTCCCCCCAACCCCTAACAGGAAAACAGTAACATACACATGCATGAAATCTGCTCAAGTGCAGTCTGTCTTTCTTCCCTCACACTGTTTGTTATTCCATCCCTTCTTCAACCACTAATGTTCATGAAAAGCTCACACTCTCCGGTCCCTCACCATGGCTGTAGGGTGAGCTTGAATTCTTTTTCATGAAAATGGACTCATTATTTATAATTGTATCACACCCTAAGGATTCATGAATCTTTTTTTTCTCCCCCAAATTGGTACTTTTCATGTTGCTGAGTGTTGATATTTAAGGGAAAAAGGAGGGGGGGGGGAGGAAAGGGAAACAGGTTAGTGATGCCACCCAATGAGAGAAGCCAGTAGGCAATGTAATAATACCTCATTTTTATTTATTCTTCCTTATGGTCATTTTAATTATTTTAGAAATTTTTGAGTATTCATTTCTTTCTTTAAACTTCTGTTTTCTTGAGCGACATTTGGCCTTTTGAACAACAAAATAAAATTGGAAATGCTAATGTTTTGAGCCAACCAAAGGAGGAAAATAAAAATGTCACCATGGTAACAAAGCTGCTTTCTAGATGGTTTCCTAAGATATGCCTGAACTAGAAGCAGATGTCTGATTTGAGAATCTTGCCTCCTTCAGTGTAAACAAATAACTTCTGGGCAGGTGTTGGAAATAATATGGAAATCCTATTAAGGGGCCCCGGGTTCCTGTCAGTCAGGAAGCCCTTGCCACAAAAGGGCTGGTTGTCACATAAAGGAGCAGAGTAAATTCTCATTAGGCTTGAGCTTTTCCCAGGAAATGATTGTCTCGGTGTGTTCTTTCTCCTGTGAATCTGAATGTAAGCTGTTGCTTCTATTGATCTATTCACTGGCTTTATTTTTCTCCTCTTCATTCGAGATCCTCCCTCGCCCCCGCCAGCCTGTATTCTCCCCTTCACCCACCCCTTCCCTTTAGGTTAACACTTGATCTGTGCTACTGCTCTGAGAGTTGTGACATTTGTGATTTTAACCTCCCACCCTTAGTGGGGGAGGGAGGAAAGTCACTCTTCATCCCGGGGCCTGTTGGACAAAGAAACAGGCTGATTAGGCCGAGTACCGGGGGGCTGTTAGGAACCACACAGCGAGAGGCAGCCACAGTCCTGAATACCGTTCTGTGTACATTTACTTGGAGTTAGAGTTTTATGAATTAAGCAGAAGCTAAAAAGCATGAAGAGACAGTGTTTTTATGAACTTTTCAAAACATACGTAGTTGTCTGGTAAGCCAATAAAACTGCACTGTCCAATATGGTAGCCACAGGAAGCTATTAAATTTAAGATAGCTAACATGAAATAAAATTTTAAAATCTAGTTTCTCGGTTACACTGGCCACACTTCAAGTCCTCGGTAGCTGCGTGTGGCTGTCTGTCATAACTGCCCTACCAGTGCAGGCGTGGAAGAGAGCCATCATCACAGAACGTTCTGTCGGATAGGGAGAGACTTTGGCCTGATAAGCCTTGCTGGTTCTGCTCTTCCGTCTGGTGAAAACCAATCGCTGATAGTCAAAAGCAAGGTTCCTCCTGATGCACAGAGAATAAGGGGCATGTGTGTGTTCTGGTTTTGTAGCTTCTTTACTGTTCCGAAGTGGTTGATATGGTTGACTGTACTAATACAGTGATCTTTTAAATGGTTGTAGGCCTGCTCCGCCCCGCGGCCACCCCCCCCACCCCCACCCCCCGGCGGAATTGGTTGAGCACTTTAACATGGATCTTCCCAAAGTGGACCCCCAGGAGATGCATTTTAATGTTTCTAGATAGGAAGTTGAGGCAGTTTGGTGGCGGTGGGGGGTTTGAAGGCTATGCATAACGATGCTCTTTATAAAACTCCGAAGGTTAAATGTGGATAAACACTGAAAACAAGGCTTCAGAAAAGCCACACTATTATTATGCAGCATTTCTCGGGACTATAGTCCCCAAGACGCACTTCATAAAGCCAATAAAGCGCACACTGGTGGTCTCCCGTTGCCCTAGCAACGGACCATGGGGCACTGTGTATGTGAAATGCATGAACATCTGTGAATTAATCTTTTTTAGTTCTTTTCTTGGCACTGATTGGGCCACTCGGGCTTGTGCCTGTGACAGTGTGTGGAGGGGTAATCTGGAGCAGTCCCCAGGACCTAGCCCTCAAGTGGATGCTGGAACAGCAAGTGAAGGGAGATTTATCCCGGTGGTGCATCCAGCAGTTGCAGGGATTTGGCTTGACAGCACTCTCAGTGGGACGTTATTAGCTTACTTTCTGGTGCATGGGGAAATGAATAAAAAATTTCCTAGTAAGTCTGGGCATTATTGGGTTTATTGGGCTACCCTGAAAAAATAATCTTTAGAGAACATTGAAATAATCACTTGTGTTTATACCACAGTTATCAGGACTTGAAAGGTCTCTGAGTCATTCCACACCCTTTGCCCCAGCCCCAGTCCTGCTCCAGGGATTATAACCAAACCATATTGGACTAGTCAGAATGAGACTCCTGAAGCTTAGGCTGGAATCTGTTTCAATAATAAAATCTTGTAGTAACCTAGTCTGACCTTATTTAGAGAAATTTTAAACTGAGCTGGTGACAGTTTTACCCTTGGGAGAAGAGAGCAAACTATAACTAAATGGAGACACATCCAGGAAAATACTTTGGAATTGTTTGATTAGGAGTTACTCCCCCACTCCAAACGGGATTGTCTTCAGTTCTTGCCCCCAACAAAATTTTCAGACGGGCACCCCTCCCTGCAACACCCTCCACGTACTGTGTGTGTTCCGTTCCTCCTGTCCGCACCAGATGCTCCCTTGTTAAATCATTTTGCTCACCCTTGTCATTTTCAGTTTCCTTCTCTTCCTTTTTCCTCCTTCTACCCTTTTTGCTCAGCCTCCATTCTCCCTTATGGGTTGACCCTCTTTCCTGGGGAGGAAAGGAGGATATTACATATGAAATGTCTCATGTTGGATGTAGTCTATTGTTTAACCTGTAGGGTGAGAAATTTTGTTAATAAATGTATTAAGACAAAACTCTGTGCTTTGTGCTAGTCCATTTGATTTGCTTGATTGTCATTAATATTGAGGGGCTTCTAAGTAGCAAGAACCATTTGTCAATTTGTATGTTTTCCTTTGCATATTAAAAAGACACATCTGTACCTCTGTAGCTGGTTTTCCTGATTTCCTGTTAGACAACTGAGCAAAAGTTATCATTTTAATGGTTTCTGACTTTGTAACCTGTTGGTATTGATAGATGAACTTGAAAATTGAGCAATGCAGTCTGAAGAAACTATTTAAAGTCGGTCAGTAGGTATCGATTGGCAGCTGGGGGCAAATAGGCCAGCAGTGTGTCATTGGGGGTGCATAGCACAGATTAGATGCAATCCCTTTCCTCAGATCGTTTTCCTATTTAAGTATGGAACTGAGATATAATGTCTACTGAGTAGAATAAAATACATTAGTGGATTGTTCCCCTTCATTTCTCTGAGCTTCCAGTTAGTCCTGAATTCTCTTAAAATGTGCATATAGAACAAGTCTATGCTGATTGGAGGACTAGCTTCTGAAGGCAGTGTTCCCGGGGAAGCTGCCAGGGCTGATGTGCAAATACATGCAAACAGGGAACCTTTAGCAAACACCAACAGCAATGCCAGTGGCAACATTCTGTAGCCTCCCAGTCTTGAATGGTGCCTTTTACTCTCATTCAGATTCTATTTTGTAGGAATCAGTGAAACAATTGGACCACAGAGCTAAAATATTATCGTCAGACTTCTGGGTGTTTCAGCCCACTCACTTGCTTTGCAGGTAGTTTCTCTGAATGAGGAAAAAAAAAGTTTTCTGTTGCCACTTCCAGTAAATAGCCTCTTTTCCATTCAGATGGAATTTTCTTCTTTCAAGAGTCTTTTTTAAAGTTACCAACTTTGTAGGTGTTACCTGAAGGCAGCCTCAGAAATACAGTTACAGGGAATATTAAAGACTTTTAGAAGGAAGTAGAATTCTCAACTTGTGTTTTTTGTGTCCTGGGCAAGTTTTTTTTTTTTTTTTTTTTTTTTGCAAGCACAATTCGTTATGCTCCAAACTAAAAATTCTTACACACTCATGGTAAGAAGTGAAAATTCCACAGTAATAAATGGTAGTGAGTAAGCTGGCTGTAGTGAGGAGAGGAAAAGAGTTTGAATGAATTTGAATCTCTGCTCTTTCCTTCATCTGTGTTTGACAAAGTGTGTTAAAAGCAGTAATTTTGTAATCTGGATGTTTGAAGGCTGGAAAAGGAAAGAGAACACAAACAATAAAGAAAGGAAAAGGTTTCCAGCATTCTGATATTTTATCCTTACTGTATGTACTGGCCCAGCAAATGGGAATAATCCTTGAATTTTATTTTTAACTTTTTAACTCTTATTGTGTTTTTAAAGTACTTATGGAAATAAAATCATACTTTCATTACTGTTGTAGGTATGTGGATCTATAAAAACAAATGGGAAAAAAATTCTCACATGATTTTCTTATACACAGTATTGCAGTGGAACAGTTGGTGGTAGGAGTGGTCTCAAAAGTTGGGGTTCCCAAAACTGTACACAATACCTTTCTGTTGGGCCAACCCCTAGCCTTTGTGGGGCCTGGTAAAGATTACAGACAGAGGCTCTCCTACCATATGTTTAAGTATTTTAAAGTTTTAAATTCAGTTAATAAATGACCTTCATAATTTTCTGAAAGGCCAGGTTTGAATTTACAGTTCTCAGGCTCCTTAGGAGTTCATTGCTAGACGACATGGGCCTTCACATATTTTCTTGTAGATGCCCCAGCTCTCACGTCGAGCTTCATTACACCCCAGTGACCTCCTCGCGTCTAGGTATGCCCACACCCACAGTTACGTCTGCCTCTGGGAGGCTCCAGGAAAAAGAACTGAGTTGACCCTGACCGTGAGCCTTTGGGCAGGAAATTTCAGGGTCCTGGTACCCAGCTCATGGTTTAGAGGGGGGTAAGCAGAGGGTGTGGATGGGCATGTCCCTGTGGTCCTGAGGGAGGGGCTCTGCAGGATGAGGGCCCCGGACCCCAGGTCATCCCTCTCTTATCAAGCTGTTTGGTTTGTCTAAGATTTCACAAGCCTGTACATTTAAGAGGAAAGACAGGCAAGTGGGGATTTGGAACTGTTACATCTCAAAGTAATTCTTTGTTAAATAAACATCAACATTTTATTCAAAATTAGGCCAGGAAATTGACATTGTCAAATACAATCTATGCTTTGTAGGTGGTTAACTACATGCTTTGTACTTTTAAACTATGCTTTGTGGGTGGTTAACACGTGCCTAACTATGCTT
Source organism: Kogia breviceps (assembly GCF_026419965.1). Taxonomy (NCBI): domain Eukaryota; kingdom Metazoa; phylum Chordata; class Mammalia; order Artiodactyla; family Physeteridae; genus Kogia; species Kogia breviceps. The sequence goes on from NC_081317.1 coordinate 84,573,862, forward strand.
TTAAAATACTCCATTAAAAATCATAAATGCATATCGTACCTGTTCGCAGTGCATGAGAAAGGCAGGGGGAAACTTTTAAAGCTGAGGAAGGTAAAAGATAGTGGAGCACCATAATCATGGGTTGCCCTGAATAGCCGAGTGGCTTTCCCCTGGGCCCCACCCCCGTCTGGGCCACAGGGAAGCAAGCATGGGCCTGTAGTGACAATGCCCAGCAAAGTTAGACCTAAAAGGATTACTTGTAAAGACTGCTTTCTTAGACCAAAGATTATCACTTGGAAGTAACTTAGGTCATGATTTCTGTTTTCATCTGCTTTTGTCCCTTTCATATGCTTCCATGGTTGGACAGCTGGAAGTGCCACAGAAATATTTGAAGAGCCCTGTTTAGTAGTTTACATGGAAAGTCGTTGAATAATTCACACAACAAATGATTAGACAAGCACTTGTCCATCTGACTGAATTATTCTACATGTTTGCTGAAGCAGGGAAGGAGGAGCACAGCGTTTCCTCCTTCAGAGGATATACAGTGGCCGTATTGACCCATCTAGTTATTGGGTTTCAGCCTTTTGTTGACATTGTTGTAAATGAAAGCAGCCCTGACGTGCTCCGAGCAGCTGGGCTGGATAATTGTGAAGGATTCATGCTTGTTGCTGTTACCCCCAGTGTTTGCAGTGGGTTGTTTGCTTTGACTTTTGTTGAACTGTTGACAAAAGCATTAGAGACAAATGGGAACAAATAAAGTGGTGAGATGCCAGGAGGGCTTGGCAGTAGTAGTGGTTTTCATTCTGACTTAAATGGAGGATGTCAGAACTTATCTAGATGGGAAATGGAAGGTGGTGTGTGTGTGTGTAGAACTGTTTTCTTTACAGGTACCTGGAAAATAGCGTGCTGTTTATGTACCTTGGCTCACAGAGGTGAGAGAATTAAGAGGCCACCATGTCTTGTAATCTTGGAAAAAAAAAAAAAAGGCCACATTGTACTTATGCCCTTCAGGTGTGTTGCTGGCCAGGAATGCTATAACAGAAATGGTTTCTGGATTCCCCCTCCCCGGCTTAAAAAAATGTTTTTAATAATGGAAGTATTTCGGATTGGGGAGATGACAGGCATGACGTTGAGCTAGGGAGGATTAAGAAAAACAGTATATGCTAAAATAGTATAGCTAGCAAAATGGAAGTCATTTACTGGAACGCTTTTAATTTGGTTTAAACAAAATACTCTTTTGTATATTCAAATGGGGAGTAGCTCAGCTGTTGTGAAGCCAGAAAATTAATGGTATTTTTAGTGAAATAGCAAAAGCATGTCAACAACATAGCTGCAGACGATAATGCTGGCATTTTATTCATGAGGAATTATCAGTGCAGGTTACTGGACAACGTAGTGTGACTGAAAATGATTGAGTGTCAGAGAAGCCACTGCCCTCTGCTCGATGATTGTATTGTGCATTTGGTCTTCCTCAGGCTTCATTTGTGCATATATTATCCCTGTCGCAAACCAAAATATAAGGTCTTCTTGGCTGAGAGATGTATGCATATTTCCCCCCCTTAAAATGCCTCAGAGTGAACGTTCTCTGAGTATTTACTGAAAGGCTGCAGAGTGTGTTTTCAGTGCACAGATGGTTAGTGGAGGTGGGTGGGCTTTTTGGAGAAGGGTCCCTCTGAAGAATTCATCTGAATACGTCTCCGGGAGTTGTCTAAAAACACCAACCAGAAACCTTACCACAATGCAGGAGGTGGATATAACTGTCACAGAATTTGCCTTCCTGGCAGATAAAGGATTTGGAATACATAGTAAGGGCCAGAAAAATGTGTATAAAACATGGGCAAGGATAGACAGAAACTGTGTTTAGGAAGTTGAAATACCCTTTGGGACAATGTGTTTCCATGATACGATAATGGAAAGTTTACTGAAAATGTATTTGAATGGTTCCGTTCAGCCATGTCTTTGTGTTTGGTCTCCAGTTTTGGTCCAAAGCACTCTGGGTGCCATCAGTAAGATGTTGTTTTGTCGGTACTGCTTCACCCGGTGTCAAGGGAGGGAGGTGGCGGGTGCTTCCTCTTCACTGTGTTCTGTTCTCCAACATTATCTTTCGGACTCTCCTCCTCTACCAGTGACAGAAAGAATAGACATACCTTTATGTAATTGTTCTTTGGTTCCAGTACCTCATATGACCAAATCTTAAGGAATTAAAGTGGAGAAGAATAGGAATTTACTGAGTTTATGTTAAAAGTGGGAATGTTAGATTGTTTTAATCTTTGCAGCATCGCTAGTCCTAGAGACTTGTAATCAATTGGGAGGGTGGGGGGTGACTTCATGGGCAAATTTGTTAAAAAGGACTACCGTCCAGATGCTCCCCAGGTAGCAACTTGGGGTGATATTTTGTTTATTTCATCACTAGGCAAGTCAGGTGTAGGGACCTAGATCTCAAGTTCATAAGGAAGAAATCCCTGAAAAAACTGTACTGAGTGGGGGATAAATTCATCTGTGTGACCGAGTAGGTGATGCTTCTGACAGAGGTTAGTCTTCAAGGGAGGAAAGAGGTGGGGAAATCATGCAAGTTAGAAAACGTGGAAAGACAGTAAGGCAAGACGTTTTCATTGTTATCAAGCGAGAAGTGAGAGAGACTAAGACTCCACAGACTTGACTCAGCATGAATCCAAAATTACAAGAGACCTTGGGCAAAAATACAGTAAAAAGCTTACCAGTGAAAGGAATGAGTTCCAGAGAAACTCACTTAGGCCAAGACAAATACATTGGCCCACTGCACCCCGCAGGCCGTGGCCAGGGCCACAAGGGTGAACATATTTTGGAAGAGACCGGTTTTACAGACAAATCTCTTCCCTTCTCCTTTCCCACTCACTACTGGAGCAGTATTCATGTTTTGCTGTGCTCTTAAAGCTAAAATTAACACCCTTGTAAAGGGTGACTCAACGCAGCTCTTTGTACACTCAGTTTGAACCACACTTCTCAATATTGGGATGCTGGTGGGTGTTGGGGCCTGTCCACGTCTGTGCACGGGACACGCTGTGAACCCCAGCCAGCCCACAGGTGCAAGGCAGCGCAGGGATGCTGGTTAGAAATGCAAGCTCCGGAGTCTGGTGACCTGGGCTCAAACCCTGCATTCTTGCCATTCACCAGCTTCGTGGCTTCGGGCAAGCTGCATCCCTCCTGCTCTGTTTTCTGTCAGCCGGGAGCGGTAAAGGTAAATGGTCAAAGGTGCCTGACACGTAGTAAGTGCTCAGTGAATCTTACTATTTGTTTAGTGTACAGTATGGGTAATTTGAAAGTAATTTGGTTCCATTTATTTTTGGGGGGGTTAATATTTAAACTAACTTGCATTCCACAAGCAAACACCAGGCTGATAGCAGAAAGCAGCAAATTAGAAATGTGCCAGGCTGTGGGGGAAATTATTCCGGGATTAAAATTTTGCTGCAAAAAACCTACAAAATGGATCTTGTACGTGCAGATGGTTGAGAATTAACTTTACCTGATCTGAGCACATATTTAAGTCCAAAGGGGGTTTTCTGATTCCAGATAGTTCAACCTCGGCTGAGAAACGTGACTTTTATGTTTTACAGCCAAAACCACTTGCCACTCATCATAGTTGAAATTGGAGACCAAACAGGAAGAACCTTGTGGATTCCTGTCAGCCCGTAATCCGGTTTTAAAAGCCATTCCCCTGTTGTGGTGGGCTGTGTGCTTCTGCTGGTAGGAGAAGCTGCTAACTAGCCTGACTCACTAGCCTGACAAGTGCCAAAGGAGTGGTCTGAGGACCGTGACTCGCGCTTTAGCTTGCACTTCGCAGGGAGCCTCTTCTACTCCCATGTCAGATTATCTGTAAAATGGACTTCTCCCTCCAGGATCGTAAACCGTCACAATTCCGGCGTTCCTCTAATTGTTTGGGGAGAAGGATATACGCAACAGGTGCTTGTCGAACAGCAGAGATTCTCGGTGCTTTTCATTATTTTACTGCTCATGCACCTAATCCCTGTCAGTAAGGTTGGCTGTTTGGGGAAGGAGCATACATCCCCGCACTGTAATACTGCTTATTTGCAGCTCCTTCTCTTCAGGCTGAGTTCACAGAGCAGTCTCACGAGGTGAGAGTCAGCCTTGGTATGTCTGGGCTTTGGCAGGGGTGCCTCTGAGGGGAAAAGGACACTTGCAACATCTGGGGTGCAGGGGGCGGGGCACGCAGGCCTGGGTCCCGCGGGACAGGCGGAGGACTGTGCCCCACCCCTGTTTGAGCGTGCTCCCCTGGAAGTGAATGTTGACAAAAGAGGTATTCTCTCAGAGTGCTACCTGCTTGCTGTGTTTCCAGTAGAGAGATTAGCCTAAGTTTCTCTATAAAAATGTCAACCTGGAAGATTTCATACGGCCTATATGCTTTTTGGGGTGATAAGTGTGCTGCCACAAAGCTGTCTCCCAGAGCTTACAAAAATGAGGAACCCCTCCCATTGTGGGGAGAGGGTGCCCAGAATGCAAATTCAGATTACTCAAAGAGTCGGTACGAACAGGGTCCAAGCAAATTCCATATTTTCTCAATAGGAATGAAAGAAGGGCCAGAGTTCTGGAAAGCAGGATAACACACTGGGCATAGGGTGGTGCTTGCCCTCCTGGGGAGAGTGCTGGCACCGCCAGGCTTCCCGTGGGGACTGGGCACTGAGGGTCCCCTGTGCAGATAGGATTGCAGCTCCCCGCGGGGGGCCAGGGCCTGTCTGGCAAAGCCTTTGAGGGGTCTTTCAGATGAATCGGTTTTCTGAGAATTACTTCATCTGGATGTTTAGAGCCATCTTCCTGGATGATCTGTTTCTCTGAGAGAGAGGACCTGAGAACCACAGGGGCTGTATTTGAGGCATCCCATTTTTACCAATCACCAAGACTTTGTTTTTAGAAAAGTGACATCTCCACTGAAGGCACAAGAAGCTTTTGTGGGGTCAGCTATGCTTGAGAATTCTCAAGTCTTTGTTTCTTTTTCCTTTCTCCTACCTGAGACGCCACTTTGAGAACATATTAACTCAGGTTTGGAAACTCACATTTCTCTGGTTATCAAAACTAAACCCCAACTGCTTCTTTGGAGAGATTATTTTACTTAAAAGTTAAGGAAAAGGAATATACAATTCTCTAGCTCAGAAAACCCTAAAAAGAAGGTCTAGATTAAGTGGAAAGTTTCTACAGCCACAATTAGAGTTCTGTTACAGAAACAAGTACAAGTGAGGGCAGGTGGAGTATAGAGCACTCTCAGCCCAGGGACTCAATTAAAAGTGCTTTAAAAATGTAATTCCAATCAGTTTGGGTAGTCTTAGAACATTGCAAGATGTGTGAAAACATGCCTTAAATGCCAGCAACCAGTGAAAAGGGCACAGTTTCAGAAACGCTGCTATAAATTATGTGCCTTTGGCTTTCAGAAATGTAGAGGATACATCACTGATATTCAGAATAAATATCAGAGAGAATTGTACAGTCTTTGCATCCTACAAGCAATGAAAGTTTTAAAGAGCTAGTTTTGTTTGGCCTAAGATCTGGAAATTTTTTTCTGGTTGTCACAACATTTGTTTTGGGAGATGTAGAAATCAAATCTGATTATAACAAATACCACTACAACAAAAATATCCCTATAACCACACAGTTTCTAGACCCCAACCAAAAACCCACTTACTTAAAACAATATTGAATGTAACCCAATCTCATTAAGGCAAAATAATGTGGGTTAGTCTTGGAGGTTTTTCCTTCATGATTTACTTAACCTCCTGGAATCCATATACGTGGATTGGCAGTAAGTGATTTCAGAAATATTTGTTTACGTTTAGAATATATTATATGATTTTTAAAGTGTTTCCTTTTCAAATTATTTTCTGTAGAAGTCCATATTGAAGTATTTGCTTTAAAAAAATTTTTTTAAATATATTTTTCTTTTTATAAATTTAATTAATTAATTTATTTATTTATTGGCTGCGTCAGGTCTTTGTTGCTGCACGCAGGCTTTCTCTAGTTGCGGCGATCGGGGGCTACTCGTCATCGCGGTTCGCAGGCTTCTCATTGCGGTGGCTTCTCTTGTTGCGGAGCATGGGCTCTAGGCGTGCAGGCTCAGTAGTTGTGGTGCACGGGCTTAGTTGCTCCTCCGCATGTGGGATCTTCCCGGACCAGGGCTCGAACCCGAGTCCCCTGCATTGGCAGGCAGATTCTTACCACTGCGCCACCAGGGAAGTCCCCTGAAGTATTTGCTTTTAAGGTGGGAGGGATCCACCCCAAATGAAATGTTTCTGTCTGATTCCGTACTTTGCATATTTTAGTTTCTGTTATTTTTATATCTAGAAAGTTTTTCATGTATAACTTTACCCTAAAAAAATTAAAATTCGAGTATAATCTACATTTTACTTATTGTCAGCCACCAAAACCACAGGCTCAAAATATAGTTATAATGATTGGCCATCGGCGCCTGTGAGTAGTGTTTGCCTCTGAGTCCTGGTTGACAGTTGCTTCCAATCCTGGCTGTGTTGCATTCCTCAGAGGGATGGCTTTGTAGACTGGGCAGTTCTGGTTGGGCGGCTCCTGTTTCTGGCTGTCCTGGGCCCAACACCCTGGACTCTTCCTCTTAATTGCCCTCACCTTCTACAGTCCTCTTCTATGACACATGCCTCAGGCTTCCCTTCCCAGAGAAGAATTGAGAGGTGGCCTGCTGCTTTTCTGGACGTTGATGAAAATCGCTAGAAGGCAGCTTAGTATAGAGTGAAAACATGTACTTTGTAACCACTGTCATCATGGGTTCTAGAGACAACTGTGCTACCTGCTAGCTTTGTGATCTTGGACAATAATAATAAAAATAATCAGCACAGAGGATGCATTTACTCTGTGCTGGCCAGGTCCTTATAGCCATCCTTCTGTTTAATCAAAACCTCCTACTAAGGTGGAGTTTACTAGTATCTCCCAAGTTAGCTTGAGGAATGTGGGACTCAGTTGACTAAATGACTTGCCCATGGTCACCCAGAACGTAATCTGTCAGATGAGCTGATTAGAACCAAGTTAGTCCCTAGAGCGCATCTTCTTCATCTCTACCCTAGGGTCAGTGTAAAGTTCATCTGGATGTGTACCTTACTTGGTGTAGGGTTTTAAGAGTGAGGATGAGAGTCATGTATGAGGAGACCCAGCAAAGTGTCTGCCACTTAGGAAATACACTTAATAAATTGTACATGAGCTTCTTATCTTTCTTGTCTGTCAAATCCACAAAAATCCAAACTCAATAGATGCTGATTTTGTGTATCTGTAATGATGCTGTTGTGATGAGTTCCTTTGTGTGACTTACCTGTCGCATGTCTTATGTCCTAAGCTCTTCACAGGGGGAGGTGTGTGTTTTTCATATTTCACATTTTGTGGACCTTCAAAATGATGATTCGAGGCCATTTTTATTTCACAGCATTTTGGAACGTCATCACACAGTCCTGTGTGTGTTTTTGTGTTAAATTTCTCATGTCCAACAGTTATGTCCTTCTCCTCTTACAGCTCAAAATCTGTTGTCTGATTGATTAAAATTTATGCAGATGAAAAGTCTGACAAAGACTTTAACTTGCATCTTCATCCACTTGGCTGGAGGTTAATAAGAATACTCTTACAGTAACAGAATTCCCTAATTTGGGTTTTATAGTTTGATATCATTGTCATTTCATGGAGAAGGAAGAGTGGGTTTTTGTTTTGTTTTATTTATTTATTTTTAAATAAATTTATTTATTTATCTATGGCTGTGTTGGGTCTGTGTTGCTGTGCGCGGGCTTTCTCTAGTTACGGAGAACAGGAGCTACCCTTTGATGCGGTATGCGGGCTTCTGATTGCGGTGGCTTCTCATGTTGCAGAGCACGGGCTCTAGGCACGCAGGCTTCACTAGTTGTGGCACGTGGGCTCAGTAGTTGTGGCTCACGGCTCTAGAGTGCAAGCTCAGTAGTTGTGGTGCATGGGCTTAGTTGCTCTGCGGCATGTGGCATCTTCCAGGACCAGGGTTGAACCCATGTCCCCTGCGCTGGCAGGCGGATCCACTGTGCCACCACGGAAGTCCCTGTTTGTTTTTTTATAATCACTGCATTTAGTGATAATACTTTCTAACTTAAGTGTCTGTAATCATTTATAATGTTTATGTCTGTTTATGCTTGCTGCTCTTCCTTAATTGATGAACAAACAAATGCTCATGCTTTCTGTGTTTTGGCCTTGTTCCTATCAGCTGACTTTTGGAACTTTAGGAAGGGTTGAGGAGGGACCTCTTGTGTTTCTTAACTCAGAGGCCCCATTGGACTGTTCTGAGTTTTCCTTTCCAGTCCTTGCATTCCCTCCCTCTGCTGCTACCCCTCCCCCTCCAAAAAGGACAACTTATACCTTAGAAAGGAACAGATGGGGTAGTTGGGTGGGAATCACAGAGGAATGAATGCTTGATTCCAGGGCTCTTATCAATTTATTGAGGATAACCTGAAACTTAAGTTGAGGGCTGCATATCCTTTAGAATACCAAATTGAGGCCCATGGTTTGACAGAAACATTTTTGTGCTGATTTGTTAATCTACGTGAAAAGAATTAAGACGTAGAAATTGAATCTCATTTATCCTACATTTAACAATGCACTTTTATTTAAAACGAAAATAAAGCATGGTCTCAGGCTGTCCTGTATATTCAGAGTGTATAGTCACTAACAGCTGTTGGTGACTCTGGGGCCTTAATCACTTTCCGGATCCCCCTTCCATTCACTGAGCAGCGTCAGTGCCATCCTGATGAGTCAGTCATTTGCTTCTCTTTTCAGCAGAATTCTCAGCTTACGTTAGAGAGAGAGCTAAAGTGGGGTGAGAGAGACGGTATATCTTAGGCTCCTATACCAGCCACTTTGATCTGATTGGATCACAGGCATCATGCAAATTGCTTAAAGCTAGACTGCCCTGGTAGACTGGCAGGAAGGGAACACTATTTTATGCTCATTTTATTCTACTGTCATGTTCCATAGTCTGTTAATTGCCACGGCTGTTTGTTTCAGATAGACTAGTCAGTGGGACTCTTCACTGTTTTTGCTCCCCAAGGCCTTTCTAGCAAAGGACACAACAAAAAAAGTAAATAAATTATTGCTTTTGTTACCACAGAAACTATTTTGGGTCAGTAGTCTAACTCATTGAGTGTTTTTTATTATTTTTTAAATGAAAATATATAGAAGGAGGGGGAAAAAGCCAACTAGGGATACAGTAGAAAGAGCACCAGATTCAGGAGATCTGGCACCATCATCTGACCTTGGACATGCCCTCTGTTCTCTCTCCACCTCAGGTTTCTCATCAGATTGCGTGGCCACTCAGGTTCTTCTGAACCTAGAGTTTATGGTGTAGTGTATGATACGCCCTATGAAGTATTTTGTTTATTTAATAGCAGTACTTCAGTGTGCAAAAGCCTCAGTGTGTTATTGGAGTGAGGTGTTATTCTCCTATACCTTCAGGTATTCTAAATGAAATGTTGGAGCTGCCTCAGACTTGAATATCAAAGACTTGTTCAGTATTTTAATTTACTTCCTATGTTTGAAGATACATTTTCCACCCTAAATCCATGTGACAGTGATGGTTTCAGCCATGAATCAAACAATGGTATAATGGAAGGAGGAGGGTGGGTTTGAAATTGGATAGATCTAGGTTCAAATCAGAGTCTTTCTTAGACTAGTAAGTTTAACTCACTTTCTCCCAATTAGATTCTTCATAATAATAATAACAACAGTAATAATATCCATTTCATTGGGTTATTACAAGATTATATGAGACAGTGTGTGTAAACTGCCTTGCAAAGTGCTTGGTTTCTAGTCAATTCTCAGTAAACGCTGGTATCTTGTATTCAAAATGGTATTCTGGCTAATTCAAAACACTGCTTGCATGCTACAGCTGTAGCGCCTAGAATTAATTAAGTTTGTTGCACCTTTTGAAAAATAACCACAGTGGAAATAATAGTAGTAGTTAGACCACTAGAGTATCTGGAGCACATGTTGTGGGCCAGCATTGGGTCCATGTTATTTCCATGCCTTTCCTTATTTGAGGGTGTCCTTTCCTTTTCCTTCAAGATGTTCATTTTAATTACCTGTAAGTACTGGACTGTGGTAACAGCATGGGACAAGATGACATGGTAGCAACTTTTTAAATTGATAATCACAGGTCCTGATAACCTGTCGTATAGTTATATCTTCATTAGGCTTTTTGTAAGACCCTTCTGTATTTTGAATTTATATGTATCTAGTGATAGATTTAACTTTTTATTTTCTTTTCTGGAAACAAATTTACGTGGAGCCTGTACTATCCCAGAAGTTGACAGAGTGAGGCATCCTTGTAATTATCCTGCTTCTGAGTTTTGTAGGCTTGTCATTAATTTCACACCTGTATAGTTGTAGTGCAATTATGGATGGTCTTTTGCCTGTAGAATCAGAAGTGGGCAATGTAAGAGGTTCTTTACATTTACGAAACTCAGAAATTTCAGAGGGAAGATTACTGAACGATTAACCTAACCGGGTGCTCTTAGTAAAACTTCTCTTTAGAATTCCTGTTTGTGTATAAAGGTGAGTATCGAATCAGTAACTTGTGAGCAAAGCAAGTAGTGAGGATGCAGTTGTTATACAAGTTAGAGAACTGCTTTTTACTGTATACAGTCCCTGTGTCTGTTATAGAAATTAGTAGGAAATACGTGAACTATATTCTGAGACACATGAAAAATGAGGCAGAGAAGAAATCATGCACAGCCTTACCAAGGATCCAGGATGCTTAGGTCCAGGGATGATCACTTTCATCGACTTAGGTGTGTGCACCTGGCTCTTTGATAATTAGAACCTTTGTTTCCTTATAATCCTGACTCTGTGTGCCTAATATAGTAAGGCCAAAAATAATATGTAGGCTTTAATCTGTATACATTGTTTTGGGTAAACATACTTTTTTTTTTTTTTTTTTTTTTTGCGGTACGCGGGCCTCTCACCGCTGCGGCCTCTCCCGTCGCGGAGCACAGGCTCCGGACGCGCAGGCCCAGCGGCCATGGCCCACGGGCCCAGCCGCTCCGCGGCACGTGGGACCCTCCCAGACCGGGGCATGAACCTGCGTCCCCTGCATCGGCAGGCGGACTCTCAACCACTGCGCCACCAGGGAAGCCCTAAACATACTTATTTATCAGCAGAATTCCATTACAAACTTGAATTGGAAACCATCTGCAGACCTTGTTCTAATCCTAGCTTCTTCTCTTACTAGCTGCAGGACCTCGGACAAGTCCCTCACCTGCTTTTTTACTTAGTATTAACATCAAAGTAGTTGGACCAGGAACTCTCCAAGCTTGTGTCTACATGTAAAATTTCAGATTTAATCTGGGCAAAATTATGTATTGATGAGTTAGAATGAGTCTTTTAAGTACGCTTTATCCACTGTGGCAAAAGGAGCACTCCGTCTGCCAATCTGATAAACATTATATTGTTTTTCATGTCGAGGTGTACAAATGAAAACAGCTTTTGTATATTTGTTAGATTTTTAGGTATTTGTTAAAGTGCTTGCTTCATACAGGATGCTGTAGCAGAAGCACAGGTCAATTGGGCACAGACTCTTTCCTCCAGGTGATAGAACATACACAAGAAGATCTCTAGCTTTCATATTATCAGGTGTTGGAGCATGTTCTCTTGGGAACTGAAGATGTTATGTCCATGTTAAGGTGGCCCTTCTAAAAGCATATTGCCTTTTCTAGCCAGATAGCCATAGGTATTTAGTGATTTGATGGGTAATTTATTAAGAAAGTCATGCTGGGGCTTCCCTGGTGGCGCAGTGATTGAGAGTCCGCCTGCCGATGCAGGGGATGCGGGTTCGTGCCCCGGTCTGGGAAAATCCCACATACTGCAGAGCGGCTGGGCCTGTGAGCCATGGTCGCTGAGCCCGCGTGTCCGGAGTCTGTGCTCCGCAATGGGAGAGGCCACAACAGTGAGAGGCCCGCGTACGGCGGGGCCGGGGGTGGGTGGTGAAGAAAGTCATGCTGCATACTTTACAAGGATTCATTAACTGCCTACTAGGGATTATTATTATTTTTAAAAAATAAATTTATTTATTTATTTTTGGCTGTGTTAGGTCTTCGTTTCTGTGTGAGGGCTTTCTCCAGTTGCAGCGAGTGGGGGCCATTCTTCATCGCGGTACGCGGGCCTCTCACTGTCGTGGCCTCTCCTGTTGTAGAGCACAGGCCTCAGACGCACAGGCTCAGTAGTTGTGGCTCACGGGCTTAGTTGCTCCGCGGCATGTGGGATCTTCCCGGACCGGAGCACAAACCCGTGTCCCCCGCATTGGCAGGCAGATTCCCAATCACTGCGCCACCTGGGAAACCCCGGGATTATTTTATGTACTTTTTTTTTTTTTTTTTTTTTTGTGGTATGTGGGCCTCTCACTGCTGTGGCCTCTCCCGTTGGGGAGCACAGGCTCCGGACGTACAGGCTCTGTGGCCATGGCTCACGGGCCCAGCCACTCCGCAGCATGTGGGATCTTCCCGGACCGGGGCACGAACCCGTGTCCCCTGCATCGGCAGGCGGACTCTCAACCACTGCGCCACCAGGGAAGCCCTATGTACTTTTTAAATTTGATTTTTATATGACTTTTGGGTGGTATAAGAAAACGTTATTGGGCTTCCCTGGTGGCGCAGTGGTTGAGAATCCGCCTGCCGATGCAGGAGACACGGGTTCGTGCCCCGGTCCGGGAAGATCCCACATGCCGCGGAGCAACTAAGCCCATGAACCATGGCCGCTAGGCCTGCGCGTCCGGAGCCTGTGCTCCGCAACGGGAGAGGCCACAACAGTGAGAGGCCCGCATACCGCAAAAAAAAAAAAAAAAAAAAAAAGAAAAGAAAACGTTATTAAGTGTCAAATCTTGGTTAGCTTGAATTCACCCCACCTGCATTTCAGGTAACCTGTTGTTAAAGACCTGGTGCCATACAGGAGGCCATCCTAGTGCAGCAGAAGTTGGCAGTAGCTTAGTTTGGATGGGGAAGCATCATATTCTATGGTTTTTCTTAGTTAACACTTTATTTTAAACAAGAGCAAAAGGTATAATGAACTTTCAGACTCTTGTAAGATTAGGCAGGCCCACATACCCCTGTCCACTACTCTGAAATCCAAAAATTTATGGAAATAAAGTGAGTTTTTGTTTTGGGGGTGTTTTTGTTTGTTTGTTTTCTGGTATCTCATTTGGTAACAACAGAACTGACTGTGGAAATACTAATGTTTGATTATGGGGTGTTATCCCAGACCCTGCTACAGTAAATGTATCTTACTGCCTTTCTCAGATTCCCAAAATACTAAATTCCAAAGCACGTCTGACCCCGAAGAATCTTCTGATGTGCAGTCTCTAAGTGCAGCCTTGGGACTTGTGTACTTATCTTATCTCTGACTTTTTCATGGACAGAATGCTTTGAGGGCAAAGACCTTGTCCTTTTCAGCTTTGAACATTCCTATATTCCTGTCAGGGTGCCTCTGTTACAGTAGTCATTTGTTACACTCTAGAGTAAATCAGGGAAGGGGGAGAGAAGAATGTTCAGACAACTTCAGCCCATTCTCCTCCAAATCAGTCAGCTAGCAGCTTCTTGTCCAGTGTCCTAGGCACAAGTTAAGTCATGAAACTGAGCCAACTGATAACTGAAGTTATCAGATGAGAACTTATGACCTTTCTCTTGTATTTAAAATCATGACAGTTAAAAGCTCCAGCATCTGAGAGTGGTGCTCTGCCTCGCAGGTGGAACTGCAGATCCCACCACGCAGACCCTCCTCTCCCCTCTCGCTGCTCCTGTTGAGTGCATTCTGAGGAGAGAATGATGGAAGCTTGATATGATTGTTGTGGTGATAGTCTTTAGATTATAAAAAATATGGGAATACAGCACATTCTCTTGCAGTTATATAGACCAGATCTGAGGGGGGGTGGGCAAGCTTTCACCCACAGGCCAAATCCACTTCCTGGGTGGGGTGTGTGGGGGGGGTGGGGGCTGTGAGCTAAGCCTTGTATTTACATTTTAAAGTGTTGTAAACAAACAAAGAATATGCAGTAGACACCTTATGTGGCCTGCAAGGCCTAATAAATCGATTGCTGTCAAGTCCTTTCCAGAAAAAGTTGACTAACCTTTGATATAGACCATTAGTTTAACTCCCAATTTACTTCTCCCTATCTTTAGGAAGAATTCTTTCCTTCTCTTCCCTATATATCTCCCTTCAAGCATCTCCTGACTCCATGCTCATTCTTCTAGGTCTGACATGGTACTTTTTGTTCATGAAATGATAACCTTTAAAGATGCTTTTTATCCCCTTTTAAAATCTCCTCAGGAGGAAATTTAGATAAGCATAAATAAACATGAAGTTGAGAGTCGTTTTAGTACTCACATGTGGAGAGAACCAATTACAGAGCTTCCATGGTGCCTGTCCTGACTAATTTCATGAAGGTATCATTTCTCTGGTCCCTTTACCTTCAAAATTCCTTTGATTCACAAAATTGTGTACATAATTTGAATACCGAGAATGATTTCAAAAATATAGACTTGGGAAAATATTTATTGCTTTTAAAAGATATGATATTGTAAAAATAACCATATCTAAATTATGTAATACTGGAATATCATTGTAATTTAGGATTCAAACTGTGAGCCATTCTATTTTTTTCTAAATTATTTCAGTTACATCAATATACAGTTTTTTATATCTTGCCTTTTTACTCCATGAATTGGTAAAGTGTGAGTAATCTCACTGACCTTGTCATAGTCTCCTTATTTTGGGTCAGAGTACTAGTGAAAATCATTTGAGGTCTCAAGTCAGAAGTCCTGTATTCTAATACCAGCTTTTATTTCTCGATAGTGGTGTGACCTTAAGTAGTCACTTACCTCGCTCGAGTTCTGTTTTCTCATCACTAACATGGTGGTGTTAATACTATCCTAACAAAGTTTGGGGGAGGGCAGATACGATGATATAAGTAGAAATGATTTGAAAGTTTTAGTGGGGCTGGTGAAGCAGTAACAAGTTTATGATAGTTTACTGTTTATACATGTCGACTCATTTATTTTATTTTATTATTTATTTATTTATTTATTTTTTTTGCGGTATGCGGGCCTCTCACTGTTGTGGCCTTCTCCCGTTGCGGAGCACAGGCTCCGGACGCGCAGGCCTAGCGGCCATGGCTCACGGGCTTAGTTGCTCCGCGGCATGTGGGATCTTCCCGGACCAGGGCACGAACCCATGTCTCCTGCATTGGCAGGCGGATTCTCAACCACTGCGCCACCAGAGAAGCCCTCGACTCATTTATTAAACATTAGAAGTCATCAGGCTGAGAACCAGAAAGGAATGAGTTTGCTTTTTAATTTACAATATTTTCATGTATTCCTAATATGGGTGGCTTACGAAGGGGAAGGGACGTATTTTCCTATAGTGCATATACTCAGTTAAATGATTATATCAGTTAGCAATTGCTGTGTAATAGACCTTCCAAAACTTAGTAGTATTAAGTGAAAACTATTTGTTATATCTCTGTAGTCTTTGTGTTGGCTGCAGGGCTGGGGAGAGTTCTTCTACCTGAGCTGGGCTTGGCTGATCTTGGCTGAATTTGCTCATGTGTCTATAGTCGACTGGCTAGTCTAGAATGTCTTCAGCTCAGGTGATCTGGCTCTTCCCCACGTATCTCTTATACCCACCCCTCCGACAGGCTAAGGCTTGTTCTTTGGCAGCCGCAGAGTCCAAGAGAGCCTCTGTTTGCATCGAGTTCACTACTGTACCGTTGGCCAAAGCAAGTCACATGACCAAATGTGGATACAGGGACATGTGAAAATTGTGGCCACTATTGTAGTCAGTCTACACAATGGTCTTAGAGATAAAGGAAAATCAGCCCAAGTGGGAACCAGATTGTAACGTGGCACGTGAGTCCTGGTGGTCCTCTGTTCTTGAAAACACCTTGCATAATTTCAGTGCTTACACACTGCCATTCCCCATCACTGTACCAGAACCATAGCAGCCTTACGATCTGCCTGTTTTGCAAGGAGTAGCCCACATGCAAATACGTACCTCTTGTGTTTTCAATAATACAAAGAATATTGTTTCCAAGACAGCTTTGATGAAATGTCAGTTTTCTCTAGGTTCTAAACCCACATAAGAAGCATTGTTATCCTCATCTCTGCTGGGTAATTTGTATACTGCAGTAGTTTGTTTGAAAACATGCCTGTTGTTCTTTAAAATATGGTTAATGCTAGATTAAAGAGCAGATATTTTTTTTCTGTTTATGCAAGCTCATTTCTCAAGCATTTAAAATAAAGAGCTTGGGCATGTATGGTATTTAAAAACCCTTCACATGATGTTTTTAAAACAGATCAATTTCAGCATTAAAATGTTAGGAATTCAGCCAAGGAAAATTCAACTTGGATTGTATAGCTGGATGATAACGTATTATAACCATCTTCTTTGAATGTGATTGTACCAGCAGAGTTGAACCTGGTGAATTACATAATTTAAGAGTGTTTGCCAGAACACTGTTATAGGGTGATTATTCAAGCCTTTCCTAAACAATGGCAAAGCAAAGGATGGATTGTATTATAAAGTACTTAAATCACAAGAAGAGTCATCACAAAATATCTAAAGATAACTCATTTGAATTGAACAGAAGGTCATATGTCTGAATGTCAGTCATCATGCTTAACTACTTGGCAGAATATTAGGATGTAAGAGAGTGTGATTTCTGCTTTTTAGCTACTTTGGCTTGAATTAAAAATGTCTTGAGTTTGCTTATTACTTATCGAAAAGGTATTTTCAAGTTGGAAGGAACATCATGGTGGAGACTTTGATTGATTTCAGATATGTACAGTTAAGGAAATGTATGTATCAGTCACATCTTTTAGGCATATCACTAACCTTTTAAAAACTTTTTTTTTAAAGAAAAAGTACATGTATTCTTAGTTCATCCCCATCCCAGTAGCCCTGTGTCTCAAGGGGCCATCCATTGCATCACGTGTGTTGCTGCGGGTCTGCCACATCTTGTCTACTGCTGCCCTCACTCATTCAGGGTCTTGAGGCAGAGAATGTTTTGGAGGGTCAGGTTCATCATTTTGCATCATAAATATTACTCCTCTGGAGAAGTGCTACAGGTTGAATTCCTTAGTACTTCCAAAGGCGGGGATGAGGCAGGACTCTGAAAGAAATGAGAAGGGAGTGGGGGAACTTTTGTATGGAGATCCTAGCTTTAAAAAAAGCTAGTGCCTCTTCCTTAACACTGAGGCCACATGGATATGGTGGGAAGGTCATCTAGAAGAAATAGTTCCTGAGACACTTCAGTGATATTGTCATCATTATTGGGGCCAGGGAAGTACATAAACTGAGAGAGAGAGAGAGAGGCCATGTAAAGACAGAAGCAGAGACTGGAGCTATGCTACCACAAACCAAGCAATACCAAGGATTGCCAGCAACCACCAGAAGCTGGAGAGGCAAGGAAGGATTCTTCCCTAGAGCCTTCAAAGGGAGCAAGGCCCTGCCAACACCTTGATCTCAGACTTCAGCCTCCAGACCTGTGAGAGAATAAGTATCCATTGTTTAAGCCACCTGGTTTGTGGGAATTTGTTTGGCAGCCCTAGGAAACTAATGTAGGTCCCAAGAGTTAAATTTCTGTCAGTCCCATTTCATCATCAGTGTCATTAGTAGTTGCTGTATGATGCTAAATACAGTGCCAATCTACATATAATAAGCCACAAAACTTATCTGTTAAATGTTTTTAAAATTTTGTTATTCAGTGGCTAGCTCAGTACAGGCACAGTACTTAAGCTCTGGGAATAATAGTGGTAAACAGGACAAAACTGTCTGCCCTCCCGGGGCTCATATTTCATTGGGGAAGAGACATTTGTTACACGATTAACAATTCTGATGAAATTGCTTCAGGGGCTTTTATGTAGCCTACATTTTTTTTTTTAATTTAAATTCATTTATTTTGGCTGCATTGGGTCTTCGTTGCTGAGCATGGGCTTCTCATTGTTGTGGCTTCTCTTGTTGCGGAGCACAGGCTCTGGGCATGCGGGCTTCAGTAGTTGTGGCGCACGGGCTTAGTTGCTCCGCGGCATGTGGGATCTTCCCGGACCAGGGCTTGAACCCGTGTCCCCTGCATTGGCAGGGGGATTCTTAACCACTGCGCCACCAGGGAAGTCGAGCCTACATTCTTGTTCCCCTTTTTTCGTCCTCCGGAATCCTAATTGACCTTTGGATCCAACCTTATGTGATTGAACAAGCCTGCCCATGCTTCTCACTTCCTTGTGGGCTTGGGTTAGTCTGGCCACGCATGGTTGTGCAGAAGTGCAATTTATACTCCCTGGAGTTGTGCAGTCCACATCCTCTGCAGTCACATGTGGTAGCCCCGCAGATGCCACATTTTCTCTCTTTTTTTCCGTCGCCCTTCAAAAAAATAAAGTGGAGACCTCAGAGCTTTTCCTTCTCTGGGTTTTGTTTTGTTTTTACACGTTTTAATGACCTTTTCATCTTTCTTATTTACAGAATTTGTAAGTTTTCACTTCATACGTGTTTGATGGAATTCTTGACCTAAGTCATATAGGTTTTAAAGCCATCCAGATTGTCAGACCTAATGAAGCAAGCCCCTTTGTCATTTCCCTTGACCCCTTTTGTGTCCTCTTTTATTGATGATGCCTTGCTGCTCTGTATACAGGTTTGGTTTGTTTTCACAGTATGCAGGCATCATTTCCTGTGCCTCTTAACTAAAATCAGAAGATCATCTTCTAGTATCTGCCCTGTATTAGCTCGCCCCAGTTACTTCAGCCCTCAGGATTCAGGTTTCTTTCTATATAAGTGAGATGGTTGAAGTAGACAGGTGCTTCTCAAAACTTGTAACAAGCATTAAAAGCACAGATGTTGGTTACAATGCAGGTTCTGATTCAGTAGGTGTGGGGTGGGCCTGAGATGCTGCATTTCTCACAAGCTCTCCAGAGATCTCACTGCTGCTGGACAGTGGACCATACCTTGAGTAACAGGGGACTAGATGACTTCCCGGGTCCCTCCCAGCTCAAGATGGGAGCTTTCCTGCCTCGTTCAGGAGAGCCTGTTCGTACCTATGAGCTCACAACGAGAAGGCCACCGCTGATCTTGCCTCCCAGTATTCTTACCACCCCTGCACACTGTGTTCCGATGGAAAGGGCAAGGGACACACTCGCTGCTGTCTGGTAGTGCCTGAAACGGCCTGATGTCTGCAGTTCTTGTTTATAACTTGCCCCCCCCCCCTTTTTTTTTCTCAGACTGAAGATAAACCCACTATCTAATGGATAATTAGCATTAGCCTTCAGTTTACATAGATAGTTCTTTTTGTGGCTGTTTGCCTTGGGTTTCCCCCATTCCTTCCTCTCACGGTAATGGTAGATTTATAACTGTCCTCATAACTATGATTAAATGTCTCAGTTCCTTTGCTTTATGTGGCGTTCTTGGCCACTTAATTACACTACATTAAATGGTATGTTGCTGCTGTCAGTGCAGTTGGATTGCATTGTGGATAGCATCTTTGGATATTTTGAAAAATGTTCCTATCATACAATTTGAGCTTGTAAATAGAAGTGCTGAGCATGCATAAATGTGCTTTAAGAAATGATTTCTTTATTACTGTTTAGTTGAACTGATGGTGACACTAAACATCGAGACTTTGATGTTTTATATGGCATTCTTCCCTACTGATTAACTTCATTAGTGCAGTTAATTACTGGGGAAGAATACTGTATAAAACTTCAAAGTGTTGATGTTTAATCACAGCTCAAAAAAGAAGTTTTATACTCTTCAATTGTCAAACACATTTCAATTAACTGAAGGAAGGTCAGAAATTCTGTTTTCCCTCCTCTGGTCTTCAAAGCTTTTCCTGACTCTTTTCTGCTTGATGGTTGGTTACTGGTTACTTGAGCCCAAGTACTAATCTTGACAAGCTGACAGCAGCATGTGGACGGTGAAATCTCTTCTCGCAAGCTATAAACCAGCAGAACTGAGAGACTCAGTTTCTGCAAAAGGCAGTGAAGACTTCTGTAATCTGTTGATGAGGGAAAATGCAACTCACAGAGAAATGGGTACTTGGTTTTCTCTTGTACTCTCTAATTTTGTTATTGATTTAGAGCCACTCCATTTTCCTCTATGTTAACCATATGTTGCTCTTCTGAGCCACTTCTCAAATGTCCGACAGGCATATTTCCTTAATGAGCTACGACTGCAAAGCTGAGGACACATACCTGTTTTAAAGGGATAGGGTGGGTGTAAGTGGAGGCGCTGAGAAGTTGATTATGTGAATTCTCAAATGACCGAGCGACATTGCAGCAGTCAAACAACAGGAACAATAAGAACCCCTTCTCAGGTCATTTCCCTGTAGTGTGTGCTTTATCAGTTTTTTTTTTTTTTTTTTTTTAAATGAAGAGGGGAGGGCTTGCCTGGTGGCGCAGTGGTTGAGAGTCCGCCTGCCAATGCAGGGGACACGGGTTCATGTCCCAGTCCGGGAAGATCCCACATGCCGCGGAGCGGCTGGGCCCGTGAGCCATGGCCGCTGACCTTGCGCGTCCAGAGTCTGCCGCAACGGGAGAGGCCACAGCAGTGAGAGGCCCGCGTACTGCAAAAAAAAAAAAAAAAGCGGGGTTTACAATAGCAATAATGTAATTCAGATAAGCAATTATTGTAATTGACCTCAGTGATGAGTATCCTTGGCTTTTACCACAGTTTGCTTAATACCTGAGGATGGCCAATTATCTCATAATGCGCACTTTATTGAGATTACTGTTTTAATTACGGCACTCAAAATACATCACTTTTGTCAGCATTGTAGAGCCGTGTGTGGGAACACCACACTCAGGCGTTCAGAGATGTGTAGAGCATCTAGGTTCATCTAGTGACATGGTTGTGATCGCGGTTTTCCTCTCTCTCAACTCCAAACTATGATTTTGAAAGACACGGTTTTTTACAGTTAAATGTGGTTCTTCCTGGAGAGAACGGCCATAGGGAGATAAAAGTCTGGGCTGCTGTCACTGCCGCTAATTTAATTGTGCTCTCTGAAAGGGCTGGAGTTGACTTGGGCTAATAGGCAGGCGGGTCTAGTTGATTAGGAGTTCAGATCACTGGAGTAGCTGATTCTCTGAATATGCCGTAGGTCTCAACATTAGAATTCCCTGGGGGCTTTTAACATTGCCTAGTCCCACCCCTCTGATGGAAGCTGCCTCGTTGCTCTGGGGTGGGGCCCAGGCGGGGCTTTGTTTTTAAGCTCCACAGGTAATTCTGACCCTGGTGATTGAGCCAGGGTGGAGAACTGCCATCCAGTCCTTGAATTGGTTGCTCCTAGCCACTTGTCTCATCCCAGCCCATGACATCATCCCAGAGAAAGGACACCTTTTGGGGTCTTGGCTGCCCTGTGCCTTGTTCTTTTCCATTTCCTCCCAGTCTTGGCCAAGCCTCCTCACATGCCTGAAATGGCCTCAGTGCAGATTTGGACCCTAACAGGGCTTATTCCTCCTTCCCAAGCAGTGCCTAGCCTACCTCTCCCATTGGATGTCTCAGTGCGTAAAGCCCCCACCCCTTCTGAAATGGTTACTGTACTCTTATCATCCAGTTTTCTGATGATCATAGAAATGGGTCTTACCTTCCTTCCTTCTAAGTTTCTTTGAGTAAGAATCAGCATTTATTAAGTATTTGAAACATGGATAGTGCAACTTGGAAAGTTTAGTTTTAATTTTACTAATATAAATTTTTACATAGCCACATATGGCTTGTGGCTAACATGCTGACAGCACAAGGTGAGGTTTTTACATGGCCTGGTACCCTGTCTTGAAATTTTCAAATAAATACGCCATCATGCCTTTAAAAAAAAAAAAAAAAAAAAAGAATCAGCATTATTCTTTAGCATCTGTCTTAACTACCTGTTATGCCACCTTATAGGAATTTAGTTCTGGTTGATGAGATCAGTTGTTTCCAACCCTCTCCTCCCCCCCATTCTGTGATAAGTCTGGAAGATGCTGTGCACATGTGCCACGCAGTCCCATGAGCCCCTTAAGGTTAGGAGCATTCTTGTGGGATACTTAAGACTTAACGCCTTTCTTTTTCCAGGACAAACCTAGATCAGATTGCAGATGCATAAAGACGACACCAGTATGTTGACAAACTTGATTTCATTCTAATTATATACATGCATCTGTACCTACATACACTCAGGAATACATGCATCCTTACTTGCATGTGCGTGCACACACATATACGCACATATATGTTAATATGAAGTAGGACACTGGGTTATACCTCTGCATCTCTCTGAAATCCATCCTCTTTTTCCCTTCTCCAGCACTCCCTCCAGTCCGAGCCACCAGCATCTCCCCCGGACCACTGTTTCCCCCCCAAAGCTCTGTTAGCTTGGAGGCTCACTTAAGCCCATACTAACAGCACTGGTAAAACAAGGACACCAAAAATGATGAAAGCTCAGCTTTGATGATCTCATTCAGAATTTTGCTCTTTTAAATTTAGCATTCATGTAAGGTCTATATTGTACACTTAGTATTGTTTTCATTTTTAATTACCAAGGGTGGAAGTAGGCAACATAATCTTTTCTGCTCTTAAGTGCTTTTAAAAGTCTTAACTCAGACTCTGGCCCCCTCTAACATAGAACTTTTCAAGGATCTCCTGAACAATTTTTAGAACGTGTGTGCCATCTCATTACCTCCCCTTCAAGGGCACTTAGAATAAAACACAGACTTCACCATGGCCTGCTGGGCCCTCACAGCCCGGCCCTCCCTCCTCCCAGCATGGCCCCTTCACGAGCTCCCTCCGTAACAGACACCCAGCCCTTCTGTTCCTTTTCAGGGCCTGTACGTGTGCCCTTCTCTTTGTCTGCAGCAGTGTTCTCCTGGCTGTTCACATGGTGGGCTCCAGTTCCCATGTCGGCCTGAGTGTCCTCTCTTTGCAGAGGCTGTCCCTGAGCACCCTGTCATTAGTCTTAACATCCAGTTTATCTCCTTTGTAGCATGTTGCCATTTGCACTTGTTATATTATTGATTTATTAATTTCTTAATAATAATTTATTTTATGTCCCTTACTTGGAAAGAGTGCTCTCTGAAGATAGGGTCCTCATCCTCACTTTCTGTTGTGATCCAAGTCACTGCCGTAGGGCCCAGCAGAGTAGCTGGCACCTAGCTGGTACTCGAGTCAGTAGCTGATGGTATTCTGTTATTAACCAGGGGCTTTGTTCTGTGTTCCCACCACCCCGTTAGTCCTCATACCTCACTCACTGTAGTCATTTGTGACGTTCCAGTGAAGTTGAGTGTAAATCTAGTCTTCACTCTGTTACCTTGACTCAAGGCCATGCTGACACCTTTGGCATGAATTCTACAAATAAGGAAAAAGTGTAGAACGTCTGAAGAGGGCACTAAGCCAAGGGGGCAGGTAGGTGCCCAGACTGGAGAATAGGCTGTCTGAAATGTTTGAATCCAGAAATAGAGGGTGGCTTTTCCCCAGAATCTGAGACTTTAGAAACTAACTGCCCATGACCCTCTGTCAAAGGAAGACAAGAGGAGACTTGCCCGGATTGGGTTGCTGATAAAGGCTTGGCCTTCGCCCTCTAGGGCAGATTCCAGAAATAAGTGTGAAAGAAAGGGCGGTATATACCTGCCACTTCTCCTGCTTAGCTCATCTAATCTCTGTTACAATCCTGTGGGACAGATATCCTTGTCGCCGTTTTACAGGCATGAAAATTGAGGCCTGGAGGGGTTAAAGTGCTGGAATCACACGTGTTGGATATGTGTGTGTTGGAGCTGAGACTTGAAACCAGAGCACTCTCACTCTGCAGCCTGTGATTATTTCATCCCCCCACCCCTTCCCTCCAGACTCCACTGCGCTGCAAAACGGTGCCTTATTCCCCTTGTGTCCCCAGTGTCTAGAACAGCCAACACACACAGAGTAGCCAATCAGCTCAAGTCATAGGATTGCGATGGAGTCGCAACACCAGGCCCTGCTTGCGAAGTCTTTGTTTAGCCCTTCTGACAGAGGAGTAAAGCCTCATTCCACCAGCTGGTGTTGAAAGCACTTCTGCTTCCAGTGGGGTCTGGCTGGCTCTGCCCCACTCTCCCTTCCCACTGGAAGGAGGCTCATGGCTGTGTGTTTGAGCAAAGCTTCTCAGTGGCTCAGAGGTCTGTGCCGTGACCTTTGATTAATCCCCTGCTCCTGATGCTTTCTTTTTTTTTTTTTTTTTTTTTTTTTGGTACACGGGCCTCTCACTGTTGTGGCCTCTCCCATTGCGGAGCGCAGGCTCCGGATGCACAGGCTCAGCAGCCATGGCTCACGGGCCCAGCCGCTCTGCAGCATGTGGGATCTTCCCGGACCCGGGCACGAACCCGTGTCCCCTGCATCGGCAGGCGGATTCTCAACCACTGCGCCACCAGGGAAGCCCCTGATGCTTTCTTGTACACACTAGATCGTGGGATCTTCTGCATCTAGATTCCTGTGCCCTGGATGCTTACAAACCGAAAGACTAGCAGGATGATAGAGTGCTGGCTGTTAGCAGAGGGCTATCCTGAGATGGACTTTGTGTGCCTGTGTGTGTACACGTGTGAAGAGAGAGGCTGTCAGAGGGGAGACACTCATACCACAAAAGTCGTACCTACACTTTGAGTTATTTTGATCTTCATTCATTCATTCAGCAAAAACTTTTCTGTAGTGTCCTTACATTGCAAAGTGCAGGATTCTTTCAAGCCATATCTGGTATTAAATAGCAAAAGCATACTACTGAGCTCTAGGGTTCTTCCTTTTTAATACAATAGTGATTGATGGAATGGCATTCCCCTCGTTTCTCAGGGTGATGAGGGAGAATATTTTCTTCCAGTATTCAGCATGCTTCTATTACCGCACCATTTAGCTCGATGCCAAATTGCAGTTGGCTCCATTCAGTTCTGTTTACCCAAGTAGCACTGTAGTGATTAAATGTCACTGGGTACACCGAGTATACAAAAGTAATTAACCTAAAAGGACATGTTAGAATAAGGGTCAACAACCTCTTTAGCCCGTAGTGCGACGGGGAAGACAGTATTGATAGAGATACTGCAGGCGGGGCAGGGCTGGGTGGTCAGGGAGGAGAAGGACAGGAGGGAAGGAAGGTCAGCAGGAGCACAGAGCAGCACTCACAGTTGTCGGGGGCGGGAAGCAGAGCTCTGAGACCTTTGCTGTAGCTCCCTTATAATTTAGGTCTCTGACCTCTGATCATCTGAGACGGGGGATAGGGTGAGATTAGACTGTGACCTGAACCCCCTTTCAACAGCTCAGCCCCAGTTAGTGGCTGTTTTCCTGTTTAGCCTAGAGTAGTCTCAGCTTAGTTCATGCTTGTTCTTCCAGTATTTTACATATTTGATCAGCTCTTGCATCTTTAGACCTAGTTGTCAAATAAAAGCCACTGCTTGAAATCACTTCTTTGGACAGATTTGAAATTGTGTCTCTGAGTATCCGTGTCTCATTTGTTTTTAGTCCTCAGTATACAGAACTCACTTTCTTAAACTGACTGATATTAATACGCTTTATGTTGCTTTACGTACTAAAAATTTACAAAAAACTCGAGATAGTCATCTTTGACTTAAAAATCAACCAATGTAAAGCTCTCTTTTAAAAAAACAAGTATGCTGTCTGTCTGCCCTATATTTGGCTTTTTCTTTCATCACCTGTGTGTAGTGACTTCCTCTCTGGAAAAAAAAAAAAGGGAGTACTAAGGATTTTCTTCCTTGACCATAACCTCCTTGGGAGATAAACATTTCAAGGAGATCCCCAGGGATCACTGTTCTCTGAATGAGTCACCGCAGGAAGAACTGCTGACGCCTGCATTCTTCACTGGTGGGTCTGTGAGGCAGGGTTCATTTAGGGCCTGCCTTTTCAGTGGTCAGACTTGAGTAAGATTTGTTTCTACCTGGCTGCAGACAGCTGCTGAGTACATGTTGAGAGCTGAGGAAGAGGGGAGCCAGTTGAAAAATGTCTCCCTTATGCTGAAGATGTATCTCTTTTAGAATAAGAAAAATTGGTGGCCTTGATACATTTACAACAGCAAATATTTCTTGCTTGCCCACCCAGAGGTCAAGCCTGGTGCTGACCTTGGGGGAGGGGGCCTGTGCCCTTGATTCGTTGGGGAGCAAACAGGGAAAAGGCACCGCCTTTGACCATATTCTCTGCCTGGCACCATTGTGACTTTTATTTCCGTTGTATTTTTTACTCTGCTTCCTCTTGCTGTCTTTTTTAACATTGTCCTGAAAATTGTCACTACATCACTTTCCAAATTAGCACTTTGGAGGGCTGCCCCCCTCCCTCCCTGCTTTGCATGTGTGTTTGCACCAGGCCTCCCAACCCCAACTCCAGCTGTTCTGACCATGGCGGTCATCATACGGAGGGCTGAGAACACACAGAAATACTTAGCCCAAGGGTACACACCCTTTAGGAGTATATAATCTCTACTCTCTAGATAGTAAAAATGTTATGGGAGCAAGTAAGACGTATACATGAGTATTGATACATGAGCAGATCAAGTTTTGTATTCATTCATTTGTACAGCAGCCCTTAACTGAGGCAGCAGACCAAGTCTTTGTAGAATTTCTAGTCAAGTAGAAGAGACTAGCAAATAATCAAAATAATGGCCGTGATAGAAATGCTAGGAAGGAAGTAAACAAGGGACTGTGGTAGGGCTTTCCGGGAGGGATCACCTTGGATAGCACCACCGACAAGATCTTTCTGAGAAGGTGGCATTTAAGCAGCTGAGGAATGAAAGGTGAAAAGATGCTAGCTGCTCAGAAGCTAGGGAAGGGCGTTCTTGACAGAAGCCTGCACTGAGGGATGAAAGAGTAGGGGGTGTCCCGCACTCTGAGAAAGAGACTTTCAACTGGATTAGAGAAGGTAGACAGTGTCTGTAAAGTGTCAGATGCTTCTGTTAATTCCTGTTGATTCCTATTGTGACTTAAAGGAATTGTAGACCTGTGTCATCTAATACAGTAGCCAGACACCACATGTGGTTATTGAGCACCAGAAATGTAGCCAGTCCAAATTGAGATGTGCTGTAAGTGTAAAATGCAAACCAGATTTTAAAGAATTCAGTACTTAAAAAAAATGAAAATGAAAAAAAGTTTCATTAATAATTTTGATATTGATTATATGTTGACATGATACTTTTTGATACATTGGGTTAAATTAATATACAATTAAAGTTCACCTTACCTGTTTCTCTTAAATTTTGTAAAAATCTGGCTACTAGAAAAAATTTAAATATATATATGGCTCACATTATATTTCAGTTTGTCAGTTCTGTTCTAGAATACAATTCACTTGGATATTTTAATGAATGACAGTAACCAAATTGGCTAAGTGAACACTGAAAACTGTTTTGCCCTTTTGAGGTGGTATGAAGAAGACCTAGAGTTTGCATTTATGATTAGCGACATTAAAACTGTTAGGAAGCCTACCATTAAATTGGTACACTGTTGTTTCCTTCTCTGTTCCTGCTGAATTACCCTCTGATACTGTATAGAGTATACTTGCATACATAATGCATAAGAATATATATGCGGCTCTGTGGAGGTAACACTCTTGGGGAAAAAAAAACGTTTAGCCTTTCAAATAGATTAAAGCAGTTTACTGGAGGGCTTCCCTGGTGGCACAGTGGTTGAGAGTCTGCCTGCCAATGCAGGGGACGCGGGTTCATGCCCCGGTTTGGGAGGATCCCACATGCCACGGAGCGGCTGGGCCGGTGAGCCATGGCCACTGAGCCTGTGCGTCCGGAGCCTGTGCTCCGCAACAGGAGAGGCCACAACAGTGAGAGGCCCGTGTACCACACACACAAAAAAAAACCAAACAGTTTACTGGGAAAAAAATAGCAACACGAAAAGATTTTCTTTTCCAATAAATTTTAATAGTTACTAAAGTGAGGGTTCTGGTCCGTTAAGATACAGCTTGCCAAGTCTTAAAGCTGAGTCACTTTTTTCTCTGAGCACCTACCCTACTTCAGCTTCTTTCCAAGCAGCTGTTATAGAAGTATGTTGATATTTTGATTCAAGAACAGGTCACAATACAAGAATGAGACTAAAGCCAATTCACCCTTCCCAGAAAATGCAGGAAGGAAAATTTTGCCAGCCGCTTCCCCCACATTTGTTTTTAGGGCAGTCAGCCTCAGTGTTCCACATCTGATGTGTTAGTAAGACTTAGTAACATTGATTATATTTGTCAGTAAGACTTAGTAACATTGATTATAAGGCATTAGGAGAATGAATGATTTAGGATATATTTTATAGGTACTAGACTGAAAAAAAAATTTCAGAAGAAAGTGGCCGGTGCATGTGACTATAATTTACATAGTGTCTGCATGTAAGATTTATAGAATCTGTAGAAATGAGGGGAAGGAAATTCTGGGTGGAGGACAAATGCACATAGGAATGTTAGGTCTTACAAACTTTGAGGACATTCATTGGACTGAAGGGCATGAAGTGACTTTGGGGTGATTAGACAGTTTAAAAGATGTAAGTGACTTTTGTGCAACATTTATGTGCACTTGGTGATTTTTATTACAGTTTCTGGGAGACTGTTCATACTGTGTCATCTCTGATGATCAGGAGTGAGGCTACTTGATTAATTCAGTTTGTGTTTTGGGGTCATGGGATGTACTTGGCCCCCTCATCCCCCCAGTTGGTTCCTCATGTGACCCACACTTTGGACCACATGCAGACAGTGGCTGTCAAAAGAGGAAGCTCAGGTGCCTATATAAGAAGCAAACCTGGGGCTTCCCTGGTGGCGCAGTGGTTGAGAATCCGCCTGCCGATGCAGGAGACACGGGTTCGTGCCCTGGTCCGGGAAGATCCCACATGCCGCGGAGCAACTAAGCCCGTGAGCCATGGCCGCTGAGCCTGTGCGTCCGGAGCCTGTGCTCCGCAACGGGAGAGGCCACAACAGTGAGAGGCCCGCATACCGCAAAAAAAAAAAAACAAAAAACAAACAAACAAAAAAAAAAGAAGCAAACCTGTACCTTTAGTGTCAAAGCATCATGCTCCAGCAGCTTAGCTTGCCAGCTAAAGGAGCTGTATTTAATGAAATTTCTGGGGTGGAGCCAACAGCTTTATTCCAGGAAGAGGAAATAACAGTCAAGAAACCTCAAGAGGACATTAAGATAATGTTCTAATTTAAAATCAATTTTATTGATACCTGATAAATTATTATGGCATATTTTCCTGACCAAGTAATAGATAGCACTGAAGCCTTGGAAGCAAAACATGAATGACTAAATATTGAAGTGCTGTAGATACTGCATGAAGGAAAACATTATGTAGGACTTTTGTGTATTCTAAGTATATTTAACTCATGCAGCCCTGCTGGAGGGCAAGGGGTGTACCCACTAAGTATTTCTTACTTAGTGGGTACTTATCCAAAAGTGGACTAAGATTATGTCGTGTTTTCCACATTAGCCAAAGACATACAGCTCTTCATGATGCTCCAGACTGTTCATCACAACACGCACTCTCCTCTAATCCTCACAACCACCTTCTAAGGAAGTACTCCTGTTGTCCTCGATACCCACTGGAGAAATGGAAGCTTGGAGAGATTCATTAACTTGTCCAAGGTCACACAGCAGATGGTACAGACTGGTCTCGAACCCATAGCTGTTTGACTCGGGTACCCATAGCATGACCCTTGTAGATACTTCCTCTCTCCTTAATCATTCCTCTGGTATGATAGAATTTTTTTATTTTGGCGGTACGCGGGCCTCTCACTGTTGTGGCCTCTCCCGTTGCGGAGCACAGGCTCTGGACGCACCGAGTCAGCGGCCATGGCTCACGGGCCCAGCCGCTCTGCGGCATGTGGGATCCTCCCGGACCGGGGCATGAACCCGTGTCCCCTGCATTGGCAGGCGGACTCTCAACCACTGCGCCACCAGGGAAGCCCCCCAGTCATTTTTGAAGGTGAATTTTGATTTATGTTAATTTGAAAAAAGCAAGGTCTGTGAGTATCATATACAGATTTTGTTTTTAATGACTTCCTTAATCAAGCAGGTTATTTAAAAAAAAAAAAGTCTTACTGTAATGAGCAGTAAACTGACAACCAGTGACTGGCTCAGAGCCCTACCATATTCAGGCTTTTCACCACCAGCATGCTATAAATTTTAAGATAATTTACATAAATTTGCATGTGTTATGAGTCAGTATGTAAGACGTGTGCATTTTGACCAAATAATTTTCATTTTAAAGTTTTTATACTTAATTTTCCCCAATTGAGGATTATTTTCTCCATCTCTCCTGGTTATTTCCTTATAAATGAGATAATAAATGTTAAAATGTTTTATTATAAAAAGAGCTCTGTGAACAGGAATATAAACATTTTATGTAATGCTATACAATAAAACCTTAATCAAAAATGCTCTGGGATATGGTATGTTTAGTTTCGTATAGTTTATTCATGATATTACCTTTCCTTCAGAGCTTGTTGAAAGTGTTTTACAACCGTGAAATGCCCTGAGGACTAATGACTGTAATTGAGTCCGGGTGACTCAGGATGCCAGGGCTCCTCCTGAAGGCCCTCTGCTTGGAAGGAGGAGTGGGCTGGGTCCCTGGCTGATCTCCAGCAGTACCTTGGCCTTTCTGTATTCAAGAAAGTCACCAATATCTGTTTCTCTTCTAGATATCACTCTTTTGCAGAGGAAATGATGATTGAGGACTTCGATTATGGCATCAATAAAAGAGTCTGCAGGACTCTTGGGCCTGCCTTTTCTGTCTTCCCTGCCCCAACTGCCATAAACAAACTCCCCCTGAATTGTCCCTGACCCAAACTAATTCCTGTACTGAAAGAACTACAGTTAAGAGTAGCAGTATATTCATCTTCTAAAGTGGGCTGGTTTTGAGAGTGAAGAGACCTGGACAGCAGGTGTAAAGTGGGGACAATCCGGGACTTGCAGTCACCCTGGCCAGATTTTCGTGGTGCCCTCTGCCCTGTCATTATCCTCTTTATCTGTTTGAAAATAGATTTACCCTTTGGTGCCAGGTAGATGGGGTGTCTGAAGGCCGCAGCTGATGAGCAATAGAGTTCTTGATCATGGTTGTCCGCTCGACCTGTATAGCAAAGTCTTGCCGGTTGGGATCTTGTAAGTGGGCAGGGACATCTGAGCATTGCACCTGTGCCAGTGGAAAGCAGAATTAGCTTGATGTGCATTTGAAATCAAATTAGAAAGTCCAGCGTGGAGGTGGTATTTATAGTCTTGGCTGCAGTATTGAACCAAAACCTTATTGTAATTGTTGAAAGGAGATGTGTTTTGGTAATAGCAGCCTATTGGAACCACTATTATGGATTATCTGCATATCTATGCTGAGGGGCAGTGCTACCCAAACACCTAGAATAGTCCTTATGTGAGGCTTAAAATAGAAGATCCACACTAGCTCTGTAAGTAAATAGTGTGCAGCACACAGTAACAGTGCTGAGTTGCTATTGCTGGCATTCAGTTATTTGCCAAGGGCTGTGCCTTATATTTTATGTGGCTTCTTTCACTTAGCCCTCAGAGCAGCCTGGTTGACGGAGTAGGTGGGGTGTTGTTGACTCCAGACTCCAGACTGATTGAGACTGAGCAACGTCCTCAAGGCTACAGGGATATTAAGTGGAAGATTTTTAACCCAGGCAGTCTGGACTCCAGAGAGGTGCTCTTGCCTGCTAGTAAAATCTGTGCTACCTGTTATTATAATTAGCTGATTGTAACAGCACTGCCTCTTTGGGGGCGGGAGAATGCTTTATGGAGCTCTTTCTCATACCTGGTCATCTTTGATCTTGAGGTGGCAGAGGAGTCACAGCAAAGCGGACGGTGGGGTCACCCGTTTAGATTGCTGGAGGGCTTTGGGTGTGACATCAGTAAAAGGTCTTACAGGGCTTTAAGCCTGCCTTCTCCATCCTCCCCACCTCCACCACCATAAACAGACTCCCCCTGAGTGTCCCTGACCCAAACCAATTCCTGTACTGAATGAATTACTATTAGAGTAGCAGCCTTAGTAAAGTCCAGGTTGGATTTCAAACTAGGATCTAGAATTTTTCTCATTTTGAGATAACATGATTTATAATGTTAGGAATTAACTGACTTTAAAGTTTATCTTTTATTACCAAAGCAATTAGGATTTCCATATAAGATTCATAAATATATATTATTTTTTCTTATTTTCACTGTTTACCTTCTTTTAATCTTTTATTAGACATCTGCCTTGTTTTTTCAATATCCCAATATGTGTTTATTTTTTAAAAATACAGAACTTTTTTTTTTTTTTCGGTACGCGGGCCTCTCACTGTCGTGGCCTCTCCCATTGCGTGGAGCACAGGCTCCAGACGCGCAGGCTCAGCGGCCATGGCTCACGGGCCCAGCCGCTCCGCGGCATTTGGGATCTTCCCGGACCGGGGCACGAACCCGCGTCCCTTGCATCGGCAGGAGGACTCTCAACCACTGCGCCACCAGGGAAGCCCGCAGAACTTTTTGTTTTCTAATTCTAGGTTACTACTTTATTTTTGAGAGGTTTTTACTAACAATCCACATTCAAGGTATTTTGCCCTTTCCACATCGGCCACCACTTTCTGATTGTGACTCTTCATTCATAACAAATTTGCTAGTATATTTACATGATCAAACTGTAACGAGAAAGATTTATGTATAATGTTTCTAAGTTTATAGATTTCTAAGGAGTAATAATGCAGCTCCAGTAAGTTTCTTATGTAATAAGTTAGGGGAATATCTAACCTAGCTAAGCTTTTAAAATAACAATAGAGAGGGCTTCCCTGGTGGCACAGTAGAGAGGCCACAACAGTGAGAGGCCCGCGTACCGCAAAAAAAAAAAAAAAAAAACAATAGAGAAATAAAAATAAGCTTTTCTTGTAAAAGAGTGACTTTGTCTTTATCAGTATTTAATTCCTGCTGTTTACATGTCTAGCAAAGATCCAAATGGCCTTCCAGTGGCAGAATGGTAGATTTGTAAGATTCATGATGAGAGTCCGTGCCAAGTCCAATTTGATTCTAGAGCAATTATGTTATTAGAATATTGCTGATTGCCCCAGTGCCTATTGTGCAGCTTAACCTTTAAATGCTAGTGATAATTAACTACTTGATCATTCTACAGGAAACTACAACATGCAACTCTGTTCTGCAGTAAAATTCACAAATAAAATACTGTCCACAGTGCCTGAAACAACCGACTTTAAAAAAAAAAAAAAAACTCTTTGTACATGTGTGCCAATCAGTAAGCATTACCATTCAGTATTAAGTTTTAAGAAAGTATTTTGTCATCGTTTAAAAATCAGTTTTCCTGACTTCGTCCCAGCTTACCCTTCCCCCTTGACACACTACCAAATGTAAAATAGATAGCTAGTGGGAAGCAGCTGCATAGTACAGGGAGATCAGCTCGGTTCTTTGTGACCACCTAGAGGGGTGGGGAAGGGAGGGTGGGAGGGAGACACAAGAGGGAAGGGATATGGGGATGTATGTATATGTATAGCTGATTCACTTTGTTATACAGCAGAAACTAACACACCATTGTAAAGCAATTATACTCCAATAAAGATGTTAAAAAAAATCAGTTTTCCTTTTTT
The DNA here is from genome assembly GCF_026419965.1 of Kogia breviceps. Lineage (NCBI taxonomy): Eukaryota > Metazoa > Chordata > Mammalia > Artiodactyla > Physeteridae > Kogia > Kogia breviceps. The sequence goes on from NC_081317.1 coordinate 84,607,423, forward strand.
TTTTTTTTTTTTTTTTTTTTTGTGGTACGCCGGCCTCTCACTGTTGTGGCTTCTCCCACTGTGGAGCACAGGCTCCACACGCGCAGGCTCAGCAGCCATGGCTTTACAGGCCCAGCCACTCCGCAGCATGTGGGATCCTCCCGGACCGGGGCACAAACCCACGTCCCCTGCATCGGCAGGCGGATTCTCAACCACTGCGCCACCAGGGAAGCCCCCAGTTTTCCTTTTTGACAGAGTGAAAATAACGTTAAGTGTGTAGTATCAGTAATCATACACATGTACACAGTTTTTCTTCTTTTTGTAAAATATCACAGTAGTAGGATGAAGGCATGTAGAAGTAGGTAGAGGATTAAGGTGAAGAAGGAGGCAGAGCTGCCACGATGCCAGATCCAAGGGATGCCACGCCTCAGATCCTACTCTAGTGAACGGTTTCCTGTGGATATGTTTGGCGAAGAGGCCCTCTGAAAAGGAATGTATCACATGAATTTGGGATTAAGATTGAGGAGTGCCTAGGGGTTGTTCAGTCATTTAAGTTCGAAAAAAATTCTTGGCAGTTCTGTGCCACTCATTGCGCTGGGTGGGTGCCCCGGCCCCCAGGAACCCACAGCCTGGAGTGGGAAGCATCTTGTAAACAAACAGCTATCAATTGATTGGGAGTGCTCCACTCATTGGGTGAACAAAATGTTAAGGGAGCAAAGAGTGATTAATTCTGCCTGACAGTGTCTGAGAGAGCTTTGAACAGTGACGTTTAGAGCTAGTTCTTAAGAATGGTGAGGGAGGATTTCAAAAGGAAGATACTGAGGGAAAGGGCGTTCTTGAAAGCCAGGAAAAAAGGCTGCCAATGCAATGAAAATAGATGATGGCACACTAGGGAGAAACAAGGTCAGAGCTGTGAGACAAGGCCCATGCCCTGGATTGGGGCAGGGAGTGAAGGGCTTTGGAAAACAGCTATACTCAGAAGTTTGATCTTTTTTCCTATGGACGATGGGACACCATTTGTCATTTTTAAGGAAGGGTGAGAATCTCTGTTAGGGAAATGAATCCCAGAAATGTGGAGGATAGACTGGAGAGGGGAGAAACTAGATACAGGCTCTGGCATTAAATATGTTAGGTAGTAGCTCACAGATGGTGTTTGTGTGCATGATTTCAAAGAGGTAATGGTTGTAAAAACCTGATTGCATTGGGTCATGGTAGGAAAGCAAAGCAGAAGCCTTGAATCAAGTCTTACGGCTTGGGAATGAGGATTAGAGCTCAGCGGACATACATGAAAGTCAAGAAGCAATCAATCCACTTTTTAAAATTGTTTGGCTTCTAGTGCTTTGCTTCAGTCTTCAGCTTTAATGAATAATGCCTGCCATCTTTTCTGCCACCAAACATAAGAGTGTATGTTTGAGTAGGGCTCGTTAGAGGGCTTGGTGCCTACATTTAAGGGACTGATACAGGAAGGAAGGGTTTAGGGTTTTCCAGCCTCTATCAATGGGAACTCACTGATCCTTCTCAGTCTTCCTCATCTTCCAAACTCCCACCCTGCACCCCTGCCTTTGGAGCTAGTGGAGGAGTTGCCATCACCACTGCTGACCACTAGGGGGTGATCTTTTGGTAGCTATACCGACGCAGGGGTGGAAAAAAGACTTAATTATTGCCAACAGACCAATACGGTAAAGAAAAAAAGTACAAGGAGTAAATTTTATATAAGATGAGTAAAATTAGAAATGAGAAAAAAAGCTTTACCAAACAGTTTTCTGAATTGATTTGGATGCCAGGAAGAGATTCTGGTGGTGATTCTTTGTTCCTCCTAGAACATTTTTCCCATATCTCGAAGTTTCCTTGCCTCTGCCCTCCAAGATCAGCCCTTGCCCACCCCACCTGGGTCAATCTAGTACTCGAGAGTGCTGCCCCACTGCCCCACTGAGGGACTTGCTCTTCAGGCCTTCAGTTCACCCTCAACAGGTTAGCCCTGCACTCAGCCCTGCTCCTTCTCCTTATACCTCCCTTTATTTTAGAGCTTCTCCTTGCTCTGTGTGGGACTGAGTCACTGGCCAATCCTTGAAGTTAGTTACAGTTGTCATCAGTGCTTTCTTCTTCATCTGTGGTTTTTAAGCTGTCATATCATCTCATTGTGCCCAGTAGCCACCTGACCTCGATGGCAGACTCATTCTCTGTGCTTCAGAGAATTTCTCTGTCACTGGTGTTTTTCTGTGTGGGGTACTCCTCCAGCTGAGAGCTCTTTGGAAGAGCAGAGATGATAGACATGGCCTGAGCCCCAACAGATCACCCCCAACTGTGATTCCAAGAGGGAGGGACCATCTTTCTGTTCCCTGGTCCTAATGGGGTTCCTGGATTTCCAGAGGTTAAAGAAAAGAGCAGATCATGGAAACTAGGAGTCAGAAAAATAATAAAGTGCATTTTTGTAGGTGTGGTTTTGTTGTTGTCGTGTTGTTGTTGTTTTACCTGCCAGTCTGCATCTCCCAGGCCCTTAAATGCAGGACTAAAGCAAAATTCTGTAAGTATGACCTTTGTGTCACCATATTTGGGTGCTTAAATCCCCAAGGAGTACCTCTCTTTTTTTCACTGAAGAATTAGTAATTATCTCTCAAGGTGGACTCTAATTTATTCAGTTTCTCTATAGAGGCTTGAAATACTGGCTTCTCCTCAGCTGGCAAATTAAGAGTGGGCGGGGGGCTGCCTTTTCTTTCTCCTCTTTCTCTTGTATCTGCTTCCTCTCTCGATAAAATATAAATTTCTCCTTTAGACCAAAGCCCCTTTGCCTTTTGCGTTTAACCTATTCCCTGCCTCCTTTTTATTCCTCTGCTTTCCCTCTGTCCCATCTCTCCTTCTTGTCTTGTTCTTTCCTTCCCCCCCCTTTTTTTTCTCTATACCTTTGTTCTCATCTTCCTTTCACCTCCTCCCCTCTCTCCTGTCTCCTCTTAACAGCTCTGCGAGTATGTACTAAAGAATGAAAAGGAGATCAAGTCTCAAGTGATTAAAAAAATGACATCGTTGAATGGCTGGTCATCTCTTAACCCCACTTCCCTTTCTAATTCCAGAGCTCTTCGGTATCCCCGTCAGCCAGTTTCCGAGGTGCTGAGAAGCACAGAAACTCCACAGACTACTCCTCTGATAGCAAAAAGCAGAAAACCGAGGAAAAGGAGATCGCAGCTCGTTATGTAGGTTCACTTGCCTTTGCTTTGGGGGAGGCGGTTTACCTTGCTTTTTAATCAGCCGCCTTTTTACCCTCTTACTATTACCAACCAAAATTAGAACACAAGATAAAAACATCCTAGGAGAGAAAAATAATTATTGAGTTCTAGCTGTGTCTCAAGTGGCTGGCTGGAGGTCTGGGTTTGCAAGTGAGTGCACATGTGTCTGTGAGCCGCAAAACAGTCCTTTATCCTGCAACCGATAGAAAGAAGACTTGTGTTCCATGTTGTTTCCATTAGATGTATTTGCTTCCCTCCATAAATTTCAAGGTGGTCGAATTTTCTGTGGCCAGCTAGAAATGTTAAGGGAAAAGGTAAAATCACAGACAACCTGTGAAAATGTCTAGATGACCTCCTGTGCTGAGGAATGTAGCACGTTCTGTGGAATATAACTTGCAGAAACATCCAGATGTGTCCCTAGCATGAGTTGAAGCTAATTTTCCTTTGGTGGCTGGTTCTTCAGATCACCCAGTGAAGGGAACAAGCGGAATGGGACTCACTGGTGCGGAGGCAGGCTGCCTCCACCCCGTTTCCTCTGCTGGTGCCCCGCAAGACCACAGGCCTCGAAAGAAGCTGAGGACTTGAAATTTCATGTGAATCCTCCCAGTTTAGAAATTGTGACCCTTTATCCGGTCTTTGAAAGAAACTGACAGAACAAATCCCACCCTTCTGTAGGCTGGTTTATGTAGTGTGGGCCTGCCAGTTGGCACCTGATACTAGAGCAATAAGCCATAAACTTCAATTTTTTTTAACTACAGTGGAATCATCCTGTTTCCTATTACTTACCTCATAACATCGTCATGAAGATTAAAGAACACAGTTCATTGTAGAGTGTTTAGCACTGTTTGGTGCAGTTCATTTTTATAAAATGTGAGGAGTTAATGACTCTGGACTTATCTAGGGTAAATCTGGCTGCCTTTTTTTTTTTTTTTTTTTTGGCTGGGGGAGGAGATAATGCTTCTCAATTGTCAATGCAGGACAGCGATGGTGAGAAGAGTGATGACAACTTGGTGGTTGACGTTTCCAATGAGGTATGTTTGTGGCTTATTTGACTTCCTGCTCTTAACCAGTTATAATGATGATTAGTGTCCCAACAACTAGTATCCACAATGTTTCCTTAATTTCTGAAGGGGCCCGTGTTTTATTTACCTGAAAGATTTATATTACTGATCCTTTTTTATTGCTACTCTACTCTGTGAAGTGCATATGTGTTGTTACCACCACGAATGCACACACCTTGGCAAGTGACCTGCAAATTTGTAGAGTGTTGATTTTTGTTTCTGTTTTAAATAAGTACTATAAATTTTGTAGTATTTTCATTGACCTCTATACTGAATATTTTCTTTAGCAATTTGATGAGTCTTACGATCTATTCCAGAACATTTTTTGCTTCTAATCTGTTGAAGACTTCTGGCTAGAAACGTCCACACCAAGTGCTCTGGCACTGTGAATGTGCTGTGCTGCATTTGATACCCTTGATGTTCCTTTGTAGGATCCATCCTCACCTCGAGGGAGCCCTGCACATTCCCCAAGAGAGAATGGCCTGGACAAGACACGCCTTCTCAAGAAAGATGCCCCCATCAGTCCAGCCTCGATCGCATCCTCCAGCAGTACTCCTTCCTCCAAATCCAAAGAACTTAGCCTTGTAAGCAGTTCCTCACCATCTTTCTTAGCGTTGCCCATTTCCAGATGGTTAGGTTAAATTATTTTTAAAATTTTGTATTTTCCACATTTTTCCATAGGACTTTTACCACCAAGTATATGTGTATGTTCAGTATTCAAGTGGAATTGACAAGTACTTTTAGAACAGAGCAGGTTCACTGACTTTGTTGGTGATGGATGTTTTGTGACTCTTTTTGCAAGGATAGGGGGAGGGACATGAGGAAATTGAGTGAAACGAGTCTCAGCGAAGACAAAGAAATATATACTGGGGTTACAGAGATGGTTTTGTCACCTGTGGTTTATGGTAAATTTAGTTTTTGGCTTGGATGTGATTTTGTTGCTAGCTTTTTTGGAATTACCAAGCTATATATGATTGCAATAATTTTCCCTTCCTGTCTAAAAAGTAATCTGTCATTTATAAAAGTCTACCTTGACTCACACCACAAATCAGAAACGCACAAATAAAACTGCTTGCAAGTCAGGGTAATCTCCCCATACCCGCTTCTTCTGTGGCTGTATAGTTAATTGCATTTTTATGTAGTGTGCCTTCCTTTTTCCTCACCAGTTGTGTCCTTGTAACATAGCATTAAAAAAAAAAAAAAAAGACGAATTCCGTTTTCAAATAACCTTTTGAATTCACAGCTGAGGGAAAGAAAATTCCTCAGTTTGTCTGCAGTTTTGGAGAATGTGTCTGGCACAGGGCTAGATTTAAGTTTTTTTCTGTTGTTTTCTCTTGGCCTTCCGGCCTTGTAATGGCAGCTCCTCTGTGCTGATCTCTGTGATGATTCAGGCTTGGATCTTTTTCAACGGGACCTGTTAACCAAGGGAGCCTCTTGTGGCACAAACCATCCATCAGGAACCCAATTCAAACCACTCGGTATTAAAGCGACCAGCAAGTGGCCAGTCACATCGGGACGTCATGATTTGTCAGTGTCTGTCTAACTCAGACCAGTTTCCTGGAAATGGTCTACTCCGCCCCAAGTTCAGCTTTGATTTATGTTCTCTTGAACATTGGTTTTGTGGTCTCAGGAAACACTTTTTGTTTTTTTGATAGCTCTTTTTAACTAATGAAAAGAGAGGCCCATGCTAAAGAATCTTTTCCATTTCTTTTTCCTTTTCTTTTACTCTACCTTTTCAAATGTGTAACATAATTGTTAAAATTATGTTCTAACTAGCAGTGTATTCCATTACATCTCTTGTTAGAATGAAAAATCTACCACTCCTGTGTCGAAGTCCAATACCCCTACTCCACGAAGCGATGCACCCACCCCAGGCAGTAATTCCACTCCCGGATTGAGGCCTGTTCCCGGAAAACCGCCAGGAGTCGACCCCTTGGGTTAGTGAGAAAAAAGTTTCTCTACATATTTATGCTTCCTGTTTTTAAAGAAATCAAAGCAATTTAAAGAGTGTTATACATTAAGAGTACTAATGACCAGAGTTGACTGGCTGTAAGTTCTTTAATCCAAATTGAGCACCTGGCACTACCATGTCTGACACATAGTAGGTGTTCAGTAAGATACGGGGAAGACATGAACCCTGATGAAGGCTTGAATGACTTTTGAGAATATTAAAATAAGCTTATTTGAACTTTAGATCCTACTTTTTAACATACGTAAGAATGTGTTGCTCCTGATATACATTATACTTCATTATTATCTCATGTGTGTATCATTGGTTTTTCTCCTTCCTTCCATTTGGGTCTGTAGCCTCGAGCCTAAGGACCCCAATGGCAGTACCTTGTCCATATCCGACCCCCTTTGGAATCGTGCCGCACGCTGGGATGAATGGGGAGCTGACCAGCCCTGGAGCTGCCTACGCGGGGCTGCACAACATCTCCCCGCAGATGAGCGCCGCCGCGGCCGCTGCAGCCGCAGCCGCGGCCTACGGGAGATCGCCAGTGGTATGTTTGTGCGCTTTTACAGCATAAAAGTGTTCCAGAGCGCAGAGGGTTGCCACACGTATTTTTTTTTTTAAGAAAGTTTATGAAATTTGAGGGATTTATAAAGGGACCTGTGTGTATTTAAAATTAAACTGCATGTAATCATATTGTGAGATTCTTTTTCTTTTGTAAGGTGAGGGAATTCTTTTGTTTTATGTTCCTTTTTTTAAAAGAAATTTTTAAACCTACAGAAGTAGAGCAAATAATATAGTAAATATAGTGAACCCTTCATTTCCATCATGAGCTTCAATAATAATACTGTTATTTTCATGTTTGTTCCACCCCCTAGTATGTTACTGTGAAATCATGAACATCCTGTCATTTCATCAATCAGTACTTGTGTATTTATCTCTAAAATCACATTTTTAAAGCATCTGTTCTCCTAGGATTTGGAAAGATACTGAGTAGGATGAAATGAGTTGATATAACCATATTTGTTTTTGTTGTCTTGCTTGGGAAAAATTTTAGGTTGGATTTGACCCACACCATCACATGCGTGTGCCAGCAATACCTCCAAACCTGACAGGCATTCCAGGAGGAAAACCGTGAGTACCTGCCTCTGCTTTGTGCTCACTGTGTGTCTGGGCCCTCGCTGGCCCTTTGGACTCTGAGCACTGCTAGACGGTGTTGGCAAGTTCCTGTGTCTTCTGGGGTGGTTTTGTTTTTGTTTTTTGCAAAGTATTTTCCATTTTCTCTTAGCACAAAGGAAGAGGTAATGAGGTAGGGTTTTGTATTTTCAGTTTAAAATCTCAAGCTTCTAATATGGAAATGCAAATTGCTGAGGCATCTCCAGCAGTCAGGTCTTCTCTACATCTGTTACTTATTGCAAGGCAATTCTTTTTGTTGCCCTGGAAAGAAGAAGTTGTCTTATGTGCAAACCTAGATGCTCAAAATTTGAGCATGTTAGGAAAAGACCTGCCAAACTTCAAAGGCTGAAAAGAAGGAACTGTGGTCTGACGCTCATTTGTGTTTCTGGAAAAGGTGGCTTGTTCAATTGGCTTCTTGTCCTGTAAGCTGTGTATTTAGAGCCTCTGTTTTCATGACCCCCTAGAGCTATGAAGGCAAGACACATCAGCTGTTCCAGCCTCTTCTTGTGCATTCTAACCTCTCCCCATATGTCATTCCTCATCCTTCATTTTTCCAGTGCACCTTTTTATTACTACCTGTGCACAGTTCTCTTGGCTCTTCGGCTTCATCTTCACAATTGGTGCTCACAATTTATGCTTGTTCAATGAATGAATGAAGACATGTGCCGATCTCTCCCTTCACTGACCTCCCATTGCTTGTTTATTCACTGCTATACACTCAGACACTTAGTTGTCACCCTGTTGTTTCCTGTGTGTCTTCTTTGCTCCCCATGTTGCTGGCTCCACAGTGTTAAACATGCCTGACCTTGACCCTTCCTTCACTTTCCACCTGATCATGTTCTTGGCCCTTCCTTCTGTAACTTCTCTACACACTCTACCCTAAATTTCCCCATTGCATCAAACACATTGTGGGCTCAGTAAGTGTTTGACTGATTAATAAGGGAGGCAAGGCAAATTAGACTTTGAGTTCCTTGAGAGTTGAAGGTATAAATATCAATTACCGTAAAATTCTGTGTACCTGTGTGTGTTCTGCAAATAGTTGTTGACTGACAAGTCTTGTTGACCAAGAACCCTGGTGTAGGGCTTCCCTGGTGGCGCAGTGGTTGAGAGTCCGCCTGCTGATGCAGGGGACACAGGTTCGTGCCCCGGTCTGGGACGATCCCACATGCCACCGAGTAGCTGGGCCCGTGAGCCATGGCCGCTGAGCCAGCGCGTCCGGAGCCTGTGCTCCGCAACGGGAGAGGCCACAACAGTAAGAGGCCCGCGTACCGAAAAAAAAAAAAGAACCCTGGTGTACTTGAAGGTAAAAGTTTGGTCTGTTTCAAACAGTGACTAAATAACAAGGCCATAGGATTAGTCAAATAAACTGAATACCTACAAGTACCATATGAACCTGTGGGGATGGAGACGTTCCTTGAGGGAAGCAGTATCATCCCATTTTCAGGTACTGTAGAGTTACCACTTAGTTAACCGGCAGTTGCACCCAGAACTATCGTGTAACCACTACCAGATGAGGTGGTGCTTCTCATCTCTGCTGCTGCCCAGTGGCCCCGAGGGGTGAAAGTGTGTTAGGTGTATCTAAAGAAGCAACAACAGTCTCAGTGTGGGGATTTGGGCCAGTTGAACCACTGTAAAATCCCAGCTGGTCTGATTCAAGAGGCACTTCTGAGCCTTGAGCTGGGCTCCCTTCCTTCCCCCAGTCTTGACACATAGCATTATAAAATTGTTGAGATCCTTTTGGGAGGAAGGTTGATGGGTTTCAGGATGGCTGAGAATTTTTTTTTTTGAATTTTTGAATTTTATTTATTTATTTTTTTACAGCAGATTCTTATTAGTCATCCATTTTATACACATCAGTGTATACATGTCAATCCCAATCTCCCAATTCATCACACCACCACCACCCACCCACCACCACTTTCCCCACTTGGTGTCCATACGTTTGTTCTCTACATCTGTGTCTCTATTTCTGCCCTGCACACCGGTTCATCTGTACCATTTTTCTAGGTACCACATGTATGCATTAATATACGATATTTGTTTTTCACTTTCTGACTTACTTCACTCTGCATGACAGTCTCTAGATCCATCCACGTCTCTACAAATGACCCAATTTCGTTCCTTTTTTTTGAGGCCAAACTGCACTGGTTTGAATCGCACCTCTGCCACTTAATTTTTTTTTTTTTTAACATCTTTATTGGAGTATAATTGCTTTACAATGGTGTATTAGTTTCTGCTTTTACAACAAAGTGAATCGGTTATACATATACATATGTTCCCATATCTCTTCCCTCTTGCATCTCCCTCCCTCCCACCCTCCCTATCCCACCCCTCTAGGTGGTCACAAAGCACCTAGCTAATCTCCCTGTGCCATGCAGCGGCTTCCCACTAGCTGTCCACCCTACGTTTGGTAGTGTATATATGTCCATGCCGCTCTCCCACTTCATCACAGCTTACCCTTCTCCCTCCCCATATCCTCAAGTCCATGTTCTAGTAGGTCTGTGTTTTATTTTATTTTTATTTTATTTTTATGGCTGAGTAATATTCCATTGTATATATGTACCACATTTTCTTTATCCATTCATCTGTCGATGGGCATTTAGCTTGCTTCCATGACCTGGCTATTGTAAATAGTGCTGCAGTGAACATTGGGGTGCATGTGTCTTTTTGAATTATGGTTTTCTCTCGGTATAAGCCCAGTAGTGGGACTGCTGGTCATATGGTAGTTCTATTTTTAGTTGTTTTTTGTTTGTTTGTTTGTTTGTTTGTTTTTTGGTACACGGGCCTCTCACTGTTGTGGCCTCTCCTGTTGAGGAGCACAGGGTCCAGACGCACAGGCTCAGCAACCATAGCTCACGGGCCCAGCCACTCCACAGCATGTGGGATTTTCCCAGACCGGGACACGAACCCGTGTCCCCTGCATTGGCAGGCGAACTCTCAACCACTGCGCCACCAAGGAAGCCCTATTTTTAGTTTTTTAAGGAACCCCCATACTGTTCTCCATAGTGGCTGTATCAATTTACATTCCCACACACAGGGAAAGAGGGTTCCCTTTTCTCCACACCCTCTCCAGCATTTGTTGTTTGTAGATTTTCTGATGATGCCCATTCTAACTGGTATGAGGGTGATAACCTCATTATAGTTTTGATTTGCATTTCTCTAATAATTAGTGATGTTGAGCAACTTTTCATGTGCTTCTTGGCCATCTGTATGTCTTCTTTGGAGAAATGTCTATTTCGAGTTTGTGCCCATTTTTTGATTGGGTTGTTTGTTTTTTTAATATTGAGCTGCATGAGCTGTTTATATATTTTTGAGGTTAATCCTTTGTCCGTTGATTCATTTGCAAACATTTTCTCCCATTCTGAGGGTTGTCTTTTCATCTTGTTTATGGTTTCCTTTGCTGTGCAAAAGTTTTTTAAGTTTCATTAGGTCCCATTTGTTTGCTTTTATTTCCATTACTCTAGGAGGTGGCTCAAAAAAGATCTTGCTGTGATTTATGTCAAAGAGTGTTCTTCCTATGTTTTCCTCTAAGAGTTGATAGTGTCTGGTCTTATATTTAGGTCTCTAATCCATTTTGAGTTTATTTTTGTGTATGGTGTTAAGGAGTGTTCTAATTTCATTCTTTTACATGTAGCTGTCCAGTTTTCCCAGTACCACTTATTGAAGAGGCTGTTTTTTCTCCATTGTGTATTCTTGCCTCCTTTTTCAAAAGTAAGGTGACCATATGTGCATGGGTTTACCTCTGGGCTTTCTGTCCTGTTCTATTGATCTATATTTCTGTTTTTGTGCCAGTATCATATTGTCTTCATTACTGTAGCTTTGTAGTACAGTCTGAAGTCAGGGAGTCTGATTTCTCCAACTGCGTTTCTTTTCCCTCAAGACTGCTTTGGCTATTCAGGGTCTTCTGTGTCTCGATACATATTTTAAGATTTTTTGTTCTAGTTCTGTAAAAAATGCCATTGATAATTTGATAGGGATTGCATTGAATCTGAGGATTGCTTTGCGTAGTATAGTCATTTTCACAATATTGGTTTTTCCAATCCAAGAACGGGATATTCTTCCAATACAAGAATATCTTTCCATCTGTTGGTATCATCTTTAATTTCTTTCATCAGTGTCTTATAGTTTTCTGCATACAGGTCTTTTGTCTCCCTAGGTAGGTTTATTCCTAGGTATGTTATTCTTTTTGTTGCAATGGTAAATGGGAGTGTTTCCTTAATTTCTCTTTCAGATTTTTCATCATTAGTATATAAGAATGCAAGAGATTTCTGTGCATTAATTTTGTTTCCTGCAACTTTACCAAATTCATTGATTAGCTCTCGTAGTTTTCTGGTGGCATCTTTAGGATTCTGTATGTATAGTAGTATCATGTCATCTGCAAACAGTGACTCTTTTACTTCTTCTTTTCCAATTTGTATTCCTTTTATTTCTTTTTCTTCTCTGATTGCCGTGACTAGGACTTCCAAAACTGTGTTGAATAATAGTGGCGAGAGGGAACATCCTTATCTTGTTCCTGATCTTAGAGGAAATGCTTTCAGTTTTTCACCATTGAGAATGATGTTTGCTGTGGGTTTGTCATTTATGGCCTTTATTATGTTGAGGTAGGGTCCCTCTCTGCCCACTTTCTGGACAGTTTTTATCATAAATGGGTGTAGAATTTTGTCATAAGTTTTTTCTGCATCTATTGAGATGATCATATGTTTTTCTTCAATTTATTAATATGGTGTGTCACATTGATTGATTTGCATATATTGAAGAATCCTTACATCCCTGGGATAAATTCCACTTGATCGTGGTATATAATCCTTTTAATGTGTTGTTGGATACTGTTTCCTAGTATTTTGTTGAGGATTTTTGCATCTATATTCATCAGTGATATTGGTCTGTAATTTTCTTTTTTTGTAGTATTTCTGTCTGGTTTTGGTATCAGGGTGATGGTGGCCTCATAGAATGAGTTTGAGAGTATTCCTTCCTCTGCAGTTTTTTGGAAGAGTTTGAGAAGGATGGATGTTAGCTCTTCTCTAAATGTTTGATCGAATTCACCTGTCTTCACCGGTCTGGTCCTGGACTTTTGTTTGTTGGAAGATTTTCAGTCACAGCTTCAATTTCATTACTTGTGATTGGTCTCTTCATATTTTCTATTTCTTCCTGGTTCAGTCTTGGAAGATTATACCTTTCTAAGAATTTGTCCATTTCTTCTAGGTTGTCCATTTTATTGGCATAGAATTTCTTGTAATAGTCTCATAGGATGCTTTGTATTTCTGTGGTGTCTGTTATAACTTCTCCTTTTTTTCATTTCCAGTTTTATTGATTTGAGTCCTCTCCCTCTTTTTCTTGATCAGTCTGGCTAATGGTTTATCAATTTTGTTTATCTTCTCAAAGAACCAGCTTTTAGTTTTATTGATCTTTGCTCTTGTTTTCTTTGTTTCTATTTCATTTATTTATGCTCTGATGTTTATGATTTCTTTCCTTCTGCTAACTTTGGGTTTTGTTTGTTCTTCTTTCTCTAGTTCCTTTAGGTGTAAGGTTAGGTTGTTTATTTGAGATTTTTCTTGTTTCTTGAGGTAGGCTCGTATTGCTATAAACTTCCCTGTTAAGAACTGCTTTTGCTGCGTCCCATAGGTTTTGGATCATCATGTTTTCATTGTCATTTGTCTCTAGGTATTTTTTGATTTCCTCTTTGATTTCTTCAGTGATATCTTGGTTATTTAGTAACGTTTTGTTTAGCCTCTGTGTGTTTGTGTTTTTTTACATTTTTTCCCCTGTAATTGATTTCTAATCTCATAGCGTTGTGGTCAGAAAAGAAGCTTGATATGATTTCAATTTTCTTAAATTTACTGAGGCTTGATTAGTGACCCAAGATGTGATCTATCCTGAAGAACATTCGTGCACACTTGAGAAGAAAGTGTAATCTCCTGGTTTTGGATGGAATGTCCTATAAATATCAATTAAATCCATCTGGTCTATTGTGTCATTTAAAGCTTGTGTTTCCTTATTAATTTTCTGTTTGGATGATGTGTCCTTGGTGTGAATGAGGTGATAAAGTCCCCCACCGTTATTGTGTTACTTTCAATTTCCTCTTTTATAGCCGTTAGCAGTTGCCTTACATATTGAGGTGCTCCTATGTTGGGTGCATATATATTTATAATTGTTATATCTTCTTCTTGGATTGATCCTCTGATCATATGTAGTGTCCTTCCTTGTCTCTTGTAACATTCTTTATTTTAAAGTATGTTTTATCTGAGATGAATATTGCTACTCCAGCTTTCTTTTGATTTCCATTTGCATGGAATATGTTTTCCCTCCCCTCACTTTCCGTCTGTATGTGTCCCTAGGTCTGAAGTGAGTCTCTTGTAGACAGCATATATATGGGTCTTGTTTTGGTATCCATTCAGTGAGCCTGTGTCTTTTGTTTGGAGCATTTAATCCATTCACGATTAAGGTAATTATCGATATGTATGTTCCTGTTATCATTTTGTTAATAGTTATGGGTTTGTTTTTGTAGATCCTTTTCCTCTCTTGTGTTCCCCACTTAGAGAAGTTCCTTTAGCATTTGCTGCAGAACTGGTTTGGTGGTGCTGAATTCTCTTAGCTTTTGCTTGTCTGTAAAGCTTTTGATTTCTCTGTGGAATCTGAGTGAGATCCTTGCCGGGTAGAGTAATCTTGGTTGTAGGTTCTTCCCTTTCATCACTTTAAATATATTATGCCACTCCCTTCTAGATTGTAGAGTTTCTGCTGAGAAATCAGCTGTTAACCATATGGGAGTTTCCTTGTATGTTATTTGTTGTTTTTTCCTTGTTGCTTTCAATAATTTTTCTTTGTCTTTAATTTTTATCAGTTTGATTACTATGTATCTCGGCGTGTTTCTCCTTGGGTTTATCCTGCCTGGGACTGTCTGTGCTTCCCGGACTTAGGTGGCTATTTCCTTTCCCATGTTCAGCAAGTTTTCGACTATAATCTCTTCAAATATTTTCTTGGGTCCTTTCTCTCTCTCTTCTCCTTCTGGGACCCCTATAATGTGAATGTTGTTACGTTTAATGTTGTCCCAGAGATCTGTTAGGCTGTCTTTATTTCTTCACGTTCTTTGTTCTTTATTCTGTTCCACAGCAGTGAATTCCACTATTCTGTCTTCCAGGTCACTTATCTGTTCTTCTGCCTCAGTTATTCTGCTGTTGATTATTGTATTGTTCATCCCTGTTTGTTTGTTCTTCAGTTCGTCTAGGTCTTTGTTAAACGTTTCTTGCATCTTCTCGATCTTTGCCTCCATTCTTTTTCCGAGGTCCTGGATCATCTTCACTATCATTATTCTGAATTCTTTTTCTGGAAGGTTGCCTATCTGCACTTCATTTAGTTGTTTTTCTGGGGTTTTATCTTGTCCCTTCATCTGGTGCATAGCCCTCTCTGCCTTTTTCATCTTGTCTTTCTTTCTGTGAATGTGGGTTTTGTTCCACAGGCTGTAGGATTGTAGTTCTTCTTGCTTCTGCTGTCTGCCCTCTGGTGGATGAGGCTATCTAAGAGGTTTGTGTAAGTTTCCTGGTGGGAGGGGCTGGTGGTGGGTAGAGCTGGGTGTTGCTTTGGTGGGCAGAGCTCAGTAAAACTTTAATCTACTTGTCTGCTGATGGGTGGGGCTGGGTTCCCTCCCTGTTGGTTGTTTGCCCTGAGGCGACCCAACACTGGAGCCTACCCAGGCTCTTTGGTGGGGCTAATGGCTGACTCTGGGAGGGCTCATGCCAAGGAGTACTTCCCAGAACTTCTGCTGCCAGTGTCCTGTCCTCATGGTGAGACACAGCCACCCCGCGCCTCTGCAGGAGACCCTCCAACACTAGCAGGTAGGTCTGGTTCAGTCTCCTGAGGGGTCAGTGCTCATTCCCCTGGGTCCCGATGCACACACTACTTTGTGTGTGTCCTCCAAGAGTGGAGTCTCTGTTTCCCCCAGTCATGCAATCAAATCCCGCTAGCCTTCAAAGTCTGATTCTCTAGGAATTCCTCCTCCCGTTGCCGGACCCCTAGGTTGGGAAGCCTGACGTGGGGCTCAGAACCTTTGGTCCAGTGGGTGGACTTCTGTGGTATAAGTGTTCTCCAGTCTTTGAGTCACCCACCCAGCAGTTATGGGATTTGATTTTATTGTGATTGCACTCCTTCTACCATGTCATTGTGGCTTCTCCTTTGTCTTTGGATGTGGAGTATAATTTTTGGTGTGTTCCAGTGTCTTCCTGTCGATGATTGTTCAGCAGTTAGTTGTGATTTCAGTGCTCTCACAAGAGAGAGTGAGCGCATGTCCTTCTAATCTGCCATCTTGAACCAATCTCCATGGCTGAGAATTTTTGTTCCTGGAATGACAGAGATACACCACATGCAATTGGCAGATGACATCAAGAACCCCAAAGAGAGTGTGGTGTGTTCAACAGAATATGAATTTTGGAGTGTGACAGATCCAAGTTTGAATTTTGACTCTGCCAGTTGACACTAGGAAGGAAGTGACTTTATTATGAGCTTCAGTTGGCTCATCTTTAAAGCAGGGCTGGCATCTCCCTGATAAGGAGGGCATGAGGATGAGATGATATGGTATATGTTTAGCACAGTGTTTGATATGCAGTGGCTCTTGAGTCAACTGCAGCATCGTTCCCCCTTGAGCTTTGCCCAGGTTATTACCAGTCCTTGGATTGCTCATGCAGTAGAGCATGGTGGGGGGCTGAGACTGCCCAGGGAGGCTAGGCTGAGTCAATTCGACTCCTGTTCCTGTCATTGGTCTTCACCGAGGCACTGAGGCACATAAGTTCACACTCATTTATGCATATAGAGAGAAATACTTTCATTAAAGATTTTTACAGAGTTGTGAAACATGTAAATGTTTTTCAACAAGAAAACTATTTTTTGTGCTAGAACATAAAAAATAATAAATCACCTAAAGGCCTCCCTCACCACACACACAAAGTAACTGCCTTTCTCTCAAAAGACTTACAACAGTTGTGCATCTCTGTCCTAATTATTTTTTACATAAGAATTGCTAGATATTATCAAAAATTATAATTAAATGCATGTTCCAAACTAATTAATAAAATAGCATTTATTTGATAATTCACATTGAGTCCACTTGCTTATGCTGGTGAATTAGCAAAGGTTCCCCTCAGTAACTAACTAGAAGGACAGCAGAGTTTAATTTCAACACAAGCCAAAAGTGGACTTTTTTCCTCACTTGCTACTTACATGAGACTTTTATAAATAGCATAAAAGTATTTGATTAAAGCCATTGCACTAATTATATTATGGGAAATGACATGTGATTTCAGCCATAACAAAAAATCTCAGATTTATGGGTTTTAGGCTGCTCAGAATTCAGAAATTCTTCTCTGTTGTTTTTATTTGTTTTTATAAAGCAAGATTTTTCAAAATAGGAACAATTCCTGACACACAGCAAACCCTCAAGTATTTGTTGGCTTGCTAACCTGCTAGTGGGTTCACATGCTACTAGAACCCAGTCTTCTGTCCTCCTGCATGAAGTACTTCAGTACAACAGCCAGACCTTTCATTGTGAATTCAAGTTCTAGTTCTATCTCGTGAGACATTGGAAACGTGGGCAAGGTGTCGCAAAGCATGGAAATGATGAGTATGGCATTACAGAAGTGGGCCTCTCATAGAGGGAGGTGGAGGTGGGAAGGCCAAGAATCTTCTTGGCTATGCTGGGGTTTCTTTTTTTTTTTTTTATGCTGGGGTTTCATCAAAAGATGGTGATCCAAATAAAACAGCAACTTCGATACACATGTTTTAAACAGATAGATTTGCAGATGTCTGAATTGTTTGAAGTATAGTTTTGTCAGAAAGTCCAAACTTCCTTTCTTTTCACCATCTCCCTTGGAGATCAATCTTAGCTTTTAGTAGCTTTGCTTGCCGAGAGAATTTCTCTGTCTCCCTGCACCTATTCCTTCCAGCACTGTATTTTTAGTTCTTTGTTGGACATCTCAGCTAGGCATCTTGAGTGTGTATTCCTTGCACTACAAATTCATCATATTCACAAAGTGCTTCCCCAGACTAGATGTTCCTCCCAATTGCCTGGTTTTCAGAGTACCCTGTTCCTTGTTCCCTGAGTTCAGAAACTCAGTTATTATTGGCTTCTTCCTCACATCTCATTAGTTGAGTCCTACACAGTTTCATATCCAGTTACTTCTAGTGTGTCATCCTTCTCCTTGCCTAGTTCAGGTCCCCCATTGCCTCTCGTCTAGATTATTCAAAGAATTCTCTTATACCTTCTGTCCATTGTACTCCTTGCTACCAAATTTATTCTATGAGTGGCTTTGCCCCAGTAATGTCCCACTCCTCCTAAAAACACTCTTCAGTAAATTCTGTTTGTGAAATTCTCAGGCTGGCTTTCTAGGCCCTCCCTTTTATACATTGTGTGGGGTGTGTGTGTGTGTGCGTGTGTGTGCGCGCGTGCAGTGTATTTTATCAGGCTGTGCTTGGGCCAGCTCCTTCAACCACTTACTGTGTTGGGTCATGTTAAATAAATGAATTCCCCAATGAAAACCAATCCAGGACTTTCCCAGATCATTTCACCTCTTCCTTTTAGAGCTTCTCCCTCCACCTGGAACGGTTTTTCCATCTTCCTCCCTCTTTGGTAAAATCCTTCCATTCTCTAAAACCCATCTCCAGTACCATGTCTCTCATGAAACATAAGCTTTATTTTTGGTTTTTGAACCACCACAGAACTTCATCCTTCCCATCTTGCACCTGGTATTGTAATCATTTCTATACTTTTCTCATCATGCTTCCTAGATTACAAGCCACTTATGGGCAAGGCAAGTGTCTTACCTGATACTGTATCTCAGCATGATGTCTAAATCAGAGTATGTGGATAAGGAGTATTGATGCATTTAGTTAGGTAGAAAAAGAAAAGGTTTTCAAGCCTGGGCCTCCCTAATTTCTAGAAAGGTTGGCTTTCATTACACATTCCAGTACTCTTTGCTAGCTACACATCAAAGATTTCGTTGAAATCTGATGGTAACTATGTACTAGAGCTTTCTTGCTTCCAGTTTTGAGTGTCTTATATATATTAATAGAAGACAGGGGGCTACATTATATCCTTAATGCAATTAGGCTCTTGAAATTCTTAATAAGGGAGTTCCAGGAACATAGTAGGTGCTCACAGAGTGGTTGTCATTGAGTTGAATAATGTCATATTGAAAACCTCAAAAGAAATGGTTTGCCTGATTTCTTAACTATTTAAATTCTCAAGGCTCTTTAAAAACCATTTAGTTATTCTAGAGGGGAGAGAAGGGATGTCTTTTCAAGGAGATTATCATTAAGAATGTATAACACCATCTAAACTTGGAATAATCTTCCTTTTTCTTTCTTTAAGATTTAGTCGTCATGACCTCTTAATTGCTAAATCAATTAGCCTTTGTCTCCGTTGTCATCCCTCAGAATCTCAGCCTTTCTCTACAAGCATGACTGCCTTCCCCTCCTTGCCTGAACTGACGCCTGGCTCTCTCCCGAGGAGACCCCTTCACCCACAGCCCTCCAAGGGGTGCCCTTTCATTTACTTCACATCAGCAGTTGGAGCCAGTGGTAGGGCTGATAAAGGCTATGGTTGATTCCCTCCCCCACCTCCTGTTCCTTTCCAGTCTCTTCCAGAACTGAACTCAGTCTACCTTCTTGTGAAAACCCAACCCCTTTCAGGCCTGTGCTGTGGGTCTCTACCCCCTCCTCAGCCTTTTTGGGAGATTTCCCAATTAATTAAAAACTTGACACTTGGTCCACTCAGAGCCTGCCATCATCCTGGGTGTCACTGCTGTTCACAAGGTCAGCCCCCCAGTAACATCATCTCAGGGCTTGGGCCACATCACCTCTAGTGAACCTCTGCCCTTCTCGACTTCAGTTACCTACTTATAGACCCCAAAGAAGACCTTGTCATCAGCCCTCACCGTCACCTCCAGTATCCACGCATGCCATCCAGTACAGCCTTCTCTGCCTCTACCCAGAGAAATCTTGAATTGCAGATCCATTCCCAGCTTTCTAACTGTCCCCCAAGCCCTGGCTACTAGCTTCCCCCTAGATTGCTGCACTAGCCAGCCCCCTGACTAGTTTGCCCTCTTCCATTCTGCCACCTATAATCCATGCTTCCCCCAACAACCAGAACAGTTCGTTGAAAACATGACCTGAATCATGGCGCTCACTGCCCCACACACAAGTCTCCAGTGACTTCCCACTCCACTCGGAATAACAGGACGAACTCTGCCTCACAGCCTACGAGGCCCTTTTTCACATGGCCCCTGCATCCCTCTCCAGCCTGTCACTCTCCCTTGAGTGGCCCTGGCTTTCTCCCTCGCTGCTGCTTCTTAGACTTGCATTGACTGCCCCCTCCCTTCTCTACGCGTGCAAGACTAGGTCCTCCCTCAGCTCTCAGCTTGCACACCGCCTCGGACCTTGCTGCGTGCCTTCCGTCTCTTTTATCTGAAACTGTGTGTGTGTGCGTGTGTGAGAGAGCAAGCGAGAGAGCGAGCACATTTACTGCTGTCTGAGGTTACTGATTTATCAGCTTATATATTAGCTCTTTTCCCTTCTAGGATGTAGGCTCTGGAGGATAGGGACTTTGAATATCTTATTCACCTCTGATTCCCCAGCATCTGATAGTACCTGATTCATATTGGGTATTTAATAAATATTTTCTGACTAAGTGAATAGTGTAAGCATCCTACCTACCTCTGGCCTTCAGTGTACCATACTCCTCCTCATACCATCTTCCTTTCTTGGCCAAGGAAATTAATACCTGTTCTTTATATTGCAGCCCCATTGCCATGAATTTCCCTGTTCTTCTCACTTTGTCAAATTCTCAGAGTACGTGGCCTGTCCACTGTTCATAGCATTGACCATCTGACATTTTAATCTTTATATATGTTTGTATCTCACTAATGAATCAGCCCCTCAGCCCACCTGCCACCTACCCCCAGCCCCCAGAATGTAATTTTTGGAGAATAAGGGGTAGGTGGGGTTTTTTCTCTAGGTTGCATCCCCAAGTGCTTCTCACAGTGGGATAACCCAAGAAATATGTGATTGGCCATCTACTCCCCCTTTCTATGTTGTTGTCTCTCCTGATTATCCACCTCTCTGACCGCTCTTGCTAAAGGTCCCCTACATGTTGTAAGCATTTTCTTAAATTTTGTATCTCGTCTACTCATTACATAATCTGCCCCAGGATTATTCTTTTCTGCTCCTTTAGCTTCAGCTATCACTTCTTTGTGGATGAGCACACATTGATCTTTCTGATCTGAACTCTTCTGAATCACAGTGCTCCACTTCTGGTTGAGGTGCTTGGGTTCTCACGTGCCCTCAGGTTGAAGAAAGCCACACCATTCACCTCCCCACGTGTGTACACTTCAGTTGAGCTTCCCTGTCACCTTCACTGATGTATTGTGGCCAAGTAGCCACCTGGGTTCCAAGCCTGAGAGCCCTGCTCAGCATCTCTGTCTCCCAGGCCACGCATCCAGCATGTCTCCAAGTCCGTTGCTTCCACCACAGGAATATGTCTCTTGTCTTCCTAGCTTCCCACCACTTCCCCCTCAGCAGTCTGACATACTCCTCTTCTACAGCCCAGTTCTCACCCACCTCTCTGTGTAATTTACAGAGAGAGAGGGAAAGCCCTTTGCCCTCTGGTCCCCCAATCTGCCACAGCCGCATCCTTTCTGGGGACATTTGGGACTCTGTTGATGATGTCCCCTCAGTAATGGGCTGAATTTTGATGCATGTGGCTAGCCTGTAGACTTTTGCATTAAGGAACTGTAAACTGTTTTGATTCTAAAACTTCCCCAATAGGTCCAAGCTCCTGTCCTTCGTCTACCCACAAATGTTTTCCCTTGGTATGTCTTTCATAAACTTCTTCCCATAAACAGAGCACATTCTGAAGCTCCATGCCAAAGACAATGACATCATCTCCAAAGTGGGCTACTGCCCGTGATGGTTCCCCAAGACAGGCCCTGCTCCCTCCTGCCTACCACCAACACCTCCTGCCTCCTGAAACCCAACATGCATCCCAGCGGCCTCACTTGCTGACTGTTCCCTGACTTCAGTGCCTTAAGAATAGAGATGTCTGTTGAGGGAGATGCTTTAACTTAAGTTGCACTTTAGAGCCAAATGCTTTCACAACTGGAGGGTTTTCCCTGGAAATGACCTGGAGATGGAGCTACTGATAGGAACTCACAGGTGGGCCTCTGGGGCAGTCACACAGGATGCTTGTTTAGGTTCTAATTCCATTGGGAATAGGATTACTAGGATTTGTTATTGTCAAGTCTGATGAGACTTAATCCAAAAATTTTTTTTCATTTTTTGGTGGGTCATAGGCCATTTCAGTATCTAGGCCTAGATCCTCTTAACACCTTAAAACTTCATAATTTTAGCTTACTGATTTTCATTAGTAAGTCACTTGATTGGAGTGAAGTGATCTATAGGTTAAAATCCTATCACAGACTTCTGAATCACCTGAAGTAGAAGGCAGTGCAAGTTTGTAGAGTGCCCTGGAGAAGTAGTTACTATGCTGGGCATTGGTGATCTTATTAAATTCTCTAAGAAGCGTAGGTAGCCTTCACTCCATTTTAAAGATCAGAACCAAGTAAGGTTCAGAGAGGTTATGTAACTACTGATGTCACACAGCAGCTAGCGAAGAGTTGACGCAATATTTGATCATAGATTTAGCTCTGTGGCTCTGCAAGTTATGTTCTTTCCACCATATTCAGTAAATTTGACTTCTTTGCAAATCATACGTAGCACTGAAAATGTTTTATTTCTCGTCTCATTACAGTGATCAGTTAAGTAACATTTTTTGCATTCTCCCTTTCCTATCTTTTCTCCTCGCCACTGCCTTAGAGCATACTCCTTCCACGTTACTGCAGACGGTCAGATGCAGCCTGTCCCCTTCCCCCCGGACGCCCTCATTGGCCCCGGCATCCCCCGCCACGCTCGCCAGATCAACACCCTGAACCACGGGGAGGTGGTGTGTGCGGTGACCATCAGCAACCCCACGCGACACGTGTACACGGGCGGCAAGGGCTGCGTCAAGGTCTGGGACATCAGCCACCCCGGCAACAAGAGCCCCGTCTCTCAGCTCGACTGTCTGGTGAGTGAATGTGGATGAACGTGGTTTAAGCCCTCATGCAGGAAACAGGACCTGGATGTACCAGCAGCACAGAGAATTGATCCCAAGCGGGTAGTTGTCTTCAGTGATTTGTGCTGTTTGACTTGGAGCGCTGACGAGAAGGTGTGTCTTCTTTCAGTTACTTAAGGTAGATTTATCTGGGTTTTCACGTGTGGCACTTGCTCCAGTGCAGTTTTCATTCACCCTGCCCAGTGCATGGGAACAGGCAGACCACTTGCTTTCCTGTCTGATAAAGGAGTTTAAGAAAACTACGAGCCCACGATGGTTTCTGTGAGAGTGTACCCAAGTATCAGAATCTGTCACACTGTGAGACAAGAGTAACTTAATACTTCACGTGGCAAACACTAGCTACCCCGTTAGCTGTCTCATGGGTATTCGTCCTCGGGTTATTTAGGAAATTTCAGTTTGATTTTCATCCTTGGACCAGCAGTAGCCTGGTTTTCGCGGCAGCACGATGCTAGGTCGGTTTAAGGTGACTGACGGCACAAGATTCCCATAACCTCATGAGCTGGGAGGACGTGGTGTTTTCTGTCACGTAACACACCTTGGTCAAGCCTTGCCTCCAGTTGGTGCTGCTTAATCAAGCCCATGCTGTCCTGTCCCTTGGCCAGGTAACGCAGGGCCAGGCGAACGGAAGGGACCACAAGGTCTCTAACTCCCTGGCACTTGTTTGGCAGCAGAAACAGGGCCTTTCAGCAGCCAGGCCGTGTGTACCCGGTTCCCGGTGCGGCTCTTCCAGGGTTGTGAGGGCTGCTGCGTCTGCATGTGCAAATGACTCAGGCGGCTGGTGCCGAAAGTGGGTCTAGATCTTTGCATTTTCATGCTAATTAAGATTAAATATCTCAGTACTGAATTTTGTAGATCAAGTTTAAGTACTTCCTTAATTTCATGTAATTTACTAGCATTAATCCACTTTATCATTGTCATAAGTGAAAATAGCTCGTTGAAACCAGGAGGGAACACAATACTTTTATGGATTTTTGCTCTCATGTTAATGCTGTTTTCCTTTCCTCATGAGTAACCTCTTGATGGGTTTTGTCTCTACAGAACAGGGATAACTACATCCGTTCCTGCCGATTGCTCCCTGATGGTCGCACCCTAATTGTGGGAGGGGAAGCCAGTACCCTGTCCATTTGGGACCTGGCGGCTCCCACCCCGCGCATCAAGGCAGAGCTGACGTCCTCAGCCCCCGCCTGCTACGCCTTGGCCATCAGCCCCGACTCCAAGGTCTGCTTCTCATGCTGCAGCGACGGCAACATCGCCGTGTGGGACCTGCACAACCAGACGCTGGTGAGGTGGGTCAGCAGGGTCCCTGACCAGGGCACTGTATTTACCTGTGCTGTGCCAGAGAGCTGTGTGTGTGTCTTTTTAAAAAGATGAAACATAACTGTCTTACTAAAAATTGTTAAGAATAAGGCCGTTTTAAGATGCTGTAAAATCTTGTTTTCTGCACCATTTGAACTTTATCGGATGAGGGGTTGTTTTCTTTCTTTCTTTCTTTCTTTCTTTCTTTCTTTCTTTCTTTCTTTCTTTCTTTCTTTCTTTCTTTCTTTCTTTCTTTCTTTCTTTCTTTTTAAAATTATACTAAGCATCACCAATTCAGGTTTTAAAATAGGAGATCAGTTTTATTTATTTTTCTTTTTTATAAATTTATTTATGTATTTATTTATCTTTGGCTGTGTTGGGTCTTCGTTGCTGTGCGTGGGCTTTCTCTAGTTGCAGCGTGCGGGCTTCTCATTGCGATGACTTCTCTTGTTGCGGAGCACGGGCTCTAGGCACGTGGGCTTCAGTAGTTGTGGCACATGGGCTCAGTAGTTGTGGCTCACAGGCTTAGTTGCACCGCGGCATGTGAGATCCTCCCAGGACCAGGGCTCGAACCTGTGTCCCCTGCATTGGCTGGTGGATTCTTAACCGCTGCACTATGAGGAAAGTCCCAGGAGGTCAGTTTTACATAATTAATGTACATAAGGTCCCCACGACCTCATGAGCTCGTTAGACATAGGTAGTTTGCCACCTGTGCTAACAAACCATCTTTGTCAGTAGGTACTCATTGAGAAGGTTCACACTGTGTGGCGCAGTCCTTGGTTCTGTGTGTATCTGACACGTTCTTTCCTTCGATAAATGATCATTGAGTTCTTACCCTGGGCCCAGGCATTGTGTTGGGTGTGCCTCACCCTGAAATGATATAGATAATCGCTTGTCCCACCTTACAGGGTGGCTAGACATAACTGTGTCTGTTTAGAAATGAGGTTGTGTAGGATGGGCACTGATAGGAAAAGCCCTGAAACACGTGTGTCTCCAGATGTCAGCACATGAGAGAGCAGGAAGCCAGAGGTGTGATCCACTAACGGGTGTGCAGAGGGTGTAATGGAGCCCAGCTTCAGGTCCAGGGGAGGGTGGAAGGAGAAGAGGCCCCTGCTGTCCGTCTGTAATGTATTTTGCGGGACGGAGCTCTATAAATGATTCCAAAAACAAAATAGTTAATCACTTTTTTCCCCTTTTGTGTAAGGCTCTTAGGAGGAACTGCTTCTAAGCCCCAGCCCCCATGTCGTTCGTACATTTTACCTGCTCCTGGGGCAGCTGAGTCACACTGAGATTCTTCCCACACTCCTTACTTGAGAGCACGGCCTTTCATCTTGCACAGCCTCCTACAGTGGCGTTGTTGCTCGCTGGCAGAATTTGTTCTGCTGTTCTCTGGGCCCAGCCCCAGAGCTTTTAGAAGGGAAATGACTCCTTACATCCTCTGAAATTCTCTCCTTCTTTCATATCACACTGACAGAATAGGTCTCAGATTGTATCTCGGATTAGTTCATTTTCATGTGGCTGTGTTTTCTTTTGATTCAGATGGAGATTCTTTTCCGTCAGTTGTTTCAATTCTGTTATAGCATAAGAGTAATTTGAAGAGGACTTCCTAAGTGTTCAAAAATAAACAAAACGTGCAGGAGATTAAGCATCTCAAACTTTAATCTCTCTATGTATATGCTTTGTTATTACTTTGAATAATAAAAAATAGAATAAACCAAAAGGAAATCTACCAATAGGTCCTGTAATGAAATTGATGGCTGAGGAATTCTAAACTGAGTTCACCTAAAAATTAACTGTTGAAGGGCTTTTCTCCATGTTGACATCTTCAGGCAATTCCAGGGCCACACAGACGGAGCCAGCTGTATTGACATTTCTAACGATGGCACCAAGCTCTGGACGGGCGGCTTGGACAACACGGTCCGGTCCTGGGACCTGCGCGAAGGGCGGCAGCTGCAGCAGCACGACTTCACCTCCCAGGTGTGCACTCGTGCACGTGACAGTCTAGAGACCTCGTTTTGTGAAATATATGAGAGACTTCAGCGGCAATTCATTGACCACGTGACAGTCACTTTTGACTCTGAATTAGATAACTAAAAATTTTGTTGTTTTCTGTCAAAATACAACAGTATATATTTTATTGAAGGACAGAAAAAATTTCATTTATGACAGGCTTTTAGCAGATTTTTATTTCAATGACCATTACTCTATAGATCTTTGAATTTCACACAATTGATTAGTAAGTTAGATTGTGGAGATCTGACTCATTACTTGGGATCACGCCTTTGACTTTGATTTCTTCCTGTACAGTTCACATTATCTTGATTTCCTTCGTTATTTAAATAGTATCCCTAGAGGAAGCAGTGCCTCCCCTTTAAAGGAAGTGTGTCCTCTATAGCCACCATCACCGTCATCTGTTTTAATTCTAGATCTTTTCTCTGGGCTACTGCCCAACTGGAGAGTGGCTGGCGGTGGGGATGGAGAACAGCAACGTGGAGGTGCTGCACGTCACCAAGCCCGACAAGTACCAGCTCCATCTCCACGAGAGCTGCGTCCTGTCACTCAAGTTTGCCCATTGTGGTAAGCAGGCCCCTGGTGTCCACTGCCTGTCATGCCTCCTTCCTCCTGATACATTTCAAGTCTGGTCTTTAGTTCATTGACGTGTCCCTCTTCAGAATTATATTATTTCCTCACACATGCCTGCTTCCCTAATACCATGTAATTTTCTGCAGTTTATCCACTTTATCCTTGTCCTAAGTATAAATGACTCATTAAATCTAGGAGAGTGGGCTTTATTTTTCCAGTGAAAAGAAACTCTTATTTGTTGCAGATTAGATTAGGTGAGTTTTCTGTGTATCATTTGATGCTCTGTAACACAAGTCTCAGGACTCTGACAAAGGAATAAACACTACCTTTTTTGAAACCCTGTTCCTATAGGCAAATGGTTTGTAAGCACGGGAAAGGACAACCTTCTGAATGCCTGGAGAACACCTTACGGGGCCAGTATATTCCAGGTAACACTTCACTTGTGTAGCCTTCACCCACTGTGCGCTCACTGCATGGTTCTCTGTGCCTTCTTGCAGGTTAATAACGCACGGACGTGTCCTAGGAGGTAGGAGCTAGTGTCACTCCCATCGCACAGAGGAGAAATCTGTGCCTGAGGGGGAGAGTAGGGTCACAGCTGCAAGCCGTGCAGCCGGGAGTTGTGTCCAGTTCTCTCTGAGCTCAGAGCCAAGGTGCCGTGCCCGTGGCCCTAACTAGTCTTCACGCCCCATCCCTTTTTACATGTTAGAGTAGCAGTTTCATGTCTTCTGTGAAAATTTATTTATTTATTTAATTTTAATTATGGCTTTAAAAATTTTTGTTTAAAATTTGAGCATTTTGCTTGAATATTCATTTGTGTTGTTATTCCTGATTTCCCGCCCCCAAAAGAGTGCTGTGGAAAAGTGTAATAAATCTTGATTAATTTTATGAACTTTTATTCTTATTAACTCAGTGGTACTTTGTGTAGTTTGTGGAATTATTTGCAGGAGAACCAGATTGTAGGCATGATACACACTCACATACAGATCTCTCTCTTCTCTCCCGCTAGTAGGTGAGAATTTCATAGGCAAGTTAAAGAAGATTTCCTTTTTAACCTTCTGTATTTAGGATGTTATTTTCTAGGTGGTGGTCTGTTTTTAGGAATAACATAACAGTGTGGCAGTTTTCTTGACCATGTGGTACTGAGTCGTAGAGGAGATTAATTCATTTGAATCTAAAACTGCATATATTGAGTGAAAGTACTGTGCAAGATAATAGGACAAAAGTAGCAGATTCTTACTGTCATGAAGTATATAATGTAATACAGTGGTTTTTGTATTGTTGATCACAACCTTTTAGATGGTCCCAACCAGCACTTTTTAAAAAAATGAAATAAAAAGTGTTAAGAGTATATTTTTTGTAGTGACTATAAGTATTATATCTCGTTTCTCTGGGTTATGAAGTAAAATTATGTCTCAGGTCTCTGGGTTGTGAAGTAAAATGAATTTATTACAGGTTGCGTTCCAAAAGTTTGAGAAACACTGGTAGTAGGTTAGCATCTGCATGTCAGACATTTATTTTTTAACTGTTCAAAGTCCCAGTTAAAATCCTGTGGGGTTTGTTTGTTTGTTTAGCACAGTTTAGTTAAAAGTTAACCGTGACTGCTTTGCAGTGGGTGTAGTTGAACATGACGTTTGGAGCTCTAATAAGAGTGGTAACATTTTTCTTCCTAACTGTTGAATTCCTCCCCACTTGCACAGTTATATTCTATTTTAACGTAGCGTACGACGAGGTTTTATGTTAGAAATATTTTTACATTTCCGATCTCAAAAAGTATAGTATTTTCAATACAGTTCCCCATTGTTACCTCACCTGGACTCTGAGGCCACCTTCTGTCGTGGCAGACAGGTAAGCTGTCTTTACCTAGTTACCGCTTTTAAGGAAAGTGAGGGCCAAGACAGGTTAAGTGACTTGTCTAGCATTCTGCAGCTCCGCCTACATCCAAGCCATCCGAGTGAAGGCGAGGGTTTTCACGCTGAGAACCCTCTGCTCTTAGCTGGAGACCAGGATTTGAAGTAGACCCTTCCTTCATCAGCGTGTGGGACTGCCTTTCCTCTCTTGGCCTCTGGTTTTGGTCAAGCGAACACGTTATGCTTCTTTTTGCTCCAGGTCCTCCAGTCCTGCCTCTCAGCATTCATGGGTTTTCTTTTAGTCTTTAACGTGTTTGTGTGTCTCTTTCCCAGTCCAAAGAATCCTCATCGGTGCTCAGCTGTGACATTTCTGTGGATGACAAATACATTGTCACTGGCTCTGGGGATAAGAAGGCCACGGTTTATGAAGTTATTTATTAAGGACAAATCTTCATGCGAACTGGACTCTCCTCCTTGTAGCACTTTGTTCTGTCATCCTTCTGTTCCCCCGCATCCGAAACCAAGGATGTCCAGTACTCACTGCAGTCGTGGAGCTCAGTCCCCGCCTTCCCCCACTTCCTTCCTGCTGTTGAATTGTGAATACTCGTTAATAACCTGTGATACCAAATCTTCAGCTATCTACTCGGAAGAACATGGATAACCCTACTTAACAGTGAAAGGAATCTTTAATTATGTATTATATCTGTAATATATTTATTTTGTTTAAAGAAGGCTTTCTAACAATGACTGACTAAATAAAGCTGTCTGCTCCTGCATTGATAATGAAGATGCGTTGTATTTGATCCCGCCCCCCCTTTTTTTGGCAAAGGAGGGGAAAGGAAGGTTTAAAACAACTGATTAAAAATGTCACTAAATGTAGACTAATGACTGTATAGAGATGTGAAATGTATAATTACATATGGAAGCAATATGTTGCTGTGTTGTTAGATGTTTTCATTTTTTACTTATTTTAAAGATGTTTGGAAATTTGAACAATTAGAAGGTGACAGACCATGTCATATTCATTTGAGTCTATTTGGACAACTTTAACCAATATATCTATAGCTTTAGATTATATTCGATAAAAGTAATTGGACTTTTTCTTTTTTTCTTTTTTTGACTTGTTGACAAGTGTCTTTGTAATATGTTTTTAATTCCCTTTTTTTTATTGTATTATAGACAGATGAACAAATTAAATTTGGCCTCAAAGGGAGAACTTAATCCCTTCTGGGTATTTTTGCCACATTTCTTTGCAGAGGGAGATGTATACCTTTGGGCAGTTTTGTCATTACGAGAAATGATGGGTTATTTTTTGGCATGTTCTTTGGGAACTGCACAGATTCAGGGGAGAATTCCTCCCACTGTGCAAGTCAAGTCTTTTACAAGACAAGGAGCAGAGGAGGATTTGCAAGGACCTCCCTCTGAAAATCAGAAAGAATGGACTCTTCACCTGGGATGAGGACTTGCTTTCTTTACCTCCGGTTCTTTCCATGTCTTAGCTGGATGTCCCTGAAATGGACACAGGCTGTGCCATTGTGCCAGAAACATTGTTGTTATCTTTTATGTTGTTGTTGTTGCTGTTAAACTATGATATGTGACTCCTTTTTTTTATTATTATTTTTTGTTTGAATGCTTTAAAAATCTTTTAAGTCTGTGGATCTGCTGATGTACAGTGCCTTTGCTGCTATGGATCAAAATCAAGAGAACTGTGTAGATAAACTTTATTGTATAAGTAGAAAATTACTTAATTTCATACTAGAAATGGATGGATGCTGCAAGTTGAAATGGATTGTCCATTGACGTTCCTAATGTGGTAGCAGGAAAAAAAAATGGTGTCTTAAGTGCTTAGTGTTTGATGTCTTTAACAGTTTCGTAAAACTCTACAGTGTAGAAAGATTTTGATACTAAACTGTGCATTGTACATAGTTCTAATGCATTGTATTGACCACCAGTACTTCTATAATGGTAGCTTGTTTGTGCATTCAGACTTTTAAGCATTAAACATAAATAACTTCTAGTATGCTTATTTCTAATTCTTCGTTTTGCTGGCTTTAGTTTATTTTTCATCTTTGACTATGCCACTCGTGTATATTAAAAATTACTAGTTTTATTCAAGGGAGATTGCTGTAAAAAGTCATGTGGGCTTTTTTATTGTTGCTGTTTTAGTTCTGTGTTTGTTCTTACTTGAGAAGAGCTAGAAGGGAGGGTGGATAGAGGTTATCGATGATGGCAAATATTTATTGCGTGCCTCTTTAGTTTGTCAAAAAGTTGTCATGTTACTGAAAGCCTTGATGCTTTAGAGCTGTGCTGTTCAATATAGTTACCACTAGCCATTTGTGGCTGTTTAATTTTAACTTGATTAAAATTAAAAGTTCAGTTTATCAGTCATACTAACTACATCTCAAATGTTCAGTTTGCCACATACAACTAATGGCTAGCATGTTGGACTACATAAATTTATAGAACATTTCCAAGATCACAGAAAGTTCTGTGGGACCATCGCTGCTTTAGAGTTAGCCGACGCATACCATTTCCAGCCTTTGGGGTTTGGGAAACATTTCCAGCGTGATACATTGAAGACTTTTAGAACGCCTGAGGTCCCTCGGGCTGCTACTGCTTGGCTTTGTGAAGCTTCAGCATAAGAAGGTCCTTAAAGAATTCTAAACTTTTGGGACTCAAAAACCTGACCTTAATGCATCCACTGGGTAGAAAGAAGGCCGGGCGTTGGGAGCCTCATGGTGGTCTGGACTGTCTCAGTGATCAGCTGTGAGAGCTATTGAGTCTTTAGGTGCTAAGAGTTCAGCAGTGTTCATCATGGAAGCAGCACTTCAAATATGAGTGCTATGAGTGCTGCTACATCAGATGATAACGTTTTTAAAGTATTAGCTTAATTAATTTCTGTTTATCCTTATTAACATTTCTTATAAAGTAATAGAGAATTGGAGTAAAAGAAAAATCGTTTTGACACGAAGAATATGACACTTGCATACTGTGTTGACACTTGTAGAAGAAGAAGGTGCCTGCCTCTCGAGGAGTTAGAATTTTTGTTTGGTGCCTGGTGGGTCAAGTCTGTGATGACCTTCAGTTTTCTCTTTAGAGAGATCCAAAACACTGGCCGTTGTACTGGATTAGAAATCGAGGCGAATGCATGACTAAACCTAGCTTTTTAAAATAAATGGGCATCTATTTCCTCTCACTGCTGAGGTTTTATCAGATTAGATTTTTATGTCTCTGATATCAATCTCAGGCCTGGATTGATGTGCACAGTAGTCTTGATGTTGTCGATGTTTTAATTATAACTTGGTCTGCCATAGTTTTTGCTCCAAGTATGGTCTTGCAGAGTCTGAAGAACGACAAAGACAGAATCACCCTGAACCAGGGAAAACTTAGTTCCAGTGAAAGAAGGGAATGGTGTGTAGGACTGGAAGGTTGACTTACGTAGAACTACCAAGAAGTAAAAAGAATCCCCGATTGAAGACCTTCCAAGACTGGCAGGTCAAATGTACAGTGATAGATGCTGACATCTTCAAGTTTTTGCAGATACACACCTCACTTGTGGGTCACTGTTTACTGGCTTCATGGCCAGTGAGCTGCAAAAGATCAGTCTTACCCTGGAGTGGTGTGTGTTGAAGCTTGAACCGCAGCCCTGTAACACCTGCAAGTGGTTGGAGTTCCGCAGCCATGGCATATCCAGAAACTCAGTTTCGGGCCGTCTCGCAGCCACGAAATCCTGGGACCCTACAGCCAAGAGCAGGAGAAATTGATGTCCCAATTTCTGGACAGAGTTGCAGTTCCCGAGCAAGACTTTGAGCAGCTAGACCATCGGTGATGCTCTCAGCTGTCCATACGGCCAGTTTTTGTATCCTCAGTTGGACATTCTTGCGCTGGCATCATGTAACTCGAGGGATTTGTCAACTGATATTTTTGGCAGTTGTCAGGAGATTTGTACTGGAATCGCTTGCCCAGCATTAAGTAAGCAGTTACAAAATTACAGAGATGTGGGTACCAAAAGAAATTCTTTTGACATTCTTGGATGTACATTTCTGTAGCTACCAGCTCCTGGGCAACCTGTAGAGTGGCATCGGCAACGAGCTCTGGGTCCTGCCACCCCTCAGGTTCCCACTGGGGCATCAGCAGCAGAAGCAGTGGCTCACCACCATCCCTGTTTTGTGTTTTCTGTGTTTTTTGTGTGTTTTTTTGTGCTTTTAACTAATTGCATTTATTTGCCTTTCAGTTCAAGCTTCCATTCAGAACTGACAATGGAAATACTTTGTTTTTGACAACCCAGGCACATCAGAAAACCTCTCGTGTTGGAACATTTTAACACCAATGCTGTTCTAGTGGTAGGAACTAACTTTCGTTACAAGCTGCTGTTAACATTTTATTTTAGTTCTTTTAGTTTTAGTTCGGGTTTTTGGCAGCAAGTGACAGAATTTTTTGGTCCCAGGTAGGAACTAGCAGCGGGGCTGGGCTCTAGTTTTCCTCTCCCCAGGGAAGGAAATTCTCAGCTGGGATCTTAGGTATTTGGCCTACAGGGAAGGAGAATTCCCACAGGGCTGCCTTTAGTCCGGAGGAAAGCCATGAACACAGTGCTTTCACAAAAGTTGTTCTGTCTGATCTCACAGCAGGCCTAGACAGGCTGGAGGCTAGAATACTGAATTTACACTAAAGGGCACAAAGCACCAGAGGAGAACAGTGATTTTCCCAAACTCTTATCTCCCAGGGAAGACAAGTCAGCCTAAACCCCAAGGCTCTGGACTTGCAGTTGAAATTCTGTGCCCAGTGTGGCAGATTAGAAGAAAATTGGGAGGGGAGTGTTCCAGATGCTTCTACCTTGCTGCTCTACACCCCTGAGTTTCACATGAATTAACTGGCTTTGGAGACTTTGGCATCACAGCATCTCTTGAAAACTTGAATCAGTCACAGATTGTCTTTTGAGTTCTTGCAATGTGTGTACTCACTGTGTACATGAGGCAAAGATCCATGATGGGCTCGTAGAATTCCCCATGCCTGACCCTGGCATCTCACTGCCTCAGGCAGGGAACCTCCCCCGTTAACCTGACACTGTAGTTTGATGAAAATATTTGGAACTAACAAGTTTTCTGTTATTTTGGCAGAAGACTTAAACCTACATAAACGTCATGCTTTATTTGACTCGGGTGCAGCAAATAAATGTACACACACTAAAAGGTACATGTGAGGTGTTTGGGTTTTGAGAATTTAGGCAGTAAATTTTTGGACTCTTTAGGTGGAGTCCAAACTAAGGCCCAAATGGTTTCTAGTGGCCCAGCATTTCTCCCCAGACTTAGGTAGTAGTTGGCCATTTCCCAATCTTTACTAGATGCCTCCACAGCCTCTTCTAAAAGAAGCTACCATAGGTGGTACCCTGGCCGTGTCTTGTGTCACGTGGCAGAAAGAATGAGCTGAGTTCGCTATTTTTGTTCTTCCAGGAGGCTGGGAAGTAGCAGGAGAATGAGTTAGTGGTGGGAATTAAGTCAAAGGAAACCGTCAGGGCGAGCATGTGCCCTTCCACCTGTGGACAGTAGCACATGGACAGGAAGCGACCCCATCAGGAACCACCAGGAGGCATGGCGTGAGACCCCCCCCGACCACCATGCATCGAGCAGAGCAAAGTCTTCCTTAGGACAACTACCCATTATTTGAAGAACTTCAGTCAGCTGCCTCTGTGTCCCCAAAGAGTTCAGCTGAAACAAATAACTCGCCTCAACCTTTATTGGGTCAAGTCTTAGCGTCATGCATCCAACTCGGAGAAGCTTGGTGCTGCTGAAAACAAAGCACCCTCCCCCCTGACCAGAGTCTGTTCATCTTTCCCAGATGAGTGAGAACAAGACTTTCTGGATTAGCTGAAGAAGTCGTCTGTTAAACTTTGTTCTTCAATCTCCTGCAGTTACTCATAGCCCCTTTTAACTTTTCTCCCAAGTAGACAATCAGTGTTAAAGAAATGTGATTTCAGGTTTCGTGGCTGGGTTGGGAAGTTAGAGTTTCCACGCTGACGGTCAGTCAACCCCACTGCATGCACATCTTTAGGCCTCAAAAGTTTTCGTGAGAACAAGAACAGCCTCCTGGGCGCAAGGTGGTGGCTGTGAAGGTTACTCTGAGGACAAAGGCCTTGATTCACAGACACCTGTTCCTGAGTGGCAGTCTTAAAGCAGAAAGTGCCCCTAGTGAGAATTTTAGTGATACTCAAGCTGCCCAAAAGTGAAGGATTTAGCTTCAATCCCTGAGGGGCTGTGGGCTTGCATTCCCATCAAGAGGCTCAGCATGAGGTAGTTGCCCTGGGCCGATGATGGCTTTGCAGACATCCTGCTGTGCGTGCAGCTTTGAGCCAGGAGCACCAAACAGACTTGAGTTCAACACCTTCAGACGTCTAGCTGACAGCATTTCCATCCCACAGCCGTTTTCTGTTTGTTTGAATATGTCTTTTTCTCGCCGAAGATTTGTTTTCACATGAGTTACAGAGAATGGCACTATGGTGTCTTTTTCATAATACATGCTCTTAGATTTGTGCAACTCGTGGAAACTTGGAACCTGACCCCAGATCTTCAGGAGTGCATAAGATAATAAGGCAAGTTGGTGGTGTTCAAGCTTATAAAGGTTTATCTCTTTTTTTCCACAGCTTTATTGAGGTATAATTGACATGTAACATTGTGTGAGCTGAAGGTGTACGATGTGATGATCTGATACACATATAATACTGTGAAATGATTACCGCAGTAAGGTTAGTTGGCAC
The DNA here is from genome assembly GCF_026419965.1 of Kogia breviceps. Classification (NCBI taxonomy): domain Eukaryota; kingdom Metazoa; phylum Chordata; class Mammalia; order Artiodactyla; family Physeteridae; genus Kogia; species Kogia breviceps. Next base: position 84,642,439 of record NC_081317.1, read on the forward strand.
ACCCACCACCTCACTTAATGACTGTGTGTGTGGTGGGAATATTTAAGGTTTACTGTCATAGCAACTTTCAAGTATATAATACAGTACTGTTACCTGGAGTCACTATGCTACACATTAGATCCCCAGAACTTATGTATCTTATAACTGGAAGTTGGTATCCTTTCACCGATGTCTCCCCTATTTCCCCCCAATCCCCTTTCTCTTATCCCCAAGCCCCTGGAAACCACTATCCTATGCTGTTCCTATGAGTTTGGCTTTGTTTAGATTCCACATATAAGTGGGATCATAGAGTGTCTTTCTCTGTCTGACTTATTTCATTTAGCATCATGCCCTGGGGGTCCATCCATGTTGTAAATAGCAGAATTTCCTTCTTTCTCATAGCTGCATCATATTCCTGTGGGGGGGGGGGGCGTGTAATCACATTTTTTTAACCCACATGTTGATGGACATTTAGGTTGTTTCCATTTCTTGGCTGTTGTGGATAATGCTGCAGTGAACATGGGGGTACTGTTGTAGTGGCTGCACCAATTTACATTCCCACCAAAAGTGCATGAGGGTTTCCTTTTCTCTACAACCTCACCAACATCTATTTCTTGTCTTCTTGATCATAACCATTCTGACAGGTGTGAGGTGCTATCTCATTGTGGTTCTGGTTTGCATTACCCTAGTGTTTAATGATGTTGAGCATGTTTTCATTTACCTGTAGTATTTGTATGTGTTCTTTGGAAAAATCTTTAGGTCCTGTACTCATTTTTAAATCAAAATTATTGTTTGCTCTCACGTTATATGAATTTCTTAAATATTTTGGATATTAACCCCTTATCTGATATGTGATTTGCAAATATTTTCTCCCATTCCATAAGTTGCCTCTTCATTTTGTTGATTTTTTTCTTTTGCTGTGTATGTAGACAACTTTTTAGTTTGATGTAGTCCCACTTCTTTATTTTTGATTTTGTTGCTTGTGCTTTTGGAATCACATCAAAAAGGTCATTGCCAAGACCATTTTGAAGGAAACTTTCCCCTGTATTTTCTTCTAGGAGTTTTACAGTTTCAGGTCTCACATTTAAGTCTTTAATCCATTTTGAGTTAATTTTTGTGACTGGCATAAGATAAGGGTCCAGTTTCATTATTTTGCATGTGATTATCCAGTTTTAACACCATTTATGGAAAAGACTATCTTTTCCCCATTGTGTATTCTTAGGTCCCTTGTCAAATATTATGTGGCTATATAGGCATGGATTTATTTCTGGGCTCTCAATTCTGTTCCATTGGCCTGTGTCTGTTTTTATGCTGGTACCATACTGTTTTGATTTCTATAGCTTTGTAGTATAGTTTGAAATCAGGGAGTGTGATACTTCCAGCTTTGTTATTCCTTCTCAAGATTTGGCTATTCAAGGTCTTTTGGGGTTCCATACAAATTTTAGCATTGTTTTTTCTATTTCTGTGAAAAAAATGCCATTGAGATTTTGATAGGGATTGATTGAATCTATAGATGACTTTGGGTAGTATGGATTTTTTAACAATGTTCTTCTGATCTACAAACGCAGGATATCGTTCCATTTATTTGTGTCCTCTTCAATTTCTTTCATCATAGTTTTCAGTGTAGAGATCTTTCACCTTCTTGGTTAAATTTATTCCTAAGCATTTTATTGTTTTTTGATTACATCCTGCCCAGGGGCACTCCATAATCAAGCACATTAATATTTCTGGGGCAAAACATAAATGTTCATACTAAGTGGAGTAGTGATGACGCTAAACTTCTACATCTCAGTTCAGGGCAATTTTGCCCCTAATGCGTCATGAAAAAACTTCTGGTATTCTTCAAATTTTCCATCTTGGAATAGGAAATAAGGGATTTGTGGACCGGTACTCATGTTGTCCCCATTTTATAGATTAGAAATGAGATCCACAGAGGTCAAGTGACTTGAACGACAGATGCTTGTTCTGTCTCGCACCAGAGCCAGTGTCAACCCATCAGTGCCTGGAGCGAGGTTGCCCAGATGTTCTTCTGGCTCTCTCTTTTATACTGCTGTGTCTTTCTCCCATATACACTTCCAAATCTTCTGCATCTCTTCTAATCTGTCACTGAAAATTACTCTCATTATGCCCAAGCAAAATTCCATACATTTTCCTTAAAAAGAAGAAAATAGGCCTTGAGCTTTGCCATAGTGTCCTCAGTTCTGAGAAGCTTACTTCTTGGTTTGATGCTATTTTCTATATGATGAAAAGTCTGATCTTTAGACGTGAGGCATTGTTAAAAGCAATATACTTCAATGGTAACAAAAACATCAGCAAAAAACATGAAGCATCGAAATATCTTTCAAATAATTTTCTGATTGGAAATGTCCTAATCCATGTTTTGTTTTCCTCTTCCAAACTTCAAACATGCTGAGCTTTTTTCTTTATTTTTTTCCATATTACTCTTTTGATAAAAAAAGCTGTGTTTTGTTTTGGCTTTGTTTTTGTTTTGTTTCGCTTTGTTTGAAAAGTACTTTGTAGCATGTACAATAGACTTGTTTGAAAGATGGGTCACACAGGAAGATTTTATTTGATTACTAGTGTGTGTTTTGATTCATGAGCTCATAAAAGCCCAACCATGATGGTTAAAACAAAATTGTTTACTGCACTGAGTTAACAGGAGGCCCAGCTCACAGGATAGACTGAGCTGTGAGGCAAAGGACAGAGGTTGCTTGAAATCATGGGAGCCACTATTCTGGGTCCACAAAGGCGTTTTGATCCAATGTTATAGTTTGGGGACAGTTTGATTATGTACCCTGTGTTCTTGCTATCACACACCTGTATGAAACAGGTTGATTCTCTCCATTGCCAAGAAAGGAACTCTCAGGGAATTCAAAGAGATGACTTTGTAGACTTTTAATTAGGATCTCATCACAGAACTTGGACCAGTTAAGTTACTGTCTGAATTGCTTTCCTGTGAAAAAACAAGGGCTGCCAGAGCCAGTGCAGGGAGCCAGTGCAGGGATGCATAGCTGTATAGACAGTACGTAATTGGTTCCTTGAGAATTGGGGAGCTGTGAGTGTTTTAAGTGTGTTTTCAGGGTCATCTTTTAGAGATGTTGCAAAATTGTAATCCTGTTCATCTTTGGTCCCTGACAAATCTTTCCTGGAATCTCCAGCCATCCAGGGAGGTATCACTATGTGCAGAATCGAACACTGACGCCTTATGTCACCCTCTCTTTGGAGATAGGGATTGTACACGATGCCACCGGTGGGCACAGCAGACAGTAGTGTGTGTCAGCTCTTCCCCTGATTAACCCACCCCCCTCACACTGTTAGACAAGCCATCATTTCCGGTGGATATTTGGTCTCTGAACTATCATAGGACTAACTTATGTGTATAGAAGTTTCCATGTAAAATGTGGCAATAATCAAGCTGGTTAACAACCATGTCGAAAAAAAATTTTGTGGAACTTTTATGATGCAGACGAAGGACACTTTTCTAAAGGAAATATTTCCATTACAATGTTTTCAAAGACCAAGTCTTAATGTCCAAGCAAATACATACCCTATCAGATGTGTGTGGCTACCAATATTAAAAGGACACTGGTGGAAAAACTTGGCCTTTTTTGCTACATGTCTTTATGAGAGAGATGTTTGTTTTTTAGCATTCTACATGTGGCTCAAATTAAGTTCATACTTGAAAACGTAAAGTTTGCTGAAGCTGAGTTGTAAAAATCCCATCTCCCATGTATTTGCCATCATGGCGACTTAGGAAAGTGATTAGGTTCTGTGATTAGGTTGGTAGATAATTGATAACAAATCTGAGAAGAGTTAAATACCCATCCATTTATTCAACAAATGTTTACTAGCTACTCTATGTTTTAAAGAACTGAGCTAGACACGGGATACAGATACGCACAGAACAGAGACAGTCCCTGACTTCACAGAATCTAGGATAGAATAAGACTTCATGTAGGTAATTCAGTGATTACAGCATAGTTGGATGCATAGGACGCCAGGGGAGTTCAAGACTCTATAGGACCACATGGAAGGAAACATAACCCAGACTTGTTGGGTCAGGGGAGGCTTCTGGAAAAAGTGACATCTAAGCCAAAACCTGAAGAATACATGAGGATTGGTCAAATGGGGAGTTTTTGTATATGGGAAAATACTCAATGCAGAGAGAACAAGTGCAAACACCCAGAGGTGACAGAGAGCATGGGGTCTTCCAAAAACTTGGGAGCCCTGTGGTGTGGCTGGTGGTTAGGGCACAGGTGGTGGGGCTTAATAACCAATGATAGCTAGACCCTAAGAGCCTTGTGAGCCATGTACAGATAGATCTTCGGCTTTCACTAGGGGCCATGAGGACCTATAGAGGATTTAAAGCAGAGGAGGAGCATTGTCAGGTATTTATTCTGAGAGGATCACCCGGGTACATGTGAGGAATAGAGCAGAAAGAGAATGGACTGTAGGCAGGGACTACTTAGGAAGCTATAGGAGCAACTCAGGTGAGACATGAGGCCAGCCCTGAACAAGGATGGTGACAATGGGGGTATGAAAGGGTCCTAGAGACATTGAAGGGGATAGAATTGGCCAGGACTGGGCGATTTATCGCCCACTGAATTAAGGTGGTTGTTTGTTTTTCTGTTCTGTTAGCAAGCAACAGAAAGTGTCCTTGACTAACATAAGCAACAGAGGGATTTCTTGGAAAGCTATTTGGTATAGGCCACAACAACCTGGGGTCCAGAAAGCAGAAAACTTTCTTCAAAGTCTTCAAAAGTCCAAGAGGCCATTTTTTCTAGAGTGCTACCATAAAATGTGTCGGTTCTAATCATTTCCTGTCTCTCAGATATATTCACTCCGAATTCAGTCTCAGGAGAGAAAATCGGAATGCACCAGCTTAGACCCACCCCATTCCCCTGTGCGTTCTGCTACTGGCGCAGTGAAAGGAAGAGGAGCGGGGCCAACCAAAGCGGTAACCCCAACGATGTCGAGGGGGTGGTAGAGGGAGGTGTCAAGTGTAGGCCCTGATCCCTGACGTGGATGACTGAGTGGATGGTGGTGCCATCCTCTGAGAGAGGTGCAGGAGCAGGGGTGAAGGGGGCAGTGGGGGGGAGTGGCATTTAGTACTGGACACACACTTGAAGAGATCTTGTCGGAAAGTGAGGATACAAGTCTCGAATCAGGAGAGAAATATCTAGGCTGAGGAGATAGTCCTCAGTATTCACACTGTAATAGAATCCATGGGAATGGAGGAGATGGGGAAAGGACAGTGTGTAGTATGCAGGGAAGAGAGGCTTGGGCAGAATCCAGTAGGTCCCCTACATACAAACTCTCAAGTTGCAAACTTTCAAAGATGTGAATGTGCATTTGCATGTCCCATCACATAAGTTAGTACAGTCCTATATAGCCGATTGTGTTAGTTGGGTACCTAGGCTAACTGTTGGACTTACGAATAAATTGGACTTAACAAACGCACTCTTGGAATGGAACTCATTCGTATGTAGGGGACTTACTGTCCTCAGAATTAAGATGGGTAGATCTAAAAGGAAAATGGGCTAAAATAAGTTGAACACAGACAGTAGTCGCCAGGCTCTGAGATGGCCACCGATGATCCCCACCTCCTGGTATTTACACCTGTGTGTAGCCACCCTCCCCCACTACCAGAATCCATCTGTGTAACCAGTAGACTGTGTAGAAGTCATGTTATATTAGATTACAGGAGGTTATGAAATTCACAGGGGCTCCTGTTTTTCTCTCTCTTTGCCTCTTTGGACCACTTACTCTGCCAGCTGCCATGTTGTGAGCAGCCCGTGGAGAGGCCCATGTGATGAGCATCTCAGGTCCTTGGCTACTCCCTTGTGAGTGGGCTGGAGGCAGATCCTCCAGCCCAAGTCACACCTTGTTTGTAGATTCATGAGAGACCCTGAACCATCACCACCCGGCTCAGCTGCTCCCAGATTTCTGACCCATAGAAACTGAGATAATAAATTTTTGCTACCTTAAACCACCTACTTTCGAGGTAGTTTGTTATACAGCAATAAATACCTAGTATGCAGGCTCTCTGTAGCTTGGATCTTCTTGATGTTTTTCCTCCTCCATTAATTCAGTTCTCTTTGCATCACTTTTCATTTCTGATCTCCCTCCAAATTACTAATGAAGAAAAATTAAAGGAAGATAATATTTTTCCCCTATCAAGCTGGAAAATATATTTTTTTAATCCAGTGTTATCGAGAGAGGTAGGTAATAGTACATTCTCATGTACTGCAGATGAGGGTTGAAATTAATAAAACTTTTCTGAAAGACTTGAGAAATGTGCTTCAATCATTTTAATAATGTACATTAGCTTTGACTCAAAAATACAATTTCTATGATTTTACTCTAAGTATCTGAGGATATGATCAAAGATTTTTTTAAAAAGGATTTTGGTTGTGATAATTTGTTTGAAATCTGGTTACAAATGACAGAAATCCAACCTGAAAAGCCATAAGCAAAAGCAGTTTATTGGGTAGGAGAATCTGAAGGTTTGAAGAACTGAGCTGCAGAAGGGCAGAGATGCAGCTGGGTCTCAGGAACAATTGGAATCAGGGCTTGAATGTTGCCAGGTCTTGTCCCATCACCCTTATCTGCTGCTCTCTGAGCGTTCTTTTATTTCTAGGACAGACTGGCTTTTCCACACGGTGGGAAGCATTGGTCCAATGGATGTTCTTAACAAAGGAGAGGCTGACTAATCTCAGACTCCATGAGTTCTAGTTCTGAACAATTCTATGGAAAGATTCTGAAGGCTCAGTCTGGATCAGAAGCTCATCCATGGAATAGTCAATTGCAGTGGTGATGATTGGCATCTGTTGACCGAAGTACCCAACGTAGATGGATTGGTGTGGCCAAGATGGCAAGCAAACGAGAAAACATGGTCGTTTCTGTTCAGATTTTTACATTTGAGTTTATGAAGTTTGATTTTCTCCAAAATAAAATGTATAGTGTCATTTCTGCATATTTATAAAACCTGTCAAAATAATTTGTAATGGAATCTATCCTAAACAATGTAAATTCCATTCCTATATTGTCTCAGGTGTCCTTAGAGAGTTGGCTCTTCATAGGGAGGGGAAAATATTTTTCTTCTCCAACATTCTGGTCTCTGACCACCCATTCCTCTTAGAGTCATGATAATGCACCAAGCAGCAGCTATCGTACCTGCCATTCCTCCATTGGACAAGTGTTGTTGAGCACAGGCTAGGACTGTGTTTGGGACCGGAGGGCATAGTGAAGGGTCCAGGAGCAACTCATTCCCGTGCCAAGTATCACACCAAACTGCTCCCACCCAACCCCACCCAGCCGCCACCAACTGAACACTGGAACGATGAGAGCTGTGCTTCCAGTAAACCTGTATAGCAAATTTCTTCTGGTGTGAAGTCATCTGTTGATAAGCATATCATGGAAGACGGAATCAAGAGCTTTGTAAAATTCAAGCTCTATTACATCTATTTCATCCCTCTGATCTACCAGGCCTGTCACTGTTTTAGAAGGAAATTAGATGGTTCTGACAAGACTGCTCTTCACAAAGCAATGTTGATTATTACCTAGTATTCTGTGAGCATATGGGTGTTTGCAAATTGATTTTTTGATGATTTGTTCTAGTATTTTCCAGGTATGAAAACTAAATTGACTACTCTATGATTTTCAGGGCTGTCCCTTTCTCAGTTTCAAATACAAGATCTTATCTCTACTTTTTTACTGTTTAGTGGCCTCACTGATCCCTGTCGAAGTTTTTAAATTGCTTTTGTAAAACATCATTAGGCTTGCTTAAAAGTTATGTAAGGGGAAACACTTAAAGGAAATGATGACTCGAATATTTACAGGTTTTTGTTGGTTTTTTTTTTTTTAAAGAAAACACAGTAAAAAAACCCTAAAATCTGGAATTTCTTACAAATGGGCAAGCTCCTAAAAGATGTACTAGGTCACCATCCACAGCTCTAAAGTTGGCCTTAAACAAAATTTAAAATTCATAAGGTTACCATGACAGGGGCAAAACAGTAAGTAATGCTTAGTGAAATAGTTAAGGATGTTTAAGGAAATTAATTCAAATATTTCTTCCCCTTGGCAAGGTCGCTTTGTAAAAGACACAGATTACAGGATAATGTATACTTCTGAGCTGTAAAGAGATTTGTTGATTAGCAGACATTTGATCCTGTCCAAAACGTCCATTGAGAAACTTGGCCATGACAAAAGGTCCTTGAAATTTGGTCCTATCAAAAATATCCATGAGCATATTTGGCTCATGCCAAATGGTCCTTGATATTTGGTCCTGTCAAAACATCCATGCTTAGAAGACGTCCCTGGGTTCAAATATCCCATAATGTTTATTTATACTTTGGTTTATAGGAATAATACATAAAAAATACTATCATGTTTTATTGGTCCAGTAATTGTGTTGTGACTCTATTGCCAGTAATGCTTCTTGCCTCCATAGTGTAGCTGGTAATGGCACACGGGGCTAGGTAGATGGGTGAGAGTCCAAATGTTGTAGAAGAGCGGGATTTATGTTAACTGTGTAAACTGAGGAAGAGTCCTAAGTTAGAGAAGTGCACAGAAGACAATAAGTCAAGAATGGATCTCACGATGAAAAAAGGTATGTTAATGCATTTGCTATTAATACATTAATGGTACTAACTAATGGGCATTTGGTTGGATGTGGCTGGTTTGCTCAATAAGGGCAAAGCTTGAAAGGAGGAGCTTGGTCAAGCCGCTTTGAAAGATGGGCATAGAATGTGTTGATATAAACACTTTAAGAGAAGCTAGCTTTTTCAGGAGGAGTGAGGGCAGGTCTGGCTCTCCTACCGCACAGCTGTCCTGTGTAAGAACCACCATGAGGGGGATATTGGGCATCTAATTAACCCCCCTACAGCTATCCTGTCGCCCAGGGTTAATGGGCGATGTTTCCCTTGAATGGATGTCCTAGACGGGTACAATCATGGTAGACTTCAAGGAGTGTGTACCTCTTTTTGGAGAGGTTTTAGTGGGAGTGACTGCCCATCAGCATGTACCCTCAGCTGCCCCCACGCCCTCAGCTGGTGCCTACCTACTGGATGATCCTGCCCGGCGAACCAGGTGTTGAATCCATAAGACATTAGTAAGGTTTCCCCTACCAATAAACCAGTGACCACTGGTCAGACAGTCACAAAAGAAAACACACACACACACACACACACACACACACACACACACACACTTCTGTGGCTTTGCAATATGACATCTTTATTTGAAAATTCTCAGTAGAATATGGCAGAAATAGTATACTTACAAGAAGAAAAGCCAATGTCACATTATAATGGTTTTTACCATTTCCATTCCTTTAACAGAGATAGGAGTAAAAGCTACCGGTGTTGTGAAAGAGAGTGGAATCTGCAGAGCCCAGCGTACAACCTGTCAGGATTTGGATAAAATAATCATCCAAGATGGGACAGAAAAACATCAACACAATGTTGGTGTTGAAGGGGAAGTAAGGAAAACCCAGAAGAGGTTAAAAGGATGTACAGAAAGAATGAAATGCAACAACGTTGCAGGTACTTTGAAGAAATCTCCATGACATTCAGGATGAAGAGGTCCCATTAATGCTACCGCAAAGAAATTCATTAAAGAGGCAAGTAAATAGAATTCAAAGCAGACATCAACCTCCAAACCCAACTTCATTGCATAGAATTGAAATTTCAGAGGAGTATAAAGTGACCACATGCAGAGAACCATTTCTTATGCACAATTCCCGTGCTCAAGATGACAGAAGAATTCTTATTTACACAACTTTGACAATATCCGGTATTTGAGTGCCAGTTCCACATTATTCAGTGATGGCACCTTCAAGATGGCAACCAACACAGTTCCCTCAGTTATTTCCTGTGCACAGTGTGGTATTGGGTTATACTATGTCATTAATTTATGCACTAACAATGAAAAGGCGAGAGGGTACTTACAGATATGCATATTTGAGAAAGTACTTACATTTACACGGGAAAGAAATCTTGACACTAACCCTTCATTGTGCATGATGGTTTTTTTTTTTTTATTAAAATATGGTTGATTGACAATGTTGTGTTAGTTTCAGGTGTATAGCACGGTGATTCATTTACACACACACACATTGTTATATAGCAGAAACTAACACAACATTGTAAATAAACTCCAATAAAGATGTTAAAAAAATAAAATAGATAACCAACAAGGACCTACTTTATAGCACAGAGAACCATACTCAATATTTTGTAATAAATACCCTGTAAGGGAAAATAATCCGAAAAAGAAAATACATGCATGAGGGGTTTTGAGACTGCAAATGTGAATGCGATTTGACTGCTCCTACCAAATGCACAAGTAAAAGGATGCTTGTTTCACTTTTCACCATCACTCTGGCAAAAAATATCTTCTTTGGGCCTAACACATGAGTATATGAGAATGGAAACTAACACCCAGAAGTGTGCATCTAAGTTGTTTGGACTTCCATTTGTACCTTTAGAGGATGTAAATGAAACTTTTGAGTACATTGTGGAGAATGTGGAAGAAAATTTAGATGAACTAGTGGATTATGTTGAGAGGGTATGTGTTCATAGAAGGCATGGAATAGGCAGAAGAAGATAAGAAGCTCCAAGATTTCTACCAGAAACTAGGAATGTTCATACATCAGTACTGAGCTACAAGACAAACAATGCGCTGGAAATCTGGCATACCACATTTCAGAAGCTGGTGGTAGTACATCATCCTTCATTTGGAGATGTACTGAAGTGTTAAAAGGTGAACAGCAAAGCAATGAACGATTTATATCACCCGGGTTCTTGGTGGTCGCACTCAAATATGGCCACCAACTTCACGGCAATACAGACAAAGTCAAATTCACATAACTAGAACTGTTAACAAATAAAACAAATGCAAAGCCAATAATCAGGTGGGTATATACTTAAGAGCAATTGCTTATCAATTTAAGAGTAACCTTGCTGAACTTCGTGATGAGGAAGAACAAGAATGAATGTGAAATCCAAACTTCCTCTCCAATTACAATAAAAATAATGTAAATAAAATTTTAACAAAGTTAAACGTTTGTATTATTTAATGAATCATGGGCCAAATGTCTCAATGGACATTTTGGACAGGACCAGGTGTCCTGCAAGGGATTCGTTTAGCCCTCTCAAAAGAATAATCAATGATAGAGATCAGTGTAACTGCCTTTTCCTGGCATTAAGGTAAGTTCAATACCCTATTGGAAGCACAGGTGAAATCTTCTAACTAACGTATTATGAAAATGTGGTCAACAACCAGCTTACTGGTGTGGAAATAATATAAAAATGGCCATTTTTGAGGTTGTACTAAATTCATAGGAAAATGGCTGTGAAAATCCCCTCCCCAAAAACATTTGGGGTAAAAACTAGGTGAATATACCTGGATGTGCTCCTGAAAGAGAAATGATGGGATTTTCTTCGTTGTCTAGTTACTTTCTTGGCACCATCATAGGCTCATTGGTACACTTAGCTTTGAAGTCTCCAAGCACTAGTTCAGTAAAAAGTGCTTTGTGACTCCAAGGCAGACAGAACCATTTTTCAATCGCAGAAGCACTTAATTCTTTCTCACTTTAAGTGCGAAAGCCATTTGGGCGCTAGCCCAGGCAGGGTTTTGCAGACCGGGAGTGAAAAACTCTTGGCCTCTAAGAAGAAACAGTAAGGGAAAAAATGCAGTTACCATTTAAGAGACCAAGAAAAAAAATATTGCATTTAGAAAAAAATTGCTTTTGGCAACTGTGTTTAGGACTCTCAAATTTGGAAGTTAAACATGGGAAAATGTTATAAACGAGTTGCACCATATTTGTCTATCACTCTCTTTTTGAAGTGGCAATCTGGGTGACAGGAAAGTATGAACACATCTCTATTCTGGTGCAGCTTGCTGAGAAATGCAAGTTATAGAATGAAGCCTGCCTGTTGGGCTGGTGCTTATAAATAGAAGGAATCTGGTTCTGCCATAGAGTGGGAGCTTCGGTTTGATTTTTTTGCATGTGTGTGAAGGCAGCTAGTGTGTATTTGATAGGACAGCTCAGCTGTCGTGAGCTGGAAAGTAGTGACAGAAGGGAAAAAGGGGCCCAGCAAATAGCCACTCTCTGAATGTTCTCCTTAATGAGTCGGGATGTTTCCTGTACCAGGAATCTTCGTGCTTGGCTTACGACGCTGGGGCTGGCTGGAGTGTCACAGAGGAGGCCGAGGGAGTTCTGCAGTGTCACAGGCCTTCACAGGTGCCCATAGCCGTTTGGCAACAACTCATCTTTCAAGATGACAGGCATGTACTTCCTCTTCCTTATTTTTTGCTGGTGGTGGTCATTTTATGAGATGATGGGCCTATAGAAATTTTGAGAGAATTAAATTATGGGATGGATGTTCATATTCAGGTAGGAATATATATCATTAAAAAAGAAACAATATCTGCTGAGTAGGTTATTGCATTTATAACATTTTATTTAATTCCTGCAGTAACACAGTTATGCAGGTGGCATCAGCCCAACTTAAATGCGTTGAAATGGAGGTTCAGGGAAGTGAAGGGATTGGCCCGAAGTCTAAAACCAATAAGTGGCGTGATCAGTCTGCCCAACTTGACCTTGACAGCCCGTGATCAGTTGCTTCACCTCTTCCCCATGACGAAAGCACACCTGTGGGCTGCACCGAGAGCTCGATTATCCTAGGAGACCAGTGTGCCTTTGCCTTGTAACCTGGGGATGAGTTAGGGCTTCACACCTCTACAGAGGAGTGCTGGGAGCTCCGTGGCCAGCCACTCTCTGGCAGCTCTGTCCAGAGGCCACATAGTTCCACACCAGACCTACTTTATAGAGGGGATTATAAGCCACTTGTCAACATTCTGTGAGCCTTTCCATTTTCAGGCTGAGCAAAAAGTCCTTATTCATTCTTCTGGGACTGTTGTCATCTAGCTGTCATCTGGGACCTTGGAGCACAAAGTTTGTCCTGCTCACCTGGCCATATTTCTCACAGCAACATCTGTGTTCCTTTCTCTTTCCTTCCCTAGCACCTGGTTCAATTTAGATGAATATACTACTGTTTTCTTATGCTTAATGTCTATATAAGCCCAAACCATCTTGATGAGCTGATGCAATCATAGGAATGTTTTGAAGCTGATGCATTCTCAGTGATTTGTACACTTCTATCAGTTTGGTAATAAATTCCTCACCAACCTGTTCACAAAAGAATGTGTCCTGCATTATCGGAGCTCTGCAGTGTCCTTCAGCAGAGGCCTTGCAAGAGCTCCATTGGGTCGGCCTCGTTGAACATGCCCAGGCACTGGATCCTGAAAGTTGGTCCAAGGATAAGTCCATGTTCCTGATGAGGCTTTCACTAAATCTTGGCAATAAGTGAATGAACAAACAAACAAATTAATAAATAAATACAAAAATAAGTTTTTAAAAATGAATCAATTTAAAGAAATCGTCTTTAATCTAAGTTTATGTTCCTCATGATTGTGTGTATATGTATTAGAAATGTCTTTTTCCTGAATTGATGGAAATCACAGATGGTTGATATCAATTTTCAGTGGCCTATTTTACCCTCTTCCCCTTCGGCAAATGGTCGGTTCCATATAGATTCCTAAAATTACCCCCACCAAAAGAATTCCTACTGTTCCCTGAAATCCTAAATCTGGGAACCAGGAATGCCAAATATGATGTCTGTGTATCCACCATCCTACACCGGCCTCCCTCAGAAACTCCATCAGTGGAGAGCTTCTAAGAGGGTTAAAGCAGAAGGAATTGGGAAGAAGAAAATAATCTCATTTGCTATAGAAAAACAAGAAAAGGAAATATATATTTAAATGATGTAATATAATTATATATTATATAAGTTATATATGTACATATTTATATGTATTTGTTTATAGAAGTTCTTTGAATGTAGATGAGCTGACAATTTTTCATTGTGCGCTCTTGGGTCTCAGGGTATTTTTGACTGAGACTGTTAAGAGCAGAAGCTTTAATTTCTTGTGGGGTATGAGAGGGAGCTTTCGATTTTTTAGTCGTTTTCCTTCTCTTCATTCCCCCTTCTTCTCAGTACTGAGCTTGCACCAGACAAAAGGGGTCCTTCCCTGCCCTTACACTTTAGAGGGCCCTCCTTATCACAAAGAGACATAAATGAACTCATTCAAGAACATGTGAGCATCTCTGTCTCTTGGGACCCCGTGGTCAGCGCTGGGACCACCTAAACATCCACCCTCAGAACGAACACCGTTCAGGCTCCAGAGAATTACTTCTCATTCCTTGCCCTGTGTTCTTAAAATAAAAAAGGTGACTCCATCCAAAGGCCATGAAGTCTTACAGCTGTACTACTGCTACTTACATCAGAAACAAGCACTACTTTGGAGTGTGGGAAAAGATTTGAGCAGCAGAAGCTCTTAGGTAAGAGAAAAGACAAATTAATTAACTTGTCAAATAATTTCTCTCTGATAGCATGAATGTGATGGAGTCTCGTGTGATCAAATATCATTTCCCAGTACTGCTGAGCATCCACCTTCTTATTTCTCTTTGTGGTTCTAGAGGTATTTACAAATTAGAGCAATGTTCAGAGCACTGGTATGTGGAGTCTGAGGAACAATTTTCTAAAATTAAATATTCCCAATTACTACTAGTCTGTATAGATGTGGATCTAGCTACAATGTGAGAAGTGTTACATTATTACATGGCTCTAGACATTGCTTTAAAAGGTGGTGAAAATCATGATATGACAATTTATATGTTGAAAGTAAAATATTCTGTAATTTTTTGTGGTAACAATAATCTATTACATACACCCAAATACAATGTTTGCTCATGATATATAAAGAAATTTTATTAAAAACTCCCATTACTACTGCCCTAGCAGAGTGAATGTTCTCTACATAGAAATTAATAATTAAAAAATTATCTTAGAACTATAATATTTCAAGAAATGTGTCTATTTTAGCATTACTGTCAATAGAACATAAAATATATGAAAGTGTTGATTATAATATAATTAGTGTTTTGCTGAAACAAAGGCAAGAAAACAAATTTTACGGAACATATTTGTGAATTAATGAGAGAGAGCTTGTCAAACATCACCAGCCCATCAAGAAAACACTCAGACATGCGCAATAGAATTAAATCCAGTCATCTTTGAGAGTTTGTTGACTTTCTGTCATACGAAAAACACAGTTTTAAACAAAGTTTTTCATTCTATCATTGTGAATACGTATTTGTCAAGGAAGGGGGTGGACTGTGTATCATTGAACAGTTTAACTTGTTTTAAGTCTCTTCATTGTTTAGATCTATGCCTGTGGGTTTCCATTTGAACACTTGGCACATTTTGTCTTGATTCCCCTCCCTCTCTCTTCTTTTTCTCTCTCCTCCCTTTGATACACCTTTATTTCTCTCTCTTATTCCTCTCTTCTCTCCTCGTTGGCTTTATAAGTCTTACTGCATCATCTCAAGTGCTTAATAAATGCAATTTTTGTTTATTTTTGCAAAATCAAATGAAATCCATCTCTGAGGCTCCCTCTCTCCCAAATGGCAAGAAAATCCAATCTCAGCCATGATAGAGAGGGGCATGAGGGTGGAATTCTCCTCCTCTTTCTCTTTTTCTAGGGCCATATAGCAAATTGATTTTAGTTTTTAAGGGAAATTTCAGATTTTGGTCTAGGCTATCCATTCAACTCACCGGAAAAGCGATGGAGACAAGGACTCAAGGTTGTACTACTGGCCAGGAATGAAGTCAGTGCACTTGGCTGCTGCATTCCCTGAGGTGTGTCTCTTGGAATTTGGTGTCTTCTTCAAGCTCCTGGATCTGCCTCTCTCCAGCATCTGCCTGCTGTCCCATATATACTAAAATATAGACAAAATTAAACATGCTTAAAGGTGAGTTCCTTCTTTCTTTTATTCACATATTCATTCAACAAATATTTGTTGAGAGCCTTCTAATTGCCAGGCATTGTACTAGGTGCTGGGTGTGTAATAGTGAATAAAATAGACGTGATATTGCCTTATGGAATTTGTAGTTCAATAGGGGAGATATTTAGTAAACAAGAAAACAAATAAGTATGTACACAGAGAATGACTAGGAAGTTGAAAGAACCTAAAACATGGTTGTACGAAGAGCTGAAGGAATTAGGAAGGTTTGGCCTTCTCCATGGAAGGCTCAGAAGAACTTCTTTAACAACTACATAAATTTTAAAGAATTTCACATGAAAAAGTACTTTCTTTCATCAATTCTAAGCAGCTGAGCTAACATCAAAAGCTGGAAGCTTTAGTAAGATCCATGTTGGATGGCCAGGATGCAGAATTTTTTGAGCTGTGAAAGAATGGAATAGGCTGCTTGGAGCAGGAGGGGGGTGGGTCAGGTCAGGAGTTTTCTTGATTAAAAGTAGCCACAGTTACTACTCAGTAATAAAGAGGAGTAGACATGCAACAACACGTATGAATATCAGAAACATTACGCTAAGTGAAAGAAGCCTTACACAAAAG
The DNA here is from genome assembly GCF_026419965.1 of Kogia breviceps. NCBI lineage: Eukaryota > Metazoa > Chordata > Mammalia > Artiodactyla > Physeteridae > Kogia > Kogia breviceps. Next base: position 84,658,904 of record NC_081317.1, read on the forward strand.
ACTATATGTTGTATGATTCCATTAATTTGAAATTCTAGATTAGGCAAAATAATCTATAGCAGATACCCAGAGCAATGATTGCTTGGGGAGGGGAGCAGGGCAGTGAGGGCTAAGATTAATGAGGAAGGGGTATGAGGGAACTTTCTGGGATAATGGACACGTTCTCTATTTTGATAGAGATTTGGCTTACATAGGATATATGCATTGTCAACATTCATCCAATGGTTCATTTAATATTTGTACATTTCACTATATACATATTTCATCTAGAAATAAATAAGGCAGGAAGACAGAAAGTCAAAGAGAAAGAAAAAGGAAGAAAGAAAGAAAAAGAGACAAATATTGAACTTTAGTTAATAACACACATGCTGGAGTTTTAGGGGTGTCTGCACTGATGTCTAATTTACTTTGAAATGCATGAGAAAGTAAGATGGACTGATGAATGGATATACAGATAGAAATGCAATAAGGCAAATGTAATCAAATGTTAACAATTGTAGAATCTAGGTAGTGAGTATATGGGGATTCACTGTACAATTCTTTAGCTTTATTATTATTATTATTTTTTTTTTTTTGCGGTACATGGGCCTCTCACCGTTGTGGCCTCTCCCGTTGCGGAGCACAGGCTCCGGACGCACAGGCTCAGCGGCCATGGCTCACGGGCCCAGCTGCTCCGCGGCATGTGGGATCCTCCCGGACCGGGGTACGAACCCATGTCCCCTGCATGAGCAGGTGGATGCTCAACCACTGCGCCACCAGGGAAGCCCTCTTTAGCTTTTTTGATGTTTCAAATTTTCCTAATTAAAGGTTAAGGAAAAAATACTCACAATTCATTGAAGATTTACTACAATTTACTGCAATTTACTAACTACTGTTAGTCACCGTGCTATGCATTTTTGATGTATTACCTCAAATATTGAACAGAACAATTAATGGTAGATATTATATTTTGTTTTGTTGTCAATTACTAAATTGTAAATCAGAAAACTGGGGCTAAGAAAACTCATATAACTTGCCCAGGGCCATACGATTAAGTGGCAGGCCTGTCTTCAAAGTCTGCACCTGTGCTATCCGATATGGTGCCCACTGGTCACACGTGGCTCTTGAGTACCTGGAATGTGGCCAGTGTGGCTTATGAACTGAATTTATAATTTTATTTAATTTTAAGCTGAAAAAAATAAATTCAGTTATTAGAAAACTCACTTCAGTTTCAAGTATGTTTGAAGGTATTTTTTCAAATGTAATATTTATGAATTCTAAATACTTACTATTCCCAATGGAAAAAAAAAAAACATTTTGAAGACTTATTGTGAAAAAAATGTAAACTATTTCATTCATAATTTTTATATTATAAAATATTGAAATGATAATATTTTGGATGCATGGGTTAAATTTTTAAATATTAAAATTAGTTTTTACTTTAAAAACTTTTAACATTACATATGTGACTCATATTTCTAGTGGACAGAGTTGGCACATACTCTTAGCAGTGTACCCCAGCATGTATAATATTCATATGAAGGCCAGGGGATGCAGATTATCAGGAGTGGGAGTGGAGTGGTATAAGCTGGGGTGGGTGTGCACCAACTCACTAAGACCCTTTGTAACTATGAGATCCCGTGAAATTTTATGTAGCACTTACTATGAACCAGGGACTATTTTCAAGTCTTGACATTTATACATTCAAGGATACTTAATCCTTACCACAACTCTATGGTAAATTAGAGGTAAATTATCCCCATTTTACAGATGAGGAAACTGAGGCACAGGAGTGCATACACAGATATTTAGTTGCAGCTAAATCAAAGTAAAGGAACCACTGCCATTAAGGTACACTCAGAATTTAAAACTTACCCTTTCAGAACTTTCTTTAAATGGCTTCGATTTAGAGATTTGGTTTCAATCTCTCAGACTCTGGAGAACATTTTCCTCCAAGGACACTGGCCCCTTTTCCATGCACAAGCAGCTCTTTGAATTGTGCATCCCTTCCCAGAATTCTAAGGCATTCATTCAAACAGTGTGGATCAAACTAGATAATTGGCCAACAGGAGTACACTGTAGCTGAGCAAATGGGTATTAGAGAGGTCCTATTTGAGAATTCGTCATTTTCTTTCAGGAGAAAGGGCAGTTTAATCTCTCTAAAAGCCTGCCACATCCTGTGATAATTGACTTAGCAATGGAATTGCCTTGCAGAAATCTTCTGCATTTCTATGGCGGTGATGCTGATGGAAGTCTCGAGGAGGCCCAAGAACTGCTGGGTTGTTCTTCCTAAGTATTCAGAGGAGTGAAGTTGACTACTGTATTCAGAGGCAGTTAATTTCCTAAGTGCAAGGCTTTATTCATTTTGAAGAGAACTTGGATTGGCTGGTGTTCCAGAAACTGCAACAAAGAAACTCAGGTGAGTTGTCAAAAAGTTACTTGAGCAGCTTGCACTGTTGGTTTTCAGTACCAGAGATCAAGCCTTTCCCCTCTTTTATGAATATGCCTTAAAATTCGGGTTAGTGGGCTTCCCTGGTGGCACAGTGGTTGAGAATCGGCCTGCTAATGCAGGGGACATGGGTTCGAGCCCTGGTCCGGGAGGATCCCACATGCCGCGGAGCAACTAGGCCCGTGAGCCACAACTACTGAGCCTGCGCGTCTGGAGCCTGTGCTCCGGCGCAATAAGAGAGGGCACGATAGTGAGAGGCCCGCGCACCGCGATGAAGAGTGGCCCCCGCTTGCCACAACAGAGAAAGCCCTCGCACAGAAACGAAGACTCAACACGGCAAAAATAAATAAATTAATTAATAAACTCCTACCCCCAACATCTTCTATAAAAAAAAAAAAAAATTAGGGTTAGTACCAATGCCAGTTATAATCCATGTCTCGTTCCAGAAGGCATTGCCTGCTGTGGTTATGAGACCCAGCATGTGCAGGAGGCTGTTAATGCATTGGCAGAGTTTGCAAACAGTAAAAGAGGAAGCTCTGAAAATTCAGGAGAATCTCACCCTAGTGCCAGTCCTCAAGAGGGTAGAAGGTGATAACATGGGAAAGTCTCAGACCATTGCTACTTAAAGTGTGGTTCTGACCAGCAGCATTGGCATCACCAGGAAGCTTTGTGGAAATGCAAACTCACAGGCCTCACCTCAGATCTACCGAATCAGCATGTCTGGGATTGGTGATCATGAATATGCATTTTAACAGTACCCCTAGACCACTGCTTCTCAAACTATCTATGGCAAAAGACAAGTTCTGTTTTAGTTTTTTTAATTTGCTGCTAACTCATTCTTTGGTAAAATATCCTGTTCAATGAGACAAATTCAGTCATCATTCCCTGGGCTGTTGCAGCAATGTCCTTTGCTACAGAAGTTTTAAACACTCTCAGCTTGTAGACCTTTCTCATTGGAGACTGGTAACAATGAGTTCATGGGATGCACCGGTCCATGGACCACACTTATCTAAGTAGCACTTATCTAAGCCATAGCTCTCCGGTACACCAGCCTTCCTCAGCCCAGAACGATCACTGTTGCTGCCTGGAACTCATGCATCTTTGCCACGGAACACCAGTGAGCCTCACAGAGAACAAAGACATGGGAGATGAGAGTTAATCAGGAACCACCCCTTCTACCTAGTTTGGTCATACAGTTACTATACACACTTTCAAATAACCCATTTCAGCTGAACTAGATCAGGCAAAGTTTGGTCATGGATGGATCGCCTTCTTATGTTGTTGCATTAAGGTGGTAAGTTGCAAAGATTTGCTTTTCATGTAGTATTATGGCTGTGGTTCATGAAACTCACAGTTGCCATGAGTCCGTAGATGTTATGGAGCAAGGTAAATTTCTTTTTGTATCTCTCTTCCAGTAGGGCTGAGTTTCTAATTTTCTGCTGAAAGGCTGTGTTACAGAATTTGGCTAGTCAGATGACATTTGGAGTTCATCAGATTCTAATTGATGAATAAACACAGGGAGAATGTTTCTCTCCTGGACTTGATTATAGAGTTGTCACTATCATATGACATTGAGGTGTTATAAAAATGTTGCTTTAATCTGTACTCCATTTGGTTATCCTCATCCCATAGCCACATCTCTTAAAATTTTGTTAAAATACATTAGGGCTTATTACATCCCTTGTTTATATTAGGGATTCAGTAACAGAAGGTGTCAATGATGTAAACATTACATAAAAGTAAAGGCTTCAGAGATGAAAACAGTGCTTAATGGAGCTGCTTTGCCAGTGGGAAATGAATTCTGATATTATCCAGAACCGGTTCTTACCCTGAGATGCTCCCCACTTACAAAGAGTGTCAAACAGCCTTTTAGCAACCTTCCAAAAAAAATCTATGATTGTTTACACGAAAGTGTTTCAAACTCTTCATCTGCTATAAATTGTGTACAGCCAAGTGGGTGCATTAGGATTTATACTGAATCTCTTTGTCTGGTAAGGTAAAAGAAATGTTTATAATTTCCCTGAAATGTATTTGCTCTTCCCATGGCTTTAGATAATACTTCCCATGGCTTTAGATAATACTCCTAAAAGGAGCCATTTATGAAATAGTTGGTTAACCTACAACACAAAGAGTAGCATAAGCCCTTTGGTATTTTCTAAGTCCAAAAATGAATAATTGTGCCTTTTTCAATTATTTGGCCTCTTCTATATGAAGGGCCCTGGCTTGTGAAGTTTATCTGGTTGTTAGGAATACCTGTGGCAAATCATTTTGCATGGTTTCTCACCTTGGTTTCTTGAATTCACATGTGATGAAAGTATGCCCTAAAGAAAATGCAAACTAAAATCACAATAAGATACTATCTTACACCCACCAGAGGGGCAAAACAAGAAAAGGCTGACAATAGCAAGTGCTGATGAGGACATGAGGCAGAGAGAACTCTCATACAAGCTTGTGGCAGTGTGAATTGGTACAACCGCTTTGGAAAACAGTTTGATCCTATGTAGTAAAGTAGAGCATGTGAATACTCTACAACTCAGCATTTCTGTTCCTAGGTGTCCACCCTACAGAGATTCTTTTATACGTGCATTAGGCTATATACAAGACTATTCTTATTAATGTCGTTTCTAATGGCAAAAATTCCCAATAGGAAACTCAGGTGGCCATCTAATAGAAGAAGGGATAGATTCATATTGTTACATTCATACAACTGCAGCAAAGTGGATAAAATATAACCACATGTGTCAGCAAAGATGAATCTTAAAAACATAAAATTAGAGGGCTTCCCTGGTGGCGCAGTGGTTGAGAATCTGCCTGCTGATGCAGGGGACACGGGTTCGTGCCCCAGTCCAGGAAGATCCCACATGCCGCGGAGCGGCTGGGCCCGTGAGCCATGGCCGCTGAGCCTGTGCGTCCGGAGCCTGTGCTCCGCAACTGGAGAGGCCACAACAGTGAGAGGCCCGCGTACCACAAAAAAACCACAAAACATAAAATTAGATAAAAAAGCAAGTTCCAGGAACATACATACAATAAGATTTCATTTGAATAAAGTTAAATAATGTGCAAAACTAAGCAGTATACACGTGAGATAAAATGATTAAGAAATGCAAATGAATTTAACAGAAAATAAGATAATTGTCATCTTTTGGGGGGGAAGGAGGAGCAGTCAATGGAGGAGAGTCACAGTGGAATCTGGAGGCGCTAGTCATGTTCTATTTCTGAAGCTAGGTGGTAGTTACGCGGGTAGTTATGTACCACCCATTTAAAAAAATCAGACAGATGTGGTGTATATACAGTTTGCAAGCATGAACTTTTTCATGACAAAATAAACGTAAATGGAAAAAGTATGTCCTAAAAAGAAACTATGAGACCTCTATCTGTTGGGTCCCATTAGGTTATCCTGGCTAACAAACCATCTCCAACTGGCTTAATGAAGCAAAGTTTATTTTTCTCTCATGCCTACATGTCCAATGAGAGTCATCAGGGGCCTCTGATTATTGTGCTAACTGAGGGACACTGGCTGACAGAGTTTCTTTGGAAAAGAGCCTCTAGGACTGCTGCCCGTGGGAAAAAATTATCACCAGATCATCACCGAGGGGAGGAGGGGAAGGAGGAGAAGGGACAGGACAAGTCAAGCACTGGCTCCTCAAATTGCTCCCTGGAAATGGTAGGTCACTTCCATTCACGTTTTATTGACCAGGTTAAGCCCTGCTAACATCAAAGGTGTTAGGGAAGTGCAGTCTTACTCTGTCTCTGGAAAGAGAACCTTAATATTTGTGAACAGACCTGATGACCATAATGACTTGCATACAACCGTAGCTAAATGCTGCTTCTCCTCCCAAGCTCCAGAAGAACACACATTTGGGCTTATCTGCCATTACAACTCTAATAAGGATTCAGCACTTTGGGAAGGCTTCTTTCTTGATGGTCTTGGGAGAGAATCCCTTCTGAAGATAGGACACTCTTATTCCAAACAAAAGTCATGACCTTGGAGTAAAACCCTCTTATCAGGATAAAGTTTCATAGGTCTTCTCTGTATCTGTGGAGGTAGAAGGCAAAGATACTCAGTGTTCCACTTCCCAGAATTGGGAAAAGGCATGTTGGGGTGGCAGTGAGGGTGGGTAGGAAATGGCTGGCGGGGGTACCAACAGGTACCTAAGCCTGTTTGAAAACACAGCAACCAGTAGTTGCAAATTCACGGCCAAGAGCTGCCCCTCCTTTTGTGTCAGAGTGCCAGTGCCTCATATGCGTTGGACACAACTGCATCCAGCCAATCAGGGGAGTGAGTAGCTACATGCCAACCATCTGACCTGGGTGGTGCAGCCAACCTTCAGTGTCTTCTCCCCAGGGGTGAGGCAGAGGCTGGCTCTTTGCTCTCCAGTCCCTTTCCTTGTCCAAGAGACACTGGAAGACTATGTTTCCCAGCCTCCTTGGCAGTTAGGTTTGGGTCATGGGGTCTGGGTTCTGGAAACTGGAACATGGTGGACATGTTGTGACATACAGACCTGACCATTAAACAGCAGCACAATATCCATACTTTGTCACTTCCCTTGTTTTGGGCCAAATGCAACTCTAAGGAACCGACTAGATGGTAGGAGCCTGTGTCCAAGGCTGGCCACTAAAAACTCAGTCAGAAGATGATGTGAGCAAGAAATAAGCCTTTATTCTGCGACACCAGTGAGATCTGGGGGCTGTTAGTTTCATCAGCTAGTGTTACTTTACTGTAAATAACATAAGGGACCACAGCCCCCTTTCTTCAAAGCTACTGCTGGCAAAGAACTCTGCTGGGCTGAACTCAGATAATTATCTGGGACAAGTCCTCCTGTCCTATAAGAGGGGCTTGTCATCTTTTCTTACTACCCTCAAAATGGATAGGCAGGCCAGGCTTTGCCCATGTGTTGGGTAATCATTGAGTTGGTATTATAATTAGAACACATATAAATGCTTCAACTGACAAAAAATTTCAGTCCCACTTACACATTCTGGTTGTCTGGGATTTTGAACATTGGATCACCTCTGCAGATGATATAAGAGCTGGATATTTTTAGCAGAAGGTGTGATATGATTTGAGATGATATAATTCTATAAATGTCTGGACAGGCTGCTTTATATGCTTTAGGGTCAATTGGGAACAATAAGCCCATTTGGATGAAGGAGGATACAGGCTCCAAATGATATTTTATGTTATGTGGAATATGGAGAGAGAAATGCCCAGAGGGGAAAAGTCTGGAGTCCAAACTAGATGAGCAGACAAAAATCGTGGTCACGAAGGGAGTTATCCAGTGAATTGTTTTTTCGGCAGTGAGAAAAGAAGATAAAATGCAGATGTAGTCACGGTAATGGGAGCTATAAAGTGATACTTTTGTGCCCATGATGGGGATGCAGTGGCCCTGAGTGGGTTTACTGTTCCTTACAGAAGGGGAAGAATAAGTTTGTGCTTGGTCCAGGACACACAGTGACCTTGGGAAAACTATAATGTCTGGGTGACCTCTCAAGAAGAGTTAGTGACACATCAGCTGAAGCATTTGAAGTGCTTGGCCCTTGTCACATGGAGCCTTGAATTCTTGCTTCTTGTATGCACGTCCAAGAAGCAGCCTGGTCACTGGTTGACTCATGAGTTAGAAATCTAAACCTTAATGTTGATTCCATGACTTGTTATAAGTGTCACCCTGAGTAAATTCTGTCACCCTTTGGAGCTACGATGTCCGCATCTATAAAATGAGGATTCCATAGAAATTTTGTGAGATGCAAAGGACAAAACATGTGAAAACAACTACAGCAGTGCCTGGCATATTACCAGCATTCAGTCATATTTGCTCCCTTAATTCTTTCCTCTATTTGATAGTAAGTTCCTTCGGGGAAGGATCAGGGCACATTCATGCTGCATTGCCCCAGGGTCTTGGAACACTGTCTGGAGCACTGGAGATGCTTGATAAATGTTTATTAAATGTGCAAATGAAAGGGCTAGGGTGAGACTTTGGGGCTAACTCTTAGACGCTGATAAACAGTGACCTTTTCCCCTTTATGAAATATCCCTTAAGATGGATATGTTAGGGAGGCCTTAGTTTCAGCAGCATTTAGCAGAGACCTGAATGACAGTGGCTGAAAAGATAAAAGTCGACTTCTCTCTCATGTAAAAGTCTTAACAGGTAGTGCAAGGCTGGTGTAGTGGCTCCACTGGGTGTCCCGGTGGCCTTTGACCTCGTTGTCCACGATAGAGAAAAGGCAGTAAGAGATGGTACACTGCCACTGCCTTTAATGACACAGCCAGGAATCTCTCCTCTCTCACCTCTCATTACCAGAAGTTCTAGCTACAACAGTAACTGGGAATGGAATTTTTATCCCAAGCGTCCAAGTGACTTCTGATTACTTGGAAAGGGAGAGTAGATATTGGAAAACAACCTGAAGTTCCTTCCATAGTCTTTCTTCTATAATACAATACTTTCTGAAAAATGGAATGATTGCTGGTTGCCTGTGCTGGGCCACAAGAATGGCAGCCACTTCCCAGTGATAGAGCAGAGAAAGTCTAGAAGCATCCTGATTTCCAGATAAATGAGGAGCCTCCAGAGAGTTTTGAATTGTCTGTTTATGTGTGAGAAATAAATTGCTTTCTTGAAACCCATATTATTTTGGACCTTTGCTAATCACAACTGTATATATATTTTAAATAATGCATAGGGCTGGTGTGCAGGTGGGTCTTGGTGGCTCTGTGTGACATGAAGGAACTTTAGCCCTTCTTCCCACGAGGGAGCGAGTGGTTCCTTTCTCTTCTGACTCGGCAGCTACAATGACTGGCAGGAAACCACTCTTCTCTTCACCCAGCTGTGACTTCATTCTATTAGGCTAAAATTGAAATCAGGGGTTAGTTAATGTACCGAATTGTACACTAGTAGCCTCCAGTTTATCCTCTTCTCACTTACAGGGTCTGTACATGTGTTTTATACTAGCAGTGCAAATTGTACAAGACTTAAAAAAAAAATCAGAGGTAATAAGATTATAAAACACAGTCCTGCCTCGCTGTAGGAAATCTCAGTGTGTGAAAATTTAGATATATTTAAAGTGATAATGGCTCTACAATAAGAGTGATCTCATTTACAAAATAATTTACTGAACACCTAATAATTTACTGAATACCTAAATACTTTTAGTGACACTTCCTTACACACTTATAATACTGCGTCCAAATTACTTCAAATTTTCGCCTAATCTATCTGTTACATAAAGTGGGGTACATGGGCTCAAAGACCCATCCTGGGTCTGAATAAAATAGATGGAATTTTATCAATACAGTGTTTGTCTTCTGCTTTGACATTAACAGACTCTATTAATAACCGAAGGAATAGTAAAGAAATATGTTCTTTTTTTAAACTTTTTTTTTTTTGGCTGCATTGGGTCTTTGTTGCTGTGTGTGGGCTTTCTCTAGTTGCGGTGAGCGGGGGTTACTCTTCATTGCGGTGCACAGGTTTCTCATTGCCACGGCTCCTTTCCTTGCGGAGCATGGGCTCTAGGTGCGTGGGCTTCAGTAGTTGTGGAACTTGGGCTCAGAAGTTGTGGCATGCGGGGTCTAGAGAACAGGTTCAGTAGTTGTGGCGCATGGGCTTAGATGCTCCTCGGCATGTGGGATCTTCCCAGACCAGGGCTCAAACCCATGTCCCTGCATTGGCAGGCGGATTCTTAACCACTGCCCACCAGGCAAGTCCCCAAGAAATATTTTCTAAAGAAATAATAAAGGAATGAAAATGGTGTTCCAGTTTGCACAAGATCAAGCCTTCCTCATTTCTTCCTGCTATGTTGTACCACATTTTTGACACATCTTTTTTTCTCACATTTTAGAATTCATACCTTGTGTACTTTATAGTTTATACCTTGTACATTTTTAATGTCATTAAAAAAACAATCTCAAGTCTAGGCATTTTCCCTTCTTACACTGTAGCTATGATACCACAGAAGGTTGGAACTAAAATAATTATGATCCCTTAAGGCAAGACCTCCAGCTTGTAAAGTAGGCCAGTCTTCATACCTAACAGTTTTAACCTCTAATAATACAGAGAAATAGAAAAAGTGTCTACAAGGAGAAGCCAGCCTCTTGTCTGGGCTATCTTTTCATTGTGAGTTCTTTAAAAAAACAAGCAAAACAAAAAAAAACAACCACCCCCCAAAACCTACTTTAATGATCTATTCCCTTGCTTTTCTTTAAGAAGAAAATTTTCTGTATTTGAATGTGGCATATTTCATGAGTCTCTAAGTCTATTTCCATGAGTCTATGCAGAAGTCCACTTTTTGTGAGAAGTCAAATAACTCATCAGCTTTGCAGCTTTAGTCCCATTTGCAACTCATGCTGCTACTTTAAGGGGGAGGAAAGGCCTTGGCAAATGTCTGCGTTCCCACACCAGGCAAGAAAACCAATGTCTGCCAACAGTGTTGAGTACCATCTCTACTGGATCATGCCAGGACAAGTGGACCATTCAGAACCACTATTGGAGTCCAAGTTCAGGTGTATTATCTTCTCTTCCATTCCAGAGAGCATCTTCTCCAGATAGGCAGGGGTTAGAAAATCTTTTATCAGTACTCTGATAAATGCAAGTTTATAGAAAGAAATTCAATTAGCAGAGGAAAACCATAACATACATAAAGTGATATATGAATATACAAACAACTTTTACATCTATAGGCTCTTTTCTGCCCAGAATACCTGCTCTACAGCCCATTCTTCTCACTCTCTGCCTCTGAGAAGCAGGAGGCTCCCTTTCCAGGGCTGCCTCATCCAAGGCTGGTTTACACTCTCAGCCCTGACCTGGCCAGAGTCCTCTGAGACTTCTCCAAGACTCCAGTGGACGTCTGCTTTGGAGCTTTTGCTTGCCTGGTTTCTGGTTTCCCCATGTTTGTTGCTGAACTACAGTGCCCTCCAGTTGGAGGAAAGAAGCAGAGAAAACTCTCAGATTCACTTCTGAAGTCTTGCTTTGCTTTTTCTTCTTGCCACCGTGTTGCTGGCCCATCTCCGGCCTCCATCTATCTTCATGCCAGACAAATAAGACACGAGAAAAATTCAAGCAACTCCTCTCCATGCTTCATAAATGATCAGCAGAACTCCACCTAACCACAGACCAGGTGTTTCCGGCTCGCATTTTTCTGCCTGACAGACCCCCGCAGAGGATCTGGTAACCACTTTCTGTTCTGCCTTTTGTTTAGTTCCTGCATGAACCATAGACACCCTTGGGGTGGAGGACAGTGGAGTGGAATGGAGAGAGCTTTGAACTTGAAGCCAGTCATTTTAATCCTCCTGGTTTGCAAGCTTAGTGTCTGTGTGATCTTCAGATGTCATATAACTCCCCTGAGACTGAGTTTCATCTGTAAAATGGGTATACACATGTCCCCCTGATGAGTCAGCAGGAGCCAACAGAAACCCCTTCCCTAGGGGCTCCCCCTCAGACTTAGTCTCTGTATAGTTTTTCAAAGATTCACCACACGTGTTCTACTTAATAGCTAAAAGCTGGACCACTTAAGAAAGCAGTAATAGAAATTAGTATCAAAATCTAGAGATTTTCTAATAATGTGCAGTTGTGAAATTTAGATGCATTAATTGATAGAAGAGAGCTGGGGGAGCCGGCCGCGTGGTGGAAGCTTCAGGAGGCTGGTTCTCCTCTGGTTTCCCTTAGAGCAGTCCTCTGCAGACCCCGATGGTCATATTTCCGTCTCCAGATTCCAGGCGTAAGTCCCAAGGAAATCAGGGAAGAGGGGTGAAAAGTATCCTATCCCCATGCAGGACATTCGGAACGTCGGGCTTCCCTTCCTAGAGCGAGCAGTGATATATAGTTCCTTCAAACATAAAGGATATAGCTAAATCCCACCGACTTAATTCTGTCTAGGATGACCCCCGCCCCGCAAGGTGTGTGAGTGGATCCACACGAGACTTCTCGAGACTTCCGGTGTCTCTTTACCGGTCGTGAGCTCGGCCACGGAGCATGCGCACGCAGGGACCGTCTTGGCTGGGCTGTGGTCCTCAGAGACGCCTCCTAACTACACTGTGGTTGAGACCGCAACGGCTCAGAGCGGTGGCTGTGGCTGTGAGGTGAGGCCGAAGCTGTTACCGGAGAGGATCCTCTCTTTAGAAAGCCTTCCCGTTTCTCTCAGTGTGTGGTTTTGGTTGGATGCAAAGAAGTGGAAATGCGATTCTGGTCAGCCTCCATTGCTCCGTGTGGCTCAGGTCAGGGAGTCTGCAGGATGCTGGGTATTAATTCTGCGTCTAAGTCTGCCACGGAGAGATTGATGGCTGACCTTTTATTCATTCATCCCGTGTGCATGCGTACTGAGCCCTTATTATGTGCCATGTATTGTTTTCCAAGCGCTCTGCTGGTCTTATTTCTTCCCCGCAGCACCGCTGTGAGGTGGGCACCAATTTTTTTTTTTTTTTTTTTTTTTTTTGCGGCACGCGGGCCTCCCACCGCTGCGGCCTCTCCCGCTGCGGAGCACAGGCTCCGGACGCGCAGGCCCAGCGGCCATGGCTCACGGGCCCGGCCGCTCCGCGGCACGTGGGATCCTCCCGGACCGGGGCACGAACCCGCGTCCCCCGCATCGGCAGGCGGGCTCCCAACCACTGCGCCACCAGGGAAGCCCGGGCACCAATTTTAACCCCGCTGCACAAAGGAAGAAACTGAGGCAGAGTGAGGCGAAGCTGTCTTCGTGCCCTTCTATTATTCGGAATCGTTTTAGTTTTACAGTTAATTGACTTGAAGGTGGCAATTTCCAGAGAGTTTTTCCTAAAAGATCTGGCCTGAACTATTTGCTAACTAAGCAATTAAGTGTTTGTTTCAGACAATGACAGACGAACCAGACGGGGCCAGGGAGAGCCCTGTGGGGAGGTATCACTGATATTAGACCCTTCCATGCCACGGAGCAGGTGGCCTGGGTAACCGTGTTTATAGGGGACACCTGTAGTTTTCAGCTCTTTAATCAGTCTCTGACCTTAGGCCTGTGGTTCTATAAAACATCTCATGCTTCCTTCCAAAGCAAAGGCATCAACCTGCACCCCTTCTCAGCTGACTCTTTAAAGGGGTTTTGATAACCCCTGCAGATTCCAAATTGCATATTGTATCTTCTGTCATGGTTACCTTAAAACAAATAAGGAGAGATTAAGAATGGAATTAAATATCTAAAATTACTCCATTGGCAATGAGGAATAATTTGGGCAGGATGGTAGCAGCTCTCACACTGCATTTGAGATCCAGTCCTGCCCTTGGAACTCAGTAGAATCTGGTGTGAGGTTTGACTGCAAATGTGACTGAAATAGGAGGCCCAGAGCCAGGCGCTGGTTAAACTGGGACTGTATTAATCAAAGCACCAGGATACTGTATGATACATAATGATAAACTGGGCTTATTGGGGGATTGTTGGCAGACAATATTGGAAAATTGAAGTAAAGTGAAAGGATGTGGAGGGCAAGTGAAATTGATTAAGGCAAGTGGTTCACAATTTAGGCTGTTAATTCCAGGTGCTGTCACCACATTCTTTTTTCTAGTAGCTGGCATATACTGTGGTGGTAGGTGGAGCACCACCAGGAAAGTAGGTGGAATGGCACTGGACTAGCTCATTATGAGCCAAAGAAATGCTTAGTTATGCATGACAACCAACCGTTTTAAGGGTGGAGAAGGAGCAGGGCCTGATGCTCTGCTCTATTCTTACCCCATGACCTAGTGACAATACATTATGTGTTTCCATCCCCCGCTCCCCCAATTCTGTGATCTTAAGGAATTCTGTCCATTTGGCCTCTTAGGACGGGTTAGTCCAGTGCAGGTTGGAAGTGCTGGTATTTCAGGTATTCTCTGGCAGTCTGACTAGCTCTTCCATCTTGCTTCCCTCCCTCCCCAATCTCTTGACATCCTTTATACACTTCAGTGTGCATTTCAGAGGCTGCTGTGTCTCTAAGGCTTCCCCAACATTCTGTTTCCTCCTATCTTGAGCTAGTTTTTTTTTTTTTTTTAAATAAATTTACATTGTTTATTTTTGCGGTACGTGGGCCTCTCACTGTTGTGGCCTCTCCCGTTGCGGAGCGCAGGCTCCGGACGCGAAGGCTCAGTGGCCATGGTTTACGGGCCCAGCCGCTCCGCGGCATATGGGATCTTCCCGGACCGGGGCACGAACCCGTGTCCCCTGCATCGGCAGGCGGACTCTCAACCACTGCGCCACCAGGGAAGCCCTCTTAAGCTGGTTTAAACCCTTCTCTCCTTTGTGCTTCCTGTATTATAGCATGCACCAAAGACTATCTTGTATTTATCTTTATTATTTCTGTTCCTGTCTTACCCTTTCCAAAAGCTCCCTGAGGGTAGGTTTCATGTTTTCTCTATCATAGCCGCCTCCATATCATTTTGCACAGTGCCTTGGACAAAGTGGATGCTTAATAACTTCTTGCTGAATTATAGTAGTTTAAAAATCTTCCATAGTCCAGGTTGAACTGAGAACATCAGACATTTCCAAAGAACGCTAAGATTTGTGTGGCAGATGAAGGCAGCAGCAGGTGAACTCCCCCAGGGAGGGGAGACATGTGCAGGTCCAAGTGTTTCTGCACCAAGCCAGTCCTGATCACTTTCCTCCCTAAGCAACTGATCTTTCTCATTTTCCCCCCTACCCAGTGGTCTCTTTGTCCTTGCTTTTTCAGAGATTAAATGGCCTTATTTTTCGGTGGCATGCTCTAAAGATCTCACTAGCATCTCCTTTGCTTTTTGGAGAGCTTGGTTTGTCAGCAGAGGGGAGGACCTCTCTGGTTCCCAGTAGGGATGCTGTGCTGCTCTCTTCTCTTCTCTGTTAACCTTAGTCGGGAGTAGGGAGGCCAACTCCTACTCTGCCCGTGAGGGCGCCTCCCATCTGACCATCAAGCTTGGACTGGTGTGGCCTGAGGAGATCATGGGATAATGTAACCAACAAGTTACCTTTAATATCAGCTGCTCAAGGAGGAGCCTCATCACCAGCCCCAAGGCAAAGCCTGCCATTGACATTTTAAAAATAATAATCCCTAATCATTTTTGTATATCTTAAGCTCAGGGCCCAATAGTTCAAAAATGAAAGCTGAATACAAAGATTTTTCTTCTGCTCCTACTCTGTTTTAATTTGCTTTTTGGTGGGGGGCATTTATTTTAAAACCTAGGAGATAGTCTATACCTGTGATGGCCCCCAGCTGAATAAAGTATTAGACAGTCTCTAGATCTTGATACCAATTTCCATCTCTACTTTCTCAAGACAGCCTGGCTTTTAGCTATTTAACAGAATTCTTGTGGTAGGTTAAGTCTTATAAAAATACATGGAGACAAAAATATGAGGGCCTGGGCAAGGGATTTGTCCTCAGCTCCTGGCAACTCAGCTGGGATATCTGGGTAGGGAAGACACGTAAGAAGAGAGGACTTTGGAAGCGGGTGGCTGAAGTGGCCACATCTCATTCAGTCCACGTGGTCAGTAAAAACTTGGAAGGAGGCATGAAATGTCCCCTAGCCCTTCTAGTATACCTTGTCTATTTTAGATTCCAATGTTCTTTGATTTCTGACAATTCTTATCTTCTGCAGTCTCTGGCCACGACGAGGACCTCGTGACTGAAAGCAGAAGAATTTCGCCTATTCCTAAGTGTGGGCAAGACACTGGAAAAAATGTGTATCAATCATCAAGAGTTGAAAACGCAGCTTCAAAAGTATGTAACTGGTGAGTTTAACAAGCCTCACTTTTGACATAAACTAAACACAGCATTATAGTGTTTCACCCATCTTACCTTTAAGTTTGATTCAGTGGGACTAATTTTCCCCTGCACCGAGATGTCAACTCTGGCAGATCTTATGCTTTTGCCTCCAGTATTATAGAAACGATACTCCAAGGTCACTTTAGGTTGCAAACACAATCTCAATTCAGTAATTAGAATGTCATGGCAAAGATGTTAATCAAAACTTGGAACGTGACAGCATTCAGTAGTTTGCCTTCCTTCAGCTCTGACCTGCTTCAGGGGTGCTTCTCCAGTCTTCACTCCTCCCCTGCCCCTCCCTGGTCACCCCGCCCTCTCTGCACACTTTTCCTCACCAAGGTCAAAGATAGGAGAAGGAGAGAGAAGGGAACATTATGGTTTTCACTAGGTTGGCAACTTTGTCATTCCTGAGCCTACAGCTGCCGTCCCTAATTAGTTACTGATGATTAAGAAGAGATGGTAATTATGTGACACGATGGAGGTCATAGCTAAAGCTATGGTTGTAATGATTTTCAAACATATAAATGTATCAAATCAACATGTTGTATACCTTCAAGTTACACAGTATTACATGTCAACTATATCCCGATAAAATTGTGCAGAAAAAGGGTAAAAAAAAAAAAAAAAAAGACCTTTTCCCCATGGCTGCTTTTCTGGGCTCTTTGAGGTGCTCTGCTGAAGTCTTCCACCTGCAGCATCCATTAGCTATTCTGATTCTTCGCTATTTCAGCTGACGATTTGTAGCTCCTCCCTCAGCCTGTAGGGCTCCAGTGACACGCTTCCAACTCCTTCCACTCAGGTCTTCTCACCTTCTGTGTTACCCTATTGCGCAGGACCAAAGACAAGATGAGCTGGGTCTCTCTCTGGAGTGGCTTAAGTCAGTTCGCATGATCCTTTGTCCAGTGAGCCCTTTGTCCAGTGAGCCCAGGCTGCAGGCTGACCCCACCACAGAGCACAGGACGATGCCCCTTGATAGAATTAAGATTGGTTGGAAACCTTCCTGCATGAAAACTAATTGCACATAAACATTAGTTAATCTCTGTTTTTCTCAGTTATATCTTGTTAATTTTATAAGCAATATTTGTATGCGTTAGAGGTAATGAATACAAAAATTGTATTTGATTCATCATATAGTCTTATACATTTTTGAGTTGCAAATTCTCCCAGAGAGATATCGTACCAATTCTATGTTAGTGTGTAATATTCACAATTTGGTTCCTTGCTTTTGTTCAATGCAGTAACTTCAC
Source organism: Kogia breviceps (assembly GCF_026419965.1). Classification (NCBI taxonomy): domain Eukaryota; kingdom Metazoa; phylum Chordata; class Mammalia; order Artiodactyla; family Physeteridae; genus Kogia; species Kogia breviceps. Next base: position 84,676,293 of record NC_081317.1, read on the forward strand.
AGTTTTTTTTTTTTATATTTAACTTTTGGTTTTGTGAAAATAAGGAGATTTGAGGATTGAAATAAAGTGTTGCTATAAGCATGATTTAATTTTTCTTGCTTTTGAAGGAGCAAAAATTCATTGACTTGAGGGTAATTTATTTTATTTCTCTGAAAAAAAATGTAGTATACAATGAGTGAGGGCTGATGATATGTTTCCTTGACAAGTCCTTTTAAGAAGACTGTTTCTAAATGCAAAATGCCGAGTGAAATCTTGGGAAGGAGAATTTATTTTAGTAAGTTCATAAGGATCCACTGTGCCCTTCTGTATCTTTCGTGCTCTTTAGGAATCCTTTCTGTATATACTTAGAATTTTTTCTGCTTTGAATTGAAATAGTCTATGGAGCAGCCACTTTATATATGTTTTAAAGTCTTGCTTGGTTCATAAAAATGCATTTTTAAGAGTTCCTGTGCAGCATAGATTTGTTTAAACATTTAAAGTCAACAACATATCAAGTCTGGTATGGTTGATGGAGCAGAGAGAATATTGAGTGCAAAGTACTGAAATTCTATAAGCTTTGGCAATAAAGGGTAAAGATCTCTATTCATTTAGAAACTATGATTAGAAAATAATGTCTTGTAACTTTATCATTTATTATCTCAGTTGATTCTCAACCCTTGTCAGGAGTTTGTCAATAGGCAGGTCGGATTGTCATATCCTCAGGTTAATGATGAGGAAACTGAGGCTCAGAGAGGTTGAGTGAATTAGCCAGTGTCATCCTGCTGGTACACTGAAGGAACAGGATAGGAATCCAGGTTTGCTGTCTTTAAGTCCTGAATTTTTACATTATAGCATTATGATTTTCAAGACAACAGTGATTAGTTATGGTTAGGGCATGCGGAGATGGATGAGACTGTCCCTATTTCCAAAAGCTAGTTGAGAGGTAGAGCTGGGAGACAGACAAGTCATGAAACCCTTGCAGTAAGATTTGGTAAGGACAATAATAAACGCTATTAAATGAGGCACTAAGGAAGGCCCAATTCTGTCAGGGGTGGAAGTGGGAAGGAGTTTAAGCTCTTGTGTTTAGGAGAAGGAGCTTTGATCCATGACAGTATTTCTCTTCCACAGACCTGTATATGAGAAAGGAAGTCCCTGCTGTCCCCATCCTCCCTTACCCCAGCCCCTGTGGTCAAGAGACTGAGTGACTGAGGAATTATGTTGATGGTATTGAATACAACAACTCCAGCTGAGCAAGAAAGTCTGTGGCAGTTGAAGAATTCTTGGTCTGGGAGTAAGGAGCCTTCCCAGGGAAAGGCAGTAGACTTAAGGCTTTATAGAGAAGATGGCTCCAGACCTTTGACCTTACTTGGAGCTTCAGAAAGTCATTGCAGCACATGGTATTTTCTAAAGATGGCCACAACAGTATCTTTTGTCCCCATGCTCTTCTACAATGTGATCTATTTGCCTATCAAGAGGTTGAGTCTCATTCTTCTTCCAGACTTGTGACTGCTTCAACCAATAGAGTATGCAAAAGAGGGGCTGTGTGATTCCCAAGACCGTTCACAAAAGGCAAGGCAGCATTGTTTGCTGGAATACTCTTGCTTTATTCAGGCTACTTTCTATAAAAAAGAAATCTATACTGTTAAGGATGAACTAAGCCGTTTATGTATCTTTTTTCTCCCCCTCTCATGTATCTACGTCTGTCTATCCATCTATAGATCCATCTATCTACCTATCTAATCATCTATCATCTATCATCTTTCTCTTGTAATACAAGAGAAAATGTTTCTGTTGCAATTAGTTCTATTCTACTATTTGTTCTTTTAATATTGGAGTCAAGTTATGGATATGTGAAATTTGTTTATACAAAGAATCAGAATGAAAGCTAAAGTTGAAAATGGATCCATTTGTTTATTAAGAAGACTTGAGAAGGAGGAGAACTGGTGAAAAGGGGGAATGTTGTACCTATCCTAAAATAGTCTGATGTTTACTCCTCTATAACCTCATGTTTTCTGAGGTTTTTCTCTTTCCCTCTGACTCCTCCTACTCAGTGTTTTGGTAGCCTCCTTGGCTTTGTCCACCTCTCACTTTTTGGTGGTTTCCACAGTTACTTCCAAGACCCTCTTTCCCTTCCTTTTTCTTTCCATATCTCCCTTCCTTTCTCCCTCCCCACACTCTCCAAGGATGATCTTATTCCCTCTTTTGGTTTAACTACCATTTATTGTAGATAGTCATTAGCTCCACAAACATTTATTGAGTGCTTTCTTTGTGCCAGGCATTCACCTAAGAGCTGGGGATACAGTTATAGCTTAACATTTTTAGTGGTTTTATGCTTGTGAATTTTATTTTCAACTGGTAGTGATCACCACAGAAATTTAAATATTATCGTATACATTTACATTAACGTAAAATATGGGTTCTGAAGATGACGAACGTTTAGGAAAGAATGAGTAGCTGGTCAGCAGCTTGAGCCAGCAGACTTTTCCTGCCTCTTAACTTGGAAAGCATATCTGTTTATCCTTGGAATCAAGGTAGCACGATTGATGAGAAAATACTTTTCCCTTTTGACACATATTGCACTGGGTTGGATGCAATTGGGAAGTCCTCAGTGATGACAGTTATTAATGGCAGAAAGCCTGTTTGAGGCAGATGCCAAGACGGGAAGAAGTCATCTTACTTAGGAAGTGTCATCTTACTCTGGTCTCCTTGGCTCTCAGACATTGTGGATTGTACTGGATCACTGTGAGCCAGGCTTCCGGACTTTAGGTTATCCTGATTGACTTCTTTCTTGGACTGAAGTTATTTGGTAATGGTACTAATAGGGACTTTCCAGAGAAATAACTAGGGAAAATACCATAAAACCATTCATGCAGTTGAAAGCAGACATCTCTGGTGATATTTATGTTGGGCAGAGACTGTGCCTTATTTTGGGTTGTATAGAAGGACATTCTTGGCTTCCAGCAAATTCTAACCCTAATGTAATTTGCAAAATTATTTGGTTTGGAAAGATGCAGAAAAGTAAATTTTAAATTGTCATGTAACTTTTACTTTCAATCTATTGAGGAGCTTAAAAGTCCACATGAAGCCACATCCCACTGGTACTGTTTTTTTTAAAAAAAAAACAGTTCATTAAAAAAAAAAAGTCCATCTCCATCAAAATAAAAAGCCAACATCTTTCCTAGACTTTATGGGTATTTTTTATTTTTTATTACAGTGTAGTTTAGGACTCCTTTTCCTTTTGAATTCAAGACACCAAAGGGCTTTGTTCTAAACCTGTCTTCCACCAAAGCAGCTGGCGGTCTGTTACACACAAAAAGAGTGCTTAACTTTTACAAAGCTTAGCACCCTCTCCTTACATCCAAGTTCTACTGTTCTCTAATGCCAGTCATTACTAATTATCTTCAGCTGTGTCACGCTGTCTCCTGAGGTGCACTCTGATATTTTAGTAACAAAGACCTATAGGCCAATTATTAAATCACACCCAACCTTAGTGATGGGTTTTATTGCAGACAGCTAGTTTGAGTTTCCTTTTGTTCTGCCTCGTCAAGAAGTTACCAGTTAAACTAAGGAGAAACACAAGTGCGTTTGTGATAGGTATGGGATCGAAAATAGACAGGAGAAATTAATAACATAGTGGAGTGCATCTTTGGGTAGCTGCAATATCCAAACTCATAAAATTTCTCTGAAGCATGGTAACTGCTGAGTACAGCAGAGTAGAGTGGGAGGGAGTGAAAACTTATTGAAATACCTACCGTGTGTCAGGCTTCGTGCTAAGATTTTCCTACACTTTCGTGTTTAAATTTCACAACAAAAATTAGGAAGTGATTATTCTCCCTAACTCACAGGTGAGAAAACTAAAGTTCAAAGATGTGAAGCATTGGTGCCAGATCACACAGCTAGTAGAGGACATAGCCAGTATTTGAACCCAAATTTGAATCCAAAAGCTTTGCTTTTTCCCAGTATATTATGAACACCAAACTATGTTTGGTATCCATCAGCTATTTTATTGCATGATGCCTCAAGAAAGAGTGGGCCGGGACATCCTCAGAATTGCTTGAAATGTGACGCTTGACCTCCATAAGTGAACACAACCAGAGGGGTGACCTTCACGCAAAATGAGGAAAACAGTTTACGGTCTGCAAACATCAGCTCAAGAAACAGTCTTGACACTCAGATTGACAATCCCTGTCTATACGATTAGAGATGAAAACCTGAGTCTCTTATTTTCCTGTTATAACCAAAGAAAAAGGGAAGCATTATGCTGGTTTTTCTGTGTGTTGAAGGGAAGGGATCAGGCGACTGTGAAGATGCTGCCTTTCCATGGTTCACCCTTTATCTTCCACTAATTGGCTTCTGAATGTTTTTCCTCCAAGACTTAATTAGAAACATCCTACCTGGTGCTTTAGAAATATGAAGTATTTTTTCATTGTTGTTAAGCAGTTCTTTAAAAAAAAGAAGAAAGAAAGAAACTTAATTCAAAGTTTAGTTTCAATATGCTTGAATTTTAATCTCATATTTCTTAGCTGAGGCACACTTTTTCTTTTGGATCAGAAAGCACTCCTGGCTGCTATCAAGAGTAAGAAATACCGTCTTGAGACAGATGTCTGTTTCCTCTGCCAGGCTGGTGTGGAAGCCGACCCATGTTTCCTCCCCCGTCTGAATGGTGGGGAAGCAGCAAGGAGGTATCAAGCATTCTGCCTAAAACATTTTTTCTCACCGCATTGCTCTTGCCACATCCAGTGTCTTTAAAACTAACAACAAAATGGCCCTGAAAGTAGATGGCATTCATGTGAGGTGGGTCCCCAAGAATCATGCATAACCTGAGAGTCGGGCAGGGACAGGCTTTGAGTTGGGTCAGACCTGGATTTGAATCTCGGCCCTAATGGTTTACCAGCAGCTTTGTCTTGGAATAGTGATGGGGCAAGACCTTTCCTGTGATCTTGGAATTTTAATTAAGGCTCATAAATTGAAGACAATGGGCGGTAAGTGCCTATGCTTTGTAAGGAGAGGTCTAGGCATTTCTTTGTAGACTTTATTAGAAAGTGGTAAAACTAGTCTTTGAAATCTTGGCCCCCATTACCTAGCTCCAGTCTGCATCAGAGAAAGGAAAGTTAGATGGTGTGATAGAGAACAAGGGGATTCTTTGAAGGGTATGAACAGGATTAGAAAATGCCAGGTATTTCTCCTGTGCTCCCTTCTTGGCCTCAAACCCTGGAAAACCATTGTTAGAGACAGGGGCCATCTGATGGAAAGGAAAATTGACATTTCACAATCTTGCTGTTTGCTTGATGACCTAAAGCAGAGGTCAGCAAACTTTTTCTATAAAGAGCCAAATAGTAAATATATCAGGCATTGTGGGCTATGCAGTCCTAGTTGCAACTGTTCAACTGTGCAGTTGTGGAGTGAAAGGAGTCCTAGGCAATAGGTCAGTGTGACTGAATTCCAATAAAACTTTATCTTCAAAATTCTACTGGTCAGACTTGGCCTGAGGGTCACAGTTTGCTGACGCCTGACTTAGAGGTTCACCCTTTAGTTCTTTGGGTTGGATCACAAGTGAATTCCTAGCAGAATTTTTGATGAGCATATGGGAAAATAAAGGCTAGGGTATCCCATGATGGCCTTGTCAAGAAAAATGGGGAAAGACTTTGAAGTGGGCAAAAAAGATACCTGGGTCTTTTTAAATGGAAGCTAGGCATTGTCTAGAATACTCTCCTTGGTTATGTGGTTCGCTGGGACCGCAGCTTTTATTTTCTTTGAGTTACTTTATAACTGTAAATTATAGAAAATTGATAGTAATACAAATTATTTCTGTCCATAGAGATGCAGGTGAATTTTGTCTGAGGGAGATGCAATTGATTCCTCCCTCTTTTTTCTCCAGAGAAGCTAGTTTTATATCAATTAAGCAAATTCCTTTCATTCCGGTATTCCTAAGGGCCTAACTATGTATCTGCACTTTGAATTCTCCTTTATACAGGTTCTGACATCTTACTGGTTCCCTCATTAGTTAATAAGTTAAAGGTCGGTCATCTTTGATAAACATTCATTTTATCTTTGCGCAAGAGTCATGACTTTGTCTTTTAACATCCAGGAGAGGAGAGAGGGTGTTAGAGAAAGTGTGTTGGGCACCTTTTGTGCATCACTTCACAATTCCCTTGGCCCCTCACCGCCTACTGAAGTCACTGCTGGTGTTTTGTATAATTACAAAGAGAGAGGGTCTGGCCCCAGGCCCACACTGCATAGCCTTCCCTTTCTGCCCTAGGGCTTCTCTGATATAGTGGCCCTGAATTCATTCATACTTAACTTGAAATTGTGGGGAGCTAATACCAGTGGGGCCACGCTTGATCAATGGGGGAGGAGAAATGGTAGATAAACGTTTCCTACTTTCCTCAACACCTCCAACTCCCCACCTTCACGCCACCCCCAGAAGCATTTCTTACAGGTCTGCAGTCTGTCCTGACAGGATCCCCATCCTTGTCCTTCATGGTGGCCAACTTGATAATGTGTACCTGTATTGGCTTTGCCTCCTTCTGTTTCTGTCTTCTCCTGCTTTCTTGCTTCCTGTGATCATTACCCCAGGTAAACTACCTGCATGCAAAGCTCTATCTTAGGCCCCACTTTTTGGGAACTTAGGCTAAGACAGGGAGAGACCTGCACTTTAATGGTTTGCCGGGCAGGCGTTCACAGTGTTTCCTGGAGGCCATGTTGACCATGAACAGGACAGCTAGGAGTGAACTCCGCTGGAAGAAACCTGTCCTGGAGGGGGGTTTGCCGAGGTGAGGGAGCCCTGACAGAAAGAGGTTGGATGAAGAGTACAAGGAGAGGGTGGGAATTAAGGTGAAGTTAAAGAGGTCAACCTGAAATTGCATTCCCTGCCCCGAGAAATGGTACACTGGGAGGTCTCTGAGGAGGACTTGGAAAAATGTACTATGAACCCCATAGAAGAAGAGCCACAATTTGATGACTGCTTTGCAAAGGTTATCAGTCATATTAAAGAGAACCATGAACAGCATCAACTGAGAAAAGAAGCTTTTACTCCTTTACCACTATTCTACCTACTGCCCTTGACCGTGAGTAGGTGAGAAAGGCTTTGGATTAAAGGGAGGAAAAGAAGAGACCATGCCACTTCCCCCGCTTCACTCATGATCTGTAAAATTGTGGGTTAGGATTAAGGGTACAGGAGGGGAGAAGTTATTTGGTTGAGGGATTGAAGTTTTGATTTCAACTGGATTAGACTTCAGTTAGGAGGCATGGGGCTGAGATGCACATTTTTTTTATTCTCAAATGCCTTACCCTTAACAATTTAATCCTGGGAGCATATACATATACATCTTATGACTTAAGATGTTATTTGTCCCTCATCAAAATAAAGATGACATTTTCAGGATGAATTTACAGAATTGCCAGAACTTAATCTCTTTGAGCGAGGCAGGAGTGCTTCCCTCTTTGCTCCATAGTGCTTCTGACTTAGGCTTTGTTCTTGTTATTTTATCTTGCTGAGAAGTATGTGTACAAAGCGTTTTGTCTGGGGACTGTGATCAGGTCTGACAATATTTTTGAAAAGTTCAATCATCAGTAGGAGAGTTTCTTTTATCAACCCCCCCTCATTTCCCCCACCCCCAATTTACTTTGTAAAGTTTTCCCAAAGAAGAGAATAGTGGTATGTGAGGAAGCGTAAAAAATTCCTTCTGTGATACTGCTGATTATACCAACGGCCCATAAAATCTTCACAAAGGAGCTGTAGACATCCTGACCTTAGTCCATGATGTGCAGGGTCTCCTTAACACAAGCAGTAGCATGTCTCTGACCAGGGTTGGTCCAAACATATGCCTGTCTCTGAGGAAGAAAGGAAGTCTAGGGAATCTCTCTCTGGGTGGCTTTGTGGCAAGTCTCAAGCAGGGCTGGCCCTTAGTAAAATGTCCAAGTCACAGAAATTTGAAACAGGTAACATTTTGGCTATTATTTTAGGTTTTTTTCCCTACTCCCACCCCCACCCCCATTTCCACGTGCTCCAAGCTCCTCATGGTGCCTTGCTGTCCTGTAGGTCCAACTACCTTAAAGTGCACCATGCTTGGCTACGCAGTAGGTCTTCAGTGAGTATTTGTTGAATGAGTAAATTACACACATGACGAAGGGACTTTTATCCCTCCCTGTTGCTGAAGGGCTTGTTTTTCCCTGTGAAGTGGTTTCCAACGTGTGGACCACAGAAGTCATGGAACAGAGGTATTGCAGTGATCCCTGTGTCCCGAAACATCCAGGTCCACCAGGACACCCAGTTAAATACATTTCCGTAATGTATATGCTACAATTTTTTCATGTATGTAAATGAAATTGGGATTAATAAGTAATCATGTTTATAAGCCTTATTGGACAGGATTTTAAAATAATGATGGAAATGTATAAATCTGTATTTATTGCCATGATAGGATGTTGATATGTAATTCTGTGAGAGAGCTTAGTTATAAAATGGTGTACAAAGTGTGATATCATCCCTGCAAGACAGTACATAAAATACTAGATAGATAAATAGATTGGTGTAAATTAGGGCAAAAATGAATTATCTGACAAATGCTCTTCATTTTTAGTTTATTTCTTCATTTTGGTGGAATATATCATCCAGTTGCTTTCTGAGAAAATGAGCACAGGAAGCTTTTTTTTTTAGATCATTCATTTTATTTTTCCTGTCATATTTTTAGTTTGTAAGATTTTTTTTTCTTATTCTCTCCATGTTCCTTCTTAAAAATAGTGTTCTGTTCTTGTTCCATGGATATGAGTTTCCCTAATGTCCTGGAAATTTAATTATAATTTTTAAAGTGTTCTTCTCTCTTTTATTTTCCTGCAATTTTTTTCTTATTTTTTTATTTTGATCTTAGACTTTAATATTTGCTGTTGGTGAGCCCTGGTGATCATGTTTAAGAACAAGGCATTCAAGGAGAATGGAAGCTCTGGGGTGTGATGGAGCTTTGCCAACTGGTGGCCTTTGCTGGTGGCTTCTCTGGCACTGTCATTGGGTCGTCTGCATTTCTCCAGTTTCCTGCTAGTGTGAGACAGATTAGGAGTCGGCTTGCCATCATTCTGAAAGTCAACCAGGAAAGGGACTGGGAGGTCACTGTTTAGTATGAACATTTTCACTGTAATCTCCCACTGTTCAGCTTTTTTCATGATCCCAGTGATCAGCTGTGCCTGGCTAGTAACTCCAGAGCCGCTTGTTTAAGTGCTCGGGATAAACCTCTTCATTCTTTCCTGGGTGGAATAGGTGAGAACTGAATGCCTAGGGTAGAACTGGCTTCTGGGGATCTAACTACTGCCTATACAGACTTCGACCATAAAAGGTCTGAAGATATAATATGCAATATGTATAAAAGATATATTTGACTTATAAACATACATTTTGATATATTTTAAGTATACTTAATGTGTTCAAAATATAAATTTAATATATTTAAGATATATTTGTAGCTATATTTTTTTTTTTTTTTTTGCGGTACGTGGGCCTCTCACTGTTGTGGCCTCTCCCGTTGCGGAGCACAGGCTCCGGACGCGCAGGCCCAGTGGCCATGGCTCACGGGCCCAGCCGCTCCACAGCATGTGGGATCTTCCCGGACCTGGGCACGAACCCGTGTCCCCTGCATCGGCAGGCGGATTCTCAACCACTGCGCCACCAGGGAAGCCCCCTGTAGCTATATTTAACTCACAAAAATAAATAGTGCTTTGACCATAACTTTAATGTATATTCTTTGCTGGAAATAGTTAATTACTTACACAGGTGCTTAATTTATTTTTACAGTTGTTTATGCAGTTAGTTAATTTAAACAGTTGATTATTTTTCATATACTTTCTTTTTCTTGTTATCTTGAATTAGAGAATATACATGTTTGCTATAAAATATTAAATTGATACAGAAGGGGACACAGTAGAAATTGAATGTTCATTCACTGTCTTTCCTACTCCTCAATCATGCATTCCTTCCCAGAAGTAATCACTTTTAAGAATTGGTATCAATAGTCTGTACTGCCTTGTGGGCTGTTGTTTTGGACCTTCTCCCTTTAGTTAATTTAATATCTATTATCATGCCTACTGGAAAATGGATGGAAAAGTTCAGGATTCTACTTCTCAAATGTGTATAATTTACTCGAATATTGGAGCAGGTTTGGTGGAAGGTGAAGCGCTGTGCCCTACGTGAATTCTGGTTCCTTTCAAGAGCTTTCAATTAATTATAACAGGCCAATATTTCCCCAGTTGCCATGGCTAACTGAAGACTGACTATCATGCAAATTGGTTTTACAGATCATAACATTGGGTATCAGACTTTAAGAAAGATGATTTTAAAGAGTTTCCTTGTATTCCGTACGAGGAGAGAGAACCAACTGGGAGAAGTAGAATGAAATGAAGAATCTGAGCAGACACCACAATGAAAGCCTGTGTGCTGTGAGAGGCATTCAAATAATTTTTTAATGAACTGGTTCCTTTGACTTATTTTAAGATCTATATGTAGGGGGAAATAAAAGCATGACAGGAATAGAATAGATGGAAAAAAATTAAACAAGATTCTGTCCCATTAGTTATGACTGACAAGGAAAAGATAATAGCCAAAGAGCAAACAGAGTTTTTTAGCAGAAAAAGATAATGATAATGGAACTTTCACAAATATATCAGGGACGAAGTAGATAAAAGTTTTTAAAAAGTTCAGTAATCAGTAGAGATATGCACAATATGAATGACTCAAAAATGGCTGAGATATTGGTGTTTAAATTCTGTCATTACTGAGAGAAATAAAGAAAGGAAGTTTAGAGCACTAGTGACTAATGACGGGAATCGCAAACATGGCTACCAAAAATGCAGATAAGTGACTTTTCGTACTGAGAAATTTTGAACTTAGATTTATCAGCACATCTGGTTGACATGCCTTCTCTTGGGTAATATGAGAATCAGCTAATGTGCTTACTAGGCCACTTATGATGCATAATTTTTATAAGATAATTGTGCGGATTTAACATGAACTAAATATTGAAATGCTTTGAACTCTGGAGCTGCCAATTTTCAAAGAAGGAAAACAGGAAAGCTGGAATAACAAATATTTGAAGGCTCTATTGTTTTATTCTTCAGATCTACCTCTCCTTCCGTTAGCTCAGAAGGTCATTAGTCACAAAAAGTTATGCATAATCCCTTCTCTAATGTGAATTTAAGAGGAAATGTAAACACAGTTGCCATCTCATTTCCTCTTCACCTTTATTTTCAAAAGAAAGAAAAAAACCTGTTTGCTGATTAAATTCAGGGACATCATATAGTAGTAGAGTGGTCTACAAAGCATATCTCCACACAAGTATCCATTGAGCAGTGGGAGGAAAATATTAGAACTTCTATTTATCTATTACTTTGCTATTAATATATTATCTAAAATGAGAAATAAGTTTACTAATATTTAATTTATTGATTGACACTTATTTTGGGGTGTTCCACAAAAAATTGGATGTTGGTAGATGGTTGACTGTTTGCTTTCAGCATCCTGCAAACGTTTATAGACTATATGGGCCTGTTTTAGTAGTTGTATAGAGGATATTATCTTGTTTGCATTTCAGTCTTTAGATGGAAAGTGGACTAAAAAGATTCTGGCAGAGACACCACAGATAATATATAATAATAACAGTGATTAAGCACTGGCAAGCATTTAGAACATGGCAGAGCTGACATTTTACCCACACCTAATATGAGTTCATGTTTAGCCATTTAAGAGGCAAAAGCAATAACAATCTAATCATCAAATTCTTAGACATAAAACTTGGAAATTATTTAAAAAGCTTTTCGTGAATTTACACCCACAACAAAGGCATTCGCTACTGATAGTGAAGTCATCATGATTCACCAAATGTTTAAAAGTAGTCTTATTTCACTTTACCTCATCCTCTAAATTGTCTAAATTTGTTACATGTACAAGTGTATAAATAAGTACCTATATTTTGGGAGTGCTTGCCGAAATTTTTATTGGTGTCCAAAATTAAAGATGCTTGGAGATCACTGTATGTGAGAATGTATTAAAAAGAGATGTTACAGAGATTCTCAAAGGGGGTTCTCTTAAATGTTTACATGTACTTCTTACCTTGTATATCATATTTAGGTATAAATTCCATAATACACATTTGGCAATAACTAAATGACTCTGCCTTTTTATGAATTCTTTTACAAGTTTGTCATGGCATTTTCTCAGTTCTTCCATGGTGTGGAAATAAATGAAAACCAATCAAATGAGAAAAACAAAGGATATTTATTTAGAGCTTGCTGTAGCAAGGAAGTCAGCCACCATCACTCGTGTTTGGCAGAGACTCAAATGCAGGGAGAGGCATGGGAAAGCTTTATAGTGGAAAAAGGCGAAGGCTTCAGGTATGCCCTGCTTGGCGGTTGTTGGCATGGAGAAGCTGGAGGTAGGATAACCAGAAGCAGGGTATCCTATGTGACTGGTTAGGGGTATATTTTTGGCTTTCTCTGGTTGATCCTAAGCTGGAAGCAGGGACAAAAATTAGGGAAGCTGTCAGTTATTAATTAAGTCCTGGACGTTTTGGACTGATTGTTACAGATGTATTTGTAGAACAAAGTGTTCCTACGATGGACAGACCATGAAGGGTGCCCATCCCAAACCAGTTCTCATTTTACCGAGCCATAGGACGTTCTAGAATGCTGCTCTAGACTGGTAATTATGCAAAAGGGTCCATGAGTATTCAGGATAATTATCCCACAAATAGAATGCTCATCATAAATATTTTATACATTAGAAGTATATAACTAACATTTTTTTTCTGGTTCTATCCCATTCATCTGTGTTAAATAATTTGCTTAATGTTTCAAACCATAGCTAATATTTAGGTTGCGGTCAACTAAATTATTATAAATAAGACTACCATGAATAACTTGGTATATAGCTTTCTGAATTTAAGATTAAGGTAGTATTCTAGAAGAAAAAGTTTTCTGTAAAAAGAGGCTCTATCAACACATAGTCTTATCATTTTCTTTTTGTTGATTTTTTTTTTGAAAGCTACAAAATTCTGTTTTTGGTGTTGTGTAATTAAAAATAATCCAACTAATATTTCTTCATTATAATACCAAGGATATATACGTACTTATTCCTCCCATCTTTTCTTCCTATTTGTGTGTTATGTTACAATTTAGTACATGTTGGTGAAACTTAATTTCTTGTTTATTCAATTAAAAGTGCATTCTTTTAATTGAAAATTAGATAATAGTGCAGTTTAATAGTGAAATGCCTTAATTTCAAAAAATAAACTGAATTATGTGATTACTTTCTTGAATAGATTTTCTGAACTGCTAACAAATATGTATTATATTAAAATTTCTTCCAAAAGATTACACTAGTGAGTGATTTCAAAATATGAACCAGGAATTCCCTGGTGGTCCAGTGGTTAGGACTCTGTGCTTTCACTGCTCCGGGCCCAGGTTTGATCCCTGGTCTGGGAACTAAGATCTCGCAAGCCACGCGGCATGGCCCAAAAAAAGCACCATCTCATTAAAAAAAAAAGAGGCAAACCCCAAAAAATAAAATATGAAGCAATTTGTGTAAAAATAAAGATTTTATTTTGAATTATCTATAAAATAAAAAGAATTATTGTCCTTCAAGTTTTTTCAATATCCACAAACATTTCTAATAAATGCTTTAATCCCCACATGGTTTTTTTTTTTTTTTTTTTGGCGGTATGCGGGCCTCTCACCGTTGTGGCCCCTCCCGTTGCGGACGGAGCACAGGCTCCGGACGCGCAGGCCCAGCGGCCATGGCTCACGGGCCCAGCCGCTCCGCGGCACGTGGGATCCCCCCGGACCAGGGCACGAACCCGCGTCTCCTGCATCGGCAGGCGGACCCCCAACCACTGCGCCACCAGGGAAGCCCCCCACATGGTTTTTAAGTTAGCTTAATTTTTAATTTATTAATTTTATTGAAGTGTAGTTGATTTACAGTGCTGTGGCAATCTCTGCTGTACAGCAAAGTGACTCAGTTATATACATGTAGACATTCTTCTTTTAATCTTTTCCATTATGGTTTGGGGTTGATAGTTGCAAACTATTACATTTAGAATGTATAATTAGCTTAATTTTTGAGAAATCTTTTAAGTCTAGAGAGTGGGAATTCACTGGGAAAGTAAATCATTATTAGATTTTAATTTGACATCTCATCAAATATTTAATAATCTGTGTTGTATGGGATACAAAGAAATACAGAGTAAATTCACTACATTCAAAGAATAAATGAAAAAGTGCTGAGCATAAAAATATTAGAAGTTAAATATTTTATCTGAGCCTCAATTTAATTGCAGAATTGGACCATCTGACCATTCATTGCATGTAGTCACAAATAATACTACATTTCTGAGAAGCTGTAGCTACATCGGGACAAGCTCAATGTCTTTGGTTATACTTCTGGGACAGTTTTTACATCTTACCTGGTTCTTAGTCAGGAGCTGAACTAGGCTAATTTTGGTCTCCTCTGAAACTCCCTAGGATTTCCTGTAATCCGGGAAATTTACTTAAAGGTAGACTCTTCCCTTGGAAACTCTAAACCTCAGGATTTTCTTCCTTTCCTTTCCTTCCTTCCTTCCCTCCTTCCTTCCTTTCCCTCCCTCCTTCCTCCCTCCTTCCTTCCTTCCTTCCATTGTCCTAAAATCTCTATCTTTTTAGCATCCTGAAAGCAGCTATGGCTATTGGATTGGCCAAGCTTGTTCTAATTAGGCCTGAGTCTGGGTGGCTCTTGGGATGTTAGAGCTGTTCTGAATTTTATGTTATGGCAGGAAACAGGTAGTTTGGATTATCCTTGCACTAGGTGTCAATGAGCTGTACTTCCCCACTGTGTGGCTGGCTCATGTGGTTGTGTTAGGGAACCCAACACAATTTAGTTGGTCTAGCCTTGTGTGCCTTCCTTAAGCTAATGTGACCACCTCAGAAATAAGGCCCAAGGCACCAAAGGGAAGCCCTGTTGGTTCCTGCAATGCCTAGTCCTCTTTCCGAACTTCCTCCCACTTTGCTTTAGCTCTCTAGGCTACTGACTTTGCTCCACATAACCCGTGGGGTGGATACTGTCGTGCTCCCAAATGTGATGTGGCCATATCCATGGACTTGACTTCATTTGTTTTCTGGCTCTTATGGCAGTGATTTCCATTGTTCCTTTATCCCCTGTGTTTCCTCAGTTAAACAGCCCTCTTAGTTAGTTTTCAATCCAGTTTGAGAACCTGTCTCCAGTCCAGCTGTGACCTGGGCTTGTGGAAGCACAGAATTGACGATAGATGTCTGAGGTGGGGATCTGTGCAGAGTGAGAGAGTTATTCCACAGTTTTCTAATTAGTGGTATTTTTTCATAACATAAAATATGTACTGAATTGTGGAAAGTTAAAAAAATATAAAGAGTATAAAGAAAATAAATATGACTTGTAATCCTACCATTTAGGGAATTCCTTTGTTAATTTTTGGTACATTTACTACCTGAAATTTATATGTGTATGTAAATGACTAAATGAATACATTTTTAAAGAAGAAATGGATTATACTCTACATTCAGACTTTATGCTACTTTGTTCCTTAATACGAATAAATACTATGCCAACCTCATAAAAATCTTGATAAACACAATTTTAAATGATTGCATAATATTTCAGCATACATGTGCTTTAAACTTAATATTTTATTCTGTTTTTAAAATTTGTGGTATTTTCTTTTCTCCTGAAAACCTCATTTTCTTCCTGAATAAGCAATGACATTTGCTAGTATTATTTTTTCTTGATATCATTACATTTTGTCTTATATTTCTAACTATAATTATTTTTTAAAAAGAAGAATTATGAATGCTGGGATTCTTTTTTTTTTTGGCTGCGTTGGATCTTCGTTGCTGCAGGCAGGCTTTTCTCTAGTTGCGGCGAGCGGGGGCTACTCTTTGTTGCAGTGCACAGCCTTCTCATTGTGGTGGCTTCTCTTGTTGCGGAGCATGGGCTCTAGGCGCGGGCTTCAGTAGCTGTGGCACGTGGGCTCTAGAGCTCAGACTCAGTAGTTGTGGCGCACGGGCTTAGTTGCTTCGCGGCATGTGGGATCTTCCTGGACTAGTGCTCAAACCTGTGTCCCCTGCATTGGCAAGAGGATTCTTAACCACTGCACCACCAGGGAAGCCCGAATGCTGGGATTCTTTTCTTTTCTTTTTTTTTTTTTTTTTTTGCGGTACGCGGGCCTCTCACTGTTGTGGCCTCTCCCGTTAAGGAGCACAGGCTCCGGACGCTCAGGCTCAGCGGCCATGGCTCACAGGCCCAGCCGCTCCGCGGCATGTGGGATCTTCCCGGACCGGGGCACGAACCCGTGTCCCCTGCATCGGCAGGCGGACTCTCAACCACTGCGCCACCAGGGAAGCCCTGGGATTCTTAAATGCAATGTAATTTTACCTTTGTGAAAGGATTCAATTTTTTAAACTTTCCTTTTATTTCCTTTCATAAGTGAATTAGCTTTGGGTATTTTTGAAGATTTAGAGTCTTATTAACTTAATGGAGTAACAACTAAATCTCCAGGTTCTTTAGGAATAGACTTCTAACGTCTGAGGAAGACTAGCTAACCAGAATTTCAGTTTCACTTTTCTAGGGAGAATAAAGATTGTACTTCGAAAAATCTCCCTGACACTTTCAGACCAATGAGCAGCTCCTTTTATAAACTATCAGAAACTTCAGAAGTAGAATTATTTTCTGTTTCATCTCTTTATCTCCCCAGTATCCAGTCCACGCTCCACCACTGTCTGGCTGTGAGTTTTTAGCCAAACGGTGAAGCTCTCCAATCCTCAGTTTCCTTCTGGTAAAACTGGGGTGATGGTTGTACTGTTCTCAGGGGTTGTGGCAGGGATTACAGACACCCTGCACAGTCTCTAGCCTGGCTCATTAAAGTTTAGGTGTTATTTATGGTGTTATTATGCTGCTGGTGGACATAGTGCAACCTGGTGGTTAATGTCGTGGACTTTGGAGTAAGCCTACCTAGGTCAAACCTGGACTGCCACTGACTAGTTCTGTGGCCTTGGAAAGTCACTTATCCTCTGGGGCCTCAGTCTTCTCATCTGTAAAAGAGATATAATAATAGCATCTACCCCATGGGATTTTTTTTTTTTTTTTTTTTTTTTTGCGGTATGCGGGCCTCTCACTGTTGTGGCCTCTCCCGTTGCGGAGCACAGGCTCCGGACGCACAGGCTCAGCGGCCATGGCTCACGGGCCTAGCCGCTCCGCGGCATGTGGGATCCTCCCGGACCAGGGCACGAACCCGTGTCTCCTGCATCGGCAGGCGGACTCTCAACCACTGCGCCACCAGGGAAGCCCCCCATGGGATTTTTATGAGGATAAATTTTTGTAATATGTATGAAAGTACTGGGAACAATGTCTAGCAAGTGCTGTATATGTGATTGTTTAAATCGAATAGAATACCTGATCCATATTTTAAGTAATAGGTGGGTGAAGTAGTTACAGAGCAAAAGTAAATCATGTCGCTTTTGTTTCCTTACATGTGTAATATTTCCTTTTCTTTGAAGTGTTCAGTAACCAGAGGAACTGCATGCTTTGAGATCATTGGCCTGAAGGGTGCTCAGTTTGACCAGTGCCCAAGGAGGTACTTGTCAAATTGCTAGGATGGAACGTAAATGACTCAGAATCATCAAAATCTGAGATGAGTCAGCTGAGGCCTATCTTAGAGTCTCTAGTAGAACCCCACCAAGAACACAAGAGAAGTACTATGAACAGGTAACCTTCTCTGTATATGTTTATAGGACTATTGCCATCCTTTCTAGTGCAGGAGAGTAGTTGTGGATTAGAGAGACTGATTTGCTTTTAGAGATTAAATGTCTTGGACTATTCCTGGGCAAAAAGGAGTTCACATAGAACGAAGAAAATATAAACAGTGTAACTCTATTTCTCTTACACTAAGACTCTTCATAAAGAATGATCCCATAGGCTAGAAGATTTTGAAGCAAATTAAAATTATTTTCCACAAGGCACATGAGCATTTTGATTGCTTCCCTATGTTTTAGAACTATTAGGAGTTCTTCAAATGAGGTCCAAAGTGCAGCAAAACATAATCATCCAACTTGGAAGGCAGCCATGGAATGGGATAACTGAATAAATATTACCATCTAGCATCATTTATCTCAGGCTTTAGTGAGAATGGGAGAGAGGTTGGGGAGGGATTTCCTGCCAAAATCCAAGGTTAAACCCGAAGAGAAGTTAGTACCCTCCAGGGGCCATTTTTTCTCCATTATGAGCCTTGGCTATGATTTCATTTCAATGATTATTTTAAAAAATTGTGTTTTGAATGGAGGTAGGCAGAGCTGGTTTTGAACACGTATAATTTGAAAATTCATTTAGAAGTGTGATGGTCAATTTGAATAGATGAATATACTTTAGCTGCTGACCTATTCTTCAGTGTTTTTTTTTTGCTGACAAATTAGGGCTATTAAAAATTCCTTGCAATAGAGGTATTTGATTGTTTAAAGTGAGATTGTAGATACCTCCGTCAGCCTTTGACAGGGGACACAAACCATAATTTGGGAACTGTAATGTAAACCTTGAGACAACGAAATAACTTAACAGACCTGAGTCAAGCATAAACAATGAAGTGGTTTGAAAGGATTGGTCTCCCTGAAATGGCACGTTCCACGGAAGAATGCTTTCTCTGTTTGATCTGTCACTAGAGCTCTCAAAACATGACACTCCTTGAACATAATATACTTTGATGATAAACTAGATTAACTTTCCCAGTGCAAGTGAAAGGCCACCTGTTGCCAGAATGGCCATATTCCTCATTGGCTGTCTTGTAGCTGTCATCACTTCAATGCAATCTGCAACCGACATGCTGGAATATAATGAATATGTCAGAAGTTGGAGGTCAGCCATCCAAGTACATGAAAACTTGGCTTGCCTACAGTGTCAGCATGGAGGCCTCCCCTATCATCTCGTGCAGAGGATTTCTGCACCACTTGATTTGTTTGCACAGGGTTTGTTGCTGTTGGATGGGGCATATTTCTGAGAGGCTTTTTGACAGCCCGTTCAAATATTTTCACTGTGGAAAAAATAGGGCTTCTGGTTTCAAGCTCTTCAAATAATAATAGGTGGTATAAAATGCCAAGGTACCTGATGGTGGTGGGGGTCTATTGTTGCTTTTTACTGGAAATATCCACAGAGACTGTTAGAAATGTTTTGATTGGAGTGGAGAGGAGGGTTGGTTGGAAGATCAGAGCCACTAAAGAAATTGTAGGGGTGCTCAATTTCTGCCTTCTCCTCCCCACCTGTAACATATAGTGGTGTTGGATCCGTTGGGCCACAAACTCTTGCTATAGGGAAATATAAAGTAGTGCATCATATTTATTTATATGTCAAATATTTATACATCATATGCAATATAGTACGGATCAGTTTTCTGGGTCACAGTATTAAGGAACAATGTGAGATTCTTATTTGTTCATGGAATATCTGTTCTTTCTTCTCAAAAAGTGAAGTATGTTTTAGCTAACAACATCAGGAAGAAACTTTCTGAAGTCTTGGTCAGTATGATGAAAGAATCACGAGTAGTTCCATTGGCTAAAAGTAAGAGAGCTTAAAATCAGTCTTAGCTGTTGTTAAATGCTTGCCCCAAACCTTTAAAGGCCAACTAAAAGGAGAATTCTGTTCTTGGCTTTAACTTGCGCAGAGTTTCTCAACCTTGACACTATTGACATTTTGGATTGGATAATTCTTTGGGGAGGAGGGACTGTCCTGTGCACTGTGGGATGTTTAGCAGCATCCATAGTCTCTACCCACTAGATGCCAGTAGCACCTTCCCAGTCATGACAATAAAAAATGTCTCCAGATGTCCCAAATTGCCTTTCATCCCCTGGAACTCACTCGGGGGCAAAACTGCCCCTGATTGAGAAACCCTGACTTAGTTGGAAACTGGGTTCCTAGAAGTATATTACATTGTAGTATCATAAAGGAGCAAATTACATGCATAAACCCATCCTCTTAACTTTACCTCCCCAGTTTTAATATCAAAATATCAGCCGAAAAGGAGCGGGAAGTTTATTACACTCTGTACAGTAATTCACATTCATACATCCTAAAAGTATGGGTTTGGGTAGCCAAGGGCCTAAGATTATCTTCTGGTGGTTTTGATAATAACAGCAATAATGGCTCTCATTTACGGAGGTGTAAAATTACAGTACCCCACCCTGTGCTAAGTCATGTGTTATTTCACTTGATCCTTGCAACAAATGTAGACGTTAACTAGTCCTACTCTCTTTATCAGATGAGCACACGGAAGCTTGGGGCATTTAAATAATTTGCCTAAACTTGTACCCTTAGTAAGAAACACAGTTTGTGTTTAAATTCAGGTGGTCCCACCCAGAACTTGTAAAATGAACTACTTATACATTGTTTCTCCCTTTGTGGACTGGATTACAGCTGCTTCCAGGGACTGCAGGTCGCTGGGCCTCCACAGCTGACGCTCAACAGATTTCTTTCGAGCACTTTCACATAATTTAGGTCTCAGTGAGTCACATCCTATAATCGTTTTATAAGAACGAAGTGGCAAATAGCTAATTTAAAATTATCCCTGTCAAAAGAAGATAAGAAAATTACGTGTGGGTTTGATAAAAAACATTTTATATCTCTTCTAAAACACTTGTTAAATTTTATCAAGCTGTGACCTTGTTTTTTTTAAAAATTATTTATTTTTGGCTGTGTTGGGTCTTTGTTGCTACGCGTGGGCTTTCTCTAGCTGCAGTGAGCGGGGGCTATTCTTCATGGCGGTGTGTATGCTTCTCATTGCAGTGGCTTCTCTTGTTGCAGAGCACGGGCTCTAGGTGTGCAGGCTCAGTAGTTGTGGCACACGGGCTTAGTTGCTCCACGGCATGTGGGATCTTCTTGGACCAGGGATCGAACCTGTGTCCCCTGTATTGGCAGGCAGTTTCTTAACCACTGTACCACGAGGGAAGTCCCTCGAGATGTGACCTTATAAACTTAGACCTCTAATGTCTTGGCAAGCTGTACGCTCTGTGGGAATTTGAATCCACGTTCAGTATTTAATTTGTGTGAATTAACTCAGCGTTTACTTTTTTCTGATTGTTTCCATCATCTTTAACATTTTCTGCATGTGTTGACAAGGGGAAATATGTGACTATTACATCCCTTTTTTTCCCCTTGCTGGTAGAGGTTTAAAAACAAATGAAATTGTCAAAAGTCAGGCAGATTGAACAAAACAAAACAAAACCAAAAGAAACAAAAACAGAGACACCTATTAATCCACAGCCTGGAAAATGAACTAACACATTTGCCCTCATCTATTCTTTCTTAGTCCATTGTCAGAGGTCCTTTTTTCCCCTTCTTTATTTATATATCCTTTTAATCATCACTTTAGTTTACCTTCACTTATTCTGTTGCCATTCTCCAAATTGATCATAGACATAGTATAAAAAAGAGCCTTTTCTCTTAGTTTTTTTTTAAGTCAGTGCATTAGACCATTTTTCCATTAGCGCTTAGCGGATACTCAGTAAACATTTACTGTCTTATGGAGCCCAGTAGACAAATCAGAGTAGGAAGCACAGCAAAATGCAAGATATAGAAAAAGTGCAGCCATGTGGAGGATAACTATACTGCCATGAAGTGGTGGGGCACAGGAAGGGCAGTGAATTGTTATTACTGTATTTCACTGATTGCTTTTGAAGTACTCTTTATCATGGAGAATTTTAAACATACACAAAAGTAGAAAGCCTGGTAAATGAACCCCCATACACTTTTAGTCACCCCAAAAGTCATCAGACCACGGCCAGTCTTGTCACATGCTGTATTAGTTATCTATTGGGGTAAAATGAATTACCCCAAATTTAGCAGTTTAAAACAACATACATTTATTATCTCACAGTTTCTGTGGAGTAGGTCTCTAGATGGGGTTTATTTGGGTCCTCTGGCTTTGGGTCTCTCACAAGACTGTAGTCATCTCAGATCTCACCTGAAGGGTCCCCTTCCAAGCTTACTCAAGTGGTCGATGGCAGGATCCAGTTACAAGAGCTGTTGATGGGAGGCCTCCCTCCTTCATTTCCACATGGACATCTCTATAGAGCATCTCACAACACGGCAGCTTGCTTCATCAGATTGCCCACAAGAAGGAGAGCAAGAGAGGGTGAACAAGAAGGGAAGTCACAGTCTAATGAACCTAATCATAGAAGAAGAATCCCATCATCCTTGCTGAATTCTGTTCTTTAGAAAAAAGTCACCAAGTCCAGCCCACACTCAAGGGGAAGGTATTACATAAGGGTGTAACTACCAGAAGGTGGGGACAACAGGGGACTGTTTTAGGAGTTTGCCCATCACACATACGCATTCTTTCTACCCTCCCAGATTATTTTGAAGCAGATCTCAGATTTCATATCATCCCTTCTGTAACTGTTTTAACATGTATTCCTAAAAGATAAGGGTTTTTTTTTTTTTGCGGTACGCGGGCCTCTCACTGTTGTGGCCTCTCCCGTTGCGGAGCACAGGCTCCTGACGCGCAGGCTCAGCGGCCATGGCTCACGGGCCCAGCTGCTCCGCGGCATGTGGGATCTTCCCGGACCGGGGCACGAACCCGTGTCCCCTGCATCGGCAGGCAGGCTCTCAACCACTGCGCCACCAGGGAAGCCCGATAAGGGTTCTTTTGAAAAATACATAACCAAAGCACCATTATTACACCTAAAATTCAATAATAATTCGCTAATATTTTCAAATATGCAATCAGCGTTCAGATTTCCACTTGTCTCATGAATATAGTAATCCATTGAGATACATTCATTTATTTTTAAATGTCTTCTAAGTCCCTTTTAATCTATTGTTTTCCCCTTCTCTCTCCTTTTTTTCCTTCCTTGTAATTTATTTGAAACAGCTAGCTTGTTTGACCTGTAGAGTTTCTTGCAGTCTGAGTTTTGCTGATTGGATTCCTGAGTTAAAGTTTATCACATTCCTAATATTTCCATATAAATTGATAAGTATTGATTTTAAGATGGCAATATTTACACATTGAAATCAAGGTGCATCTTACCATCAAAGGCATTGTATAATTTCTCAGGTGACAGTTATGATACTGTTGTCATTGCTTCAGCATGAGCAAACTTGTCTTGATTATATTGTTATCTCTTCAGTTGAATTATGTGCATTGTTCCTATTACATGTGTTGAATTTAATTGCTGTTTAAATTTTTTTTCAAGAAGATTACATTTTGATTTTGCATTGAAAGAAAAAGTCACTGCAAGTTCGGGAAAACACAGAAACAGAACAGAGGGGATTAAATTTGATTCGTTCATGACCGGGCCACCAAAATCCCTTCATGTTTCAGGCTGCAAACCAAATAAGGACATTTGAAGAAGGAATGGAAGTCCTGATGTTGTCCGAAATGGATCAAGGAAGCACCAACATCAGCATTTGCCAACAGAGCATCAGTCCCTTGGAATAAAATTCCATAGTCCGTAGCAGAGCCCTCTTTCAAGTTCTATTCGAGATATATATTATCCTTCAATAAAATAGTGTGGAAAAACACAGAGATCAATGGATTTGAATATAAAAATGATTCCTGTTGGATTATTTTTTTTCCAGAATATTCTGTTGGCTTCAGGAAATACTAAGTGAAAACAAAACTAACAAAATTACATCACTAGTATTAGTCCAATTAAGGCACAGGAAAAGGACGGGAAGGAAATATATCAAATTGCTATCAATATTGATGAGATTCTGGGACATACATTTTTCCTTTATATTTTGTTATTGTGTTGTTTTCCTGAATTATTTACAATGACAAGAATACCTTTTAAAATCAAGGGGAAAAAAACCCAGTAAATATTATTCTTGTAAAAGCACCATGTCAGAAAAGTGACAAGCCAGATTGTGGGATGGCTTCTGTAGGGAGGCTGTGAGGTTCTCAAGCTTGTAGCCTGCAAGATGAATTTTAGTTCTTGACCTTGGAGGCTCTTGGCAGTCTTCCTGTGGATGGACTGCTGCCTTCTCCCTGCTTGGGAAGTGCCCCATCCATCCGGACTCTGGAACTGTTTCAGTGCTGTCTATGAGGGATGTTCTTCGATCCTTGTTCATTTTTGCCCAAAGTGCTCAAGTATGTTGTTCTCATGATGATCTTGGAGTTCAGAAAGGTCTGTTGGATTCTTCAGGTGAAGAATTTTTTGTAGCATCTTAATCATTGGCATTTTTGCTAATATTTTCCTTTTTGTGGATACTACATGGGAGTGATAAATGATATAAATCTCTAAAAATAAGTTTTAAGAAATCATTCCAATAAATGTAAAATAAAAAATTCTAAATGATAGGAAGGTACTTGTATCAGTGTAATTGGCAGGGTTTTTTTTTTTTTCTTAGTCACTTTGAAAATAATTGTGTGTTTTTCAATTAAGTTATCAGGTTCAATGAAATGCATTACTAACAATAAAACTAATAAAATAAAATAAAATAACTTCTGTTCTCTAGAGCTAAGTTTAGGGGATTGGGGATTTGTCTTTTCTCTCCCCATATGTCTCTTCTTGCTGATAATCCCATATTTCCTTGATACCAGATATCATAAGTTGTTAGATACATCATGAATTTTATAACAACTTTTCAGAAAAAAGAAGCACCTATAAAATCACAAAACTTTTTTTTCCTGAAGAATCAAGTGGGTATTTCTGATAGGTGGATACTGGTACCAGAATGATCACTAGAATTCAAGAAAAGATATCATCAAACCTTCATAGTTCTGAGAAACCTATTCCTATTCCAAGAGATTTGGCAATTTCTATAGCCTTTAATTGTATTGTGTAGAGCCTGACAATATTCTGCAAAGACAATTATTGTTTGTTTCTCTGTTAAATTTTAATATATTCTTTTTTGAAGACATTTACAAGGACAATTGGAATCCAAACTTAAAATAAGGTTCAACTACATGCCGTGCAAACAAGGCTTATTTCCCAGCTTAGGTGAGACTCAGATGCATCTATAACCTTCTACACACGTGTTAATTTGCACATGTGCAGGCATTGACATCTATGTCACAACTCACTTCTCTGCCAAGTTTGTATTGGCACTGACTGTAAATTACATACAAACTTGAGATATGTTAAAATGTGAAAAGTTCTGCATCTTAGACTTGATGAAATGCAGTAGTAAATAACATTTATCGATCGTGTATAATATGCTAGATACCTTACCTATATTATTTCACTTAATTTTCATAATTACCCTATAAAGCAGTGCTGTTATTGTCTCAGTTTTACAGATGAAGAAAACTGAGTCTTGGGGAGTTTAAGTCATTAGCCTAAGGAAAAGGCAGAATTAAGTCAAAGCTTGAACTTGAAGGCACATAGGATCTTTACTTCCCTGCTTCTCTCTTGGTAAACCTTATGTTTTTATGCACTATTAGCACTGTCCAATAGAACTTTCTATTATGGAAATGTTCTCTGTGCTGTCCAACATGGCAGTCACTAGCCTCCTGGGGCTGTTGAGCATTTGAATGTGCTTAGTGTGACTGAGCAATTTAAATTAATGTTATTTAATTTTAATTTAAATGGACACATGTGGCTGGTGGCTCCCACACTGGAGAGTGCAACACTAGAATGAAGGTCACTATAGTCTCAGGATAATTCTAAGGAGTTGAGGACACAGAGTTCACTTTTGTGCTTGCAAAAGTCAGGTCTACACAATTGCAAATATTCGGAAGTAATTACTTCTCTGAGACAACTTGACTATTCTCATGGCTTTTTGGAAGCTGGTCAGCAAATTTTAAACAAGAAGGGGCAGCTAGAAAACTATCTTAGCACTGAGTGGGGTACTTACTCATGATCTAGAGAAGTCCCTTGTGGGATTCTTCTTAGGTCTACTGTGATGTGTTTTTGTTGATGTTGTTATTTTTTCTTTTTTTTTTATGGTTTAAATATTTTATTTATTTATTTGGCTGTGCCGGGTCTTAGTTGTGGCATGCAGGATCTTCATTGCTGCATGCAAGATCTTCATTGTGGCATGTGAATCTTTAGTTGTGGCACGCGGGATATTTTAGTTGAGGCACGCGGGATCTTTTAGTTGTGGCATGCGGGATCTAGTTCCCTGACCAGGGATCGAACCCAGGCGCCCTGTATTGGTAGCATGGGGTCTTAACCAGTGGACCACCAGGGTAGTCCCTTGTTGATGTTGTTATTAATCCTGTATTTTACATTTTACGTACCAGTTTCCAGTTATCTTATGAAACTTTCCCAAACATTCTATAAGGTAAGTAGATTGGTATTACCATCCCTGTTTTACAGATGAGGAAATTAAGACTCAAGAGAGGTTATGTGATTTGCCTAGGGTCACCCAGATAAGGAGTGACTTACCTGGGGTTGGTATCTAGATCTTTGAACTTCTTATCTGTTGTGCTTTCCATACTAGGAGCTATTTCTCCACTTTTGCATTCAAGCATATTTTATTTAAAAACACACAAACACCAAACAGACCCTGCAGGAAGAAACTCTGACTTTGGGTGGGGATGATTCCAGGCAAGGTGGTAGAATAAGGTGTCACCCAATGGGCATTGGCCCTCCCAAAGGAAGCCTTTACCAATGGCTTGAGTAATGTCACTGTTTTCAGGGTGATTGGCTTCAAGCCAGGTGGTTGTGGTGGAAGATCAGTTGCTGGGGCACTAATTCTGCTGCTTCTCAATGTGACCGTTTGTTTTGCACTTTGTAGAGAAAATGAGTAGGTCATAATATCAATTACTTCTTGGGTATTTTGGTTGGCTTCAAGTACTTTTCCTTTTGTAATTAAGTGGGAAAGGGAAAACAGATGGTCACCTTGTCAAATCTCGTTTTCAAGTTAAATACACAGCCCTCTTTTCTAAGTAGGCTAATTCCCTTTTAATGGGGATGCTTTAAAATAGGGAGACACTGGTGGTTTTGCATAGGATCTAATGAATGTGTACATACTGTCACCAGCTTGGACAGTGCACTTGGAAAAAATGCCTTAATTTTTATGGAAGTATCACCTGTAATCTTCTGTGTTGTCTAGAACAGTAATCATTTAGCCTCTCTGTACTTAAGTCTCTTCAGGGTTATACCTTCTGTACATATAGCCAAAGCACACACAGGGAGCATTGATGTGTATCTAGGCTCTGAAAGGTGCCATTCAGTTGGAGATTACAGGAACAGTGGGAGAGTTCCGCAGATTGTCCCACTGTCACCTCATTTTGGTTACTTTTTGGATATTGAGGAGGAGCTGCAGAGATGAAGGAATAATAATTAAAACTGGAAGTCATTTCTTTCTTTTTTTAAATTTTATTGAAGTATAGTTGATATACAATGTGTTAATTTCTACTGTACAGCAAAGTGATTCCATTATACATATATATATATATATATATATATATATATACACTTTCTTTTTCATATTCTTTTCCATTATGGTTTATTGCAGGATACTGAATATAATTCCCTGTGCTATATAGTAGGACCTTGTTGTTCATCCATTCTATATGTTATAATAGTTTGCATCTGCTAACCCCAAACTCCCAATCCATCCCTCTCCTACCCCCTCCCCCTTGGCAACCACAAGTCTGTTCTCTATGTCTGTGGGTCTGTTTCTCTTTTGTAGATATGTTCGTTTGTGTCATATTTTAGATTCCACATACAAGTGGCATCATATGGTATTTGTCTTTTCTCCTTATGGCTTACTTCACTTAGTATGACAATCTGTAGGTCCATCCATGTTGCTGCAAATGGCATTATTTCATTCTTTTGTATTGGAAGCCATCTCTTTCTATCCCACCTACTTCCTAGAACGATGAGGACCAATTGATTAGGGAGAGCTTAGGCCCTTCCCAGAATTATTCTCCATATTAAGGAGAAAACAGAAAAAAATACCTTCAGTTTAAAAAAAATTTTTTTTTGAGATGGTGTGAAAATGAGAAGCTGGTCTTCTTGTCTTTGCCAATCCTAACGTCTCTTTTTCACACCTTTTTATGCGTGTCTCCTTACTTCCTTGCCCTTATAAAGTCACACTCTCTGAGTCAGCCACATTACACAGAAAAAAAGTGGACTTCCAGACAAAGAGAAAGCCTAGATTCTGCCTCTGTTTCTAGAAAAACATGAGATTCTTGTCACTGCTTTTTTGTTAATCAACAATTTATTGAGCGCCTACTGTGTACTTAGAACTATGTTGGAATTTTCTTTCTTGCCCTGAAGCAGAACACATCGATTTTTTTAAAAAAAGATTTAATTAATTAATTGGCTGCATTGGGTCTTTGTTGCTGTGCACAGGCTTTCTCTAGTTGCGGTGAGCAGGGGCTACTCTTCATTGCGGTGCACGGGCTTCTCATTGCAGTGGCTTCTCTTGTTGCGGAGCACGGGCTCTAGGTGCATGGGCTTCGGTAGTTGTGGTACGCGGGCCTCAGTAGTTGTGGCTTGCGGGCTCTAGAGCACAGGCTCAGTAGTTGTGGCACATGGACTTAGTTGCTCCTCGGCATGTGGTATCTTCCCGGACCAGGGCTTGAACCCGTGTCCCCTGCATTGGCAGGCGGATTCTCAACCACTGCGCCACCAGGGAAGCCCTACTTAAGACTTTAATTTAAAATCCGATGGTGCCATTCCTCTTGGAGTTCTGAAGTCTTCTGCTTTCTGCCTATGTGCTGGCTTGGGAGAAATCTCCTTTTTCTTCATTTCATTTAGCCAGAAGTAAAGGACACAACTTAAGCTTGGTATTTTTATGAAATTTCTTTTAAAGTGTTTTGACATTGTGGCTAATGGTCTGGCTAATTCATAAAAGATTTGTAGTTACTTTAAATTCCTACTATTTAAAAACATACAGTGTGGAAGGTTAACTAATACTGTGCGCACACATAAAATATATGCCTACATACAGCACGAGTGGATTTAGGCTTCGTTTATTGAAATATCTTTTAAACCAGAACAACATTACGTACCACCCCCTAACCCTTATGCTTAAATGTTGGCTAACTAGGGGACAATAAAAGATATATATGTAAAAACTTATTTTATAATCATTTTGTATCCTGTGAACATATCGTAGAACCTACATAAGTCTAAATTTAAAAGACAAACAGGGCTTCCCTGGTGGCACAGTGGTTGAGAGTCCGCCTGCCGATGCAGGGGACATGGGTTCATGCCCTGGTCTGGGAAGATCCCACGTGCCGCGGAGCGGCTGGGCCCGTGAGCCATGGCCGCTGAGCCTGCGCGTCCGGAGCCTGTGCTCCGCAGCAGGAGAGACCACAACAGTGAGAGGCCCGCGTACGGCAAAAAAAAAAAAAAGACAAACAAACCCTGAATTCTACCATTACTGAATAAACATTGTTACTAGCTGGGAAGTGGAGACTTAGATGCCAATTCATTGATATTTAATGAAATTTATTTATTTATTTATTTATTTTTTTTGCGGTACGTGGGCCTCTCACTGTTGTGGCCTCTCCCGTTGCGGAGCACAGGCTCGGGACGTGCAGGCTCAGCAGCCATGGTTCACGGGCCCAGCCGCTCTGCGGCATGTGGGATCTTCCCGGACCGGGGCACGAACCCGTGTCTCCTGCATCGGCAGGCGGATTCTCAACCACTGCGCCACCAGGGAAGCCCTGAAATTTATTTTTAATGAATTAATTGGTCAGAAGACAAATCTGGGTCATGTGAGTTTCACTATGTATGAGGCTACACTGCAAAAATAAATGACTTTTTCACTGAATCTTGTTTTCCTCTATAGTTCTTAAGGAGGGTCCCCTTTGTATCAGTGTTTTGGGCTTATTTATAATTCTTGGACGAAATGTTACACAAAATCACAAATATTTCAGATAATCACTGTTATCACTGCATTACTCATTCAGACTGCACGTGAGACCGGGAATGTTTTTGCCATTTAAAACTTCCAGAGCAAGAGGGAGCAAAACCGTGCGTCTCCAAGGTTAAGCAGATGTGGTAAAAGCACATTCACTTGATGTTTGTTTTGCTAACAAAAGCTAAAGCTTAGTATATGTTACAGATCTCTTTTCCTTTCCCTTTTGTTAAATTGTTAGTTGGTTATTGTTCCAACAGTAATTCCTTTTATTGCTTAAAAAGGAAATTATAAGAACATACTCTTCTTTAAGATCTGAAAACTCAAGTATCCTTGATTCTGTGAAATATATCTTTTATTTGTCAGTGAATGCCTTTGTCTGTGATATTAGAACTTAGAAGTTATATTTTACTGGAAATGGCTTTAATAGTTTTGTTTGCTAAGCCAAGTTCAACTTTATATGTAAGAAAACCATATTCAAGCTCTTCAGAATCATTTCTAAGACTCAGATCTCCTTAAGGATGCCTTATTCACTGTTGGCCTTTACACTTGATCTTTAATTTATAAAATGAGATTTTCCTATATCTCTATGCCCTATATCCTAACTTCCTACTTTCTTTGTGTGGGGCAGATTTGGAGATGGTCACAAGTTTTTTTTTTTTTCCCCTCTTTGCATTTTGAAGATGAAAAAAACATTACCTGTAGAAACTCCTAGATTATTATGTAGGATAATAATAATGGCATGTGGTATTTACATGAAAGGATGCTATAAATTAAGAGAAATTTGATTCTGATTTCCTTTTAGATGGTTTTTAATCTGGGATTCAGAAAAATGTCTATGAGGTACTCTGGATGGTGGGCTTCATGTTCTTGTTGCCAATGGTTTCTGTCATTTATAACTATTTTTAAAAATTTTTATCTTTTGGGGTGCATTGGGTCTTAGTTGTGGCATGCAGCATCTTCGTTGAGGCATGTGGGGTCTTTCGTTGCAGTGCATGGGCTCTTCGTTGTGGTGTGCAGCCTTCTCTCTAGTTGTGGCGCACGGGTTTTCTCTCTCTCATTGTGGTGCGCAGTCTCCAGGGCGCATGGGCTTTGTAGTTTGTGGCAGGCAGGCTCTCTAGTTGAGGGGTGTGGGCTCAGTAGTTGTGGCATGCGGACTTAGTTGCCCCGCGGCATGTGGGATCTTAGTTCCCTGACCAGGGATCGAACACGCTTCCCCCTGCATTGGAAGGCGGATTCTTTACCACTGGACCACCAGGGAAGTCCCTGGCATTTATATCTACATTTCCATTATTTACCCACTTTTGCCTTCCCCTTATCTTCAAAGCCTATCACCCTGCAGTCACCATCTGCTTTCCCTTCCCTGACACGAGCGCACATTATTTCATACTCAGCATTGAATACTATAGTTTGCTATTGAGTTCAACATCTAACTAAATATGAATGATGAATGATCCATCTGAAAGTTAAAACATTCTATGAGGCCTCACCTTCCCCACCCCAGGGGTTACAACTTGAAAATCAACATTTGCATCCACCTCAGGGAAAATTATTATGGAAATTTTTGGGATTAGCTACACACTCCCTATTTGATTTCAAATGATAATATACTCAATCCAGGAAAGGAAATGATAAAATTTCGTATTATGATTAGAAGTGTAATCTGGCTGAAAGAGAAAATTTCTTTTTGGTACGCGGGCCTCTCACTGCTGTGGCCTCTTCCATTTCGGAGCACAGGCTCCGGACGCGCAGGCCCAGCGGCCATGGCTCATGGGCCTAGCTGCTCCGCGGCATGTGGGATCTTCCCAGACCGGGACATGAACCCGTGTGCCCTGCATCGGCAGGCGGACTCTCAACCACTGCGCCACCAGGGAAGCCCCAGAATTTCTAATTATTAAATTAGAAGAGTTCCTTAAATACAGATTCTGAGCACTGCATCTCTGGAGAAAATGGCTACTTTGAATGAAAAAGTACAGTTGGCACTCTGCCTGTCACATGGTAAGTGCTCAATAAATATTTGTCGCGTTAAAAGGTAAAAGTTAGCTCACTCCCCAAACCATAGGAAGCTTTTCTAATTTTTCTTTTGCCATTTTAAAATAGCACACTGATTTATTTCCATTATGAAAAGAAAATTTTCCTTCTAAACCTAGCTAACAATTTAATTATATAGTGGAGGCGTAAGAGAAGAAAAAAGGCTGAGAAAGAAAAGAGAAAATAAAGGGGGAAAAGGAAGGGAAAGAGGAAGAAAAGAGAAGGAAGGAAGTAAAGACAGTCTGCATTCACATTTGGTTGCTGTCCTGAGATTAAGCCCGACCACACAAAAACCCAAAGGAAGCAAGCATCATTTAACATTCAACTTGCAATTCATTTTGTGACTCTTATCATTATGCCAGCTCATTTGCAGTTTAAAATGTGTTATAAAGTCAAAACTTAGAAGTAAAATTCTTTCACTTCCTGATACTAGAGTGAGCATAGTACATCTGCCTGTTTTGGATCATTTCTAAGCATTTCTCAAAGGTTAGTTCCACTTTGCCTCAAAGACGGTGTTTTGAACTATTGAAAACTGTTTCATCAAAACTTTATCAGATCATCATTTTTTTTAAAAACTCCCTATTGGTAGATATTACTATTCAAACAGTTTATCATTAGTCACCTTGCCCTATTAATTTTATTTCTAAAATGTCTCTTGAATATGTCCCCTTTTACGTCTGCCGCAGACATCATCTTTATGTTCTGAATGCCTCTCACTAGGCCTGCTACTGGGTCTTGGGTTGACTTCTGTTCCACTCTTTCCTAATTTAATTGTTTCCTTAGGCAGGGAATTATTTTCTGAAGAATTATTTTCTGAAGAAATAGGATAAATCATGAGTTTTTATTTTTCTTCCAGGTTTTCATTTTCTTACATAATAAAGTCTGAACTGCTTCAAGATCTTTTATCATTTAGCTCCCAAATACTTTCCCAGCCTCAACTTCTCCTTCCTCCGTCTATGTATATATATATATATATATATATATATATATATAGTATCAGTGAGTTCCATAGATGCACCAGAAGCTTCCACATTTCTTTGTGAAAGTTTGTTCACACTGATTCCTCATCCCAAATGTCCTTAATCTGCTTTTACATGGAAAACCCTAGCTCAACTCAAATATCACCCCTTTATGAAGCCTTCGGTACCTTCCCCAGCTGAAGGTAATCCTTCTCTCCTCTACCCTCCTATAGCACCTGGAGTAAATTAATATATTAGAGGTGGAATAAGTTTTACAGTTCAGTTGAACTTCATTCAGGAATCGCCTTGGTGTTAGATTATTTAGTTTTCAATGAAAGAAACACAAAATAAAATTTGGGTAAATCAAAAGTATTTATTGGTTCATGTAACCAAAAACCCAGCTAGTGTTCTCAGGGATCTGTCCCATTTCTTTTTTTTTTTTTTTTTTGCGGTACGCGGGCCTCTCACTGTTGTGGCCTCTCCCGCCGCGGAGCACAGGCTCCGGACACGCAGGCCCAGCGGCCATGGCTCACGGACTTAGTCGCTCCGCGGCATGTGGGATCCTCCCGGACCAGGGCACGAACCCGTGTCTCCTGCATCGGCAGGCGGACTCTCAACCACTGCGCCACCAGGGAAGCCCTGTCCCATTTCTTAGCTCTGGTTTCCTCCCTGTTGATTGTAGTCTTCACCAGACCCTTCATTCAGCACGATAGGAAAGTGGTTCTCAGAGGCCCCAGATTTACGTGGTATTTTTAGCTCTTAATCTCAGAAGGAGAGACACCCTCTTCCACAGCACTGATATCAACCCTCTTCTCCCTCGGACACTGATTGTCCCTGTTTGGGTCATTTGTCCACCTGGGCTCTCTCACTGTTTCTGGGAAGTTGGGTTCTTTCTTTCATTGGTCAGTCCAAGTCTTGTGTTCCTTCTGGTGAAGGAGGTGGAGCCACATGATGGACAGATACACCAGAATACTGTAGAGTGAGAAAGAAGCAGTCTCCAAGAGGAAAGTGATTTTTATTACATCCTCTATTGGGTACTTTAATTTTACCCTTTGTTGTAACTCAGTGTTCAAGTATATCTTACCCTTTTAGTTCTAAGCTTCTTGAGGGCAAGTATCAACAGACATTCAATAAATGTTAGCTGATGCAATCAATGTTAGCCCAGTGAAGGACTTATCAGGCAGATAACAAATGAAATAGCACCCAGAGTTAACATTTTAATGGACTAAAGGTTCTTTTTGACCTTTTCAAAGCCTCATTAGTGAGACTTGATATTTTCTGGTGATTAAGGGAGATTGGAGTTCACAGAAAATAGGGAAGGGGATTAATATTTAAGATATAACCGATTTATTTAAAATATCAGATCCCAAATGCTTCTAGTTATGATTTGGCTATCAGAAACCATTTAAAGTAAGATGTTTTGAAGTAGAAAAATTATTGCTTTTAGTAGAGAAAATGTTGATATAGTTTATTACCATCACAAAAACAATACTACTTAAAACCTGCATTTCTAAACTCTCACAGTTAGACAGGTTTGTTTTACACTCTTAGAAAGTATGAGGTCTTGCCAACTAGAGTTTTAAAATATTCAAAATGGAAAATTAAAGTTTAGTTCCTCATTTCTTTTCTTAGTAACTTTAAATAATCTAAGAAAATGACCCTGCTTTGCATTCTTTTGCTCTAAATAGTTTAAGTGCTTTATTTAAACTAGTTATTTCATTAGCATGATGCTACACAGGAAAGTTGATCACACTTGGCCTTGGCACGAGCAGTATCATATTGTGAACACTGAATCTGTATTGTTTCTTTTAATGAGCTTTTAATAAAGCAATTTCTAAGCTTGTTGTCATCAAATCTGTGCTCTAGAGGTTGTTAGTATAGAGGTTAAGCATTCTGGATTTGGAACCAGACTTAACCTGATATGAAATCTGACTCTGCCACTAGTTATCTTTTGGTGTCCTTAGACAAGTTACATCAGTTCCCTGAATTTTTTACTCATCTGTAAAATGGGTTAATACTAACTGGCTCAGAGAAGTGTGAGAATTAAAGGGGATAATGTGATATTGTATAGGGAGTGTATGGGACATTATAAAGGCTCAGTGTAGTATATGGGCTATTGTCACAATAGCCGTTACTGTACTTCAACCGGTACCTATTGCTTTAGAGAGGAAGCAAAGCTGGAAATCACTGGGGAAGGAATATTTGAACAGTTGTATTAAAAGTCCTCCTGCTTAAAATGGAAAATGTGGCATTTAAAAGACAGAACAGTGTCCTTATTTCATCACCGATAAGATGTCCTGCTTTCAATCCTTCATGGACTGGCGCCTCTACTGCTTGATTCTCTCTACCTTTCACCCCGATCGCCAATGCTTCTCTTCCTTAACTGCAACTACCAGTATTTTGCGACAAAAGACCCCTCCTCCATAGATGGACCATGAGGACCAAGAGGCCAGACCCATTGTGACTTTTCATCTCCCTCAAGATAAAAATATCTTGCTCCATTTGAGATTAAATTTAATCTTTTTGCTAAATGTGAAGCTGCTATACTCCAGTTTCTTAAATATAAAAGCTGTGAGATGAAACAAGGCATAGCATACAGGGAGATCTAACCAGACAGCTCAGAGTTCCAATGAGGCCACAAATCACAGAGCTTCATTATTTGTGATGAGAGTAATGGTAGCAATAGACTGATGGCGGCTTGCTCAGCCTTACCCTTGCCACGATTCTGGATTGAACACACTGTCTCCTGTAAAGAACATCTCTGCTTCGTACGTGCACACAGCACGTATTGGTTCATTCTTGCACCAATTTCCACCCACTGTCATTTGTTGTTTATAGTGATTTTCGAAACTTTTTATTTTGCAAAAATTTCAAGCTTACAGAAGTGCTGCAATCTTCGTTGAGAGAACTATACAGCTTTTACCCAAATTCACCAATTTTGTTTTGAATGAACACATTAAATATTTTAACTCATTATTAATGAGGGAAAAAGGCAATGTCACAACAGGTTCAAACGTTCATTTATAGATCAGAAATATGGAAATGAATTTGCAAATGGATGCAAAACTGGCTTCTTCCACAAAGGGGGAAGGTAGTTAGCTGCACCTCCACTTGACAGAATTTATGTACAAGAATTATTTTGCCTCGCTGTGATGACTCACTAACTTTTAACATTTTGCCACAAATCCTTTATCATTCCCTTTTTCTCTAATTAAATTTTTCAGAACGCTTTGAGAATAATTTGCATGCATCGTGCCCCTATAACCAGTAATACCTTTAATTCACTGTGAATTGTGAAAGAAAACACATTTTCTTACATAACCTTGGCAAATTATTGAATTCAGAAAATTTAGCATTGATACAATACTTTTCTTTAATCTACAATCCATGTTTTGTTAGTTATTCTAATAACATCCTTTTTTCCTGTTTTATCATTTAAATTTTATTTATTTTTTATACAGCAGGTTCTTATTAGTTATCTGTTTTATACATATTAGTGTATATATGTCAATCCCAATCTCCCAGTTCATCCCCCCCCCCACCACCCCCCTGTTCCAATAACATCCTTGATGGCATTTTTCTTTCTCTAGTACTGAATTCAGTCTGGGGTCATATATTTCATATACTTATCATGTCTCTTGTTTTTTACTGAGGTGTAATTGACACACAGCATTATATTAGTTTCAAGTGTACAAAGTAATGATTCGATATTTGTATATATATATTTGATTTGATATTTGTGTATAAAATGACCACCAAAATAAGTCTAGTTAACATCTGTCACCGTACCTAGTCACAGAATTTTTTTCTTATGATCAGAACATTTAAGATCTACTCTCTTATCAACTTTCAAATATGCATCACAGTATTATTAACTATAGTCACCAAGCTGGTCATTACATCCCCCGGACTTGTTTATTTTATAATAAACCACCTTCACTCATTTCACTCTTTAACCCTCCACCCCACTGCCTCTGGCCACCACCAGTCTGATCTCTGTATTTATCATATCTCTTTAGGTTCTTAATATTTTTCAGAAAAAGTTTGAAGTTTGTCTGTGTTGGAAATTGTGGCATTTCTGTAGTTGTGTGTGTGTTGCTTCATTTACTGTAAAATCCTTAGCTATTATGTCAAAAGCTGACTTAAAAAAAAAATACATTTCAACTCCAAAGTGATACTGGGGGGAAAACAGCTAGCATAAATCAGAACATCAAAGTAAATCCCACCATACCTACAGTGTACAAATAGCTGTTGATGAGTTTGCCATGCTTACTGAACTGAATAAGTATAAAAGCTTTTTGTGTGCATTCCTATTTTCAGGCCCAGTACAGTAAGTTAACCTCAGAATATCAAATTGAATCAAGGGTTCTGAGAAGAGCCGCCTGCAAAGCAGTTAGAATGACAACTCTTCATTACACTATCTAGATTTGGGTTTCAGACAACCATAACCCGGGCCTTTTCTAACCTCTCACCTATAGTCAGATACGCACAGCCGCTCAAATCAAGGGCTCCATACCTGTTAAACGTGAAGTCCACTGAGGCCCGCAAAGCTGAGCCCAAACTTGTTAGGAATGATGACATTTTTCCTGGCAAGGCCGAATAACCAGCCCTTGCAAGGCTGCTGGCCACACAGTATGTCAGCACATGTTATGCAGTCTGGGGCTGAGTGGATGTGTCAGCTGCCCATTAGACCACACTAAAATAGAATTGCTGGGTGCCTGAAGCATGAAGCATGATATTAGATAAAGTGATGAAATTTCACTCGATTAAAGAGCCAGGTCAAGGACAGTTACCCCAGGAAATTCCTTCTTTCCTCAAATATTCTCACAACTTTGATGAATTTATCGTTTTCTTGCTTATTTTTCATTATCGTTTGGGGCTTTATGAACAATAAAAGGTGCCCTCAGCAGGCACTGACATATTGGAGTGATCAGAATCATAGGTTATATTGATTCAAAGAAAGAAAGGGGGGGGGGAAGATGGAATTGACATTGCCGCAGGTCAAAAGCCCTTGGAAATGTTGGATTGATTTGTTTAGACAGTTGTTTGATTTCTCTCTCTCTTTCTCTTTCTTTAGCTCTTTTGTTTTGTTTTTGCTTTTTGTTTTTCTTAATAAAGGCATAGAAAAAAGAACAGAAAATGGTCATCTTTTTTATTTTAGGCCAGTCGAAGGATACGAACAGAAGCATATGGCTTGGCAGAAAGTTTTATTTTTATTTATTTGATTTATAAGGACAGGAGAGAAAGGCTTCTTGCAAAGGGCTTCTTTTATCAAAAGGACTTGCAGGCTGAGAGTAATGACTGCATACCTTCTTAAATCTGTGTTGGACAACCACAGCTAGCCAGGGTAAAGCAGTTTGGCTGCTTTACCCAAGCAGGGAAAAAAACAAAAAACAGCATTTTGTTTCATTAGTACTGTACTCTGACTTATTTTCATTTACAGTAACATTTGAGAAGCAGAAGAAATGAGAAGTGAATATTCAGATCACTTCAGTTCCACGCTTAGAGCTTAATGATTCTCCCACCTCTCCTCCTCCCCTCCTATCCTGCCAGTGAGGGTGACGTTCTTTTCTTTCTTTTTTTTTTAGTAGTTGATGGTTCTTATTTATTTATTTATTTAAACATCTTTATTGGAATATAATTGCTTTACAATGGTGTGTTAGTTTCTGCTTTATAACAAAGTGAATCAGTTATACATATACACGTGTTCCCTTAAGTGAGCATGGCATATCCCGGGACACCCCCGAGGGAGCAGCACCAGGGCCGGCTAGTTGGAATGTGTGGAGCTCTAATTCAGTTGGTTCAGCTGTTCCTTCTTTGGGTCAGAAAAATCCACATTTGCAAATGTGCTCATCTGGGTGGTTGAGGACATTTTGGAGGAATAAGCTTTTGGTATTACCACTTGAGGGTCATTACAAGCTCTGAACTCAGTAAATGATTGAAGAGCCTTAGTTTAGTAAATTTTGCAGGCAATATTTTGACTTTGGTGCTCCTCTTCTACCTTATAAGACCATAAAGAAGATGAAAAAAAGGGCATCTATTTACAGGTTTGTTGAGTTCTAAAGAGAAAAAGTATTATCTAGATTCCAGATGGTGTCATGATTATATTTCCATATAATATTAATTTTTAATACTAGTGGACAAAGAATTTGTGTGACCCAGTGATCTGTACTTGCTTGGAATGTGAACCATAGACACACCTAAAATTTACATTTGCTTTTTTAGCAGATTCCTTACGTATTACAGGAATGTTTCTATAAATTGAACTTCTTTTATAACACCATTTCCTAGGTAAGAGTCACTGTCCAAGGAAGAAATATGTTAAATGATAGGCTGGTGGAATGCACAGGAAATCCAGGAAGGCTTGTTGGGTATAATGCTGGTTTTTCAGTGTCCTTATAATTGATAGAACAAAAGTGAGAGGGCAAATTTTTTTTTTTTAATTACAGAAAAAAAGGACAGTTATTTGTTACATAGAAATGTTTGGATCTGATCAACTATAGTCTTTATTTTCTTTTTCCCCTGGGGGTTTTATTTTTTGTTTTTCAAAATATTGAAGTGGTTTGAAAGATCAGAAGGCAGTTATGCCAGGGTTTCTATTATTAGCATGGAAGTGATAGCATCTTTCTTATCCCTTGGGAGAAGAGGTGGCAGTTGGAGGCTGAGGAGTTCTCAATGCTGTGTCGGCAAGCTTTTCACCAAAGCAAAAGCAGAAATAAGAATATCTGCCTGTAATGAAAGGAGAAGTCTGTTACTTTTTCTCAGTATAAAGTAAGGAGGGGAGAAGACATACCAATCAAGATAAAAGTACCATGAAATGGGAGGAATTTTAAACTCTCCCTTCCCTGTTCTGGGTGAGTTGGATTCTGGTCTCTTGGAGGCCAAGGACCACTTGGCTGCCACTGTCTGTGTTCTTACGGCTCCAAGAGTCAGCTCACCATTTCCTGTGTTTTTCACTAGTTGCCAGCTTTGTTTGTGTCATGTTATTTTGGCTTAATAAAATCCTTCACTCAGCTACAGGATGGGGCAGGTCCACACCAAGCGTTGGTTGGCAAAGTAAGGGTGCATCAGTTTTTTTTAATATGCAGGAGGAGGCCTGTGACACATGTTTTCTTCCTCTTCGTCAAACGCTTGGGCAGCAGGAGGCAAGAATTGTATTCTACTTATGGTCATCTTGCTTATGATGAAAATTAACATGCTTTGTCCGAGGAACAATAAAAAAAATTACTTTGAAACCTCTCATTGGCACCTTTAATAAGCACAATAGATAGAAGAATATGCTTATCAAAATGTGTCCTCCTTTTCTCCATGATAAACTCAGTAAATATTCAATTAGAAGAAAGGTTTTGTTTCCCACGTGGATTGTGAAATCTCTTGGGTTATATTAAGGCTGTAAATGCACCTCAAAGCATCTCAGAGCCTCGCTCTAGGAGATGGGTGCTTTTTATTTTTGATTCTTTCCCAAGAGGTTCTGATTACCCCAATGCTCATTTGGTGCAGTAATGGAAAGGAAATTTCCCACAGGCGACTGCAACAGAGCCTCGGTTGAGTGTTTGCTACCTTAGGAGAACCAGGTCATTCTCATATCTGCTGGGGAAACACATGCTCGCACCTCAGAGAAAAGAATTGGGAAAACAGACTCCTCTGACAAGTGCAGCACTTCTGTTGCACAACATTCCCAGACAGTGCCAGAGGGCAGATCTAGTATTCCTGATCAAATTGTCTCCGCATTTTCTTCTTTTTTAAAATTTATGGTTTTTGTCTTATTTATTTTGTTTTAACATGAGAGAACTGAAAGGGCAAACTGTTCAAGATGTACGTTCTTCTAATGTGAAGGCTTCATGATTTCAGTTCTGAATACTGATTTCTGTCACCTAGACCAACAAGAAGGAAGACACATATTTCTTTTTCTCTCCATGATGCCTTCAGTGACATGACACATGGATGATGGACTATGTGATGATTTAAACAAGCCTGATCTTTCCGCCTGGGGGCACACACAGCACTTAAAGCCTCACTGAATCCTTATTTATTTATTTACTCATTATTTTTTAGATTTCTCTTGAGAAACCATGGTATTTAAAATCCACTTCCTTTTTCATCCTTTAAACAGAGAATTCATTTTTCTTATTACAGAGCAACTATCTTCAGAAGCCAAAGTAGTCAAGTTCTAATTGCAGGGAAATTCCACAAATATTTCAATTGTGATTCTTTCATTATTTAATTACTGGAGTTTTTGTATGACCTCTTCTTTACCTGGGCACTGCGCAGAGGAGAAATTGCATGTGCTTCAGTCTTAAGGTTAGTTCATCAGTCATGTCACTTTGACTGATTATTTTCTTTCCCATGTACTACACGGCATAACACTTTCTGCTGGATTCAGCTAGATTCATTCCCGTCTGGTTTCCTGTGTTGCTAGTAATGTGACTTGCTAGGCAGTTTGCTTGTAGCCAGTGCTGGATTGCCTAAGAGCAATGGAGCACCTCTTGAATGACACAGGAATTCCTTTAACACCATTGACATTGTGATTCCTTTAGGATAAGACATGCTACAGTCTTTTTTTTTTCTTTCTGCCTGGCTTATCTAGGTAGGAATTAATATACAGATGAGTGAGTGAACTGAAAAGAGGATGAGGTGTAGGTCTCAGAGGTCTGGGTTTTAGATTATTCACATGGAACATTAAAAATTAAACTACATTTGAAGTGGTCTCTGGGGAAATCTACCACTACCCAAGATCCTGTGGCATTTAAATATCATTCAAGACAAAGCTGCAAAATGGCCAGTTGGTCTTAATACTCATCACAAAATGTGGAAACAAAAAGGATGAAGGCATGGCAGAAAGACATTTTATTTAGGAAGGCCTTAACAATTCAGATGTGGTCAAAGAGAGTCCTCATTGGCCATTTCTGAAAGATGTTGTTGGTTTTGACGAATGTCAATTATTACCTGAATCCAACTGAGGCTGAATTTCAAATCCCAAGCAATAAACAAGAGAAGAGGGGTGGGGACTGCTGGTCAGTGAGGGACAGAGGGGCTGGGGCCAGGGAAAGTATCATTGAGAAGATGACATTTGACCAAGACCATGAATGAGAAGTTCAAGTCAGCCTTATAGAATCTTCCGGGTAGGGATAATAGCAAGTTAAAGGCTGTGAGGTAAGAGGGTGCCTGGCGAGTTTAAAGAAAACTGAGGAGACCAGATTTTCATGGAATGTTGCTATAAGTGGTGCGATAGAAGAAAATGTGGGGTCATGAGAGGGTTTTCTTCAAGATGCTTGACACCAACGGGGATGACCCAATAGAAAGAAAGAAATTCATGATGTAGAGAGAAGACTTGGAGAGGAAGTTTCAGGAGTTAGAATGGGCTAAGAGAGGGGAGATGGAGTCTAGTACACATGTGAAGGGTTGGCTATAGAGAGGAGCCTAAAGAGTTTACCCACTGTAGCAGGAGGAAAGCACAAGGGCACCACTCCAGATAACAAAGGAGATTAGTGTTGGGAGCTTCAAAATCTCTTCTGATTATGTGTGTGTGTGTGTGTGTGTGTGTGTGTGTGTGTGTGTGTGTGTGTGTGTGTGTGTGTAAATAAAATCATTGATTGTAAAGATGGGGAATATGTGTGTGTAAATAAAATCATTGATTGTAAAGATGGGGAATATGTATTAGAAGTCTGAGGAGAAAGAAAAACCTTGAGATAGTCATCTAGGGCATTGTTTCTTAAAGTGTGGCCCACACCAGCAGCAGCAGCATCACCTGGACATTTGCTAGTGATACAGTTTCTCAGGCCCCACCCCCAAACTAACTGATTCAGAAACTTTGGGAGGAGACCCAGCAGTTTGAATTTTCATGTGCCCTCCAGGTGATTCTGTGGTAGTCTCAAGTTCCGTGACCACTTGTTCAGGGTAACAGGAGAATGATGGATTATGGAAATGTTGTATGATTGATGGGTAGAAAGAAGGACCTCCTTGAGGACACTGGTCAGGAATTTGAAATGAGATCAGTCAGCAAGCTTGTGTGGCTTTCTCCAGGCATGGCCATCTCTGTGGGTGGACAGAGCAAGCCAGGTAGATTTGATCTGGCTTGGGGCTCTTTC
Source organism: Kogia breviceps (assembly GCF_026419965.1). Taxonomy (NCBI): domain Eukaryota; kingdom Metazoa; phylum Chordata; class Mammalia; order Artiodactyla; family Physeteridae; genus Kogia; species Kogia breviceps. The sequence goes on from NC_081317.1 coordinate 84,719,135, forward strand.
AGATTGAGAACAATGAGACAAGATTGTTAAGAATATATGCCAAGATGTAATATAGTGATGGGCCCATCATCACAAGCTAGGTGAGGTGGGAAGCCCAGGGACCGTGAAAATATATGATTAATGCCGGAGAGCTGCTGGTGGGGCCAAAGTTTCTTAGTGTTGGAGTATTATCAAGAATGAGCTGGAAAGAGAGGATGCTTGGAATTGCAATTCTGGAGGAGTTACATTTGCTGGTAAAGACAAATCTAGGGTATGACCTTTGGAGTGAGTGGTTTAGGTGGAGTAGAGGATGTGAGAGTTAGAGGATTGGGCGTCAAGAAATATATATATATATATATATATATATATATATATATATATATATATGTACTGAAGTCACCAATGTGTTGGAGAAGTGGCAGGGGGCCAGGAGCTAAAATCTTCAAGGAATTAGGGGAGTAACCTGGGGGCCTATAGGTGACTGCAACACCTTGGATCGGTGATTGATAAAGACTAATGACGTGACATTCAAGGATGGGGATTTTTGTTGTTGTTCTTGTGATGGGAGGGAGGCAGTATGAAACCAGAAGGACACCTACCCCGCCTGCAGGCCTGGTGTTGCAAGTCTTGCAAGGCACGACAGCTATCACTTCAGAGGGCTGGGTGAAGAGCAAGTAGTTTCCTGAGAGGAGACTCAGTTCATTTAAAGAAAGAAGCGAAAGGAAAGTTCTGAGAAGAACTGAGCGTGAATTTCAGAAGACAGTGTGGAATGGTTCCAGGAATTGGGGGTGAGTATAGAATGGATAAGCAAAGGGGAACTGTAGAGATGGTTGAGGAAAGTATCCAGGAAGGTGAGAGGTGATTGAAAGTCTTGGCTTCTTGTGGGGCCTGACACCCATCAGAACACATGGCAAAATGAGGTTTGCCTAGATGTTCTCAATGTGATACGGAGCACAAGGCTGGGAGTGTTGTAGGGTGGTGGGCCCTGGTGGTCTTGCCAGCAGTATCCTGAGGCCCTCTCTTTCACTCCTGCCAGTGGTGGTGTGAGACCAGGGATGGGCAGCCTTATTCTCAGTATGTATCTGGAAATCCACAAGAGGTGTGGAGGCCAGGGAAGGGTGATTTTCTCCCCTGTGAGGCTGGCTTTCCAATCAGAGCAAATTTGAAAGCATCTATTTGACAATGGTGTTGGAAATGAGTTGAAGAGCAGATGAGTCAAGGCTACTATAATTTCAACACCCTAAACCATGCCCTACTCGAGAGTTACGGGGTGGTCATTCAAGTTCCACTTACCTATTCCTGTCTTCTTTAAGTGTTGCAAATGAAAAAGAAAAACAGGAGATTAAAAAGTATCTCGGGCTTCCCTGGTGGCACAGTGGTTGAGAGTCTGCCTGCCGATGCAGGGGACACGGGTTCGTGCCCCGGTCTGGGAGGACCCCACATGCCGGGGAGCGGCTGGGCCCGTGAGCCATGGCCGCTGAGCCTGCGCGTCCGGGGCCTGTGCTCCGCAATGGGAGAGGCCACAACAGTGAGAGGCCTGCGTACTACAAAAAAAAAAAAAAACAGTATCTGAATTTGTGTCCATTTATCCCTTCAGTTTTGTGAGATCCAGTGATTGTACCTCTGGTGTATTCATTGGTATAATTTCCAGCAAAAAAGCCCACTTTATTCCATGTTGGGGCCCCATTCATTTTCCCTGGCACGTTCCTGTATGTGGAGGTATTTGGTTTGTTTATGGGTGAAGAGATGCTCTTAGGACCCAGCATGGTTTGATGGCTTCAGCATAGGTCCTGGGTGTGAGGAGTGTACCTAGGATAATACTTCTCTGGGGATTCACACCTGGAATGTAGAGATGGGGACTACCAAAAAAGCAGTTGTTTTAGATGCCAAATACTTTCAGAGCAGCTAACTCCAGTGGAAGCCTCTTCAAATATGGCAAGAATCCAAGGTCTCTAGGCTGTACACACTGTTTTCACAGTGCAAGCCATTGCTCTGTGTGGAAATGCTCGAATGCAATTAGAATTCTTATCATGTGTCTTTAGTGGCAGAATATCGAATGTAGACTGACAGGTCCAGTTAGATAATGCACTCCTTCCCCACCCCCAGCTAGGCTTAATGTACAGCAAGGGAAGGGACTGATGCAAAAATAATACCTCTTGATGAGTCAAGATTGATTCTAGAAAAATTTAAAGAGGAATTATATATTTTCAAGGAAATGGGTAATGGAGGAAACTCTGGACAGCTTTTGGCAACTTCGAGTATCTGCAGGGAGTTGGAAGGATGAGAGAAAGAGATTTGCTTCTCCGAGGCCTCTCCTAAGAAACAGAAGAAGAGAAAAACAAACATGAAATGACAACCAAAAAAACCCCTTTAAACCTGAAAGGAAGCCTTACCTTTAAAGTGAAAGGTCACAAAGAAGACATACAGATGGCCAACAATTGCATGAAAAGATGCTCAGCATCACTAATCATTAGAGAAATGCTAATCAAAACCACAATGAGGTATCACCTCATACTGGTCAGAATGGCCATCATCAAAAAATCTACAAACAATAAATGCTGGAGAGGGTGTGGAGAAGAGGGAACCCTCTTGCACTGTTGGTGGGAACGTAAATTGATACAGCCACAATAGAGAACAGTATGGAGGTTCCTTAAAGAAGGAGGAGGTAAAAACAGAACTACCGTATGACCCAGCAATCCTACTACTGGGCATATACCCTGAGAAAACCATAATTCAAAAAGAGTCATGTACCACAGTGTTCACTGCAGCACTATTTACAATAGCCAGGACATGGAAGCAACCTAAATGTCCATCAACAGATGATTGGATAAAGAAGATATGACACATATATACAATGGAATATTACTAGGCCATAAAAAGGGATGAAATTGAGTTATTTGTAGTGAGGTGGATGGACCTAGAGTCTGTCATACAGAGTGAAGTAAGTCAGAGAGAGAAAAACAAATACCATATGCTAACGTATATATGTGGAATTTTAAAAAGTGGTACTGATGAACCTAATGGCAGGGCAGGAATAAAGACACAGATGTAGAGAATGGACTTGAGGGCACGGGGTGGGGTAGGGGAGGGGAAGCTGGGATGAAGTGAGAGAGTAGCATTGACGTATATACACTATCAATTGTAAAATGAATGGCTAGTGGGAAGCTGCTTTGTGACGACCTAGAGGGATGGTATAGGGAGGGTGGGAGGGAGGCTCAAGAGGGAGGGGATATGGGGATATATGTATACATATAGCTGATTCACTCTGTTGTACAGTAGAAACTAACACAACATTGTAAAGCATTTATGTGAAAAAAAAAGAGGAAGGTCAATCATTTTCTCACTTCCCTTTTTATTGCTATTACCACCAACCACTGTTAGTTTCTTTACAGATAGTTTCTATATTTAGACAATATCATTTTGAAAAACAAATGCAATCAACCTATATCTGTTATTTTGTAATTTTGTTTTCAGTTTAATGTGTTTTGGACCTGAAGTTTTACTGTAATCTTTTGTTCAGTTGTTTAATGCTCTGTGTATACTTATGGCATAATTTATATAACCAATCCTAAATAACCCTTAAATGGCTTTCACTTGGACTATTACAACAGTTGCTGCAGTTAATATCCTTGTGCATGTATTTTTGTGCACTGAGGCAAGTCTATCTGTGGGCTAAATTTCAAGAAGTGTAATTCCTGGGTCAAAGAATACATGCATACTTTTCTAGCTTGTTAAAGTATTTTATTTTAGGATTAAGGTGTTCTTACAGATCAACAAATAGAAGATGAAAAAATATGTAAAACTAAGTAATGGTAAAGGTATATGACAGGAAAAGAAATACAGTTGGTTAATAAGCAAGTGAAAAGATACACAAAGTCACTCATAATTAAAGAAATGAAAATTAAAACAAGATACCATTTTACCTATAAAGTTCATAAATACTTGTAAGTCTGATCCCACATTTCATTGGTGAGGATGGGGAACCCAGGACAGGCACGTGCTATTGGTGGTGGTGTAAGTGATCATCACTTGTTTTGGAAGGTGCTTCAGCAATAGCTTTGCCAATATTTTTACTCCCGAATGCCCTGCCACTTGGCCTGGACCTACACTCCGCTCACATGATTAGAGAAAGATCTTTAGGCTAAACTAATTATAGCTTATTTTTCAGTTTTGAAAGCTGCCTGACTTACCTCATTATAGATGATTAACTAGTTTAAGTCTGAAGGCATTTTTTTCATTCCTTCTTTAATGTTTATTAGGCATTTATTATGTGCCAGTGGGAACACAGTGGGGGACATAGTGATGACTAGCAGTGGTGTGACAGACAAGGCTTGTGCTCTCACAGATTTTGTATGCTAATGGAGGAAGGTGGCAACAAGCAAATGTACAGTCAGATATATAATGTATAGCAGGAGATGACAAGTACTGTGATGGAAACAAAACAGGTAAGAAAACAAAACCATGGTGGCAAATGCCTGGAGGGCTATTTAGATAGTATGCCAGAGAGTCTTTCTGAAGAGATGATATTTAAGCTGAATGATGAATGACAGGAAAGAGGTGGTTATGCAAAGACCTAGAAAGGGCCCTCCAAGCAGAGAGCACAACATGGGCAAAGGTCCTGGGGCAGGCAGGAGGACCAGTGTTACACGGTGAGTTGTGTCCTTCCAAAATTCATATGTTGAAGCCCTAACCCCCAATGTGACTGTATTTGAAGAAAGGGCCTTTAAAGAGGTACTTAAGGTTAATGAGGTCATAAGGGCAGGGCTCTAATCCAATATGACTCGTATCCTTATAAGAACAGGAAAAGATACCAGGCATGTGCATGCCCAGAAGGAAGGCCATGTGAGCACACAGGGAGAAGGCAGCCCGCTGCAAGCCAAGGAGAGAGGCGTCAAGGGAAACCAAGCCTATTTGGTTTGGGCTTCTAGTCTCCAGAACTATGAGAAAATAAATACCTGTTGGTTAAGCCACCAGTCTGGTATTTTGTTATTGCAGCTCGAGCACACTAAGACAACCAGTGTGGCTGAAGCTTAGTGAAAAGGAAGCAAAAGGGAAGACGTGGAGTCTGCGATGTAGGCAGCTGCCAGAGCCAGGATGGCAGGGCTTTGAGGGCCAAGGTTAAGAGGCTGGGTTCCATTCTAAGTGTGATAGGAAGTTAGGTATGTGTGGGTAACATTTAAAAATCTTGCTCTGATTGCTTTGACAAGAATGGAATGGAATGGGCAAACAAGAGGTAGAAAGGACATGAGGAAGCCTTCACAGAAGTCCAGAAAAAAGAACAGGTGATGGTGTCAGCTAGAGTGTAGAGATGGAGATTGAGAGAGGTGAACAGATTTGGAATGTGGTTTGGTGTAAGTGAGGGAAGCCTAGGAGACCCCTCTCCAGTGGTGTACCAAGAGGTGGTGGGAGTGATCCATCCAATAAGGGATGCACTGTCCACAGAGAATTTAAAGGCATTAATAACATCAACCAAAAGTCTTCTGCTTTTAACTATCATCATGTGCTGATAATTCTAGACAATGTCCGTGATACCACATTCCTCCTGGAAAGCTTGGAAATCTCCTACTATCTCCCACCACCCACCTGCCTGGGCCCAGAGGCTGGGGGAGGGAGTGTGAGCCCAGTAAGTACAGCCACCAGTGCAGTGAAGCTGAGTCTCTCAAGTTCTTCCCTCTAAGACTAGTGACTTCCCCTCTCTCCCTGAAGGGTGAGTGGATAAAGGTGTGAGTAGAGAAAGCAACAGAATCCTTTCTGCCAGCACGTTGCCACAGGACGAGACAGAGCAGATCCCTCCTTTGCACCTGAGGCACAGACATAGGGAGAGGTGGCGAGGTATTCCTGAATTCTCCTTAGCTTTCTGTTCTGTTCTGTTGTCTGTTGAAATTAGAGTTGAAAAGTGAAATCAACTTCAACTCAAACCTTAAGACGAATGGTCAAGGCTATGGCCAACCAAGGGCAAGGCTGTCCCCTGAGGAAAGGGGCCAGCAGCATGTCAGGGCAGCCCAGCTCCTCTGTACCACTCCCAGCACCCAGCAGGACTGAGGATCATTTCTTGGCACAAGTGAGCTGTGTAGTTCAGCTTTTATGATATAGAGGGGTCATAAAAGAACATTAAGTTATTTCAAAGGCCAAGTCGAGTTTTAGGCTGATTCTTATCTCAAACTATACCCAAGCACATGAGCCAAAATAGCTCACCAGAGATTATGGAATGGATCCAAATAATACAGTATCGATTCCCCAAGTATGAACAATGGATCACTTCTTAAAGTCCTAGAAGAAATTAGAGTTCAAAAGTGAAATCCAAATAGAAATCACCTTTCCCTTGTAAACCAAGACACTTAATTCTAAAATGCCTCCCTCCTCCATTTCCCATTCTGTTCAGAGAACCTCACGCAGCTGCTGCAGCCTGTGCCATCTTCCTGGGAAGCTGCACTAGGGGCTCTGTCCTCCTAAGAGTGGATCCATCCAGCCCCAGGACTCTAAGGTGTCCCATGTCCCCAAAGAGTCAAAAGGTCAACCTGATTCCTAAGATGGTTGATGATAGCCACAGATCCGTACAAATAGCATTCATGGATGATCCCCAGAGGCAGCATGTCACAAATAGAAGCAATGTTCCCCTTTATTTTTTGAGCCAGCAATGGATCAAAGCTGAGAGTTGGTGGAGGAAGTAACACAGAGAAAAGAAAGTATGAAGGAAAAAAAATCATTTTGTCTTTAGATTTGCCAGGATGCCAGTTACTCTATGCCAGCTGTCTGGAGTATACAACATGTTCACTTAAACTCAGTTGGGAAAATTTTCCATCATGAGCTTCAACATACTGCCATATGCTTCTCCCTGAGCCTTACATAAGGCCAGAGCTTCTCTCCTGAGCCACTGCCGTTGGAACTTTCTTCCTCAGAATTCTGAGAAGTAAAGACCTCTCGGTTTGCTGCATGCGTGTCCCACCAAACTTGGCGGTAGCTGTGGATTCCTTCACAGGTGTGGGTTCCTTTCTGTGGCTGTCGAAGTCCCCCATACCTGTGCCTCAGTGGACCCCCAAAGCTTTTCCTTCTCTCAATTTTTTTCTTAATTCTCCAGGCTGTGAATAAATTTAACTGCTCAAGAGACAACACAAAAATCCCTTGTTAAACACCCATTTCCTGGTACATTAAGACCACAGCTGTGGACAAATGGGAAGAACCAAGCAAACATCCTTTGTGTCTCGCATGCCCAGCCGTCCAAAAATCTCATGCATTCATGTCTCCACACATATCCCCAGACCTTTTTGAGGTGAAGCTCCTTACATCTATTAAGGACCCTACTCTTCCAGGGCCATAGGTATGTCAAAAGCTCTGTGAGACCCTGAACTCCTACGTGTCTTAAGTGAGGTGACCCAGAGAAGTCTTTACTGATGCCAGATGAGAAATCTCTGTCTCTGCTCTCCACCAGATGCCTGCTCATTCATTTTGAGGCTCCAAATCAACAGTGGGTTGCTTTTAGTGATAATTCCTCCTGTGGCTGCCCACCTGAGGATTCTGGGCATGGATGCAGATAATTGTCAATTGCTGGGGCCTGTGATTACTAAGTCTAGACTCCTTGGCCCTGACATCCCAGACCTGCTTTAGCCATCCACTTGTAAGAGGCGGAGGAACTGGAATAGAGGGAGAAGGATGTGGCCTGCATCTCAGTCCCCATAACTAATGGAACAAGAAAGAAGTAGGTGCTGCTTCTGAGCACCTGAAAAGTGAAAAACGAAGCTGATGGCTTAGTTTCTGCATTGGAGTCGTGGTGTCTTAGTCCATTTGGGCTGCTATAATGAATTACCGTAGACTGAGTGCCTTATAAACAACAAATATTTATTTCTCATGGTTCTGGAGGCTGGAAGTCCAAGATCTAGGTGCTGGCAGATTTGGTGTCTGGTGAAGGCCTGCTTTCATTAATGGCTGTCTTCTCACTGCAACCTCACACGGTGAAGGGATGAGCTAGCTCCCTGGGGCCCTTTTATAAGAGCACTAATCCCGATCAGGAGGGCTCTAACCTCATGGCCTAATCATCTTCCAAAAGCCCCACCTCCTAATACCATCACTTTGGGGGTTAGGATTTCAACATATGAATTTGGGGGGGACCCAAACATTCAGAGAACATGATAATCCTGGCAGTTACTATATGTGGTCAAATGAATGTTTGGTCCACTCACCCAAACAGTTCCATAGGCAAGGACTAGAAGCTTGCTTCAAAAGGCAGGTTGTGGGTGCCACTGGGTGGGCACGCCTGGGCTTGGGATTTGAAAGAAGATGCTGGTCTTTCTTCAATAACAAGATACAGTAACTGTGAATTAGTAAAATATGAACCATTGAATATCTGGCTCTGACTGTATGGATTAGCCACTACTTTTCCCGTGGGGCAGAGAAACTTAGAGAAAGAGGGGACAGGAGAGCACCGAGTATTTACCATAATACTTGTGGTATTTGTGCAGAATGCCAGATAGAGAGGCGTGAGTAGTGTATCAGTCAGGGTTCCAGCAAAAAAAGAGAACCACTAGAGTGTGTGTGTGTGTATGTATAAAATGATAATTTATTGCAAGGTATGGGCTCATGTAATTGTGAGGACTGGTGAGGCAAGTTTGAAATCTCTAGGGCGGTCCATCAGGAAGGGAAGGCTGGAAACTCTGGGGCAGGAGCTGATGTTGCAGTCCACGGGGGAATTTTTTCCTTACTCAGGGAAACCTCAGTTCTGCTCTTCAGGCCTTCCAACTACTTGGATCAGTCGCATCCAGATTATACTGTCCAAAGGATAATCCCTTTTACTTAAAGTTAACTGATTATAGATATTAGTCACATCTACAAAATATCTTTGAAGCAACACCTAGATTAAGTGTTTGAATAGGTACTAGAGTTGAGCCAATTTGACGCATAAAAATTAAGGGGAAATGTCTGCCTTTTTCCAGTGGCTGGGCAGATGTTCAGGGAAAGGCGTTTCAGAGAGTGGGAGTGCCATATGCAAAGAGGAATTGGAAGAAACTTAAAGTGAAGGAGAAGAAGGTTACAAAGGCAGATGAAGAAGTAGGCAGAGGCAAAATCATAAGTACCATTCTGTTTTAGAACGAGACAGTTTGGATTTTATCCAGATAGAGGAGTCTTGAGATTCTAAGGTAGTGAAGGATATGACAAGATAAGTCATAGAAAGATATGTTGTAGAAAGATCAGACAGGTGGCTATAGAAAGGGCCTGGACGAGCAAAACTGGAGACAAGAAGGCTGGCTAAGAGATAGTGGACAGGATCCCGGTTGGAAATGTGTTTTGGGGTAAAGTATGAGAGCAGGGTATAAATTCACCATAATTTAAAATATTTAAGAAGTAGAATATACAACACCTGGTCAGGATTGAAATGGAGTTGAGAGAGAAGTCCAACTGCCTGGTCTGGGCAGCAGGGGTTTTGGCCATTCATTTCCTGAAAGAGTGAATTGGGAAGGAGATACAATTTGGTGCCTCTGCTGACATGTAGTGTGTGTCATGGGTTTGCTATCAGAAGGTGTCTGTGAACATCCATGTGTTGATAGGCAATTCTGGAGTCTTGGAGAGATGTCTGAGCTAAAAATAAAATCCTGTGATCTTTTGATGGATATTTACTGGAGAGTTATGCAAATGGAAAACGATTATTTAGGAAGTCTGTGAGCAAGAGAAATCCCCAAAGAGAATAGGAAAAGAGGAAATAAGAGAAGAGAAGAGGGACAGGAGAGAATCCTCAGGGACACTTAACATTTAATAGATGGAACAGGAAGAGAATCTTGTGAATGATGTAAAAATCAGAGGAAGAAGAAGCGTATGCTCTTTCCAACCACTCTGTAAACAGTGATTTTCAATAAAGTATTGCCTTTGGTCCTCTTCTATTCTTTCGCCAAAGATGTATCAAATGCCTTCTGGTGCCAGACACTATCCTGGAGATACAATGATGAACAAGTCACCCTTGTAATTTCTGCCCCTGAGCACTTTAGATCAAGATTTCTTGTGTCTGTCGATGCTAGGATGGAGCAGAATCACCCCCAGATGAGAACCACTGCTCTCAGGTCTAATGGCAGGGACAGATGCATAAACAGAACATAATTACCTCATAATATATGTTATAAGAGGTTGAAAATTGGTCAAGATAATTCGTTCCAAATGACAGAATCCATTCTTGCCATTTAAGCAGCAAGGGATAATGAATATTCCCAGAAAGGGATATTAGGGAACTTATGGAATCTGTGGGATACTGCCGGGAGCAACACATCCAGAAACATCACAGCCAGAAAAAAACAGCCAAGTGTACCCCTGCATATCACTCTGGCAAAATACCACCACTGCCACTGCCTCCATTTAAGACCCAGTGTACTAGAGCCTGGATGCTAGAATCCCTCCACGGCTACCCCAGAAAAACCTGCGCGCACTCTGCCTGCATGGGTGCCGGATGATCTTCCCATTTGATGCTTGCTCACTTCCAAAATTTCCATAGGCATATCTGATTGGCAGAACCGAGGTTATGTGCCTGGTTGTGTTTTGTTTGTTTGTTTGTTTGATTTTTTTTTTTTTTTTTGGCTGCGTTGGGTCTTTGTTGCTGTGTGCAGGCTTTCTCTAGTTGCAGCGAGCAGGGGCTACTCTTCGTTGCTGTGTGCGGGCTCTAGGGCACAAGGGCTTCAGTGGTTGTGGCTCGTGGGCTCAGTAGTTGTGGCTCACGGCCTCTAGAGCACAGGCTTAGTAGTTGTGGTGCACAGGCTTAGTTGCTCTGAGGCATGTGGGATCTTCTCGGACCAGGGATCAAACCCATGTCCCCGGCATTGGCAGGCAGATTCTTAACCACTGCGCCACCAGGGAAGTCCCCTGGTTGTGTTTTAAGTGCAGTGGGAACCTGATGATTTTGAAGCAAGGAAATGATGAGATTTTATTCATGATTTTAAGATATCACATCACTTTGCACTTGTGACCTTTGAAATTTATGTTCAAATTCAAATTCATAAATAAATCTCTTTATTCCTTAGCACAGGCTTTCTATTTCTAATTGACTTCTCCATAGCTTCTCCTGGAATCTCAATCTGAATCTCAAGTTGACTCGTCTTGAAAGCCACTCCATTCTGAGAAAAGGGACCTCTCCTACACTATTGCTGAGAATGTAAATTGGTACAGCCAATATGGAAAACAGTATGGATGTTCCTATAAAAACTTAAAATAGAGTTACTATGTGATTCAGCAATCCCACTACTGGGCATATGTCCGGAAAAGACAAAAACTCTTATTTGAAAAGATACATGCACCCTATGTTCATAGCAGCACTATTTACAATAGCGAAGACAAGGAAGCAACCTAAATGTCCATCAACAGATGAATGGATAAAGAAGATGTGATACATATATACAATAGAATGTTACTCATCCCTAAAAAAGAATGAAATAATGCCATTTGCAGCAGCATGGATAGCCCTAGAGATTATTATGTTAAGTGAAGTCAGAAAGAGAAAGACAAATATCATATGATATCACTTATATGTGGAATCTAAAATATGATGCAAATGAACTTATTATTGAAACAGACTCACAGACTTAGAAAATAAACTTATGGTTACCAAAGGGGAAGGGGGGTGGGGGAGGGATAAATTAGGAGTTTGGGATTAGCAGATATAAACTACTATACATAAAATAGGTAAACAACAAGGTCCTGCTGAATAGCACAGGGAACTAGATTCAATATCCTGTAATAAACCATAAGGGAAAAGAATATGAAAAGGAATATATATATATATATATATAACTGAGTCACTTTGCTGTTCACCAGAAATGCACACAACATTGTAAATCAACTACACTTCAGTTAAAAAACCAAAACCAACCAAACAAACAAAACATTCCATTCGTCTGGTCAAGAAAGCTTGGCAACTGTGAATGTCTTTACGCTATTTCTAATCAGCTGTCCCATTCAGTTGATTCTACTATCCTTCCCTCTCTCCTCGCTTAGGTTTTGGACGTTTCTCTCAGTTTATCTGAGTCTAGCCATTTGTCCCATCCAAGTTCTTTCTCTTCTTGGCTTCCTGAGTATGGAAAGAAGGAACTAAAATTTATTGAAATTCTATGATGTGTCGGATGCTGTGGCAGGGACTTTGCATAACTGATCTCATTTAGAAGCAACTGGATAGTGTGAGAGGAAGAACTATAAAATCAGAGGATTCTAAGAAGCACAAGCAACTAGAGGAAAAAAATAGATCAATTAGACTTTAACAAAATTAAAGTCTTTTGTACATCAAAGGGCAGTCTCAAGAAAGTGAGAAAGACAACCCATAGATTGGGAAGAAATACTTGCAAATCACGTATGATAAAGGACTAGTAGTCAAAACATTAAAGAACCCTTACAACTCAACAGGAAAAGGACAAAACCTAATTTTAAAATGGACAAAGTATTTGAAGACATTTCTGTAAAAAAGATATTTGGGTGGTCAATAAGCACATAAAAAAGATGCTTAACATCATTAGACATTAGGGAAATGTAAATTAAGGCTACAGTGATATACCACTGCACACCCACTGGGATTGCGATAAATAAACGGAAAATTACACTTGTCGATGAGGATGTGGGACAATTGGAACCCTTACACATTGCTTGTGTGAATGTGAAATGATGTAACTTTTCATAATAGTATCTAAAATTTTAATCATAAAGCCATTTATGTGCCAGGCACAGTGACAAGCACTTACATGCATTATCTTATCTAGTTATTTCAGTAACCCTAGAAAGTCTATTCAACTCATTCTTTCCCAAAGTGGGTTTTCCTCAGACTCTCAAGATGCTCTGGGTTAAAGTAAAACAAAACCGGGACACATTGCATCTTCAAAGCACTTCTGCAGAATCACAACACACACTACCCTATTACAGGCTGAGAACTCCCGCAGTGGTAAAAAATTTACCTTGGATAATCTAGTGTTTTGCAGATCATTTGGCCACTTAACACACTTATTAACAGCAATTGCATGGAACATACTTTGGGGGACGTTGACTTGGAGTTGTGAGCTGTCCCACTCGCAGTTTCTGCAGGGAACAAGGAGTGGTCCTTTTGAGTTTTCACTACCGGCCTACATGAGCATGCCTGCATCTGACAGAGTTAGTTTAAGAAAAGGTAATCAAAATAAACAAGTCATTATTTGATGTTATAGAAAGTAATCAAAATAAACAATTCATTATTTGAGTGTGTGTTTGTGTGTGCATGCACGTGCGTATCTGTTTTCATATAGGAAGTAGCAATATTTTTGAAAGTTTTGTTTTGTGCTTTGCCTAATTCTTGACTGTTTACTCTCAAGCTTAATATATTATCAAACGAGTGACTGTAAAATAAACATAAATGTAAAACCATGTACCACGTATCAGCAGTTAAGGTTCATATTGGAATGGAGAAACAAGGGAATGGCATTTGGTGTCTGAGCTTCAGTTAAACAAGATTTAGAGCTGATACAATGCATATGGTTGTGGCAGTAAAAATCCATATTGGTGCTTATGTGGGCTCAGGTACTAGAACTCCATGTGATTAGATGCAGGACCAAAAGGACAGTTTAAACTAAGATTTCCAAGCTCAATTTGGAAAAGTCCTTGCATTTTTATTAAAAAGCCGAGCTTTATACAAATACAGCAGAAGCATTTTCTGTTAAACATGGATGGCTGACAATTTGCTGAGTGATAGCAAGTGACCCTAACTGGCCTTGTTTAGAAGATAGTCATAATTTATTTGTAAGCCAGTGAACATGGTCTGTCAAAGGATCATTTTCTGCTTTGTGAATTTATTTATATAAGAAGTCTTAGAAAGATATAAAATTTAAATCACATTTGATGAATTTTTTTATTAAAAAGATTAAAATTACATGAATTTAAGACTTTTCTTAAAAACTGGCTTCTACAATTGTCCTGTGCTCCATGTACCTATTAACTTACGGGGGCATAAGAACATTTAAAAATTCATTTGGATTTTTTTTTTTTAATTTAACATCGAGTTTTAGTGCACCAAGGAGAAGGAAGAAAACTTCTACCTAAGAGAATATTACTAAGTCAATTTAATGTATAGGGGAAAAAATTTATCATAGGTTTTATAGGATTTGAGTTGTATTTTGTGTTTTCACAGCTAACAATGGAGATATTTAGATTGAAATATAATCACAGTGAAACCTTTTTAATTCTTACTTATAAAGTTACCAAATTTGTAGGTCCTATTCCCTTCCAAAAAGCTTTTAACCAGCAAGAAGCTACAGTAAAAGTCTCAAGTTATACATAATGCCTTTTTAACAGAAATGCTGGTTTTGCAAAATGCAAGAAGCTTGTAAAGATTTAAATAATGCTTATGAATTTTAAAAAATATAATAGGGGCTTCCCTGGTGGCGCAGTGGTTGAGAGTCTGCCTGCTGATGCAGGGGACATGGGTTCGTTCCCCGGTCCGGGAAGATCCCACATGCCGCGGAGCGGCTAAGCCTGTGAGCCATGGCCGCTGAGCCTGGGCGTCCGGAGCCTGTGCTCTGCAACGGGAGAGGCCACAACAGTGAGAGGCCCACATACCACACACACAAAAAAAATAATAATAAAATAATAAATAAAAAATATCATAAATTGAATTTTTGTGTATCCACTTTTACTATTAAAGAGAAAAGGGGGGCATTACTATGTTACATTTGTGTTCATTATAAAAATATACAGAAACATTTGCTAAGTGAACTTTCAGGGTTAACTGTACATTTTAGAAATTTAATTTACACAATTACTCTGATTCTGAAGTATTTCATTTTTCACATAAAGTTTATTTTACTGTGATATTTTAAAATATCTTAAGAGGGATTAGTAAATATGCTATTGGATAATGAATCTACACCTGTACCATCTCATCATTACACATATGTTGCTATATCCCCCAATAATCGATGTAGCTTAAAAATATTCAAATAATATGGTACTTGCATTGCCCAGTTTCAAAGCCACTCTTAGGAGTAAGCATAATAAAGTATTTAAAAATACATAATTCACAAAATTGCTAGCATCCCAGCATTCTGAAAAAAATGCACCAGTGCCCCATGAATTTAATTACTACAAGGAAATAATTTTTTTTAATTAATTAATTTTTATTTTTGGCTGTGTTGGGTCTTCGTTGCTGCACATGGGCTGTCTCTAGTTGCGGCAAGTGGGGGCTACTCTTTGTTGCGGTGCGCGGGCTTCTCATTGCGGTGGCTTCTCACGTTACGGAACACGGGATCTAGGCACGCAGGCTTCAGTAGTTGTGGCTCGTGGGCTCAGTAGTTGTGGTGCACGGGCTTAGTTGCTCCTTGGCATGTGGGATCTTCCCGGACCAGGGCTTGAACCCTTGTCCCCTGCATTGGCAGGCGGATTCTTAACCACTGCGCCACCAGGGAGGCCCAGGAAGGAATTTTTGACCCTGGGTAAAATTATGCACATGAGGGAGTTTTAGCTGGGCTGGACCAGAAGCTTAGATTTACCTATTTATGCATAGCCATCACCCCACTAAAGTTCCTCCTTGTGACTAGACAAATAGTACCATTAATTGATAGTTAAAAAGCCACACTCACCAATTTTATTGGGGTTCAGGATGTTCAAGGAAAAGAACTTGGACACGACCACTACTGGGATTTAGACAAACTAGCGAATTGGAAAGGTCACGATGGAAGTCAATTTCAGAGAATAGCAGTGGCAGAAATTCTCTGAATGTGCAGAAGGAATTGGGTGTACAGGGGCTGACTCAGAAATGAGGCCTTCAAACAGGAGCAGTGATTTTGGGTATAGAGTCAGGCTGTGATCCTGAATATATTTTGTATTCTTTCTTCCTAGACTGCCTAAGCACTTTGCTAAAAAGAGAGCATTGTCAGTAGACATTAAAGAATTGTGGCACTGGAAGCCCACATCAATTCTATTGAAGGTTGGTCTTTTTTCCAGAGGGCTCTAGATGGAACAGACTGGGCTGTTTCAATAGGGACTTTAATCATTTTACAATAGGATGTCCTACATGACTAGAAACTGAAAGAGAAGTAAATGCTGGAGATAATGAGACAGATGGTGAAGACTTTTGGGTGTCAAAACACTGAAATTAGGTGCTCCAGGAGCTTGGGAATCAGAGCCTCTATAGGTGAGGCCCAAGCGGCACATTAGTAGTGATGTTCCTGGACTGAATAAGTGGAGGATCTCCAGGCTTCAGAGGCAAGTAAGGTGAAGCAAGTACCCTTGAGGGTCTTCCCTTGACAGTTGTGTTTCTCACTGTTCTGGTGAAGGGTCTTGGTAGAACTTACTTGGGTATAGGAAGGGGTTGGGTGAGCAGTTCTTAGATGACAAATCTACTCTAGCATTCCAATTTCCCCGGGTCTTGGAGACTGTCTTCTACAACATACAAACTGAGCCCTGGCATTTCATCTTGGGTTAGTGTGGCCTATCAGGTTTCAGTTAATGAATCAAGCAAACTCTTAGAGCCACTAGGCCACTAAGTAATTCTTTTGCCACTATGTAGTATGCACACTTCAGTTCTTTCAAAAATATTTTTCAAGCATCTACTGCATGTCAGAGACTCCTCTAGTCCTGGAGATACAGCCATAACCAAGACAGAGATAGTCCCTGCTCTCACTCTTTCAGCTTGGTTCTAATGGGAAAGACAGATAGATTTAAAATAAATTTTTATTAAATTTTCAAGAATTTAAGTACTTTGTTGGAAAATAAAACTGGTAAAGAGACAGATACTGACAGGAAGGAACGCTTTTAGGTCTGGTGGCAATAAACACAGACATTAGCTCGTATTAGTTAAAGGGTGTTTAAGAATTAAAATAAGTATAATCAGTGCCCCTTACTTTGGAGACAAACTGAAGTACTTAACGTACTTCTGTTTTCGACTTCTTCCTTAGCATGGTGAGTTGTTTGGGAAATGATTCAATAGTTATTTGTAGTTCCTAAATTCTCAACAGCAGTTGCCTCCTGATATGTGTCACTATGTATTCTGAGTTGACATCTGCTATCTGAATCACCAAAATAGTGCCTTGTTTTAAAATTTATCCACTATTGGCTTATGTTTTATCTTACTCTAGGCCATGTTATCACTACATGTGACATCTCTGTATATGTGTTTGTGAAACTGGGATAAAGTTGGCAAAACTTGAGATGGAGGAAACTCTCTATGAAACATGTTTTTGCGTTGGTAGAACAGCAGGCATAAGCACGTTAGGAATAGAGGGAAGAAGAGAGACGGAGAGATATTGGAGAAATAGGATCTCACAAAGGAAAGTCAAATGCAATTTGGGAACTGAAATGCCATCCAGGCAACAACCTTTGGAGTTTAGACAACTATAGACTTTTAATTGTAGTTTTTGGTCTCCAGCAAATAGATCAAAATCTCCTTTAGAAATAAAGCTTTTGCTTAGTGGAGGAAAATCAGTTAATGTTTATTGATGGTGATTTTGGTGACGGTACTCACGATGACATTCTATTTGAGGAATGTTTCTCAAATGGAACTTGATTCAGCAAATTTTTACACTGATAGGGAGATGGACACTCTGACACTTTAGATATTGACGTATGAAGAAGAGAAATCATTGATATGACTAAGTAATTGTGAAGCGTAGTATACGAGTCTCCAGAGCTTTGTGGAATTAAATAAAGAAAATCATAGTACAGATTATCCTCTGTTGAACAATATAGATATGTGTACACCTAATGTCGGATAGCTATAAGAGCATCAGAGCAGTTCCTAAAATGCTTTGTTAATGATTGTTTTTAAGAATTCAAATAAATATTAAGACTTTTAATTATCCTATCAATTCCCATTCCCTCCTCCTTCTGTGACCAAAAGATGAACCAGTCCCAGGGGAGCCTCAGCAGATAAAGATAGGATTTTTTTTTTTTTTTTTTTTTTTTTTTTTTTAGTGTCTTTCTGTCCCTGCTTTTTCTGTCCATACCAGGCCACCCAGATCCTTACTGGCTATTTCATAATAAGAAAGCCTATTGATCGTTCACATGTCCTTGATAAAGGGCTGGTATAGTTTGGACAAGTGAGCTGAGACTCACCCTAACTGGTCTGAACCTACAGCCACTGTTCTTTTTATTCCAAAACACCAACCCCTGGAGAAAGGGTTAGGAGAATTTTCAAGCCTGGTCACCCTAGGGTTGGGCTGTGTATGGAAGCGAGGACACGAGCCTGGGAGTTAGGCAGTGCAGGTACTCGGTACTCGAACTACCTGGTACTCAGCCTACCTGGTCTGTCTCTGTGAAACATACTAAGTGTGTTTCCTCACCAGATGACTTCATGGGCCCCTTCAAAAGTTCACATCTTGCAATTTCTCTCTGTGACACTCAGAGGCCAAACAAATGATTTGACTGTTTTCCAACCTCCTCTCCAAAGTATCTTGTAATATTAAAGCAGAGTGTTTTGATTGTCTTATATTGGGATCTGCTAATGAAATTGGAGGAGAACATATTATTGTTTTTCAACTCTCTTAAATGGATGCGCTGCTTTTTATATCCTCTCCCTTTTCCATCTGTTTTTCTGGCTTTCTGTTGGTTTGGGGCCATATATACGTGGGCAGTAAGGGCGAGCATTTCTGCAGAAGTACCACAGGCCCACTGTGCTTTAGCAGACTTTATTCTTGTTTGTTTCATGAAGGTTTGTAAAGATTGGGACTTTTCCGACAGTCAGCACATACTTAAGGGCACCTACTATGTGCTGGTTCTGCTTTAGTTTCTAGGAATTGGGAAAAATCTGCACATAGAGAGCCTTGTGTATCTACATATTAAAACTATTATACCTATTTCCCTGTATTCTTTTGGGACTAAGAAGTTGATGCAAACCAGCACTATGAATGAACTTGATTATATATTTAGGAGAATAATTTCTCACTTCTTGGGTCTTTGCTACAAATTTTAACAATGAATAGCTGTTTTCAGAACTAAAAGTTTGGCAGCCCACCAATAAGATGTAAAATGAAGAAAAACCGAAGACACCTCTATCGTTTTGAAGTACGTGGAGCTATTTTTCAGAAGCCAGCTTCTTTGGCAGAGCAAGTCCATTAATAACCCTGCAGCACTCCCCTTGTTGGAATAACACAAATTAGCATTTAACCCGGGAGGAAGAACACACGAAGTTATTTAACATTTACATAAAATTATGGAGTAAACTCCAAACAGGTCGCCTCTGAAATGTATAATTACACTCAGCAGTCCTGTCAGCATACATGGAAACAATTTTACTTCCAATCATCTTCCGCTTTTGTTCACTCAGGAATGTATCATTAAAATTTCCACAGAACAATGAACCTTAATAGGTGCTAATGCAATTGTGAATTATGGTAATTGTTACCTAAATTAATCTCTGTACTTTCCATTCCTTATTGCCTTATGCATAAGGAGTGTGAAAAAGATAATGTTGAAACTGACATTTGTATAAATGGTGTAAAAGATTTGTCTTACTTGATAAAAATTTCAGGAGAACTTGCTATTTTTTAAAGTAGTTTACTTGGAAAAACTGTTAGAATTGCTGCAAGTACAGTTTATGTAATCTTTTATTGATGAAATTTGTGATGGACAAAGGCTGTTGACTTGTTTAGGTCATCTTGGTGAATATACACTCACTAAGATACCCAAATGGCAGATGTGTGCCCCTGTGTCTGTATTGCCAGGACAGAGGTGCATTCACACCCATATCTATATGGGGTCATCATTTGTGTGTCTACCTTCACTTATTTATGTAAAGTACATACAACTTGCTTGGTGTAATGAAGCCCATTGCTATAGACTGAGTCGTGTTCCCTGCCTCCAAATTTATATTTTGAAGTCCTAACCCCCCAGTACCTCAGAATGTGACTATATTTGGAGATGCGGTCTTTCAATAAGTAATTAAATTAAAATGAGATCATTAGGGTGGGCCCTAATCCAATATGACTTGTGTCCTTATAAGAGGGGGGAGATTAGGACACAGACACCCACAGAGGGGAGACCACGTGAAGACAGGGAGAAGACGGCCATCTACAAATCAAGGAGAGAGGCCTCAGAAGAAACCAACCCTGCTGACACCTTGATCTCAGACTTCTAGCCTCTAGAATGGTGAGAAAATAAATTTCTCACAATTGTTGTTTAAGCCACCCAGTTGGTGGTATTTTGTTATGGAAGCCCTAGCAAATGAATGTATCCACCTAGATTGGATGTAAAGAAATGTCGGGGCTTCCCTGGTGGCGCAGTGGTTGAGAGTCCGCCTGCCGATGCAGGGGACGCGGGTTCGTGCCCCGGTCCGGGAAGATCCCACATGCCGCGGAGCAGCTAGGCCCGTGAGCCGTGGCCGCTGAGCCTGCGCGTCCGGAGCCTGTGCCCCGCAACGGGAGAGGCCACTAACAGGGAGAGGCCCGCGTACCGCAAAAAAAAAAAAAAAAAAAAAAAGTCGGTCAAATATATTCCAATCTGAAAAAAAAGGAAAGACAGGATTTTGTCCTGTCTCTGTCACTCCTGAGTTATATTTGACCTTGGGTATATCACTTAATCCTCCCATTTGTAATGAGGTCTAGGTTTTGTATGTTTGTTTATATCAGACTGCCCAGCATCAGATCCTTTTTTTCTGCTAATAGCACCCTGGGTTCTCTCCGAGAGAATACTTGCCCTTTGTTCTCGGTCCCCACAGTTTGTGTGAGGCTGGTCTAATGCCCTTGCTCTAGATGTGGGCATGTTACTCGAGTCTGGCCAGTCATTATGTTCCATGCCCTCTGCTTGCAATGATGGGCTCAAGTATGGAACATAGGACAGAGACCTGGACAGTGAGATTCAATTTCAGGACTTAATTGGGAAGTATGGAGCAATTAAGCTCTCCATTTGTTGAAGCTTCTGAGGTATGGGACGTGAGTGCCTGGGGCTTGCTCTAGCCCTGGCAGCTATAGTGAAAGGCCAGGCTAAGAAGGATGCTCACATGAAGGGAGCCAAGCCACAAGACAGAGAACTAGTACTAAGGATCCTTCGTGAGCCTTCATCCAGGCTTGCCTGCAGCTAATGATCCCTGGGACCCTGTCATTTTTTTAATAAACCAGTAAGTCTCTCCACTCTTCCTTCAACCTTAAGGCAGCCTGACTTGCCTTTCTATTATTGCTACCAAGAGTCATGAGTAATATAATGGCTTAACACTTTGTCTTCCTCTGCAAAATGAGTGCGCTCTTCTAATGGAAATTATTTTTTCCCCCAATTAACTATTACATAGAATACTGATACTTCTCTGGCATGTATGTGAAAGGAGGCAGCAGCAAGGGCGGGAAGTAAAATCCAACCCATTTGATATTCTGCTGATTCCTTTCTTCTGTGTGGAAACCTTTGGGTTAGATGATCCAGACTTCTGCCAATACTTAAAATCATTAAATCTTACATACTTGGGAATACTTGTAGGTCTGAGTGTGCAGGAACTCTGGGGGCAAAGTGGAGAGCAGGGTGAGGGGAAAATGCACTAACAGGTAAAGAAAGTATGGTAAGAGGTCACAGGCAGACATTTGTCCTCTAAGGGCTGTGAAGTCACTAAATGGCCGGAGGCAACGGCTGCTTGTAAAGTGCTTTACCATCGTGTAGTTGATTTTGCTATCCATCTCTGGCAGGGCTCCAGGCTGTCACGCACAAGCTGAATAATAGACTTTAGAATGCTTATGGGCAGAGGTATACTTGGCCTGAGAATAGTAAGAGAATTTAAAAAGCAATATCATTGGTGCCACCAGAAATCCTCCAGATTGGTGAAAAGCCCACTAGGTTGAGGTGAAATGCATCATAATTAGTGATATTTTATTTTATAGAAAATGCTTTATTGAGCCAAGTCCAGGATGAGCTTTGCCATTTATAAGTCTTTACAACAGTGCTTATTAACCAAATCTGAAGAAGACTTTGAAAAATGCATATAGAATGTGTGATCAGTTTTGAGGGTTCTACTTTCGCAGCCTATTTCCCTACTGGACCTGAAGAAAAGGGCTCCTGCTCTAGACAGACGTGTTAAACCCATGTTTGTTGATTTTTTTCCCAAATGTTCATAGCAGCTTTATTCATATTTTCCCAAAATTAGAAGCAAAATGTTCATTATCAGGAGAATAACCAAACAAATTGTGGTACATTCATACAATGGAATACTACTCAGCAATAAAAAGAAATACATGGTTCAACCTCTCAAAACTTTATACTTATGAAAGCATTAAGTGATTTAATTTAGTTTCAGAGCTGGGGAGAAAGGAAATGCTAGTCTGTGGTGAAAAAATATGGATAGTAGTTAAACTACCAACTAAAGGAGCGGTAGTGCTTTGTTGCTTAGGTAGGAGTATAAGGGAACCTTCCTTTGTTCTGATATGGCTGTGGGCTAAAAGTATCAATTTTCAAAATTGTAGTTAAGATTTGTGTATTTCAATTTTATAAATCTTACCTAATAAGAGGTGTGTACAGCGGACAGATGAATGTACCAAAGCAGAATTGAGGACTGTTGAAGCTAGGGTGTGAAGGTTCAAGGTACTATTTTTTTTTTAATATACATCCTATTAAGATGTTTAATTACAAATCTCCACCTATTTTTATGGGCTCCTAGCTCACATATCCAACAGCATATTGGACATCTCTTGACACTGCCAGTGGTTTTCTTCCGATCTTAGTCACATAACAGACCTCTATGACCCTGCCTCAATTTCATCCTAGGTTTCTGGTTTGAGCAACTCAGGAAAATTCTGGATTGCAAGAAGTAGTCTGAAGAGGATTCAGTTTGGGGGTAAGAATTGACACTTGTCATTTCTTGTAAAGGATCTTGTAAAGGACTAACAAAGTGGACCCTTAAGGAGCAAACGCAAGTGGGAAGAAAACTAGAAAAGTTAAACAAACTGATGGTGATCAACAGTGGACATGCTTGCAGTGAACTGAGTTACAAAGTCTCTGAAGGTAGGAATGGGTGGATGGAATCCAAAGGACCAATACTTCTTCCATTATGACAAAAAGAGAAGGGTAGATGGGAATGTAAAGTTTGAAGGTGGGTAGCCAGGAGATGGTGAGTTATCTGGCTAGGACAATAAAAGTCTTATCTTTTTCATAGTGTGATAGTGTGATACCACATTTACCATATTTTTCAGATTATGTCCCTGAATCTGATTAACACCAAGTGCCTGCCAAACTCAGTTACCAGTTCATGTAAGAGAATCTGGTGCTGTAGGTATTGCACACATATGTAACAACCTGCTCTTCTATGATCAACCCTTTTTAACTCAGATTTTGGACAATATTCTGATAAGCTTATTCTGAGAAAGATCCAAATACACATTTTTATAAGATTCCAGTTCTTAGCTTATTGTAGATGAAGAACTGAAATTTTGCCAGATGATGAGATATGTACCTGCATGGCACAATGATGAAAAGCTTATAACTCTGTTCTAGTTAATAGAAATAACCATGAGTTAAACTCTGCCCCCACCCCACCATCAAGAGCCTCTTTCATAATAAATGTTGGACTATTCCACCTTCAGACTTTTCACTCTTCTAGCTCCAAACTCTAGCATTCTTATTCTTACTACTTACACCCTTTCTACTCTTTGATATCCTTGTATATAGCCCAGAAGATTTCCTTTGAGCTTCAGGTATGAAACCACTGACAAAAAAAATGTTTAAATCTGTTCTCCCAGGAGCTTAAAGATCTTATCTTTATGACAACTCCTATAAATCTTAAAAAAATGATCATTAAATATTGATTTACTCAATTAATTATAAAAACTTTAGAGGTCTAGTATTTGGTCAGGTATACTATTTAAAAAAATACATCAACAGAAAACTTTCTGAATGTCACTAGACAATGAATTAAGCAAACCTTTATTGAAGCTTAAATTGTGGTACAGAAATACATTTCAATTGATTTAAGTCCAACACCATGAAGAGAGAAATTATGGCACCAAAATTTTTCCTCCTCTATCATACACACTAGGATTAATTTAGATTACTATTCAATCTGTAGTTTTCATTTTTCTAGGCTTTGTTCCATACAAATTTGTGCAGTTTTTCAACATTAAATAGAAATCTTAAATCTATTGTGGGGGCTGGAAATCGGACCTCAAGCCAATAAATGTTCATCAAATCTACTGGGACACTGTTCAAGAGCAAAATCCACTTTGAGCATTGGTCCTCATAATAGCACCAAAATATAAGGTACTGTGCGCTAATTACAGAATCGGACTGATCCATTGATTGAAAACTTCTTCAATGAAGCTTTGAATCAACAGCATGTTTAAAAGTCAAAAGTGTTCCAACCACTTGATTTCAAACCAAGTAGAATTTATGTTCAGAAACACTAAAAAAAAAGTGTTTCATTTATAAATACAGAAGGAACAAAAACATCACTGCATCAATCCAGAAAGAATCAAAAATTGTTTGAGGACAAGAAGAAATACGAAATTGTGTCAACTTTGCTCATTTATCAGCTGCTGAAATGTCCGTATTAGCAAATACAGCTAAAAGGCTAAAAACTCTTTTAAGCCTGTATTTCTAGTCATTTCCCATTGACCATTTTGGAATTTTGTATGTTATGTTTTGTGGGTAGCATTCTGCTTCACTGTGTAGTATGTGTGAATAACCTGAACAGTTTTCATTCATCACTTGATGTTACTCCATGGAGAAAGAAATACCAGTAAGTGGAACTGTCAGAACACTATCACGTGCATCACAAAGTCACAGAACTTTTTAAGTCACAAGATGGCAAAGACATCAATTCTGCTTTGAACCAAAGTTTATGGCATATTACTAATAGAAATTAGTGGAAATGGCTACAAAAGTAAAAGTTAAGATGAATCATCTGAGCTAACTTGACTTCTTGAATCCAATACAACTTTTATCTTAAATCTCCTTGCTAACAAGTTTAGTGATTATTCTTTTATACTACTACTTAGCAAGTTAATAAAGGCATGGTACTCATGAGAAGCTAATCTCATTTAATGGGGGGCACAGAATGGCATACAGTTTCCATACAGTTCTGCCGGTATTCCCTAGTATCAATCTACACCTTCTTTGCTAATCAACACCAGCTTATTCCAAAAGAGATCATGGTAATGAAAAATGCCAAACTCCCTTGACCTTAAAAGAAAATTAAGCCCAGGGTCCATCCCCAATCCCCCCTCTGGGGTATAAGGTTAGTGTAAACCCACAGTGTAACAGTGTATTGCTTTATGGAGGGGGTGTGGTTGGGAGGGAGACACCATGGTAAGGAACGAATCAATTAAAGTCATACAAGTATAGGAAGCAGTGAGATAGTAATACACGAAATGGATAACTGCAGTCATTTTTGTAGAGGACTTGACTCGTGGAGGACCTTTGATTGGTGCTGCAAAAACATCTGTATGAAGTAGAAATTGGTTTCAATAACATTAGTAGAGAATATGTTCTAGTAAGTGGAGGTAACTGGATGCAAAATCCTGGTAGCAATTGAATAGAACAGTCCCAGATGGCTAGGCTGAGGCCAACACCTAATGAAGAGGAAAGCCTTGTCTGTGGGGAATTTTGGATGATACCTGGAGAAATATTACACTGTGCACAAACCAGATTGAATTGTTTTCACAAGTGTTGTAAAGTTTCATATAGTGAAAGATTTTTTCTCCATGCACTTCAATTTCACAGCAAGAGTGATATAGGATACCTAAACACAGAAGAGAGCATTCACGCAAGATATCTAACTCCTTGATATAATAATGCATACAATTCAAAATGATTACACTATCATTACATCTAGGGCTTTCTGCAACTACAAGGGGGTGGTTATGGAAAGCATGACCATTGGTATCAATATCTAAAAAGCAGCCACCACCTTCTTCTAAGTGGGTCCTCTTTTTGCGGTTTTTTGTCATTTTTCTTAATCATCTCTACTCTTGTTGATGCTTCTTAGCAAAACTGGTAAAAACAAAATTGTAATCACTGAATAGAGCGCTCTGGAAATCAAGACCTTTAAAACCTTCAATCTTCTGGGGCCAAGAAAGCACTGTGCGACATTTAGAACTCTGTTTTGCAAACAGGGTGGTCACAAATTTTCCTGGCTTGAAGACTTCCACAACAATCCTGATCAGGTCATCATAGGAGGTCTGACTTATGTTTGTTTCAAAGCTAACATAAGAAAATTCTGGTTCTGGAGTGATGTGGATAGTCCAGTAAGTTCCATCTGATTTCATTCCATTCATTGAATACCCACAAGGATCGAACAGTGTGGCGTCAATGACAGAACCTGGTTTCAGATCACGAATTCTACTCTCATGAGTGACATCCTTTGCAGTAATACCATCTTTCATGTAGCACTGGTCCATAACTGCTGGGTCAAGCTTACTCATCAGAA
The DNA here is from genome assembly GCF_026419965.1 of Kogia breviceps. Classification (NCBI taxonomy): domain Eukaryota; kingdom Metazoa; phylum Chordata; class Mammalia; order Artiodactyla; family Physeteridae; genus Kogia; species Kogia breviceps. The sequence continues at coordinate 84,745,422 of NC_081317.1, forward strand.
TTTCCAGGGTTTGATCTGGCTGATTGATTACTCAACTCTCTGGGAAATCCAAAGTATACAAGTACCAACAATCAGAATTCATGCGTCCCATACAATATGCAGCTCCATTTGGGAAAATTGCATTAAGAAACTCGATTTCTTCCTGGAAATTCCTGTGTGGGTACCCTTGGTGAGAAGGCTTCATGAAATTCTTATGAAAATAAAAGAAGCTTTGAGTTGAGTCAAACCCATTGTAATCCCTAGCAAGTTTCAACAGGGGAACCGGTGCTTTCAGCAAGAGGGTGGTACCACATGTCTTCAAACTGAAACGTCTCTTGGAGGCAAACATGCTACTCTCACTGAGTACATAAGCTTCCTGCTTGTCAGTTTTTGTCACACTTATGACTGAACATTGCACATCCTTCAAAAGTATGTCCCACTTGTATCTTGGGATGGTGCGAAGATCCCCAGATCCTTGGTTTGCGTCAGGTTGCTGCCGGGAGAACCAAACCTCCAGCAGCTTCTCGGTCCCTTCGAAAAAATGTGCAGCTTCCATCACCGTGAGACTAGTGAACAACCAAAAACCACAGAAAATCAAGTAAATTAAATCTCTTCTCCCAACGCTGCCACCACGCTGCGGATTGTTCCAGTTGTGTTACTAAAGTTCAGGTTCCTTTTTTGCTACAATTTTATATTAACTTTTTTTTTTTTTAAAGAGTTAGTAAAATTTTCCCAGCTTTTTGTTTGTTTGTTTTTGTGAGCGAAAGTTGAACGTGAGTCTGTTGGAAATAGAGGCTGATACAGCTCAGTCTCTTGTAGTCTGCTGTTTCCCCATTAGAGAGAGTAGAGCAAGCGCTAACTAATGTTGCTGGCCATACCGTGGGAGCCTGCTGATTTGTTTTTTAAAGCTATTTGGATTTTCTGAATCCAGATTCTTTAAATTGTAATTTACGCAACACTAATTCATTTCTCCAACTACCTTTAATTTCTTTCTTTTATTTTGGGGGTTGCTTTTATTCACCTCTGTGTGTAATCTAAAGGAGTTCCTTGTTTATTCAAGTTTTTTGGGAGGGGTGCATGCTGCGTACCAGAAACTGTGGTAGAGGCTGGGGATATAATGAGAGTAAAGACAGGGAGGCCAAATCCCCCTGGAATTGATGGGCTCTTGGGAGAACACAGGCCTCAGGTAATATTGAATCAGCAGAATCTAATCTTGTTGGTTCTGTCTCTGGAGTGAGGGCACTATCTCTGTGAGGCCCAGAGCAGCCAGGGACTGGAGTTTTGAGGGGACTGTGGAATCTGAGGATGCATAAAGGCTGTCCCTTCAGCTGTTGTAGCTTTGCAGAAATACAGTGGGCATCACAGGGAGGGAGACAGGAGGATTGAGGATGGTTAAGAGTGGCCTATTCTTTTACCAAAGACATTACACTAGGGCTAGAACTAGGGTGAAGTGAATGAGATACTTGGTCTCAGGCGGAAAATTTACAGAGGTGCCAAAAAATCCCTGGGTAATCAGGATTCAACAGAACCAGGATTAGGGTGAGGGAGGGAGGTGAGCCGTGTGTGGGATCTTTATTTAAAATTTTGATATTTTCTTCATCATGGCCATTTGGATACTTTGTTCATAATGGATAAATTAATTTTTTTAGCAATATATTTTAAAAATTTTATTGAAGTATAGTTGACTTACAGTGTTATGTAAGTTGCTGGTACAGCAAAGTGATTTAGATTTATGTATATATATATATTCTTTTCCATTGTGGTTTATTACAGGATATTGAATATAGTGCCCTGTGCTGTACAGTAACACCTTGTTGTTGATCCATCCTATATATACTAGTTTGCATCTGCTAATCCCAAACTCCCAATCCTTCTCTCCCCCACACCCCTCCCCCTTGGCAACCACAAGTCTGTTCTCTATGTCTGTGAGTCTGTTTCTGTTTCGTAGATATGTTCATTTGTGTTGTGTATTCAATTCCACATATTAGTGATATCATTTGGTATTTGTCTTTCTCTTTCTGACTTAACTTCGCTTAGTATGATCATCTCTAGTTCCATCCATGTTGCTGCAAATGGCATTATTTCATTCTTTTTTATGGCTAATATTCCATTGTATTATGTATGTAGCACATCTTTATCCTTTCATCTGTTGATGGACTTTTAGGTTGTTTCTGCTTCTTGGCTATTGCAAATAGTGCTGCTGTGAGCATAGGGGTGCGTGTATCGTTTTGAATTGTAGTTTGTCTGGGTATATGCCCAGGAGTGGGATTGCTGGATCCTGTGATAACTCTATTTTTAGTTTTTACAGAAACCTCTATACTGTTTTCCATAGTGGCTGGACCAATTTACATTCCTACCAACAGTGTAAGAGGTTTCCATTTTCTCTACACCCTCTCCAACATTTATTAATTGTAGACTTTTTAATGATGGCCATTTTGACTGGTGTGAGGTGGTACCTCATTGTAATTTTGATTTGCATTTCTCTAATAATTAGTGATGATGAGCATCCTTTCCTGTGCCTATTGGCCATCTGTAAGTCTTCTTTGGAGAAATGTCTATTTAGATCTTCTGCCCATTTTTTATTTTTATTTTTATTTTTTTTATTTTTTTATTTTTTGCGGTATGCGGGCCTCTCACTGTTGTGGCCTCTCCCGTTGAGGAGCACAGGCTCCGGACGCGCAGGCCTAGCGGCCATGGCTCACGGGCTTAGTTGCAGTTGCTCCGCAGCATGTGGGATCTTCCCGGACCAGGGCACGAACCCGTGTCTCCTGCATCGGCAGGCGGATTCTCAACCACTGCGCCACCAGGGAAGCCCCTGCCCATTTTTTAATTGGGTTGTTTGTCTTTTTGTTATTGAGTTGTATGAGCTGTTTGTATAGTTTGGAAATTAAGCCCTTGTCAGTTGCATCATTTGCAAATATTTTTCTTCCATTCTGTAGGTTGTCTTTTTTTGTTTATGGTTTCTTTCCTTTGCTGTGCAAAAGCTTATAAGTTTGATTAGGTCCCATTTGTTTATTTTTATTTTTTTTTTTTGCGGTACGCAGGCCTCTCACTGTTGTGGCCTCTCCCTTTGCGGAGCACAGACTCCGGACGTGCAGACTCAGCGGCCATGGCTCACGGGCCCAGCCGCTCCGTGGCATGTGGGATCTTCCCGGACCGGGGCACGAACCCGTGTCCCCTGCAGCAGCAGGCGGATTCTTAACCACCGCGCCACCAGGGAAGCCCCCATTTGTTTAGTTTTGCTTTTATTTCTATTGCCTTGGGAGACTGACCTAAGAAAACATAGGTACGATTTATGTCAGAGAATGTTTTGCCTATGTTCTCTTCTAGGAGTTTTGTGGTATCATGTCTTATATTTAAGTCTTTAAGCCATTTTGAGTTTATTTTTGTGTATGGTGTGAGGGTGTGTTCTGACTTCATTGACTTACATGTGGCTGTCCAACTTTTCCAACATCACTTGCTGGAGAGACTGTCTTTTTCCCATTGTACATTCTTGCCTCATTTGCTGAAGATTAATTGTCCATAGGTGTGTGGGTTTATTTCTGGGCTCTCTATTCTGTTCCATTGATCCATATGTCTGTTTTTGTGCCAATACCACAATGTTTTGATTACTGTAGTTTTGTAGTATTGTCTGAAATCTGGGCAAATTAAATTTTATATTTCAAAAAAATACTGCATTAAAATGTTACTTCTCGATTGCTAAGATTTTGGAAGGCTCCTTAAATTTTGTGCCCAAAGCAAGTGCCTAAGTTTCCTCACCCTAGTCTCACAATGTAGTGATAAGTCACAGCACTTGATTAAGAAATGTTTGCTATGTATCATTTTTATAATTTAGTTTATATAGGATATGAACTCTTTTGATAAATATTTTGCATAATATATGATATATATTTATATATATAATTTTTGTATATATATAATTAATTTGACCCCATGGAATACTTAAAAAGTGTAAAGTCAGTATAATTTTGAGTCAGTAAATTTGAGACACAGAGAGAGAATATGTGTCTGTGCATCATTTTTTGACTCAACACCTCTCCGTTTGGCTGGGGAATCCTCTGCACTGAACCACATCTGGCTCTGAGGTTTAGTGGCTATCTCCATCTGCACTGGGTGGCCACAAAGAGCAGGTGAAGAAGACACTAACTGTGTGCCTGGTCGGGTGGCCTTGCCTGGAGATGAGACCACTGTGCTTTTCCCATTTCCCTGTCTTTAGTGGAAGCCCTCAACCTCACCTCTGGCTTTATGTTGCCCTCATCTCCTCTTATCGCTCCATGTCCCACCTCTCTGTTTTCTCCTCTCCCTAATCTACTTGTTCCGTGATCTCCTCAACAGCAGACTTTGCTCTGGGTTTCATCCCTGACTCCTCTGTCACTGGCACATATCTGTCTCCCACACGATTTCTCCACCATCTGGAACAAGTTCTAGAAGCCTAATTAACTTGTAAAGTGTGTTCAGTTTGGATGGCAAAACCCATCTTTCTTCCCTGTGACTGGAACCTCCTGACCTTTCCTCATAAAACACTCATGTTCTATTTGCTACCCGTGCTCAGTCGTCGTTAGTTTGTGTTGACAGTTTATTGTTTCCTGCTGACCCTTGTCCATCCACAATTACTATGGTATGTAGCAACCTATTTATTTCAGAGTTAAATGTGTAGAATAAAAACAAAACCAGAAAGTTCCACATGCTAGGGAGAAAAATCCCAGTTTTTAAAATATAACTTATATTCATATATGTATGAATCCTATTGTAATTTATTTCTCTAAATTAGTGAGTAGGTCTCTTAAACATGTCCAGATAATAGTTAGTAATCCTTGGCTTTTTAGATCTCCCAGGCTCTAAAAATTATGCATGTGAATAAACAAATATCTAATGCAAATTTTTCATAGAAGCAAAAATTAACCAAAGAAAGATACATTGCAGCAATTAACTAAATAAATGCCTTAAAGTATTGACTATAAATGAAGATGATTCACTCTTTCAAAACATCCTGGACTTCAACATAAAATGAATTTTTATTTATGAAACTTGTGTGACCAAATCATAACTTGAGAATTAAAATAATGAAGGGAAAAATAGTTTGGTATGTAGCAGCATGGGGTGAGTGTAAGGAGACCAACGTCTTTCTTTTAGTCATTGCCACTGATTGCAGACTAAGCTTGGGCAAGATGTGTACCGGGTGATGCCTCATGCTGATAAGTGAAGATGGGGGCTAAAATGAATGGCTTCTACCCAGTAATCACTAAAGCTGATTTAAATCAGATCACACAGCTATAACCTTATATTTAAGGAAATAATTTCTCTCTGGTTGCATTCCTGTTATGACTTTAAATAGCAAGGGACTGTCATTTGCTTTTAAAAGTTGAAAGGCCAGCACAAAGATGCAGAAAGGAAAAAAAATATACAGTGTGCTGCATAAGAGGCCAAGAAGTTTGGTATTGCTTTCAGATACAAGTACTTAATCTTCTATGTAGATAAGTAATCTTTAGACTGAAGATAACCTACATTTTAATTAATTACCATATTCCTCTTATGGTTCTGTGGGATTCATATCTTTTGAGAGCATGAACTAGGAATGAAAATATATTTATTTGTAGAAGCATGCCCTGGACAGTTTGGCTTTGGATTAATTGATGCATTTTATGAGTCAAATTATCCAGGACTTTATCCTGAGTTTCTTCAGAGAAGTGAAGGAAGGCAAAAATAACACTTCTCTGGTGCTTTGGGATCCTTGGGAAGAAGCTATGTGAGAAGCACAAAGTATCGCTCTCATTTGGCAATTGTGATTCTAAGGCATATTGAAGCAGACACCCGAGTGCTCCAAATGACAAGATAATCCAGATAAACTTTACGTGTCTTGCAGCTTTTGAAGTTTCTAAAGCCAAAGAGAGTGAAAGGATAAAAGACAAACCAAGTTCCTAAGTTAGTTCATATCATACACTTAGTGTGTCTGCTTCCTTATGACTCCTGGCTGCCAGCAACAAATACTCCAGCCAAGCACCTCGAGTCAGTGTATCTGCATGTGGACAGTTCTATCACACATATGTGCCACGGATTACAAAAATGAGGCTATCTTCTTATGTAACTTGCTTTCTTTTAATGAACATAGTACTGAGTAATTAAATATGCTGCTCTACAATATCAGTTGTAAAAGCATAATAGTTCTCCATTATATAGATGAATCAAAATGTGTTTAACTAATCCCCTATAATTGGATATTTACATTATATGGGAAGCCACCACCAACATATCAACATGGAAACAGATTTAACCTTTTAAGTTTCCTAAAGCTGTTAATAAGAATGAAACCTGTGGAAGACCCAAGTGGATAGGGCCAGAGTCTTGTGAGGTAATACACAGTGGGGGACTTCCCTGGTGGCAGGTGGCACAGTGGTTAAGAATCTGCCTGCCAGTGCAGGGGACACGGGTTCGATCCCTGGTCCAGGAAGATCCCACATGCCACGGAGCAACTAAGCCTGTGCACCACAACTACTGAACCTGTGGTCTAGAGCCCATGAGCCACAACTACTGAGCCTGTTTGTCACAACAACTGAGGCCCGCGTGCCTAGAGCCCATGCTCTGCAACAAGAGAAGCCACCACAATGAGAAGCCTGCACACCGCAAGGAAGAAGCCCTCACTCACTGCAGCTAGAGAAAGCCTGTGCGCAGCAACGAAGACCTAACACAGCCAAATATAAACAATAAATTAATTAATTAATTTTAAAAAACACATTTAATACACAGTGGGTCAGAGGCCTTGGACCCTACAGATCTTGGGGGATGACTGGATGTTTAGGTAATAATCCATGTGAAGCCATTGTGTAAACTGTATCAAATGTACAAAGTATGACACATTTAGGCTTAGAAATTACTATCTTTCAACATAAACTTATTCTCTCCAGCTAAAGATATTAGCATTTAATTATTGGCTAAGGTTTATACAGTTTTATTTTGAGTATATCTTTCTTAGAAGAGCCTTAATATGGACTTATATATACAGTGCAATTTAAAAAGTGGACAACTGCCTTATAATCAAATGAATGCATTTATTTATTTTTAACATCTTTATTGGAGTATAATTGCTTTACAATGGTGTGTTAGTTTCTGCTTTATAACAAAGTGAATCAGTTATACATATACATATGTTCCCATATCTCTTCCCTCTTGCGTCTCCCTCCCTCCCACCCTCTCTATCCCACCCCTCTAGGTGGTCACAAAGAACCGACCTGATCTCCCTGTGTTATGCGGAGGCTTCCCATTAGCTATCTATTTTACATTTGGGAGTGTATATATGTGCATGCCACTCTCTCACTTTGTCACAGCTTACCCGTCCACCTCCCCATATCCTCAAGTCCGTTCTCTAGTAGGTCTGTATCTTTATTCCCATCTCACCCCTAGGTTCCTCATGACCACTTTTTTTCTTTTCTTTTAGATTCCATATATATGTGTTAGCACACAGTATTTGTTTTTCTCTTTCTGACTGACTTCACTCTGTATGACAGACTCTAGGTTCATCCATGTCACTACAAATAACTCAATTTCATTTCTTTTTATGGCTGAGTAATATTCCACTGTATATATGTGCCACATCTTCTTTATCCATTCATCTGTTGATGGACACTTAGGTTGCTTGCACATCCTGGCTATTGTAAATAGAGCTGCAGTGAACATTGTGGTACATGACTCTTTTGAATTATGGTTTTCTCAGGGTATACGCACAGTAGTGGGATTGCTGGGTTGTATGGTAGTTCTATTTTTAGTTTTTTAAGGAAGCTCCATACTGTTCTCCATAGTGGCTGTAGCGATTTACATTCCCACCAGCAGTGCAAGAGGGTTCCCTTTTCTCCACACCCTCTCCAGCATTTATTGTTTGTAGATTTTTTTGGTGATGGCCATTCTGACTGGAGTGAGGTGATACCTCATTGTAGTTTTGATTTGCATTTCTCTAATGATTAGTGATGTTGAGCATTCTTTCATATGTCTGTTGGCAATCTGTGTATCTTCTTTAGAGAAATGTCTGTTTAGGTCTTCTGCCCATTTTTGGATTGGGTTGTTTGCTTTTTGGATATTGAGCTGCATGAGCTGATTGTAAATTTTGTAGATGAATCCTTTGTCAGTTGCTTCATTTGCAAATAATTTTTCCCATTCTGAGGGTTGTCTTTTCGTCTCATTTATGGTTTCCTTTGCTATGCAAAAGCTTTTAAGTTTCATTAGATCCCATTTGTTTATTTATTTATTTTTTGTTTGTTTGTTTGTTTGTTTTTGTGGTATGCAGGCCTCTCACTGTTGCGGCCTCTCCCGTTGTGGAGCACAGGCTCTGGACGCGCAGGCTCAGTGGCCATGGCTCACGGGCCCAGCAGCTCCGCAGCATGTGGGATCTTCCCAGACCCGGGCACGAACCCGTGTCCCCTGCATTGGTAGGCGGATTCTCAACTACTGTGCCACCAGGGAAGCCCCCATTTGTTTATTTTTGATTTTAGTTCCATTTCTCTAGGGGGTGGGTCAAAAAGGATCTTGCTGTGATTTATGTCATAGAGTGTTCTGCCTGTGTTTTCCTCTGAGAGTTTTATAGTGTCTGGCCTTACATTTAGGTCTTTAATCCATTCTGAATTTACTTTTATGTATGGTGTTAGGGAGTGTGCTAATTTCATACTTTTACATGTACCTGTCCAGTTTTTCCAGCACCACTTATTGAAGAGCCTGTCTTTTCTCCATGGCTTATTCTTGCCTCCTTTATCAAAAATAAGGTGACCATATGTGCATGGGTTTATCTCTGGGCTTTCTATCCTGTTCCATTGATCTGTATTTCTGTTTTTGTGCCAGTAACATACTGTCTTGGTTACTGTAGCTTTGTAGTATAGTCTGAAGTCCGGGAGCCTGATTCCCCTAGCTTTGTTTTTCTTTCACAAGATTGCTTTGTCTATTCGGGGTCTTTTGTGTTTCCATACAAATTGTGAAATTTTTTGTTCTAGTTCTGTAAAAAAAATGCGATTGGTAGTCTAATAGGGATTGCATTGAATCTGTAGATTGCTTTAGGTGGTATAGTCATTTTCACAATGTTGTTTCTTCCAGTCCAAGAACATGGTCTATCTCTCCATCTGTTTGTATCATCTTTAATTTCTTTCATCAGTGTCTAATAGTTTTCTGCATACAGGTATTTTGTCTCCTTAGGTAGGTTTATTCCTAGGTATTTTTTTCTTTTTGTTGCAGTGGTAAATGGGAATGTTTCCTTAATTTCTCTTTCAGATTTTTCATTATTAGTGTATAGGAATGCAAGAGATTTCTGTGCATTAATTTTGTATCCTGCTACTTTACCAAATTCACTGATTAGCTCTAGTAGTTTTCTGGTAGCATCTTTAGGATTCTGTATGTATAGTATCATGTCATCTGCAAACAGTGACAGCTTTACTTCTTCTTTTCTGATTTGGAGTCCTTTTAATTCTTTTTCTTCTCTGATTGCTGTGGTGAGAACTTCCAAAACTATGTTGAATAATAGTGGTGAGAGTGGGCATCCTTGTCTTGTTCCTGATCTTAGAGGATATGGTGTTTTTCACCATTGAGAACGATGTTGGCTGTGGGTTTGTCATATATGGCCTTTATTATGTTGAGGAAAGTTCCCTCTATGCCTCCTTTCTGCAGGGTTTTTATCATAAATGGGTGTTGAGTTTTGTTGAAAGGTTTTTCTGCATCTGTTGAGATGATCATATGGTTTTTCTCCTTCAATTTGTTAACATGGTTTATCACATTGACTGATATGCATATACTGAAGAATCCTTGCATTTCTGTGATAAACCCCACTTGATCATGGTGTATGATCCTTTTAATGTGCTGTTGGATTCTGTTGGCTAGTATTTTGTTGAGGACTTTTGCATCTATGTTCATCAGTGATATTGGCCTGTAGTTTCCTTTCTTTGTGACATCTTTGTCTGTTTTTGGTGTCAGGGTGATGAGTTTGGGAGTGTTCCTCCCTCTGCTATTGGAATAGTTTGAGAAGGATAGGTGTTAGCTCTTCTCTAAATGTTTGATAGAATTTGCCCGTGAAGCCATCTGGTCCTGGGCTTTTGTTTGCTGGAAAATTTTTAATCACAGTCTCAATTTCAGTGCTTGTGATTGGTCTGTTTATACTTTCTATTTCTTCCTGGTTCAGTCTCAGAAGGTTGTGCTTTTCTAAGAATTTGTCCATTTCTTCCAGCTTGTCCATTTTATTGCCATATAGTTGCTTGTACTAATCTCTCATGATCCTTTTTATTTCTGCAGTGTCAGTTGTTACTTCTCCTTTTTCATTTCTAATTCTATTGATTTGAATCTTCTCCCTTTTTTTCTTGATGAGTCTGGCTAATGGTTTATCAATTTTGTTTATCTTCTCAAAGAACCAGCTTTTAGTTTTATTAATCTTTGCTATTGTTTCTTCACTTCTTTTTCATCTATTTCTGCTCTCATCTTTGTGATTTCTTTCCTTCTGCTTTCAAGTGTTTTTGTTCTTTTTTCTCTAATTGCCTTAAGTGTAAAGTTAGGTTGTTTATTTGAGATGTTTCTTGAGGTAAGCTTGTATTGCTATAAATTTCCTTCTTAGAACTGCTTTTGCTGCATCCTATAGGTTTTGGGTCGTGGTGTTTTCATTGTCATTTGTTTCTAGGTATTTTTTGATTTCCTCTTTGATTTCTTCATTGGTCTCTTGGTTATTTAGTAGTGTATTGTTTAGCCTCCATGTGTTTATATTATTTACAGATTTTTTTCCTGTAATTAATATCTAGTCTCATAGTGTTATGGTTGGCAAAAATACTTGATACGATTTCAATTTTCTTAAATTTACCAAGGCTTGATTTGTGACCCAAGATATGATCTTTCCTGGAGAATGTTCCAAGAGCACTTGAGAAGAAGGTGTATTCTATTGTTTTGGGGTGGAATGTCCTATAAATATCAATTAAGTCCGTCTTGTTTAATGTATCATTTAAAGCTTGTGTTTCCTTGTTCATTTTCATTTTGGATGATCTGTCCATTGGTAAAAGTAGGGTGTAAAAGTCTCCTACTATGATTGTGTTGCTGTCAATTTCCCCTTTTATGGCTGTTAGCATTTGCCTTATGTGTTGAGGTGCTCCTATGTTGGGTGCAAATATTTACAATTGTTATATCTTGTTCTTGGATTGATCCCTTGATCATTATGTAGTGTCCTTCTTTGTCTCTCGTAATAGTCTTTATTTTAAAGTCTATTTTGTCTGATATGAGAATTACTATTCCAGCTTTCTTTTGATTTCTATCTGCATGGAATTTCTTTTTCCATCCCCTCACTTTCAATCTGTATGTGTCTCTAGGTCTGAAGTGGGTCTCTTGTAGACAGCATATATACGGGTCTTGTTTTTGTATCCATTCAGCCAGTCTATGTCTTTTGGTTGGAGTATTTAAACCATTTACATTTAAGGTAATTATCGATATGTATGTTCCTGTTACTATTTTCTTAATTATTTGGGGTTTGTTATTGTAGGTCTTTTCCTTCTCTTGTGTTTCCTGCTGAGAGAAGTTCCTTTAGCATTTGTTGTAAAGCTGGTTTGGTGGTGCTGAGTTCTCTTAGCTTTTTCTTTTCTGTAAAGGTTTTAATTTCTCTTTTGAATCTGAATGAGATCCTCAGTGGGTAGAGTAATGTTGGTTTTAGGTTTTTCCCTTTCATCACTTTAAATATGTCCTGCCACTCCCTTCTGGCTTGCAGAGTGTCTGCTGAAAGATCAGCTGTTAACCTTATGGGGATTCCCTTGTATGTTATTTGTTGTTTTTCCCTTGCTGCTTTTAATATTTGTTCTTTGTATTTAGTTTTTTAAGTACAAAGTTTGATTAATTTGTGTCTTGGTGTGTTTCTTCTTGGATTTATCCTGTATGGGACTCTTTGTGCTTCCTGGAGTTGATTGGCTGTTTCCTTTCCCATATTAGGGAAGTTTTCAACTATAATCTCTTCAAATATTTTCTCAGTCACTTCCTTTTTCTCTCCTTCTTCTGAGACCCTTATAACTTGAATGTTGGTGCATTTAATGTTGTCCCAGAGGTCTCTGAGACTGCCCTCAATTATTTTCATTCTTTTTTCTTTATTCTGCTCTGTGATAGTTATTTCCACTATTTTATCTTCCAGGTCACTTATCCATTCTTCTGCCTCAGTTATTCTGCTATTGATTCCTTATAGAGAATTTTAAATTTCATTTATTGTGTTGTTCCTCATTGCTTGTTTGCTCTTTAGTTCTTCTAGGTTGTTGGTAAACGTTTCTTGTATTTTCTCCATTGTATTTCCAGAATTTTGGATCATCTTTACTATCATTTTTCTGAATTCTTTTTCAGGTTGACTGCCTAATTCCTCTTCATTTGTTTGGTCTGGTGGGTTTTTACCTTGCTCCTTCATCTGCTGTGTGTTTCTCTGTCTTCTCATTTTGATTGACTTACTGTGTTTAGGGTCTCCTTTTCTCAGGCTGCAGGTTCGTAGTTCCCGTTGTTTTTGGTGTCTGTCCCCAGTGGCTAAGGTTGGTTCAGTGGGTTGTGTAGGCTTCCTGGTGGAGGGGACTGGTGGCTTTGTTCTTGTGGATGAGGCTGGATCTTGTCTTTCTGGTAGGCAGGACCATATCCAGTGGTATGTTTTGGGATGTCTTTGACCTTATTATGATCTTAGGCAGCCTCTCTGCTAATGGGTGAGGTTGTGTTCCTGTTTGCTAGTTGTTTGGCATAGGGTGTCCAGTACTATAGCTTCCTGGTTGTTGAGTAGAGCTGAGTCTTAGCATTGAGATGGACATCTCTGGGAGAGCTTTTGCCATTTGACATTATGTGGTGCCGGGCAGTCTCTGGTGGACCAATGTCCTGAACTCTGCTCTCCCACCTCAGAGGCACAGGCCTGACACACGGCTGGAACATGAAAACACTGTCAGCCACATGGCTCAGAAAAAAAGGGAGAAAATAAAGAAAGAAAGGAAAAAATACAATACCATAAAATAAAGTTATTACCATAAAAAATAAAACAAATTACTAAAAGTAAAAAAATTAAAAAGTAATTTAAAAAAAGAAGAAAAACGGAGAGCAACCAAATCAAATAATTCTTCTACCAATGATAACAAGTGCTAAAAACTATACTAAAAAAAAAAAAAAAAAAAGGACAGATAGAACCCTAGGACAAATGGTAAGAGCAAAGCTATACAGACAAAATCACACAAAGAAGCATACATATACACACTCACAAAAAGAGAAAAAGGAAAAAATATATATATATAAAAAAAAATGAGGAGAGTAACCAAATCAATAAACTAATCTACCAATGATAATAAACCCTAAATACTAAACTAAGATAAATTTAAAACCAGAAACAAATTAGATGTAGAAAGCAAACTACAAGTCTGCAGTTGCTCCCAAAGTCCACCGCCTCAATTTTGGGATAACTCATCTATTCAGGTATTCCAGAGATGCAGGGTACATCATGTTGATTGTGGAGATTTAATCTGCTCCTCCTGAGGCTGCTGGGAGAGATTTCTCTTTCTCTTCTTTGTTCTTACAGCTCCTGGGGCTCAGCTTTGGATTTGGCCTCGCCTCTGTGTGTAGGTCTCTTGAGGGCGTCTGTTCTTAGCTCAGACAGGACAGGGTTAAAGTAGCAGCTGATTAGGGGGCTCTGGCTTACGCAGGCCGGAGGGAGGGAGGGGGATGGAATGTGGCATGCGAGCCTGCGGCGGCAAAGGCCATCGTGACATCACAGCTGCCTGAGGCAGGCCCAGGGAAGTTGTCCGTGAATCACGGGACCCTGGCAGTGGCGGGCTGCACAGGCTCCCAGGAGGGGAGGTGTGGATAGTGACCTGTGCTTGCACATAGGCCTCTTGGTGACTGCAGCAGCAGCCTTACCATCTCATGCCCATCTCTGGCATCTGCGCTGATAGCCGCGGCTTGTGCCCATCTCTGGAGCTTGTTTAGGCAGTGCTCTGAATCCCCTCTCCTGTACATCCCGGAGGAATGGTCTCTTGCCTCTTAGGCAGTTCCAGACGTCTTCCCAGACTCACTCCCATCTAGCTTTGGCGCACTGGCCCCTTCAGGCTGTGTTCATGCAGCCAACCCCAGTCCTCTCCCTGGGATCTGACCTCCAAGGCCCACGCCTCAGCTCCCAGCCCCCACCTGCCCCGGTAGGTGAGCAGACAACCCTCTCGGGCTGGTGAGTGCTGGTCGGCACCGATCCTCTGTGTGGGAATCTCTCGCTTTGCCCTTTGCACCCCTGTCGCTGCGCTCTCCTCCATGGCTCCGAAGCTTCCCCCCCAACCCCCTGTCTCTGCCAGGGAAGGGGCTTCCTAGTGTGTGGAAACTTCCCCTCCTTTGCAGCTCCCTCCCCGAGGTGCAGGTTCCATGCATATTCTTTTGTCTCTGTTTTTTCTGTTTTCTTTTGCCCTACCCAGGTATGTGGGGAGTTTCTTGCCTTTTGGGAAGTCTGAGGTCTTCTGCCAGTGTTCAGTAGGTGTTCTGTAGGAGTTGTTCCACATGTAGATGTATTTCTGATGTATTTGTGGGGAAGAAGGTGATCTCCATGTCTTACTCCTCTGCCATCTTGAATTTTGGCTCAAGTGAGTACTTTTAGATTTACTATGTCTGATGTCTTGTACTCTGCCAGTGTAACTAAGCAGAACTACATTTCCCAGAATACCCTTTTCTGTTTAGTTTCCCGTTCAAGTGGACCGCTAGAAAAATTCACACAAGATTTGAAAGACCAAAGTGAAGTCAAAGCATTTTTGTTATTTTTGGAAGGTTGTTGCAGCATACCAGACATGGTGGCAGCTCACATGCATTGTCTCTGGTCTGCCAGCTCACCTTGCTGTGGGGGGACAGCACCCACACTCATCCTGCTCTCAGCTCCCACCACATCTGCTCTTTGAATCCTGGGCTACAGATATATGCAGCTCCATGGTTAGAGCACGGTTTTTCCTGTAGCTTATCCAAGGCACCAGGGCTGGAGGTGGTGAAAAGCAGATGTCAGTTTCCATTTATCCATCTTCTCATCCTCATCCAGCTTCATTTCTGGCTGATCTCAAGTAATTGCACAGACTCAGCTTCCATGATTATGCACAGTCTAACGTCTATAATAAATTTCTATTGGAGACCATTCTTAGCAGTTCTGTTTCTCTTTAGTCGAATGCTGATGGATATAATAAGAAAAAAAATGTACACACACACACACACACACACACACACACACACACTGAACCTGATAAAAAAGCTTCAGGAAGATGCACATGGTAGCAAGGCCTCAGCCACTGAAGAATGGATTGCCAGTGGCGATTGAAGGAAACTTTAGTATGGGGGCCAACGTGCAAGATGTGTGAGATGTATGAAACAAATGATGGGACTATCCCTAGGCGTCTGATGGGGAATGACCCCAGGGACCTGGGAACATGGAGCACTATTCCAGATACAAAGGCTTTGAGTACTATAACAGAGAGAGAGCTCTGTATTTTTGAAATTAGTGGACCAAAGTTTATGAACGTAGGACCCACAGAATACATTAAATATGCATGTAAGAAACTTTAGGAAGGACAGAAAGGTTATGGAAAAGAGTAGTGGACATTGGGTAGTCTTGCCTGCCTAGTAAACGTCTGCAGTGTCCCAGGGCTGTAGAGCATGTGGGGACTCTCTGTGAATGTACGAAAGATGCTCCTTTCAGCCAGATGATCCAATCTAGGGTACCTGATTTGGAGACTGGAACACATCCTACCATCATCCTCTCATTTCACCACTCAGCTTGTGCCTTTGTGCCCTGATCATGTACAACTGTATGCATACTTTGCCCACACTCTTTCTCCATGATGTTCAAGTGGATGGACTGCAGCCTACCCCAGATATGGGGTGGATAGTGGACCAACTCCTGGCTACATTCCCACAACTGATAATCCCAATGGAAAGAGACTCTTATTTTCCACAGAGAAACAGAATCTTATTGGCCTGACTTTGAGGAACTTGCTTACTCCTGCACCCATCCCTGTAGCCAGCAGTATGATCTCCTATTCAGGCATGTATCATGGGCTGAATTGTCTCCCCTCCCTACAAATTCATGTGTTGAAGTCTTAATCCCCTAGTACCTCAGAATGTGACTGTATTTTGAGATATAAGGCCATTAAGGAGGTAATTAAGGTAAAACGAAGTCATATGGGTGAGCTCTAACCCAGTCTGACTGGTGTCCTTATAAGAAGAGGTTAAGATGCAGACATGCACAGAGGGAAGACCATGTGAAGACACAGGGAGAAGACAGTCATCTGCAAACCAAGAGAAGAGGCCTCAAAAGAAACCAGCCTTGCTGACACCTTGATTTTGGACTTCTAGCCTCCAGAATTATGAGAAAATAAATTTCTGTTGTTTAAGACACCTAGTCTGTGGCACTTTGTGGCAACCCTAGGAAACCTATACAGCATTGTTCTTATTAAATGACTCAAGTTTTATAAAATGATACCAAACTAATCTCTACTGTCTGTTTAGATATATGTCTGTGTTTAACAAGTGACATAAACTAGCCCCACAATGATTACCCACTTGACCTTGAGGCCCACCCACCATTTAGCAAAAATTTAGCTGAAACAGAATTTATGAAGGGAAGTTTGCTTAAAGGCCTTCATGTTTATCAGTTTCATAGATGTTCTAAAGCTTACCTCTGAACAAGCTCCATCCTTTGGTAAGCTGGATCCTCTGCTGTATAATGTTGGTTTAGCATTAGATTGTGCTTTTTGCCGGGGTGTCATCAGCATCGACTAAAGAATATTCTAGAAGAGCCTCAAGAGGTACATTTGTGTGTCTACTGAAAGTTTGCTACTGAAAACATTGCATGAGATTTTTGCTAGGAGGACCCTAGGGAGAAATTTCTAATTTAAGCACCAAGGATATCTGTTCTTCTCATGATCAATTAATCCAGAAGATTTAACTTAGTTTTAATTTTTGCAAGCATGACTAGAAAGTTGGGTAATAGTTCTTAATGTGCAAAAGGATCACCTGAGGAACTAATTCTGACATTCTTCTTGAGAGTGAGTAGGGAAATGTAACAAAATATCCAATTTAGAATAAGCTTGATCTGATCAAAAGACTTTCAACTGTTCCTTTATGTACTTTTCAATTCCTATTAGGTAAAATTGCTTAGGTCCCATCTCCCTTTATTTTCCTTCCTAGGATGGTACCTGGGTACATGAAGAGGCTTAGGTGTCTCCATGGTAGTGGGTGGAGGGGCCCCTGTTCTTGAGTTATCACTGGTTTTGGACCCTTGCTCTCTACTTTGCCTCCCATCTAGCCCTCTGATCAGGCCACCCAGTTCCACCTTCTGCTGTGGTGTCACTTTGCCCTACCCAGCACAGTAGTCCCCACATCAGTCTGGCTCGCTCTCAACTCAGACACCCACACATCATGGGTCTTGAAGGAGGATCAGAAGTACTAATCCAGATAATTCTCTAACAACATGGTCTGCTTTTCTTATTAGGCTGAGTGGCTCTATGTTGGTCATCTTCTTCTTGAATCCCAAAGGAAGAAAATGGAGCAAAGGTCCCTTCTCGTTGAGGTTTCTGCCCTTATATGACACAAATAACCCCCTCTAGGCAAAAATCTGAGAGGGGCATATCAGGAGACATAAGACTGAACACTTGAATCTCATTTTTCTTTCTCTTCTGTTCCCTATAATTCCCCAAGCCGGAAATGGGGAGGTTTTTGTTTTTTCTTTACCCACATTTTGATCTCTTTCTACAACTGAACAAGAGATATCCTGCCATTGCATTCACAGGTGGAAATGGAATTTTCTCAGCACTAAGAAGAACTCAGTAGGCCTGGTGTTCCCGGATTGGTTGATACACTAAAGAAGGAAATAAAAGCATTTGGGAAATCCTTTCTTTTTAAAAAATGCATGGCTCTAAGCTTATTGACTTTCTGCTAAATCCTATTTTGTATGTGAGATGCTGAATAGTGCATCAGTCTTTATTTTTGTTTTTCTCTCCTCACCACATTTCCCCAAGTAGATGGATGCTCTAGGACATGTACTTGGAAATGCAAAACAAATAAAGCACATTAATAATTTAAAAACTGTCTCCAATATATACAGCTATATTATAAATTATAATAAAAGATAGATCTCAGAAAATAAGGAAAAAAGGGTCTTAAAGGAGAGAAGAAAAAGTAAACAGTAACCTCCAGGTGCTCAAAACTGATTTTTTTTGTTCCTAAAGGCATAGATGCTGAGAAAAAATAGTTGGTATCTGGGCTATATTTTGGGTGCCCCTAATTTGGGGCATCTATTGGTATACCTGAATTACTTTGAAAATTAGATGTAGATTATGCTATGAGGCTGGTTGTCTTTGGTAAGGGATTCAAGAGTTGAGTTCAAGTATTTCTAAGAGTATTAGTAATCCAAGTAATCCACATTTTTTTTGCTTCAAGTTTTTTTCTTCATTTTTTACAAACTTTGATAAAGCCATTCACATGTCTTTCTTGCTGACCTCAAAGGAATGTGGTGGGGGAAAAAATTGAAGAAGAATAGAGATCCATTTAGAAGGTTGAGATATTAAATTGATTACATCATTTATTGTTACATATCAAGAATGGACAACTTTCTTATTCTGTATCCTTTATAATAGCATCCTTACAAGCTGGAGTCCAGTTATAGACTTTGAAAAGAAGTATGTTTTCCTACCTCATTTCACATTTCTTCACTTCTTGTTTTGATCGGGATTGAGAAGGATTTAGAAACGCACAGTCATTAGGCAGGGCAGTAGGAGAGTCCTGGCATGTGATATCAGGTGACAGATGATTCCATATGGTGGCCAAACCTCAAAAAGAAAAAGTAGAGTGCTTTAAAGAGTAACAGGAAAGATTTCAGAGCAGAATGATTTCATTACGGGGCTTTATTATTTAGGCTTCTTTAGCAAGCACACATTGACACAAAATCTTGGAAGATTTTGAAAACTGTAGTTGGTTTAATTACAGGCTCCCTCATTTCCCTGTTTTCTTCCCAAAAAGAATCCCTGTTTTGACAAGAGGTTGTTACCAGCCTTAAATTCCATCTTTACCATGAAAGTAAGATGTGGTTTTCATTCCT
The DNA here is from genome assembly GCF_026419965.1 of Kogia breviceps. Lineage (NCBI taxonomy): Eukaryota > Metazoa > Chordata > Mammalia > Artiodactyla > Physeteridae > Kogia > Kogia breviceps. Next base: position 84,764,458 of record NC_081317.1, read on the forward strand.
TCTGCAACCCACACGCCGATGTGGTGGTACTCTACCCTAATCTCCATTTCCCTCTCCAATATCCTATCCTTTTCCTCTCCACATCATAGCCTTTTTTTCCTGAGTACTTTTGTAGCAATAGGTACATGTCATTACTTTTTTTTTTTTTTTGGTTGAGAAAATACTGTAATAAACGTAGGCCATTGAATATATTTTGGTGGTGTGCTTTGTAAGTGAGAAATTTTTTAAAAGATGCCTTTCTTGATGAATCCATTAGTGTTGTCTTGATTGAAAAAATGTGATGCCAGGGTGGAGTCTTCTTTTCTTCTAAGCACCTCTGATCCCAGTGTACAAATAATGTTTATATTCCAGTTCACAGGGAAAAAAAGGAACGTGAAAATATTTCATTGAAAGCTGACAGCTTTAACGAACTTTAAAGGTTAACCCCGGTGCTAGTTAGCATATCTATTCATGTCTCCATCAGTCTATTGAATTACTCAGCTGAACATGCACACAAAAGCAAAACTTGAAAAAAAATACCCAGAAAGCCAACATTAATAATTCATAAATACTGGAGGCTGCTGACTGACAATTTTCCCCCTACTGTGTTGAAGTCTGTTAAGAACTGAATCCTGATAGCTCCTAAGTTACTTTAGAAACTCCATGAGCAACCCTGTCCAGGAATGTTAATGTTTCTGTAAGTGGTTCGCTACCGAAACATATCGTGGATTTTCCTCCCCTCGAGCACTTGTTCGTGTTCCTTTGGATTAGTATAAGGTACAGCTTTTCATGAGATGTTTAACTGACAGTTTTTATATTTGAATTTCACAAGCATCTGCAGACCATAAAAAACTCCAAATTCAGCTATAATCCTCTGTTACAAAGTAAATCGGCATTTTTGAACAGATTCCAGATACCAGTTATAGCATTAATGAGGATATACAATCACGTTGTCTGCTTGGGCAGGATTAGAAGTGATGCTGCTCCTGACAGGGCTGGCCTGCCTCAAAATTCATTGTCCTCCTACTTCCACATACATACAACTGTGCTTTATCAAACCTTCCCATTAAAAATAGAAGCTGTCAACATCTTCAGGTATTAGCCATTTTCCCAGGGAAATAAGGAATAAATACTACCATTGTTGCCTGACAATAAGTTGATTTCAAGCCCTTGTATAAAAAGAATAAAAATTCAGGCTTGATGCTATTAAAAGATTTAGCAAAGAGCTCCCGTAGAGGCCTGAAGAGAAGGGGACTTGGCAGGCTCTCCATCTGGTACCAATTGCTTTTCTCACCTGGGTTTGCTTCCGAAAGGGTTCCAAAACTGTCTTCTCCCCAGCTCATGGTCAGAACTTCTACCACTTCTCAGTGATGAAACTCCCTTCTATGTTTCTCCACTCAGAGTTTTTATTGTCTTGCCTGCCCTTTGGAAAAAGCAATGGAGGTATGTGGATGAGGGTGTCTTCTCAGACTTGGGAAATGGTTATTTTGACACGAGATTTTCTGTTGGTTCTCACAAGCCAGCTTCTAAACATGAAACTGTGGTGGTGTTCCAACGTTAAAAACCCTTACTTGACTTCCTAAATTGTAGTCTTAGTAATTGGTTTATATTAGGGATAGTTAGAGACATAACTCAACCTCTGCCCTTGGTAGCTACAAGCTTCTTTCCATTTCCCTTAAATTGTAGTTACGGCAAAAACTGAAAACTATTATGCTAACTAAAGTCCTTCCTCACTAAAATCTTAGACTCATGAACTGCCACTAAAGGTTTAAGTTTCAAGAAGATTTATAAGTTATAGAGTAGAAACTCAACAATAATTGATCAATTAAGGCAGTGGTGTCCCTGTTAAGTAATAAATAAAGCCCCAAACACATACTGAGCAACTTTCCTCTATGAAGAACTTCACCAGCTACAATTAATGTACTAGTCATTTGGGATAGATGTAGTTTGAAATCCTGCACTGCTGATTAATAACTATGCAAGTTTGGACAAACTGCCTAAAACTTTTGAGCCTCTGCTTGCTCGTCTGCAAATTGGGGGTAATAGTATTTACTTAATAGGGTTGCAGTATGGGTTAAATTAGATGATGTAGATGAAACATCTAGCAGAATTAACAGTAAATCTTATTTCCTTTCCCTTACATTTGAATCCGAACAATCTTCTTTGTCTGTGTGTGTGTGTTTCTTTAGTATAATCCTGTGAGGAAGAAGAAGCAGATGTCGATAACTTCTATTTTGCAAATGAAGAAATCCAGGCACAATCAAGTTACATGACCTGCCCATGTAGGTCATGGTAAACCGTTTTCTTGGATTTTCTGGTCACTGTCTATGACCCTCAGAGACCCATAAGACAAGAGGGTCAATCATTATTTCTCAGCTTGATAACATTTTAGAAAAATTTCACTTTAAAATCCAGAATTTTCCTGTGTCCAATGCACATTTTAAAAATAATCTATTTGCTTTTATTTTCCTTTGGGGATTTGAGGCAGCTTATAACACAGCAAACCAAAGTGAACGCGACAAAAAAAAAATAAAATATCAGGGTCAAATAAAAAGAGAGCATAATTATACACAACATAAGGCTGAAACCTTGTTGCCATAGCTGGCTTGTAAATTTGGCTCTGATCCATCATAAAATTCCTTGAGGGCAGTGAGTGATGTAATAGACAATGACCTTAGTCACGTTTTTGTAACTTATAAAACACTAAATTTCAAGACTATATGATGGCATTTGATAAAAACTGAAGGTAAACATTACTCTCTTAGGAATAACCCTAATGCATGCCAAATATGTAACTTTCTGGTAGTTCAGCTCACTTCAAGGTATAAGTACCTAGCAAAGTTAATAGACTGCATAACGATTTTTTAAGATGGTTTCTCTGTATTACAGTTATTTTACAAAAAATCTCATTAACTTTCTGTCCCAAATTTATAAAATGTATATAAAAAATACAGAGCAACATAAATGCTAAGTAATTTTTCTCTCCACTCTCCTTTTCTTCCCTTTCCCATAAGCAGTGTTAATAGTTGGTTTGTATTAGTCTGTTCCACAGTAGAGAATGCTAAAAATGCTAGGTATAATGCTTTAAAAAAATCCTTTTTTTATGAAAGATGTACAGCTGAGCTGGGGTTAAAGTTAACATCAATTTTAGACAAACTTTTCCAAAAACTGAAAAAGAGGAAACACTTCCCTATATTTTTCAACTGGCCAACATACACTGTCGATACCTAATTGGCCAAAGAAAACAAAACATATAAAATTATAAATCAACGTCTTGAACATAGATGCAAAAATCCTAAGCAAAAATATTTAAATAGTAAGTTTAGTGACATATGGAAAGGCTAATACATCACAACTACGTTGTTTATTCAAAAAAAATAAGATTAACTTAACATTTGGAAATACTTGAAATTAAATTAATTAACCAAATAAAGAAAAAAATCGTACTTACCTCATTAGTGACGGAAAAAGTATTTGATAAAATTAAAAAATGGTTCATGATAGAAAACTTTGATAGCAACTAGCAAACCAATGGTAAAGGAGAACATTCTCAGCCTGATGAAGAGTATTACTATAGATTGAATGTTTGTGTGTCCCCCAAATTCATGTGTTGAAATCTTAATGCCTAATGTGATGGTATTAGGAAATGAGGCCTTTGAGAAGTGATTAATGCCTTTGTAAAAGAGGCTCAGGAGAGTTCCCTTGCCCCTTCCGCCATATGAAGACACGGCAAAAAGTTGGCAGTCTGTATAACCCATAAGAAGGCCTCCACCAGAATCTGACTGTGCACCCTGAACTTGGACTCTCAGCCTCCAGAACCTCCAGAGAAGTAAATTTCTATTGTTTATAAGTTACCCAGTCTGGAGTATTTGTAATAGCAGCGTGAATGAACTAAGCAGGTATTCTACAAAATACTTAGAGTCAACATCATACTTAGTGGTGAGATGTTGAAAGCTTTCTCTCTTATATCAGGAACAACACTGGATCCTAGCTCCTGAAAGTAAGCAAGGAAAAGAAATAAAATATATTTGATAATGATGAAACAAAATTTTCATTGTTCACTGATGACATGAATGTGAACATGGAAAATTCGAAAGAATTAAAAAGTTAAAGAGTGAATTTAGCAAACAACTGGGTAAAATATCAATACCCAGATACCAGTTAAAGCAAATAGGAAATAAAGTAAAAAACACATTATTTATAGTTGCATCAAATAACATCAGATAACTAGAATAAATCTACTGGAATATGTGAGAATCCTCTACACTGAAAACTAACTTTATTGAAAGACACTGAAGAAGACCAAAATGATAAAAGGATAAACCATGTTCTTATATGAGAAATCTCTATATTAAAATGACATTAGGGCTTCCCTGGTGGCGCAGTGGTTGAGAATCCGCCTGCCGATGCAGGAGACACGGGTTCGTGCCCCGGTCCGGGAAGATCCCACATGCCGCGGAGCAACTAAGCCCGTGAGCCATGGCCGCTAGGCCTGCGCGTCCGGAGCCTGTGCTCCGCGACGGGAGAGGCCACAACAGTGAGAGGCCCGCATACCGCAAGAAAAAATAAAATAAAATAAAATAAAAAAATAAAATGACATTAGTCCTTCCCATATGGATTTATAGATTCAATGCAATTTCAGATTTGTTTGTTTATCTGTTATCTATCTCCTCCACCCATCTGTCTGTCACAGAAAATGGCATGCTGATTCTGTAATGTATATGAAAATGCAAAGGGGTAAGAAGAACATTTGATCTTGAAGAAGAGGAACAAAGTTTCAGGACTAAACAGATACCAAGATTTATCATAAAGCTCTTAACTAAGATAGTGTGATATTGATATAAAGATAGACTGATTAATGAAACAGTACAGAGTCCAAAAAGTGACCCATCTATATAAGGTCACTTGATTTATGAAAAAGATTATACTGTAGTACTGTGGGGGAAACAATGGTCCTTTCAATAAATGGTACTGAGTCCATGAGATATACATATTTAGAAAAAGAATCTTATTTAGAAAAAGACCTACATCACTGTAGGTCTTACCCTGCAGGGGAAAACAAAGACCTAGTATTGGATAGGTCTAAATAGGAAAGGTAAGAGAATAATCGTTCTAGGAAATACTATGGGGACTGTAGGAACTGGAGCTTCTTAGCGGTATTTAGAATTCACCAAAGAGATGCAACCCCTTCTCAAGACTGTCCAAAGTAGGGGAGAGACACAGAGACAGAGAGAGATAGAAAGACAGAGAGATTGAGAATACCTGGCTAGACCTCGAAGAAAGTCATTTATCAAGGAAACTTCGAAATGGAGCAGAGCAGGGGATGGTAGACAAATGGATCTGAGCTGAGAGCACACACAAAAAAACTGAAAGCAAAAGAAACAAACAAAATATGCCAGACACAATCATCGAGTTCAAAAACAAGCATGAGTTCAGAAATAGGAGATGAAGCGCAAGTCAGGAGATGGGAAGATATAAAAGACAGTCATGGCATCAAATGGCCCATTTTATTGAGGTCCAACTGTATTCGGGTAGAGACTGATCAGGTATAGGAATTCCACCTAAGGTTTCATGGGGGCTTCCCTGCTGCCTGCTCTGCTTCTTGAGTTGGATTGGTTAGAGTGGACAAATACTAAGAGGAAATAATAGTTAAGGATTTCTTAAAATGCCAGTCTGCTTTATTATTGTTTGGATGAATCTAGTCTATATGAGTCACAGAAGCTCATGGATGGAATAGGATAATTATTAAAAAATAAGTTAAAAGTAAGTTATTTTGTTTAACCCTCCAGTTACTTATTATTTTTTAAATAATTTAGTTGACTTTAAGTTTCCTTAATATCAATAATGCTAATCATGCAAAACAGTCTCACTACCAGTTTATTCTTTTGGCAAAATTGCTTTTTACACATTTAAGTGGTCCTTTCACTTACAAGGAAATGCATAAAAATTGTAAAACGTTGTTGCCTGCTGAGCTTTACCTCTACTTTTACAGTAGTGAGAACCCAGCCCTGCATGACTAAATTTTCTAAATGTGTTTTTATTTCCATTCAAGATTTCTGGAACCTGGAGCTCTTTCAGTCTTTCAAAGTCCCATGCTTTGAAATTCTCACTTTTACAGAAAGCCTTCCCATTTTGTCTGAATTAGGTACAAACTTTTCAGACCAGAGAAACCCTGTGCCTTTTCAAAATTCTACATTTTTCGGAACTCTTCCCATGCTACAAGTAGCAAGCCACAGATATTTACTAGATCATTCTCAACATTAACATAAGGAAAAAAATACGAAGTCCCAGAAAACCTGCAACAGTAGAGTTTCCTAACAGGGTAACGAATTTTTTTTTAATTCAAAGATAAAATATTCTTCTTTCCCAGTAAGTAGAGGCTACCCTGATGTTTTCAGTCACTCTGGGGGAAAATCAAACCATTGACACACATTCAGCCGCAAGCATCCTTGGATAAGTTACATTTTACCATCGTCCCGTTTCTTCTCACATAGTCTAGACAACACATTATGACTTAGACCTCAAGACTCCCTAACAGTGTGGCTCCTAAAAGTACAGAGAAAACAGCAGAAAACATCTTTCCCCACATTCTCTGTTACTTCCTGGACACACATTACTCAACACCAGCTAACTAACAAAGGTAGGGAAATATACAATCTGGAATAGGCCTTAAAGGTGTTGTTGTCTCCTTTGTCTGTCATCTTTAATGTGCTGCAATATCTGGCATCAGGCCTACAAAATCGAGATTTACATCCCCTTCTTTGAAGCTCTCTCTTTCCTCTTGGTATGGATACTCGTCAGTAAGCAAATGCTCTTTGGCTCAGTTTAGCTCAGAGGGACCTAGACTGAACCCCTCCATCACACAAGCTTTCTCCCCAGGTGTTTGTATTAATGTGTTCCTTCCTCTACCAGTCGGCTCTGCGGAGACTTCTACTTCCCTAGTAGTGTTTTCAGTGGACAGAAATTAACCCTCATCAGTCTTCAGTCCTACATAGTAGTATTTAGATATTTTCGTGTCTGTTAGCTCACTAGATTCATTTGTCTGTTCAATAAATATTTACTGAGTTTCTACCAGGCCCTCTTACAGGTCAATAAGCAATGCAGAACTCTTGCTTTTGTGGAACAACCAACCTAGTGGATCCTGCAAATGTCCTGTGAGATGGCTTCAAACAGTCAGCAAGCTAGGATGTAAGGAAGAAGAAGCATAGAGAACCAGACTAGCACATGCAGACTTCCTGTTCTCAAAGCTCTCATTATTACCCTCTGGGTCCATTTTTCTCACTGATAGGCTGTGTGCTTTGCTTCTTATATTCCCAGAAACATCGGGCTTAATTGTGGGCGTTGTGGGAATACATTTAAGAAATTAGCGAAAGATCATAACGGAAATGACTCACTTGGTAGAAATCCATGTCAATAGTGTATCTGGAATGATCTGTGTTACTAGCTTGGAGTACAAACACAATTACCTCACTTTTATTTATTCAGTGTATTGCTTGAGCACCCACCTGCCCTCAGTGACAGGAAGTCCCCTTATTCCCCAAGGCGTCCCCCAACCACCCCCCTTGGGCAGGAACACTAGGGACTGAGTTCATAGAAGATCGGTCCTGCTGCACAAAGCCAGGAAGTGAGCGAAAATCAGGAAGTGTGACCAGTCCACTAATGCCGTGGCTTGGGTCTCTGCCACGTGAGGTTACGGGTGGTCCTGCACATTCTGATGGCTGGAAATTTGTTCATGGTTGCTACAATACTCCTGTTGATTCAGCTCTTTTCTTCCCATCACGCCAGCAGCATGCCCCTGAACTCTGAGGACCCTTTTCTTTTAGATCACACTTACATGCTCAGCCATTTCCCCTAATGCTTAGCGCAGTGCCAGGTGGGCCACGCTGGAGAAAAACCCAGCCCCAGCCTCCTGAGGTGCTGGAATAAGTCTTCCCCATGGAGCCTGGTCCGCTCCCCCTGCATGGGGCCACCTCTGCCCATCCCAGCAAGGGATCTCCCCATTGCACATACAGGGGAAAGGCAAATGTTGCTAAGCGACAAACATCCATTTTACATACCTACACCTACACGCAAACTTTCACTGGCAAGGATTGCCTGTTTGCCTTAAATTTTCATAATTTAGAGGGTCTTTTAAATCCTTCTCTACAATGAAGCAGTATCCTCCAAGGGACTGTTCTCGGCTACACAGTAGAAGTGGCACCTTAGTGCCACTTAGTATTCCAATACTAATTTTTTATAAAGAAAAGTCTGCTCCAAGACTGTGGCTATTGAGTGAGACCAAGTAATCATTATTCAGGGCTTGAGTGCTCACGGGGGGAGAGTTAATCAGCCATTTGCATCTCCCCCAGTATCTGGTAGTTTTACCCAGCATTAGCACTTTTAACAAAATTTGTAACACGTGACTGCAAAGCATTAATATCCAAAATATATAAAGGATGCCAGTGGTCAAGAAAGAAACAGTGTGATAGAAAAATGTGCAGTCCACACAAAGGAAATCTAAATGGCCAATAAGCCTTATTAGTAATCTTGGAAATTCACATGAGAACTATGAGATCAATTTCACACCCACCAAATGGGTAAAAAATAGAAATTGGACAAAACCAAGTGCTGATGGGGTGTGGAGGAATGGAGATGGCCAGTGGGAGAGCAAGTCACCTCAGCACCTTGGGGAGACAGTGGCGCTCACCGGCCACCACATTGTTCAGGTAGCCCCTCACATCAGCTGGTCTGTGAGTTGTGGTGCATTCATCCAAAGGGCGTCTGCAGCAGGGGTTGAGCAAGGCCTTCCTGGGACTGGGTGATGAGAGCAGCCCAGAGCCCTAAAGGAGGCCCGCATGCCACCAATATCAACGTATCTCAGAAACCTCCCCAGCCCCCAGGCCTCAGGGGTGTGAGCGTGGGGAGAAGCTAGTGCTTTTCCAACTGTAATGGGTATGGTCGGCAGCCTCACGTCTGCTGCAGTGATTCTGCCCCTTGGCAGTCATGGCCCCGGCCATCCCTCCCAGTCTGAGTGGGGCCAACCTGTGTAATGACATAGGTGACTTTGGAGGCACAGAGGCTTCCTCCTGGCTCTCTTGGACGACTTGCTGTGGTGCCCCAGCTGCCATGTTGTAAGGACACTCGAATTATCCCATGGGGTGGAGAGGCCCCATGATGAGGAGCTGTAACCTCCGGCCACACCAGCATTAACCTACCAGGCAGTGAGTGGGCCCTCCCATCCCTTTGGCAAGCCTTGGCCAAATCTTACTGCAGCCTTAGGAAGGACTGAGCTGGAGCCGTTCAGCGAAGCTGCTCCCTGACCCTCAGAAATGGTGTGAGATCATACATGTTTACTGTTGCTAGCATCTGCGTTTTGGAGTGATTTGTTATGTAGCTATAGGTAATTGAGAAACCTTGTCAAGTGCAGATTCTCTAACAATCCGCTCCCAAAGGCCTAGGATTGGGGGCACTGTAATAAGATCCAGGTGATGCCAGTGGGCGGGCACGTGGTCCTTAATGAGGAGGACGATTCGGCTCCACCCCCGCTATGTTGAGAGCCGGTAAAGCAAAACAGTGCAGCGTCAGTAGCCTCCCCGGTGAAGGAGGGGTCAGAGCAGCCAGGCGGCGAGGACGGAAGAGCACAGGCCCACACGTTGGCGGTTACCAACCGTGAGTGCCAAGCCTGACGGGGAAGGATGCGTGCTGGACTCCCGAAGGTACTGTGAGCCTGGAGCCTCCTGATGGGTTCTGGTTCCATTTAATTCAGAGTTTGCTCAGTGGACTCCAGAAGGTTCTGTGCGTTCTGGTTCTGTTAAATTCAGAGTCTGATCAGTGGGCTCCAGAAGGTTCTGTGCGTTCTGGTTCTGTTTAATTCAGAGTTTGTTCCGGAGGCTCCGGAAGGTTCTGTGAGTTCTGGTTCTGTTTAATGCAGAGTTTGATCAGTGAACTCTGGAAGGTTTTGTGCATTCTGGCTCCATTTAATTGGGAGTTTGTTCCAGGGACTCTGGAAGGTTCTGTGTATTTTGGTTCTGTTTAATTCAGAGTTTGTTCCACGGATTCCGGAAAGTTCTGTGCATTCTGGCTCCATTTAATTCTGAGTTTGTTCTGTGGACTCCAGAAGGTTCTGTGAGTTCTGGTTACATTTAACCCAGCATTTGCATTTTAATAATTGAAACAGTGCAACACAGGTGTCCGTGGTTGAATGGGTCTCCCAGGTAGCTTTCTTCCACATGGCAGCTCAGGAGCCCAGGTTGCTTACGGTATAAAGGCTTCACCATCCTCCAGGGTCTTGGAGTTCACCAGGTCTCTGCATTCGGCCACTAGATCCCTGATTGACCCATGTTTCATTGGCTAGAACTCAGTTAAATGGCTCCACTTAACTTATTATTTACTTTTATTCAAACTTTAAAAAATTTGATTTGATTTGATTTTTTAAAAAGGCTTCTATTGGAAAATTTAAAGATATATATATATGAATTTGTATGTGAATATATATATATTCATTTTTCATATATATATATATATTCTGAAAAGTCAAAAGAAGTTGAATAGTTAGTGTTGACAATGAAATTGAATATAATCCTCGACTCTTATTCAGCCTTTAAATTGTTAGTATGAGCTGAGGGGAAGGAAAAAACTCAACAAACTCCAAACTGGTTCCAAGAATGGCTTTCCTTTTTAGCCAGTGTCACATTTTTCACAGGATGGGGGAGAAAGCTTTAGTGGTTGCCTACTGTTCTCGAGTAATACTTTTTAGTAATGCAAGAGCTTAGTTTGCTGGATAACTTGATTACTCTGGAGGGCATGCTATTAGCAGAATGGGAGGGAATCAAAAGAAAAAAATAATTTACATTAAGGCCACAGACATGCCATACAATATAATTACTTGAGGTTTTATATCCAAAAAGCTATTATACTGTTCCCCCCATTCTTTTAACACTGTGGTATTCTGGTAAGGGGCTTTATAAGAGGCAATAAATGGATGCTAGCCCAGAAAAAACCCAAGAGATTGTTTTGTGAATGAAAAAGTCCTGATGCTGGGAATAGGTCCATATGGATTTTTCTTTTTAGCTCTTTCCAATGAATTGTAGTTATCCATGGCTAAGCAGTTCACTTCTTTTTACTTTAGTTTTCACGTGGAAATGATCATTTTGGTTTTTAGCACAGAAATGTTATATGCATAAAGGAGATAATCCATGTGCAGTGCTTTTGTATACCTGAGAGAAAAATGCAGCGTCCTTCCAAATCATTACCTGGAATCTCACGAAGAGTTGTTCACCCGTTGGTAGAAATTGTTATGAGGAAAAAGCATCTCGGAGTAGATATTAGTCATGACAAGTTAGGTTATGCTAGAGTAATGAATTAGTCCCTACATCTTAGTGGCTTATTAAATAAATAATATTAAGTTATTTAAATATTTAAATTTAAAAATGGATTTAATTTTCATTCATTCGGTATATCTTCCATGGATAGCCTACATGCATCTACAGTGGAAGGCTTTGCTCCAAACTCTCACTCAGATCTAGGCTGAAGGAGCCTCACCATCTTGTGTGGCTGCCATCTCAAAAATATGATTTCCAGGATCTTCCTGAGAGTGGGAAAGAGAAAGCATAGAGCACTCACACCTGCTCTTAAAGAGTCTTGACCAGAAGTGGCTAAGTCATTCTCACTCACCAACCAGTCATGTGATTCCATTTACCTGCAAGAGGCCTGGAAAGTGTAGTCCCAGGTGCCTAGGAAGAAGCAGAGAACCACAGGTGGGTAAACAATGCACTCTTAACTGTAGTTCACTGGGAATCAGTAATTGAAATATGCAAAGGAGCTCATCAAAAGGAAGCCATTTACAAATTAGGTGAACCTTTATAACTTATCTCAGGTACTTCATCAGAGTCATGTTTTAGTATTATTTCATTCTGGTTTTGGTGGGTGGCCAACCAAAAATTCCTGGGTTTAAGATGAGACATCAGCATAGACACAAATTCTAACCTCAAGTATACGACTCTGAACTTCTCTCCGAGAATATATCACACTGTGATCCTCTGCTTCCATCAGGAGATTCTTAAATAGTCCATTTCTCCTTCTAGAAACCTGCTGTTGTGTTCTGGCTACAGAGAACAAGACCAAGGCCAAGTAGGATCTTGAAATTCAAAATAAAGACATCTGGTTCGAGTTTGCTGAGTTTAATCAAATCTTCCATTAAATTAGGCACACGTCTTAAAGAGATACTTTCTGTAAAAGTGCCCAGCGCAGTTCCCGGCATGTCTATAGTAGATGCTCAATAAACGAACGTGTACTTCCTTTGCAAAGGGAGTAAAAATCATACTGGTTTCTACTCTATTTGTGAATATATTTAGTGAGATTTTTCAGGTAATGATCTCCTTCCTCTTCTTATACATCTAACCGGTTTTACAATTATGAAGCTATTAGAACTTCTACTCAAAGGTAGGACTTTATTATAAGCCATGCAGTGGAGATATGGCAGTGAAAAAAACAGCCGAAGAGATATGGCAGTGAAAAAAACAGCCGAAGTTCTCATTTGTGCTCTTGTGTTGTAGCGGTGGGGCAGCCATGGGGACAGAGAGCAAACAAATCAAGGAACAAGGAAACTGTCAAGGGGGCCAGTGAGAGAGAGGAAGAGCAGAAGTGGTCCGATAGGCTACAGCGGCCCACTAGGTGTCTCTCTGGCTTGTGCACGCATCCTGTGGTTAAATTGTTTGTGGGTGGAAACTGAAGGAGCTGCTTAGAAAGCAGAATTTTGTGGGACCTGGAGACCCAAGCTTTTCTGTTTGAGTCAGACAGTGGGGGGAGATATACAGCAGGGAGAGGGGCATCCACCATGGAGTTGCCACAGCACAACAAGGTTCTGTGACATAGAGTGTGTAGGGAACGCAGAGCTGCACTGGAGCCTGGAGAAAAGGACGTTTGGGGACATCTAGAGACAGTAACTTTGGGAGAGACATCAACATTTTTACAGTGGAAGAGGGCCAGGGGATCAGAAGAGAGGTGCTCTGCCACAGGTTTGCGTTGTCACCTGACAGATTCAGAAAAAAAATGTGACAACTCCCACCCAGAAATAATAGGATGAAAAATAGAACAAAACTTTGAAAAGAGAGATGAAAGTCCAGGGAAATATAGGTCATTAAATATTAGGGTGGTCCCATTGTCCTCAAAGCCTGGGTAAAAGCCATGGGGAACTTCAGGTTACGCTGACGAGGCCTTGCTTGAATGTGTTTAGAAAGTTAAGGGTTATTAATTTCCCTTTGCGAATTCATTCAGTGATTTCTTTCCCATTGGATGGACATGTTTTGTTGAAACAACTGGGCTGCTTGGAATTTTTATTAGTCACACTTTCAAACCCAAAAGCTATAGTTTATGATATTTCAGTTCTCCTAACACAAATGCTGGCCAGAGTTAATCAAAGGCAGGTTGGACTACGCCCTGTAGTGACGTTTCTGGGATAATAAGATGGCTCCAGTGTCCCCTAAATATTTTCTCTTTCCCATTGCCTGAAATGGCACGATGGCGAGGCAGTTGACCTGTTGTTACGATGGAACCACAGTTGCCCACAGTGATAACTGCTCATTAATGGGCCTTGTGTTAGCTTCCTTACATTTTCTATCTCACTTTTGCAGTTCTCAACTAGTGCTTCTTGAGATCAACTCCCAAACAAACCACTGAGTGAAAATCCTAGTCTCATTGTCACTTTGGGGGAAACCTCAACTAAAGACAGCAATCACAGCTAACTGTACTGAGGGTAGTAAGGGTAAGCTAGGTGCCAGCTACTATACAGTTCTCATCTAACTGCTAAAACAACCCTATGAGGTAAGTTTTTTTTTTTTTTTTTATCATGATTATCCCCATTTTATGCAGGAGGAAAACAAGGCAGAGTAGTAAGGTAACTTCCTTTTGGTCACCGAGCTAGTAAATATGGCAGAGCCTGGAACTCTCACTTCACTGCCATTCCTCTTTCATCAATTTCTGATCAATTTTGTTCCTTTTGGCATCCCATAAGGAAAATATTTAATCTCTGTCATCCTACCTTCTAAAAATTGCCTCACCCCCCACACTTCCTTCCTCATTATAATATATAATAATATGCTGCTGTTTTTATAAAATTCCTCTAATCTGAGGACTTCTGTGCAAGCATACATTACTACTGATGATCGCAACAGGCCACAGGCTTCACCAACATCTTAATGTTCCTCACATTTACCAAGGAATGCCTCGATTGATGTATTTCCCCACAAAGCCCTTGAGACCAGTCTGCCTCTGTGTGAGAAGCTGAGGCTTTGAGCCCAAGGCTTGCTCTTTGGAGAGTGATGGCCGTGAGGAGGGGAATATGTGTGAGGCATTTCGATTGCAACGCCTGTGGGTCTTTACTGCGGTTCCTATTTTTGCTTTTTGGGTGCAATCCCAAAATAGCCTACTTTCCTTCACCACCCAAATTCGTTTCTTCTCTCACAGCCCCTAGGGCAACACTGTTATGTCTGTCTGTCGTGGCAAAGTGATACCAGCCGGCCTGGCATGGAAATGTCTGTCTTGGACTTTGTATGATTGCAATAGCAACACTCTTAAAGAAGCTTGAAATATATCTATTATACCGATTCAGGTCACAGAGGTGGGCTTCGTGATCTCTCTCTCCTCTCTTTACATATATTGTTCACTTCTGCTTCTGTGTTTTGATCACCTCTCTTTCTGTCTGCTGCCTTTTCTGGTCATTCATCCGTTTGTCCATGATAGTGACCTCAGTGCCCATATCAGCTTCCTATAGCTAAATGAATTGGTTCTGTTTTCCAGTTCCTGGGAGAGAGAATATGATTTGCCCAACTGGAGCCAAGAGCACATCCCTGCTACAACCAGTTGGTGGGGATGCTGCTGTTTACTCAGTGGGAGTTGCCAGTCTCAGAAGATTCTCGGTGGCAGCAAAAGTGAACTTCCATGTTGGCTAAAATGGTTTAATTTGACATACGTGTATAACGATTATATACATTAAATGCCAACGGATTCCCCAAATTGTGCCATAAATATTATCTCATTTAATCCTCACAATGACCCTGCGGTGTAATTATCCCCATTGTATAGGCAGGGAGCCTGAGGGTCTGCGGCTTTTCCCGAGGTGAGAGGGCTAGTGTTGAGTTTCATAAGGGAGCTCACGTCTGTCTCCAAACCTAGTGCCCTTTCTCTATGGGCAAAGCTGAGTAGAAGGACTTGTTAGAAAACCATTTTAAACACGAGAAGCATACTTGGCAGATGTCACCACTCTCCCGTGAAGGAAGGAGTGGAGTGCAGGGAGCACATTTTAATTTTGTCACTAGGTCATCAGCCCAGCCCAGCGAAAGGGAAGCCTGCCTGCTGATACATAATGATGTTTCAAGATGATAAGCAAGAAATCCCTGTCCATTCTGGGGCAGAGGACCCTGGGGGCAAGGTTCGAAGAGCAATGAGGAGAGAATAAGTGAATCCTGCAGGCTTTGGAGCGAGGGTGAGCACTAGTGCCAGGCATTGCAGTGAAGGGCCGCAGAGTGGGCTGCACAGAACTCGGGGAGCGTTAGAAAATTCTAACGCTTACACGGGCCTTGAATGAGGCTCTGAGGAGCGGGAGCAGGGGCGGCCCTCCCACAAGGCTTTGTGGGCGTTCTCCCAGTTGGCAGGAACCGGCCTGCGGAGCATGTTCATTCGCTCGTGGGTGTTGGTTGCCTTCGCGACTGCGGACTATCCCTGAGGTCCTGGGCAAATTGCTTAAACGTGAGATGTTTCTTTTTTTCTTTTTTCCCCTCAGTTTTATTGAGATACCGTTGAAATGTGTGCTGTTTCCTTTTCCACTTTTAGTTTTGGTTTGCACTGCCCCCTCCCCTCTGTCTTGCCCTCCTCCAGCCTGCATTACTCAGACGCCACTTGTGTACACGCCAGAGTTATGTTTTGTTATTCCTTATTCCAGTAGAATTATGATACTGTGTGTTCTCACAACATACATTGTCCCATTCCCAGGGGACTAGGGTAGAGGCATCAGGGAAAAAGTGTTAGTGTAGGGAAAATACACTAATTCGTACACAGTGTTAATTACTGACAACTGCTTCATTTGCTCACCAGTCAGGGGTTTTGCTAATTCCCAAGTTTCCTCATTACCCAGTGTCTTAACCCAAATGAGTGATAATTTGGACAGTCCTGGCTGTCCTTGACAGAACCTGTGCATTCCCAGTTTCTACTTGAGGAAGGTTTACTTCTGGCTTCAGTAGCTTCAGGCTCAGTAAGAGCCAAATGATCAGAGAAAACGTTCTCCGAAAAGCACACCAAGCGCCGTGCAGGAACATATAAATGGAGCCAGGTTGGGAGCAAGCGACTAATGTATTGAGCATCCACTATGAGCCAGGCACCCTAGAGATCGCTTCCTTGTACCTAGTTCCCATCCTTTTTGTTTTATATTTCGATCTTTTTCTTTTCTCTTCTTTTTATGTGCACAAGGGAGAGTGTGCTTTTAGGAATCCTGCAGCATGCCTGGGTTTTCTGGGAGGGGGAGGACGTAAAGCTTTCTTTTTCTCCTGAGGTGAAAAGTAAAGGCTGAGGGAGACAGATAACACAGCTTCCTTATAACATTTGCAATCATATAATTTCTATTAAACAGATTCCTTGGATTAAGATGAACGACGACGACAACACATAGCTAAGACACGTGTGACTAGCACTATTCTAGGTCCTTCACTCGTATAAGTTCATTTAACCTTGAGAGCACGCCAGTGAAATACGTATTATTATCATCTTACAAATTAGGGCATTAAAAGAGATAAGTGATCATCTCCAGGTACACAGCTAGTAAGTGGTGAAACCAGTATTTATCTGTAGATAGTTAAGCCTCCGGAATCCACATTCTTATCAAACGTCTGAAGCAAGTTATACAGACATTGTGAAAAGAGAATTATATAGAGAGGGTGGAAACATACCTAGAGGTCACATGCCATTAGATTTCAGGTATAGTCCAAGCTTTGTGAATCAGTAGCTATATGACCTTGGGCAATTCCTGCTCTAAGCCTCAATCTCCTCATTTGTCAAAGAACACAGAAGTATTAGTTATTTCCCATATTGCTTGGTATTTATGGTCTCATTATTTCTGGTCTCAATTCTTACTATGTCTCGGACATACATTAGGGATTCTAAATAGTATACCTGATATCGTGGGATAAAATTTGGACAAAATTGAAAGCATGGGATATTATCAAATAGAATAAAGTGTGTTCTGTAGACATCTCATAAACCTGCCTTTGTTGTTATAGGATTAATTAGAGAATAATTGGACACGCTCAAGTTAAGACACAAGACAACAAGAAGTTGGGAGCTGCATCAGAAAAACCAGACTCAGTAAGGAAATATTTTGGCTCATGTAACTGTGAGTCAAAGGAAGGAGGAGCTTCTCAATTAGCTGATACAGTGGCTCAGCCATGTCATCCAGGGCCCAGCTTCTTTCTTTCTGCTCTAATGTCCAAACCGTCAGCTTCATCCTAAGGGTGTTTTCCTTTGTGGTCTTAGGATGTTTATCAGAAGCACTTAGGTCAAACACTGCCAATTCTTATCTACAGCTAGACAAAGAGACACTGCAGGAAACTTCTAGAAGCCAGAGGAGGAACTCTGTCATACCTGTCTCATTGGCCTGCCATTGTATCACATGCCCATTCCCCTTCCATCAGCAGCAGTGTGTGTGTGTGTGTGTGTGTGGAGGGTGGGGGTGTGTGTGTGTGTGGGTGGGTGGTGGGTGGGTGGGGGGTGGTGGTGGTGGTGGTATGGGAGGTCTCTGATCAGGCTACACTGTTGTTTCTCAGCCCTCAGGGCTCATTAGTATCACAAGGGAAGTTTTTTCATTTCAAAGTATCAATACTAGTACTTGGGCCCCTCACAGGCTGAGAAAGTCAGAATCTCTGGATGTGGGGCTTGGATATCAGGATGTTTTAAGTGCTCTCAGGTGATTTTAATGCAAAGTCGATTTGAGAAGCTTATTAGACTTCATCCATTAAGCTGGAGACTGGGGCAGCATCTGCTGGGTCAAAAGTCCTGAGCATAAAACGGTCATGGGTTCAGAAGAAAATTAGGGCTTTGTTAAGAAAATGGAAATGGGAAATGGATGCTTGGTAGGCAATAAATATTATTCACTCTAAAAGAAATTTGCTAGTGACTGTTTTTAAACTTTACAGGCGCATGCTTGTTTAATCCTCATAACAACATGATGAGCAAGCTATGATATTCACCAGTGTGTAATTGTAGCGTCTTGTTTGCTGCCAGTTATCTGTTCAGTTTGGTTAATGCTTGAACTGTACCAGTTGATAAATATTTTTAATACTACCTATGCCATCGAGTAGAATGGCTTCATAGTTTGTTGTCCAAATTGAAACACTTTTGAAAGTGAAAAGGAATATTCTATTTTTAAGGATATGACTCCAGGACATTAAGAGTAAACTGGGGGCTTCCCTGGTGGCGCAGTGGTTGAGAATCCGCCTGCCGATGCAGGGGACATGGGTTCGTGCCCTGGTCCGGGAAGATCCCACATGCCGCGGAGCAACTAAGCCCGTGAGCCATGGCCGCTAGGCCTGCGCGTCCGGAGCCTGTGCTCCGCAACGGGAGAGGCCACAGCAGTGAGAGGCCCGCATACCGCAAAAAAAAAAAAAGAGTAAACTGGGACCGTCCTGGGCAAACCAACATACGTCATCACTCTACCTACAAGGTATTATGTATAGTACAGAATTTGACTTTGTTTAAAGAAAGGTCTGGCCTTTCTCTTGACTTCTAGAATGTAATCTGTGTCATACCTGATAGGCATGTCTTTGCTTAGGCCAGATTCTGACCACACTGTATCTTAAGATGTGGATGTCCACACCTGAGAGTTTTAGGGTGGGGCTGGCCACACCAGAAAGACCAGCTATGTATTTAGAGTGGAGACTTTGGGTAACTGGATACCGGTTGCCCTAGAGACTGAGTTCAACCACGTGGGCAATCAATTAGTCATGCCTATGTAATGAAGTAACAATAAAAACTGAGTACTGGTGCTCAGGCACACTTTCTTGATTGGTAGTACTCCATGCGCATTGCCATGCATCAATACTGGGAGGGTAAAGTGCCCTGAGGACAATAGCAGCTTCCTGTTTGGAACCCTCCCAGACTCTGTCCTATGCATCTCTTCCTTTGGCTGATGTTGATCTGTATCCTTTCCCTGCAATAAACCATAACTGTGAGTGTAATAACTTTCAGTGAGTGCTGGGAGTCCTCTTAGTGAATTGGAAAGCTGAGGGTACTTTTGGAAGTCGTCCAAACTTTCCGTTGGTGTCAGAAGGGAAGGCTGTCTTAGGGACTTTGCCCTCAAACCTCACAGTTTGGTTAATTCTGGGTGTAATATCAGGCCACTTTAGGAGGCTAAGTAACATGCCCAGTGTCTCAAAACTAATGAAGGATGGAGCTGGTTTTCACTCCCCAGAAATGACTACTTCTATGATATTTCAGTGTTGCTTTTATACTTTTTTTTTCTGCCTCTAATTCCTCATGTTAAATTCTTTCTGTCAAAATAACTGATTTTTTCTTTCTTTCTTTCTGTTTTGCTTACTGGAACTAGATTGATACAACAGTGTTGACATTCAAATACTTTCTTTTTATTAAAAAATACCTCAAATTTATAGGAGACTCTCAACTATAAATACAATAAAATATCTAGACTCTTCGAGTGAGAAAGTGGTGAAAGTGGCAACAAAATAGCTCTTAGAGCTCATGGATCAATGTTTGACTTAGTTGAGTGCATGGTCTTTCCTGGGGCAGTCAGAGGCTTTAAGGAATCAATTGTTCCAAGTCCTGGTTTTGCAAAGCATCTTTCCATTCCTGGGCATTTTGTAACACTCAGGCTGAAGCCAGTGAGACTCAAGGTACAGAGTGTGAAAAGAAAGCAGCACATGCACAGCTCCCTTACCTTTCCTTTCTCATCTGGTTTCTGAGACTACTGATTTGATTCAGTAAAGGGACACACTTATGTACCAAGGTAAAATTGGGAAAGTGAGGCCATATACAGTATTTGTTTCATTAATACTCAGTCCATAGATCTAACTGTGAATGTGAAACTGCAAAGAGAAAACACTTCACTTCAGAATACATGCCCTGGACATGATACAGCTAGCAGGCGGGGATCATATACTATATCTAGTTTATAAAAATTTAACTGTGAGAGATTGATGTAGCCAAATGGTAGTTCCTGCTGCCTCACTTCCTGCTTTAAAATATAGTGCATTAATAGAAAATTTGAGGTATAGTAAGGCAATCAGAAAATGGCTGGCACTGGAAAGATAGCTTATTACTCACAATTCCCAAGAGGAGGTAGCTTGCCACACCACAGGGAGTTGTATTAGGGTTCTCCAGATGAGCAGAGAAACAACCAATAGTGTGTGTGGGGGGGTCACACGCACCCCCCCACACACACATCTACATCTATACCTATATCTACATATAATAAAGAGATTTATTATATGGTATTGGCTCACATGATTACAGAGGCTGAGAAATCCCAAGATGATATGTAGTTGGCAAGCTGGAGACCCAGGAGAGCTGATGTAGTTCTAGTCCAAAAGCCAGCTGACTTGAGATCCAAGAATTAATGTGTCAGTTCAAGTCCAAAGGCAGGAAAAGACCAATGTACCATCTCAATCAGGCAGGCAGGAGGAATTCCCCCTTCCCTGTGTGTGTGTGTGTTGGGGGGGAGGGTCAGCCTTTTTGTCAATATAGGTCTTCAACTGATTGGATGAGATCTACCCATATTGGGGAGGGCCATCTGTTTTACTCAGTCTGCTGATTCAAATGCTGATCTTATCCAGTAACTCCCTCACAGACACACCCAGCATAATGTTTGACCAAATATCTGAGCACCCTGTGGCTCAGTCAAATTGACACACAAAATTAATCATCACTGGTGGCCACATGGGAAAATTACTGGGTTTGGTCATAAGGCAGAAAGAGAGGAAAAGACTGTGGTGAGGAGCCTTCATTGTGGTTTCCTTGGGAAGGAACAGGTGAGGCAGGGGAAACATGTTTGGGATTGACTAGTTTGAATAATTTCAGCGGGCTCTGGGGCATAGGGCTGTCCCTAATTGTCTGGAACTTGCCTCTAGAGTGATTTGGGCAGGTATATAGTGGCCCAGAGTGTAAGAGTCAGGTAAGGTAAGTGGTTGGGGGTGTAGACTTTGGATTGATTGGCTTGTATTTGAAAAGCATATCCCCAAGAAGGGGACTCCTCCTAAGTAGGGGAGATGGGGAGGGAGGCAGGCGGCTAGGGCAAGGTGATTTAGGCATATTTGGGTTGTCCAGTACAAGGCATATCTAGCATGTAGACCTAGAAAAGATGTTAAAGCATCGAGTTTACAGAAGCTAAAAATATGGTTAATTCAGCCCCATGGTGCACAGCCTATCTCATTCCTACTGTAGGAGTTGGCACCTAGTCACATGCATTCTCTCTCTAACCAAAGCTGAGTCGCAAGCATCCCCACTCCCAACTGACAGACTTGTGGGTGCACAAGCAGGTAGAATAGGATAGTAGAAAATGCTTGGGTTTTGGAGACAAGAGCTCTTGTAAATGAATACCGGCCCTTTTGCTTATTAACAGAGTACATTTAGCAAGTTATTTAATCTCCCTAAGGACTGATTTTTAAAAAATATCTGCAAAGGGGACAATGGAATCTACATCAGGGTTTTGGTGAAGATTTGAGATAATACAATGGGTCTATCAAATAGTAAGCACTTATTTTAATTAGGATATTTTTGTCTTTATTAATATTAGGATACAGATAGTTGAGGGTCCTGAAATGAGGTCTGCCGTTCATAGGACCTTAGTATTCAGAAAAACTCAAAATATCTGGAACTATTAGTAGATTTGTTCTAGTGAAATTTATGAGTCAAATAGGCTTATTTTAATTTATCTGTTGGCAGCTAGAATATGTCTTTGAGTAATGCACTAATCATACACAGTGGTATATTGTCTGATCTCTTGCATATTTATGTCCTTTCTTTTTGTCTCCTTTAGATTTGATAAAAAAGAAAAAAACTTGAGTTGAAGTCACCATCTCTCAAAATTTAGTAGTCTTTGCTTTGCTGTCTTTTTTCATTTAGTATTACAGAGAAAGCAAATGTCTATCTGATTTTTGCTCCTTTGTATGTGTACATCTGTTTGTGCATGGCAGCTATTCCTATGTATCCATGTGCACACAGGCTGAATTAGGGATATTTTAAATGGGAAAAAAAGTTGGTGTATGTCCAGGTGTTGGTATATGTCTAGGTATGGTATCTTCTCATTAAATTTTCTTTTCTTTTCTTTTTTTTTTTTTTGGCAAAGTATTTCAGTCTTCAAAATCAGTTTTTTCAGGTAAAATAGTTTTCTTCCATTATTCCTTTAATTGTTCATTTCCTTTAAGCTTCAGTACTGTCTCCATATTTTATTCCTCTTAGATGTCCTTTGCAACTTGACTCTCCTATATTTGTCTTCCATGTCTCTTAGATTTTTCTAACCATTTAAATCTTTTTTAATGCTTTCTCTGAGTTTGGGAAGAATCCAAAGTTGATTACTGCTTTACAAATTTGATTTCTGAAAAAACTAACTTGTCAGCCTGCATTAACTTTACTGTTTTGTTATTTGTGCTTTTTACCTCCGTGTCTGATACAGTTTCATAGAAACAGGTCCTTCTGACTCCTTTGTAAACACATATGGAGGTTCTAAAGCACTTTCTTGTTCCTTGCAATAAATTTATTACTTTATAGGAAGACATTTGCTCTGAATTCTCATGGTGATCCTTTTCTTTTGAACAACTGTGTATTTTTTAATATATGCTTTGTACTTTTTTTGGTTAGTTGTTACATTTTGCAGAGGAATACTTTAGCTTGTCAGGGATTGAGAATTGAGAAGGGTTCTGTAAGACATGGGCATGGAGCATAGTTTGAAATTTTTATGCCCAGATGAAGGGTAAAGGACAGTATTTGGTTTCATTTGCCAGTACAGAGATGCTTCAGCCTGCGGGGAATGCGGATAGAGCAGAAGCCAGAGCCAGAGTTAGAGAAGAAAGTCGGAGCTAGTTATACTTGGGAAGTTCGCCCAGAGTTTCTGTTTTGTGTTTGGCATGCAGTCATGATTTTTCTAGGGCAGGGCTCCTGCTATCGTCTGGCCAATCTGCACTGTTTAAAATCCAATGGTTTCATTACCTCTACTCTTCACTAACCTGGTCATCAGGACCAATTTTAATGAGGAGTGCCACCACAGGGTCCTGGTGAGGCATGGCCTCCGGTATGAGAAGTGCTTTTGCTGACACTGGTGGATTGCAGATTTCTCCTTCCTGATCTCTCCTACTCCCCTTCCCCAACTCTTCTACTCCTTATTATCCCACCTCCTTCTTCATTTCCAGCCCTCACAGCCTCCAAGTTAGGCTACAAGTCAGTATCTTGCTCTATAAAACCGGAAAGAGTAAGAGTGCTGAGAGGAGCAGCTGGGCCCAGAGTTCAGGTACATGGGGAGTTTGCTTGGTTGTTGGTTTTACTTTTAGGACGTTTCCCTGCGCCTCCTCTCGGGCATTCAATATTAGAATTTCTGAGGGAGGAGGTAAGAATCTGCATTTTTAAAAAGCCTCCCAAGTGATTGGAATGCAGCTGGCCCTTGGACTTCTGACAGTTATTTGCAAATCACGAGTCTGAGAAAAAGGCCCGAAAAGTGCCAGTGTGTCTTTCTAGAATTTTCTGAGCACCTACTTTATGCAGATTGCTTCGCTTTGTGCCACTGTGTAGGATAGAAAGAAGCAGAAGGGGAGGGAAGCACAGCATAATTAGGCAGAGATTGTTCACATTTACCCAGCACTTACCACACCCCAGGCACCTCACTTAGCACTTTACACACATTAGCTGGAATGATCCTAGCAGTCACCCTAGGGTTTGGAAGCTATTATTTTCCTTCTTCTACCAATAGGGAAACAGAGGATTAAAAAAGGTTAAAGAGCTTGTCAGCATCACACAGGTAGCAAGTGGCAGGGCTAGACTCTGAACTTGCAAAGTTCAGCTGCATTTTAAATAAGTTCTGTTGCCTCCCACAAAAGGAGATAGCGGACAGCGTCGTTGGTCTGAGGCTAGGCTAAGTGGGAGTTCAGACTCTAAATGCTATGTGTGTTCAAGCGGCCATACACCCCAAGTCCGGGGGTGGGAGCTGGGGTCTGTAACCAGGAGGGAGGTGCAGGACGTTCTCTGCACAGGTGCACCCAGGCTGACGCCGTGTGCCCTGCCACTCATGTGCCTTGAGCCTCTGCTGCCCTCCTCCTCCCCAGTTTCCCATCTGCAGCCATCCTTGATGGAGGCTCAACCCACCTGTGTTTGCAAGAAGCCTGAATGCTCCCTTGCCTGTTTTTAAGCCGTTTGCCTATGACAGAGTATGAATAACAAGATGGGAAACATCTCTATTATAACTTTAGAGGCCCCATGTGTCATTTCAGCATCATTTTGTTGCTTTCCTTTTTTTCTCTAGGTTAGTAAAGGTTGGCTACTGGCTCTGATCTTTTCAAAGAAGCATAAAAGAGTTATTTACTAGCTTTTGGGATAATTTGTCTAAGTGGATTTTGAAATATTTTGTACAAACCTAATGTAAACATCTTGTAAAAAAAAATGAAGCATAAATGCAGCAGTCACATTCAAGAGAACTTTAGAGGGAAGAGATGTTTTCAATGTTGGTTTCTTTCCTGTGATGTCATTAGATTTTGGTAATATATTATGTCGCTGTTATTACTAGGAACTTAGTAAGCGATTAACTAGCTGCACAAGTTGTTTCGTTTGGCTTTACACCGAGGAAAGTAGAGAAACCGTCTCTGCCCCTAAGCGATATGGTATTTAAGATGAATTTAAGACAGATACCACTGACATAAATATTAAAACCAGGAAGGATGAAAGGACAGCATTTTGTATATATCGATAGTATATAGTATGCTATAGCATAGTCTCAAAGAACACAGATTCTGAAGCCAGACTGCCTGATTTCAAATTCCCACTCGCTGTGCAGCTGTGTGACCATAGGTAAGTCACTTACAGCTTCAGTTTTCTCTGTAACATGGGGCTGCTAATCATATCTATCTCATAAGGTTGTGTTAATTAAATAAGTGTACATAGAGCACAAATTATTTTAAACCATTTGCATTATTTATATATAATATACATATTTTATTATATCTGAAGGGAAAAATTAGCAGCAGAATCACCAGTTTATTGTCAAAATGCCAATTAAAAAAGCCTTGTGCCTTGTTGTAGGATAGTACCTTGAGAGAGTGTTGGCTGAACTTGGTTTCCCTATTGTTAAAAGCAAAATAAGAAAATGGAAACATTCCTTATATGTTGGTGGATTTTATTTAACCAAGGGTTTATGTAGTACTCACCGTGGGCCAGGCTCTGGTAGAGGATTTTATAAATATTGATGTATTTAATTACTTAGTGAAATGGGGTCCTCACTATTTTCATTTTTCAGATGAGCAGACTGAAATGCTGTAATGACTGAATCACACAGCTTGTCAGCGATAGAACTGGCATTCATGCTCCCTGGACAGTCCTGCTTATTCCTCTGCTCTGCTGCCTCTCTCAGTATGTGCAGGATGGACCCATAGAGTAAAATATGTTGCATATTTTACTGCAACATTTATATAGCTTTGGTTACAGAAGAGTAAAAGGAACAGCAACTTACAGATTTCTCTCCACTTTCTTATCGCCACTGACTCAGCCACCATTGGATCTTTAACCCTAAGGAAACTATCAGATAAAAGACATCAATGAAACCCTAGAGGTGAGGGCCAAGGGAGGGGTGGAATATGTTTTAGCTTTTTTATAATGGCCAGTGTTTGGCCTCCTCTTTGCTAGTTTTTGGTTGTTTGTTTTAACCAACTCATGGATTCATACAACTCTGACGCTAGAATGGTCCTTAGTACCATGCTTCTCAAACTTGAAATTGCATGTGATTTGGTCTGGGATCTTGGTGAAGATTCTGATTCTGTAGATTGGGGTGGGTCCCAAATTGCTGCATTTCTTATAAACTCTCAGGGGATGCTTCAGGTTCCTGGATAACAAGGCCTTCAAGTTCTTTAAGTCAATGCCTTCATTTTGCAAATAAGAACAATGAGGTCTAGGAAAGTCCAGAAACTTGCCTGTCGCCCCATGTCTATAGTGAGATAGGTTAAAAAAAAAAAAAAAAGATAAAAAAAAAAAAGACACGTAACTTTCACGTCATTCAAAAGGGGCTCTCTCATTAATCCTTATGACATCTTCATGACATTTTACTTTTCTACTTACAATAAAATAAAATGAAACATAAGGAAAAAAGATGAATTAATTTAAGCCTGTTTAGTAAGTTGTGCTGTATACCTGGAGTGTAAAGTAAGTTTAGTCTCAAGTCCCTGTTCTTGCTCTTGATCACGTGGTTTTCCTGCTGGTGTCCAGGTATGACCTGGGGTGAAGTGTTAGGAAACGTGCTAAAGGCTCACGTGTGAGCTGTGCTCTTCAATCCACTTGAAAAGCTGACATTTGGGTCTGAGTCTGACCTCTTACCTGGTCCCAAATTCAGATTGTTAGTAAAATATTCTTTATTTTTAAAATATTTATTTATTTATGGCTGTGTTGGGTCTTCGTTGCTGTGCGCGGGCTTTCTCTGGTTGTGGCGAGGGGGGGCTACTCTTTGTTGCGGTGCGCGGGCTTCTCATTGCGGTGGCTTCTCTTGTTGCAGAGCACGGGCTCTAGGCATGTGGGCTTCAGTTGTTGTGGCACATGGGCTTCAGTAGCTTGGCTCACGGGCTCTAGAGTGCAAGCTCAGTAGTTGTGGTGCACGGGCTTAGTGGCTCTGCGGCATGTGGGATCCTCCTGGACCAGGCCTCGAACCCGTGTCCCCTGCATTGGCAGGCGGATTCGTAACCACCGCGTCACCAGGGGAGTCCCGGAAAATGTTCTTTAGAGCTCCAGAAGTCTCAGCAGAGCTACTGAGAACTACTGCGTAAGTTGGTAGTGGTGAGTAAACAAATGAGTAAGTGCAAATCGCTTAACCTGGTGCCGGGTTACATGGCAGATATCCAATATTAGTTAATTCCCATTTAAAAATTTTTGTGATTTATTGATTTCCTTTATAAACATATTAAATTCTTCTTAAAACCAAATGCACTTTCAGTTTTGTGTAGCTCACAGACCCGGCTAAAGGAGGAACAAAGTCTAAGGGAGGAAGGAACTTCAGAGATCTTCACAGCAGTGTGGGAGTGAGAAACCTCATTATTTCCTTTAGGAAGTATTAGCCTGAATAACTTCATAGTTTGTTCTTACAATGGGGTTTGCTTGACTTTTATCTCAAAATACAACTTCCTATTTCTCAGTCATTTCTCAGAAAATTTTCTCAGGCTTATTTTTCTATATTTATTTCCCTCCTATGTTCTCTCTTTTTTTTCTTATTACTTATCTCTCTTGTTCTTGCTCTTAATCATTCCCCTCCCCCCTTTCTCACCTTTCTTTCCTTCCCTCCCTTTTAAAATTTTTTGCTAGTTGGAAGGAGAGTAGCATCAGAGTGTCTTACCGTTGGTTCACAAAAACTCTGGGCAGGTAGTTAATTTCTTAATTTTGATGCACAGTCTCCTAAATTAAGGGAAGGGGATTGATGCATGATTTGCCGGAGACCTCCGTGAGTGTGGTGCTCACTGCTTTCTTATCATGGGCAGACATCGCCGATCAGTGATGCACAAAAGGGTCCTCGCGCTAGTGAGGCCGTAGGAGTCGAGGGTTCCGGACCAGAGGATGCAGGCAGCAAAATGCATAGGGTAAGATTCAGATGATACCTATTCTCCTCTCTCCTCCCCAGTCCACTCTTTCTGGAGAATGAAGCCAGTGTGGCATGAGGTCAGGAGACCCACACCCAACCCCTAAAATGCTTGTCACCGATCAGCAGACACTTTCTTTCCCTGACTTGGAGCCTGGAGACTCCTCTGACTAATTTGCCACATCTTTTGGAAATAACAAGGGATTTTTAAGGTGTTTATCCCATCTACAGCTTTTTAAAGCAGCAAGTTCATTTAAATAATTACCTAGTCATTTAGTTAATGCATTCTTTTTTAAACTTGACTAACTACAGCGTATGTGGTTTTGATGGAAAAAGAGCCCCCTTTATGTAATAGCACTGTTTTTTCCCCCGCAAAATAAATGCAACACAGTTATTTTACTGCAGAGAAATTAGCTCATTTGCAAATGCCACCTCAGAACACAAGAAGAATGGCATTTATTGAAGCACTAATAAAGGCACCATGTTAGAATAATTTTATGCTGACGGGCCCACAATCACTCAATATTTTAAGAGCTGTCATCACACCAGCATGAGCTGCATGCAGAAGTACAAATTGATGCTGTGGCATCATGGCACTAAGAGTATAGTTGGAATAAAATTGCGCAGCCTCTCTGTGGCGTCTGCCGGTGTCTCTGAGCCCCTCTCTGCCCTCCCAGAGTGGGTTCTTGGTTTTGCACCGGCAGCTACACATTCTGCGAGTGTACGATGTACCAGGCTTGTGCTGGGAGCCCTCCAGGGTTTCTGGAGGACGCTTCTCAGTAGGTACTCAGTGACCTGTGCTGTCGCTGAGCAGAGGGCTGCACAGGCCTAGAAAGCTGAAAGAACCGCAAATCAGCCAAAGCCACTCTTTAGATATGGATAATTAAGCAAACAGTCACCATACAATGGGTGAAGACCTCAGAGCATCAGTTTTAGCAAGTTAATAAATTCCAGTCATGGCCTGCAGTGAAATGCTAAGCTTGAACAAATGAGAACGTCGGCATGAAAATCGGGCTTCACGATTCAACCCTATGACTTCTCACCCCGTTTTTATCCTTATTGGAGCCAGGGGAGGGGGTGAAAACAGTACCCGACAGGAGATGGTGGTGAGTGTGGAGGAGCCCGCAAACTTACCTGTCCTGTTTAGACAGGACACCCCACTCGAAACCTCGACTTGCCTCGCTGCCTCTCGGGCAGGATAAGACATGTTCTACCTTGCAGGAGGTGCGGAGGCGCCCCTGCGATCTAGGTTGAACGCCATGAGTTGGTAAGTTTGTTTGGGCCCACAGGTGTGCCCATCTGTCAGGGGAGCTGAGAGGGAGGGGCGGCGGGGATCTGGGCTCCGCAGGACGCAGGACGCAATGCACTGCCTCCCGGCCGGCCGCTGAATGAAAGGCTTTAGTGAGCTTGATGAGATGGTTAATTTGGATGTAAGAGAGGAAATGTTGTAATTAGCAGCCCGATAATTGGGAAATACAACACATTTCATGTGAGGGGATGACAGAGTGTAGTGGCTGTTTAATTGGGGAATATAGATGATGTGTGTACTTATGCTATATCTGTGTAATAGTCTTTGTGGTAGGCAGAATCCGCACCCCGTCCCCTGCCCATGTCCATATCCTAATCTGCAGAACCTCTGAATATGTTACCTTATGTGGCAAAAAGGACTTTGCATGTGATTAATTTAAGAGTCTTGAGATGGGAGAATATCTTGTATTATCCATATGGGCCCGATGTTATCACAGAATATTAATAAATGAAAGAGGGAGGCAGGAGGGTCAGAGTCAGAGAAGAAGATGTGGTGACAAAAGCAGAGCTTGAAGTGATGCCATTGTTGGCTCTGATGATAGAGGAAGGGGTCATGAGCCAAGGAATGTGTGCAGCCTTGAGGAGCTGGAAAAGGCAAGGAAGCAGGAGTTCAGTCGGCTGACACCTTGACTTAGCCCAGCGTGACCTATTATGGACTTCTGACCTCCAGAACTGTAAGATAGTAAACCTGTGTTGTTTTAAGCCACTGCATTTGAAGTAATTTGTTATAGCAGTATAGGAAACAAATAGTTTTCTTATTTACAAGTATCTTAAATGCATTGAAATTATTTAGTTTTTGGTGTTTGATGAGTTTTGGGTTATCATATGAACTAAAGTATGATGGTTAAAACATGGTATTTTCCCTACAAATTCGTGGGAAAAAAAAGAGACTCTTTTTTATTAGGAAAAGAATTTTTGTTAGAAACACAAGCAAACAGGGTGATAGTAAGAATAGTGAGAAAGTACCAGTCTTTGGAATTAAATGGACCAAGGCTTTGAACAGTACTGTGTTTGCCTGGATAAGTTATAAAACCCCTGGGCTTTAGACGCCTTACTTGTCTTACATATCTTCCAAATGGAGATAATAATAATATCTTCATAGAGCGGTTTTGAAGAGTAAATATATATTTAAAACTCCTAATAGTGCGTGGTAGTTAACAGGTACTTAATGAATACTGTTTGTTCCCTTACTTTAGCTATATTTAAGAGTAGGAGTAGCACACTGCATAGGTGTGGCAATTTTAAAACATGGTTGCAAATTCTTTGACGCTTATGTTATCTAGAGGTGGTGTCTATGTCTACTCCCTTTGAATCTAGCTGGGCTTGTAATGCTTCAACCAACAGAGTATAATAGAAACGATGCTATGTGACTTCTGAGACTAGGTCATGGAAGGTCTTGTTTGCTGAAGCATTCACTCTTGGGGCCCTGAGCCACCAGGTAAAAAGCAACTACCCTGATGCTTCCATGCTGTGAAGAAGCCCAAGCCTCATGGACCGGCCACCTGTAGGCCCTCCAGTTGACAGTCCCATCTATGCCCAGCCTTAGAGTCATCTCATTTCAGGCACCAGACTTGTAAGTGAAGAAGCCTCCATAGGATTCCAGCCCCAGCTGTTGGAATCACCTGAAGCCACTTGAGTCTTGCCGCACGAAGCCCCAGACATCGTGGAGCAGAGAAATCATACCACTGTGCCCTGCCCAATTCCTGACACACAGAATCCACGAGCACAATAAAATGGTTGTTGATTTTTGTCACCAAGTTTGGGGTGATTTGTTATGCTGCAACAGAATACTGGAGCACTAGATTTTAACCATTGTTAGTGAAAAATAGGGGGTGGAAAACTGTGGTGCTACACCGGTAGCCCACTGCAGATCAGTAAGCTGGAAGTAAAGCATAGACACATGTATTTTTATAGTTTTTCAATTGCATTCTCTTTGTAAAAAGGAAAGGCAACTGGGTATGCTTTAATTTATATTCCTTCCAATTGCATTGTAGTTAAAACTGTCTCTTCCTCATCATTCTTCTCCTAAATTAAGAAAGGAGCCATGTCTTTAAAATCTTCAGAGAGGATACATTCTGGATCCTCTGTGTATATCCCTGTCTGTCACCAGATACTTGTTTGAAAATACACATCTGAATGGGAAAACCAACTCAAACGTAAGGAGACAATATCTTATTTGTCCAGGTGATTAATTTAACAATTCTTGGATTTCCTACTCCTCTTTGTAATAGCTTCTTTATGTGTGTGTTGCTTTTATCTCTCTCCTCTTTCAGATTTGAAATACAGTATTAATCATATGCTAGACATACAAACAAAGGGATTGCAGCTAGATCATATTGATAGGATCACGGTATTTGTGTTACACAGAACCTAATCTCATCCCTCTATTTTTGGATGGCTTGGCATTGTCTCACGAATCAGCTACTTGCAGGATTTCCAGCGGGCACAGAAATGGGAAACTCGCCCAGACTTCAAAGTTTGGCAAACATGGTGAGATAGACCTTACAATGGCTGCTAGTGTATGTATTTTCATGGGATTCCCCCCACATCCCATTTTAATTTAAACACATATGTTCATTATTTTTGAAGTATATGCATATGCTTGAGTATTTATTTGGAAATAAACAAAATCATTTTCATCACAATTATTTTTTTAAAAGCTAAGGATAAAGCAACACAAAGAAATCAATATTGTAGGATAGGCACACAGAATAAATGACTGACTGAAAGTTTTGTCAGGTTTACGGTATTTTCAAAAACAAATGGTTGCCTTTATTTAATGTGGGTTGGAAATAATGAAGCAGTGGAGGAAAATGAGTTAAAATTTTCACTCTTATCTGTTAGGTCTTCAAGAACATCACATTACCTTTCCTCATCTCTGATTCACTTGTGAAATAAGACATTGTAAAATGCCATTGACTGTCAGCAGTATCATAATCTGAGTGTGATGAAAAAGTGAATCATAAATGGAGAAGTATATTCCTTAGGAATATTTGGAGATTTTTGGAACTAGCAGGACAAGGCTTATGCTGTCCAAAGCATATTCAGGTTGCCCATAGGAGGTGTTAGCTTCTTTTAAACTGTGGTTTTCAACACAAAAGGGATTTATATTTAACTGTAAAATTCTCATTTTCTCTTGGTGGCCACGACAGGTGCCTACCGCCTCTTCCAGGGCAGATCCTCAAACTACCTGGTGGCTTTGGTTGATGTTCCTCTTACTACCAACACTGCTCTCTGAAAAACTGAAGCCTTCTGAGTCATGTTTCTTTTGCTGTCAAGTGAGTTTTCTTTGTTGGAAGCTGATAAAGTTTTAAAGTCATTGCTTTGGCAACAAGACCTTCTGTTCATAGAAGTAATTTGTAAGACCCAATTTTCTGGTCCCGATTATATTTGGAAAATGTGATCTGGGCAGTCCCTGATCTGAAGCTTATACAATTTGGTAGACTCTCTTGAAGAAAAATAATGCAAAATTCCAGATAAAAGTAGGTAAGAAAGTGAATATTTATTTAAACTGAGACAAGAAATCACAACAAATTATTGGTGCCTCGGAGATTCAGGCTCTTTACTTCTGGGGCCCTTTTAAGCAGTTGACCAGAAAAGACTTCATAGAAATGCTTCCTCTTACAGCCTGGATTCCCCTGGCACCTAGAACATTCCACAATTCCTAGTGACTCTTGACACTGTCAGGTTTGAGTGTAAGAGATGCCCTGAAACTTAAACTCATTGACCTCGAGGTAAATTTGCCTCTGGTGCAGTGAATGAATGAATTTTGCCAACAGAAAACAATAACTGATACTATCGTGTACTAGCCTGGCACGGACCACTGTTGCAGCCACTTTACATGGCCTCAGTGGTACTTTTTGATTGTCTGGCCCCACTAGCCAGACAGGTGGGAAATGAAGATTTTCCTGTGTATAATTATATAATTTCATTTACATAATATGTAAAATATTAATATAATACACATACAGGACTATTTATAGCCTATACTCATAAACAAGGAAAAACTCCACAAGTTCTTTTTTTTTTTTTTTTGCGGTATGCGGGCCTCTCACTGTTGTGGCCTCTCCCGTTGCGGAGCACAGGCTCCGGACGCACAGGCTCAGCGGCCATGGCTCACGGGCTTAGTTGCTCCGCGGCATGTGGGATCTTCCCGGACCAGGGCACGAACCCGTGTCTCCTGCATCGGCAGGCGGATTCTCAACCACTGCGCCACCAGGGAAGCCCTCCACAAGTTCTTGAAGGCAAATTTGTGGCAATGCTTTAGAGTTCATTAAAACAGTCAGAGAAATGTTAATATTCCAAAGAATGACAAGCTTATCAAGTAATAAAGTCTGACTCATAAGCATGCTACTAAAAACTATTATTATAGTTTTTAAGAATTCTCAGTCAATTCTTTGTTGGAGAAAGGGTTTCTTGTTTGTGGTTTTTGCTCTCTTGTTGGGTTAATACTGCAAGATCAATAATATCAGAAAAGGCAAACATTTTCAAGGGTACTTAGTCAATTTTTTTCCGAAGGGTCAATTATAAATATTAAGTATTTATAATTGAATATAATTAAATATAATCTTATTTAATCACGTTTCATAATTTGTAAATAGTACTCCTCCCACACATGATAGGAGATTATTATTATTATTATTATTTTATTTTATTTATTTATTTTTTTGTGGTACGTGGGCCTCTCACTGTTGTGGCCTCTCCCGTTGTGGAGCACAGGCTCCGGACGCGCAGGCCCAGTGGCCATGGCTCACGGGCCCAGCCGCTCCGCGGCACGTGGGATCTTCCCGGACCGGGGCACGAACCCGTATCCCCTGCATCGGCAGGCGGATTCTCAACCACTGCGCCACCAGGGAAGCCCAGATAGGAGATTATTAAGGTGTTTAATATATCAGTTAAGCCTGGCATAGTAGGATTCAAATTGGTGGACGTCTGTCAGTTTAACATATGTGTTAAACTTCCTAAAATAATTTTTTCAGCATTTTTTGAAGAGTAAATTAAAGGATAAATGTAGCATGGCCAGATTTCAGCCCACAGTGAATGTTCACGGTTAAGCTCAGAATCATAATGAAAGCACAGCTGGGGCTAAGGAGAGGCCCCCAAGTGTGGAAAGTCAGCTTTAAAATGGAACGGGTAGTGAAAGGGCTCACAGACTACTCTGAGTAGTGACCGAGGTTTGCTTAGTGTAAGCCTAACTGACTGGTGTTGTTATTTATTTTAACCATTCCCTTACCTTAATTTGTCATATATGATGTCAGTCAGGGTCCCAGCAGGAAACAGAATCCCCTCAGATGGTTGAAACGAGGAAGCTTGAAAGGTGGGACTAGTTAACAGAGGTGAAGGAAGGGGATGGAGTACACATTGAATGATGGACGTTGAGACACCCAGAAAGTAGCAGCTGGAGGCCAAAGTTTTTATCCCTAATGCCTGAGGGGGCAAATGGTGGAAAGAGTATTACCAGCCCCTATAGCCATGCCTGGCATCCTGACACATTCCACACCGGAAGAGTCACCATAAAATGACTCTGCTGGTAGAAAATGACTCAAAAGCAGGAAGAGCAGGGAAGAAATCCCCCAGCCTCTCTCCTCTGTCTCTCCAGTTTCTTGTCAGTGCCTTCTGTTGGCCTAAAACAATTGGAAGGCAACTGGCAAAAGAGAAGCACTGGAACGCAGAGCCCTGGGGCACAGAGTATAGAAGAGAGTGCAGGGAAGGTGCAGGGAAAATGGAGAAGAACAGATACTATGACTTCAGCAGATCTTCAGTTTGAAATTGTGAGTTACTGGGACAAGTATTAGCGTTTACATTTCAAGGAAGAAATAGCTTATACAATGTATGACATGTGAGGAGTGACAAGTGGAATCTCCCCATGATTTTAAATACTGTTTTATTGCCTGAGCCTAGAATGCTCACACCTAGTAGGCACTTAATAAATTGTTTATTGCTTGAATTGTGTATTGAGTACTGTAGTCTGTGTAGGCATCACAATTAAGATTTTACGCTCTTAGGGCTTCCCTGGTGGCGCAGTGGTTGAGAGTCCGCCTGCCGATGCAGGGGACACAGGTTCGTGTCCCCGGTCCGGGAGGATCCCACATGCCGCGGAGCAGCTGGGCCCGTGAGCCATGGCCACTGAGCCTGTGCGTCCGGATCCCGTGGTCAGCTACGGCAGAGGCCACAGCGGTGAGAGGCCCGCATACTTCAGAAAAAAAAAATTTTTTTTTTTACACTCTTAGATGATTTATACTTTACTTAAGCTAGATCAGTTCATCTAACCAGTTTAGCCAATGTTGACTTTAAAAGTTCAACAACAGATAGGAAAAGTTTCAAACTAGACAACTTAAAAGTTTTTCACATGAACCTTTAAATTAACAGAAGTTGGTAATACTCAACAGTTATTTCTGTATCAATTAAGCATAGGCACCTGGGTGTGCCTTACTACATAATAAATGGTATTGATAAACTGGGACAAAGTCAATGTATGTAAGTTAAATCAAGTTTTAAGTGTACTAATAGGAACCAGATAGCTAAGATTGACATTTTCTATTGTTTTGTAAAGTAAATAGTCTCTACAGACTATTATGTTTGTAAACCTGAATGGTCATCTATTGGTTTACTTAAAAATAGATTATGTCCATGGCTTGCGGATGGATCCAAGCTTTGAGGGGCCTGAAGTTTATAAATGGGGGAATCCGCTTTAAAAAACATTACAGAATTATGACTCAAAATTGCTAGGTCTTCTTCCAGAGCATTTGTAGTGGTCCATGCAAATGCCTGAGTTACTCTAAAGATTGTTTCATTCACTTTAGAGCAAATGTGTTTGTACTCTTGGTACAGACTTACCGTCTGCCAGCTATGTGGTAGGTAGCCTCTTGGGAACTGACCTAAGGCAGTTTGGTCATTGATTCCATGGTTCTTTTGGTGAGATAGAGTAGACAAGATTAGATAAGTTTGTGGTGCACAGCTTAGCTACTCCCCACAGCACTACCACCCATACAATGGAAGCGAGTCTCAGACCACATGCTCTTACATATATAGACAGTTACTGAACAGTCATTCACTAGCAAAGGAGGAACCAAAAAGCAGGGCAGGACTAGTGTGGGGTGAGCAACATTCTTACCTAGGGCCCAACGTTTAAGAGAGTGCCAAAGAACCCAGTAATCAAGATAAATAATATTGGAGTATATTATTTTTCAAAATCAAAATTATTGCAATATATCCATGATGAAGAAAGTAGACATATTAAATAAATATGGGTTCAGCATTATTGGTTTTTCCTTTTGCCTCTGGCTCTGATATGATTCTGCCTGGCACCGCAGAAGGCTTTTATATATTCTTCCTTGAGCTCAAAGAAATCCCAGCTCTCTGTTCTTTGAGATGGCCCCAGCATTCCTTGCATGAAAGACCCTCTCTAGGCCAACCCAGTGCTCCAGAGGCAGAACTCGTATCTTCTAGTTGGTGTCAGACAAATAGAAATTCTCTGGGTGCCAGCCTGAGCGAAGCTCAAGCTTGGGTGCTGTTCTCCTGGGTGCAGGTAAGTGCACTCACTAGATTCTTGGATTCTGCTTATGCCCTGGGTTAGGAAGTCTTTAGAATGTATTTTTAGCTCATCTACATGTCTTGAGTACCTCAAGAACTTATTTCTCGTATTCACTTTGCTAACTTCAGAATTAAAACTCATTCCTGCCCTTCACTCTGAATGAATAGCAAAGCCTTGGTTGATGATGGTGCTAAGTTATAGCTAGGCTTGTGGTAGCCTGGGGAGTGGCTCTTTCTCATTGTAGAAAAAAGGTACTCTCTGATTTTTCATCTGTACATTCTTGACTGGCTACCCTTTGGCTGTGCATTATCGGTTAGCACCTAGGCTTTGGCTAACCCTAGTGACACTTACATCATGTCATACTTTATATGCTCAAGTAGCTTAAAGTAATTTAGAGACATTGGGGCCCTAGAAAAAAGTAGGTTATACGGCAGAGCCCCTGCCCTCACAGAGAGAACTTTCAGTGCGAAAGAGAGAGACTCAATAAACAAACAAATACGTGTTATAATGTGTACTGTCAGGCATTGATAAATATCGTAAAGAAAAATGAGGCAGGATGGAGGGATAGAGCCTGATGAAAGGCATTATTTTATTTAGGGTGGGGTCAGAGCAGTCTTCTAAGACAAATGACATTTGAGCAGGGACCTGAGTGACATAAAGCAGGAGCTGTGCAAATAGCTGGGGTGGGAGAGCTTTTCTGCACAGGAAATAGCAAGTTCACAGGTAACGCATGCTAGGAGAATTACTACATTCATGTTGCAAAGGATGGAAATGAGAAAATATAAAGCACAGAAAATAAAAGCCTCCTATACTCCCATTCCTCAGCGATAATCACTCATAATAGTTTATTATGTTTCCTTCCAGAAGTTTCCCTATACATATGAAACCCTATATCCTCCTTTCCTTTTTCCTTCCCTCCCAACAGTCCTACCTTCTTTTTCTCATTTCCTCCACCCATCTCTCTCTCCGTTAAGATGACCAAACCATACACACTTCTTGGCAACATTAAACGTTTCTTATTAGTCTTTCTTCAGTATTAGTATGTCTTTCATTTCAGCACATTTGCAGAGTAACGTCCTTCTTTGGGTTCTGCTGTGGTCTGTGTTCTAAGGTTTGGATGTACTGAAGTTGATTCAACCAGTTTTTGATAAATGAGCTTTGTGTGAGTTTCCAACTTTTTTTTTTTTTTTTTACTATTAAAATAATGTTATGGTGAACATTC
The DNA here is from genome assembly GCF_026419965.1 of Kogia breviceps. Lineage (NCBI taxonomy): Eukaryota > Metazoa > Chordata > Mammalia > Artiodactyla > Physeteridae > Kogia > Kogia breviceps. Next base: position 84,802,288 of record NC_081317.1, read on the forward strand.
TTGTATATATTTTATATATGTATGTGTAAGTATACCAGTGCAAGTATTTCTTGCTAATCCTCAAATCAGAATTATAGGTCAAATGGCGTGCACTTTTCTGATTATAATATACATTGCTGAAGCGCCTTACAAAAACGTTATGCTAATTTATATTCCTGCCACACTTAATGAGAGTTCCTGTGTTCTGATACTCTCACCAGCATTAAAGTATTAACAGTCATTTACATCTTTGCCAGTTGATAAATAAAAATTACATCTCCTCATTATTATAATTTGCATTTCCCCTCTCTTTTTGTAAGGTTGGATATTTATTTCCACAACTCTTGGCCATTGACTGAGGCAAGGGTGCTAACTGTGATTGAGGATAGAAATTCTCACCTATTACCTGTCTAATGCCAAAGGCTGCCACCAGCACGTACATCTTGAGTGGATTAGAAAAAAGAAAAAGGTGACCTTTCTTTGTGACACTTTACTGCCATCTACTAGAAAATTGGCATGGTGAATAAACAAATCCATGATGACTACTGTGTGAGTGGTTAGTGGTACCTGCAGAGTTGTGCGGTGCTCGACCTACACATCTGTATAGGACAGCCCTGCTAATATTCACAGTTAGCTTTTGAGTCTCAGCCAGGATAACTGTTGTCATCTTGACCTCTCTAGCTTTCGTATGTTAGCTCTCTGACTGAATCTAGGACATGGCCCCAGTTTTCTCTTTCTAAATCCCTTGGGCTGTCTTGGTCCTCCCTTTCTGGCTCATTTAATCTGTCTGCAAACTTGACTCTTTCAGTGATCTGGTTGGTGCCCTTTTGTCACCTTCTTGACAAGAAGTAATTCACATTTTCCTATAAAAGCCTGTGACTCGAGGTCACAGGCCCACCAGCTTTCCTAAATTTCTAGCAGACTTGCTGTGATCACGTAGCCCATTTCTCTCTAAAAACACCTCTCGTTTGCTCCTTTTTGGAATATAGGTGCCCCTCCAGGCTTGTGGCACGATACCTACAATAGATAACATTGATTGAGTGCTCACTAAAGACAGGGAACTGTTTTCAGCTCTTTACACATGTGAATTTGTTTTACCATTTTAACCACCTAATGAATTAGATATTAATTAGTAGTAGTATCACTATTATTCCATTACTATTACTACTATTTCTGGTATTTTCAGAGGCAGGTGGATAAGGCAGAGGAGGTGGAGATGAAGCAAGCAAAAGCTAACAAATGTACACTTAGGATTTAGGGCCATTCCCACCTTTCTAATAAGGGAGGACACTGAGTTTACCTACTCAGAAATATAATAGAGGAGTTTAATGCCATTGGGCAAACTGTACAACAACTCAACCCGCAAGAGGCTTGAGATAATTCAAGCCCTTTAGCTGCAGAATAAACTGATGAGGCTCACAGGAGGCCATATCCTTGGGAAGTAAGTCCCTGTTGACCTCCCTTTAAAAGCGTACCAAGTTCATGGTTCCCCATGATCCGCTGAGCAAATGTTACATGCCTCTGATACAACTCACAGTCCAACAAAAAATCAAGCAGGGGACTCTATTTGAAAATACCCAGATGAAGGTGTGTGTATGTGTGTGTTGGGGCCTGGAGAAAAGTTATGAGGAGCACAGTATATCCGGTAAGATGTCCTGGAATTGGGGGATTAAAAGCAGCCTTGGGAATCATAACTGAAGACTTCTGTCTTCAAGACCTGGAAACTGAAACACTGCGGCGTCAGTGACTTAGCCAAACTCACCTAGCTTTGAGTGGCCCACCATGATGTCCAGAATGATGCCCTTTCCCAGAATACACTGCTCCGTTAAATTTAGAGTCTTCAGTTTTAATATCAGGGTCTTCAGTTTTAATATCAGTTTTAATATCAGGCCTGTTGATGATTGATTGGGCAACATTGGGAAAATCACTTCATCCAGTTGCATAGGGATTAGATTTCTATAGTTTCTTGGCTCCTCAACATTCAGTGACCTAGCTGTAAGTTCCTTTTCTAAACCTGCCCCCCCCCCACTTTTTTTCCAGTCCCCACATCCACTGACAGCCCTTATAGGACTTAAGAATGGCCTTCTTCTGTGACATGTCTCAGCCTGTGTAGGCAACACTCCTGGGGCCCACCCAAGGAGATTTATAGTATGGAGCTTTCTCTTAGCAGTGCTTTGACAAGGAAAATGTCAGACAGCCAGCATCCAAAACCAAACAATTGTCAGATGGCTGGGGAAAGAAAAACGTTGAACAGAGTCGAGAACTGAATAACTATTTCCGGGCAGGAGAAGGCTTCCTTTATGGCCACTTCAACTGGAGTATCAGAGCGTGCCTGAACTAGAGGATCTGCCCCTTTCTGACCCCAAATGCCTGGGCTACAGAGGCCTAGGAGCATTCTATCAACCATTTATCCTTACTCCTGTGTAGCTTAGGCCCCTGGGACCACCACTGGTGAGGGTAGGAGTCCAGGTGCTACTGAGGAACGTCCGAAGATTTCTCAGCACACCAGGGATGTCTCCTGTAACTCTTGCTATCCACACTGTCAGTGTATGGAGCTATGCTCATATTTATTTTGGTGTGCAGAAATGTGTTTCTCAAGCTCACAGGGTTCTTTTGATGACATATGTCTCTTTCCTTGACCAGTTACCCTCTGTACGCATCCACCACACTATGGGGTTGACATCTTTTATTTTTCCGAGATTGAAAATCTGAGATAAATGACTTATTTTCACTCTATTTCTCAATCTGGAAGACAGGATTGCTTTCCACCCCCTCTCTACTTGCATCATTTTTGTGTTTTATAGGGATCTTGTGATACAAATATTGTGTATTTGGGGCTAGCCAAACTCCATCTGTGTGGAGATTCTATCTTGGCAAGTACAATCTAGCCAATTTAGATTTCCCAGGTACTGAATTTACTTTCAGATTTCTCTCTCCCTCCTTTTAGTTTTCCATCTTTTTTTCCATTCCTTCCTCCCTTTCTTCTTCTTTCTTCCTTTGAAATGATTTCCTCTGTGAAAGTAGAGCACAGTAAATATATCAGTAGAAATAAATTTCATAAATGTCTATTTCTTGAATTCTGTCATCTTAGAGTTAATAAACTCTCCCATGAAGAAGACCTTGTGCATTTTTAAAATCGGTGGCAGATGAAAAGAAATGATATGTTATCCCTAGAGAAATTTTAAAATAACCTGAGGATAAAACAGGAAATACCCATTCTGAGGTATTCTCTCAAACACAAGTAAGTGCCTTCAGGGCCCATCAGGTAAATGTGTGTATCTATTCAATGTGAGGCAGTTGGGAGTGGTAGAGTCTGTGGTTGAACTAGAATGTCATGCCTATGATTACTTAAATTTATTGTAAGTTAATTATTTTTAAAAATCACATTGGCCACTCAGAATAAGTTTTTGGACCCAACTGGATACCAGGACAGTAAGTTTGCAACCATTTCTTTAGGTAATCATGACTATGTTATTTCTCTGATGAAACTGATGCTTGTCCTGGAATGATTTAAGATTATGGTTTCCCTCACCACACTGCTTGTCTGTCACTTTTCCTCTCCTCCTTATTGTCTTTAGAATAAACCGAAAATTCTTACGGCATTTAATATTCTCCCTGATCTGACCCCAACCTGTTATTATGTCCATATCTTTTTCTCTCTCTCAAATTGCTGCTTGCCTCACCTACTCATATTGTCTTGAACATATTCTATTTTTTAATTCTTTCCTATCCATGTCCTTTGGTTGGTATCAAATCTTTTCCTCATCATTGTAGACAATCCAATTAGTCAAAGCCTTGATGAGAACTGCCTTTACTGAGTTCCATAGTCTATATTTAAAGCCTCTTGCTCTGTGCTCTCACAACACTTTATGTAAATCTGTGTTATACTAGGGTGACATATGTCTTGGTTTGCCCTGGAAAGTCTCTGTTTATGCTTGTGGTCCCATCTTTATTACTTTATAATGGTCATGCTAATTACAACACTTACAGTTTTGCCTTACATTGGAGTTAGATGTGTTTATGTCCTCATTGGACCAAGGATCAACCTTGCATCATCCAACGACTGGGCTATCTATTTCTGTTACATTCATGACTGCCAGTTAAGGAAATTGGTGAATTTAATCTAATTTCCATATGAATAGAAAGGGTTGAAGATATAGTGTATTTTACAAGTAGCCCAGATCTTAAGTGACTCATCTTTGGGGGGTTGCTGTTCTTTTCTCCTTTTTGGATAAATTTGACTCTGGTTATTTCTTGCATTTAGAGAGTGGTAATGAAGAACAGATCATGGAACTATGTATCTTAGAGCAAGGAAGGACCTTACTGCTTATCAGGTCAAATCTCCTGCCTTCGCTCATGAAAATAATCATATAGTGAACATCTATTACCTTTTAGTCTCTGCATCATTCCTTCCTCTTCTTTAGATAGTGGCACACTGATTTTCCTTTGGGGAACCTACCCCCCCCCGCCCCCCCCCACCTAACTTTCAGTAGCAGGACCACTGAGACTAGGGTGGGGCGAGTGAGGCACCTGGGGTGCAGTTAGGAGGCCCTCATTCTCAGGTTTGTGCATGAACAGGGTTGGCAATAACAGACAGCGCCTTCTTAAATAATGTGCCCGGGATGCTTGCTTGCCTCAGGACCCTAGTCCTGGCCCAGTTTAGAGACAGTGAGTCTGACCCAATCCTTGTCTCCAGGGATGGACGTTTGACCCAAGCGTGGTCAAAGAGGTTTCCCCACACGTGGTTCTCCTCAGAACGATGGAAATTCTACTCCAGGACTTGTACTGGGTCTCTTGGGAAAGCAGTCTGTCTGTTTGGTGCAGTTGGAACAGTGAGGATAGAAGCCTGGAAGTGCCAGGATGGCCATGTGGGGCAGCCTGCAGGAGAATGGATCCACAGCCGAAAGAGGCAGATCCAGGAGTGGAGAAGAGCTGCATGCTAATGAATTATTAAAGCACCTGGATCCAGCTGTCCTATTCATCCTAGAGTTTGAAGATACATAATCAAGAAATCAGTCTTACACACACACACACACACACACACACACACACACACACACACACACACACACTTTTCTTTTTTTCTACAGGCCAGGCTTGAGTCAAGTCTCTGTTTATTTGCAACTGAAAGAGTTCTGTCCATCAATAGGAAGTGGGGAAGGCCCTTGGGAGTTGATGCTTGCTCTTCGTCACACCGCTTTAGTCATGTGTGGAGAGTCAAGCTGGATCTACACTTTCCTGCACAGTATTTCTTCATTCCTCTCTACTGTCTCTGATGTTTACCAGCAACCACATAATAGTTAAGGCACTGAACCACTCATTTAAGTGCGTTTGACAGAAATCGCAAGTTAAAGATATTTAGGAACTAGGAGCCTATGCTTGATTTTTTAAAGAGAATTGTTATTTTCATATTAATGTGCTGTTCACCTTATTATGGTAAGTAAATAAAGGTGCTGAAGCCAAAAGAGATAAGGTGCAATGGATCTAGGTCTCTGGATTTTTTGTTCAGTGATTTTTCAGTCCACCTCACTGCCTCTCAAAATAAGCAACTCCTCACTTTCATCTTTTAGCTAGATTTTGATCTGTTGTTGAGCTGCAGGGATCAGTTGGGTGTCTAGATTGTAGTTTATTACAATGCCTACTCAGCTTCCAACCAAGCAGTAGTGATTGATTTTTTTCTCTCCCATTGGGGCACACAACTCGGTTTGCTAATGGTGACAAATGACATTAAGAGACAAATGAGTTTAAATGAATGACCCTATGCTTGCAAACTACCTCAGGGAGGGCAAGTTCACTCTGATATTAGAGAGAGAGTGGTGCTTTTGCCACCTGCGATCAGTGAAGTTAATGAAAAAATCCAAAGGCCATCACAACTTCACACACTCCTGAATGCACATGCTCGAATCATCTGGAGGGCTTGCTAAAACACAGATTTCTGGGCCCCATCTCCAGAGTTCTGGATTCAGGAGGTCTGGGGTGGGGCTTGAGAATTTGCATTTCTAACAACCTCCATGGTGATGCTGATGCTGAAGGTCTGGTGAACACACTTTGAGAACTGCTGCTCCATGTTATGAATGGAATTTGATCCAAACAAGGAATTAGTGTGCTATGCTAACAAAGCTGCAGAATTGAGATAGATTTTCTTGTCCCATTTTCCCTTTTGAACCCTTCAAACACAGACATGCTAGTAGAGTTCCTTTAAATAGCTGAAAGAATGCATATGGCAGTGGGATGTGTCATTCACAAGTAAGAAAACCAAGAGACATCTAATCTCGATTAACTTAGTTGTGACTCTTAGTTTTCCAGGCCCAGAAACTTTGTTGTTTCATTCATCTTTCAGGAATGGTGTGAATCCTCAGGAGACTGTTAAATAAGTCTGGATGCAAATTTATTATTGTACCACGAAAAATAACAACAGATCAGAGAACTGTTGCTCTCATGTCCGTAGATAACACTTTCTCTTGCAGTAGGCAAGCTGCTATGAAAACCAAAATAATGTCAAATTACATCAAAAGTTTGCTTAGGGAGAGTGACCTGAGCAAGACAAGTTCATCAAATTTTAGGAATTTTGCTCATAGGCTGGAGTGATGCACTCACCTCCATTGGAGGAGAACCTTCCTTAAGGGACATGTGTGCTCCCACCCCTTCACCAGGATCATCTTTGCTCGCTAAGTAGTGCCAGATAGACAGTGCTAAAATGTGCTTGCCTAGCGTGTTTTTCTACACACCAAGTTGGCAAGATGGTTTCTAGAATAGGTTAAGATATTTAGACAAGTTGAAAGCAAGGCTTGCTCTGGACATCAGGCCATTCTGTGCTGCTGTGCTGATCTAATTCAGTATATCACAGACATGTCTACAAAACTTAAAAGTAGGGGAAGTGGACTTTCAGCTGTGGATTTGAGGAGAAGCCCTAATAGAATATGTGGGAAGTTCAACATTTTAAAAAATTTATTTTCTTATCCTTCATAATTCTAAAACCTTAGACCCTACTCCATTAAATAATGCTATCCACCTATCAATTCTTGTCCTCTTGTCCATTAAGATTGATATAAAATTGAGTTAGTTTTCTTGGGTCACACAGAAGTCTAAGACCTCCTCAAGAATTGTATGATTCTTGGAGGCTTATGCTATTCTAGTCAAATAGTGGTTCTGATTTCTTGTTTGTTCTGAAGGGTTTCTCCTTTTCTGATGGGTTCTCTGTGCTCCATTCTGATCTGTGTGTAGAGCAAAGACACTTTTCTTAATTTCCATCAAAACCCTTTACCTAAAACATTTCTTGTAGCTGGTGTTTCCTGAAATTTTAGGATGATGATAGGATAAGTATATAGCAAAGCATTCAGAATGGAATATTAGACAACTGTGTCCTAAAAGTGCTTCAGGATCCTATTGTGAATTGAATTCCTCACTGGACTCCAAACTGCTATTTCATGCTACTTCTTCTTGGAATTTTCCTAATGACTTGTCTTTGAGTCCGTAGAACATTCTGAATCTCAGAACAGTTTGACTCTCTTCTTTTCCCCCTGTCTGCCTCCATATCATTTCCTCAAGACCCTACCATCAAAATCAGAGTGGTCTAAATATGGTAGTTTCTTAAAACAAAGACAGCTCTCCACAGTCCACTAACAGTAATTGCTTCAAAATAATGAATGAAACTCATATTTCAGGAAAGCTATATCATATTTTCTTGCACAGTCTCTGGCAAGTTCCTGTGATCTCTAGTTTGATAAAAATGGTACTGGTAATCAATTGTGTAGTTTAAATCTCAGAGAGCAGCCACCTTCCCATGACTGTGGGCTTGTGGTACCTCCCTTAGTCAGGATCCCACCCCAAGATGTCTGCTAGGTATTATCATGATATGACTAGAATAGGATGAGAAGAACCCAATTAACAGAGCTATGAATGAAAATATTTGCAGTGTCCAGTCTGGTTACACGAATAGGTCTTATATTTCTCAAGAAAATTAAATTTTTTTGACATTGACACCCCAACATTCTAATCAAGATTTTTCCAGAATATTTTTGTGTGTGTTTTGTTGATATGTTATTGTTGCTCTTTTGTCTGAAAAACAATTGAATCATGTTTATTTATCTTGTTTTTTATTGTATGGTATTATATTTTATTGTAGTTATTAATCCTTAGATTTATAGAGTATATTTTACTGGGCTTTCTGAATAAATATTTTTTCCTTTATTAATGATAATTAAAAATATTCCTTTCCAATAGCCATCTCTTTTCTTTTTGCCTGCTTCTTGTATTATTGAATTATCTATACAAGTTATCATGTTGAAAAATATTCTTTTATTTTTAATTTTCTAAGTTTTTAAAAACATTTTTAAAAATAAGGAATGTATAGTGAATGCTGTTGAATACCTTTGCAACATATGAATGATTTAATTAAATGATTTATCTTTTTTTCTTATTAGGCCTATTTTTTGAATAATTATGTTAAGAGATTTCCCACTACTGTGCCTGAATTCTTGGGATAAACCCTACTTAGTCATGGTGGCTAATTCTTTTGTACTAGTGAATTCAGTTTGCAGTATTTATGTTAATAAGTAAGATTTGTGCCTTTGTGTGTGTGTGTGTGTGTGTGTGTGTGTGCGTGCATGCATGCGTGTGCACGCACACACGGGCACTTTTCATGTCTAGTTTGGCCTTAAGGTTTGTTAGCTTATAAAAAAATTGAGTACTTTTTGTAGCACAAGAATGATCTGTCTTTTGAAAATCTGTGTAATTTTTAGATAAACTACTTTTAAAAGTAGCTTTTAGGTAAACTTTAAATAATTTCCCTGTGATAGTCTTTTCATATTTTAAATTTTTTAATTGAATCATTTAAGATAATATACTATTTTCCCCAAAACCCAAGTATTGTATCAAGATGTTCTTATTTTGGGAATTCCCTTGCGGTCCAGTGGTTAGGACTCGGCACTTTCGTTGGTTGCTGGGGCCCAGGTTTGATCCCCGGTTGGGGAACTAAGATCTCACAAGCCGTGTGGCTTGGCCAAAAAAAAAAAAAAAGTATCCTTATTTTTAGAATCGTAGAGTAGTTTCTATTTTCTTAACCTCTATTTTAATGTTTATTAGGCAAATCTATCCTTTATTATTTATTGTATTCATCATTTATTATAGTTCATTTTAAACCATTTTTTCCCATAGAAACAATGCTTGGGTTTTATTTAGCTGTTTTACAGTATTATAATTCATTATTTTTTTTTCCTTTTAAAAAAAAAGGATTCTTTTTATCCTGATTTTTATAGTAAAATTTTTTAAGTTACTTAATATCTTAAATTCTATGTTATTTCATGTATATTCTTACCTATAATAAAAGTTTTAACGATCATGAATTTACTTTTCTCTATAACTTGGATAGAATATTTGAGAGAATTAAGTATGTAAATTCATATACAGTTCTCCGATTTTCACTCTTCTAAGAGTTTGTAACTGTCCTCTTGATTTCTTTTATGATCCATGGGTTTCTTTTATTTTGCAATTTAATTAATGTTCTAATTTTATAAATAATCTCATGGACAATTGGAAGGTGTTTCTTTTGAAAATCTAAGGTTTTATATATATGTATGTGTTATATATACATATATCTATATACAAACAAAGGTATGCGTATATATTTATTTATTATATATCTACATCTGTTGCTTTTTAAAACTACATTATTCAAATGATATATTTATTATATATATATTTTTTTAATCTTTATTTTTTTAAAACATATTTTAGACTCAAAAGATTTAAAAAAGGGGCACATAAAAATTTCCCACAGTAACTGTTTTCCTGGAGTGTCTGTTTTTTCTTTGCTTTTTTTTAAAAAAAATATTTATTTTTGGCTGCATTGGGTCTTCGTTGCTGCATGCAGGCTTTCTCTAGTTGCGGCGAGCGGGGGCTACTCTTTGTTGCGGTGTGCGGGCTTCTCATTGCGGTGACTTCTCTTCGTTGCAGAGCACGGGCTCTAGGCGCACTGGCTTCAGTCGTTGCAGCACGCAGGCTCAGTAGTTGTGGCTGATGGGCTGTAGAGCGCAGGCTCAGTAGTTGTGGTGCACGGATTTAGTTGCTCTGTGGCATGTGGGATCTTCCTGGACCAGGGCTTGAACCTGCGTCCCCTGCATTGGCAGGCAGATTGTTAACCACTGTCCCACCAGGAAGGCCCTCTGTTAGTTTTTAACTGTAGTGTTTTGATGCTTTGTTACTTAGTTAGATCTTTGGAGCTAACTGCCTTATTTCCTCTGGATGTTTATAGGGTTTTATTTTTATCTTTTTAATTAAATAATTTAACATTTGCCTGAACATAGACATTTGTGGGGTTCTTTTCAACAGTTTTTCTAGGAACACAATCAACTCCTTTGATTTGACTGTCCTATTATTTTAAAAAACTTTTTATTTTGAAATAATTTTAGATTTACAGAAGAGTTGCAAAGGTAGTATAGAGAGTTCCCATGTACTCTTCATCCAGATTTACCTAATTTTAACATCTTATATAACCATGGTATATTTATCAAAATTAATAAGTTAACATTAATGCAATATATTAACAAAACTACAGACTTTAGATTTCACCAGTTTTCCACCATTGTTCTTTTTCTCTTCAAGGATTTAATGCATTTAGGTGTCATGCCTCCTTGGAATCCTCCAATGTATGACTGTGTTTTATGACCTTGATACTTTTAATAAGTATGTTAAGTCAGTTTTTAAAACTAGCAATGGAATGCATTCTTCATCTGTGATTTCTGCCTCTATTCGAATCATTTACATTTTCCCCCTGGGGAACATATATAATTAATGGGTTTGATCTCCACTGTCTTATTCCTTATCTGTCATTTTCTTTCAAAGATTTTCTTTTCTCTACCTCTATAAATTTGGACAGTGTTTCTCATGTTTGTCTTTCACTTTGATTTTTGATTATTTGCAATATCAATCTCTCCTTTATCACCCTTAATAATTAAAAGCTTGGCCAGTGTAAATTTGATTAAGGTGTAACACTTTCTCTTTTAAAAAAAGTTTTTATTTTTTGACATCTTTATTAGAGTATAATTGCTTTAAAATGGTGTGTTAGTTTCTGCTTTATAACAAAGTGAATCAGTTATACATATACATATGTTCCCATATCTCTTCCCTCTTGCGTCTCCCTCCCTCCCACCCTCCCTATTCCAACCCCTCTAGGTGGTCACAAAGCACCGAGCTGATCTCCCTGTGCTATGCAGCTTCTTCCCACTAGCTATCTGTTTTACATTTGGGAGTGTGTATATGTCCATGCCACTCTCTCACTTTGTCACAGCTTACCCTTCCCCCTCCCCATATCCTCAAGTCCGTTCTCTAGTAGGTCTGTGTCTTTATTCCCGTCTCGCCCCTAGGTTCCTCATGACCATTTTCTTTTCCTTTTTTTTTTGATTCCATATATATGTGTTAGCATACAGTATTTGTTTTTCTCTTTCTGACTGACTTCACTCTGTATGACAGACTCTAGGTCCATCAACCTCACTACAAATAACTCAATTTCATTTCTTTTTATGGCTGAGTAATATTCCATTGTATATATGTACCACATCTTCTTTATCCATTCATCTGTTGACGGACACTTAGGTTGCTTCCATGTCCTGGCTATTGTAAATAGAGCTGCAATGAACATTTTGGTACATGTCTCTTTTTGAATTATGGTTTTCTCAGGATATATGCCCAGTAGTGAGATTGCTGGGTCGTATGGTAGTTCTATTTTTAGTTTTTTAAGGAACCTCCATACTGTTCTCCATAGTGGCTGTATCAATTTACATTCCCACCAACAGTGCAAGAGGGTTCCTTTTTCTCCACATCCTCTCCGGCATTTACTGTTTGTAGATTTTTTTGATGATGGCCATTCTGACTGGTGTGAGATGATATCTCATTTTAGTTTTGATTTGCATTTCTCTAATGATTAATGATGTTGAGCATTCTTTCATGTGTCTGTTGGCAATCTGTATATTTTCTTTGGAGAAATTTCTGTTTAGGTCTTCTGCCCATTGTTGCATTGGGTTGTTTGTTTTTTTGATATTGAGCTGCATGAGCTGCTTGTAAATTTTGTAGATGAATCCTTGGTCAGTTACTTCATTTGCAAACATTTTCTCACATTCTGAGGGTTGTCTTTTCGTCTTGTTCATGGTTTCCTTTGCTGTGCAAAAGCTTTTCAGTTTCATTGGGTCCCATTTGCTTATTTGTGTTTTTATTTCCATTTCTCTAGGAGGTGGGTCAAAAAGGATCTTGCTGTGATTTATGTCATAGAGTGTTCTGCCTAAGTTTTCCTCTAAGAGTTTGATAGTGTCTGGCCTTATATTTAGGTCTTTAAACCATTTTGAGTTTATTTTTGTGTGTGGTGTTAGGGAGTGTTCTAATTTCTTACTTTTACATGTACCTGTCCAGTTTTCCCAGCACCACTTATTGAAGAGGCTGTCTTTTCTCCACTGTATATTCTTGCCTCCTTTATCAAAGATAAGGTGATCATAAGTGCATGGGTTTATCTCTGGGCTTTCCATCCTGTTCCATTGATCTATATTTCTGATTTTGTGCCAGTACCATACTGTCTTGATTAATGGAGCTTTGTAGTATAGTCTGAAGTCAGGGAGCCTGATTCCTCCAGCTCCGTTTTTCTTTCTCAAGATTGCTTTGGCTATTCGGGGTCTTTTGTGTTTCCATACAAATTGTGAAATTTTTTGTACTAGGTCTGTGAAAAATGTCAATGGTAGTTTGATAGGGATTGCATTGAATCTGTAGATTGCTTTGAGTAGTAGAGTCATTTTCACAATGTTGATTCTTCCAATCCAAGAACATGGTATATCTCTCCATCTGTTTGTATCATCTTTAATTTCTTTCATCAGTGTCTTATAATTTTCTGCATACAGATCTTTTGTCTCCTTAGGTAGGTTTATTCCTAGATATTTTATTCTTTTTGTTGTAGTGGTAAATGGGAGTGTTTTCTTAATTTCACTCTCAGATTTTTCCTCATTAGTGTATAGGAATGCAAGAGATTTCTGTGCATTAATTTTGTATCCTGCTACTTTACCAAATTCATTGATTAGCTCTAGTAGTTTTCTGGTAGCATCTTTAGGATTCTGTATGTATAGTATCATGTCATCTGCAAACAGTGACAGCTTTACTTCTTCTTTACTGATTTGGATTTCTTTTATTTCTTTTTCTTCTCTGATTGCTGTGGCTAAAACTTCCAAAACTATGTTGAATAAGAGTAGTGAGAGTGGGCAACCTTGTCTTGTTCCTTATCATAGTGGAAATGGTATCAGGTTTTCACCATTGAGGATGATGTTGGCTATGGGTTTGTCATATATGGACTTTATTATGTTGAGGAAAGTTCCTTCTATGCCTACTCTCTGGAGGGTTTTTTTAATCATAAATGGGTGTTGAATTATGCGAAAGCTTTCTCTGCATCTATTGAGATGACCATATGGTTTTTCTCCTTCAATTTGTTAATAGGGTGTATCACATTGATTGATTTGCATATATTGAAGAATTCTTACATTCCTGGGATAAACCCCACTTGGTCATGGTGTATGATCCTTTTAATGTGCTGTTGGATTCTGTTTGCTAGTATTTTGTTGAGGACTTTTGCATCTGTGTTCATCAGTGATATTGGCCTATAGTTTTCTTTCTTTGTGACATCTTTGTTTTTGGTGTCAGGTTGATGGTGGCCTCATAGAATGAGTTTGGCAGTGTTCCTCCCTCTGCTATATTTTGGAAGAGTTTGAGAAGGATAGGTGTTAGCTGTTCTCTAAATGTTTGATAGAATTCACCTGTGAAGCCATCTGGTCCTGGGCTTTTGTTTGTTGGAAGATTTTTAATCACACTTTCAATTTCAGAGCTTGTGATTAGTCTGTTCATATTTTCTATTTCTTCCTGGTTCAGTCTTGGCTGGTTGTGCATTTCTAACAATTTGTCCATTTCTTCCAGGTTGTCCATATTATTGGCTTTCAGTTGCTTGTAGTAATCTCTTACGATCCTTTGTATTTCTGCAGTGTCAGTTGTTACATCTCCTTTTTCATTTCTTATTCTATTGATTTGAGTCTTCTCCCTTTTCTTCTTGACAAGTCTGGCTAATGGTTTATCAATTTCGTTTATCTTCTCAAAGAACCAGCTTTTAGTTTTATTGAATTTGCTATTGTTTCCTTCATTTCTTTTTCATTTATATCTGATCTGATCTGATCTTTATGATTTTTTTCTTCTGCTAACTTTGGAGTTTTTTGGTTTTTCTTTCTCTACTTGCTTTAGGGGTAAGGTTAGGTTGTTTATTTGAGATGTTTCTTGTTTTTTAAAGTAGGATTGTATTGCTATAAACTTCCCTCTTCGAACTGCTTTTGTTGCATCCCAGAGGTTTTGGGTCATCATGTTTTCATTGTCATTTGTTTCTAGATATTTTTTGATTTCCTCTTTGATTTCTTCAGTGGTCTCTTGGTTATTAAGTAGTGTATTGTCTAGCGTCCATGTGTTTGTATTTTTTACAGATTTTTTCCTGTAATTGATAACTAGTCTCATAGCATTGTGGTCGGTAAAGATACTTGCGACTTCAGTTTTCTTTAACTTATCAAGGCTTGATTTGTGACCCAAGATATCATCTATCCTGGAGAATGTTCTATGAGCACTTGAGAAGAATGTGTATTGTTTTTGTTTTGGGATGGAACGTCCTATAAATATCAATTAAGTCCATCTTGTTTAATGTATCATTTAAAGCTTGTGTTTCCTTATTTATTTTCATTTTGGATGATCTGTCCATTGGTGAAAGTGGGGTGTTAAAGTCCCCTACTATGATTGTGTTATTGTCGATTTCCCCTTTTATGGCTGTTAGTATTTGCCTTATGTATTGAGGTGCTCCTATGTTGGGTGCATAAATATTTACAATTGTTAGATCTTGTTCCTGAATTAATCCCTTGATCATTATGTAGTGTCCTTCTTTGTCTCTCATAATAGTCTTTATTTTAAAGTCTATTTTGTCTGATATGAGAATTGCTATTCCAGCTTTCTTTTGATTTCCATTTGCATGGAATATCTTTTTCCATCCCCTCACTTTCAGTCTGTATGTGTCTCTAGGTCTGAAGTGGGTCTCTTGTAGACAGCATATATACAGGTCTTGTTTTTGTATCCATTCAGCCAGTCTTTGTCTTTTGGTTGGAGCATTTAAACCATTTACATTTAAGGTATTTATCGATATGTATGTTCCTATTACCATTTTCTTAATTATTTTGGGTTTGTTATTATAGTTCTTTTCCTTCTCTTGTGTTTCCTGCCTAGAGAAGTTCCTTTAGCATTTGTTGTAAAGCTGGTTTGGTGGTGCTGAATTCTCTTAGCTTTTTCTTGTCTATAAAGCTTTTAATTTCTCAATCAAATCTGAATGAGATCCTTGCTGGGTAGAGTAATTTTGGTTGTAGGTTTTTCTCCTTCATCACTTTAAATATGTCCTGCCACTCCCTTCTGGCTTGCAGAGTTTCTGCTGAAAGGTCAGCTGTTAACCTCATGGGGATTTCCTTGTGTGTTATTTGTTTTTCCCTTGCTGCTTTTAATATTTTTTCTTTGTATTTAATTTTTGATAGTTTGATTAATAAGTGTCTTAATGTGTTTCTCCTTGGATTTATCCTATATGGAATTCTTGGTGCTTCCTGGACTTGATTAACTATTTCTTTTCCCATATTAGGGAAGTTTTCAACTATAATCTCTTCATATATTTTCTCAGTCCCTTTCTTTTTCTCTTCTTCTTCTGGGACCCCTATAATTCGAATGTTGGTGCATTTAATGTTGTCCCAGAGGTCTCTGAGACTGTCCTCAATTCTTTTCATTCTTTTTTCTTTATTCTGATCTGCAGTAGTTATTTCCACTATTTTATCTTCCAGGTCACTTATCTGTTCTTCTGCCTCAGTTATTCTATTGATCTCTTCTGGAGAATTTTAAATTTCATTTCTTGTGTTGTTCATCACTGTTTGTTTGCTCTTTAGTTCTTCTAGGTCTTTGTTAAACGTTTCTTGTATTTTCTCTATTCTATTTCCAAGATTTTGGATCATCTTTACTATCATTATTCTGAATTGTTTTTCAGGTAGACTGCCTATTTCCTCTCATTTGTCAGGTCTGGTGGGTTTTTGCCTTGCTCCTTCATCTGCTTTGTGTTTTTCTGCCTTCGCATTTTGCTTAACTTACTGTGTTTGGGGTCTCCTTTTTGCAGGCTGCAGGCTCATAGTTCCCGTTGTTTTTGGTGTCTGTCCCCAGTGGCTAAGGTTGGTTCAATGGGTTGTGTAGGCTTCCTGGTGGAGGAGACTAGTGCCTGTGTTCTGGTGGAAGAGGCTGGATCTTGTCTTTCTGGTGGGCAGGTCTATGTCTGGTGGTGTGTTTTGGGGTGTCTGTGACCTTATGATTTTAGGTAGCCTCTCTGCTAACAGATGGGTTGTGTTCCTGTCTTGCTAGCTGTTTGGCATAGGGTGTCCAGCACTGTAGCTTGCTGGTCATTGAGTGAAGCTGGGTCTTGGCGTTGAGATGGAGATCTATGGGAGATTTTCACCATTTGATATTACGTGGAGCTGGGAGGTCTCTTGTGGACCAGTGTCCTGAACTTGGCTCTCCCACCTCAGAGGCACAGCCCTGACGCCTGTCTGGAGCAACAAGAGCCTTTCATCCACACGGCTCAGAATAAAGGGAGAAAATGTATAATGAAAGAAAGAAGTTAAAATAAAATAAAATAAAATAGTTATTAAAATAAAAATTATTAAAAAAAATTTTTAAGATAAAAAAACAAAACAAAAATAACTGGACAGACAGAACCCTAGGATAAATGGTAAAAGCAAAGCTATACAAAGTTACACATGAAAGCATACACATACGCACTCACAAAAAGAGAAAAAGGGAAAAAAATATATATATATATCTTTGCTCCCAAAGTCCACCTCCTCAGTTTGGGATGATTCATTGTCTATTCAGGTATTCCACAGATGCGGGATACATAACGTTGGTTGTGGAGCTTTAATCTGCTGCTTCTGATGCTGCTGGGAAAATTTCCCTTTCCCTTCTTTCTTCACACAGCTCTCGGGGTTCAGCTTTGGATTTGGCCCCGACTCTGCGTGTAGGTCACCTGAGGGCATCTGTTCTTCGCTCACACAGGATGGGGTTAAAGGAGCAGCTGCTTTGGGGGCTCTGGCTCACTCAGGCCGAGGGGAGGGAGGGGTACGGATGCGGGGTGAGCCTGTGGCGGCAGAGGCCAGCATGACGTTGCACCAGCCTGGGGTGCGCCATGTGTTCTCCCAGGGAAGTTGTCCCTGGATCACGGGACCCTGGCAGTGGCGGGCTGCACAGGCTCCTGGCAGGGGCAGTGTGGATAGTGACCTGTGGTTGCACACAGGCTTCTTGGTGGCGGCAGCAGCAGCCTTAGCATCCCATGCCCGTCTCTCGGGTCAGCACTGATAGCCACGGCTCGCACCTGTCTCTGGAGATCGTTTAAGTGTCGCTCTGAATCCCCTGTCCTCGCGCACCAGGAAACAGAGAGTCAAGAAAAAGTCTCTTGTCTCTGGCAGCTCAGTGCCCATCTCTGGAGCTCCTTTAAGCAGCGCTCTTTATCCCCTCTCCTTGTGCACCAGGAAACAAAGAGGCAAGAAAAAGTCTCTTGCCTCTTCAGCAGGTCCAGACCTTTTCCTGTACTCCCTCCCGGCTAGCCGTGGCGCACTAGCCCCCTTCAGTTTGTGTTCAAGCAGCCAACCCCAGTCCTCTCTCTGGGATCTGACCAAAGCCCAAGCCTCAGCTCCCAGCCCCTGCCCATCATGGCGGGTGAGCAGACAAGCCTCTCGGGCTGGTGAGTGTTGGTCGGCCCCGATCCTCTGCGGGAATCTCTCCGCTTTGCCCTCCGCACCCTGTTGCTGTGCTCTCCTCTGTGGCACCAAAGCTTCCCCCCTCCGCCACCAGCAGTCTCCGCCGGCAAAGGGGCTTCCTAGTGTGTGGAAACTTTTCCTCCTTCACAGCTCCCTCCCACTGGTGCAGGTCCTGTTCCTATTTTTTGTCTCTGTTTTTTCTTTTTTTCTTTTGCCCTACCCAGGTACGTGGGGAGTTTCTTGCCTTTTGGGAGGTCTGAGGTCTTCTGCCAGCGTTCAGTAGATGTTCTGTAGGAGCTGTTCCACATGTAGATATATTTCTGATGTATTTGTGGAGAGGAAGGTGATCTCCACATCTTACTCTTCCGCCATCTTGAAGCTCCTCCTAACACTTCCTTATCTAACATTTTATTTTAGCTTGAAATCTGTGCCTTGCATCTACTATAATTATTATATTAATTATAAATAAACTTAGCTTATTGTCTTTTCATTATACATTCATGTTTCATAAAGCAGAAAGTCATAAGGCTAAAAGAGAATACAGTAGACACAAAGAGAATGATCTAGATCATGATCTGATCCAGGATCCCATGTACCTTCTAGTTGTTACATCTCTTTGGTCTCCTTCAGTTTGTGACAGTTCCTTAGTCTTTTGGTATTTCCTCACCATAACACATTTAAAGCATACTGGCCAGTACTCAATCTGGATTTCTCTGATACTGACTCATGATTAAATTCAAATTATGAATTTTGGCCAAGAGTATCACCAAAATGATGTTGTGTCCTTCCCAGTACCTCATAATCCAGAGGCATATGCTGTTGACGTCTCATTACTGGTGATCACTTTGGCGACTGGTTAAGATGGTGTCTTGCAGATTTCTCCACTGTAGAGTGACTGTTTTTCTCTTTGTAATTAATAAGTGTCTTGAGGGAGATACTTTGAGATTATGTCAGTATACTTAGTGGCATCCTTTGCCCACTAATATTAGCATTCATCAATGATGGTACTGACACCAGTTTTAATGCCTATTGATTAATCTTACCTGAAGCATTTATTACTGTGGTGTTTGCTGAATTGGTGATTTTAAAATTTTCATCATTCAGTCTAAATCTGTTTGTTGGAATTCTATTGTAGTGAAAACTTTCCCTTCTCATCCATTTATTTGCTTATACAACTCTTTATTTATACAGTATGCACTCACAGATGTTCATTACAATTATTATTTATTTTGTGACCCAGATTTGACCATTGGCACCTCCTTCCAGAAGTATCCTGTGTTGGATAATATTTTAAATTGGAAACCTCTTTTATATCCCCCCCCCCAATTTTATTATTAAAATGTTCAAACATACAAAAAGTTAGTTGCAGGTTGGGATAAATGGCTTGGTCAGAGAATTTCCTGTGAGCGAGATTTTAATGGTGGTAAGGAGGAGAGAATATCCAAATACTGGAAACTTTGGGGCCTCAATGTGAGTAAGGGGTGACTCCCAAAACACAAAGGAAATGATAGCTCTGAAATGAGAAATTAAACAAAACCAGCAAGTGTTCCTATGACACCTAAATGATGTAGGACCTCATTTTTGGATGGACGCTTAACCTACTTCACTTTTGTTTAGGATCAAAGCAGACGAATGGGTGAATAAATGTAGGGAACCAGGAACTTGTCCCTCCCTTCCTTCTGAAAAGGCTTTACTGACTTTCTCTGCAGTGGAAACTTAGCCAGAGACAGTTAGCACTCAAATAAAGTGGGTTGCCTGTGTTTCCATCATCCCAGTTCACATTGGAAATGTGTCTATTTTCTGAGAAACCATCGAGTTCAATCTAAATTTCTCATTACCATTTAGTGAAAGAGGGACTGCAGTTGACTGTAACAGATAAAGGGCAATTGCTTATTTTTCAATCAATTCTTATTGATTTGGGAGACACAGAGTCCTTAATTGTATGTGTGCTTCATCTTCCCATTGGAAATTTCTACTTCAACTGATAGATTCTAGTTTAAATTACAGTGCAATATCCTTATGTGCACTGTAGAAAGAAGCTTTAAGTCTTTCAAATCCTTGAGAGGAGACCCTACAGAATGAGCAAACCTTTCTCTTGCTGATATTAGCTGTCTTGCCTGTCAGTATAGGCTCTGAAACCAGACTGCTTGGGGTTTGAATCCCAGCTCAGTCATTTACTACCTTTGTAACTTTGGGTGAACTACTTCACCTATTGATGTCTCAGTTTCTTCATCTGTGAAATGGGTGTAACAGTAGTACTACCTACCTCTTGGGGCTATTGTAAAGATTAAATAAGGATAATTCCTATAAAGCATTTAGTTTCAAGCCTGGATTCTTTTGTTTTTTTCCCTTCTTCCCTGAAACCAAAGTGCAAGTTGCCACCACTTCATGGCTGAGCCAGCAAGTCTCATTTCATTTTCCTTGAATTCTTAAAAAAAAATTTGTTGAAATATATTTTTATATGCTTGCTTTTGCTTTTCAACATTTCTAATCGTACTATCGATAAAAAAGTATACACTGTTTTTATTCACATATAACTTATTTTTCTTTTTATTTTGACATACTTGCAAATGATGGTAGATTGATTCTATATTTGTGCTATATACATTTCTCATAAATATGTATATTCCTATATATATGTATATGTACACATATATAATGTTTGTTTGCAATTGATTCACAAAAATGGGAACACTGAGATCAAAGGCATGAATTATTTTTAGGATTATGATACAGCTTTTAGTAGTTTGGTAGATGTTTATACTAGTAATTTTCTTTAATTCCTTCTTTTAAAAATCAGGTCTTATTTTGGTATATCATGTGAAAACAGCATTTAAAAATTTTTTTTTCCAAATGTGTATTTCTAAATTATTTCATCCACAAATACCTCATTATTTATCTTTAAAAGTTAAAGATTTTTTTAGTATAACCATAATAGCATTATCACATCTAAAATTTTAAAACAATTTTAAATTAGAGATAATTATAAATTCATATGTAATTGTACAAAAAAATTCTGTATATCCTTTACCCAGTTTTCCCCAATAGTAACATCTTGCATAATCATGGTACAGTATCACAACCAGGAAATTTATATTAATAAAATCTATTGCACATTAAAAAATTTTAACACTAATTCTTTAATATCATTAAATACAAAAGTAGTGTTCAAATTTCTGTGTTGTCTCATAATATTTTCACAGTTGCTTTATTATAATCAGGAGGGTCCTCACAGTCTCAAGCATGAAACAAACCTTTCTCTTACTGTTTGCTGCCTTATGCAGCCTAGCATGGATATGTAAATTGCAAACCCTCTCTATACCAGGTGTGAGAATGGAAAAGGACAGAGGGATAAAGAGAACCCTATCTAGTCACAATTATTATCCCCGATCTGAAGGTAACAAAACTGAAGTGCATGAGAGATAAGTACTTGAGTAAGGCCCACAGAA
Source organism: Kogia breviceps (assembly GCF_026419965.1). NCBI lineage: Eukaryota > Metazoa > Chordata > Mammalia > Artiodactyla > Physeteridae > Kogia > Kogia breviceps. Next base: position 84,823,544 of record NC_081317.1, read on the forward strand.
GGCCAGTGCCACAGCTGGAATTCTAATCCGAGGCTTTTTTGTGTTTTCTGTGACAGCATGAGAGATCCATGGGAGCTCTGAGGAAAATTTTTTGTAAAAATTCTGGACAATTTACAACCTGCAGGACTGGTGGGACTCAAATATTGCTGATGCAGCTTCGTGTGTTCTGGTACACCGACACCAAGAGGTAGTTGGACCATAGACAAAAGGACATGGGACTTGGCTTTAAGGACACAGGTTCTACCCTGATCCCGTCATTTACTAGTGGTGAACTTTGGGCAGGTCATTTAATCTTTTTGAAATTCTATATTTCATCTACACAGCAGGAATATGAGAGTCTATTTTATAGTTTTACTGGCTGGTGACACAAGATAATATTTGTGAAGCTGCCTAGCACATCACAGAAATGCTACTTCAACCAGAATGCTTGGTAAAGAGCAAAAAACAAATGCTGCAGAAAATGTAATTCGATGTTAGCAATGAGGCTGAAAATTTGAGGACTATTTTTTTAATTAAAAAAAATTGTAATAGATCTTTATTGGAGTATAATTGCTTCATAATACTGTGTTAGTTTCTGTTGCACAACAAAGTGACACAGCCATATGCGTACACATGTCCCCATATCCCCTCACTCTTGAGCCTCCCTCCCATCCTCCCTATCCCACCGCACTAGGTCATCGCAAAGCACCGAGCCGATCTCCCTGTGCTACGCTGCTACTTCCCACCAGCCGACTATTTTACGTTTGGTAGTGTATATATGTCGATGCTACTCTCACTTTGCCCCAGCTTTTCACTCCCACCCCACCCCATGTCCTCAGGTCCATTTTCTATGTCTACCTCTTTATTCCTGCCCTGCCACTAGGTTTTATCAGTACCACTTTTTAAAATTCCATATATATGTGTTAGCATACGGTATTTCTTTTTCTCTTTCTGACTTACTTGATTTTGTATGGCAGACACTAGGTCCATCCACCTCATTACAAATAACTCAATTTCGTTTCTTTTTATGGCTGAGTAATATTCTATTGTATATATGTGCCACATCTTCTTTATCCATACATCTGTCAATGTACACTTAGGTTGTTTCCATGTCTGTGCAGCCCACCAATGCCAGGGTCCTGGGATCCAGGGACAACTTCCCCAGAAGAACGCACTGCATGCCTCAGGTTGATGCAACATCACACTGGCTATTGTAAATAGTGCTGCAGTGAACATTGTGGTACATGTCTCTTTTTGAGTTACGGTTTTCTCAGGGTATATGCCCAGTAGTGGGATTGCTGGGTCGTATGGTAGTTCTATTTTTAGTTTTTTTTTTTTTTTTTTTTTTTTTTTTGTGGTACGTGGGCCTCTCACTGTTGTGGTCTCTCCCGTTGTGGAGCACAGGCTCCAGATGTGCAGGCTCAGCAGCCATGGCTCACGGGCCCAGCCACTCCACGGCATGTGGGATCTTCCCAGACCAGGGCACGAACCCGTGTCCCCTGCATCAGCAGGCGGATTCTCAACCACTGCGCCACCAGGGAAGCCCTATTTTCAGTTTTTTAAAGAACTTCCATACTGTTTTCTATAGTGGTTGTATCAATTTACATTCCCACCAACAGTGCAGGAGGGTTCCCTTTTCACCACACACTTTACAGCATTAATTCTTTCTAGATTTTGATAATGGCCATTCTGACTGGTGTGAGGTGATACCTCATTGTAGTTTTGATTTTCATTTCTCTAATAATTAGTGATGTTGAGCATCTTTTCATATGCCTCTTGACCATCTGTATGTGTTCCTTGGTGAAATGTCTACTTAGGTCTTCTGCCCATTTTTGGATTGGGTTATTTGTTTTTTTGATATTGAGCTCCATGAGCTGTTTGCATATTTTGGAGATTAATCCTTTTTCTGTTGTTTCATTTGCAAATATTTTCTCCCATTCCGAGGGATGTCTTTTTGTCTTGTTTATGGTTTCCTTTGCTGTGCAAAAGCTTTTAAGTTTAATTAAGTTCCATTTGTGTATTTTTCTTTTTATTTCTGTTACTCTAGGAGGTGGGTCAAAAAAGATCTTGCTGTGATTTATGTCATAGAGTGTTTCTCCTATGTTTTCCTCTAAGAGTTTTATAGTGTCTGGTCCTGCATTTAAGTCCTTAAGCCATTTGGAGTTTATTTTTGTGTATGGTGTTAGGGAGTGTTCTAACTTCATACTTTTACATGTAGCTGTCCAGTTTTCCCAGCACCACTTATTGAAGAGGCTGTCTTTTCTCCATTGTATGTTCTTGCATCCTTTGTTGTAAATTAGGTGCCCATATGTGCGTGGGTTTATCTCTGGGCATTCTGTCATGTACCATTGATCTGTATTTCTGTTTTTGTGCCAGTACCGTACTGTCTTGATTACTGTAGCTTTGTGGTATTGTCTGAAGTCTGGGAGCCTGATTCCTCCAACTCCATTTTTCTTTCTCAAGATTGCTTTGGCTATTTGGGGTCTTTTGTGTTTCCATACAAATGGTAAAATTTTTTCTTCTAATTCTGTGAAGAATGCCATTGGTAGTTTGTTAGGGATTGCATTGAATCTGTAGATTGCTTTGGGTAGTATAGTCATTTTCACAATATTGATTCTTCCAATCCGAGAACATGGTATATTTCTCCATCGTATGTCATCTTTGATTTCTTTCATCAGTGTTTTATAGTTTTCTAAGTACAAGTCTTTCACCTCGTCAGGCAGGTTTATTACTAGGTATTTTATTCTTTTTGTTGCAGTGGTAAATGGGAGTGTTTCATTAATTTCTCTTTCTGGTTCTTCATTGTTGGTGTATAGGAATTCCCGAGATTTCTGCGCATTAGTTTTGTAACCTGCAACCTTACCAAATTAATTGATTAGTTCTAGTAGTTTTCTGGTGGCATCTTTTGGGTTTTCATGTATAGTATCATGTTGTCTGCAAACAGTGACAGCTTTACTTCTTCTTTTCCAGTTTGTATTCCTTTTTTTCTTTTTCTTCTCTGATTGCTGTGGCTAGGACTTCTAAAACTATGTTGAATGAGAGTGGCAAGAGTGGACATCCTTGTCTTGTTCCTGATGTTAGTGGAAATGCTTTCAGTTTTTCACCATTGAGTATGATGCTTGCTGTGGGTTTGTCTTATATGGTCTTTATTATGTTGAGGTAGGTTCCCTCTATGCCCATTTTCTGGAGAGTTTTTATCATAAATGGGTGTTGAATTGTGTCAAAAGCTTTTTCTTCATCTATTGAGATGATCATATGGTTTTGATTCCTTAATTTGTTAAGGAATGGTGTATCACATTGATTGATTTGCGTATATTGAAGAATCCTTGCATCCTTTGGATAAATCCCACTTGATCATGGTGTATGATACTTTTAATGTGCTGTTGAATTCTGTTTGCTAGTATTTTGTTGAGGATTTTTGCATCTATGTTCATCAGTGATATTGATCTATAATTTTCAATTTTTTGTGATATCTTTTTCTGAGTTTGGTATCAGGGTGATGATGGCTTCATAGAATGAATTTGGTAGTGTTTCTCCCTCTGCAGTTTTTTGGAAGAGCTTGAGAAGGATCGATGTTAGCTCTTCTCTAAATGTTTGTTAGAATTTGCCTGTGAAGTTATCTGGCCCCAGACTTTTGTTTGTTGGAAGATTTTTAATTACAGTTTCAATTTCATTACCTGTGATAGGTCTGTTTATATTTTCTAATTCTTCCTGGTTCAGTCTTGGAAAATTGTACCTTTCCAAGAATTTGTCCATTTCTTCATGGTTGTCCATTTTATTGTCATATAGTTTTTTGTAGTAGTCTCTTATATTCCTTTGTATTTCTGCAGTGTCAGTTGTGATTTCTCCTTTTTCATTTCTAATTTTATTGATTTGCATCCTCCTATTTTTTCTTGATGAGTCTGGCTAAGGGTTTATCAATTTTGTTTATCTTCTCAAAGAACCTGCTTTTAGTTTTATTGATGTTTGCTATTGTTTTCTTCACTTCTATTTCATTTTTTTCTGCTCTCATCCTTATGATTTCTTTCCTTCTACTGACTTTGGGTTTCCTTTGTTCTTCTGTCTCTAGTTGTTTTAAGTGTAGGGTTAGATTGTTTATTTGAGATTTTTCTTGTTTCTTGAGGTGAGATTGTATTGCTATAAACTTTCCTCTTAGAACTGCTTTTGTAGTGTCCCATAGGTTTTGGGTCGTCGTGTTTTCATTGTCATTTGTTTCTGTGTATTTTTTTATTTCTTCTTTGATTTCTTCCATGATCTCTGGCTTATTTAGTAGTGCACTGTTTAGCCTCCATGTATTTGTATTTTTTACAGTTTTTTTTTCCTGTAATTGATTTCCAGTCTCATAGTGTTGTGGTCAGCAAAGATGCTTGATACGATTTCAATTTTTAAAAATTTCCTGAGGCTTGATTTGTGACCCAGGATGTAATGTGTCCTGGAGAATGTTTCATGTGTACTTGAGAAGAAAGTGTGTTCTGCCACTTTTGAGTGGAATGGTCTATAAACATCAGTTACATCTATCTGGTCTGTTGTGTCATTTAAAGCTTGTGTTTCCTTATATATTTTCTTTTTGGATGATCTGTGCATTGGTGTAAGTGGGGAGTTAAAGTCCCCATCTATTATTGTGTTACTGTCAATTTCTCCTTTCATAGTTGTTAGCATTTGCCTTATATATTGAGGTGCTTCTATGTTATAGGGTGCATAAACATTTATAATTGTTATATCTTCTTTTTGGATTGATCCTTTGATCATTAGGTAGTGTCCCTCCTTGTCTCTTGTAACAGTCTTTATTTTAAAGTCTATTTTATCAGATATGAGTATTGCTAGTCCAGCTTTCTTTTGATTTCTGTTTGCATGGAATATTTTTTTCCATCCCTTCACTTTCAGTCTGTATGTGACCCTAGATCTGAAGTGGGTCTTTTGTAGACAGCATATATATGGGTCTCATTTTTGTATCCATTCAGCCAGTCTGTACCTTTTGGTTGAGGCATTTAATCCATTTACATTCAAGGTTGTTATCGATATGTATGTTCCTATTACCATTTTCTTAATTGTTTTGGGTTTGTTTTTGTGGGTCCTTTTCTTCTCTTGTGTTTTCTGCTTAGAGAAGTTTCTGTAGCATTTGTTGTAAAGCTGGTTTGTTGGTGCTGAATTCTCTTAGCTTTTGCTTGTCTGAAAAGCTTTTGACTTCTCCATCGAATATGAATGAGATCCTTGCTGGGTAGAGTAATCTTGGTTGTAGGTTTTTCTTTCATCACTTTAAGTATGTCCTGCCACTCCCTTCTGACCTGCAAAATTTCCGCTGAAAAATCAGCTGATAACCTTATGGGGATTCCTTTGTATGTTATTTTTTGTTTTTCCCTTGCTGCTTTTAATATTTTTTTCTTTGAATTTAGTTTTTGTTAGTTTGATTAATATGTGTCTTGGTGTGTTTTTCCTAGGGTTTATCCTGTATGGGACTCTCTGTGCTTCCTGGACTTGGGTGACTCTTTCCTTTCCCATGTTAGGGAAGTTTTCCACTGTAACGTCTGCAAATATTTTCTCAGACCCTTTCTTTTTCTCTTCTTCTTCTGGGACCCCTATAATTTGAATGTTGGTGTGTTTAGTGTTGTCCCAGAGGTGTCTGAGATTGTCTTCAATTCTTTTCATTCTTTTTTCTTTATTCTGCTCCTCAGCAGTTATTTCCACCATTTTGTCTTCCAGCTTATTTATTTGTTCTTCTGCGTCAGTTATTCTGTTATTCATTCCTTCTAGTGTATTTTTCATTTTAGTTATTGTGTTGTTCATCTCTGTTTGTTTGTTCTTTAGTTCTTCTCGATCTTTGTTAAACATTTCTTGTATTTTCTCAATCGGTGCCTCCATTCTATTTCTGAGATTTTGGATCATCTTTACTATCATTACTCTGAATTATTTTTCTGGTAGAGTGCCTATTTCCTCTTCATTTATTTGGTCTTGTAGGCTTTTACCTTGCTCCTTCATCTGTGACATATTTTTTTGCCATCTCTCTTTTTTTTTTTTTTTTTTTTGAGTGAGATTGCGTTCCTGTCATACTGGTTGTTTGGCCTGAGGCTTCTAACACTGGGGTTTGTGGGCTATTAGGTCGAACTGGGTCTTGGTGCTAAGATGAGGACCTCCATGAGAACTCTCTTCGATGAATATTCCCTGGGTCTGAGGTTCTCTGTTAGTCCAGTGGTTCGGACTTGGAGCTCCCACTGCAGGAGCTTTGGCCTGACCCTGGGCTCATGAACCAAGATCCCACAAACTGCCTGGGGTGACAAAACAAACACAACAATAAGGTGAAAAATAAAATTAGACTCAGAAACTAACAGATATGTTAGGAAGAATATAAAAATAAAAATATAGATGAATCAACAACCAGAAGGTACATCAGTACCACAATAGTAAAACAGAGGAGGAGGGAAAAGGAAAAAAAATTAAAAGTGAGGGTAGGCCTTGGCTCTGGAGGGTGGGGCCTAAGCAAGGGTGAGGCTTGGGCCTTTGGGTGGGGCCAATGCTCAGGATCCACAGGGCTGGGAAAGGCCCTGGGGGCTGTGGGGGGTGGGGCTTAGGCTCAAGGAACAGAAGGGGCCCAGGTGTGCCCCCCACCCCTGGTCTCAGAGGGCGGGCGACCTCACCTGAGAGCTCAGCAGGCTTCTTGGGCTCGAGTGGGCAGGGCAAATGCCTTCCTGTCCTCTCCTGCTTCTCTGGTCTGGGAGGGCCCCTCCCGCCTGCCTCTCCTGATCTCCCCAGCCTCAGGGGCACCGATCCTGTCTGGTCTCCACTTCTTCTCCACCCCCCTAATTCCCCCTATGTCCTACCAGTTCACTTTGGGGTTCCTTCGGTCTCCTTGGGCATCAGAGTCCCCCACCAGCGTCCGGCAGGCGCCCTAGTTGTGGAAGACTATTTTTTTTTTTTTTTAACTCCCCAGGGTAGTTTAATTTTTCTCAAGGCAAGAGCAAGGATTAACACAGGGCCCCTCTTTTGTAGAACGATCATGATGAGGGGCTGGCATTCATCCATCTCTTTCTTTGGCCCCATGTCCTTTACAGATTGATACTCACGCAAGCTCAGGAAACCAAGGCTGATCATCTGCTCCTAACAGGCCATTTGTGATTTCAGCTAGACCCAGTTGAACATCAATGGCCCCTTTGTGGACCATTTTGTTCTCTTTTTCTTAGGAGCAAAATGCCAGCCTGGTCAAGATCTAGAAACTTGCTGTTCCGTTGTAATAGGATATGCATTTCAATGAGAGCTAAGTTGAAGGATACTCCTGCTAGCATCAGATTCAGCAAGCCAGTAGGAAAATCTCCCAAGTCCTCTGGAATCACTGAGCCTGAAGGCCTTAGGGGCTGGCAGCTTGGCTGCCTAAAAACAGTGCTCTTTTAATGCAGATATGTTATTTCTGCTCCACCACTGGCAGTAAAACATTGCCAATAAATCCTATTATTTGTTCCCTTCCTTTCTAACATGTTATTTCCGCATTTATGATTTTAGAAAGATGTTATTTCCAAACTTTGGGTATAAAGTGAAAGTTTCTTTCATGGCACCTGCCACGATGTTGTGTTTTTATTTCCTCATAAAGGAAGAGTTCCTTTATCATGGAATTCAGAACTTAAAAACATTGATTGTTTCATTATGTAATTCACTTCCTAAACACATCTTCTTTTCTTTTTAGCTTCAAAATTGGGGATTTACAAAATGAATGAAAGAGCATAATTTTGGGTTAGGCTTTGGGAACTGTACTGAGGGTTTGGGAAAGGTTTTAAGATGCTGTTACATAAGATGTTAAAATCTTTTGGCAATATTAGGAGGAGTCTCTAAAGGTTTTTCTAATTTAACTATTTCAATAAGTGCCAAAGATTTTCTGTGGAAAGAGCACAGAAGCTCTTTCGACAAAGGCCCAATTCACATTTTAATGCAAATTAGTATAATTTGGAGAGTCTGCCTATATTTCTAAATATAACACTGCCTAAGATTTGTGGTATATTTTATATTATCCATTCACTTATACTGATCTCACTTCTGTAAAGCCCTATAGGGATGAATAGATTGCCTGTAGAAAGTAGGTTCATAAGCTTTCAAATACTTGAAGAAAAGATGAGGCTGCAAAGTCATGGAAGATAGAGGATATAGAATTCTCAAGAAAACATTACTCAAGCTCTAGACAAGCTTCCATATCAACAGCATCAGAAGAATAAGACCCCTAAGTAATTACCACCTCCTGTAGTTCACCAAGATTATGCCATCAGGTGGCCACGTCCTGGCCACGTAAGAGGAGCGCACTGCAGGCTGTTTCTGGAGCTGCTGGTAATTGCCTCATTTACAATAAAACATTCCATAGTATATCACTCCCTTGCTTCATGCATGTGTTTGTGCCTGATTTATGATTGTCTGCTCCTCAGTGAGTGAGTCGAATGTAACAGATTTTGTTGTTTCCCTACTTTTGCAATTGGTTGGCCTAGAAGACTCATAGCATTGTTTCCTTTCCCTTATTGTTTTCCTCCAGTAGTTGAAGTGGAGACCAAAGGGAGGGAGGAGGAGGAGGAGTGGGAGAAGAAGGAGGAGGAGGAGGAGGAGAAGGAGGGGAGTGGGAGAGCAAGTCTTTCTCCCAGGACACAGTCAGCTTAATATCTCTAGTCTAGAAATTCTGCATATGAATGATGATACAGGTAGTCAGCTAACTCAAATCCCTTTAAGAACTAAGAGTCCAGGAGAGAATCCAAATGCAACTCTCTCTTCAGCCCAGATGGAATGTGCCCCACGACTGAATTAGTGAACAAACAATCCACATCTTAAGAGCCTGGCAAGAATTCGACTGGAATACTGTTTGCCTCTGGTAAAAACAGGCATTTTCTGACCACCTCAGGAATGTAGAGTCGGTTATGAAAATGAAGATTGATTTGGAAGGGAAAAGGTTCTGCTGTTTTTCATGCTGAAAAATAGATATCTGGAAGGGGAGAGACAGGAGAAAGGGTTATAAGAAGACCTGCCAGCCACTTAACAGCAGCCAGTGCAGGAGAGTGACTAGAAAGCTAAACATCCAGATGGAGGTTTCCAGGCCACTGGGATTATAACATTCCGTCTGCCAAGTGCTTGAGGAAGGCAGGCCAGCAAAATTAAAGCAGCAACAAAAACTAAGGCTGGTTCTGGAAGGCTGCAAATCATACCAGTGAACCCCAGAGAAAATGCATTTCTGGGAGCTGGGGTGCCCTGAGGGGGAGCAAGCAATATACTTTGTGCTCTAGTTATGGAGGCCTTGGGGTATGTAAGCGTCTGTTCAGAAGTCTGCATTGTACATTTCCATGGCGTAAAAGTCCAAGTAAGTTTGAAACTGGGAATGACAATGGGTCCAGTTACACACCATACATCCCACTAGCCTGCGTGCTCTTAGCCACTAGAAAGTTTTAATATAATTCAGTCTTCATAAACCGTAAAGAATCTTATTTTGGGGTTTTCCATACCACATAGCATCCAACATTAATATATCTCAACATCCAAAGTGAAATACAAATTTTATTCTAGACAAGATTTTTATAATTGACTTTGAAAATTATTTCATATCAAATAATTCATTTACTTTACGACTGACTGTGATTTTTTGGAAATCATTGTGCATTCAAAATTCTCACTAAGTGAGAAAATACAAGCTACTGGTGGTTTTCAAGTCAGAGTGAAATTGTACAAATATTAAATGTAATGATTGGTGAATAGGAGTACAAGATTTCTATAGGCATTTGGTTAAACATTTATTAATTTTGAACTTCCATCTTCTTTTTGTATTTTAGAGACAATAACCCTTTCTAAGTCTCCAGCATTTTCATGGGTCCTTGAATAGCTCACAGTCTCTTGTCACTGTGTCTATAGTGCCAGTTGGATAAGGCAGCTGTTTCCAGCTGAGCCCATCACAAGGAAGATAGTTGCTAAACCAGTTTATTTAGACAGTTGGGTGCAATTTGGAAGGAAAGTTTTTGAAAGATGTCAACAAGTGATCTTGTCTTCAGTTTTACGATGATACGTTGATTCTATAATTTACTTAATTGTATTCCCAACAGAAGGAAAAGGAAGGAGTTGAATGTCTTCTGATTGCTGGACAGACAGATTTCTACCCTTAGAAGCACTTGGAAATTCTGGGCACTTACTTGTCAAGGCAAGAAAGGTGCTTATTTATTTGCACTCAGCCTTGTTCCACAAAGGAGGTTGCGTGCCACAAATATACCTGTGATGCTCTGGGGGGAGTGTTATTCTTTTACACCTCCTTAGAGGTAGGGAAGGTCTTTGTTTGGAAAGTTCTTTGAAAAGCCACTTGGGAATGAAGTGGGGATTCCAGGGCCTGAGTGTCCACTGATGCCCAGGACTCAGAGATGGCAGGGGGTGGGGCGATTGTGCTCTCCTTTACCTAACAGAAGGGTGAGAAATAGGAGATTGCTATAGGAACGTCCAAGTAGGAGAAGAGAGCTGGATCTGGTAAGGGCGACTTAACATGGTAGAGAGTTTAGAGAGCAGATGGGTTTAAATAGAACTGCCAAGTGGTTTGTGGTGTGTTCTTTTTGGTGAACATAAAAAAAAGGACAAAGGGAATTTGAAATCTAAGTTACCCACATAACGGGTAATAAATCAGAAGAGGCATTCCCGAAAAGGGACACAGAATGCTGAGGAATCTACCGAAAATTAAGTTGGGAATAGTCCTGGCATAAGTTTTATAAGATCCCCAAATAGGACCCAGGAGGTTAGTTTCCTTTGCTCCCTTCCTTGGAGGCATCTGTCAACTTCATTCTAAAGAACTGATATACTGTTCTTCAAGGTTCTATTCTAAACTCTCTTTCCCTTTGAATTTCATTCTCTCTCACTATACTCTCCTCTGCCCAATTTTCCTTTTTCTTGATGATTAATTAATTTTATCAATGATTTTACTAAGCCATTTTCAATTTTTCATTCTTCTTATTCTTCACATCCAGTTAGTTGATAAATACTATTAATACTACCTGGGAAATGTGTCTGACATCATATTAGTTTCCTATAGCTGTTATAACAAATCACTACAAACTTTGTGGCTTAAAACACAAATTTATTATCTTACAGTTCTGGAGGTGAGAAGTCCAAAATGGGTCTCACTGGGCTCAATCAATGTGTCAGCAAAATTGCATTCCTTCTGGAGCCCTAGAGAAGTGACTGCTTCTTTGCCTTTCTAGCTTCTAGAGGCTGCACGAGTGTTTGGCTCAAGGCCTCTTACTCCATGTTCAAAGACAGCAGGGCGGCATCTTCTCTCTGATCTCTGCTTCCGTCCTTGCATTTTCTCTCCGACTCTGATCCTCCTGGCTCCCTCATGTAAGGAATCTTGTGTTTAGATTGGGCCCACCCTGATAATTCAGAGTAATCTACCCATCTCAAGATCTGTAATCACATCTGCAGAGTCCCATTTGCCATATAAGGTAGCACATACACAGGTTCTGGGGATTTAGGACATAGACATCTCTGGAAGGCCATTGTTTAGCCTACCACACATATCCTTGACCATCTCCCTCTCTCTTGTTACCATCAGATTTGCCTTACCTCATGCCTGGATTATTATAATGCTACCTCTAACTGTAGAACTTCACCCTTCCAATCCAGTATACCCACTGTTTCCCATTGTCGTACTATAGCTGGGATCTGGCCACACCTTTCTCTTTCTCAGAGCCACTCGATGGCTCCTGACTGTGTACAGAAGAAATCCCCCAATTCTTAGCTGTTGAAGGTGGCCTTCCCTTTTGTATTTCCCACTTTCTACTCCTCACACAGTTCAAGCACACATTCCGTATACCAGTTCTACTCACTATCCTTTCAGCGTGTCCTGAACTTCCTCAAATATTTCCTTCTGCTTTTACTGTTCCTTCCGGGTTCAATGTTCTTCCATTTCCCTACCTTGTCAGCTAAAGCTCAAATAATCAATCAGTCAGGACTCAAATCAAATCTCCCCTCTTCTAGGACACCTAGATCCTTTCAGTCTTCCCATATTTTTACCACCTCTTTTCCTTCCAAAGACCTCTGTGTCCGTTTTTATAATGATATGGCTGTCTGTCTCCCCAGACTGTGAGGCTGTCAAGGGCAGGCACTGTGACTTGGTGATTTTTTGAGACCTCATAGCACAACACAAAGTGTTCATTGGAAAAAAGGAACAGGTAATCTGTTTTATTAAATGTTGGAGAGTTTTCTTTAAGGGATAGCCAAAGGAGTTACAGCAATGCCCTTAAAAATCATTTTTAGATGAATATTATGATTCAAATACAAAAGTTTTGCACATTTGATTTGCTCAGTTTGCTGGCTGGAGGAAATTTTCTCCGTTTTCTGAACTGTACCCTCTCAGGGAGGTTTAGCGTTCTCTGAAAGGTCCCTCAGGTCTTTCCCAATTCTTTCCCCCCAAGTAGAGTTTCACATCTGCTTTGTCATTTGTGAGCCTCAGATATGGTGCCAAGGGGTCGTTCTCCAGCAGACACTTCTGTTCAACTCTGTCTGCAGTGAATGACTCCTCTCAGTTCCTTATCCAGTGTTTAACTCCCTGTTTCTGAGCTGTATTGAAGGTGAGGAAGGCCTATCTGATCTCCCAAGGGGCTCAGTGCCAGCAGAGTAATTAGCTAGGCTTCCTGCCAGTTCTGAGCTTTGATCTGGAAACCTATAACCTCCAGTTTCAATATGGTGGTAGAAGAAGGTGCTGGGCTGAAGAAGAATGCTCGTGGCTCTTCTTTCAAAACTGTACAAACATTACCCCAGACAGGTTGATAATTGGACTACACAAGGCGTTGTTGGAAAAAGAAGAGATTTATTGGTTCATTTTACTAATCGGACTCTGACAATGTGTTAGTGGCTTCACAGAAAATTTAAACTACGGAAACCTGTATTCAAAGGCGATAAGGCAGATACAGTTATTGAATTGTGAATGGCATTTCTCTGGGCACAGGAAGGCTCAATATGAACAGATACGCTTCTGTTAGGATGTTTGTGACTGTAGGGAAAGTGGCATCAGGAAAAACCAACTGCATTTTTTCCATCCTAAAAAAAAAATCAGGGAGGAGAAGAAACATGGTATGACACGTAAAAGGCACATTTGACCAGAAGACACATTCTGGTTTTGTGGCCATTAGCTTAAATACAAAAGATTTCTGTTGGAGTAAGGTTTGAAAGCCTGACAAGAAATAAAGCAGCCTCAGAAAGCTGTCTGCCTATGTGAAGTACTTTGCTGGCACCAGCATGGAATGTGGCCGCTGCATTTGGTAGCCAACTGTGAGCTATAGATCTTTTACTAATACTCTTGGAGAAAGAGTTTGGCAAATATCCTGTAAGAGGTACGCTCAGAAGATTGGCCTGGCTGCCAGAGAAGCATGTGGAACCCCAAAGGATGTCACTGCACTTCCTTAATGCTGTTCCTTCATGGAGATTTGACTATAGCTTTTCAACTTGAGAATGAATCATAATGGAATTGCAAAGTGGTCTCATTATGTTAGACGGATTGAAAAAACCTATCATGTGTGACAGTGGGGATGTTGGGGAGAGGGTGTTAGTGGCGGCTGGCAGCAGGCTTGGCCCACGTTCAGTTAATGAAGGCAGCGGTCTCTGTGGGTGACTGATGGGGATTCTGGGGATTCTGACCCTGTCTTAAAAATACCTACCCTTCTGGCCTGTCATGATGCTTTTATCTCAGCCTTTAAATACCTGCTGGCTAAGGCTTAGAGGATTTTAACAACCGATAAAATGCCAAGGCTGCTGGAATGCATCACACATTCAACTGTATTAGTACCTGAGAGAATTCCCTTCAAACTTGTCTCTCTCCCATGTTCCTCATGCGTTCCTGCCATGACCACCATCCATGATCTCTCATTTCCTCAGCACACACATCTAGTTAGCAAGGGAGTCTTGTCACTCCTGGCACTGGGTTGATGTCTCTGCATCCAGTGTGCTGCCTTGATCATCTCCTGCTTGTATCAGTGCAGTGGGCTTGGGTCTTTTGCCAGGGCCACTAGATGAGCCTTCTTCATACTACCTCCACTCGCCTTTCTAAAATATGGCTCTCATCTTGTCACCATCCCCCTTAAAACCATTCCACAACTCTTCAGTGATCACAGGATTGTCCAAGCTTGTATCTTTTTTTTTTTTTTTTTGCAGTACGCGGGCCTCTCACTGCCGTGGCCTCTCCCGTTGCGGAGCACAGGCTCCGGACGTGCAGGCTCAGCGGCCATGGCTCACGGGCCCATCCCCTCCGCGGTATGTGGGATCGATCCTCCCGGACCGGGGCACGAACCCGCGTCCCCTGCATCGGCAGGCGGACTCTCAACCACTGCACCACCAGGGAAGCCCCAAGCTTGTATCTTGACAACAAAGACCCTTCACTGGACCCTTCCCACCACCTTTCTCTGCACGCTGGATTCCCACCATGTGGGAAACACTCAGCTTTTACCTGATTATAAAAGCAGCATCTTTTAAAACTTTATTGTATGTGTTCTTGCCCCTCTACCTAGAATGAACTTGCCCTTCATCGTCTTATGTTTTCAAACCCAGAATGTATGTTAGTGCTGTTTCTGCAGCTCTTCTAGACCAGACTTAGCTGGTCCCCTTTCTGTTCAAAATAATTTGTGCACAGCTTCACCAAAGCACTTTCCATACTGTTAGTAACTTTCTCCCTACTTTCTCAAAGATATGAATAGTGTAGCATTCATCTCTAGGTCTTCAGTGCCTGACAATGTCTAGAACAAGAAATCTAAAATAAAAAGTTCACTACAGGGCTTCCCTGGTGGCACGGTGGTTGAGAATCCGCCTGCCGATGCAGGGGACACGGGTCTGTGCCCCGGTCCGGGAAGATCCCACATGCTGCGGAGCGGCTGGGCCCGTGAGCCATGGCCGCTGAGCCTGCGCGTCCGGAGCCTGTGCTCCGCAACGGGAGAGGCCGCAACGGTGAGAGGCCCGCGTACTGAAAAAAAAAAAAAATTCACTACAGTAAGTGGGCCGTTCTTGGGAATTTGTATGTATGATTAGTTGCCCATGTAAAGAGCTATGTTGGTGAAGTTCTATGGCAAACTAAAAAGCAAGGGAAAAGAATCTTCATTTGTACAACTTTTTCTCCTTTTTTTTTAAAAAAAAATACCATTCCCCCCATTTTCTCTTAGGAAAGGCTTATGCAGTCTGTTACCTCAATCTTTAACGACAAAACAAATATTAATGGAGTACCTACTTTATCACAGACACTTTGGGGAATGCATGTGTCAGGAAGTAAGACGGCCAAGGTCTCTGCTCTCATGGGACTTGTAATCTAGGTTGGGCAAGATAGACATTAAATTCACATGAGAATAAGATCATTTCGGATAGTGATAAGTGCCGTATAGAGAAAACAGGGCGACATCGGAGCAATTTACTGGAAGGCTCCTTTGGATCAGTGTTATCACATGTCTCAGGGAAGCTGTCATTAAGCAGCAAGTGCATGACAAGAAGGAAAGAAGATTCTAACCCTGTGAAGACGTGTGGGTGAGGACAGGTGAGGTGGGGAGCTCGTGAGCAGAGACAGCCGCAGCCAGTGCAGAAACCCCGGGAGAGAGCAAGATGGATACATTTGGGAAGAAAAGAAGGCCCCAGTGGCGGAAGAAAGACATGTAGGGGAAGAAGGTAGTATACGAGCTTTGAGAGGTGGGCAAGCACAGCTGGTGCAGAGCAGGCAGACACGGTTTTCTTGTCACCACAGGAAGCCTTTGGAGGGCTTTCAGCAGGAGAGCAGCTCCATTGTAAGGCTGGAGATCCAGGTCCCGTGGAAGTGGCGTCCAGCATGGCTCTCAAAGGTTTCCTGATGGGATCTAGAGAGTGAATGTGCACCTCCCTGCTCCCCAGCTCACCTCTGTCTCTGTCTTGATTTCTCTTCTGTTCCCATTTGTCTTTTTCTTACTGCTCTTGAGGACTCTGGTACATAGTTCAAAGTGGCAAGCACATGATGTCTCTTTTCCCTTGTTATATCTAAAATTTTCTATTCTATCCTCTACTATATCCTATTTATCATCTGTTGGACTTTATGCTTCAGGAAAACGCAGTAGATTTTTTCCTGCCGTTTTGCAGTCTCCTGGTATACCGTACACATATCCTAATTTGAGAAGCATTAGGATACAGAACAGATTGACTTAATTTGAGTGAGTTGGGTTAGGTCCAACATGGAGTGGGCATGCTTGACTGGGAGCCTCCACTGAGGACCTGGCAGGGAATCCAGGCAGAGAGAAGTTTTGCCAGTGAGCAGGGTAAAGGAAGCAACACAGGACAAAAGAGTTGTTGAAATGGGGAGTGAGAAGTTTCCAGTGGCAAACTTTACTTACTCCCTTCACTTATTTTATATATCCAGAGGGCACCTGTGTGCACCTATCAGAAGGTAAGTTCCACAAGCAGGGACCTTGCCTGACCTCTTGATCTGTTCACTGCTATATCCTCAGTGCCTAGAGCTCCATTCCTTATGGAGTGAATGAATGAATGATGAAATGATTGAATGAGCATGGAAATTAGCAAGGCCTGCAGCCATTGCACTGATCTGAGACTCCTCCAGAAGAAGACCAGGAAAAATGTGCCACCAATGAATATGTCACCTAGAAATGATCTTGGAATTTTACTGACATTTAGAGAGGGTGTTTGAGGAGGAGGAGGTGGGAAAGAGAAAAAAGGGGAAAATCCATGGAATTAAAACTGCATAGGCAAAAAAAAAAAAAAAAGAGAGAGAGAGAGAAAGAAAAAGAAAATTAGAAAAAGAGAAACAATAGGTATAGTTTTAAAATAAGTATAAAATTGAACAGGGATTATAACATATTTTATCAGACTATAAAAGTCTTTCATAATTACTGAGATGGCAAAGAAACCCCTTGAAAGGAAGTTTATGAAGCACCGCTCCAATCAGGTTCAGATCCTTTTGGGATCGTGTGAGTGATAACTGCGTGGGTGTTACTCCCTGTAGATTATCATTTTCTTTCTGAATTCATTTCCTTCAGCAGAAATGAGAGCCTGCGTCACTCACAGGGCATTCTTGTGTGATGTGTGGGTTTTTCTACCTGAGAGCTCATAGAACCACAGGGCTGGTAGTTAAAAGTCACAGGAGGCTCAGCCTGGCCCTAGGTAGGAAGGCTCCATCATCATCATCTAGAATGGGAGGCCGGAAGATGCCCAGGCAGGGAGTGCCCGGGGCACTCTTTTCAGCAGGTTGTATTGGTGTGTCATCATCCTGTCCAAATAGTAGGACCTGTTCCTTTGCATTCTTCAAGTTTCAGCTCAAATGCTCTCTTCCCTCTCTACTTCCCCCAAGACTTCCTTCTCTTTCTTCCCCACTGAGCTTAGTATGTATCTACAGTATATTAATTATATTTAATTATAATACAGATAGCTCAATTACCAAGCATGCATTATGTTCCACACAGTTTATTCATGTATTCACTTATCCCATCATTCATTCATGAATTACCGAACATCTTTCAACCAAGACAGTGAAACACGGCAACTGCTTTTAGGAAGCTTAGCGTCTAGTGGGGAGAAAAACGTTTAAATACCCTTTGATGAGTGGCTACTATGTTTTAGTTACCATGCTGGGTACTTTACCTGCATTGTCTCTAATTTCATGACAGTCCTGTAAAATGCGAACTGGGAAGCAGACACTCAAGAGAGTAAACTCATTTGATTGCCTCAAGGCCATGGTTAGGAAGTGATAGAGTTGAGATTGTAACTCAGGTGTATTAGGTTCCCAACTAACTTTTTTTTCCCCTAAATTACATTCCTATTATTCTTTGCTTGTCAGTTATTCTTTTCTTCTCCCCATAAATGGCAGCTGTAGCTCTCTGCCCCCTTCCCCTCATTATTACGCTATAAGATCTACATGTTAGGGAGCATATCTCTTTATCACTGTTTTCTGCCAGAGGGTTTAGGATTTTGTAGGTGCACAGTTGAGGATTTGTTGAAAGGATGCTTGCACACATGAATGAAATTGCTCCCCACACTAAGCTTCAGGTCCCACCCTTCAAAGTGATCTGCCCTCAGTCAGCTCAGCTCTCTTTCCTAGCTCCGGGCATCTATTACCGGTATCCATCAGGGTCCAGCCAGTTATTTGAAGCAGGAAATATCTTAACACAGAAATTGGGGGCTTGCATATCCATGAGAAAGTCTGGGAGCCAGGGCTAGGAGGGAACTGCTGGTGCTCCGGAAATCTAAACGTGTAGGAATCAGAGGAAAGCTATGGCAGCCTCAAAGTGATTTTTGATAGGACACTGAGACCTCAAGTCACTGGGGCCGCAGTTGCTGCTGGAGAGAGGAGGCTTCTCCTCTTTGCTTTCCAAACCCCGCGTGGGAACCTTTCCTTGGAAACGTCTAAGCCCAAATCCTGGTGGTAGAGAATTCTGGGAACTATAGTTCCCAGGGGAGAGTGCAAGAGGAGGCGAGGAGGCTTCTGAGTTCACAGTTTGACTCTTGTTAAACTCAGGTTCATTTTCTCTTTGCTGCTAGATGAAGTTTCTCACTGTGAGCCCCGGCACCACGGTCTCACTCACGCAACGCTCCCAGAAGTCAGCGTGGATTCTCATTGCCACGCTAACACTGGCAACATTCGAACTTTCGCCAGAAACAAAAGGAGATCCATCTCTAACCAGAGCGAGGGAATTCTTTTTTGTTTGTTCTTTGCTAACAGAGACTAAATTATGAGGTCTAAATCTGGGTAGAGCTTTCAAATAGAGCCCTGACCAGTGCTGAATCGACTTGAAGAATGATGAAGGTCTGGCTTCTCTCTCGCGGCAGCTGTGAGCTTGGTCAGCCCTTTGCAAAGTAGGAGGAAATTTAATGAACCCAAATAAGACATGATCCTTTGTGGCTATAAAAGTTACACTTTGAAAAAGCTCAGCTGGTCAAGAGCCACTTGAAAATGATGTTACTGCTGGGGAACTCTGTCAAAAGTCCACTCCTCTGGGTGAGTTTCCTTCTCTTTGAGGGAAAACAAAGAGAGGTTTTACAAGCTAGAGAAGGGTCATTTTGCCATTTGAAAGAGCACATTCAAAAGCTGAGGCCCAGTGTGTTTGGGAGACATCCATAGTCAGTACCTGTTTATTTGTCCAGCTTTACACCATGTAAGTGATGCAGAATCCTTTCCGCCTCTAATAATACCTCCACCGTGGCCCTGAGTTAATGGAAAGCTGGAAAGGCCAAGTGAGAGCGGGTGCTCAGATTAACCACTGTGGGTCAGACAAGTCCACAGCTGCGGTTGCGGAGGGAGGTGAGCTGGTGGAGGGAGGGAGAGCAGAGGAAGCCCTTCCTAAAATATTTTTGCCTAGTCAACGGATTTAATGCATGGTATTTTACCACCAAATTCATCAACTGGAGGATTTTCTAAAGGATCTGGGGAAACAACCACCTAATTCAGATTCTATAGCTTCTAATTGTACAAGCAGCACATTTTAGAACCCTTTTGTGCCAAGGAGTCTTCATGCATAGAGCACTTCGTCTGCTTATACAGTAGGCAACGGGGCTTAAATAGCGTAATTATTATGTGTTTCTAGTTTGCCTCAAATTTTGATTCAGTCAGAATCCCTGAATCTGACAGCCTATAATCAAACAAAGGGAGTGCTCTGGAAGCAAGGGATTAACAGAGGGGAATTAAACTGTCGATTTGAAACAGCTTAGACCCATATGAAAGCCCGTTTAGGAGTCTCTCCATAAATATCCCTTTTGTTTAGTCTAATTGCCGGTTTGAATGTATCAGACTCATCAATGAGATTAGGGTTAATAGATGTTTGGTCACGCAGAGCATGCAGAGGAGGAATCTGATACACACACACAAAAATTGCACTTAATGAGCTTAGCAAATGTTTGCCATATTTTTAATGAACCCTAAGGCTATCATTTAGAAATGCTTAGCAACTGCTTTTCCATCCTTGAAAATAGAGCAACTGAAGGACATTAACACTACGTATGTACACCCGTAAATAAGAGGAGCTATTTAAAGACACCAGCCAGGAGGAGGGAGTGATGACATTTTTCTGTTGGAGAGGCGATGATACTTAACACTCTGGGTGTGGGTTCCATGTGTGACAACATAGTTGGGAGGTTCAAGTTTCCCCAAAGGGCACCACAGAGTGTGAGGTTTTTGCAAAGCGTCATATAACCATTTTCTTTTTTTGAGCGAAACCTGTTTAGGATCAAATCTCCCAGCCTCCTCCCCCAGCCCTGCTTTTGTTTTTCACACCTTCCTGCTGCCCTTTCCCAAGTATCTGTGGAGAGGCTTTTGAAATTGGAGGTTATAAGTTGCTGCTGCTTCCCTGGGTCCAAGTCTGCCCAGGCCAGGACGCAGGCCTCTCCCCAGCACAGCCGAGCAGGGCCAGATCGGCAGGCTCTCGGGATTGATTACTCAGAAGATTGAATGATCCATCTTGAGAGCCCATGGGATTTGGCTCCGAAAGCAATGCGGTTGGCAGTAATGGGGACTTACTGAAGTAGGCCATGTGGCTTGTGCTCTCAGAGCACAGACTGGGCCTAAGAGAATCAGGTTTTCCTTGGGGAAGGTTAGATTTGATAGAGCACAAAATACAAGTCCAGTGGATTATGGTTAGAGCAAATGAAGGATGACTTAGATCCTTCGTTTTCATAGAGCCAATTGATTTCAAGGTCTTCTTGCCGTCTCCTCCAGCCCTGCCTCTAAAGGAGGCCAAAAGAGACACCACCCCATCAAAAAAACAAAAAAAAACTAAGCACAACCATTTTTCAGCTCTGCTTGAGAATGAACACTCCTCCTGCAACAGCAGCCGACTTTGGTATTAAACTACGGGATCATAATTCTTCTTAGGCTAGAACTAAGAAAAGGCCCTTTCTCGTATTGTACAGGAGCTCTATAAAGTGTACAAAATTATGAAGTTTTCTTTGGAGAGAGTAGAATAAAGAACCTCAGTGTCATGAGGGAAAAGGCCCTGTTTATTTTGTTCGTGTTGTTCTTGTGGTGGTGGTGGTGAGGGTGGTGGTGGCCATGCGTATGTCTGTGTGTTTATGTGTTTTGCTAGTCATTTGTCATCAAGTGCTCCTTGCCCTCAAGCGACTATTAGAATGCCTGGTTTGATGAATGAAGCTAGAGATATTACCAAAGGCTTTATGGCTTTGTGGCTTAAAAACATTGTCAGTAATAAGCAATTTTTCTTTTAGAAGTGTCTAAATTCTTGGCATCCAAGCCAGTGGATCAGATGAGTTCCAAAAATATCATTTGTTAAATGGCTCCCTTAGGTCATAGGTCCAAAACCCAAACACCTGCAGAATCTAGATTGGAAATATAATTGAATGAATCTAGGTAGATGAATTATTAAGGAGTTGTAGGAACTGCAGAAAACTGAAAACCACACATGTCCCATCTGAACTGAGTAGCGGGTATTTGGCTGAATGGTCTCATCTTTAAACTCATGATCCAGCCCTGACTCATGCCTCTTCACTGCCTTCTGGGTTTCTGGACTTTTAGCTTGATTTTGACTTTGACAGCAGTGATTCACTGACTCTATGTTATCTTTTGGCTTTAAGACACCAACTTGCATTTTCTCTCAAGTCCTCTGAGTGCCATCCTAGACCGAAGTCTCTCAGGTGAATAAGAGAGTGAGTGAGTGAGTGAATGAATGAATGGTCTACATTTGGTTGGCACTAGTATATGTGAGTCTTTTCCTCCTTCCTGCCTCTCTTCCTTCCTGGGTATATAAAGATAAGTGAGGAATAGACTCTTGGCCTTGTAGATACTACATAATCTAGAGGGAGTGGGGCACAAACGTTTGCAGAAACAGTTGTCACACGATGAGAACTGCTCTGGCTATGACACACTCAGAGCTCATGGAGAGAGTAAAGAAGAGATCCCCTGAGTCTCACCAGGCAGTCAGGAAAAGCTTCACAGACCACTATGTGTGTGTTAAATTATGTGTAGGTGTGTTCCAGGTGGCAATGTTGCAAAGAATACTGTATATAAAAGGGCAGTGTGTGCAAAGACACAAGGGTGTGAGAATATGGCTTGCTTCGAAAGTAACAAACACAGATGCAGATTGAGGGAGCTGTAGGTAAGAGGCTAGAGAGGTGGACATGAATCAGAGCCTAAAGCTTGGACTTGATCTTACAGATACTGGAGGACCACTGAAGGATTTTCAGTACTCATGTTGTATCCAGGAGTTACCTAGCTCTTCAGGAGAAATCCAGCTTCAAATGGTTCTTTAGCTTCCAAACTCCATATTAAAAGAAGAGAAGCTCATCTCAGAACATTTGTGTGTGTGCATTTCTCAATATTAAAGTTTTAAAGGCATATTAGTGTGAAAACCCCAAAGTGCTGAAAATAGTTTAGTCAGAATCCCAGGATCTAGTCTCCAAGGGAATAATCTGGGGTTCCTTCATTGAATAGTTGGGCACCTACAGGTTTCTTCCAGTTCACTTGTAGAAGATAATGCTTAAGCTCTTTTTTTTTGTACCCGTCTATTCCCTTTACAAAGAGATGCTCAAGCATCTGACCAGGCAAAACCCTCTGGCCATCTTTCTGGATGTTTCACTTTTCTGGGACAGTGTTTGACTACTAAATGGATACCAATTCATCTAGGAGAATGCCTTTACTTTTGTCATTTCCCAAATTACTTTTTAGAAGTGTTCAGTTGTCCTGCCAATGCAAATGGAAACAGTAAGCCTTTATGAACACCTGCTAGGGACATGGCAGCATGCTCCAGAGGGTGGCACTACAGTGTCTACCATCACCTTCTTTTCTTAAAAAGTTAATAATCTCTCAGAATCATTGATGAGACTACTTTAAAAAAAGGTAGGACAAACTTTTGGGGGGGAAAAGCCAAATTTTTACATAAAATAAAAGGAAATGCCTTGGTTATTTGTGACGTTTCAGTTTTAAAATCAGAGATTTTCTTAGCTCAGACACAAAAGGTCTAATGAGTATTTTCTCATTAAAAAAACAAAAGCAAAAAAAAAACAGCTATAGGGCTTCCCTGTTGGCGCAGTGGTTGAGAATCCGCCTGCCGATGCAGGGGACGCGGGTTCGTGTCCCGGTCCGGGAAGATCCCACATGCCGCGGAGCGGCTGGGCCCGTGAGCCATGGCCGCTGAGCCTGCGCGTCCGGAGCCTGTGCTTCGCAACGGGAGAGGCCACAACAGTGAGAGGCCCGCATATCACACACACACAAAAAAAAACAGCTATAAGTTGAAAATGCAAAATATCGATCAAAAATCCTCTTTAGGAATGGAGTGGGGAAGGGCTGAGTAGAATTCTTAGGTTAGTCTGTTTAGGCTTAGGTTAGCCTCTTCAAGGGCTAGAATTACCCATGCTTATAAACGTCATAAATTAAGCTATCACTATGTATCGATAGCTTTGAGTGCCTCAGAGACTTAATAAACAATTTTAACACAAGGCCAGCATTATAGGGAGGAAAAAGAGCTAGTTTACCACTGTGCCTGTCTTCCAGAGGACTTAGGTCTGTTACAAACATGATACAATCAAGAAAGTCCAACATTTAAAAACCTGGCATTCTTATTAATTTGATCGATTCCAGAGTTTAAGACTGATTTTTTTTTAATTTAAAAAATTTGTTTTAAATTGTGATAAAACACACATAACATAAAATTTACTATTTTAACCATTTTTAAAATCAGTACAAGACTGATTTGCCTTGAAATGAGGGAAACAGCTTGTCCCAAACTGTCCTTTGGAGGAGGTACTATTTAAATGTCTGTATTTAGGTTAGAAAATGGAAAAAATCCTTTTCCCGATAAAGTCGTGAGAGGGCAAGATTGGAACTTTATAGTAGAAAATAACACGTTAGCTTAAGAGGGTCAGAACAAAAGCTCAGAGGCCAGAAGGCTTGGGTTCTAGAATGCGGGCCCATCGTGAACAGAGACTGCTGGTGCCCTCCAAGGGGGTGGAAGCAAAGGTTTGCAGCTGACTGTTTGGTATGCCTCTAGCTGATCTATGGCCGCTCGTCTGTTTGGGTCTTTTCATGGATTTGGGGCAATATTTGGGTTATTTATTCTGACAGGAGGCTAGATGCTATTTCCATCTGCCTTGGAGTATTTGAGGAGATAAGTGTCTGCCACATTCTGATAAATGGCTTCTATGGTTCATTGCCAGAGAAACTGAGTTATGGCTCCTATATTTCATTTCAGAGAAAACTTCAGCCCCCCCGGAATGTGCACTGCAGGCCTCCATTTGACCAGGACAGCAAAGTGTTTTTCTGTTTAAAGGACAAGGTTTGCACAGTAGCACCTGAGGGTGACTGGAGGGTAGTGGATAAATTGAAAGACTTCGTAAGTCAGGCTAGTAAATCAAGTGTGGTCAGTTCAAAATATAAAAAAGGATCCAGGGAACGAAACCTAACACTTTTATGTCCTGGCTGAGTTTAAAATCATCTTTATGTCAGTGCTCACATACTTAGTCAGTTATAATTGTTCTAGAGCATGTGATCTTTAAGAATAACAAAGCGGGGGGATACATTTCAATGTTATTCATAGCATCACAAGATATTTATTTTTATAAGAAATATGAAAGAGATACTTTTTGGGGGCACATATACCAATTATATATATCAGTGGATTGAATGAAAATTTATTCTAGATACCAACTGAATTTCAGATACCAAATGGCAAGGAGATTATAATTGTAAATGGGCTTGTCATAATCTAGTATTATACAGAGGCATATATATATAGTCTGTATTCATCACTTCCTGATATATGGATACCTACACATGTTGAATGGCTTATACTGATGGGGTGGGGTCTCTGTTGCATGGAAGGAGGGGAAATGTCGCCCAAGGAATGTGTGAAAGCAGTACTTTCTGGGGGAAGATTTGGTGGTCACCAAGACCTCTGGGGAAAGAGACGAAATAAGGAGAGAGGACCAGAGCTTTTTTGCATTCTTGTTAGCACAAAAGTAAGATGAGCCAAGAACTCACCTGGGATCTAATCACATTAAGCCAAGTCCATATGTGACAAACTCTATCTCTTCTGGAGAGGTACAGTTGTATCTTTGAACTGGATTTACACTGCCTGGATTGCGACAACGATTCCTCAGGATTTAAATTTTTGGATTTTGAATACTGTAACTTGCAGCCAAAATACATTAAGAGTAATATTGCTTTACATCTTTCCTATGAATTAGTACAGATTTGAAAAAGAAATGCTAAGTGTGCGGCGACAGTAGTTTAACAGAATGTGCTGTAACTTCTCCAGTTGCTGCTAGTTTCAGGAGCCAATTTGCAACATCCTTGCTATTCTTTTAGGTTCCATTATTTTGAAGTTCTCTTCTCATCTGCTCGTGAGATCACAAGGATAGACACCTGTAGTCATTTAGCTTTGTCTGTATTTGACAATTTGTACATGTAAATGATTACATTACGTCAAATACAAACGTATCTCACCATGGCCTTTCAGAAGCACAAACTTTAAAAAATGTTTTTTTCTTATTTTACATAGAGGTGAGTTTAGGAATATCCCTTCTCTAATTCCTGTTTTGCCTACCATAAGGCCAGTGATGCATCAGAAATCACAATAAGTACTTATAAAGGGAGCAAATAGGATCCATTAGATTTTACACCACTGTTTTTTAAAAAGTGTAGAGTTTCTCAACATCCATTTAAATGAGACTTTGATTTAATAACTCACCAGGGTTTGGATAAAATTTCAACTGAGTAATGCTAATATAGAAGCTGGAGCCAGGCCAACATGATTTGAGTGTCAGGGGACCACACCTAATTATTGTGACCTGACCAGAGATATGAAGCCTTGTCTTTTTAAACCAGCTAAACTGAAGGGGGAAACATGCCAAGGAGAGGGTATGCCAGTTTGGCCTTACATGCCCTAAACTTGCTGTCTAGGTTGATTCAGTGGAAAGAACATGGACTTTGTAGACAAACCTCACATTGAATTCTGGCTGTTGCATTTATAAACTTGAGGCCTTGAGTGTTTTACTTAACCTTTCTGAGTCTCAGTTTCCCTTCACATAAATCAGGGATTATATCCCCCCTGCAGTGCTGTTTGTAAAAATGAAATGAAATAAAATAACTCATGTCTGATAGCTAGGCCAGCACATGGTGGCTACTCCAGAACCACCCATTCCTTTGCTCCTTTTTCTTTCTGAGCATGTCACATTAATAATGGTGGGCAGTGCTTTTTGCAAGCTATTGAAAATAGCTACTTCTACATAATGATGCTGAAATTCACTAGATCTTTAATCCTGGGAATAAAAATGTTCATGAAAGTTACAGAGAAGGGGGGCATGAGTTAGAGTAGGATCTTTTATTATAACATTCTTCTCATTTTTCTCCTTTTTAGACGAGAGAAGGAAATATCACTGGCCCATGGAAAAGAAATCTGTTCTGATTTCCCTCCCTCTCTCTTATTTTATTTTATTTACTTTAATCTAATCTAATTTAATCCAATTTAATTTAATTTTACTTTATTTTATTTTAATTTTTTTGGCAGAATAGAGAACTTCAATCAGAGCTTTAGAGAACACAACAAATTTGCCATCTTCATTCTCTTCCCAGAGAATACCTCGAGGTTCATACGGGCAAATCTCCTCTCTGATGACGATCTTCTGTAAATTGAAGAGAGGGATGCAGTTGCGCTGGTCAGCGTGTAAAATAACATGCCGTCCACATAGAACGCAGTGTGCAAAGTACCAGTGTCACTTGACATTCAAGGCACTTTAACACCTGTTTCCATAGCTACACTGTAATCCAGACATTTGAGAGGCAGGCCTGCCTCTGTGGGGCCTGTCATCTCAGGGAAATAAATTAAGAAAGCTGATGACAAGGCCTGGATTATACAATTTCTTTGAAGTACAAAGACAACCTGAAATCTAACCAGGAACGAAGAGAGTTCAGACAAAATGGATAAAATCCATTTCCGGTAACCTTTTTAAGAAAATTTGAATGCAGCCTCCTTTCTACATTTTGTTCCCCAACTCCCAGAAGCAGCATCATATGTTACACCTGGCAGTGGTATTTGTGGCACCATATTTTTCTTATTTTTAAGAGGTGATACCATATTTTTTAAAATGGAAGTTTGGAAAAAATAAACAGATGGGAAGGTACTGGTGGAGCGGGGCATGGTGAAGAAAGAAAAAGAGAGAAAGATGGAGTTAGGCAAGTGCTAAAGGGCAAAGCTTTGGTACCAGACACTGAGGTATTTGCATATTCACAATATGTTTCTGGCCGAGAGCACGTTTTTCTGGAGTTCTGTATGTATTTCTAGGTCTCTATATTTATCCATGTCTCTGGCTACATATGTAAGGCTAAGTTTAGAGTTGGTGTGTTTGCTGGATGCTTTGCAGCGGTACTTGAAGAATTCCATGTTAAACAGGCACGAGCAGCAGACGTGAGCTGCTCTCACGTGGGAGGGGACATCGCAGAGGGAGGTGGAGGCTGGGGCTCAGTTCCTTGGCACAGCGGCCAGCGATAGACAGGGCCTTTCAACGTTATTTTCATCAAGTGTTTCCGAGCCAGTTCATTTATTTTTGGATTCCTCTTCATTCCAAACAAAAGCAGTTTGATAATAAAATCAGACGATGCTGCATGGGAACAACTACCCTCCTCCAAAAGACCCTTACCCAGCTTTTTTTTTTTTTTTTTACCTCATATGTTAGTGAAATTCGGGGTTGGGTGATCCTAGTAGAAAATCAAGTAATGCCTGTTTGCCTGAGTCCTGTTTATTACCTTATTTATTTTGGTAAATAAGTGGGGGAGAAAGTTGTTTCTGAGGGGATTCGGGTAAGGAGAGAGTGAGTCAGAAGAAGGGATGATATTGCCAAGAGAATAGATCTTAAATGTTCTCGCCACACACACACACACACACACAATGGTAACTACTTGATGTGATGCAGGTGTTAATTGATGCTATTGTGGTAGTCATTTTACAATATATAAGTGTATGAAATCAACACGTTGTACACCTTAAACTTACACAATATCATGTGTCAATTATATCTCAACAAAGCTGGGGAAAAAAAGAAGGGATTACTACAGGGCTACGTGCTCTCCCAGAGATATGGCCGCTAGCCATCATGGGAATGTGCTTGTCGTTAGTTGGTTTACTTGTGTGCCCTTTTCTTAGTGTTCATGCCACCCACACCATTCAGGCTCCCTGGACCAGGTGACACTGATGACTTAGCCTGCTTATTATTTCTAGCATCATCTAGAAAATTCACCTTTGGGACAGTAAAGTAAAACATTTTTATTAAATCATATACAACATTAAGTATCCCCTTTTTGTGATGTTTTAAATCCAGTATTTTATTTAAAACTGCTTTACAAAGGAAAATATGCCGGTGGGTTTGCTTCCTATTAGGTGAATTTTTCTCTTTTTCCAAATTGAAAAACAAAAGATGAAAATTATGAAGTAAAATACAAACACATGAAAAGTAAAGAAACTCATCTGATATCATTGGCCTGAGGGGTTATGTGTGTGTGCACAAGCATGTGCCACTACATCACAGTAATCATGGTGGCAGAGCATATGTGCCTGGGGTCCCCAAGACCACCCCCAGTTTTGATGATTTGCTAAGAGGACTCATAGGACTCAGCATATAGTCATACTCATGGTTGTGATTTATTACAGTGAAAGAATACAAGACAATATCAATAAAGAGAAAAGGTACCTAAGGCAAAGTCCGGAGGAGACCAGATGCAAGCTTCCAAGACTTCTTTCCCAGTAGGTCACATGGATGTGCTTGATTCCCCCAGCAGCCATGTAAAATGTTGTCTTCCAGGAAGCACAGTAGAGACTCAGAACACTTAGAAGTGCCCCAGGTTTATCTTGGGGACTGGTCATGAAGGCATCCTCCTCCCACACGTACCTAAATACCAGACTCCCGGAAGGAAAGCAGGTGTTAGCATAAACCATGTTGTTTGCACAAAGAGTTTAGAGACACTGGTTCATTCTTATTAGTTAGTATGGTAGGAATTCTCCCTGAATCCAAGTTCACAGACACCAACCAAGGCCTTGCAAGCAGGCCTTTAGGGTAGCAGTCTCGGGCCTGCTGTAACTCTTTTTTTGTGCAGTTAGGCAGAGAGCCTCTGATGATAGACGTTCCTGGCAGCCTTCAGTTCTCAGGAAGAATGGGTGCTGCATTATAAGGCCGTGGACTGCCACGGGGTCATCTGTGCAAGGAGGGATGGATGATCCCATAGGGGAAGCTGGGGTGGGTGAGGTTCACTGGTCCAGAGAGGGAGGACTCAGCAGAGTCAGGGTCTGCAACCAGCAGGAGTAAGGGGAGGCCAAGTTCTCTGGGGAATTCCCATCCAGAGCATTTCTCACAGCAAAAGACTGGACCACAGACAATACCAGAGGCCAGTAGTAGGCAAAATGACCAGGAAGAGAAGAGCGATCCCTTCAACAGGCAAATATCCAAGGACTAGCACAAGCCCAAAGACCTCCGTTCCCTGAACGTCAGGGGAACACATGAGGCACCCTCTCTCTCTCCATGTACTCAGATGCTCTTTGGAAGGCAAACAGAGGAATGGAAAGAGACTGAACATTGCCTAGTGGATTGTTCAGGTCATGGGTCATTGCTTTAAGCCAGACTGCATGTTGAATACATTTTTTCCCTGCTCACCAGGGGGTAGGCATTTGGGGAACAAGCCAGATTAGAGACTGAATAATAAAGTTACACTTTTGCCTACATCCGCATTGTAGTATGAGTTAAACTCTGTGCCTTTATTACTCTAGTAATTTTTCTTTAATTTATGAGAAAGGGTATTATTTTATAGTCTGAAGTCATTTACTGTTTCATTACCCCAAAACTCTTTTCTGCTTTTAGGTATCTTCTAAAAATAAGAATATGCTGCTTCTAAATAATGGTGTTTTCCAGTGTGCTCAAGATTCTAAATCTAAGATGGATGACAAATATAAAGCTCTTTTAAGGCCAGCTAAAGTACAATATGTGATAGTGTTTAAAGATGGCGGCCGACAATCCCTTGTCTCCCTGTGTGGGCAAGCTGATTCATCCATTAACAAGGGACATCCATCTCCTTAAATCTGGGCTGATCCCTCTGATTCCTTTGATTATGCAGCAAAAAATCACATAATACCAGTTCTGGGCTTATTAGTCTTTATGAAGCCTGACATTTTCCTCTTTTTCTCTATGGAAACCTGCTGCCATGTAAGAAATGCAACCACCCCCATACCTCTACACAGTGAATATATCCAGTTAGATACGTGACGGGACCACAGGGAGGAGGCCTGAGAAGCCCCACCAACAGTGATAAGCGAGGCCCCAGACCTAGAACCGCAGTTGTACCATCCAGCTCATTCTTAGTCATTTGTGTCACCCCAGCTAAGACCCCAGATATCATGAAGCTGAGACACATTTGCTGTCCAAATTCCTGATCTACAGATTCAGCAACAAATGAAATAGTTGTTATTTAAAGTCACTAAATTTGGGGGCAGTTTGTTTTGCAGCAATAGATAACTGGAACCATTATAAGTTAGCATTTTATGTACTGCCAAAACTAAAAAGGTAATAATCTTCAAACAAATAAATACAAACATTCCTTGTTACCTGCACGAAATAGTTTTAACTTGGACTTCTGGAGTCAAATGATCCTCCGACTAGCCTTCAAGTCATTTTGACATTAAAATCTTCTGTGGCTTTTGACGGTACAGATTTAGGTACGTCAAAATTTACTGTCTGTTTCATCAGGTCGGAAGTAGAAAACAGCATTAATTTTGTTATTCAGATATCATCACCGATAGCATTACCCTTGCTTACAGCTTTTTGCCTAAGGAAACTTTTTTTACTTTTTATGATAGAATTTTTCAAAAATATCTCAAAGTAGGAAATTCAGACAACACAGCCCCCACGTATCCTTCAGCTAATTTCAGCAATTGTCAACATCCTGCCATTTTCTTCTGAAGAATCAATCTTACGACCGACCATCTTTTCTCACAAGCAGCTTCCGTTTCGGGCACTGTTATCTGACCCGCATGACAGAGGCTGGAGGACATGGAAGAGAAGGTGAGGAGGGGAGTAGGCGAGAAGGAGGAAAGTGTCATTCATTGAAAACTGGAGAATCTCTCCTATTCACATCCGGTTTCCATTCTTTAATCAGAGGACTTATTTTCCACTTAGCACCTTAGTTAGTACATGGAGGAATACTGCCTCCAAATTGAAATAAAGTGGTTTGCCTTACTAAATTCCTAGCAATGGCCATGGTTCAGGCTATAATAAGTGCCTCTGATATAAACACTTCCAGAAACCATTTTCTAAAAGGGTGTCCTCCTGCAGAAAGGTTTAAACAAAATTTAAACAAGATTTCAAACATAGATTTACAATAGTTTCAAGACAAAACTACGCCTTAAAATGTTTCAGGAGTTGCTGTGGGTTTTCGACTGGGAACATGGTGTGTGTTATACATTAGCTGTTTAATGTGTTCAGTTGTTGAATCCAAAATTGCTTGGAACGTTTAAACGTTGGCAGCCATGAAAACAAACACTAGTTCACGTTCCCAGGGCCTAAAAGAAATCAAAACAGACTTAATAGAAGTCAGGCTTAATCATTTTTCTTCATACGACTAATAAAGTTGTGAAAAACCGAGCTGCAGTTTTACATTTAAGCGGTCATCTTCCTAATTACATCTGGGTTACAAATGTAATGCTGTGTTTCTTCTCCATAGTTATAAAATGAAAACTGAACTTTTATATATTCTGTGGTCTGTATCATGTGACCACAGTGGGCTTAATGAGAATCAGGCAGTGAGCCAAAAGGAAATTTAATCCTGTCTCTCTCTCCCTTTCCTTTTTGGGAATCTGTGTTAGAGTTGTATTTGTTTGGGGGTCAGAGTTTTCTCTGGAAGTTTATGGGTGCGTGGAGATGTAGTGGGACAGAATGAAAGAGCAGAAAATTGGGTGACTATAAGTAGGTAAAATCAGAATTTGCTGACAGAATGCTGGTCAGCATTTTGGCAGGTCTAAAAGTTTTGGAAAGCTTTTGTAAGGCTGAGCTGATTTGGTTTGCTACTAAAACTGTGTTGGACCCTAAGTGTTTAGGCGCAGATCATAACTTTTATAGCTATTTCCTACTGAGGTAAAAGGCTTATATTTATCATATGTTGCTTTACAAAGGTTGTTCTTTGAAGGATTTGATTCTCCTGCGAACACAAACAGGGCCATGAGATACATCAGCACACTTAGGTGCCCTGTTTCCTAACAATGGTGTGAAAGGGCACCACGCTCAAAGGGGGAGATCTAGGTTTGTGACTAACTTTACTCTCGCAGGGCCTGTTGTTACGTAGCTAAATATACTTATATTCATTCTGCAGTGTCCAATATCTTTCTTGCTTTATGTGCAAAATGGGGATAATAAAATATTTACCTTCTACCTGATAAGATTGTCTTGTTTGTTTGTTTTAATTTTTATTGGCGTATAGTTGATTTACAATGTTGTATTAGTTTCAAGTGTACAGCAAAGTGAATCAGTTATACATATATCCACTCTTTATTTTTTTGGATTCTTTTCCCATATAAGCCATTACAGAGTATTGAGTAGAGTTCCCTGTGCTGTACAGCAGGTTCTTATTTGTTATCTATTTTATATGCAGTAGCGTGTATATGTCAGTCCCAGTCTCCCAATTTATCCCTCCCCGCTCCCTTTATCCCCTGGTAACCATAAGCTTGTTTTCTACATCCATGACTCTCCTTCTGTTTTGGCAATACGTTCATTTGTACCCCTTTTTTCCTACCTGATAAAAAATGAAAAGACATTAGTTAGTGGCTTGAAAGTAAAGTGTGAAGGCCTAATTGTCGACATCAGTGTTACTTACTGAGTGCCTACTTCATGCAGAGCAGAGCCTGCAGAAGAGAAGTTTCAGAAAAACATGCCAGGTATTGCTACTAATATAAACAAGATTGTAATCCTTAAGTAAATCATTTGTTCCTGAGACTAGGAAGTTAGACAAAAGTATAATAAACACATGGACTTTATCATTATTTTTTTTCCTTGCTATTGGCTTTCACTGCTAGATCAACAGGTACTTGATCTTAATTCAAAGCATACATATGCCTCGTGCACAAACCTACACGTACACACATATGCACACTGGATTTCTAGTGACTGGTGGATCTGCTAACATTAAACACAATCTAAATGGGCATTGCTGATATAAAGAGTTACAGTTCTATAAAAGACTGAGATCTACCAGGGGAAGTGCATCGCTCTAAGAACTTACGCAAGCCTTCCTCTTCTGTTTTCCATTACTGCATAATGAACCACCCCAAACTTGGATAGCCTAAAACAATAAGCGTTTTATTGCTTATGATTCTGTGAGTGTGGAACTGTGGTGGGGTCAGTGGGGACTGGCTCATTTCTGCGTCACATAGAGTCAACTGGGCAGCTCAGCTGGACTTGAGGATCTAAGATAGCCTTACTCACATGTGTGGGATTTGGTGCTGGCTGTTGGCTGGGGCCCTTCAGCCTCCTCCATACTGATTCCGTCTCCACATGGTTTCGCATCCTCGGGACTCTCTCTTCATGCAGCCTGTCCTGCAGGAGGAGACAGGACTTCTTTACGTGATGGCTAGCTTCCAAGGGGCAAAAGAGAAGCTGCAAGATCTCTTAAGGCCTAGGCCCAGAACCAACAGCAGCCGTGACCTTCCTCCTGACTTCTTGCTGTATGAGAAAAATAAACTCCTGAATGTTTGAACTATGCTGATGGGGTATTCTTTTCTGTGGTTGAGTAATTCCTTTTGGCTACAGTGCTAAATGCTGGCTTATCTGGGCATTGAGCCTTCCACCCTTTCCTCCTCTGTTGTTAGCATCAAACACAAAAGCTTTCCTGAGGCAGCCAGGAATATCACTGTCTGGATTACTGTTTCAAATAAGAAGAGGGGGCATTTCACCATTTTGTTTGCTTTGTTTTGGGTTAACTCCTTGTTAATAAGAAAATTTAATTAAACAGAACATCTCTGTTGCCCTGAGAATCACAATTCTTCTAGGCGAATTTGGTAAGAAGGGACTGCCCTGTGAATTTCAAAAAGGATTCTGCAGAGAAAGAAACAGTATAGAATTAAGTGGTGACAACAGACATTAATATTCCTGACAGTCTTCAAAAGAACCTTAAAGAAAATGGAGCCGGTCAAAGCTAATGGATTATTTTCATAAATTTTTACCTCAATAAACAGTTGTAGAGAATTACTCCGGCATCAGTATGATCATAAGATTCTAATCGCACAGTCTTCCTCAAATGTCAGAGCTGAGAACAGGAATAAACCATACCTTCTTGCTTGGATACTTGTTAGTTAAATCACATCTTAGTTGGACTGCCTGAAATCTGATAGACCACAAAGTAGCAGATGTGTGTATGGAAAATCAAAAAACAGAAATAAGCTACTTCACTGTAGTTTGGTCTCACTAACCCTCTTTCCAAGCTTCTGAACTTTGAAAGGGATGCTAATTAGTTATTAGAAAATTGATTCAAGGACATGAGAACTTAAAAAACAACACAGTAAGAACAACAGATCACATGAAAAAGTTTGGCCAGTATCTCCGGCTTCATGACCAAAAGGGTCCATCGTCTGGCTTACTGGGTCTGGAAGGAATCAGCTTAAGAGAAACCATAGAGCAAGGCACAGGGGCTAAGGAAGCCCAATGCCCCGAAAAAAGACAGTCCAGGGAAGTACTCCAACCTTGAGTGTTAGGCTCTCTTCCTTTCCTCCCTCCCTCCCTCCCTCCGTCTTTTCCTCCTCCCCTTGTACTTTTGGTGTGTTTCCCCAGGTGAACATAAGGATGTGTCCAAATTGTCTGGTCTCGTTTAGATTGGTCCATGGGTTTCCATCCAGGAAGCTCTCTTTATTCCAGGGCTATGTAATAACCTTAAATCCAAGATCATCTACTCAGAGAGGAACTGGAAAACTGCTTAAAGAAGACAAAGCCGATGTTGTGAACATTGCTAAAGTGGGTTTTTCTGTTCACTGGTCATGCTTTCCCTTCACAGGCACAGATGGGTGTACAATGCTCTTTTTTTTTTTTTTTTTCTAAGCCTTCGGTACTGGTTTCTCCTCATCTTCATGACTATTCAGATGTTCTGGTGTTCTAGGGCATGGTATAGAGCCCTCTTGCCTTGACCATTTCCTTGGGTGAATGTTTCTAGGTCTATGGCTTTAAATATCTATCTCAATGCTAATAACTTTCAAATTTGTATCTTCAAACCAGACTTCCCTGATAACTCCAGGATCCTGAATCTGAGTGCCACTTGACATCTTCTTTTAAATGTTGATAGGGATAAATCACTTGAGGGAGTTCCCTGGTGGTACAGTGGTTGAGAATCCACCTGCCAATGCAGGGGACACTGGTTCGAGCCCTGGTCCGGGAAGATCCCACATGCCGTGGAGCAACTAAGCCCGTGCATCACAACTACTGAACCTGTGCTCTAGAGCCCACGAGCCACAACTACTGAGCCCACGTGCCACAACTACTGAAGTCTGCACACCTAGAGCCCGTGCTCCACAACAGGAGAAGCCACCGCATTGAGAAGCCTGAGCACCAGGATGAAGAGTAGCCCCCCACTTGCTGCAACTAGAGGAAGCCTGTGCATAGCGACGAAGACCCAATGCAGCCATAAATAAATTAATTAATTAATTTAAAAATTTTTAAAAATCACTTGATAAACAACCACATCAACACACTCATGCACGCGCACGCACACACACACACACACACACACACACACACACACACACACACACACGCCCCTTCTTCTTCCAGGCCATCCTCTATCTATAATGGCTCTCTCCAACCCTCATGCGTTCAGTTGTTCAAACCAAATATCTAGGAGTTAGTTCTTATTTTTCTCTTTTACTCACCCCCATATTGATTCTATCAGTGTTCCAGGCAATTCTATTTCTAAAATATATTTGGAATCTATTTTCTTCTCTACAATTTTTACTACTAATACCTTAGTCTAAGTCTCTAAACTATCATTTCACATGAATTATGTCACTTGCCTAATAGCTGTTTTCCCTACTTCTTCTCTTGCTGTCTACTGTCAGTTCCCCATACAGGAGTCAAAGTGGTCTCTTTAAGAAGATAAATCTGATCATGGCACTCCTCTGCATAAAATCATCCAATACCTTCTTAGCACACATAGAATAAAATCTTATTGCTTAAAACCCGCATAATCTGGCCCCACCTAGCTCGCCCACCTCATCCTGCACCTCCCTCTCGCCCTCTCATTGTACTTCCATCCGGTATCCTTTCCCCTGTACCTCAAGCACATCAAGTACGTTCCTGCCTTAGATCATTCACATCTGCCATCCCCTTTGCGTGGAATACTTTCCCTCCAAATCCCTTTATGGATGGACTCTTCTTGTGATTTGGTTGTCATTTCAGATGCCAACTCCTCAGATGGTCCTTTTCCAACCACCTTCTTTTATTTTCTTCAGAGCACTTCCCACTGTCTGAGACTGGTTATGGAATATCACTCCTAGTAGAATGTAAGCTCTTTTAGAATGGGGACCTCATCTCTTTACTTCTCCACTGAATCTCCAACACCTAGAATATTGTCTGGTACCTACTGTTCCCTCAGTAAATATTTGCTGAGGATAAGCTTTCCAACAGAGCACCTAGATGTTTGATGCGTATTTGTTAGATAAATGAATACTGTGTACAAGTGATGCGTGACACTTGCCTGTGCTGTTCTCTGAAAGAATTATTCTCCATACCCCCCAACCTCACCCCACTGTGTTTGACTGGGTCTGTCTGACTTTGGACTGTGGCCAATATATACATATGGTCTATATACAGATTCCAGAGCAAGGAATGAGTGGGGCATTTTGTTCAATCAAATATTTGCCTGAACATATCTCACTGGACCTTGGTAATTTACCTTAATGGAGAGTTCTAATAACAGTCTATACTTCTCTCCAGTATTTTACACTAGACATCAAATGCTCTTTCCTCATTTTCTTCTAGGTCTAGGATTCTTTGAGTCTCTGTCTCTTATATTTTGTTTTTGTTACCTAATGTAGAGGAGTTGCCAGCAGTAATCATGTAAACTTTCTCCCATACTCAGTGGACTCAAAAGCTAAGAAGGTCTCTGACTTGACTTGTCTGCAAGATTTCTGCAGCCATAGAAAAGCATGTCATTTTTGTGGCTAAATTCTTTGCCATTTCTCTTTAACTGTGCAGAAAGCTTTCCTTACTTATTAATATTGGCCCTCAAGCATTTTGCCATTGCAAAAAGAAAGTTGTTTCATTTCTTTTTAAGTTCCTGGCTATAAGCCATTGTGATTCCATTTTCTAAATGTTCACATTTGGGAAATTTGATGCAAATTCAAGTTTGGAGTAATAAGATGCCTCAAACCACATGCTATGGTTGAACTCAAAGTTTGGTCTGATATTATGTTTGTCTTTAAAGGATATTTTTTAAATCTGTAAATTAATTGGTTTATTCTGCACAGCATAGCAAAAAATGAAAAACAAATATGTGAGAGTTGAGAAAAATACCACAGATTCTTATTGCTTCTATAATTGACAATTTTAATTTAAAATTTAAAATCAAGAATTTATATCTTTTAAAAAGAGGAATTTATATCTTTTAAAAAATACATACACAGAGTGTATGTATGTATGTGTGTGTTTATATTGTATATAAAATGTTACTTAGAGTTGGTTTTTTTTCCCCAATGCTGTAAGTCATTTGCCGGAAATCTTTGATTTTTTAATTGAGCATTTTTTGATTTTTTTCAGGTAAGACGACTGACACTAGAAATGGGTCCAAATTTTTATAATATTATCTAGAAATGGTTCCTATTATAGAGCATGTTTTGTTTGGGGTTGTTGTGCTTTCCTCTAAAGTAGTATAAAATTTTGGAGAGCAGAATAGATTGTTATTAGAACCCATGCTATCATGGGAAGTGCATAGAATAGGGGATCTAATTGTTCTGGGTTCTAATACTATCCTTACTACTAACTAATCATATATGTTTATAGATAAGCTACAGTCTTCTGGGTCTCAGAATTTCCCAGCTTGTTCTTTAGCAAAATCTTCTGAAAGATATTAATATGCATTTTATTAAGAAAGGTTTCTATAAACAAAAAGTCATGGAAATGCTGAATAATATCCCTGGTGTAGTCTTGGAAATTCACTAGGAATATTTTCATATTAAAGGCTCTGAGAAGTATAGTAAGAAAAATAAAACATTTTAAAAAACTCAGCATTTCCCAAATATTTTTGCTCACAGAACTTTCATTTCTTTCTTTTCTTTTCAAATCATTCAACATGTTTCTCAGAACACCTACCAAATCTTATAAATTATGTGTTCTGCAATAATCCAGCTTAGGTAATGTCATACTACAATACTCCTAAGGCTTCTTTGAAACCCTAAGAGTTGATGATTCCTTATATCAAAATTATAAAAATAACATCTCAGAATAAAACAAGAGACTGAACTTTCAGAATTTCCCCAGATTTATTCTCATAATGTAATATAATCAGCCAATAAAACACAGAACTTTCTCTTATCACCCATCACAACCAAAAATCTAAAGACCTAGAACTCACATCAATTTAAGGGTTTTTAAAAAAAATTCTGATTATACAGTACAGAAAAACATGCAAAAAGGTAGTAATGACAAGTTTGAGAATATGTAACTATTTTTCCTGGTCTTATAGTGTGATTTCCTCCTTTGGTACTCCAAATAATATACTTGTTATGATGTTGCTTTGGAAAAAAGAGAAGAATAATCACCCTGAATCAAATGTCAGCAAAAGTTTCATGGGAGAAAAAGGGTCTTTCAGTCTGCTTTTTTTCATGTTATGGTAAAATTGCTGTGGGTCCATTTGAACTGACAATGCCTGATAGACTCAATCATTTGTGATACCATAGCGTTTACCCTCTTGGACTAGTTCCCTTACACAAGAAATTAGTGCGCCATCTCTATGTTTCCAGCTCTGGACCAGGCACTAGCAATGTGAATATCAGTAAGACATAGTTCCTGCACCCTGTGATAAATATTACGATAAATGTGCAGGATTTTATAAGGGCCCAAACTCAGTATGAGTATGCACAGACTGGGAAGAGAAAATAGAAGAGAAATATAATAAAACAAGAAAACCAAAGTAAACCAAGAAAGAAACCTGAAGTAGAAACTGAGAAAAATTGTTGGCATGGGAAGACAGTGGGCCCCAAAGATATGGGACATGGTTGCTGTAGAAAGAAGAGCCAGGAAAGCAAATATCAGGAGTTAATGGATCCAGTTTTAAGAACCTATATCAGACAATCCTGGACTTTTAAGAGATAAGGGGTCCTTGAAGCTCATCAACCAGTCTTTGTACAGATAAGTACACTAAAGTTCAAGGTCACAAAGCTGACTTGTGGCAGAAACAAACCCAGAATCTAGGACTTCTGACTTTGAGCAAATCTTTTTCCATTGTGAAATTATTTGGGGATCCTGTGACTTGTTTTTTGAAAACTATCATACATAATTTGAAGTGAGTAGACCATTGTTTGTAGCTATAAAATGGGTTCAGTGATGCTTACTCTAATGAGATTTGAGTTATAATCCATTAAATAGCAATTTAAAGAATGTCCATGTTACAGGAACCAGAGTTCCACTTGCATACAGAGAAAATGGCAAGTAATTCAAAACACATGAAGAAGGAAAAACTGACCTGGTCTCTGATGACATATGGAGGCAGTGGGTAGAAAGGAAGGAAGACATCAAAACTAATTCGATATTTCATTTACAAGTGACTGGAAGAATGTTGATGCCATTGCCAGCTGCAAGTAGCCTGTGGGGGTAGGGAAGCGATGCTGGTGTCTGCAAGAGCTAGGATGTGTCCGTAGATTAGAGAAGGAACACTGGACGAGAGGGATACTCTGAAGGGAGAATTGATGCCCTTGACTATACACTGTGCATAATGAATGAGGTGAGACAAATTTAAAGATTACGGTAATGAGGGAAGGGCATTTGGCTTGTTACAGGGATGGAGATCATGGAAGACCTTTGGAACAAACCTTGAACTTTGTTATATTTACAGAGTGCTATAAATAATCATAAAATGTTTGTCTAGAAGGAATATGGAAAGCAAGTTTTTATCTGCCTGTAAAAAAAAAAATGACCTCTGAGGCTTTAACAATGGATAATATAGGGTTTATGGTTTTGTCATGTTTTTAATGATTTTCCATGGTGAAATGAATATCTAATGATCATTTTGTTAGTCAATCATTCCACATGAATAACTCTGGCCCCTCTTTTCCGTTTGTTCCATTTTCTTTAATATATATTGAAAGTAGATCACCAATAAGCCCCGTTTCTCTCCCTAAAGGCAATTGGGAGATAACCCCCTTTTAGCCTTCTATTCTCAAATCTGCAACTACCTACCAACTGGCATTATTTTTCTGGTTCAGCTTCAATTTCTATCATATTTTAATTGAAGAGTCAATAACCAGTTGTAGTTCTCTTGTTTAAAAAAAGGCACTATTCAAATGATGGATACGTAGGCTGTACTTCCTACAAGTTCTGGCCTTATTTATGTAGTTAGAAAGAACCCTTTTGAACATCTTAAAGGAGTCCTCTCTATTTATTATAGGTCAGTTCGATATGCAACATATAAAGCCTCCCATGAATCCCCCCAGGATAGAGAGAAATACTTCTTCCTTCCTTTGCCAGACACAGGCAGTTGCTTTGGAGAATATGTAAATAACTTTTTGAAACACATTTTCAAACTCTCCCCCTCCCCCCAGCACTGTTAGTTTCTTTTGGATTTAAAGACTAACTCCAGCACCACAATTTCTTGGGACGAAGAAACACATTTCCCAGGTTGAAGATACCCCGCAGTTGACAAAGCCTACTACTGAACATTATGTTTTTGAATCCACAGTAAAGAAATTGATCCATGGATAGTTTTAATAGGTATCTGAGAAAATAAAAAGTGTGTCAAATTTCTGTCAGTGGCAATATCCATCTCTTTTCTTCTGTATATTGGCCATTTTCAGGGGAATCTCTCATTGTGGAGACATTACAGATATTTGTAAGGGAAATGAGGGGGTGAAAGTTATTTTATTTATAGGCAATTCAAATTCTTCCTGCAAAGAATTCTAACATCACATGAAAAAGCTAAAATACCGGCAGTCTCACTTCGAATCCTGCACATCCTTGCAAGTCACTGTACCTAAAAGTCTCATGTCCTCTCCACTTCTCCCCCCTCCTCCCCGCCCAAATGCTTCCTTCATTTTTTCCAATACATTCTGGTAAGCTTAGCTCTTTTCTGTCTGTAAAAAAGTAAGGTATGTACTTGTTTCCTGGACTCTTAGTAACTTGCACTTTGTCCTTATTTAAAGTGTGCAAATATTTCATTTGTGAACAAAATAAATAATGTAACTCTTTACTGATTCTATTCTATTAAAAAGGTACTATGTGATATGCCTATTTACTGTGGCTTGTTTCTAAAACAACAGAATAAGCTGTAAATACTGGTGTAAAACAATGGGGTGGAGAGACACTTAATTGACTGTGACTATCTGAGGGAGTTAGATTCAATTGATTACTATTCATGGAGTTGATGAACTTTATTATACTGCTGGTATCATGTGGAAGAGAGTCCTCTTAGTCTAGGCTATTAATTTGATTGTTTATAGTGGTTTTTATTAAAGTGTGTTCAGAGGATCAGCCTTGGCAGAATCACCTAGGCTTTTGAAAATGACAGTTTCCTATGTTCCACCTGGGTCTGATTATATCAGGGTTTCTGAAGGAGGGCCCTAGGAATATGCATTTTTTTCTTCCAGTTTTATTGTGATATAATTAACAGACAGCACTGTGTAAGTTCAAGGTGTACAGCAATGATTTGACTTATATACATCATGAAATGATTATCGCAGTAAGTTTAATGAACATCTATCGTCTCATATAGATACAAAATTAAAGAAATGTATAATTTTTTGTGATGAGAATTCAATATTTACTCTTATCAACTTTCACATATAACATACAGCACTGAGAATTTATCATGTACCTTACATCGCTAGTACTTATGTCTCTTATACCTAAAACTTTGTGCCTTCTGACTACCTTCATCCAATTCCTGCCCCCCACATTCCACCTTTGGTAACCACAAATCTATCTCCTTTTGTATGATTTTGTTTGTTTTTGAAGTATAATTGACCTACAAGACTATTTTAGCTCCTGTTACACAACATTGTGATCTGGTATTTCTGTACATTTCAAAGGGATCACGAGGATAAGTCTAGTTATAGGTCAACATACAAAGATGTTACATAATTATTGACTATATTCCCCATGCTGTACATTTCATGCCCATGACTCATTTATTTTGCAACAGGAAGTTTGTACCTCTTAATCTCCCTCACCCATTTCTTTCCTCCCTCCCCATCCCCTTTGGCAATCACCTGTTTGTTCTTATATCTATAACTCTGTTTCCATTTTGTTATGTTTGTTCATTTGTTTTTCAGGTTCCACATATAGGTGAAATCATACAGTATTTGTCTTTCTCTGTCTGACTTATTTCACCTAGCACAATACCCTCTAGGTCTATCTTTGTTGTCACAAATGGCAAGATTTCATTTTTTATGGCTGTGCAATATTCCTTTATATATATTATATATATGTATATTATATACAGATGCCATATCTTCTTTATCCATTCATCTATCGATGGACACTTAGGTTACTTTCATATCTAGGCTATTATAAATCATGCTGCAGTAAATATAGGGGTGCATATATCTTTTCTAACTAGTGTTTTCATTTTCTTTGGATCAATACCCAGGAGTGGAATTGCTGGATCATATGATAGTTCTATTTTTAATTTTTTGAGGAACCTCCATACTGTTTTCCACAGTGGCTGCACCAATTTACATTCCCACCAACAGTGCATGAGGCTTCCCTTTTCTCCTCATCCTCACCAACACTTTTTATTTGTGGTCTTTTTGATAATAGCCATTCTAACAGGTGTAAGGTGATATCTCATTGTAATTTTTATTAACATTTCACTGATGATTATTGATGCTGACCATCTTTTCTGTGCCTGTTGGCCTTATGCATGTCTTCTTCGGAAAAATGTCTGTTCAGATTCTCTGCTCATTTTTTAATCAAGTTGTTTGTTGTTTTAATGTTGAATTATATGTGTTCTTTGTACATTTTAGTTATTAACCCCTTGTCAGATATCTCATTTTCAAATATATTCTCTCATTCAGTAAGTGGCCTTGTGTTTTGTTGATGGTTTCCTTTGCTGTGCAAAAGCTTTTTAGTTTGATATGGTCCCATTTGTTTATTTTTGCTTTTGTTTCCCTTGCCTGAGGAGACATATCCCCCCAAATATTGCTAAGACTGATGTCAAAGTGCATGCTACCTATGTTTTCTTGTAGAAGTTATAGTTTCAGGTCATACGTTTAATTCTTTAATCCATTTTGAATTTATTTTTGTGCATGGTGTGAGAGAGCTATCCAGTTTGATTCTTTTGCATGTAACTGTCCCAACATTGAACAGGCTGCCTTTTCCCATTGTATATTCTTGCCTTTGTTATTAATTGCCCAAATAAGTGTGGGTTTTCTTCAGTGCTCTCTGTTCTGTTCCATATATCTATGTGTCTATTTTTGTGCCAGTACCATACTGTTTTGTTTTGTTTTGTTGCAGTACGTGGGCCTCTGACTGTTGTGGCCTCTCCTGTTGTAGAGCACAGGCTCCAGACACGCAGGCTCAGCGGCCATGGCTCACGGGCCCAGCCGCTCCGTGGCATGTGAGATCTTCCCAGACCAGGGCACGAACCTGTGTCCCCTGCATCAGCAGGCAGACTCTCAACCACTGTGCCACCAGGGAAGCCCAACCATACTGTTTTGATTACTCTAGCTTTGTATTATAGTCTGAAGTCAGGGAGAATGACTCCTCCAGCTCTGTTCTTCCTTCTCAAGATTGTTCTGGCTATTTGGGGTCTTGTGTGTTTCTATACAAATTTTAAAATTATTTGTTCTAGTTTTGTGAAAAATGCCCTTGGTATTTTGATAGGGATTATATTGAATCTGTAAATTGCCTTGGGTAGTATGGTCATTTTATCAATATTAGTTCTTCCAACCCATGAACACAATATATTTTTCCATCTGTATTGTCTTTTTTTTTGTATTGTCTTTAATAGGCATTTTGGTTATTCTTCTCACGTTAAAATGCCTGAGAATCACTGGTTTATAACATGCTAATAAAGCAAGATTGATATTCTAACCCAGATCACCTTGTTGAACTTCAGAATCTGTTTATAGAACTGGTGGTTAGTTCTTTGAATGTTCTACAGGCATTTCATATTCATTTCACACTTCACCCACTGTGTCTTTCTTTACCCACAAGTGGCACAACAAGGGGGAATAGTGGGAGTGGTCTGCCACACATGCAGGCAAGGAGTCTTCTTTGTTTTTGTTACTGTTTGTAGATAATGGAAAACAATAATGGAAAACTGCTTTAATTATCATGATTAAATACTGTTAATAATAATATTCTTCCTGCCAATCTCCTTGGCACATTGTTGGCCCACATATACTTTGTACATGTTTTTGTTATCTTCATACATGCCACTTTATATTATGATCGTCTGTTTAGTGACTTCCCTGGTGGTCCAGTGTCTAAGACTCCATGCTCCCAGTGCAGGGGGCCCGGGTTCTATCCCTGGTCAGGGAACTAGATCCCACATGCTGCAACTAAGACTTCACATGCCGTGACTAAAGATCCCACATGCCACAACTAAAGATCCCACATGCCACAACTAAAAAAAAAAAAAAGATCCTTC
This sequence comes from Kogia breviceps, assembly GCF_026419965.1. NCBI lineage: Eukaryota > Metazoa > Chordata > Mammalia > Artiodactyla > Physeteridae > Kogia > Kogia breviceps. Next base: position 84,868,272 of record NC_081317.1, read on the forward strand.
ATGCTGCAGCTAAAGATCCCACACATGGCAATGAAGATCCCATGTGCCACAACTAAGACCCAGCACAGCCAAATAAATAAATTAATTTTTAAAAAAGAAGTAAAAATGCAGCATTAAAAAAAAATTATTATCTGTTTATACATTTTTCCATCTCCCTAAACTCTGAGTCCTTTATATATTTTCTATCTCCCAGCAACCAGCAAAAAACTCCCTAGGCATTATAGATGTAAATCTTACATACTGGAACAAATGGATTATTACAACATTATATACAAGGCATGGATCAAACTGGAAGACTAGGTATGCATATCTGCATACTCATTTCCATAAAAATCTCTAGAAATTGTGAAAGAGAGATATCTCATAAATATAATAGTAAGTAAAGAAAACAAGATGTCATTAGTGGATTAGGTAATTTAAAGAATAATTGAACAAAGAACTCAAATAGGTGTGACTATTTGAATAAACTACTTCTCTGACACTGGCTGAAGAATACATTAAGTATATTATACACACATAGATACACACAGCTCCCATCAACAGGTGAACATGGAACATCAGATTCAAAATAAGAAAAGCCACACACACACACACACACACACAAATTACTAATATTTAAGGAAAATTAACATTTTATAGAAGCACCAAACTCAATAGAAATGTTAATGACCAATGCAATTAAGGTAGTATAGAAAACATAAAAGATATATAACTAATACTTAAAAGAAATATAACTAATGTAATACTCAGATGAAAGAATAATTAAATTTGTAAGAAAGAACAGTGTTTTATGAGAAAGGCACAGTTAGAATCTAAACAATGTCATCATGGGTATAAACAAAAACTCAGTTGATATATTCATTAGCAGAACTGACACAGCATAAGAGTGAATTGTTGAAAAGAAATATTGAGCCACAGAATTATCCTACATTTAGCTCAAAAAGTTAAAAGAATAAGAACTTTGGAAAAATAACTAAAAGGCAGAGAAAATAGATCTAGAATTTACAATATTTTTTCATAATATAGCAGAATAAAACCTGTCCACATGGAAATAAAAAACCAATCCTCCAAATAACTATTGGGTTAGAAAGGGTGCTATGTAATAATAGTTATGTGTTATGGCCCAAAGTATTATTCAAGGAAATTCTTTTCTTAGAAAGTAGGAAATTATTGTGTTAGAAAATGAGAAATCTTGGAGGAAATGTTTTAATCATTCAACTCAATAACTTAGGGAGATATAAGCCTAAAACTTGAGGAAATAATTGTTAAATGAAAATAGGAAATTAGTTAAATTTAAATAAAAATTTGATAGGTAGAACTGAAAACTATTTTAAAAGATGAATAAAATATAGAAAACATTAAAAGTATGATACAAAGCAGATGACACAAAATGCAGTATTTAAGAAACAGAAAGGAGACACAATTATTTGTATAAAAGGTATACAATAAAAATTATGTATATTTTGGCATAAAAAATTGAAAATCTGGATCCAATGGATAAATTATTAGGAAACTATTAAACAACAAATTTAGTTCAACAATAAGCAGAACACCTGCATAGAACAACTATAGAATAAATTGAAAATGCAGAAATTATTCCTAAAACAGTAACAGACCTAGATGATTTTACTAAAGTGTCTTCTGAATTCTCAAGAAATATATCATTTTCATGTTGCTAAACTTTTTCTGGAGCAGAGAAAGCATGGAGCTTTTTCTAATCCTTCTGCCACACAGCATAACTGATACATTATATGGACCAGAATTGTACATATCACCTAGTCATAAGCCAGTCTTACTTAGAAGGTTGAAGGGAACATTCTAAATATAATATTAGTAAGTTGAAACCAAAAATGTGTTAACTGAATGATATATTTTTATGTCAAGAATGCAAAGATGTTTGGACAGCATAAAAATTATGAGTAAAAAATTGTTACTGTATTAACAAATCAAATGAGAAAAAAATTATTTGGCTTCTTCCACTGATGAAAAAGATTTGGTGAATTTTAATTCTCAATCTTTACCTTTTTATCAAAATTTGAAAATTTAACACTGATAACAATATTGTTATCTAATACAGAGGACATTTTGTCAAGTGTTGATTCATGTCCTTTTTAACTTTTTTTTCTGATTGACAGTATAACCCACAAGTATGCGTCACATTTATCTGTCATATATCTCTTTAATCTCCTTTAGCCTTAGATATTTCTAATTCCATCACTCTCTCCATATTTGTTGACAATTCACTGTAAGAAAGAACATTCCTTTTTTTCACTTTCATATATATAAATTTTGATATATTTCATTCAGTTAGAAATACTTCTTAATTTAAAATATTTCTTTAACCCCTGGATGTGCTCTTAACTTCCACATATTAGGGCCTTTCTAGGTAGCTTGTTCTTTTGATTCTAGATTAATGCTGTTGTTGTCAAGGAATCTACTCTGTAAGTTTTCTGTATTGGGGACTTTATAGAATCTTGTTTATGGCCAAGCATATGCTTCATGTGTACTTGAAAAGAATGAATATTCTTTGGTTCCTGGAAGTCTTGTTTTGTAAATATCAGTTAGGTTAGGTGGCTGAGTGGCTGTTAGTTTTGGTCAGATCTTTTACGTATCTTCTCTTTTTTTTTAATCTCATTTTATCAGCACTGAGAGATGCTAACATCTCCAACTGTAATTGTGACTTTTCTATTTTCTCTTCAATTTTTCCTTAATATATTACAAAATTATCTTATTAAACACATGCTCAGTTATGATTATTATGTTTTTCTCATGAATTTATTCTTTCAGTCAGTGAAATATCATTCTGTATCTTTGGTGTTACTCTTTGTCTTGAAATCTTTTTTATCTTATATTAACATTGCCACTTCAGCCTTTCAGTTTATTCTTTGCATGGTATATCTTTTACCATCCATTTATTTTCAAGTTACCTATTTTTTTAAATATATAAAGTGTGTCTCTTGTAGGTAGAATATAGCTGAGTCATATTTATTTTATCTATTCTGCCAAACTTTGCTTTTTAATTTGAGTGTTTAGACAGTTTATATTTAACATGATTATTGTTATAGGTGGATATTGGCGTATTATTTCGCTATATATTTCCTTCTTGCCCCACTTGCTTTTTGATCTTTTTGTTTATTTTGCCTTCTTTTTTCAGTGCTAAGAATTAAAATATGCATTCTTAACATCATAGTTAACTTACAGTTAATATTGTACCTCTTCTAAAATGTAAGATCCTTATAACAATGTAGTTTCATTTTTCTTCTCCTTTGTGTTATTGTCATCATACATTGTTTTAAAATATTAATAAAAGGAAATTTGGCTTTTTATATATCTACTTATACATTTACTATTTTCAGATCTCTTTTTTTTTTTTTTGCGATATGTGAGGCTCTCACTGCTGTGGCCTCTCCCATTGCGGAGCACAGGCTCCGGACACAGAGGCTCAGGCTCAGCAGCCATGGCTCAAGGGCCTAGCCATTCCGCGGCATGTGGGATCTCCCCCGGACCGGGGCACGAACACGTGTCCCCTGCATTGGCACGCAGACTCAACCACTGCACCACCAAGGAATCCCTATTTTCAGATCTCTTGATTTCTTCCTGTAGACTCTAGTTTCCATCTGATACTGTTTTTCTTTAACCTAAAGAACTTCCCATGACACTTTTTGAATGGCAAATCTATTGATGATGAATTCTCTTAAGTTTCATTTACCTAAAAACATCTTTATTTTGCTTAAATTTTTAATTGATATTTTCACTGTATAAAGACTTATGGGTTGACACTTTGTTTTTTTAGAGCAGCTTTAGGTTCACAGCAAAACTGAATGAAAGGTACAGAAATTTCTGACATATCCCCTACCCTTGCATACATACAGCCTTCCCCACTGTCAACACCCTGCAGTGGAGTGGTACCTTTGTTATAACTGATGAACCTATGTTGCCACATCATTATCATCCACAGTCCATAGTTTACACTAGGGTTCACTCTTGGTATTGTATATTCTATGGTTTTGACAAATGTATAATGACATGTATCCACCATTGTGCTATCATACACAACAGTTCCACTGCCCTAAAAGTCCTCTGCTCTCCACCTATTCATCTCCTCATACTGCCAACACCTAGTAAACACTGATCCTTTTACTGTCTCCATAGTTTTGTCTTTTATAGAATGTCATGTAGTTGGAATCATACAGTTGTCATTTTCTTTGTATTTACTGTACCTTGGGATGTCTGAGATTCTTAAATCTCTTTGCTTATATTTTTGGAACAAAATTTGAACAGTTTGGGGGAATTATTTCTTCCAATATTAATTTTTTTCTACATTCTCTCTCTTCTTCAGGGTCTTTAATTATACATATATTACATTGCTTGTTATGTTACAGTGAACTGTTAGATCACTGAAGCTCTGTTTATTTTATTTAATTTTTAAAAAATTTTCTTAGATTGGATAATTTTTTATTGGTTTATCTTTAAGTTCACTGACCCATTCTTCTGTTATTTCCAAAGTGTTACTCTTACTCAACAAGTTTTTCATTTTAGTATTACATGTTTTGGCTCCAGATTTCATTTGGCTCTTTTTAACTTTTCCTAATTCTCTGCTGATATTCTCCATCAGTTCATCAATTAAAAGGTTTTTAGGGATGTCCCTGGTGGTGCAGCGGATAAGAATCCACCTGCCAATGCAGGGGACATGGGTCCAATCCCTGGTCTGGGAAGATCCCACATGCTGCAGGGCAACTAAGCCCGTGCACCACAACTACTGAGCCTGCTCTCTAGAGCCCGCGAGCCACAACTACTACGCCCACACCACAACTGCTGAAACCTGCACGCCTAGAGTCCATGCTCTGCAACAAGAGAAGCCACCACAAGGAGAAGCCCGCGCACCGCAATGAAGAGTAGCCCCCACTCACCACAACTAGAGAAAGCCCGCACGCAGCAACAAAGACCCAACGCAGCCAAAAATAAGAATAAAATTAAATCTTAAAAAAAAATTTAGGTCTTCCCTGGTGGTGCAGTGGTTAAGAATCTGCCTGCCAATGCTGGGGACATGTGTTTGATCCCTGATCTGGGAAGATCCCACATACCACGGAGCAGCTAAGCCCATGTGCCACAGCTACTGAGCCTGTGCTCTAGAGCCTGCAAACCACAATTAATGAAGCCTGTGTGCCTAGAGCCCGTGCTCCACAGCAAGAGAAGTCACCGCAATGAGAAGCCCACGCACCACAATGAAGATTAGCCCCCGCTCGCCGCAACTAGAGACAACCCACGTGCAGCAATGAAGACCCAATGCAGCCAAAAAATAAATTAATTAAATAAATAAAATTTAAAAATTTTTTTAAAGTTTTAAAATTTCTTAAACATATTTATAATAATTTCTTTCAATTCTTTTTCTGTTATGCAATTGGTGGTCATCGTGATGTTGAAAAAAAGAAGGGTAATCTATATTTACCCTAGAATTGATGTTAAAACTATTAAAAACCAGTAAGAAAAATCTAGAGTTGGATATATAATCAATATGTAATAATCAATACATTCATGTATAAATATACTCAAAGTGCTCAAAACTTGTTTTAAATTGCAAAATTTTATCAACACAAATTTATATAATTTAGGGCTTCCCTGGTGGTACAGTGGTTGGGAGGCCCCCTGCGGATACAGGGGGCGTGGGTTCATGCCCCGGTCTGGGAGGGTCCCACGTGCCGCGGAGCGGCTGGGCCTGTGAGCCGTGGCCACTGGGCCTGTGCGTCTGGAGCCTGTGCTCCGCAGTGGGAGAGGCCACGGCAGTGAGAGACCCACGTGCCGCCAAAAAAAAAAAATTATATAATTTAATAAGATGCCTCACTAATGTAAAGATGTATGTTCTCCCCAAATTAATCAAATTCAAGGTAATTCTAATTAAGACCAGATACGATATTTTGTATGTAACATATTCTGACTCCTAAGTTCATTTGGAAGAAAAATGCATCAACATAAATCTAGAAATGATTAAGAGTAAGAATAGATAGCAGATATCATAATACACTAAAAAAGCTATAGTCATTATACAACATGGATATTGGTTTTAACATTTTCCCTGTTAGTACCTTATTCTAAGCTATCATTGTATTTTACCTCTGTTTGTGTATTACCTTGTAAACTGGTATTTCTGCTTCTACTGTTTTCCCCTGTCATTTATCCTTAGCACAACTGCAACTGCTAGAATAACCTTGTTAAAATATATGATGTCATGTCTATGGACAGAACTGCCAATGGCCTCCCGTCTCACCCAAGTTAAAAGCTAAAACCTATATGGTTACTACAAAGCCTTATAAGATCTGGCACTTATTTGTTGGTCTTTTTTTCATCTCCTATTGTCTGTTCTGACTACTTGGCCTCCTTGATGTTCAACAAATACACCGAGCATGCTCCTGCCTTGGGAAGAAGCAGCTATATAACTGGCAGAGGAACCCGAGTCACCCCTGGCAGGTGGCAGGGTTTCTGCTGGCTGAGTGTAGCTGTGTGTGCATCAAGGAGAAGGGTCTGCTGGCTGCATTTTCTATGTCATGAAGCTGAGGCTTGGTGAGTTGGCGCTGTCCATGGTGGAGCTGGTCCGTGAAGGTTGGTTGTCACGGTGCCATGTCTGGAGTTGACTCCTCTCTTCTAGTCACTGCTACGAGTAGCTTCTTCTAGTGGATTTGAACTGTTCTAGTTGCAGCTGTGATCAGAAAGAAGGCCACTGGTACCATGTTTCTCAATACACAAAACTTACAGAGTGGCTTTACTTTGAAGTTGTCATTCCTTTCCACTAGATATTTGTTGAGCTGTGGCAGTCCTCTGCAATCTCCTTAACTCTAAATCTTAGGGAGAACAAATTTGCTGCATATAACTCTCTTCTCTCCTGGAAATACTCCTGACTTCCTTTGATAAAAATTTCCCTCATTTTCCCAAAGGCCTTCATTCCACAATGAATACTTTTGTTTGTTAACCCAAATGAATGTTGCTTTTTCCCAGGCCAGGCCCTATTCTGTGTACCTCCTCTTTATCAAGTGGTACTACTTATGTAACACTCCAATATGACTTTTTATTTCTATCTACACAAAAAGCCACTGGCAGTTATTTTCACTGAGGGAAAAACAGAAGGTATAGTGTAGGGCCCCTGACTTCGGTATCATAAATGTGTTCTTTCTGAAGTACAAATACCTAATTCCAGATCATTTCAAGAGATCATGGAGGATAGAAGAAGAAGGAAGACTCTAGGTATCTGATGTGAAGGCAGATACCATGGAAGAAATAGTCTGAGGAAGCAGTTTGCTATGCCCACTTAACAAATTTTATTTAATACTCATTTTAAATATCAACAAGTAGAATGTCAAGTGAAAAGCAGAGCCTTTCATAATGTGGTGATATTCCACTTTAATGGAAAAACTTGCACTCGGTATTTTGAAGTTTGTTTTATTTTACCTGGACAAATTTCAGAGCCCCTCTTTTCTTATTTTAAAAATACTCAGTCTAACTAGGAGGAACTATTGATTGCAAAGTGTAAAATGATTCAGGTTCACTTTGCAGTGCTGCCATCAATGTTATTTAGGAAACATTTAACCATAGGAACCTATAGTTAAAGTCTCTATCTGCACCGAGCAATTTTTATTTTGTCTCTTTCTAGTCAATAATATCTTTAATTTCTTTAACTTGCTCTTCTAAGCCTGTGACATATTTAGCTACTGTCACTGACAAGAACAGTGTAAATAATGACACAAATAAGCAAAGTGATTTAGGTGACGGTGTGTTGGCTTTGGCACAACAAACAGAGGAACTGGTTGGTAGCCAGTTACCAGCAGAGTGGTTATGGGTAAGAAACAGTGAGAATAAGTTGTGTTATGATCTAGTATTACAGCAATTTTCCCAAAATTAATTCTGTACTTTATGTATGTAAATTTTGTAATATTTTCTAGTATCTGTCTTGAGCTCATCAAATCTCTTTTATTTATTTATTTAATTTTATTTTTGGCTCTGTTGGGTCTTTGTTGCTGTGTGCTGGCTTCTCATTGCAGTGGCTTCTCTTGTTGTGGAGTACAGTCTCTAGGCATGCGGGCTTCAGTAGTTGTGGCTGGTGGGCTCAGTCATTGTGGCTTGCGGGCTCTAGAGCACAGGCTCAGTGGTTATGCTGAACGGGCTTCATTGCTCCATGGCATGTGGGATTTTCCCAGACCAGGGCTCGAACCCGTGTCCCCTGCATAATCAGGCGGATTCTTAACCACTGCGCCACCAGGGAAGTCCTCAAATCTCTTTTTAATTGTGATCAATTTGCTTTTATAACCATGTGTTGAGTTCCTAATTGCTGTTGTACTATTTTTTTTTCTTTAACATCCACTCAATTCTTTTTCATACATTAAAATTTTCTTTTGAGGTTATCCACATTATTTCTATTTTCTGAAACATGAGTTAGTTAATTTGAAATATCTGTCAACATCTAGGTTTCCTTCGGGTTTATTTTAATTGTCTCTATCTTTGTCTCTGAGTCTTATTTCTTGGTATGCCTGATAATTTTGATTAAATGTTAGACATTGTGATGAAAAATTATAGAGGCTTTGAATAATGTAGTCTTCCTCCAGAGAGGATTTATCCTATCATCTGGCATGCAGCAGAAGGTTGGATCAACTCAATCTTGTTTCAGAATATGCTGACCATCTTTGTAAGGATCATTCTACTTTTGGTTTTATTCCACTCATCCACCTTCAGTGGAGCTTCTAAGGCCTGTCCAACTTTCTCCAACTTTTGCTTCCTAGCACAAAGGGGTGACTAAAAATCTCTTAAGATTTTCAGCCATTTTAATCTTAGGCTTTGTAGCCTTTCGCCTTCCTCAGATTAATCAACAAATGACTCAAGAAGAAAATAAGTTCCAAATGTCAGGTTTTTAATTCTCTGTTCCTCACTTCTCTGCTGGATTTTGTGTCCTCAATACCTGGCTTCCTTGGCATCCTTAAACTCCAAGTTTTGTCTTCCCCTGACTTATGAGATTGCCTAAAGTACTTTCCACTGCATATCAACTACGCTTTGCCTTCCTATCCAGCCCATCTCCCCATACTCAGGCTCAGCAAATGTCCTAGGATATATCAGCAGGCAGAAATTTGAGTTATCTTCAATGATCTTTCCTTCTCTCTGCATTCTGGGCCCTTCAAACTTTCTGTCACAGTAGCACTCTAATGCCTACAAACAGATGTTTTGTATTTTATGGGACTTTTAAAATTTTTCTTTAGAAATGCTGGTATGCTATAAACTATAGCATCAAGGAAAAAGTAGAAGTTCCTGGTCAATTGCTTTGATAATATTGATTTCCATTTTTGTATTCTTTCAAATATGATTGTTTCTAAATTTTATCTATTTAGTTTATTTGAAAAGAGGAAATCCTCTTAAGAAACCTGTACTTGCAAATGTGTCATAACTTCATAATTTTAGAATTTGCTTTTCTTGGATGAAATTCTCCATCTTTGATTTCAGGTGAAAGAGGAGTATTTTGGAAGAAAAAATAAACTGTCGATTTATCTTTTATTTCATGTGTTCTAATGATTTATAGATATGATGAGTGTGTATGTATACATATATATATAAAGCTGAGATATCAATACAGAATTAACTTTTTTCAAATAAAGATAACACAGAAACAGCTGCTCTTCTCCAAATACAAGAACCAATAAGCTTGATTTTAATTTTTAATTTATATTCATGTAATTTTATGCCTTTTCAATAATTGCTTATTATCATTAAATTCTCAGTTTTTATAGTTTAATAGTGTATTCTCTGTAGTACATATATAACTCTTCTGTAGCTACTCATTTACATTCATAATACTTCTAATTAGAAAAGTGTTAGAAGGCTTTTTCAGTAAGAAGGGGACGAAGTTGAAAAATGTGTGGGAATAAGAAGGGAGATACTGACAATTAGGTGAAATGAGTCACATATCAAGAAGAGTAAAGCTTTTTTCCACAATATAAAGCGATCATAAAGAACCATAATGTTTGGAAGATATGAAATTAATATTGTTAATAAAATTCTGGGTTCTCCAAATGTGAAAATGTCTGAGAAAGCAGATACTGTGATAAAAGCATTATAAGGGTCATTAAGTTTGGGTTAATTGGTTTCCTAGTTATTGACATGATTATTTCAAAGGATTTTGAAAGTCATACAAGATTATGTAATATAAAAGAAAGTAATTTATTTTACAGAGAATTATTTTTGCTAAATAGTTTTCAGTTCTCCACTGAAATTCTAAGTCTTTAGATATATTTGAACATATTGAGCACAACAAAATTTGTGTCTGACATCATCTTGTCAGTGTGTTTCTATAGTTTCTCTGTTTCTCTTGATTTTCCATCACACCATCCTATCTTCTCATGTACTGCTTAGTTTTGATTGAGTGCTAGACATTGTATGTGAAAAATTAAAGAGATAAACTGAGTCCTAGTTAATGGTATCTTCGTCCTGAGAAGAATTACATTTATGTCTAGAGGGTGGCTGGCTAGGGGTACTAGCCATCCCAGTTCACTTTCATTGAATCAAGAATTGAGATAATCTCAAGGTAAGTTTGGACCTTGCCAAGATTAGTTTATTTCTGGTTTACCCTTGCTGATAGGGAGTGCATGGTCTTCCAAATCCTAATTGAAAGCTAGGAAGGTTTTCCAGAAATCTGCTTCCCCCACCCCATTGCCAAGCCCCAAATTTTAATTCATATCTCCCTAGACCTGTGAGAGTTTGGTCACTCAGCTCAACAGCTTAGCTTTTTAGTCATCTTTTCCAAAATTGGAGGATACTCCTAGAAGAAAAGCAATTTCAAATGCTGAGTAAAACTTGTAAGATTTTCTTCTTCTCAAATCATGCCACCATAATTCTTCACTGAAATATTAGTTCTCCATTGCATTCAAATAGTTTTTAAATATTTTATCCAGATTTTCAAGTTGTCCTCAATGGGAGATTTGATGTGAAATGCCCAGGGTATCATTACTTCAATATAACACCCTAAGAATTTTTAAAATATGAGTAAAAGCTAGTTTTTCCTGCAACCCCAAGATACCCAACTAGACTTTGCCCAAGTCTATCGCTGTGTAGAAATATCTAGATTGTATTCTATTCATTTTGTTACATTGAATTTTTAAAATTAAACTAGGATTATATGTGTAATATGTTAAATAATGCAGAAATATATTGATAAAAAATAATTTCCCTCATCCTCACTTCTTCACATCCTTTACCAATGTCTGCAGCTTTGAATAGCCAGTGTTCAGCATATATCTCTCTACACTTACACACACACACACACACACACACACAAACTTACACACAGATGTATTTAAAAATTTTAGTACTCGTGTTGCTTTCATTGTTTTCTTTCATTAGTTTCAAGAGATAAGAGTCCTTATGAGACTCTGACTTGAGTGACTTCTAAGTTTTCTGGGTATCTCATTCCGAAAGCAGAAGCTTCTGTGAACAAGTAGCATGCAGCGCTCTTATAAGGACTGCATCATCTTATAAATTATATTTTATATTAAATAAGAATTTTACATCATCTTTATTATATTTGTATACGTGCACACACACAAGCACACACTATGAAGATAAACATTATATGTTTATATATATATGTACTTATATAGGAGATTTGCTACTCAAACTCTGTTCTTTGAGCTTTCACCTGTCCACTCAGTTACACTGTATTACAATTTCTTCAGTTTTATTATATTCACATTTTCTTGTTGATCTTTCAATTTTCTCAAATTTTGTATTTTGTTACTTGTTTGTATTTTTGTACACAGTTCTGCCCTACAGTGTGTTGGAACAAGGTTGGGTAAAGCTGTCCTTTTCCATGCTACTTCCATTTTTTCCTTTAAATTGGGAACAAAAATCACTTGAGTTACACAAATTATTTTAGGTCTCAAAAATTTCTTGAATTTCTATCAATAAATGTTATGCTGGTAGTTTAAGAGGGTGCATTATTATCCTGTAGAAGTCTTCTTATTATAAATAATTGCTTTCAGTATTTGACCAGCTAAGAAGTACCAATTAAAGTGGGTAATCTTATAATATTATTCATACATTAATATAAGTATATATACACATCTTATTATACAGTGTACACACATATTTTACACATTTTATTTTAATGTAAGTTTCGGCAAATACATTTCAAGTTCTTATTTGGCATTAATCAAACTTCTTCTATTGCCATGATTGAAATTTGGCATCATCAGTTAGAATGTTATATTTATTAGGTAAATCATGCCTATAATCCATTACATACATTTTCCACATTTGACTTATTTAAAGATTAATGAGAACTTAAAATACTTGCAGAGCAATTTAAGAGAGGAAACTTTACAAATTTTCTTCCTCATACTTAATGTGATAACATTTTTTTTTTTTTTTTTTTTTTTTTTTTTTTGTGGTAAGCGGGCGTCTCACTGTCGTGGCCTCTCCCGTCGCGGAGCACAGGCTCCGGACGTGCAGGCTCAGCGGCCATGGCTCACGGGCCCAGCCGCTCTGCGGCATGTGGGATCTTCCCGGACCGGGGCACGAACCCGTGTCCCCTGCATCGGCAGGCGGATTCTCAACCACTGCGCCACCAGGGAAGCCCCTGATAACATTTTTAATAGCTCATTTTACTGAGTTTTTACTAATGATTCAACTTAGTTTTCAGAGAAATGACAATTCTTTTATTGTCCTCATATTTCATCTTTTTAAAACTAGCTGAAATAGGTTTGGGTACAAACACTACTGGTTCTTATTAAGCATGCACATCAACAGATGATAGCAGATGTGGGTAGGTGTGCTACAGGGACCTTCTGGCTACCAGTACCAAGCCCACCATGGACCACATGTTACCCGAGGAGTAGAATCTCCTTATAAATAAACAGAGAGCCAGTTAAATGGAGTTTCCTTTTGCTGCAAGTGAATATCTTTTTTTCATTCATTAAATCTCCGAAACAAGGACTGGGAGAGATATCTGGAATTAGGAAATGCATTCTCTTCTTGGCCCTGTGTTGTGGAGTACTATTGTAATCAAGGACTGCTACAAAAAATTTTTTAGATTTTACCTAGATAATTTTCATACGTCTTTTCATTTAGTTTTCTTCTCTAGAAACTAGTGAAATTGTTGGTGCTATTCCTGGAAATTTCTAGGCATTTTATGTTTTCTGTTTCAGAGCTGTGTCTGCATTGTATGCAGTTCTCTGGCTATCCAAGAAATTTAATATTTTATTATATCACTATTTTTCTATTTAGAAATTTCATATTTCAAAGGCTGTTTCTGAAAAAAAAAATCTTTTTGACCAAATTGGCCAGCTAAATTTAGCAATGAATTGATATATATATATTTTTCAAGGTCTTGTCTGGTAATTGAAATTTTTGAATCAACTAGTTGTTTTGGCCTCACCTAGACATCGCCTAAGCAGGTTTATTTCACAGTCTGGTTACCACGGTGTCTGGCTCACATAAACACATCTGGAGCTTATTTGCAGATTCTCACACTAAATACTAAATTAAAGTATGCTTTTGATCAATGAAGTCTTATCAACACATAAATCTCCTGCATGACTGTAATAAGAGCTAGATTTCTTTAAAACTGTGGTCATATAATCGTGAACTTGACTACTTTCTCCCAGCCCATGCCATATCTGCAGGCAAAAATATAAATACATTAAAACATGATTCCCCAAAATTCCTTTACTTCTTTAGGCTCCAGAGTTGTCAAAAGAGTGAGGTATGATTGAAGTGAGCCCTGGGTGATTTGTTGTTAATGTCTTTTTAAGAAATCCGTAAAAATCACAGTGACTTAAAAATGAAACTCATGAATCTGTTTTAAGTTCACATAAATCTGAAACTTGAAGTTAAACTTGAAGGTCACATGAAACACAAGAACCAGAAACCCTGGGGTTTCTTCGTGTGTTAGTTATTCTGGTTCTGTCAGTTGTACGTGACCTGTCCCACTTCCGTTGGAACATTGAATTATGAAAGGACATCTAGTTCTGTCAGTCACCCGCTGCATACATTAGTATAATCTCAAAATGCTCTCTGAAATGATGGTGAACATTTTGTGGCTTTTTATCTCTGATTTGTGACTTTTTCTTTTTCGGTTTCTGAATGCTGACTGTATTATGCATTAACGGTTTGAAAGAATATTTTTATTACACAGAGACTTCTTACAGGACAGTGCCCCCTTCTGCCATGGTCAAGGTACACTTCCCGGCACTCCACTCCTCTTCCAGGCCCTGGAGGCTCCCGCAGGGCACCAGCTTCTTGGTCCTGGGCCCCCTGTTGAGCATCTACCCACTAGGTGCCTTTATGCTGGTTCTGGGAGTCCTTGTGATGCTGAAGCGACATGGCATGTCCATGGCAAAGTGGGATAAAATCTTTCCCCTTTGTGGGTTGCATAGTGTTGAAAATATCATAAAGCATGGTTGCTTTACCATGTTTTGCCAGATATAGGATAGGGCTTTTAAATAAATTGTTATTTTGGTTTCTAATCCCTCCCACCACCCCACTTGTTAAGTCAGGAGGCACTCTGAATATCAGACATCGTTCAGAAGACAGGATTTGTTAGTGAGTCAGTTCATAGTCCTTTGCTTCATTGCTAATTAAGGTAACTTTTCCCCCAGGAAGCTCTTAACTGCTGCTACAAATAGATTTTGGGGGCCCCCATCTCATTCTTCCATTCCATGAATTGAGGGTTTTTTCCTTGTTTTATCTCTTTCTCTCTCTATCTATTCAGCTTTATTGAGATTGAATTGATAGGTAACATTGTATAAATTGAGTGGTTATGAGGGGCTGGGAAATGGTGGATATAAGAAGATGTTGGTCAAAGGGTACAAATTTCTAGGTTTAAGGTGAATAAGTTCTGGGGATGAAATGTACAGCATGGTGACTATAGTTAACCATACTGCATTATATACTTGAAAGTTGCTAAGAGAACAGATCTTAAATATTCTCACACAGAAAATACACAAAAACATTGGTGATTATGTGAGGTGACGGATGTTATTAACTACCTTTATTTATTTAATTTGTTCTATTGTTTGGCTGTTTTGTGTCTTGGCTCTATTCCCATTTAGCATGAGTCTTTCATTCCAAGAAATAGTCTTGGCTTCTCGGGAAAGAGATTTTGTTTGTACGAGCCTCCCCAGCTCACCAAGTGTATCCTTGTGTATCTGAACCTAGTGGTGAACTGAGCTTGGGTTCTTCCACGGGAAGCTCCTTAGCCTCTACTCCAGTGTGCTTATGGAAGCCTTGGCCAACTGTTTTTGTTGTTGTTGTTGTTGTTGTTGTTTAAAAATTTTATTTACTTATTTATTTTTGGCTGTGTTGGGTCCTCGATGCTGCGTGCAGGCTTTCTCTAGCTGTGGCGAGCGGGGGGCTGCTTTTCGCTGCGGTGCGTGGGCTTCTCATTGCAGTGTCTTCTCTTGTTGTGGAGCCCAGGCTCTAGGCACACGGGCTTCAGCAGTTGTGGCATGTGGGCTCAGCCGCTGAGGCTCGTAGGCTCTAGAGTGCAGGCTCAGCAGTCGTGGTGCACGGGCTTAGTTGCTCTGCGGCATGTGGGATCTTCCCGGCCCAGGGCTCGAACCCATGTCCCCTGCACTGGCAGGCGGACTCTCACCCACTGCACCACCAGGAAAGCCCCCAACTGTTTACTAGACAAGACAAACTATATATGAATACTACTAAGGCTCAAATCTGGACAAAATCTGGACACTTCTCTTGCTTTACCATGCTTATATTAGGCCTACAGGTTATGGATTATTACCTGATGTTTATAGTTGAGCTAGCATGGCTTTAACCTAAAGGAACTTGCTTAGAGCCTCACACCAAGTGAGCAGCATTGCAAATTCCCAAACCAGGCCCTATCTATTTCATCTCACTATGCCTTTGAAACTGGCATATGGCATACAAATCATAGCATTTCCTAGGAAAAACTACCCTAGAGGAAGATGGGGGAGATGATCTCCATTTTTTTCATTTACTCTCTTATCCATCAGAAGGGACTGGCATTCAAATTCTCCAGACTGAAGAATTACTAGGAAACTCGACTTCTTCTTTTAGCTTCTCAGAGAAATTTCTGTTTTGTTTCACTGTTAAGAAAATAGCTGTTTGACATTACTTTTTAGTTTGAAACCTGTCTGGCTTCCCATTTTAAAGTGACATCCAGCATTGCTCAGTCATAACAAGAGAGAAACGTTTCTTAGAATGATAGAATATGGGGTCTAAGAAACACATAGTCTACTTCCCCATTTGATGCTTCCATTCCGCGAGTCAAAAGACTGCCATGCTTTACTGTATCCACATCAGACCACTAACCATAACCTGAAACAAACCATACATTTTTCAGAGCAGTCTTGTCACACCAAGTTTGTTCCATTGTTGGGCTTAGAGCCTCTGGTCTTACCTGTGCCTTCTAAGAGGATGTGAGCATGTCTTATGTCTCTTCCATGTGGAGATCTTTCAGAAACTCTCATGACCCTCTCCTAGAACAATGAAAATACCAACTTACAAGTCTTTTTCATTTTTAATTTTATAGAGAACTTTTAAAAAATCTTGTTTGAAATGCCCTCCGAGGTAAAGACTGTAAGTATTTACAGATGAGGAAAATGAAGTTTAGCAAAGATAAAGGAGCCAAACCAGGATTCTTCTGGCCCACTTATTAGAACTCCGTTCTCCAAACCTCCCTCCTTTCCTTGGTGAATTGTTCCCATTTTTCTTTAATCCTGTGCTAAGTCCTCTTAGCACCCCAGGCACTGTCCTGGTTCTTGATGATGTTCATGTTCTCGAGACTAAAACAAATTACCACAGCTCTTTCTGATCCGTGCAGATGGATTAGATTCTCCTAGAAAAACAGTGCTGATAAACTGATATGTTTAGATAGCATCAGTGCAGAGACAATAGGAGATGAAAAAAAAGAATTAGCAAAAGATGGTAATGGGCTGCCCAAAGGTGATTCCCTGAGGATAGAATGATTATATAACTTAAAAAATATTAATTCAAGCTTTTCCTCTTATGTACTTTATATCCCATCTTACCAGCTGGTCATGTTCAGTATATTTGCTTCCCAAAGTTCTAAAACCAATCAGAAGGCACAATTGCAGGTATCTCATATCCATCCCTATCACCACTGCATGCCCTAGTTGAGTCCTTCATGATAGTTTTTTTAAAAAATATTTATTTATTTCATTTTTGGCTGCGTCGGGTCTTACTTGCAGTATGCAGGATTTTTATTTTTTTAAATTTATTTTTGGCTGCATTGTGTCTTCGTTGCTGCACGTGGGCTTTCTCTAGTTGTGGTGAGCGAGGGCTACTCTTCATTGTGGTGCGCGGTCTTCTCATTGCGGTGGCTTCTCTTGTTGCGGAGCATGTGCTCTAGGTGAGTGGGCTTCGGTAGTTGTGGCTCGCGGGCTCTAGAGTGCAGGCTCAGTAGTTGTGGTGCATGAGCTTAGTTGCTCCGCGGCATGTGGGATCTTCCTGAACCAGGGCTCGAACCCGTGTCCCCTGCATTGGTAGGCGGACTCCCAACCACTGCACCATCAGGGAAGTCTGGGTATGCGGGATCTTCACTGCGGCATGTGGGATCCTCCGCTGCGCGGGCTCCTCATTGTGGCTTGTGGGGCTCCTCATTGTGGGGCGCAGGCTTCTCTCTAGTTGTGGCTCGGTAGTTGTGGCCCACGTACTCAGTAGTTGTGGCATGTGGGATCTTAGTTCCCTAGCCAGGGGTCGAACTCTCGTCCCCAGCTTTGGAAGGCGGATTCTTAACCACTGGACCACCAGGGAAGTCCCATTCATGATGTTTTTACTAGGTGTTTGAAACATCTTCCTTTTTCTTCTCCCTAACTCCAGTCAACCCTCTTGCAAATACATAGTCTACATTGCTTCCAACGTTGTCATCTCCAGACTTAATGCTAACCAAGTCTATTTTCTCTTCATAATCCTTCAATCATTTCCCATTAAATGGAAAATAATACACAGTCCCTCAGGCTTGTGACTTGACTTTTACAATTTTCCCCAACTCCCAAAAGACTATCACTAATACATTCTCGATTCTATAGGACTAAGAACTGTATTTTGGTGTTCTTCAACTACAGCTTGCATTTTTCCTGCTTCTGTATTCTTAAGCTGGTTTGCCTCCTCTTTTTGGAATTCTAATTGTTTTTTTAGCTACCTACCAGACTTCATTTTTCAAAGGTCTGCTGAAATCTAACCTCTCCCCAAAAGCCTTCCTGTATTTCCCATTTGTTTTCATTGTTTCTCAACTGTATTGCATATTTATCACGGTCAGCCACTACAGTTATTTATATATTTGACTTTCCTGCTGTGCTACCATTCCTGGAAAAGGATATTCACAGCACATCATAGACACTTAAAAAGGTTTTATGGATTGAATTGAATCCCGGTTGATGTTAGCTTATTTGTGTACTTATTCACCATGCATTTCTTTAGTATATGTTTGTTGAATGACTACTACATGACAACTAAAAGAATTTCAGGCCTCTCAGGAAGAGTTGCACAAATGCATTTAAGTATAATTCATCGTAGGAGAATCACTGAGATAAAACAAAAGCTGGTGGATCTGTGATAACTTCATTTTCTGTTGTGCTTCTTCAGTGCCCTTTTCAGTGCTTCCCTTTTTTCTTAATCATTTAAGCTTTGGTCTCCTGTAGGCTGTCCCTGGATTGTTTCTGAAAAGCCATGTAAAACAATGAAATCCAGTACTTTTTCTTTCTTTTGATAGTACTCTGGTCTTAGTTTTCCTTTTCTTCTTGGCCATAATAGCAACTATCAATCCCTTCAGCATTTTCTACCTCTTTCTTTCTTGCTTCAGTGTTGAAGACAGTCTTTTATTTTCTTTCCTCTTAAAGATCAGCATGTACGACATTAGAGTTTTAGGGGTTTTCTGTTAATAAATGTAGCTAAAGAGAAAAAGTGTTAACCCAAGGTCATCGAATTCTAGTCTTTGGGATTCTTCTAGGATAATGGCATTTGGTTGCACCATTATGCTTCTGCTGTCATGGATATCTCTTTGTTTTTATTATGATAAAATACACATAACCCAAAATTTATCATTTTAACCATTTAAGTGTATAGTTTTGTGGCATTAAGTGTATTCATACTGTTGTGCAACCATCATCACCATCCATCTCCAGAGCCTTTTCTTCTTCCCTAAAGGAAGCTCTGTACCCATTAAACATGATCTCACCATTCTCACAAACCCCCAGTCCCTGGAAACAACCATTCTACTGTTTGTCTTTATGAATTTGACTAACCTAAGTACTTTATGTAATAAGGTAATCATACAGTATTTGTCCTTTTGTTATTGGCTTATTCCACTCATGTTATAGCATGTCTCAGAATTTCTTTCCCTTTTTAAAGATGAATAATATTCCAGTGCATGTACATACCACATTTTATTTATCTATTTATATATTGATGAACACTTGGGTTGCATCCATCTTTTGGCTATTGTGAATGATGCTGCTATACCCAGAAGTAGAATTGCTGGATCAAATGGTAATTCTATGTTTCATTTTTTTGAGGAATCACCATACCTTTTTCTATAGTAGCTACACCATTTTGTATTCCTAACATCAATGTACAAGGGTTCAAAGTTCTCCACATCCCTGCCAATGCTTGTTATTTTCTGGTTTTTTGTTTTGTTTTGTTTTGTTTAATTAAATAATAGTCATCCTAATGGGTATGGAGTAGTATCTCATTGTGGTCTCATAGATATTTCTGATGGAGACACTCATCAAATCTCACCCTTCCTCAGACTTCCACCTCTTCTTCCACTTTGCTTCATGAGGCTTCTTTTCCCATGTCATTCTATAGTCCTGTAGGGGAACAGTAGTTAGCATTGTGAGTAGAAATTTATTTAGATTTGTGAGACCTCCATCCTGATGCTCTCCATCACAGTTGGGCTCCTTCCCCCGCAGTAAGGTCTTTGTAGGAAGTTTCCTTACACCTCTTTCTGTCTGTGACCTCATCTGACATTAACACAGACATGGATCCACCCAACAGCAATAATCCATGTATTTGCATTCAATCAATTATTTATTCATCCCTCCATTCATCTACTCAGCAATTAGTTATTGCACACCTGTATTCCTTTAAAACTTCAAGAAATTCTTATTATTCTCTTTATTGCTTATCGTATTTAAGGAAATATACTAATGAAATACTTGGACATTTTCCCAGAGGGGAGATGTCAAGATGGTGGAATAGGAGGATGTGCAATTTGGCACTCCTCACAAGTACCTCAAAAATACATCTACAAATGGAACAAGTCTCTTAGAGTACCTGCTGAACATTAGCAGAAGACTTCAGACTCCTAAAAGGACAAGAAAAAAAATGGGTAGGATGAAAGAAAGAAGAAAAAAAGAAAAGAGGAATCAAAAAATGGACCAGCAACCCTGGTGGGAAGCTAAAGGTGAGGGGAGGTCTCCACACTCAGAAAAACTCCCTCATGGTGGGGAAATCAGCTGGGACAGAAAGAGACCTTCAGGGGATCAAAGGAGAATGCAGTGGATGGTCTGTGGAAGGCAGGACAAAGTAAGAACTGCACGCATGGTCTACACTGCAGCTCTCCACATTCCAACCTGAGTCGTGAGTTGCCTGTTGTGAAGGGGGGCTGGGTGCTGGAAAGTGGGGTTTGGAACGCAGACCCAGGGAGGAGACAGCTGTTGGCTGTGAAAAGACACCCTGAAGGGACAGGAATAAGGAGCTCCACAACTGGGAGAGTCTGTGGAAAAAGCCGGGACACCATAGAAGCAGGGTGTTATTGTTGAGTGGTGTGCAAGGGGAGTAGCTGCCATTACAACCCCTTTCCCCACCCGCCGGCTTCTTTGGCCTCTGTGGGTACTGGGAGGGGCTCCCATCTGAGCAGGCCTACCCACCCCTTGAGCTGGGGTCTCCTCCACCTGCGTGGGCCCCGGAAGCCTGAGCACCACCCATCCCAAAGGCTCCTTGGGAATCAGCCCTGGGCACCCCTGCCTGGGACAAGAGTCCACCGATGCTGGTAGGGGCTGACTGCTAAAGCATGGGGTTGGGAGAACAGATCCGGGGAGAGGAGCACTGTTGGCTGAGCAGATACAGCAGAGGGGACGGGAATAAGGGAAAGTGTGGCTGGGAATGAGGGGCAGATAACAGAAGCAAGAGGAACTACCACCCTGCAGACTGCAGAAGGGAGACTGTAAACACAGTAGGTTAGACAGAATGAGATGACAGAGAAATATGTTGAAGATGGAGGAGCAAGGTAAAATCCCACAAGACCAAATAAATGAAGAGGAAATAGGCAATCTACCCTACCCAAAAAAGAATAAAGAGGAATGATAGTACAGATGTTCCAAGATCTCAGAAATAAAATGGAGGCACAGATCTAGAAGATACAAGAAATGTTTAAAAAGGACCTAGAAGAACTAAAGAACAGAAAATGATGAACAAGACAATAACTGGAATGAAAAATACACTAGAAGGAATCAATAGCAGAATAACTGAAACAGAAGAATGGATAAGTGAGCTGGAAGATACAGTGGTGGAAGTAACTGCCAAGGAGCAGAATAAAGGAAAAAGAACGAAAAGAAATGAGGACAGTCTCAGAGACCTCTGGGACAACATTAAATGCACCAACATTTGAATTATAGGGGTCCCATAAGAAGAAGAGAAAGGGAAAGGGTCTGAGAAATTAGTTGAAGTGATTATAGTCAAAAACTTCCCTAACATGGGAAACAAAATAGTCAATCAAGTCCAGAAAAACCCAGAGAGTCCCATACAGGATAAACCCAAGGAGAAACCGAGATGTTAATCAAACTAACAAAAATTAAATACAAAGAAAAAGGCACAGAAAAAATATTAAAAGCAGCAAGGGAAAAGCAACAAATAACCTGCAAGGGGATCCCCATAAGGTTATCAGCTGATTTTTCAGCAGAAACACTGCAGGCAAGAAGGGAGAGGTAGGACATGTTTATAAAGTGATGAAAGGGAAGAACCTACAACCAAGATTATTCTACCCAGCAAGGATTTCATTCAGATTTGATGGAGAAATCAAAGGCTCTACAGACAAGCAAAAGCTAAGAGAATTCAGCACCACCAAACCAGCTTTACAACAAATGCTAAAGGAACTTCTCTAGGCAGGAAACACAACAGAAGAAAAAGACCTACAATAACAAACCCAAAACAATTGAGAAAATGGTAATAGGAACATACATATCGATAATTACCTTAAATGTAAATGGATTAAGTATTCCAGCCAAAAGACACAGACTAGCTGAATGGATACAAAAACAAGACCTGTATATATGCTTTCTCCAAGAGACCCACTTCAAATCTAGAGACACATACAGACTGAAAGTGAGGGGATGGAGAAAGATATTCCATGCAAATGGGAATCAAAAGAAAGTTGTAGTAGCAATACTCATATCAGACAAATTAGACTTTAATGTAAAGACTATTACAAGAGACAAGGAAGGACACTACATAATGATCAAGGGATCAATCCAAGAACAATATATAACAATTGTAAATATTTATGTACCCAGCATAGGAGCACCTCAATACATAAGGCAGATGCTAATAGCCATAAAAGGGGAAACTGACAGTAACACAATAACAGTGAGGGATTTAACACCCCACTTACACCAATGGACACATCATCCAGACAGAAAATTAATATGGAAACACAAGCTTTAAATGATGCAATAGACTAAATAGACTCAATTGATACTTATAAGACATTCCACCTGAAAACGGCAGAATACATTTTCTTCTCAAGCACTTACGTAACATTCTCCAGGATAGATCACATCTTGACTTACAAATCAAACCTCAGTAAATTTAAGAAAATTGAAATCATATCAAGCATCTTTTCCAACCACAATGCTATGAGATTAGAAATCAGTTATAGGAAAAAAACTATAAAAAATACAAACACATGAAGGCTAAACAATGTACTGCTAAATAACCAAGAGATCACTGGAGAAATAAAAAAATACCTAGAACAACTGACAGTGAAAACATGAAGATACAAAACCTATGGGAAGCAGCAAAAGCATTTCTAAGAGGGAAGTGTATAGCAATACAATCCTACCTCAAGAAACCAAAAACATCTCAAATAATTTTCACCTAAAGCAGCTAGAGAGAGAAGAAAACACAAAACCCAAAGTTAGAAGAAGGAAAGAAATGAAAAAGATCAGAGCAGAAATAAATGAAGTAGAAATGAAGAAAACAATAACAAAGATCAATAAAACTAAAAGCTGGTTCTTTGAAAAGATAAACAAAATTGATAAACGATTAGCCAGACTCATGAAGAATAAAAGGGAGAGGACTCAAATCAGTAAAATTAGAAATGAAAAAGAAGTTACAGTGGACCCACAGATATACAAAGGCTCATAAGAGACTACTACAAGCAACTATGTGCCAATAAAATGGACAACCTAGAAGAAATGGACAAATTCTTAGAAACGTACAACCTTCCAAGACTGAACCAGGAAGAAATAGAAAATATGAACGGACCAATCACAAGTAATGAAATTGAAACTGTGATTATAAGTCTTCCAACAAACAAAAGTCCAGGACAAGGTGGCTTTACAAGTGAATTCTATCTATTTGGAGAAGAGCTAACACCCATCCTTCTCAAACTCTTCCAAAAAATTGCAGAGGTTGGAACACTCCCAGACACATTCTATGAGACCAACATCACTCTGATACCAAAACCAGACAAAAATATTACAAAAAAGGAAAATTACAGGCCAATATCACTGATGAACATAGACACAAAAATCCTCAACAAAATACTACCAAAGCGGAGCCAACAACACATTAAAGGGATCAAGTGGGATTTATCCCAGGGATGCAAGGATTCTTCAGTATAAGCAGACCAATCAATGTGATACACCATATTAACAAATTGAAGAATAAAACTGTATGAGAATCTCAATAGATGCAGAAAAAGCCTTTGACAAAATTCAACACCCATTTATGATAAAAACTATCCAGAAAATGGGCAAAGAGGGAACCTACCTCAATATAATAAAGGCTATATATGACAAACCCACAGCAAACATCATACTCAATGGTGAAAAACTGAAAGCATTTACACTAAGATCAGCAACCAGACAAGGATGTCAGCTCTCACCACTCTCATTCAATATAGTTTTGGAAGTCCTAGCCATGGCAATCAAAGAAGAAAAAGAAATAAAAGGAATCCGAATTGGAAAATAAATAAAGCTGTCACTGTTTGCAGATGACATGATACTATACATAGAAAATCCTAAAGATGCCACCAGAAAACTACTAGAGCTAATCAATGAATTTAGTAGAGTTGCAGTATACAAAATTAATGCACAGAAATCTCTTGCGTTTGTATACACTAACAACGAAAGATCAGAAAGAGAAATTAAGGAAACACTCCCATTTACCATTGCAACAAAAAAAATAAAATACCTAGGAGTAAACCTACCTAAGGAGGCAAAAGACCTGTATGCAGAAAACTATAAAATACTGATGAAAGAATTCAAAAGATGTCACAAGCAGATAGAGAGATATACCATGTTCTTGGATTGGAAGAATTAGTATTGTGAAAATGACTATTTTACCCAAAGCAATCTACAGATTCAATGCAATTCCTGTCAAATTACCAGTGACATTTTTCACAGAACTAGAACAAAAAATTTTACAATTTGTGTGGCAACACAAAAAACCCTGAATAGCCAAAGCAATCTTGAGGAAGAAAAACGGAGCTGGAGGAATTAGGCTCCCTGGCTTCAGACTTTACTACAAAGCTACAGTAATTAAGACAGTATGGTACTGGCACAAAAGCAGAAATATAGATCAATGGAACAGGATAGAAATCCCAGAGATAAACCCACACACCTATGGTAACCTAATCTATGACAAAGGAGGCAAAAATATACAATGGAGAAAAGACAGCCTCTTCAGTAAGTGGTGCTGGGAACAATGGACAGCTACATGTAAAAGAATGAAATTAGAACACTCCCTAACACCATACACAAAAATAAACTCAAAATGGATTAAAGACCTAAATGTAAGGCCAGTCACTATAAAACTCTTAGGGGAAAACATAGGCAGAACACTGTATGACATAAATCACAGCAAGATCCTTTTTGACCCACCTCCTACAGAAATGGAAACAAAAATAAATAAATGGGACCTAATGAAACTTAAAGCCTTTTGCACAGCAAAGGAAACCATAATCAAGACAAAAAGACAACCCTCTGAATGGGAGAAAATATTTGCAAATGAAGCAACTGGCAAAGGATTAATCTCCAGAATATACAAACAGCTCATGCAGCTCAATATCAAAAAACAACCTAATCAAAAAATGTGTGGAAGACCCAAATGGACATTTCTCAACAGAAGACAAACAGATGGCCAACAAACACATGAAAAGATGCTCAACATCACTAATTATTAGAGAAATTCAAATCAAAACCGCAATGAGGTATCACCTCACACTGTCAGAATGGCCATCATCCAAAAATCTACAAGCAATAAATGCTGGAGAGGGTGTGGAGAAAAGGGAACCCTCATGTACTGTTGGTGGGAATGTAAATCGTTACAGCCACTATGGAGAACAGTATGGAGGTTCCTTAAAAACTAAAAATAGAACTACCATATGACCCAGTAGTCCCACTACTGGGCATGTACCCAGAGAAAACCATAATTCAAAAAGACACATGCACCCCAGTGTTCTTAGAAGCATTATTTACAATAGCCAGGACATAGAAGCAACCTAAATGGCCCTCAGCCGAGGAATGGATAAAGAAGATGGGGTACATATATACAATGGAATATTACTCAGCCATAAAAAGGAACGAAATTGGGTCATTTGTAGAGATGTGGATGGACCTAGAGAGTTTCACACAGAGTAAAGTAAATCAGAAAGAGAAAAACAAATATTGTATATTAAAGCATATATGTGGAATCTAGAAAATGGTATAGATGATCTTATTTGCAAAGCAGAAGTAGAGATACAGACATAGAGAACAAATGTATGGATACCAAGCGGGGCTGTTGGAAGGAATTAGGGGATTGGGATTGACACATGTACACATGTTACAAAGGTGTTTTGTGAAACAGCCAAAACCAGAACCAAGGTTTTCTTATTCTTAGTTTAGTGCACAGTCCACAGCCTGTCTTTCTATGTAATTGTCCAAAATAAAGTACTTTAATCCACAATTTGTTGGATATATTATTTATCCTTTTCTCTAATTTTTAGAATGAGTATTTGCCTATGTCTTTTTTTTTTTTTTTTTTTTTTTTTTTTTTGCGGTATGCAGGCCTCTCACCGTTGCAGCCTCTCCCGTTGTGGAGCACAGGCTCCTGATGCACAGGCTCAGCGGCCATGGCTCACGGGCCCAGCCACTCCACAGCATGTGGGATCCTCCTGGACCGAGGCACAAACCCGCATCCCCTGCATCAGCAGGCAGACTCTCAACCACTGTGCCACCAGGGAAGCCCTACACTTTTGATACTATGTATAAAATAGATAACTATTGAGAACAGACTATATAGCACAGGGAACTCTAATGTACTGTGGTGACCTAAATGTGAAGGAAATCCAATAAACAGTTGATATATGTCTATGTAGAACTGATTCATTTTGCTGTACTGAAGAAACTAACACAACATTGTAAAGCAACTATACTCCAATAAGAATTTAAAAAAGAAATACTTGGACATTTTCTCACTGATTCAGTGTCCTGGCTGGTTCTTTGATCATCTTTTCTGGGAGGGCCAAGTTTTGTGGGATACACTGCATTGTTTCTTTATCTTAGAAATTAATGTTCACCTCATATATGGCTCAAATGAGCATTTCAGTATAGGACCCAATACTTTTAGAAATGTATTTATACAGCATACAGTAGGTACTTATCTTACACTTAGATGTGGAAACTATTCATACTTTTCTTACATTGTAAATAACATCTTGTGAGTTAAGGATGCTTAATAAGTGACAATTAATATAATAATGAGAAAAGAACTGCGATTGGCAATTCACAAATTCCCTGGGTCTTATAACAATTTTTATATTTGACCTTTATATCATTACTGTAGTTATTTTTAAAATTTTCCCCTCCCTCCCTCCCTTCCTTCCATAAAACAAGATTGACACTGAGAATGACCACATGCATTGTTTTGTTGTTGTTAGATTTCAGGGTTGTAACCAAGTAAAAGGTGGCATAATTTTGCATCAAGTGTCTCCCCAAATAAATCTACGATTTTCCACCAAGCTTTGTTCTCAGGAAATCATCACCATATCTCATTATAGAAATATTTCCATGTGTAATTAATTTTAAAAATAGCATAAAAGAAACAGACTTAAGATGAAAAGGGCAATAATCTTCCCCCTGAACCTCTTCAACCACAAACCAAATGCATATTTTTGGTTTGGTCCTTGTTTTGATGATCACAGGATTTATCTTTATTTGTGTTTTAGCTGGGCTATTTTCAGTGCCTGGGGAGACATGATGTATGTTGTAAAATAATGCAGTAAAATAATTGAACATATTTCCCTTTTTTTCTGGCGTATTTATACTTCTACACACAGTCACATTAAAAGAGCTGGGGATAGGGCTTCCCTGGTGGCGCAGTGGTTGAGAATCCGCCTGCCGATGCAGGGGACACGGGTTCGTGCCCCGGCCCAGGAAGATCCCACATGCCGCGGAGCGGCTGGGCCCGTGAGCCATGGCCGCTGAGCCTGTGCGTCCGGAGCCTGCGCTCCGCAATGGGAGAGGCCACAACAGTGAGAGGCCCCCGTACCACCAAAAAAAAAAAAAAAAAAAAAGCTGGGGATGCAACAACCTCAACTGTAAATTATTATCATGACGGCACTGGTGTGCCATGGCTGCTCTCACACAGAGAAGCAGGCTGGGTGTTCCAATGGGATGGGTTACACTAGAGTCAGCTGAGAAGTAATACAGCTCAGAGAAAGTCTGGTGGGCTTAAAAGAAAAAGGCCTGTGGCACAAAACAAACTAACATCTAATCCTTTGCCAGCAGATTTTATAGAAAACACAAAATTAGTGTTAGACTGAGAGACGTTTTCCTGAGTCCAAAATCAGGGAACAAACACTGCCATGGTCATTCCACTGGTTCTCAGCAAAACAACTTGGTTGCTTACATTTGTTCTGACCTCTTACATGAGAAAAGTTATTCAAAAGCGATAATTTCAACTCAGAAAACTTGGTTAAATGAAATGAAATAGCTTTAGAATCAGAATGTTAGTCAGAAGCAAGTTCAGTAGGATTTGAGAGTCAGAGTTTGGAATTCGGAGCCTCTAATCAGAGCAGATGATTTTGAAGACAGCATTGGAAACTTCACAGTGTACATCTGTATCAGAAGTAGGGCCTCATCCACTTTTAGCTGGATGCAGAAAACTCCCAACTTCCTAGTTTCTCTATTCAAATTACAAATAGACTGTGAGATCAAATAGGGGTGCTCTCTACTGTATCTGCCAATGACAAACAAGGTTGACCTGATTTTGCTCTCCATGAGAAGTGGCTATAAGAGGTTTCATCAAGAGTGCAAAGGGTAACATTGGTTTTGGGGAAAGTACACTACATCTAAGGTCAAAAGACCAAGGTCTGAATGCTAGCTCCTTCCTTCATCATTTTGGATGTCATGTTGCTTATTTTGGAAATGTCACTTTACCTTCTTTGGCCTTAGTTTTCTTTTACCTGGAAAATGGGAACATTGTCAACCCTACCTGAGGACAGTGTGAAGTTCTGTAAAGTTTTGCCAAGGATTACCTTTATTTTAAAGCTGAACTCTTTTCTCAATAATAATCCTTAAAATCCTCTTTTTTTTTTGCAGTTGAATTGGAAGTATGTTTTTGGGAATTCAGTGTCTAGTGAATGTAACTGGTTTGTTTCCAACCTGTGATTTATTCCTAAGATAGATTTATATGTTAGGGCAGAACTAGCCAATATACCAGACAAACCTAAAATTGCAGTGCCTTAACACAGTAGAAGTTTATTTCTTGTGTATATAAAATAGGTATTCCTTCTGGGTAGGTTGTTCTCCTCCAAGTGATAATTCAAGGGCGTGGTTTCTTCTGTGCTCTGGCTTCCTCATCTTTAACACATGGCTTCCAACATTGCTACATACAAAGCCATTGGAAAGGGAAAGAACATACAGGTTACAGCATGGGAGGTTTTTATGAGCCAGCCCTGGACATGGTATATATCCCTTCTGCTCAGTTTCCATCAGGTAGAACTCAGGCTCATAGCCATACTTCTTTGCAAGTATGGTTGGGAATGCAGTTGATTTTTGTGCCTGAGGAGAAGATGAAATGGAGTTGGGGAACAGCTAGCTAATGTCTGCAAATGAGAGTCTGAAAAACAGCTCACACTATATCTAGTCTATAATACAGTTATATTGATCATTTTGATTAAATTATCAGTTAATGAGGATAGAAAGACCAAAATTTTCAGAAATACCCTGAGGGCATTAAGAAAAGCTCGTGTTGGGCAGTGGTGGGCATGTGTGTGCTCATGAGAAGCACAAGCAGGGACTGGCATGGATTCAGATATGTTCTCTTTCCTTTTCGTCTTCTCACAGGGGCCGGCTGAGTTGGCCGGGCTCTATGTGGGAGGGAGAGCCCTGATACCCAGTGGTCACTTGAACTTG
Organism: Kogia breviceps; assembly: GCF_026419965.1. NCBI lineage: Eukaryota > Metazoa > Chordata > Mammalia > Artiodactyla > Physeteridae > Kogia > Kogia breviceps. Next base: position 84,897,920 of record NC_081317.1, read on the forward strand.
TTTTGGCCAGCCGTACTTTCTGGAAAATTGCTGCTCCAGGAATATGGTGAAAAGGTCTATAAGAAAGCACAGCCTCTGCTGATTTCCCTGTCTTGGTTAACTTTCCTAGTTCCTTTGGGAGAAATGTTAGCCATAAGACCATTTCTATGTAGAGAGTAATCTCATAGTCTAACTTTCAGGAAAGAGAGATCTCATGGTCACAGGTTAGCCTCAGAAAACGTCTTGTTAATGAATAAATGATTCTGTGGTTCCTGAAGGTATGTGGGTGTCAGGACTGATGATGCGAGATGACCGCGAACTAAGGAAAATTGGCCCATTGGGTTGTGCTGGGCGCAAGAATGAAAGGCATCCTACCTCTGAGTTATAAGCACCTCCAAGTACCAAGTAAGTGCATTTCGACCCAGATTTTTTATAAACAAATATACAGTGTTGACTACAGTCTTGCAAGCTATAGGCTCCTGTATTTTTATTTTTAATATAACTTTTTTACATGAAAAGACCCCATACATGTGGTCAGAGAATAATTTTGTGCACTGAGAACCTCTCCAGTTAAATTCACTTCGCACTCTTAGTGACCTTCATTTAGCGGCAGGTCATAAACTTCAGTGAAAATTAAAGCCCATGGAAAATTGTGTTATAATGAATAACGGGAAGAACAGCAAACCTGTAAGTGCTTTACCCATTTTATAGATGAGGAGTCTGAGGATCAGTGCATTTAAAGTACTGACTGATCCATGTAATTAGTTAACAAAAGAGTTGGGATTACAATCCAAGTCTGTTTCATCTCAGAGGCCACTCTTTCCAATTTAAGTACTCTTTCCCTAATAGAATCCAAATCAGTGTTTTCCACTGGTTTTTCATCTTCTGAGATGAACAGAAGATAAGATTAGAGAATACCCTCAATAAATTTTGGTGTTGGCAGTAGATTAGAGGTAAAAGTCAGAAAAGATCATGTAATTGAGTATGTGAACAAACAGGGATTTTTGCTAATAGGATTTATACTAATGAAGGAAAAGGAAAGAGGAAATAATGAAGGCAAAGAAATGAACGAGGCAAGGGCAAGTAACAAGGGGAACCAAAGCAAAGTGAAGGGAGAAATAGAGACAATTTGTTATTTTTTTTTTTTTTTCTTAATTAACACCACCTTTCTTGTACACCAGAAGCTTTAAAAAATCATGGCAGTAAAATTTTGGGAGGGATAGTGATAAAACTCATTTCCAAATATATATATTTTTGTAATAAAAGCACAATCACCATTCAGTGATCCTTTCTTATGTCCTAAGTAGTGCAAAGTTAACAAACAAGATGGTAGGGCACCCATCCATAAGTGTGCTGGGGGGCAGTGAGGATCTTTGTAGGGTTATATCTTCCTATTATTAGGAATACCAACAGTAAACTCTGAATTGAGAAAATCATCATATTAAAGCTGTGTCTTATTTATAGACTTAATAATGGGAACCTAGAGTTGTATTTATTCTATTCCATGAGGAGCTAGAAAAGCATCCCTTTATTATGAAATAATTACTTTCTCAGGTTAGGAAGATAATAGTAATTGATGTCTGAATGATTTCCTGAAATTCAGAAGTCAAATCCGAGCAAATTTCCAAAACCAAATATAGATTATTTTTGGCTTTCATACCACTTTGAATGGTCTGTAACCATATTGTCTTATTAGAATTAAAAAATCAGAAGTTGATTAAAAGAGGATCTCCAGAGGCAGGATTAAGTGTGATTTTTTTCCCCTGCACATCTTTATTTTCTGATTGTTCTACAATTAACACAGATCAGTAAACAAATTAAAAGAGATAATTGTTGCTGAACAAATACAGCCAATTCTCAAATCCTGAACAAGACTGATTCATAGGCAAATATGTTGATTATAAATTAGCCCGGGTTTTTAGATAAAGATGACAAGTTAAATTCTATTTTGATTTGAGTTCAGCTCACAAAGACCTCTGTAACTTTCATTAAGTTAACTTCAGCACTGACAAGGCAAATTGAAATTTACCATCTTTGCTCCTATTGTGTGATGTCTGAGACTGGAGGAGGCTGGGAGGAATGGGGCTTCTTAACTCTTCTTGGACTTAAAAAAATAGCTTTATTGAACTTTGACATATGATGAATTCTACAAGTTAGAAAGGTATAATGTAACAAATTTTGACTAAGTAATTTATTTTTTAAAATTTTTATTTAGACTGCGCTGGGTCTTACTTGTGTGCGGGATCTTCGTTGCGGCATGCAGGCCCTTAGTTGTGGCATGCACACTCTTACTTGTGGCATGCGGACTTCTTAGTTGTGGCATGCATGCAGGATCTAGTTTCCCGACCAGGGATTGAACCCAGGCCCCCTGCATTGGGAGCACAGGGTCTTACCCACTGGACCACCAGGGAAGTCTCTCGACTTAGAGTAATTTCTAACAAAACATTTGAATTAAGCCAAACCTATCCTTATATCCTAGTTCCTTGTACTGTTCCCTGTACTGTGTATGTTGCAAAAGAATGTTAGATTGTGGGTAAAATAGATCTGTGGAGGTAAGTCTCAAAAACTACCATTATTCATGATTTTGTTTCTGTAAGAAAAAATATTCTTAATTCTGAAACACTGATTTACAGAGATATAAAAATATCTTGTTTGTGAGATGAAAAGTAAATATCTACCATTTGTCTCTGTTGACCATTATCCCAACTGATACACTTGGTCTTCTCATTTAGTCTGAATATGATGTATATTGTTATATACCTCCCTAATATTAGACTCCCAATAAAGCCAGATTACCCAATGCCATATGAAGTAGCTTATTGAAGGTGAGACTGTTGGAGATGGTGTGACCCTGTGAGGAAGTGGCCCTAGAAAGTGCCACATTTCTTATCCACTGAGATCTGGTGGGAGCTGATGCCTGCGTGGTAGAAGTAACCTTAACGCTGAGATTTCTACTTCTCCGCCCAACCATTTGTTCCTTGGAGCTTTGCTGCTTCTCTACCCCACTACTGCTACCTCCTGCCTGGGGTCATCCTCTCTTTTTTCTGACTCAGGATATAAAACTTCCCCTAAGAGTGAATTTTTCTAGGCAGAGCTACAGGAGCGGTTACCTCTTTGAAGTCTACTGTGTATTATCTCTGTTGCAAAGAAGGAGAAACCTGAAGGGACATAGAAAGGTGGGAGTGAGAAATATACACATGTGTGTTCAGGTACGGACATGTGGGCATACACATTCACATCTTATGGCTTTATACAGTTGGACTGTCACCCATCTGCCTTAAGATTAAAATTAAATAATAATTATAGCCATTAACTACAATTTAAAGATTTTTAAACCAACAAGTGTTTTAAAGCTAAGAAATGGCATTTCTCAAAACCAACAAGAAATAAAAGAATGTCTGAAAATTGATTCCATAACTGTGTCTCGAATAAGAGGATTGGTGACTCAACCTGATACTGACCTTGAAATATGACTGCTCCTCTTTTCATAAAAGATGCTTTTTATATGTAAGCAACAAAAATGACCTTACAATTTTATATCCCATTCTTATAATTCTTATAATTTTAATCCCATTATAGCATAATGTGGTTATTATTATGTCAGTAGAATTATCTTTATTCTCAGTAAGTATTAAATGTAACTGTAAGGTTAGCGTTGATACATTTGATAGTCGGGTCACTTCATCGTGAATTCCTGTGTCCCTTTTACTCCGGCAAGATTTTGATGAAAGCACATGAGAATTGACACTGCCAAATCTTGTGTTCCAGGTGCTTTATAGAAATTTCCATGTTTGATCTTTGCAGCAAGCTCATGAACTAAGTACCATCATTCTAAATCTACAGATGAGAACACATGCTTAGGGAGCTCAACGATTTGTTGAACAGCACATAGTGAAAGTCTGAGTTTTGTTCATACCTAGGTCTGCGTGTCCCCCTTCTCCTTGCTCTCTGCTGGCTGTCTAGTTACACAGTGCCCCAATTTGGCCATCCAAGGACCCAAACTTTAGGCAATCACTAATCACTAATTATTATCACTAATTGTTATCTGACTAAGGCTCCTTGGTCTCCATTCAAGTGGGATTTAAATCATCAACCTAGAAATAACTCTTTCAAATAATAAGTTGTATCCCCCAATTCAAAAAGCATAATCCTTTAAAAGAGTATTTCCTCCATATTTCATGGCCACTAGTCTCTTTTTGCTGTCCTGTTTCCACTTTTACTTCCAGGCCTGAAGTATTTGATATGCTGATTGCTGGACGCTGGAAAGTTTCACTATTTTGCTGTTCAAGTGAGAAAAACTGAGAAGTCGGTATTGTTCTTTTAGTGTCAGATTCTATTCCATTTCCTTCCCTGATGCACCAAGGTGGAGATGAATGCAAGAGCATATGAAGAGAGGATTGAAATTACAGTCAAAGGCCTGATATGCTATCGGGGTATAATATGTCCATTTAACTTACTTGACTTCAGCCATCCACATCAGCAAAGGGAAAAATGAGAAATAGAAAAGTAATCATTTAAATGATGCTGGAGGGTGACGATATGCTCCAGAAGGAGGGTGCTCTATGAAATGTGAATCTCCTGCCACTTCAGCCAGACTCAATTCCTGTAATCTCTCATGGTGTCAGCATCTTAGCATTTTAAAGAGTGTTTTTTGGGTTTGCAGATATCTTTTGTATATAACGTGGTGCTAAAAGACCAACCAACGACTTCATCTGGTTTTCTACCAAGGAAGTGGCTGGCAGTCAGTTCCAGTGCTGGGCGAAATGATCGTAGCAGCGACATCTACACCAACACCAGCAATAGACCATGTTGGACTTACTAGGACATAGTATATCTGTATATGATGTTTTATGAATGTCATGGTTAGCTCAGGCTGTAATAATAGTATACCATAAATGGTGATTGCTTAAACAACAGATATTTATATCTCAGAGTTCTGGAAGCTGCCAGTCCAAGATCAAGGTGCTAGCAGATTCAGTTCTTAGTTAAGGCCTCCTTCCTGGCTTATTGATACCTGCCTTCTCACTGTGTGCTCATATGGCCCTTCCTCAGTGCCTGCGTATATGGAAAAAGCTCTGGTGTCTCTTCCTCGTCTGATAAGAGCACTATTCCCATCATTGGAGCTCTACCCTCATAACCTCATTTGAACCTAATTACCTCCCAAAGGCCCCACCTCCAGATAACATCATGTTGGGGGTTAGGACTTCAATACGTGAATTTGGGGGGTGGGGGGAACACAACCATTTGGCCCATAACAATGGATGACATCAAAGAGATTTCAGTGGTAATTTTGATTATTTACGATTTTGCTGTACATGTTAACTTTAGAACCTAAACCCTTTTAAGATGAAACAGTCTTATTTCTCCATTTACTAGAGGAAATTGGGCAGGTCACTTCAATTCTCTGAGCTACAATGTCTTCATCTGAAGCTGTCACAGTTAGTAGTAATGTCCACTTTTCTGTGTCTCTCGGGGTTATTTGAATAACCAGTAAGATCAAATAATTGTGCGTGTAGTTTTTAAGTACTTATACATTTAAGTTACATAAAAATAACTTCTGAAATAGGGTAAAGCATGGGTGTCTCTTTGCCAAGTCCAATGCTGAGTTAAAAGCTTAGTGAGTTTTTGAATTTTTCAATACTTATTTCAGACACTTTGTAAGTTCAGTCATATATATTTGTGTGTGTGTGTTTGTGTGTGTGTTTTAACACTGCAGGAGAAAAAGGTTAAAAATGACTTCTGTGACAGATTGCTTAAGGTTTGGGTTAATTTCATTTTGCCTGATAAGTTTACTTATCCATGTTGCAAATTGGTATCAGAATTGTCATCCTGCAGCAGCATTCCACAATCTGAAACCCTCTTCAGTTGTCTTGTGCGTATATGAGTGCAGAGACATTCAAGAGCACTCATAAGTGTAACTGCAAGTTTGCCTCTGAGTGCACAGTCCTGAAATCTTAATATGCTACTATTTTTTCCCTTCATAAACAATACAAAGAAGTTGACAGGTCTGAAAGGGGCTTACGTGAAAAGATAATTAAGAGCTTTAGAGAGTGTCAAGAGTCAATAGCTCAGCACTGTCAGCACTCTGGAGTGTTACAGGCTATAATTAGATGGCATGGAGGTATAAGGCATGTTTGGCAGTTGATTCCCGCATGATCTCCAACCGAAAAACAAAGAGCAGCCTCCATGAGATATCAAGCAAAGTGGGCAACAGACATACTGGAGTCAAACATTTCAAGTGTCTCTGTTTTCCCGGAGTGCATCATTTGGTGAAGAGCTTCTTTGCCTTTCAGTTGGCAACTGCACGGGACATTTGGCTCACATTCATCATTCCCACAATCCTCTTGGCTTTGTGCTGCAGACCTCCCTTCAGCTCCATGAATTAGAGGCCGTTCCTGCAGTGCCTGTGGGCACAGACCGCTCCACATTCCTTTGCTGAGTTTGGACTCTGATATAAGGCAGAGATAGTTGATTCCTAACAAGAGGACACTATCCAGAGATCTCTGGAAAAGTCCAGAAGAGTCTCTCCCTAAGTAGAGTTGAAAAGTCAAAAGGCATTGTAGGACTGGATTAAGATGTCCCAAACACTGAAAAGATTATGGGGGACAACAAATCATATGAAGTTCAAAATTAAAAAACAAAAAACTACGTTTAAACTATATGCTTGGGAATACAATATTCTGATTTTCACCATTACAGTGATTTCAAAGAAAAAATATAATTATATATCTATGTATATACACACATACACACACATATATAATTATTCACAGATGTTAGTGCTTTGGTGCTTTTATTTGGCTGATGCTTTAGGTGTACTCAGCCGATTTGCCCTTTAGGTGTATTTTTAAGTTGAGAGCAAAATATACCTTGATTGTACTGGAAAAACTCCACTTCCACAGTGTTAAGAGAAAAACTGAGGCATATGAAAATTTTTACGAGTTTGAGGAACAATCGTTTCGAATTGGACAGCATCCAGTGTAGCAGATAGAAAGGAGCTCTGAGCTGTACAAAATGAAAGACTTTTATAGGCAGAAGGGATCAGGAACAAGGAAATTATACTAGGTAAAAAAGTGGGTTGGTTGTTGTGGTTTCTTTCCTTTAGGGGAAAGCAGGGGTTTATCAGGCAGATGACCTAACTAATGCTGATCAGGTGATTCCTGATTGATTTAAGATTCCGTTTCTGGGAAAGCAGAAACTATAATTAAGTTAAATTTCGGTTTGGTGATACAGGGTTTAGCATAAGTGACTCCATTTGGGGCCTGTGGCTTCTTCTTTTTTAAAAAATTTGTTTATTTTTGGCCACGTTGGCTCTTTGTTGCTGCCCGCGGGCTTTCTCTAGTTGCTGCAAGTGGGGGCTACTCTTCCTTGCGGTGCACAGGTTTCTCATTGCAGTGGCTTCTCTTGTTGTGAAGCATGGGCTCTAGGTGTGTGGGCTTCAGTGGTTGTGGTGCATGGGCTCAGTAGTTGTGGTGCACGGGCTTAGTTGCTTCACGGCATGTGGGATCTTCCCGGACCAGGGCTCGAACACGTGTCCTCTGCATTGGCAGGCAGATTCTTAACCACTGCTCTGTGGCTTCTTTTTCACAATAGATTTGAAAGCACTGTCCATGTTATTGAGCTAAACTGCAAATTTCTAGGTAAATAGTCCTGGTCAAAAATTGATCTTAAACGTTTTTTATTATACAGAAGTTTTAACTGAAAAATATTTAATCAAAAAACTATTTTAATAAATAATATTTAAATAAAATATGTAAATACAATGACATAAATTGAATAAATACAAATTTAGAGAATATATTACACAAAGCTGGCTTGAAATCAGCTTGTACACTCTTAAAACGTAATTATTTTTTAATGGTTGAAAATGTTTTTCTTGCCTCTAAGAACTCTGTGATCAAAGAATAATCCCACAAAGATCTGCTAATTTTTTAGCATTTCCTTCAAATCTCATTAGAATAAAAAGTTACAAAATACTGCAGATAAAGTTGGAGTCATCCTCAAGCTTGTTCCCTTCTCTTGTCCCAAAGGAAATTACTTTCATAAATTTTAAATAATTTACCGACTCTTTCATCTGTATGTCTGGATAATAATAGAATATTGTCATTGTGCTTTGAAAGTTATATAAATGGTGTCAAATATGGCATTCTGTAATTTGTCTTCATTTTATTTAATGCTATGTTTTTTTGAGATCTATCCATGTTGATAGATACCTGGCTCATGTCTTTTAACTATTGTGTATTATTCCATTTTATAACTAATGACAGTGAACCTGGAAAGTTAGTTTGTACTGGATTGTGGAGGTCCTCAAATGCCACGTTAAAGACTTCGGGCTTTATCTGTGGTGACTGGTGTGGGAAAAAGTGGAGGGTCACAGGGTGTTTCTAAGCATTAAATGGCACAAGATCTGAGTATCAGAAGGTGAGTGTAAGGAGAGTAGGAAAGTAGGTTGGAAGAGGAGTGCTTTGTGGGAGTAGGGTTAAGACCACACTTCAGAGCAAAGTATAATAGCCCTGTAAGATATAATGATAGCCCCACTGATTAAAATTTAGGTAGTTCCCAATGTTTCTCTTTAAAAAACAAAACTTGTATGAACATTTGTTATATGTATCTACATGGGAAGGAGTTTCCCCATATATTTGTAGAGTACGAATTATACCCGTTTTGGCCAATTTTCCACATTAATATAACACTTTGGGCTTTTTGACTCCCAGAGAACAAAGAGAAGAAATAAAAGTAATCTGATGATATGAATAGATGTAATCAAACAACAGAACCTGAATTCAAATCTGTTGAAATTGAATATTGTATCACTTTCTTATATGGTTTTCCATGGTTTATCATCAGTTGGGTTACTTTTCTGTAGGATAAATTTTATCATTGATTGTCAGCCATCTCTATCATACATCCAGAGCTCAACAGCCACGCAAGCCTGCAGAATTTTAAAGATCACAGTGTCTACAAGTCTAGGTGCCAGATTCCCTTCTGAAGTTAACCTCAAGATCCAATGATCCCAGATCATGCAGATTTCTCCTCAACTGGCAAGAGTATCCAGTTGGTTTTTTACTTGGTTTTTGTGGAAAGGGGGTGAAGGTGCACGCTGGCATTTAGGAAGGAAGGAAATATTAAAAATGGATGGCACATACTTGTTTTGGGGACCCTCTTTCTTGTTCCCAGTCAGACTTGGAAACAAGTATGTTAAGTTTTGCATCTATCTTTAAGGGCCGTTTGCCATCACTTACTCTTTATTCATTTTCTCTCATTTAAATCTAACAATAAATATGTTATGACAGCTGAACTCAACTGTGAGCATTAGACAGACTGTGATCAGATCATGCTCTGTTGCTTTAGGCCGAGATTTTTCTCAAAGAAGTCCCTAAAATCCATCTCTTTCTTCATATCCCTGGACAGAGAGCTGGTTCAGGTCCTCACTGTATCTTATAGGGTTATTATATTACAGTCTGAGTAGAGGTCTTAACCTTAGTCCCGCAAAGCCCTCCTCCTCCAGTCTACTTTCCATTCTGTCCCCACACTCATTCTCTAGACCCTCAGATCTTATTGTGCCATTTAACGCATAAAACATATTATGATTCTCTACTTTCTTCCATACCAGTCAGCACAGATAAAGCCCAGAGTCTTTAATATGGTACTTAAGGACCTCAACAGTCCAGTCCAAGCTCCCTTTCCAGGCTCATTGTCATTAATTCTTACTTCTATAATTAGTGTTCTCCTTGAAAGCTCATTGGGTCTCAACCATGCTCTCATCTTTCACGGTTCTTTGTCTGATGTAACTATTGCTGAAAGTCTACAGATGACACCATCTTGATGAAGTCTTGCTCCACAGTTTATATCTTCCTTCCTTCTACTCTCCTAACACTCTGTACACACACTAACTCCTTTACAAAACTCTAATCTTCCAGAAGGCAAGGAAAATATTTCATTCCCTGTTAGATCCACCAGCATACTGCTGTGCATGTAGTAGATTTTCTTTAAAAGCATGGAAGCTGGATGAGAAAAGGAGTCTTCTCTCTCTTATTCATCCCTCTACCCCTTGTACTTAGAATAGTCCTTGGCATAAAAGTGCTCATAAATATTTTTTAATCTATCAAGAGTTGGTAAATTATGGTCTGTGGGCCAAATCCAGGTCAACACCTGTTTTTATAAAGATTTATTGAAACACAGCCACACTCACTCCTTTATATATTTTTATGGATGCTTTTTCTACAACAGCAGAGTTGAGTAGTTGCAATAGAGACTACATGGTCCACAAAGCCTGAAATACTAACTGGCTCTTTACAGAAAAATTTTCTGACCGAATAAATGAGAAAATGCTGTGTAGCAGGGAGATGCAAGATGAGAGATCAGCACAAAATGTTTCTAAAAATATTGAATTTTGTTATTACTCGGGTTTGGCATTTCAAGAGATTGTCCTGCCCTCTGTTTCCATCTACATGAAGATAGGCATATACGCATTTATTGTTAACTTTCTTGCTGTTATTTGATGGTGAGTGATTAAAGATAACTTGAACTTATATTTGGGATACACACACACACACACACACACACATATATATATATATAGTGCATAGATTTGTTAATTGTAGACATCATTTTGGAAAATGCTCAGAATTATAAATAAAAATTATCACACAACCCAATGTTTTAAAAATCACATGGAGAGATTGGTTCAAGATGGTGGAGTAGAAGGACGTGCTCTCACTCCCTCTTGCGAGAGCACCAGAATCACAACTAACTGCTAAACAATCATTGACGAGAAGACACTAGAACTCACCAAAAAAGATACCCCACATCCAAAGACAAAGGACAAGCCACAGTGAGATGGTAGGAGGGGCACAGTCACAATAAAATCAAATCTCATAACTGCGGGGTGGGTGACTCACAAACTGGAGAACACTTAAACCACAGAAGTCCACCCACTGGAGTGAAGGTTCTGAGCCCCACGTCAGGCTTCCCAACCTTGGGGTCTGGCAACGGGAGGAGGAATTCCTAGAGAATCAGACTTTGAAGACTAGCAGGATTTGATTGCAGGACTGGGGGAAAGAGACTCCACTCTTGGAGGACACACACAAAGTAGTGTGTGCATCGGGACCGAGGGGAAGGATCAGTGATCCCATAGGAGACTGAACCAGACCTACCTGCTAGTGTTGGAGGGTCTCCTGCAGAGGTGGGGGGTGGCTGTGTCTCACCATGAGGACAAGGACACTGGCAGCAGAAGTTCTGGGAAGTACTCCTTGGCATGAGCTCTCCCAGAGTCCGCCATTAGCCCCATCAAAGAGCCTGGGTAGGCTCCAGTGTTTGGTTGCCTCAGGCCAAACGGCTAAAAGGGAGGGAACCCAGCCCCACCCATCAGCAGACAAGCAGATTAAAGTTTTACTGAGCTCTGCCTACCAGTGCAACAGTCAGCTCTACCCACTACCAGTCCCTCCCATCAGGAAACTTGCACAAGCCTCTTAAATAGCCTCATCCATCAGAGGGCAGACAGCAGAAGCAAGAAGAACTACAGTCCTGCAGCCTGTGGAACAAAAACCACATTCACAGAAAGACAGACAAGATGAAAAGGCAGAGAGCTATGTACTAGATCAAGGAACAAGATAAAACCCCAGAAAAACAACTAAATGAAGTGGAGATAGGCAACCTTCCAGAAAAAGAATTCAGAATAATGATAGTGAAGATGATCCAGGACCTCAGAAAAAGAATGGAGGCAAAGATTGAGAAGATGCAAGAAATGTCTAACAAAGACCTAGAAGAATTAAAGAACAAACAGAGGTGAAAAATACAATAACTGAAATGAAAAATACACTAGAAGGGATGAATAGCAGGATAACTGAGGCAGAAGAATGGATAAGTGATCTGGAAGACAGAATGGTGGAATTCACTGCTGCAGAACAGAATAAAGAAAAAAGAATGAAAAGAAATGAAGACAGCCTAAGAGACCTCTGGGACAACATTAAACACAACAACATTCGCATTATAGGGGTCCCAGAAGGAGAAGAGAGAGAGAGAGAGATAAAGGACCCAAGAAGATATTTGAAGAGATTGTAGCTGAAAACTTCCCTAACATGGGAAGAGAAATAGCCACCCAAGTCCAGGAAGTGCAGAGAGTCCCAGGCAGGATAAACCCAAGGAGTAACACACCAAGACACATAGTAACCAAATTGGCAAAAATTAAAGACAAAGAAAAATTATTGAGAGCAACAAGGGAAAAATGACAACATTCAAGGGAACTCCCATAAGGTTAACAGCTGATTTCTCAGCAGAAACTCTACAAGCCAGAAGGGAGTGGCATGATATACTTAAAGTGATGAAAGGGAAGAACCTACAACCAAAATTACTCTACCCGGCAAGGATCTCATTGACATTTGACAGAGAAAATAAAAGCTTTACAGACAAGCAAAAGCTAAGAGAATTCAGCATCAACAAACCAGCTCTACAACAAATGCTAAAGGAACTTCTGTAAGTGGGAAACACAGAAGAAAAGGACCTACAAAAACAAACCCATAACAGTAAGAAAATGGTAATAGGAACATACATGTCGATAATTACCTTAAATGTGAATGGATTAAATGCTCCAACCACGAGACACAGGCTCGCTGAATGGATGCCAAAAAAAGACCCATATATATGCTATCTACAAGATACCCACTTCAGACCTAGGGACACATACAGACTGAAAGAGAAGGGATGGAAAAAGATATTCCATGCAAATGGAAATCAAAAGAAAGCTGGAGTAGCAATACTCATATCAGATAAAATAGACTTTAAAATAAAGAATGTTACAAGAGACAAGGAAGAACACTACATAATGATCAAGGGATCAATCCAAGAAGAAGATATAATAATTATAAATATATATGCACCCAACATAGGAGCACCTCAATACATAAGGCAACTGCTAACAGCTATAAAAGAGGAAATCGACAGTAACACAATAATAGTGGGGGACTTTAACACCTCACTTACACTAATGGACACATCATCCAAACAGAAAATTAATAAGGAAACACAAGCTTTAAATGACACAATAGACCAGATGGATTTAATTGATATTTATAGGACATTCCATCCAAAACCAGCAGATTACACTTTCTTCTCAAATGCGCATGGAACATTCTCCAGGGTAGATCACATCTTGGGTCACAAATCAAGCCTGAGTAAATTTAAGAAAATTGAAATCATATCAAGCATCTTTTCTGACCACAGCGCTATGGGATTAGAAATCAATTACGAGGAAAAAAACGCACAAACACATGGAGGCTAAACAATATGTTACTAAATAACCAAGAGATCACTGAAGAAATCAAAGAGGAAATCAAAAAATACCTAGAGACAAATGACAACGAAAACATGACCATCCAAAATCTATGGGATGCAACAAAAGCAGTTCTAAGAGGGAAATTTATAGCAATACAAGCCTACCTCAAGAAACAAAAAACATCTCAAATAGACAATCTAACCTTACACCTAAAGGAACTAGAGAAAGAAGAACAAACAAAACCCAAAGTTAGCAGAAGGAAAGAAATCATAAAGATCAGAGCAGAAATAAATGAAATAGAAACAAAGAAAACAATAGCAAAGATCAATAAAACTAAAAGCTGGTTCTTTGAGAACATAAACAAAATTGATAAACCATTAGCCAGACTGAAGAAAAAGAGGGAGAGGACTCAAATCAATAAAATTAGAAATGAAAAAGAAGTTACAGCAGACACCGCAGAAATACAAAGTATCCTAAGAGACTTCTACAAGCAACTCTATGCCAATAAAATGGACAACCTGGAAGAAATGGACAAATTCTTAGAAAGGTATAAACTTCCAAGACTGAACCAGGAAGAAATAGAAAATATGAACAGACCAATCACAAGTAATGAAATGGAAACTGTGATTAAAAATCTTCCAACAAACAAAAGTCCAGGACCAGATGGCTTCACAGGTGAATTCTGTCAAACATTTGGAGAAGCGCTAACACCCATCCTTCTCAAACTCTTCTAAAAAATTGCAGAGGAAGGAACCCTCCCAAACTCATTCTATGAGGCCACCATCACCCTGATATGAAAACCAGAAAAAGATACTACAAAAAAAGAAAACTACAGGCCAATACCACTGAGGAACATAGATGCAAAAATCCTCAACAAAATACTAGCAAACAGAATCCAACAACACATTAAAAGGATCATACACCATGATCAAGTGAGATTTATCCCAGGGATGCAAGGATTCTTCAATATATGCTAATCAATTGATGTGATACACCATATTCACAAACTGAAAAATAAAAACTTCATGATCATCTCAATAGATGCAGAAAAAGCTTTTGATAAAACTCAACACTTATTTATGATAAAAACTCTTCAGAAAGTGGGCATAGAGGGAACCTACCTGAACATAATAAAGGCCATATATGACAAACCCACAGCAAGCAACATTCTCAATGGTGAAAAACTGAAAGCCTTTCCTCTAAGATCTGGAACAAGACCAGGATGTCCACTCTCACCACTATTATTCAACATAGTTTTGGAAGTCCTAGCCACAGCAATCAGAAAAGAAAAGGAAATAAAAGGAATACAAATTGGAAAAGAAAAAGTAAAATGGTCACTATTTGCAGATGACGTGATACTATACATAGAGAATCCTAAAGATGCCACCAGAAAAGTATTAGAGCTAATCATTCAATTTGGTAAACTTGCAGGATACTAAATGAATGCACAGAAATCTCTTGCATTCCTCTACACTAGTGATGAAAAATATGAAAGAGAAATTAAGAAAACACTCCCATTTACCATTGCAACAAAAAGAATAAAATACCTAGGAATAAACCTACCTAGGGAGACAAAAGACCTGTATGCAGAAAAGTAAAAGACACTGATGAAAGAAATTAAAGATGATACCAACAGGTGGGGAGATATACCATGTTCTTGGATTGGAATTATCAATATTGTGAAAATAACTATACTACCCAAAGCAATCTACAGATGCAATGTAATCCCTATCAAATTACCAATGGCATTTTTTACAGAACTAGAACAAAAAAAAAAAATCATAAAATTTGTATGGAGACACAAAATTTGTATTTGAATAGCCAAAGCAGTCTTGAGGGAAAAAAAACGGAGCTGGAGGAATCAGACTCCCTGACTTCCAAGCTACAGTAATCAAGACAGTAATGGTACAGGCAAGGCACAAAAACAGAAATATATTTCAATGGAACAGGATAGAAAGCCCAGAGGTAAACCCACACACCTATGGTCAACTAATCTATGACAAAGGAGGCAAGGATATACAATGGGGAAAAGACAGTCTTTTCAATAAGTGGTGGTGCTGGGAAAACTGGACAGCTACATGTAAAAGAATGACAGTAGAACACTCCCTAACACCATACACAAAAATAAACTCAAAATGGATTAGAGTTGTAAATGTAAGACCAGACACTATAAAACTCTTAGAGGAAAACATAGGAAGAACACTCTGACATAAATCACAGCAAGATCTGTTTTGATCTACCTCCTAGAGAAATGGAAATAAAAACAAAAATAAACAAATGGGACCTAATGAAACTTAAAAACTTTTGCACAGCAAAGGAAACCATAAACAAGATGAAAAGACAACCCTCAGAATGGGAGAAAATATTTGCAAATGAATCAATGGACAAAGGATTAATCTCTAAAATATATAAACAGCTCATGCAGCTCAATATTAAAAAACAAACAACCCAATCCAAAATGGGCAGAAGACCTAAATAGACATTTCTCCAAAGGAGACATACAGATGGCCGAGAAGCTCATGAAAAGCTGCTCAACATCACTAATATTTAGAGAAATGCAAATCAAAAGTACAATGAGGTATCACCTCACACCAGTTAGAATGGGCATCATCAGAAAATCTACAAACAGCTGATGCTGGAGAGGGTATGGAGAAAAGGGAACCCTCTTGCACTGTTGGTGGGAATGTAAATTGATACAGCCACTATGGAGAACAGTATGGAGGTTCCTTAAAAAACTAAAAATAGAATTACCGTATGATCCAGCAATCCCACTACGGGCATATACCCAGAGAAAACCAGAAGTCAAAGAGAGTCATGTACCACAATGTTCATTGCAGCACTATTTACAATAGCCAGGTCATGGAAGCAACCTAAATTCCCATCGACAGATGAATGGATAAAGAAAATGTGGTACATATATACAATGGAATATTACTCAGCCATAGAAAGGAACGAAATTGGGTCATTTGTAGAGATGTGGATGGATCTAGAGACTGTCATACAGAGTAAAGTAAGGCAGAAAGAGAAAAACAAATATCGTATATTAACACATATATGTGGAACCTAGAAAAATGGTACAGATGAACTGGTTTGCAGGGCAGAAATGGAGACACAGATGTAGAGAACAAATGTTTGGACACCAAGGGGGGAAAATGGTGGGTGGAGTGGTGGTGGTGGTGGTGGGATGAACTGGGAGATTGGAATTGACATGTATACACTGATGTGTATAAAATTGATGACTAATAAGAACCTGCTGTATAAAAATAATTCACACGGATAATTTTGTCTGATTTTCAGAGTTCAGTGAAGAAATTTCAGGTTTATATACATACATTTATTACTAGCTGAACATCCAAGAATGACCTGCATATAATTGCAAGGTAACAATATTATAATGCCATTAGAAACAGTGGTCCTTATTACGTGCTAACTTGTGTTTATCATGAAACACCGTCATCTGATGAATATGCAATTAACCTACTTATTACTGCAGAAAACACATCTACATAATTTTTAATCCGATCTTCAAAGGCTTTCTGTGAGAGAAAATAAGTTTTTCCCAGTAAGATATATTATTGGAAACACAACTGTATGTAGCCAATTTGCTACATCATCTGATTTAATTAGAGGTTAGCTGCCGAATGTGATTACAGTTATAATTATTACAATACCAGTCATCCACATTTCCATTAGCATTCCACTTGATAGTTAGCAATAAGCAGAAATAAAATATTAGGACTTTTAAGAGAAGAGATTACCAATTAGTATAATTCTCCACTGGCACAAGATAATTATTAATTATGATCATCATGGTAATTTTTCACCAAGCGAAATTTCACTGGGCTACCTGTGTGCAGATTCTCTTTGCACTGCATTCTAACATCAGCGGCGTCCTTATCTGCTCTGGAAATCCTGAAGCAATATTTGTATTAAATATACAGTTGACTGCACACCAAATGGAAAGACAGCTGTGAAGGCATAGGGTGGATCTCCATTTCATTAAAGGATGCCTTATCTCTCTAGGGCATTGCAAGGGGAGTCTGTAAACCCATATACCTTAAGAAAGGTACTCTATTCACATATATATGTTTTCTGATTACACAGAGTAAAATTGAACCACAACTAGCCCTCTCAGCGACACCTCTCTCATTCTCCTCCTGAAACTGCCATTCGTATCCACACCAACACTATTTATTGTAAAGAGAGGAAGACAAACAAATGCAATTTGAAGATTGTTGATCACTGAAGGACAATTACTATGCAGATAAGGTAGAAAGATATCTACAGGCATTATGGTACCAAAGTATGAGGTCGTTGTTTAGCAATATGTACATTCTTCTACATAAGTGCTTTTATATAAAACCACCATATCTTGCTCCAGGTTTTCTATTCAAAGTGAAAGAAGTTTGAAAAAGTTCAAAGAAAATAAATACCACATGGGACTTAGGAAGGAAGACAATTTGCTGGTGTAGATGGCACTGGCCTGGGATTTAGTTAATAGCCAATACTAGTCTTGACTGAGAGCTCACATGGTTACTTTCTTAAGGCAAGTCATTGAACTTCTCAAAGCCTCAGGTTCTTTATTTACACCTGGGGACGATATCTCTCCTGCCTTACTTGGGAGGCTGTTAGTAGAGTCAAATGAAATTGTATGAAATAATATTTATGTTACAAAGTATTATACAAATATAAGGCAACTTTTAAGAATTCAAAGGAACCACATTTAACTAGACTGTGGAATTTTTTTTTTAATAGAGTGCTATATTTCACCAAGTTTGTGTTTTTATTCAGCAGACAGAGGGAAAAGGCTGGAATTGACAAAAATGGGATTTAAGTAATAGAGTTTCTTCAATCTCTGGATGGGGAAATGTTGCAATAAATTATAAAGCAAGGCTTCACTCCCCCATTTTTTTGTATATTTAAAAGGAAAAGGGGGCTTCCCTGGTGGCGCAGTGGTTGAGAGTCTGCCTGCCGACGCAGGGGACACGGGTTCGTGCCCCGGTCCGGGAGGATCCCACATGCCGCGGAGCGGCTGGGCCCGTGAGCCATGGCCGCTGAGCCTGCGCGTCCGGAGCCTGTGCTCCGCAACGGGAGAGGCCACAGCAGTGAGAGGCCCGTGTACCGCAAAAAAAAAAAAAAAAAAAAAAAAGGAAAAGGCAGCCAGCTGATGTTCTGGAAATGAAGAGTAGATCGGCCACCCTACGCCAAGGCACAGGGGAAAGAGCAGAACAAGTTCTGAGAATCCCTTTCCGACACAAAATGATGTGCGTGTGCCATCAGGGTGCACTTCCTTGCTGTGGTTGCCTCCATAGTGGCTGCACCAACCAATGTCTTGCTGATTCTAAATGTGAGAAAAATAAATTCCAAATGACTTGTTTTCGTTGCTGTTCATGTTTGCTGCCAGTGTTTGCCTCCATCCTTGAAAACATGAGTAAAGACATGTCTTTTGGCAGAACTCTGTTTTTCGTGTTTCAATAGCTGCTGCCCTAAAGAGGATTGAGAAGAGGTAGGGGATGGCCAGGATGCAATCCAGGAAGGGACACATTTGCTCAACAAAGAAAAAAATGTTTAGAATAAAAAGAAAGCAACTTGTAACTTGGCTTACTTATATTTCGTGAGTTGGATTAGAACGAAAGACAGATATGGCTCAAATTGTCTTTGGGCATTTATCATTTTAAGTGTTTGGAAAGCCCTGCTTTATGTAAATATAACACTTTAAAGATTTACGGCTGTAATAGTCATTTTCTTGGTAATTTAATTCTATCATAACTTAAAAATACATATCTATTTTAGGCCAAATTTCTGATAAACGTATCAGGAAGAAAATGCTATAGTATAGGAAATTGTTGCCCTATGAACTGATTGTTTTTAGCAGCTTTTAGGAGCGTAATAACAGTAATTTTAGCAGCTAATTTACCTAAAATCATTTTATTCCAAAACCTTAAAGCCCCGAAATCAAAGGGTTCTCTTTGTCTAAAAAGTTAAATCAAAATAAATGTTTCTAGTTAGTTTTAAGAGGAAAAATTAGGGTTTCTTAGTGCTCAAATATTTAGTAAGCTCTCAAGGAGGTATAGGGGGAAGCAATGTGCAGGATTTTTAAATTGTACCTCGACACCAATAAATACAAGAGAGAGCTAGTCCCATTTTTTAACATGCGTACTTACAATACAATAAGCAAATCTGACTCATCTGCCAGCCTGATTGCTTTGTTTAGAATTCCACTGTCAGAGGTATGGTGGGAGGTGAGGGGATTTATGTAAATTAGGCTCCTCCAAGCTGGAAGAAAGTTGGATTATTAAAAAAATAAAAGAACTTTTCCAAGTTTAGAAAAGTGATTTTGTTCTCACATCACTTCTGAATGAGTGACTTAAAGTTCTCAGAATCAGGTTAAAAATATGATCTAGAAATCATGGCTATGAATTTTCACAGATTTTTCAAAGCTTTGAAGGCAACTGTGATTTATACTTTGCTGCTTTCCTGTATTACTATGTGTGCAGGAAGTGGGGTGGAAGGGAGTGGATTTCTGGATGCGATATTTAGTTCCTGGTTTCTATATGGGATGACTGTAATCAATCAGACTAATCTAAGAAATAAACAGTCGTTTGTCTGAAGGTTTTGTAAGGTGATGGCTGCTCCAATGTATTTATATTCAATCAGAATTCATAGGAAGGTACAATATAAATCTCTGACCCCTGGAAACTTGTGTCTAGTACCCTAACCTAGTGGGCACTTTGGGGTTTGTTTTAGAGGGTAGCAAGGGGTGTAGTCTGATTCTTTACCCTCTGATTCCTTACCCTGATTCTTTGACACTCCAGTGATCTGTGCTGGAATGCTGAATTCAAGTCGGGTGCTCTATAACAATTTTGCAGAGAGGGCAATGTCGCAACATTGACCAAAAATAGGAAGGTATAAGTTTGAATCCACACCAATAGTTGGGGAATGGAAAACACGATCTTCTAGGCAGAATTTTGGTTTTTAGGGTGACTGAGGGGATGGTGGTCCATTCATGCACGGCTGGAGTCTTCCCAACTCCCATCCTATCCCCAACTAGTCTTGAGCTGCGCAGCTGCTGGGGCCTGAAAGTTTTGTGAGAACGCTTCAGCACTCATAGTGAGTGAGGGAGAGAGTGGTCAAGGGAGGTGACGGGCCTGCGAATTCCATTCCTTTCTGGAATAGCGGTCAGCCTAGAGGCTAGCAACAGAGCTCTGGGAATGTGGTTCTCAAAATTCATGGAGTATAAGCTTCTGTCCCCTTGTGACTCCAGGAATACCTGCTGATGCCTCTCATCCTGTAGAAGTTCAGGGACAGGGAGTTCCTCATCTCTCTCTGTCTGAGGAAGAATGTATCAATCTTTGCCCCTAAGGAGACCAAGAACCAGACAGGTTTGCAGTCTCCATGACTTACCAGCTGGTACTTTATGGGCCTCCAGGGAGGTAAATGTCTCCTGGCACTCACACACTTGCCACTATTTAAAATACTAACGGCCCAAGTGAATTTATATAATAATAAAATACCAAATTATTAAACATTTTCTTTACTATTTTAACATGGCTTATTATTTTTTAAATGAGGGAATGGAATTCAGCTTGGCTAAGCATAGAATGCCCTGTCTAGATGGCTAATCGAACATTGGTTAACATTTTTATCTGGAGCTCTACATGAGTTAGCTTTGAGCAGAAAATTGGAGGAGGTGGAGAGTTAAGACAAATACACCTTCCCAGAAGAATGTTAAGGTGGGGACAATAGTTGTTTAGCTGGCTACAAAAGATTGATGTGTCGGGGCTTCCCTGGTGGTGCAGTGGTTGAGAATCCGCCTGCGGATGCAGGGGACACGGGTTCGTGCCCCGGTCCAGGAAGATCCCACATGCCACTGAGCGGCTGGGCCCGTGAGCCATGGCCGCTGAGCCTGCGCTCTGCAACGGGAGAGGCCACAACAGTGAGAGGCCCGCGTACCACAAAAAAAAAAAAAAAAAAAAAAAGGATTGATGTGTCACTGGTGCCATGATTGTGGAAGCGAGGACAAAAATGAAATTCATTTTCAAATGGAAAATGTATCTGTAATTAAATGAACTAAAAAGCACCTTCAACCAACTTAAACAGTGCCCCAGCAATTATTCTGTATAATTGTTTAAATCATTTTATGTTTTCTCTAATTTTTGAATAGTACTGGAATTAAGTACAGGTTCTACAATTTACAGCTTTGCGTTTGCTTGTTAGTTTTAATAAACCTAAATATATTTAGAGCAAAATTTTAAAAAAAGACTTTAAGTCAATTATGAAAATTATAAAACAGATTTCTTCCCAATCATTTTTACTTGTTTCATGAGCATGAAACATCATTTGATGAATATTTTAAAAGTATTAAGCAACATTATTCAACAGCTTTGAAAAGATTTCAAGAAGCAATGTTTAGGAGTGAAAGTGTTTCAAAAATCTCTGCTCTATAAAGGTGCAGGTTAGCCTTATTTGAAGTAAACGTGACTCAAAAGACACCCCATTCTTATTCTTGTCATCTTCCAATTTATTCACTAAAACTGTCATGTTAGTCACTAAATCTCAAAACATGTTCTTTGCAAAGAATCCTCCCAGGAGCAGGTGTGGCCCTGAAGTATGTTAAGCCTTAGGGGTGCAGTCTGCTTTTAATGATGATAAAGAAGTGCCACAAAAATGATCAATTATGTGGAACATCCTAGTACCAGTCTATGAGAAAAGTACTTTCTATCCTTTTTATTCATTATCAGAGACCTTATTAGAGACAATGAATAATATTACAATAAGACTTATGCAATAAATTGAAAGTTTTAGGGAGATAATGATCAGGTATACGAAAAAAAAAATTTTTTTAAGCTATTTGGTCCACTGTGTTTTCCATTATGTGTAAGTTGCCAGAATGCCCCAAATAAGACATTTTTTTTTTTTTTTTTTTTTTTTTTTTTTGTAGTACGCGGGCCTCTCACTGCTGTGGCCCCTCCCTCTGCGGAGCACAGGCTCCGGATGCGCAGGCCCAGCGGCCATGGCCCACGGGCCCATCCGCTCTGCGGCACGTGGGATCCTCCCGGACCGGGGCACGAACCCGTGTCCCCTGCATCGGCAGGCGGACTCGCAACCACTGTGCCACCAGGGAAGCCCCCCAGATAAGATTTAATTCTCTCTTTTGAACGGTATATGAGTTTCTATTTTTAATATGCCTATCTTTCCATCTCTTCAGATTTTCAATATTTTGGTAATCTGTTCCACTTTTAATGATATTTCTAAATGTATTATTTATTATAATTATCATATCACTTTTGATAACAGACTGGGTGTAAACTGTAAATAACCTGTATAGCAAAGTCGCCATGTACTTTATGAAATTCATGCTGATGAGAAGAACACTAAAGAAGTAAATTTATGTGTTATTTTTCTTTTTGTAATTTAAATTCTCTGTGCCAAGATTATTGACATACAAGCTCCCAAATTTTATGACAACAAAACACTAATTATATAGAAATTAATAGATAACTTTCATATTAAGCCTATGATAAAGCAGTTCAGAATGATGGATGAAAGAAAGAAAGGTCTTCACTTCTGGGATAAATACCTTGGCCTAGCAATAATAGGTGAAATAGCCTTTAAGCTACGGAGAAAATTCCAACCAGACTAGATTTCAGGAACTAGAGTTAGAGTCATCTGTAGATCATTGCCTATCTAAAAATGCCTTTTGGGGCTTCCCTGGTGGCGCAGTGGTTGAGAGTCCGCCTGCCGATGCAGGAGACGCGGGTTCGTGCCCCGGTCCGGGAGGATCCCACATGCCGTGGAGCGGCTGGGCCCGTGAGCCATGGCCGCTGGGCCTGCGCGTCCGGAGCCTGTGCTTCGCAACGGGAGAGGCCACAGCAGTGAGAGGCCCGCATATCACAAAAAAAAATAAAAATAAAAAAATAAATAAAATAAAAATGCCTTTTGAAAACATGTAAAATCCTTATATTATCATAATATATTTTGCATGTACCATCGTTAATGTCCTATTGGTAAATACTCTAACTCTGCAATATACCAACTTTTTTCTGGACTTTGTATCTTATCGATTTTATTCATCCAAACACATGCTCGAAGACTTGTAACTCTATTGGCACCACACAACAACAAGAAATAAACATCACATGCCTAAGTTCATCTGGAGATGAGTAAACTATAAAACTGGAAAATGAATGACTTGTGTGAGAAAGAAGATGTCTCTTCCTAGAGGTACGTGCATGTCTCTGTGGGAGATGCTCTGAAGCGGGGCAGCCTCCTCCCCTTTGTGCATCTCAGAGAGCTCAGGGAGGTCACTGAGCCAGGCCCTGATGGGAGGACTGTTCAGTCTTTCCCTTCACAACTACTTAACCAGTTCGTATCTGAGCTCTCGTATCATTATTGAAACTTGACCTCAGACAAATATTAAACTAATACACTTCAGCTCCCCACAATTATTTAAATCATATCACTTTTATTGTTGCAATGTGAGAAGGAAAAATTCTCTGACAGAAATTCTCATCTCTTCCTCCTACAGATGTGGCCAAAAATATTGCGGATCTTTACTACTGACACGTTCCTCAGCTTTACTGCCTAGACTAATGTTTCTCAACCTTTAATTCTCATGTGAATTGCCTGGATCTTGTTCGGATGGAGATTTTCATTGGGGATGTCTGGGTGGGGCCTGGGGTTCTGCATTTCTAGCAAGTTCCTAGATAATGCCGATGATGCTGTGGACAATCTAGCAATTGTCTAGATTATAGTCCATAATAAGTGTTGCCAGTGGTCACTTTGAGATTTTCAATATAAATTATTTTGGAGCGGGTCTAAGGCTTACAGTAAATTTAATTCCCTATGATAATGTAATGGTATTAAAATATAAAACATGACTAGTGGTGGAAGTATTTCAATTATACTAGAACTCACCTGTGATGTGAGAAGCCTGTACAAGAATGAATAAACTTCAAAATGATTTAAATCTATCACTCTGTCCCCGTGTGCTATAGATATAAAGATAAAAAATTTGTCTTCCCCCCATCAAATTTTAGCTCCTGGCTCACTGTCAGTCTCCCCAAAATACCTTTGTCAGAAATCCTGCTGATTTTCCTAATTCACCTAAAGGTGAATTCCAGCTCCTTGACTTCTCCAAGGCTTCTCTCTTCCATTCTACTTCAGCCTCATCCCTCCATAATGTTTCAATCATCTCATTCTCTCATCGTCATCTCCTGTTTTCCACTCAACCACACTAGTCCATTGATTCCAAAAATCCTGCAGTCTAGGAGAACCTGTCCTGCGTTTTCCTATCCCTCACATTTTCTTGATCTCACTTCTCTCTGTATCAGGTTTAATTCAATGTTTTATCATATAATCACCCCCTTGTTCCTCACTCATTCATTACAGCAGCTTGGCAGAACCACAGTGTTGCTTATGGTAGGCTGAGTAAGGGTCCCCAAAGATAACCAAATTCTAATTCCAGGAGTCTGTAAATGTTACAGATTATTAGTGCCATATAAAAACCTTCATTGTTTTTCACTGTTTGTGTGCCTTGGTGGTTAGAAATGGTAGGCAGTACTTAGAAGGGAAAGCATGTAGCATACATAGCACATTGGATATTCGCTCTTTTCCCTCTACATTTTTATAGTGAAAAATTTCAAAACTACAGAAAAGTTGACAAAATAGTACAATCAGCAGTCTCATTCCCTTATGTAGGTTCATCAACTGTTAATATTTTGCTACATTTGCTTATGTATACATTTATCTCTATATACACATCTGTCTCTCTGGATGTTTTGTTCCCTGAACCATAGGAAAGTCATGTTAAACATAACATTTCATGCCTACGTGTTTCAATATATGTCTGCTAGGAATAAAGACATTAACCACAATACTATTTTCATACACAAAAATTACTGATTCAGTAATATTATCCAATATACAGCCCTGCATAATTTCCATTTGCCTGAAGAAAAATGTCACTTATAGCTACTTATTTCTAATCTAGGAATGAATCCATTTTACCCATTGCATTGATTATTATTTGCCTTTAGTCAGTTTTAATCTGGAACACCATTCACCCCACCGTTTTTATTTATTTGTTTTTTATGTCATTAACTAAAAGAGTCCAAGTAAGTTGCATCGTGAAGTGTCCCACATGTTGTATTTGTTTCTTCATGTTTAGATTCATGTAAGTGTTTTTGGTGAGAACACTCTCCGGTTCCATATGTACTTCTTACTGCTTCACAACAGAGACATGATTTCAAGTTGTCCCATTATTGGTGTTGCTAAGCTTTATCACTTGGTTAAGGTGGTGATCGCCACATCTCTTTATTGTAATGGTACATGTTTACCTTTGTAATTAATAAATAGTCTTTTTTCAAAAATTTAATTTATTTATTTATTTATTTTTGGCTGTGTTGGGTCTTCGTTGCTGTGCATGGGCTTTCTCTAGTTGTGGCGAGCGGGGGCTACTCTTCATTTCGATGCGCGGGCTTCTCATTGTCGTGGCTTCTCTTGTTGCAGAGCGTGGGTTCTAGGCACACGGGCTTCAGTACCTGTGGCTCGTGGGCTCAGTAGTTGTGGCTTGTGGGCTCTAGAGCACAGGCTCAGTAGTTGTGGCGCTTGGGCTTAGCTGATCTGCGTCATGTGGGATCTTCCCAGACCAGGGCTCGAACCCATGTTGCCTGCATTGGCAGGGGGATTCTTAACCGCTGTGCCATGAGGGAAGCCCCATAAATAATCTTTGAGATGAGAGTATCCTTGCAAAAATTGCTTCTGGAAAATCCTTTTCTCTATGCTAGTAAAAGCAACTCTAAAATCCTGCAGTCTATAAAATAGTATAATGGTTATGTGAGTTGAGGAATGGGGACATTTCCTAATGTTGTGTATACCATTTGTGTCCTGAGTTGTTTGACCATTTTATTATTTTAAGAATCTTTATGTCCTAGTCAATCTTGTGGGAATCCAGTGTCTGGAAATACAATTAGGGGAATCTGAGAGGGAAGACATGATGGTATCCCCCTGACTCTCAGAGACATCTGTGCTAGACCTCTTGAGTTTAGAATAAAACTATAACCCATCCATGCCCCAGTCATCCTGGGCCAACGAGTAGCTTGTGATGAGGTGGTATAAAAAGTTGCACTTTAACCAATGCCAGCATTACCGGAGAGTTTAGTGTACAGAAGAAAATGATTTGGTTTATCTTTTTCCATAGAATTTAGAAAGGTGGATTTTAGAAATTATTCTTTTAAGAAAATAATACAGCAACATTATAGGAAGCAAAATAAATAATTTATAATTATATTATCTACTTGCAAAACACTGATGTTCTTATGTGCTCAGTGTCCTCACCATTAAGAAGGAACATTTGGAGTCAGAAGATCTGACTGTGAGATAGTGAGCAATTTCTGTTTTTCTTTTAATTACTTTTTATTGTCCAGAAAACAGACATAATGATGGTTATATCACAGGATTGTTATTAGAATTAAATGTGCTTGACAAGCAAAGCACAGTGCTTGGGTATGTGCTGGTAAGTATTCAATGAATATGTTTCACTAATATTACAGTTTGTATGATGTAAAAGTATACTCATTTTTACAAAACTGGAAAAATGGTAGAGATACAGTACTGAGGAAATCTGAATCTTTTTCTTGTTTCAAATATAGGCTTATGTTTGGTTGTCAGAGCAGTACATTTGGCATTATTCTTGCCTTAATTTGGCTTATTAAATAGATAATGATTATTTTAAGAACGAATTTCAGAACAAACCTCCATTATAATGTTTCTAATTTACACATGGCCACACGTATCATTCTGTGTTCTCATCTTTACAGTGAGATTACCAATGGCTATTTTTTTATACCTGTGGAAATATCAAGAGGGCTAATTCTCTTTTAGAAAAAAATAACCTGTTAAGAGTTCCTAATTTTCTAAACAAATAGGAAACTGATATTTATTTCTTAGAGTATGCAAGAAGGAATCCAAACAAAGTTGGACTGTACAGTTTAATATCTGTGTTCAGAAGAGATTGGTATTTTGGATCCTCTAAATAACGACTAACTTTCCAAGCAAAACAGTGTTTAGAGACTTTTGACACGTTCAGAAATTCGAATTTTAAATGACTTGTAGTAAAAAATATGAATGAACTGTGTAGTTTATCTGAGTTGGTCTTTTGGAAGTGAATGCATGCTATGCAGATGAGGGAAAAGATACAGGCAGAGGCCTGTGGGGCAGTGTTGCTGCAGCTGTGGATTTAGAGATAAGGGAAATGGGTCTTTCTTCCACTGGACTCACAGGACCGGGTGGAACAAAGAAACAAGAATTTTTTTTACCTCCACATCCTGTTCCATGCTCTCCTTTTCTGACCCATGCTTAAGGATATCAATGCTTAAGCATATTAAGATACAGACATGAAGACTGACATCGCAACTTCATTATCTCCAGCAGCAGGCAAAAACCAGATGACATCAGTGGTGTAGCGGTGCAGAGCAAGTTCAGCCTATCTCCTGATGTCATCAGAAAGTGTCAGAACTCTGTTGTAGTTATTCATTGAAGTAAGTATATTAGGGAAGAAGCGTATGAGTTACTCCTCCTATTATCTTGTGAGTCGATTGCTTACGAAGGCATTGATGGTGTAATCTGCATGTGTACCTGAATGATGCTGAGAAGGCTGTTGGTTTGAGAGCTCCAGAAACATCCTCTGACTGCTACTGAGATATCCAAATGATTATGGGTGGCGTCTTAACATGATTGATAAGGATGGTGATTTTTTTTCAATCAGTGTTTTCCTATCACACATACGTGGGATCAATGGAGGAAATTTCATGTGGAGGAAGTGATAGGACTTCAGATTTTATAGCAATCAGGATCGTTATTGTGAATATCTTGGGATATAGAGAAATGTGTATGATAATCATATTCAGAGGTAGTTGAGAAATTGTTGAAGGTAGTGATATAATGACCCCAAGGTCGGGAGTAACATGGAAATTTTGGGTCTAGCTTTGGAAATCTGTTTTTGTTAGTGCTGGGTGATTTGGGGCCTTGCTTTATACAGAAAACTCCCAGGAGGCCAACTAGTAAAATCTGTGACATTATATCACATAGCTTTTGCTGGATAACAGATCACCCCAAAACTTAAATGCTTAAGGCAACAATATCCAATTATTTGGCTCATGATTTGTGGTTCAGCAATTTGGACTGGGCTCCACTGGGTGATTCTTCTGCTCTTGGGACTGGGGCTCTCATTATACCTATGGTCAGCTGCTGGATTAGCTGAGGCTTGCTGCCTGGGATGGCCTTTAGCTGTGGCAGTTAACTTCTCTACACGGTTTCCCATCCTCTAGCAGAGTCACTCAGATTTGTTCACAAGGCATGTGGGCAAGTGTCCAGGAGAAGAACAGAAAGGTGCAAGGCGTCTTAAGGCCTGGCCTCAGAACTGGCACAACTGTACTTCTGCCATGTGTTTTTCACCAAAGAAAATCACAAGGTCAGCCCAGATTCAAAGGGTGTGAAACTAGACTCCACCCCAAGCCACATTGTAAAGATCATGACATAGGGAACAGATTATTGTGCCTATTCCCATGAATAGCCTACCAAAGTCTCTTTCAGGTGACTGAAGTTTAGTTTGGTTGGGGATACTTGGGCTCTTTCCAGGTCTGTTAAAAAAGCTACCACCCTTTTGAGCTAACTTTCTTCCAGTGATCTTCCAGAAATGAGGAAATACCAATGGTCCAACATTGATCTCTTACAAAAACCAAAAATGGCTGTGGAAGCCTTGTCCTTTAAGGTAGTTTGAAACAGTTCCATGGGTTAGATGTTTGGAACAATCAAGAGTTTTAAGGTAGGTCAGGAAATTGGAAGGGTTAAAAACAGTAGTTAAATTGTAGCTGAAGTTACCTAGTGTTCTTGGTCAGTGGAGGTGAGTTGGGCAAGTTGGAAGATATTTAGAAGTGAATTAGGCTGGATATTGCCCTGTATGATTCTCTCTTGAATCTGTACAAAATGTTTCATGCTCATTTTTTTATATTTAATTTTGCCTGTAAAGTAACTAAAATAAATAGCAGTGAAGTGTAATGTTTTGAAACAATCCCATAGTTTTCAAGTGTTCTTGCAGTAGAAAGCCACGGGGCTCTATGTGCTTTTCTCCACTGACTTAACACTTATTGTTTATGCTGCCTAGAATAGTTTCTTTAAGTGATACTTGGCTTGATATCCTTTTAAATTATTAAAGATTGGAGGCGCTCATTAAATGAGAGATTAAAAGACATGGTAGACACAGCTAATTATTAAAGGCCCAAGAAGGAACATGAAATGCATTTTATCTAAGGCTTTAGTGGATTGTAAAAGTAAATGAATGGTTTAGTGATAAACCAGTCAGAGTTAATCAGTTGAACACAACTATAGGGTAGCTATTTGAGTCTAGACTTGAAGGGTTTATTAAGTAATCATAGTTAGAGACTTACAGCTGTTCCCTATTTCTTTACTTTTAGACCCTTGAGCTGCTAATTGGTCAGGAAGCTGGGTCCAAGCTCATCATCCAAGCTAATGATGACTAGAGGAAGGCAGCTTATGTGTCTTTGTGGGGAAGGTCTGCATTGCTAAACATTAGCAGGTCAGAAGTCAGAGTGAATTCTTTTGTGGCACATCGTGATTTAAAGGCTATCGTGAATCATTCTGGAGGAGGAGCTCTGAGGAGGCGTGTTTTCGACTTCCCAACTTCCTGAACTTTTCACCCTCTCAGCTGCTCCTTTAACTTCCAAATCATGGGCAGTGTATTATTTTTGCCTGCTTACTAAGAGGGAACTTTGGTTGCTGACACAACCACTGCTGGCCAGTGAGATTAGTAACATGATACAGAGATTTTCACCACTTAAAAGTCACTAGTTGAACATGGCTCAGATAGGTAATGACTTAAAGTTATTCTGACCTGACAGCTGTTTAGAGGCCCATTTGAAGTGAACTATTTCTCGGTTCGCCTCCAGACAGGGGACATGTTGCTGCTGGGGATTGCAAAATGTCATCTCTTTTGGAATCTTACTGAGCAGCAAGGCTCAATGTTGAGTCATCATCACTGCGGCTAAAATAACATGTTCCCTAGAATTAGGAACATTTGGCTGGCTTTTGTGTAAAGGTTTTGAGTCCTGCGGAAAAATATCGAGTTAGTTTCTCCCCAGAGCCATTCTACTTACAAGGCTAATACCATTAACTAGTTTGAGACAGCAGGGCAACATTTAATGCGTTACTAACAATCGATGAAAGCTTCAGATAAGATGTGTTTAATGTCCCTTTCTTGGCCCTTCAACAATTAGCCACATCTACCATGCTTTCTAACCACTTATTTAATGAACACCTCAGATTGGAAGTAAGTGTCTGTCAGCCACTTAAGGAATGATTTAGGCACTAGAGAAGATAGGGTTTAGAGGGCTTTAAATCATTGAGGACCCGGTCATTTCCACCTTCACAAGATTCATGTTGAAAAGGCCCATAGTTCAAAGACAATAAACAAAGCAGAATGCAGAGGGAAGTGTGAGAGTAGAATGGGATGGCAATTAGGGAAATGGAATATGGCACATTGGTTCATAATAAAACTTTGTTTAAAAACCGCATGCATTGCAAGTGATTGTGACAGGAGGGCATACTGCAACTGCAGGGTTTCAAGTTGTTGAGCGTAGCTCAACAGGCATCTATATCAAGGACTCTAATAATACTTTCTCTGACATAACCTTTCTTTTCACTGTTCAGTGATTGTCATTATACCCAGCGTGTGCCTATTGTAAGAGATGTAATGACTTATTTCCGATTTTATATTAAACTTTGTGCAGTGTTAGTGCGTATGCCAAGACTTTCATCTGTGGGGTCCATTTCTTATGTCTCGTCTTTCCAAATCATAACGGTCCAATCTGTTATCATGAATCCTCTTTCGTATATTTGTGTCTTACCTTCACAGCTAATCTGCACTTCCTTTGAAGGCGACGCTCATTTCTTTTGTTCCCTTTTACCTCCTCAAACTGCTGAAGAATCGTGCTGAGTATGTGGTTGGCTGCTGATGAATGAATTCTTTAAGTCATTTTTGAGCTCCTTGAGTGTAATACCAAGTTGTATTATTATTATTGTTGTTTGTCACAGAGTCCAAAGTTTAAGGCAGGAGGAAGAGACTGATTCTTCTCACTCCCCACCCATCCTGTGGACACAAGGCATGAGCATAGGAAGGAAGCGCATGCCGTGGCAGTTCCCAACGTGCCATATTTTGGCAGGCCTGTCTTTCTGGCGATTATGAGACTTTACGAACTGACTTGGACATTCTGTGTGCTAAGCATTGTGCAACATGAGTGCTTTAAACAGAGACTCATGGTGAAGCCGAAGGAGCAAGGAGATAGAGGCCTAAATCTACAGACCACATTACTGTTCCCTAGGGAGCCAAGCAGAGGAAATGAAGCAGAATTTATCTATTTTGTCCCTTCTTTACTGAAAACCTGTGTTGCAGCAGTGATTCTGTGCTGGACTGAAATATGCAGCCTGATACATTTCGGAGCCACCCTGATCTTCTTACCCAATGTTGGTTGATGCACTTTTGTGTTTTCTATATTAACAGAATGTGCTTTCAATTTTCATTTCCCTGGACTTCTATTCGCCCTTCAAAACTTTTCTTTTCAATATTTCTCTAGCTCTACTCAACAATTATTTATTTACTTGTTTGTGTTCTGATTAGACTTTGGTTTCACCTTTATTATTGCATATATGACATTGATTTATAAATGTGTGTTTCTCTGTTTCTCCTACTAGTACAAGAACTGTTGGGATGGCAGAGATGAGGTCTGCATTTGCTATAGCAATGTCTCCTTCTCTACCCTCCTCCTTCCAGTGCCATATATATATATATATATGGCTAAGTAACACCTAATATGCATTGTTAAATGGACCAAATTTGGGAGAAAAATTAGGTTTTATTTAAAAATTTCAGAGGGAATAAGGTTCAGTATCGATATCAGAATTAAAGTTTATTTACTGTTGAAAATAATCCAGCAGTTCCTGGGAATATTTAGTGCCTGTCTTGCAGATCAAACTGACAATATGAAAATGCCTCTAAATGCAATAGTACTCTAACAAACTTCACTTGAAAATGATAGCATCGATGTTGTCAGTTTTTAAGATGGTTGAGGAATAAAAATTATAATGGACTTTAATTAAGATGATGGTTTAGAAGCTATTCAAATGATAAATCTATCATAACATCATTTTGGAGGATGAATAACTAAACCAGTTAAGAATATGCCCGGTAGAATGGACGAGAGATTGATATCTAGGAAAAAGGCCAAGAAATGGGGTGTTTTGATTATCATCAACTTCACTCTTAAGTTGATAATATTATACTTTATTAGAAGAGCAATGTGCAGAGTCGGCATGTTTGATTTCCTCAAGTCTGAGTGACACATCATGCATTAAGTGGCTTTGGTATCTTAATGAGTTGCTACTCAAAGTGTGGTCTCCTGGACCATCAGCATTTCTGTTACCTGGGAGCTTGCTGGAATTGCAGACTCTAGGCCTCTACCCCAGACCTTTGCAACAGCAACTCCATTTTAGCAATAATCCCAGGTGATTCCCAAGCACATTAAAACTGAGTAGCACTTATCTTAACGTACAGTAAGTCCCCTACATGCGACGAGTTCCGTTCTGAGTGCGCATTTTTAAGTCCAATCTGTTCATAAGTCCAACAAAGTTAGCCTAGATACCCAACTGACACAATCGGCTGTATAGTACTGTACTATGATAGGTTTATAATACTTCTCACACAAATAATACGTAAAAAGCAGACACAAAAAATAAAAAAAAAACATTTTAAATCTTACAGTACCTTGAGAAGTACAGTAGTACAGTACAACAGCTGGCATCCAGGGGCTGGCATCGAGTGAACAGGCAAGAAGAGTTACTGATTAGAGGGGGGAGAGGAGGTGGGCAATGGTAGAGCTGAAGGATCGTCAGCAATAGGAGACGGAGGGCGAGCTGCAATCTCACTCACACCTGACGTTGATGGCACAGGTTCTGGTTCCTTGCTGGATTCAATTCTATCTGCCCTCTTGAAAAACCCATCCAGTGATGTCTGGGTAGTAGCACGTTCACATCTTTGAAAGTTTGGAACGTGAAAGTTCGCAACGTGAAAGTTCATATGTAGGGGACTTACTGTATGTCATTGAAAAATGCATAATGATTAGGGAAGATTAAGTCCATTTGAAAAAAATTATCAATCGCTCTTTTCTTCCAAGAAAGGAGAAGATGTGCATGTTTAACACAACAGCTTTCTTGATGCCTTTCACAGGAAGAGCAGTTTTTTAAAATCTGAAAATTAGTTTATAGCCTCTGAATTTATTGTGCAGTTGACAGAGAAGCAATGAAAAAAAAATAGGGGGAATGCCAAATAGTCCAGTTAAAATAATAATTTATTTCATTCTGTCAAGAAGTGACTTTTTCAATCAAAAGTTTAAAAAATATGAATGGTTATGGAAGTTTGCTAGCATCTTTAGTTTAGGTAGTTTAGTCCAAGTAGTATTTACAGAGCAGGCGCATTAGACCTTTTTTTTTTTTTTTTTTTTTTTCTCATTAGACTTTTGATGTTCATAGAAAATCCTGGTCAATGTAGTTGTACTGGACCATCTGGGAAACTGAAGCAGTCTGACACCTTGGTATTTTTGATTGACTCGGAATGTTGGAACCTGAGTGAATGCTCCATAGTTACCTCATGCTTTTCTTCAGTTGTCATAACTGTTTGATTCAGATTTTATTTGAATCCTGGATGGAAGTATCCAAGTAGTTTCCTAGAAACAAACTATGTCAGGCATAATAAAAACCAAAGAATGGACTCAATGAAGGACCTGGTATAGTCTCCCTTTTTCCTTTTTCTCTTTCATTTTGCAATTAAAAAAAAAAACAACTGGGATTCCTGTTTGTTGGAGAAACTACCCATGCAGTTAGTTTGTCCTCATTGTGAAGTGGGGAGTGATATTAGGCAGTATGATTCTAGGGCCTGTTAATGAAGGTTAATACCAACTGCTCAGGCCAAATATAAAGATATTTGGCTTTAGAATTTCCAAAGAATCAGACCCATGCTGGTAAGCCTGCTTTATTCTGATTGTTGTAAAACTACTTTCATTCCCTGCTGGTGGCTCAAACAGCTTTCTCTGGGAAGTCCTCCCTATACATAGTTGTTTTTTGCCCCCTCCATCCTCTCTAAGTCAATCAAACACATGAAACTCCTGAGGTTCACCCCCCACCACTAGTGTCCACATCCAGCCCCATTTAATTGCAATAATGGGGATTTACATTCCAGCTATTCTGAGGGATGGTTTTATCTGCTGGGAAGCAGAGACCCTTTCATGTGGCAGCAAAATGTAAATATCTCACTATGCCCTATTCCTTCCCCTTTCCTCCCAGAACCTGGAACATAAGATCAGATCAACTCAAATATCTTAGAAATAGTGCTTTCTACTGGCAGTTATTATTTTGTTCATTTTTTTTAAGTGACCTTAATTTTTTTCCCTTCCCCCTTTTTGCACTGACAGCCTGAGGCATAGAGAAATACAAACCCATCCCAACACACATCTGGCCATTTGCTTGTCACGCCTTATGTTTGTATGTTTGGATATTAATTAAGAGATGTTGATTTCAAAGTGCTTTCTTTCTCAGTTTCTCAAATATTTAAACAATTTTTACACATTTAAAATTTTTTTTCTTTCTCTTTGTTTGTAATAAGATTAATTATGTGAGGTGCACCGCTGCTTATCCCCATGAAAGAAAATCTAAAACGAGGGATTTCAGCTTCAAGAAGGCTATTTTGTCCTGTTTCCGATGTTCTAAAGGGATTAATTTACCATATCGTATAGCCCTGGAAGACTGTGATAATTGAAAACATCCATATTCATTGCATGTTCAAAGGGATCTGTCTGACTTTGTAATGTAAAAAGTGCATTTTTAACCTGAACGGGGACCTGCATCTGCTATCGCTTAATCCTATTAGTCCAACAGTTCCAAAGCTTTAGTGTATAATCATTAGCTCGTGTTAATCCTGAGACATGCCTCCAGCTTCAGCCTGTCAGAAGGAATCCCTGCAGGGAAAATGTGGAGGTGCTGATAGCACAACACCAACTAATCTTATCTTAAATGCTAGCAGCAGCCTCCATCTGTGATAGCCAGGGAATTAAAAACAAATTTTTTATGGGTATTGGATAGCAGGGTGTTCCTCATGTCCCCTCCCCATCTCTCTCTCCCCCACTGTCCCTCTCTCCCCCTGTCCATCTTTCCCTCTCTTCTTCTCTCCCTCTCTCCCTCTCTCCCCTTCTCTGTTAGTGCTTCTCCCTTGCCCTACTTTCCTTAGACTCTTTGTTAGGGTGATGCTACTGATGACAGAACAAGGATGAATGGAAAGAGAGTGGTGAAAGAAACATTTTAGATACTTACTGTTTCAGCAGTGGAAGCTCCTTGCTAAATTACTTAGGGTACTTGCCAAGTCTTGTATCATTTGTGTTCCTTGACATCAGAAAGCCAAGCCAATCCTGTGTTTTCTGCTGTCCTGGATTATAATGTAAGATGACAAAATGTGTCTTACAGTCGTTACCCCCTCCCATGGCATGGCCTCCTGCGAGTCTGAGATCTGGGTTTCCAGGTGCTCCCAGAAGCTTGCCTGGGTAGAGAAGTAAATTGCCATACTGGTAATGCAACACCAAACCTAGCAGGTGAGGATTTTACAGGTGGGGAAGAGGTGGCCATGGGGAGTTGGGAGCTGGTGACAGTATGAGTTTGGTGTTGCTGTAAGAGGTGTATAAAAATGTACCTGGGGCTTCCCTGGTGGCGCAGTGGTTGGGAGTCCGCCTGCTGATGCGGGGGACGTGGGTTCGTGCCCCGGTCCGGGAGGATCCCATGTGCCGCAGAGCAGCTGGGCCCGTGGGCCGTGGCCGCTGGGCCTGTGCGTCTGGAGCCTGTGCTCCGCCATGGGAGAGGCCGCAGCAGTGAGAGGCCCGCATACTGCAAAAAAAAAAAAAAAAAACCAAAAAATGTACCTGAGTAGAGTTGAAAATTATATATTTCAGATCAGAGTAGAATGTGAGTAAAGAAGACATTCACTTTGGAAGTGGAGATTTTTAGAGAGTGAAAGAGAATATTTAGTCATTTATGTAATAAACATTACTTTAGCAATTACTATGTACCTATCACTGGGACTCCAATGCTGAATGTGGTCCCTGCTCTCATAGGACTTAAAGGTGGTCTAGGAATTGTTAGTAAACCAGTGAACAAAATAAAACTAGGTGTGTAAATAAATGATTACAATCTGTGATTAATGCTAAAATGCTCATATTCTGATATCCGCCTGGATGTTATAAATTCAGCTTGGTCATCAGTAAAATGCCTCCAAAGGAGCGTGTTGGGAGTTCTGTGGTCTTCCTTTTCCTAGAATTTATTAAAGTTTAATTCCTTACCTCCTCAAGAGTCTGGAAATAGGCAGGGGCTTATACTTCTCGTCTACCCATCTAAGTTTACCCAGTATTAATTAAAATTTAGAGGCATTTCTAAATTCAGGTATTTTTGCAATGGTATGAATCTTGGCATAGGATGCAACTGATATTTAACGCAATTTTACTTATGCTGGTGTTTCCCATTGTGTGATGGTTCTCATACGATTGGTGGTACACAAGATGAACAACCATTTAACTTTAATATTTATGTATCTCCTATTAGAAACACCTTCTATTTATGACAGCGATTTGAAGTTTTCCTCTGAAATCCATTTAACTAGAAACAGTGAATTGTCTTCAAAATATAAACGAGTTATAAATAGTATAGAGATTGTGAATATATGGCAAAATTCTTGAACGTGGTGCTTGGATAACTTAGTGTTTGAACAACTATCCTACAAAAGTACTGTTGTTTATATAACGCAGTAAGGATTGGTAACTCTTCAGCCATAAGTCTGTAGGAGAGTAGTTGCCCCTGATGCAGGAACATACAGCTGCCTTGGATGAGGAACTGGTTCATTAGGTTAGTGTCCATTAGGTTAGGCTTACCAGTTGTGACTTGTGTTACAAGTAAGTTGCCTAAACAAGATGGAAGGTAGTAAAAAACAGAGCAGATTCTTGGATGTGTAAATTGAAGGGTAACTGAGAAATACACACGACTTTCATTTTGGTCAATTTTGATCAATTCATTTATTATTTTTAGTTTACAATAGCAAAATACAACTATATATTAAACACCTTTTTATTATAGTTTCTGAAGGAAAAAAAATGATTTTTATCTAGCTCCTAAATACCTCCTTTCCATCCATTGATATTATTGCTTTAAGGACAACTGTGAAGTCGCTATACAGAATGTCTTCGAAGAAAACCATGATAACACTTGTTTCTTTATCTCCAAAAACATGTCAGGAAAATCACCTGCAATTAAATTTCAGGTGTTATCTGGACAAGAGTCACCAAATTACTAATCTTAATTTTTCACTTTTCATTTCCTCATGGATCATTACTTTGCTACTCCAGTGAAAGAGGATCCCTATGAAATTAAAAATCTGGAATTAGATTTATGCAGATGATCAGATAGTATGCCACCCAATCATCTAATACTTATTCAGCATGGTGCCTGTCAGTGCCTTACTAGAAACTATGGGAATATAAGGATGAAATGGAGATGGGATTCCACCCTCCAGAAACTTACTCTTTAATAGAGGTGAAGCGATATGCACACATCTGCTTTTTAGAAAGGGGAGAAAGTATAAAAACAGGAAGTTTGAAGAACGTAATATTGCTGCAGCCTGGAGAGATAAGAAGCATTCTGTGGCAGTGGCTGCCAGCCCTAATTGCACATTAGAATCGTTGGGGGAAGCACTGAAAAAGATCAGTGTCTGGACTTCCCTCCCAGAGACTCTGATTCAAGTGGGTTCGGCAGGGCTCAATCAGCACTAAATTTTAAAAGCTCCCTCCGTGATTTTAATGTGCAGCCAGGGATGAGAACCACTGTTATCAATAAGAACTAGGTGGTTTTGAACATGTTATTTGTGTAAAGCATACTATTTCTGATTAAAAAGAAAAAGTCTTGCTGGAATAGCTTACCTAGATTTTGTGTATGCTCAGTGTTGCTATGGATCGATTCTTTTAAAATAGTTCACCAACTTAATGTTTTCCTGTGTGAGATTGTTTCAAAGTATATCTTAATAAATTATAGTAATCAAAGGCTTAGTTCCTACAAGGCACTGCATGCAACAACATCATTAGCACGCTGACACAGAAGTTTTAAAATATCTTGCTTATTTGCAGGGATACAGATTTTGTTACCTATAAGTATGAATTGATAAGAAAACAAAGTTTTACTATTTCTTCAAAACTGAAAGTTGATCAGTGTCATTTGAATTTTTTCCAACTCTATTTTTCTCTTCCATATGGATTTCTCAACCCTTAACAAAGGTCTTGGGCCTAATTTTCATGGTGAAAAAACTGCCATGAATAGCTTTGGAAGAGGATCTGTCCTCAGACTTGCTCATTGTAATGGTAGGATATTTCAGAAACCATCCTGAAGTTATCAAATTGGCTTACTTGCTTTCCGTTGGCCCACTTACTTCTATGAAGAGAAACTTGGATGCTGGGAACAAGTGTTGCCAAAAGGAAAGACTATGGAAAAGATCTCTTATTTTCTCCTAAGGGTACCTCGTTAAGCAGAGAGCTTCCTGAGAATGCAGCCTCCAGCATTCTAGGGAAAGTAATGTAATGCTCTTTTTGAAATTGTCTAGTTTATCCTTTGTTATACATTTTCTTCAACTGTGCAAAACCTGGTTCATTTAAAAAAATCTTCTAATTCCAGTTCTTTAGTGGAATTGGAACGGCACTCCAGAGGCTACCAAATCTAGGCATGACTGTGTATAAGTCATGCAATGCAAGCCCATTTTTTAAATTCTAGGGGAAATTCCATGAGGAATGAATGAATAAATGAATAAACAAATAGACATGAAAGGCACCAGGGCCACTGTGTAGTCACCTTTTCCAATAGGATAAGTATTTCATCACTTAGTGGGTAAAAATCAACAGTGGTCCTCTCACCACCTCTTCTACAACTCCCCTCTTAAGGATAAGTGACTGGGGAGGGACTTGCTCCCCCTTCTAAGAAAGGCAGAAGAGTTCTCCTTTTGAGGTATCCTAGGGAGCCAACCTAGACTCATGTGGGCTGCACAATAGATTTAATTCCAGCTTTTCATGAAAACTTAATAGCATATTCATTAAGGTATTTTTTCCCTTTTCAACTTTGAAATATGTTTTTAATAAAACAGTACAGCCGGCCCTCCATGTCCACAGGTTTCACATCCCAGGATTCAACCAATCATGGATTGAAAAGATTTTTTTTCAAAAATTCCAGGAAGTTCCAAAAAGCAAAACTTGAACTTTCTGCATGCCAGCAGCTATTTACATAGCATTTACATTCTATTCGTTCTTAAAAGTAATCTAGAGATGACTTAAAGTATAGGAGAGGATGTGGGTAGGTTATATGCAAATACCACACTATTTTATATAAAGGGACTTGAGCACCCACCGATTGTAGTTTCTGTGGCGGTCCTGGAACCAATCCCCTGTAGATACTGAGGGACAAAGGATGACCATATATGTGTGTCAGTTACAGAGCAAAGGAGTGAAAAGTCCATGAATAATTTCCAGTCTCTTTTCCCCTAACACGGCAACCAAGAACGCTGCACTTTCCAGATGGCCAATCACAAGAAGGTGGCCCTCTTCATGACTGGATGACTGGAGCAGAGCCCCTGCCCCTGCTCCCTCACCAACCAACAGGGACCGCATAATGTGCCCGAGAAATATTAAGCCATTTAGAAGTTTGTGTTCTTGCTACTGCTGCATAGCCTAGTTATGTTGACTAATCCAATCAATAGTGTTCTGTTCATCTTGACTCTCTTGGCTCTTCTCTGCATGCATGAACTCTAACTCGGCATATCCTTTTCACTTTTTGGAAGTCATATAAAAACCACCACCACCACCACCATTAGTAGTCACCACCTCACTCTCTCCTGAGCCAAGCTTCAGTTTGTTGGGGGAGAGAATGCAAAGAGGCTGAGCGGGAGGTCTGCCTGCTTCGTGTCCAAGGGAAGCATGTTGGTCATGCCCTTCCTGGGCTTGAAGGATATAATTGGACTCATTAAGTTGCTTTTCAGTGTTCTTTTCTTCAGTCTAAATAACCCTTAGGTTAATTAGACATGGTTTCTCGCCTCAGGAAATTTTTCTATGTGTGGTTAGTCATGGAGGGAATGATCATAAACTTAGTAATTAAATTT
Source organism: Kogia breviceps (assembly GCF_026419965.1). Lineage (NCBI taxonomy): Eukaryota > Metazoa > Chordata > Mammalia > Artiodactyla > Physeteridae > Kogia > Kogia breviceps. Next base: position 84,938,464 of record NC_081317.1, read on the forward strand.
TCAGTCTTACAAATGCTAGAGAGTGGCAAACTACCTGTAAGGTGCCTTGAAAAATCAATAGCCCTTGTGAAACTAATGTCTTATATCAATAATTCTGCAAATATTAGGTTATAATTGAGATGCTTCTGTTAGAGTGACAAAATGGTAGGTCCCAGTTTATGCCTGGGCAAGTGTGCTGATCATTAACAGACAGAATCATCACGGGGTTGTTCCCCAATCCCAGCTGCACAAATATTTGGGTTTGTTTCAAAACTACTGTTGCCTGGGCTTGATCCCAGACCAACTGAATAAGAATCTTTGAATCATTCTAATACCCAGCCAGGATTGTGAGCCATTCCTGTTCTGTTCCCAATGTGAACAGAACAGTAAACTAGGATCAGGATCTGAACTTTGACCCTCTATTTTTTATTAGCCATGTAACTTCAAAGGAATCACGTAATCTCTCTCTCTCTCTCTCTCTGGACTTTGGTTTTCTTACCCATATGATAGGGATAATAATACTCTCTGTTCTCCGTGCCTATAGTTTTAATGGTGAAAATTAAAATATGTGGAAATTCTTTAGACTGAAAATATAATATTTTCATCATAATCATTATGGACTCATAGACATGACTCAATCGTATTGCCAGTCATTTTGTAGAAGTAAGAAATAACTTGCTTAAGTGAATATGTTAATAATTATCCATCTGAGTGTTCCTGCCCAAGAGAAAACCGAAACTCCAAACCGAGGGACTTTGCCAACCAACAACTTCCCCTTCTCTTCAGATTTCCCATGTTGAGAGAAAGAAGAATAATTACAACCTTTGGATAAGTTACAATTATTTGGCTCCGTTCTGGGTACAGTAGAAGTACTGATATTGTCAGAATTGCTGTTATCTTTGTGAGCTCACTCCTTTTCACTTTTCTGGAGGTCTTCTTCAAGGGCTGGGCACCTAAGTCAGGGTGGCCTGTTGGACCCCACACAGGGCAGAGGCAGGATAAGGGTGAAGTGCAGGTGGGTAGTTTCCACTTTGCTTTCCCATAACCTGGGTTTGAATCTCGACCCAGCTATTTGCTACTTGTGTGAATGTGGGCATATCTTTGTGGCCCTCTCAAGCTTATTGAATCTTTATGGAGTTCCTCCTACTACTAGACCCTCTGATTAAAAAAACAAAAAAACCCCAGAATACTCCCTCCTTCGAAGAGTTTACAGTCCAGACAGGAAAAACCAACAACAAAGGTAAAATAATTTTTACCATCGCTGTTGTTTGTAATTAAGCTAGCCCAGTGCCTGGCAGAGAAGCTGTTCAGTAATTATAATAAATATTGTCATTATTCATTGTCTTGAGTGTGCCAGAGCCACAAGCCAAGGGGTGTGAACTCAAGCCCTTCACCTAAGCAGGTCAGGCAGTAGCAGAACGTCACTTATCTACACCTTCCTGCTACTGGCCAGGCTCTGTCTGGGCTGAAGAAGAGCAGGGAGTTCCTCCGAGGGCAAAAAGACCTGGAAAAGCCTGCCCTTGACCTCAGCTGTCTCTGCTGGCAGAAGATCAGACTCATTCTAAAGCAGATCTATGGCTTTGGGTTTTCTCCAGGACTGACAGGCATGAGTCCAGATCACGATTTCAGAACTCATCCTGGCCAGCAGTGAGCTGCCTGGGTTATCCTCAGGAACACCCTGGCCTCCTGAGAATTGCCCAACCAAAATGCCTGGGAGCTGGGCCAGACTCCCTCAGGCCTTTTCAGGTCTTGCTGGGGAATCGGTTTTGAGCCAGAACCTATTCCAAGATGAGAGGTGAGGAAAGGATCACCCAAACATTAACCAGCTCTCTCAACCGTGGCTTTTTTAGTGGGTTCTTGGATCAAAATTAATGGAACTTTTTTTTGGTAAACCCAGAGATTTGTTCATGTAATAAGAAAATCGCAATGTTTGATCATTCATTTTAAAAGGACATAAACATTCTTAGATGAGTGAAATTAATTAAAGGCATTTTACCGTGTCATCTGAGGACAGAAGATTCTACCAAACTAGAGTTTGAATCTGCTTGTTTTCTAAAACCTACAGGTGTTCAGAGTTTAAACAAAACAAAAGTAAAAGGGGGGAAAAAACCTCTCTAATAAAAGAAAATAATTGAGACACAACTTAAAATGGAAGAAGCATTTTTTTGTTTGTTTGTTTGTTTTTTCCATTTTCAAGTGTGACCTCAAGCAAGTCATTTGTTATCTAAAGACAATTAACCACATCACTGTCAGCTCAACATTGGTGATCTAGAGATATACTGAGTGGAAAGATTTCCTTTCACTGTAGCTAATTAAGTATGCATCAAGGGTCAGAACCCTGTTGTAGGTTCTAAGCAGTTTAAAGAGAATGGTTGCCTGTATGGAATCACCTGCTGAAATGTTTACTTGCTTCTCATAGAGATCCCTTCTGGAAAATACACCAACTTGAGCTATGTAGGGCTGTGACATACATGTGGCGAGATCATCTCAATAATCTGCTTCTGTGTCACAAAAGCTGTAAAAGTGTTCGAATCAAAATAGTGGCATTTGGTTGAAGAGGTTTCCCCCCTTCTCTCCCTGCTCATCTTTCATCCTCCCAGGGGGCCCCCTGTCTCCCTCCTCTGCTATTCTTTACTCCTCTCGCTTGCATCCCTTTGTGAAAAGAAGGAGTTCCTTCTCTGGGTCAATGCACCAAGCGGTGACACGGGCAGACTCATTCCCTCCGACAGACGCCAATTTAAAAGGCAAGAGGAGATTTCGAGGCAGGGGTGAGGGACGTGAACAGAATTAGTCATCATTACCCTGAAGCTATGTGGGCTCGCTGTAGCTGTTCCTTCGTCAGGCTTCTCATGACTATGCCCCAAGCATCACCCCCATCACTCTAAATAGTCGTGACACAGCCGATGTATGGGTTAAGATGATGAGCAGGAAAGACGGGCCTCTCCCAAAGTAAATAGACTGAATTAGAGGTATTACAACAGTTAATATGTCAGGTCCCTGTTGGGAGGCCATAGATCCCGTGTGGTCTATTTCCCCTGCATATTAAAATTGATTGTGCCTTGGGCGATGGCAGGGTTGGTGGGGGAGGGGAGCTGACGGTCCATCCTTCCAGTCACATGGACCAAAGAAAGCAGACAGTGTTATGTGGAATGATTTGCTCCGAAGGTGCAGGGAATAGAATTTAATAGAGCAGTGGGGTAGAATGAAAGAAGCCATGAGTCTTAGGCAATGTCATCCGAGGAGTCTAAATAAGATCATGCTTTTACCCAAATCATATTTCTCTGGCTCAGCCCTATCTAAAACTGCAGGAACTATCCCCTCTTTTTTCCTCCTTCCCCACCTGGCCAACTGTTTCTAGGAGACCTAAGGGGATGTTTCTTGTATATTTGAACACAGTTTTCTTGGCCACCATATCTGAGGGTCTCCTCCTCTCCTGCTCACTCTGGTGATGTCTATCAGGGGAGGCTGCCAGCTTCTGAACCAGTCCTCGAGGAAGATAAGGGCATTGTTGCCACTGGGATGCTGCCAGCTTGGCCCTGTTGCCTGTAATGCCACAGAGAGCCTCAACTTACTACTCAAGCGCCTGGCACCAAGGCTCATAATCCAATTGGTCCCTTCTTAAACTCAAAGCAAGCTCAACACTACAGAGACTTCGATGGAACTGATCTTTTTGTTTCCACTCTCTCATGACTGCTATTCCCACTTCCAAGCTATTCTAATCTAGTCTTCTCATTTTTACAGGCAAACACACTGAGGCCCAGAGTGATCAAATGACTTGTCCAAGGTCACACAGCTAGTTTTAGGTCAAACTGAGATTAGAGTCCTTCTGAGTCTTTCTTCATTCGGCAGATATTTACTGAGCTTCTACTATATGTCAGGCAAAAATACCTGCCTCACAGAACCTACATTCTTGTTGAAGGGAAAGAGACAATAAAAACCATTAAAAATGAATTATATGGCAAGTTAGAAATCAATAAATGTTTTGGGGAAAAATAAATCAAGGATAGAGAATAGAGAGTATAGGGGAGATGGGCATTACCATTTTATATAAGTTGGTTGAAAAAGAACTCGTTGAGAAGGTAACATCTGAGCAATGACTTAAGGAGATGAAGGGGGCAGCAGCACATAGATACCTAAGGGAAGAGACTTCCAGACACAGGAAACAACAGCAAAGGCCCTGTGCTGGGAGCAAAGTGAAGGCAAAGCAAACGTGTTTTCCCAGTGGATGGAAGTGGGGGGTAGTACAGAGAGAGAAGCGAAGGATGAAGATGACGTCAACTGACGTGGGGGAAAACACAGGAGCGGTGTTAGGAGTAATGGCCTTGAGTTTAAATGTTGACAGGATAAATTTGAGATGCCAGTTAGACATCCACTGGGCAATGTTGCATAGGCAGCTGTACATGCAAGTCTTGAGTTCACTGGAAAGGTGTGAGTTGGGAGTCTAAATTTGCAGATACAGTGTACAGATGGCATTTTAGGTCATAAGATTAGAACAGATGATCAAAGAAATGGTTGTAATTAAAGAAGAGGCCTAAGGACTGAGCACTGCAACACTCCAACTTAAGAACTCAAAGAGATGACAAAGGACCAGCAAAAATCACTGTATCCTGCTTTCCCTCTTACGATAAGGCCACACCCAGGGAGCATCTCCTTGGTGATGAGTGAGTGGCTCCTGAGACCCTCAACCAGCACCATCCTCTCTTCTGATGATAATTGTCAGCTATTCCAGCTTTCTGACTCTTTCATCTGGGCTTGTTTTTCTACTTTATTCCTACAAGATGCTGGGCACTAGATTTTTTTTTTAATGTGTGAGTTCCTGGGAGTAAAGAATGGCTAATTTTATGTATCTGAAGATGGCTTTCCTGGTACAAATGAACTATTTGGTTTTGAGTATGTTTCACAATAGAAAGGGGAAAAGGGCACCAGAGCTATTTTCTGTTGACAGAGCCCATCAAACTACTGATTTCATTTGAATTAACAAAAAATAAAAAGCAAATTGACACAGATAGGAAACCCTTTAATTCCAGGCTGGAAGAAACTTGTTTAGGAGCATTCAGTCTGAGCATGGCACTGGGAAAGAAACAGGCAGGATGGATATTGAAACTACATGCTAACCTCTGCTGTAGAACACGTTTGTACCCTGTTCTGTTCCACATTGCCAGGCCACTTAATGGAACTGTCTGCAGTGTGTCCTCTTTGGGGAAAAATTAAGGCAAGGACTGCAGCTTTATATGCACCCTATTTTAGAGAACGTCTAGGTTCATTTGCAGGGCAGGGGAGTTTAAGTAAATGAGATATGAAGCCATAAGGACCAGTGATTCTAGGGTAGGCATGAAAATCTGAATTTTTATGTGAAATTTTCTGCATTTTAGTGTTTATAACTATTTCAAATATTCTTCAAACGCAGCGAGAGCCAAAACATACCTTCACACTCATACACGCACATCTGTGGATGACAGCTCTCTCAGTGGACAGCGTAGTCTACAAATAATACAGAATTTTCTAGCCAACAATCACGATAAACTGCCAGAGAACTCTATTTCTTGGTGATAAGATTTCCTGCTTAAAAACAACAATAACAAAACAATTAAGAAACATATTAGTTACTGCTGTGATGTTTTAATGATAGAATGTTAAGAATCAACCTACTGGGGCTTCCCTGGTGGCGCAGTGGTTGGGAGTCCTCCTGCCGATGCAGGGGCCGCGGGTTCGTGCCCCGGTCCGGGAAGATCCCACATGCCGCGGAGCGGCTGGGCCCGTGAGCCATGGCCGCTGAGCCTGCGTGTCCCGAGCCTGTGCTCCGCAACGGGAGAGGCCACAACAGTGAGAGGCCCGTTTATCAGAATCAACCTACTGATTCAGGAAAAGCTTTTATGGCACAGGAATCTTCTTCTTGTCACTGAACTAGCAAGTCAGTAGTTACTTCTTTTACCTCCAAGTGAGGCTCGTCTTAAAATTATACCAAATTACGAATAAAATAATGTAAACTAGTGATGAAACCCTAAAGTCCTCAAAAACAGAGATTCTGGAATATTTTTGTATTTGTCTCCAGATAGAGAGCGATAGGAATTGACATAAGCCAATTTGGCCCTTCAGGAGTTTTCAAGCATTTTGGTAGATATCAAAAAGAGACTGGAAATATATGGAAGCTCTGAGGTCTCTTCAGCAGTTGGTATTTTACATTGGAAACAAATCTTAGACCCAACTACAATAACCTACTAATGAGAAGGCACAACCTATTTTAGTTAAGCGTGGGGAAAACTTTCTCTGTTTCCAAGTAATCCCATAAGCACCTATGAAGGATGCATTCTGAGGTAGAAACCACATTACTGGGACTCAGTCTCAGCCAATATCTATTTGGGTCAGTCATAGCATTCTCTAGAAAGTTCCATATAGAGCATAGGCCTGAAACATTCCTATACCTTTCTTATGCAATGGTCTCAGGGGCTGAATAATCCTTCTCACCAACCATATATTTTGAACGCTCATTTCACCAGTGAAAAGTGATTTCTTATGCTAATAAAAAGGATGAGAATTCTAGACAGAATTCAAGTGTTAACAGGTCCTGGAGTATATATTAAAATGAATTTATATGTTGGTACATTACACTGTGTCTATTAAAGCATAATACGTGGACAGTATAACAGAGGTCCTAACTACGTTTCATTTATAGGCAAAGTACAAATACCCCCTCATTCTGGATTCCTAAGACCTGCACAGCTGTAATTCAGGACACTCATGTCACTGAAGATAGTGACAACATTGGCTTAGAAAATTATTACAAACAAGGAAATTTCCTTTTGAAATTGGTGTGAATCTTTTCAAAGCCCTCATTCTTTTCCCTCTTTGGGCTACTATGTTCTTTATGGCTAGATCAAAGATACATATCATATATATATATATATATATGTATATATACTGTATATATAAAAACTAAAAAGCAATCAACAGTTACCTATGTAGGGAGCTGGAGTCACGACTCCATCACAACAAGTAAAAAGCGGAACAGAATGAAAATCAACAAAATGTGACAATACAAGGAAAGGTGCAAACATTTCAGATGATACGTGGTAGAGAGTAAAAGCAGCAACGTGAAGAATGGAGAGTTCTTTAGTGAGAATTCATATTCTGTTGAGATTAGAAAGTATATGAAAAATTGGAATATTTATAGTAGCTTCTAGACCTGATTGAATAAAGAAAATCTATTAGGTTATGAGGTAGTATGAAATAGGATACCGACATAGAACTTGCTCGGCATGACTAGCAGGTAGGAGAAACATTGAATTTTTTCCACTATGAGTTAATTAGACCCGTGACCTAATTCTTATTCTTCACTAACAGCCATCTGTGTGAAGTTCTTCATGTAACTTAATTTCCCAAATCTCATACCTGACTTTTAGAAGTAAGTATGGTATAAAAATGGAGGACATTATTTTTCTTTCATAAGATATGTTGCACATTTTGTTTTCATGGAATCTTTAATTATAAGAAGAGTAAACCAGAGTAAAGACAATTTGGGGAAAACCATAGCAAAAAGTCTTATTTGCCTGATATCAAGACCCTTTTCATTTTGTTTTCTTCCTGGTTTTATCCACAATGACACATATTTTTATGTAGATTGATTATGATACATAAACAAATGTTGTTTTGCTTATTTTACTAACTTTGTATTAAAATTTAAATCCATTTACTTGTAGATTTCATTATTGCTTTTGGTTTCTTTCCATATTATAAAATGATGTGAACATTTAGAATTAAAATAAGTAATATCTTCTAGTGAAAGTTAAGACCCTGGGAGTCGGATACTTTAATTAATAACATGCAGATTTTAAAATTACCTTTTGCACACTTTTCAGGACATAAATTGTCCCCAAATTATGTAAATGTATTCTCAGTATGAAAGAGAATATTATAGAAGGATACAGGGACATGAAAGAGACATGGAGATGCAATAACAGAGTAAACTATACAGCAGCTTGTCCTATATTTCATCCCTCTTCAAGGACCATAGCCATTTGTTTGCCCTTCTTTAATTTCTTTTATCAGTACCTTCTTGTTTTCTATGTTTTTAAGGTCTGTAGTTTCCAGTGTACAGGTCTTTCATCTCCTTGGTTAAATTTATTCCTAGGTATTTTATTGTTTTTGATATTATTATAAAGGGGATTGTTTTCTCAATTTCTCTTTCTAATGATTTGTTGTTAGTGTATAGAATCACACCTGGTTTTTTAATACTGATTTTTAGATCTTGCAACTTTACTGAATTCATTATTTGTTCTAACAGTTTTTTTGGTGGAGTTCTTAGAATTTTCTCCATATAAGATAATGTCACCTGCAAGCAGACAATTTTACTTCTACCTTCTGATTTGGATGCTTTTTTCTTTCCCTTGCCCAGTTGGGCTAACTAGGATTTCCAGTACTATGTTGAATAAAAGTGGCAAGAGTGGGCATCCTTGTCTTGTTCCTGATCTTAGAGGGAAAGCTTTCAGCTTTTCACCATTGAGTATGATGTTAGCTGTGGGCTTGTCGTACATGGCATCTATTTTGTTGAGATACATTCCATCCATACCTAATTTGTTGAGGGTTTCTAATGTGACATGATTTTGAGTTTTGTCAAATGCTTTTTCTGCATCCATTGAGATGATAATATAATTTCTATCCTTTATTCTTTTGATGTGGTGCCTCCCATTTAGTGATTTTTATATGTTGAATTATCCTTGTATCCCAGGGATAAATCCCACTTGACCATGGTATATGATCGTTTTAATGTGCTGTTGAATTCTATTTGCTAGTATTTCGTGGAAGATTTTTGTGCATATGTACATCAGGGATATTTTCTTTTCTTGTAGTAGTGTCCTTGTCTGGCTTTGGTATTCGACTTGATTACTCCATCAGTTCTTGGGTTAAATATCACCTTTAAACAATTTTTTTAATGAGGTATAATTGACATGCAACATTATATTGGTTTCAGGTATACAAATAATGATTTATATTTGTATATATTATAAAATGATTGCCACAATAAGTCTAGTTAACATTTGTTACCATACATAGTTACATTTTTTTCTTGTGATGAGAACTTTTAAGATCTTTTAGCAACTTTCAGATACACAATACAGTATTCTTAACTGTAGTCACCATGCTGTACATTACATCCTCATGACTTATTTATTTTTTAACTGGAAGGTTGTACCTTTTGACCCCCTTCATCCATTTTGCCCACTCCCCAGCCCTGTGCCTCTGGCAACCAATCTCTGTATCTGTGAGTTTATTTTTTTTGTTTTGTTTTTGCTTTTGGATTTCACATGTAAGTGAGATCACATGGTATTTATCTTTCTCTGTCTGACTTACTTCACTTGGCACAGTGACCTCAAGGTCTATCTATATTTTCAAAAATGGCAGGATTTCCTTCTTTTTATGGCAGAATAATATTCCATTATATATCTATATCTATATCACGTTTTCTTTATCCATTCATCCATCAATTGACCCTTAGGTTGTTTCCATATCTTGGCTATTGTAAATAGTACTGAAATAAACAGAGGGGTGCAGATATCTTTTTAAGTTAGTGTTTTTGTTTTCTTCAGATAAATACCCAGAACTGGAATTGCCAGATCATATGGTAGTTCTATTTTTAATTTTTTGAGGGCTCTCCATTACTGTTTTCCATAGTGGCTGCACCAATTTACATTTCCACCAACAGTGCACAAGGGTTCTCTTTTCTCCATATCCTTGCCTACACCTCTCATCTCTTGTCTTTTTGATAACAGCCATCCTAACAGGTATGCAGTGATATCTCATTGTGGTTCTGATTGGCGTTTCCCTAGCCTGTTTTTTTCCCCCACAATGCTAAATATTTATATGAAAAACTAGAAATAATTTGATGCTTGGGATGATTTTTAAAAAATCTTTATTGGAGTATAATTGCTTTACAATGCTGTGTTTGTTTCTGCTGTACAACAAAGTGAATCAGCTATATGTATACCTCTATCCCCGTATCCCCTCCCTCTTGAGCCTCCCTCCCACCCTCCCTATCCCACCCCTTTTCTTTCTCCAGTGAGCCTTCCCTTTGCTTCTATTGGCTGTTATTCTAAAGGCACTAACAGTCCCAGGTCACCTCAACCCCAAAGGGTTTAGAATTGTTTGAACCTGGACTTTGTTTCCTGTTAGGGCCAGGCTGTTTCTGGTTTAATGTTGCTTGCTGTGCCCCTCAAAAGTTTGGGTATTTACAAGGACCCTCCTGCTTGGCAGGCCCTGGGTGCCATTTTGGGGTCTTAGCCCTGTGAGTCTTCTATTGAAGGCTCTGCTCAGCTTCTCAATTGTGCAGCCCTTGCCTTTGGAATTGAGGATCATATTGAGAAAAGTTGTTGCAAGTGCTAATTGCTGTCCCCTTATCAAGTCGTATAGTAGTATTTCATAGTATTTATTCAGCATCACTTATTATTAATACGCTGGTGGATAGTGAAGTTACTTATAACTTTTCAAAATAGGTAAAAATCAATTATATTTAAAATGGAGTTTTTTTTATTAGAAATTTGCCATTTTTTTGATTTATTGTCTTTAAGTATGCATTGTGGTCAAGGAGAAGCCTGATGTTCATATGATTCTTTTTCTTTTGTAGGGAAGCTGTTCTTTCTCTTTGGAATAATTTAGGAGTGTTATTTTTTTAGCCTTGGCTTGTGGAATTTGATGTGTTTAGTTGTAGATCTGTGCTCATTCTCCAGATTGATACCTTTGGGTCTTTTCTTCTGCTCTGTAAAATCTTCTATTATTTCATTGATTATATATTTTTCTCTATTATCTAGCTCTCATTTCCCAATGATTCTGTTGAATAGATTTTGGGTCTAATAGATCTTTTCTCTGCAGCTGTTTATTTCATTGCATCTTTCATCATTTTTTCCTTTCACACCATGTTCTGTGAGTCCTTTGGCATGACTGTCTAAGCTCACTAATTTACTCTTTGGCCTAATTCATTTTGCTATTCATCTCACATTTTGAACCTACTTTTCTTAACAGGTTCTCCAGATTTTTTCATAAATATTCTTCTAGTTTTATAGAAATGGTAAACAAATCCACATAATCTCATTATAGTCTTAGCTTGCTCCATTACATATTTTTCCATATGTTAGTTATCTACTTACTGAATTGGAGTTCATTCTTTAATAGTTTTGGTTTTCCTCATATATTTTCTGGTTCTTAGCTTATCTGCTCATATTTTCAGAACCATTTCCTGCTTACTTGCTTATGGATGCATGTTTTGACTAAAAAGCTTGTCTTTGGAGAGATATGAATACTGAAGAACACGGTGTGACGGCAACCTATAATTTGGTTTTGAAAGCACCCCCTTCATCTCTCTCAGTGCCTTCAAGCTACCTGGAATTCTCTGGTTTTAGTGCTCTATTCACTGATACCTTTTGGAAGCAAACTCAGTTACTGTATCCCCTCAAGATATTTGTACAAGGTGACAGCTTGAGTTGATAGTTACCTAAAGCTCCATTATCATTCCTTATATCCTTTGACCCTCAGTATCCTCCTAACCTACTCTGATCTCAACACCATTTATTTACCCTGTGTATTTTCATTACAATTGTGTGTAGTTTTCAGTTCCTCTTTCATTCCTATTGGTTTTCTGTTCTTCAGAAATTCACCAAATTTTTTTGGTTTCCAATAACATAAAATATTTTAGACAGCTTTGGTTTCATTTCAAATGATTTTGGACTAGAGTGGAAGTGGTTGCTTGTGATCAGTCCACTCTGCTTTGCAATGAAAATCATACTGTTGCAGGGGTATAAACTGTAGAATAAAAACCTCAGAAGTAGTTTATACAGAAACACATGGTGATGGTTTGTGTCTACTTCTGGTGTTGCTATTATAGTGAGAGGACAGGTGTAGGAAGGTAAGCATGAGATTTCCAGAAATTGATTTGTATTCCAAATTGAGTATTGAATCTTTGGTCCTTGGTTAGCCAAAAGAAAAATGTGAGAGAGTGAGCCAACTGTATAATAAAGAATGGGCTAGAATACAAATCAGATAAATTCTTCAGAATGAGTCAAGCAGGTCTTCTTACACAAAACCTCTTCCAAAAAACACAGGACACAGATGAGTATTTGATTCCAGGAAAGAAGTTTGAAGAAAATAACCATGTTGAAGAACAGGATTTTGGTTGATTTCAGGATACTGATTATTGACAATGACTGATGTTCCATTGGAGCCTTCACCAGAGAAGATTGCAAGTAGCTCTGAAGTAAAGCACTAGACCAGTAATTTTCTGTGGTGTGTAAATAATAATCATTTTGTTTCTTAAGCCATCTCAATGTATCCACCCTGAGTCTAGGCACTCAGAGAATGTCAGAAACCACTTAAAATATATTCATAATGAAAAACCAAAATTTAAACACAGTTAAAATCATGTATTATATGTTATTTTAAAAAGCCCGTTATCAAAAGTGCACACTGGCATTGTACAACATGGAAACAATCCATTGAGGTCAAGTCAATTCTAGGAATTTTAGAAGTTTGAATCCATCTTTATGCATTTAAATTTGAAACTGAGTAACAAGAGTAATAGAATGATGTAAGTGGAAGGACCTGGAAACTCATTAGACTAACACCACCAGCATTTTAATTATCTGGAATTTTTAAATAAACATGGTTTGGACCTTAAGTTATATCTATGGTGATTACCAAAGATAGCTGCATGTCAGAATCACAGAGAGGTCATTTTCTTTTAAATGCAAAACCCCAGGTCTTACGCAGAGATTTCATTTCAGTTGGTTTTCAAGGGCCCTTGGGAATTTACAGTGTTAAAAATGTCCCTAGATGATAGAGGACACGTAGCAAGATATCTGATTTAGAAAACTTACTAGATTCTTCATGGTTCCTTCATTTATGGAATATGCATGCTATATATTTCTTCCTTCCTTTCTTTCTTTCTTCCTTCCTTCCTTCCTTTCTTTCCTTCCTTTTTCTTTCTTTCCTTCTTTCTATCTTTTTTACTAAAAGGTCTAGAGTTTTCCTCAAAATGCTTTTAGATCCCAATTGTTTTAGGGAAATAAGGCACAAAAATTAACTATAGCAGGAAATCAACCTATATCCATGGAACCTAAATGGTTTTAAAGAGTCCATCTTTTTTTTGCTTTCAACACTACCCAATGAAGAAAAATAAAACTCCCCCCAAAGAATAGCTTTTGTAGCTCTTATTGCAAGTTCACAAAAACAGGAAACATCTGAGCTCTAGCCAATTCTTTGATGAAAACTTGCAATACTAACTCCTCAGAAAAAGAGAACATAAATGAAATCTCTCATCTTCAGCATGATCTTTCACTGAGTTCATTGCCATTCTCTAAATAAGTCCTACGAATCACCCACAGATTTTCATAGTGTCAACTTGCAGCTGTTCCTGGAGTATCCAAATTTGCCTTTAGTCTTGATAGTCTCTTCCTATTTGTTTTTAAACTTGTAACAAACCTGAAACATCTCACACTTCTTTCTTCCTTTCTCCTTCCCTCTCTCCCCGCCGCCCCCCCAGTCTTTTTGCCTTGCGATTATCAATATGGAAGAAAATGTGCATTTGAATGCTGTTTCACAAAACCTATAACAGAAAAGACCCAAGCTGTCAACTTCACCACTTCACTCCCTAGATTAAAATTTTTCAAAGGCTTCCCATTTTTCTTAGGATGAAATTAAAAGTCCGGTATGCTGGTTATTCTCTGTTTGCCATCTTTTCCTCCCCTAATTTCTCTGTGTCCCAAGAAAGACACTGGATGGGATGCACTGGCAGAGCATGAGGAGAGACGGAGGGTTTGGAGGTATTTCCTGCTGCTTCCCTGTTTCTGCCTTTTTTTTTTTTTTCCCCTGTAGTACGCGGGCCTCTCACTGCTGTGGCCTCTCCCGTTGTGGAGCACAGGCTCTGGACGCGCAGACTCAGCGGCCGTGGCTCACGGGCCCAGCCGCTCCGTTGCATGTGGGATCTTCCCGGACCGGGGCACGAACCCAGGTCCCCTGCATCGGCAGGCAGACTCTCAACCACTGCGCCACCAGGGAAGCCCTCTGCCTTTCTTCTCTGCCAGCAGGTGTGGGTAGCCTCACCTCCACAGCTCCAGCACTTCTCTTCCTCCTTCTTGTCCTAGGGATGGTGAGAGCTTCCTGTTATGCTTTCTCTGGGTGCTGACTCCTGAAATACTGCCTACACATCTGAAAGTATCCCTATTGTTAAAATCTCATTATTAAACCATCTGAATAAGTTGTGTTTCCTCCTAGGACCTTGAGGTCCTGCATGATCTAACCTACCTCACCCACCCTTCACTCTATTCCAGGCATGGTTTCTCCTTCCCATGGGCATGTGCTACTTCCTTTTCCTGAAATGTTCCTCCTCACCCTTTTTCCTCGCTAAAGTCCCTTCCTCCCATCCTTCAGGTATCCATGTATTTGAAATGATTTGTAGATCAGTCAGTACCAAGAAGTTCCCAGCGAATATCTGACACTTACTGAATGTTTTCTGGTTGAGGATAGTAATGTTCATGCAAATTGCTTTGCCAACAAGTTAGCCCAGGGAAACAGCTATTGAAAATACAGATGAAATTGCTGCTTTGTACATCTTTTTCATTATTTGGTTTAATAGATTGGACATACAAAAATTATTTTAACCTAGTGGAAAATCAAGTATGTTTGACCCCAAGCCTTTTAAAAAACATTTGCTAGACATGTTTCATCCTTTCAAAACTTTATAGGAAATTTATTGGGGGCTTAGGGAGGAGAATGCTTATATATACTGTCCAACAAACTTACATTCTCTTCCTAACCCCAATGTATTTCCTATAAAACTTCAAAAGGATGCAAAGTTTGTTTCTATATGTTATTGTACAATGAAAGAAATAGAATGGTCTAGAATATTAATTGTTGCTGCAACTTAGTTTTAAACGTGCTTGCTTCTGAAGAAAACTTTAAACCTTAAGCAACCAGGACCAGAAACAACTTTTTTTTTTTTTTTTTTTTTTTTTTTTTGCGGTACGCGGGCCTCTCACTGTCGCGGCCCCTCCCATTGCAGAGCACAGGCTCAGGACGCGCAGGCTCAGCGGCCATGGCTCACGGGCCCAGCCGCTCCGCGGCATGCGGGATCCTCCCGGACCGGGGCATGAACCCGGGCTCCCTGCATCGGCAGGCGGACTCCCAACCACTGCGGCACCAGGGAAGCCCCCCCAGAAACAACTTTAACTATTGATGATCGTCATTTGCTGCAGGATATACACAGCCGTGCCTTTTAAACTCAGTAACCTTTTGGTTTGATCTCTATGAGCATTGCCAGTGTTTGTGAGGATCTTGAATATTTCACTTCTGTTGACCTCCTGATTAGAGTACGAGTCCTCCTACTTTATACAGCATCTCACCTCTCTCTGAGCTCCTTCCCATGCAGTGTCTAATCTTGACCCAGTGCGGTGCCTGTAGGCTCAGAATGTTCAATGCCTTGGAGAAGGCCAGAGGAATTGAACAGGGAAGAGTTTTATAATAACCTTGATTTTTCTCTCACAAAGTTTGGTCTTTCTTCCACTGTTTTATATTTCTTTTACACATATCCCTGACTATCAAAAATTTGGGCCATCCTCTTTTCCTCTGCTTCTGAAAATAGATTTATTTAAAAGGGAAAGGGAAGAGCTGACATTATAGTTGAGCCAAGACAAAGAAAGCTGTATGTGGTTGTTTAGCGCGCCGAGCATTAACGTCTGGCAAATGGTAGATGTTCCACAAATATTAGTTCTCTTGGAAGAGAACTCTTGGAAAAGTGTTCTTCTGGAAATAAACAAACACAGAAACAATTGAGAACACTGTGTCTTAGTCCAAAGTTGCCATTGGTATATGAGCAAAGAGCAAAAGCCACTGGTGCCCCCAGATCATGGGGGTGAGTTAAACTGGTCTTGGATCTGACGTCTTTCCTGAGTCAGAACGTAAAGAAGTTTGACTATTAATTTTAAGGTCATTTGTTTAGAGAGTATCTGGACCATCTTATTTTTTGTCACAGTTCATCAGCTTAATGAAGGCCATCAAGAGCATTTTGAACTCAGTTAAACCCAGGAAATGCCTCTGTATGTCATGGCAATACTTGTCTCCTCATGTGGTCTGCAGAAGCTGGGGCCAGAGCATGGTACCAGGCTGAGTCCTTGTCCCACGGCTCCTTTGGTGCCAACTCCATAAATTGGTCGGTTCTCCTTTGTTTAGACCTACTGTCTCCCATTTCGAGAGCAGTCATTTGCAATAACCTCATAAGATTAGCGGGCCTTGGTCAGGGCCTTTGGTCTACCTGCTGATGCAATCACCGAGGCAAATGGATGAGTCAGGAGTACACCTTGATGGTGGCTCAGAGGTGAACCTCCAATTTAGCCCCTCACTTCCACAGCGGGATCCTTGTGTTTAAAACCCTGATCACTCAGCGCCTAGGTGCAAGGAAAGAAAGAATTATTTTAAGTGTAGGATGATGATTTCTTTTCCTCCTCTCAAGCCATTTGAAACATTTAGCCCATGTGGATTCTTGAAGAAGTGGAGGGAAAGAATCATGGGTGGCAGCAGAGGGACAATCCTCTTGAATAAAAAAGCCAATCATCAGGTGACACCCCGGGCACTAACATTTAGTAACTGATAATTGGTGTAACTAGGGCCATTAAGCTTTGCAAATATTATCCAGTACATTTTAATTAGCACCTGGGGGATTGAAGAGTTTCAGAATAAGCTCTTGGGAGAAGCTTCCCCAGCCAGGGGCTGTGTGCTGAGTAATTTTAGATCAGCTGGCCTGTCAGAGTGGATCAGTATCATCACACCACTTATCCTGAGGAAAATGCACCTGCTTCTACATGGAAATAAGGGGCATTATTTGGTAATTTGTGCTGCTTATTTCCACTGCTCCCCTGGTTTGATGGGTGGGGAGTATAAGGACCAAATCATGAGGCTTTGGAGGAGAAAGGAAGGAGAGTTCTGTTGCCCTTCAAGGGCACATGCTGTCACAGGCCCTGAGGGCTTGCTCTTCCTCTTTTGCTTGCCTTGAGACCTCTCTTAGAACTGTATCAACATGGGATGCATTTTACTATGAGAACTGATGGTGCTATTTTGCAATAAAGGTATTTCTTATTATTTTCTTTTTGTATGGGGAATTTATAATTGTATTTTGAAGGGGAGGGTGAGAAATTAGGTAAGGCGGAACACTGAGCCACGACAGGGAATCTATTAAAGGCTAAACCAAAATATGGGCTAGAAGTATTTAGAAACAAGTATGTGCAAAGATAAAATGTAAACCTCATTGATTTTTAAAAATTGCGCAGTACATGAAACGCTTCCTAATTGTAAAAGAGTCAATGAATACAGAAATATTGAGCTAATATTTATAAATCAACTATCTAGAAGTGCTATGCTAAGCAAATTTTGTACGCTGTTTTTATTGTCCCTACTTATAGATAGGAAAAATGAACTTAGAGCAATTAATCAACTTACTCCAGGTCATTCAGGTACTATGTAGCAGTGCCTGGATTTGACCTCAAGCAATTTAACTTGAGAGCCCACACTTTCATAGTTCTGAAACATACATGTTTACATGTAAATAGATGTATGCATGCAAGATGTACACACATGTGCATATGTATATGCACATACATTCTTATCAGCTTACATTCACTCCTTTTTCTCATTGATTTTTGAATTGCTTTAAGAGCAAGGATTTTAACACTGAATTGAATAACTGTAACACATATTTTAAGATGCACTTCAAAGAAAGCCTAGGATTAGCCATCAGGGAAATGCAAATAGAAACCAAAATGAGATATTGTTTCATACCTACTAGGATGGCTATCATCAAAAAGTCAGATAATAACAAGTGTAGGTGAGGAAATGGAGAAATTGGAACTCTCCTACACTGCTGGTGGGAATGAAAAATGATTCAGCCACTTCAGAAAACTATCTGGCAGTTTTCAAAAGCTTAACCATAGAATCCAGCATTTTCACTTCTGGGTATAGAACGAAGAGAAATGAAACCATATGTCTACACAAAATCTTGTACGTGAACATTCATAGTAGCATTCTTCATAGCAGCCAAAAGGTGGAAACAGACCAATGTCCACTAACTGATGAATGGATAGACAGAATGGGACATATCTGTACAATACAATGTCATTCTGCCATGAAAATAAATGAGGTATTGATACATGCTACAACATGAATGAACATTAAAAATCTTACACTGATTGAAGGAAATAGTCACAAATGCCACCTACTGTATGCTTCCATTATGTGAAATGTTCAAAACAGGCAAATATATGGAGACAGAGAGCAGATTAATGGTTGTCTAGAGCTGGAGGGATGGAGGAATTGGGAGCTGGCAGCCAGGGGGTACAGGGTTTCTTTTGGGGGTGGTAAAGATATTCGAAAACTGATTGTGGTGATGATGACACAACTGTAAATATACCAAAAGCCACAGAATCATACACTTTTTTAAAAATTGGAGTATAGTTGCTTTACAATGTTGTGTTAGTTTCTACTGTACAGCAAAGTGAATCAGCCATACATATACATATATCCACTCTTTCTTTAGATTCTATTCCCATATAGGTCATTACGGAGTATTGAGTAGAGTTCCCTGTGCTATACAGTAGGTTCTCATTAGTTAGCTATTTTATACATAGTACCAATAGTGTATATATGTCAGTACCAATCTCCCAGTTCCTCCCATTACCCCCTTCCCCCATGGTATCCATACATTTGTTCTCTACATCTATGTCTCTATTTCTGCTTTGTAAATAAGATTATCCATACCAGTTTTTTCAGATTCCACATATATGTGTTAATATACAATATTTGTTTTTCTCTTTCTGACTTACTTCACTCTGTATGACAATCTCTAGGTTCATCCATGTCTCTACAAGTGACCCAGTTCCATTCCTTTTTATGGCTGAGTAATATTCCATTGTATATATGTGCCACATCTTCTTTATCCATTCGTCTGTTGATGGACACTTTAGGTTGCTTCCATGTCCTGGATATTGTAAATAGAGCTGCGATGAACATTGTGGTACATGACTCTTTTTGAATTATGGTTTTCTCAGGGTATATGCCCAGTACTGGGATTGCTGGGGCATATGGTAGTTCTATTTTTAGTTTTTTTAAGGACCTTCCATACTGTTCTCCATAGTGGCTGTATGTGAGTGACTTGCATGGTGTGTGAATTACATCTCAAAAAACTGTTAAAAAAAGAAAAACCTAGGTGCACATGGTGACTGAACATTTTAGTTGAATGACTTTGGTGGGGTGAGTTACTTCATCATCGTTGTCGCAGCTGCACCGTTGGGAACGGGGCATGGGGCTCAGAGTGCCAACCGGGAGGCGGATAGGTGGCAGGGGACGCAGGCATTGTCGGTTGGGTGCGAGTCCGCCGAGCCACCGAGCGGCTTCTCACCCCTTCTCTTGCCCGTCGGAGCCCCGTTCAGCCGGCGTCACCATGACCAGGGCCGGTAGCCAGGGCGGGAACCTCCGCGACAAGCTGGACAGCAACTAGCTGGCCCTGGGCCTCAGCCACCCGAATGAGGTCCCGGTCAGGAGTTGGCTGCCCCCGCCCCCGCAAAGGCCACCATACTCAATCTGTCCTGCAGTAAGCTGACTACTCTTCCGTCGGATTTCCGTGGTCTCACACACCTGGTGAAGCTGGACCTGAGTTAAGAACCAACTGCGGCAGCTGCCAGCGGGTTTCGGCCTCCTGGTCAACCTCCAGCACCTGGACCTCCCCAACAGCAGGCTGGTCACCCTGCCTGTCAGCTTTGCTCAGCTCAGGAATCTGAAGTGGCTGGGCCTGAAGGATAACCCCCTGGATCCTGTCTTGCTTGGACGAGAAGCAGCGTAAGTAGTGCGCCACCAGGGTGTTAAATAAAACACGCGAAGGCGGTGCAGCTCGATCAGGAGCGAGGGAGGCAGCGGCAGCTGGTAGTAGACCGAGAGGCCGAGAAGACGTGGGAGGCCAAGCAGCTAAGGGGGCTCCGGAGCGGAACGGCGGAAGCGGGAGAAGGCGGAAGAGAAGGAGCGCTGGAGAAAGGAGTAGGACGCCCTCAAAGCAGCCAAGCGGGAGCAGAAGCAACCTAAGAAGGAAACAGATCAGGCCCCGAAATCTAAGTCCGGCACTCGGCCCTGAAAGCCACCACCCGGGAACCACACTCGCTCCTGGGCTGTGCTGGGGCTGCTGCTGCCGCTGCTGCTGCGTGTGGCTGGCGGGCTTGTGGCTTGTCGGGTTACGGAGCTGCAGCTGCAGCCCGTCTACACCAGTGTGAACACCATCTACGGCCACGCGCTCCGGTGCTGCGCAGCCACGACATCCTCCCGTGGATCCTGCAGACCGATTCTCAGCAGGGAGCTTGTCCTCCACGCCTGCTGCCCCCCAGCCTTGGAGCTTGGACTCGTGGAATTGGGTTCTGCTGGACACAACCTCTTTTTAGTGTCAGACCTACCTGCCATCGTCACATGGCTGCCGTTTGGTACTTGAGGCCTCCTCTTTGTAAGACTCCTTTGTTCCTTTGTCAGGGTCCCCTGGTGGAATAAGGAGAAATAGGAGGTGGGGATACCTCCTGCATGCTTAAAAGAGTAGGCTTGGGGTGGGGAGAGGAAAAAGCAGAGCCATTCCTAGTTGTTATACAAAGCTGTGTAAAGGCAAGACTCATGTCTACTAAAGGTCAGCTGTCACTACATTCATACTTTTGTATAAACGCTTTCTTTCATTCCTCCCTGGTGAGCCAGGGCAGATCAGGAGGCAGTGTGTTTTTGGGGACTAGGGGATACTAGTCTCCACCATACTCAGCAAATCTAGTCTCAATTGCGGGGGGCGGGGTGCGGGGCATACCTATTTTTTAAGGACCTCAGACATTCAGATATTTTAACAGCCATACAAAATCTCAGGCTGTGACAGGACTTCCAGACCATCCAGTCCAATGTAACACTTGTAGACAGGGAAACTGAGGCCTTCCAGGCCTTGCCTCCGGTCTCCCAGCTAGTTTGAGGCAGAACTGGATTCCCACCCTGGTGTCCTTTCTTTCCATCATTTTGCCTCCTTTATAATATCCTGAGAGAACAAAACTTACACCAGGATTGAGTGTCTCTTGGCTGGAATATAGAATCTTTCATGGGAAACAGATTCATGACCCACAGATAGAAATCTCATAGCCGTCAGGGTCTTGAGCAGCTCTTGTAGAGTCCCGAGGCAATTTATGTGGCTTCTATAAAATGGGGACAGTCCAGGCTCCTTGCATCAATTTGAGAGCTTTTTTTTTTTTTTTTTTTTTTCGGTATGCGGGCCTCTCACTGTTGTGGCCTCTCCCGTTGCGGAGCACAGGCTCCGGACGCACAGGCTCAGCGGCCATGGCTCACGGGCTTAGTTGCTCCGCGGCATGTGGGATCTTCCCGGACCAGGGCACGAACCCGTGTCTCCTGCATCGGCAGGCGGATTCTCAACCACTGCGCCACCAGGGAAGCCCAATTTGAGAGCTTTAATTCCCTGATTGCCAATAAACAAGAAGGTGGACCCTTGCAAAGCCACATTGTCTATGACAGCTCTGTTACATAATCGGTGTGACTAAATACGTCATAGGCAACCTGAAAACTAAAGCTTCATAAGAGACTTTGGTTTAGAGTTGATTCTAGACGTAACTACACCTACACAATGAAGGGAAATAAGTAGCATCCTGGAATTTAAAAGTGGTACATTAACAACTAGCACAAATGAGGGCAGAACTGTCCATTCTCTTGTCTGCCACACTCAGCATTTTCTTGTTATGTGGCCTCCTTTGCCTCTTTTCACAACAGCTGGATGAAGGGATCAGAAATGGCCGTCATGGCGCTCCTTCATAGAAGACTCCTGACTGAAAGCTCCTTGCCTCTCTCCAGGGAGAGCAAGACACTGTCATGCTCAGAGACAGAATGGGTTCCAGCCTTTTAGCACTAGTGGCCCATGGATAGGACTGACACTCGTGACTCTCCTGGTAGTGGAAGAAAAGACCTGTTCTTTTCTTCCTCAGAGAGAGCTCTGCTGCGTAGGCCCACACGTCACTCAGAATCACTTAGTCTTCCTCCAAGCTCCAGAGCCATTGGTACAAATGCTTTATCGAAACTGAACACATAGAACGTAAAGTGAGATTAAGAGAATACAGAAGTCAGCCTAGTGATCAGACCCCTGTTCCTTGGCTGGCTGAGGCAGCTTCAGTGGATGGCAGGAAGGCGGGAGCACGTCCCGCCTTGTCAAGCAACCCGCCGAGGGCAGTGCACCTGTGACCTCGAGATTAGACACTGAGGTTCTTTTGGATTTTCACAGTTATTAAATATGTGTCTGAGTGGTAAAAAAACAAACAAAACAAAAACATTTTAGTTGAATGACTCTGGTGGGACGAGCTACTTCATTTTTCCCGCCACTCAGAGGCAGCGTATTAATGGCCAAATGCTCGTTTGCCCTGGTTATGAGCTAGGGGGTGCAACATGGAATAGTGATCAAAACACAGACTTTGCAATCAAATAGACCTCTGTGGTCTTCAGCAAATTATTTACCTTCCCTAAGCCTGTTTCCCATGGTCTGTTGTGGCTATTTTGAAGGGGTGTTGTGACTTTAAAAGGTAAAAAATGTAAATTGACAGCATAGTCCTTGATTCAGAGTAATTTCTTAAGCGCTTATTTTGGTTTAGCCTCGTTTTTTCTTAAACTGTTTATAACTCTGCACATTTAGGAATTAACACTTTACCAAACAGAAATAATATAATCTGTGCTTCAGAGCAGGCAAGAATGAAAAGATTAGTACAAATCAAGACTGAACCTGAAAGTAAGTGTTTCTGGTATTGAAAAAAAAATTCTTAATATAAATAGCGACATAGCTCCCTGCATTTGGAAGATACTTGTGTGTGTATATAAATAATATGCTCTCTTTCCTCTGAAGTGCTGATACAAAAACAGAAGTTCAAAAATATCGCATGGTATTTCCACTCTTACTAGAAACACCAAGGGTCTCAGAGGCTCCCATGTCACCTCAGTTGCCTCTGCTCATTTATATTCACTATTTATCCAACATGCACATTTTTTTGAGCACCTTAGCATTTTCTGTAGAAGTTATGAAATCTGCTACAGAAATGAATTTACCCTGAGGGTTCTCAGACTAGGTTTATGTCACACTTTGATTTGAATGAAGGCAAATGAATGTACTCTTATTGTCATCTGTGGACTTAACCATCTGTTGTGCATTGCAAGGGCCACAGAAGAAATCGAAAGATCAGCCTGCATCTCAAAATTTTAATTGGAGAGACAAAAAAACAAATGCGTAAAATAGCTGGAAAACTATGTTACGTATATGGCAGTTTTAGCATTTTGGAAAGAAAACATTTTAGATATGCTAAGGCAGGAGGGAGGCTAGATGGCAAGATCTGAGTAGATGTTTGAGAAGTGAAAACGAACTGGTAATCATACACCATGAGAAGGGGCTTTCGTGTTGCCACAATGAACATTTTCTAGTGTTTTTTCTTTTCCTTTCTTCACTAATTCTTCTCCTTCCCTCCATCTTCCTCCCTTCTTTATCCTTCTCCTCCTTCTTCTTGTGTATCAATTTTAAAACATTTTAGTGTCATCTAAGAGTTTAGGTTGAGGTTTGGGGTATGTGATGCTGTTTATAAGCCTCAGACTGTATTCAGGTGTGTATCTTTATCTATATTACCTACTGGAAGATGCTTTGTAAGCCTGAATTACTTTAATACCTGCCTTTGATTTCCACTTTACTCAGGTTATATTTACCATACTAACTAATCTTTGAATAGCACTAAAAAGTTTACCTAGAATTCTCGTAGATTATCTCATTTAATCTCATGATTATCATGTCAGGTAATTTCTTGTTAGCTCATTTTATGTAT
The DNA here is from genome assembly GCF_026419965.1 of Kogia breviceps. Taxonomy (NCBI): domain Eukaryota; kingdom Metazoa; phylum Chordata; class Mammalia; order Artiodactyla; family Physeteridae; genus Kogia; species Kogia breviceps. The sequence goes on from NC_081317.1 coordinate 84,962,334, forward strand.
AATATACTAAGACTTAGAAAGAATAAGTATTTTCCTTAGATTGCTCAATGATAAAATGAGTAATTCTAAGGTCCCAAGTATCCTTTAAGCATTTCTAAAAAATACATGCAAGAGAAAAGATTGTGAAATGTAGTCAAATGGGAATGTCACTTTTTTGTTATCTTGGAATTTCAGCAAAAGTTCTAAAGCTGTGAAAGGCATAAGGGGTGAAAAAGTTTTCCAGCATACTAAAGAGAAGGGCTGAACGTAACCCCATGGGCTTTGATGGAGGTGGCAACCCAGTTCAGCTACCATCACTCCAACAGCCCAGGTGAGAGAAGACAGGCATGCAAAAGCAACTTTGGTGAAGTAAACTTCCTTTGAAGGAGACTGACAGCTCTCTTTTCTCTTCCTTAGGAAGGGGAGGGGGTAATTCCCCCTTCTATGCCAAGTGAATATGGTCCCACCAGTAAATATTATGGCATCTGCAAGAGACAGACTGGCATCTCCCTCTGGTTTGAAGAGTGATGAGACTTTTAGGTGCCCCCATACACAATCAGCCTTGAGAGTTTGATTTATGTCCCTTGAAGCTTGGGGAGGGGCACAGGGCCTGGTGTCTGCCTCTCACTTGGAAAAGTCTGAAGGTCCCAGGCTGGGTGGTGATGACTGCAAAACCAGAGAGGACAGATCAGTAGTGGTTGAAGCTGCATTTCCCCGAATTGGAGGAGCCAGTGTATGTGCTTTCCCATAGGACACTGTGCAAGGTAGCCAGGCTTCAGACGTCTTGGAAGGATCTTAACTAAGAAGGGCCATGTGCACTGGCATCTCGAAAAGCCAGTTCACGTGCTGTACAGCAGAGCCATCATTTGGATATTTACTGGGACAGACAGAAGACATTTGCTATCTAAGAAAGTACTAAAAGCTCTGGCTGGAAGCAGCAGAGGAGTTGGGAGACAAAGGAGAGTGAAAAGGCCAGGTGTGATATTCAAAGTATCTCACCATTGGGGGGGGGGGCACACATGCTGACCAGCCAGCAAGGATGCCCTGCAGGGCTGGTGTAGGCTGGCAGAATACCAGCCTAAAGAAAGTTCGTCTTGTTTCTGCTTTCTCACTGCTACTCTCCAAACGCCAGGTCCGACTTGAACTTAGGGAACAGGAAAGAAGCTCTACTACACTGGATATGATATTAAAATTTAGATTTAGACTAAAGTATCTAATACAGAAGTTTTAATACAGAAAATGCACCTTTCCCGACCTCTTGGGCCTGTTGGAGATGATGTGTAGAGGAGGAAGAGTTCTATCCTACAGAGAGTCTCACAGTGCTGGTGGGAGACAGGTTCATGCTGACTATACCCTACCCAGTTCAGCAAGCTCACTCAGTGATTTACATGTAGTGAATATATTTCCATAAAATGACCATGAACTCTATATAGAGAAAAAAAGTTTGACACGACCTTGGCTAGCATTTCATGAGTGAGATGTAGAACTGGGGTCCATTCAGGTGAAGGTGTCTGGCCAAAGTCGTACACACAGCTCCAAGTGGGTGAAACACTCGTGAAAACACTAACTCTGATGCCGGGTTTCTGGAGCAAGGTGAGATGCTCCCTTTACTAACAGAATGACATGTTGAACTGCTTAAGGTTACACAACGCACATATGTGGTTTCTCCTGTAAACAACCGGGAAAGGATAATTTGTTGTAGCCCCCAGGAGTAAACAAGATTCTTGGTAAGACTCCAAAGAAAGTAAAGATAAAAGGAGGAAAAGCTTTATCTTATATTGTTACAAGTTCACTTAGATTTGGAGGAAATGCTGAAGGCTAGCAAACAGCCGGCAGAATCCAATTATTAAAGAGAGGAACCATAGCCATACCAGAGAATTAGAGACCAGTCAGAGTAATGGTGACCTCCAAGGGATGGCCAGAGAAAAATGTTTTGGAGGATCCAGCAGAATTGGAAACAAGCATTTTAATCAAACTAAGGCAAAATGTAGGAAACAGTGCTTCATGTGTGGAAAATGCTATTATTGAGGAAAGCATTTTTTTTCTTTTTTAAATGATTGTTTCAAAACACTTTACTTTCCTCTAGTTTGTGTTTTTCCTATTGTGCTGTACTTTGATACATGACATAATCTCTTTTTTATTAAAAAAAAGTGTTGCCTTAGGGGCTAGGTCTCTTGTTTTGGAGAAGTTTAGGAAGAAAATTCAACAGTGTAAGAACTAACTGGGGATGAAATTTAGGTTCTAATGCAAATATATAGTAAAAAAAAAATCAGTAAACTATTGTGCACAAAACAGAGAGCAAGTAAAGGGATGTAGGGACTGCTAAGTGTGGCTGGGAGAAAGGACCTGTAGTCATTTTAAAGAGTAGCTATCATTGACATGGAAAGCAATATGCCATGTCATATGCCATGTCATTAGGCTTGATTCTGACCTGGAAAAACTGATACCCAGAGCATGCTCGTTTGTTATATGTCTTTTCTGCTTTTAAAGCACAAGTTCCTTTCCTCCAACTTCCTTTCTTACTCTTCCCTTAAAATGTCACTTCCACCTTATCAGAGGCTGATAATGTGGCTGGTGGCATCCCAGCAGGTTAGCAAAGGCAGTTCTTGCTTCTTTTTTTTTTTTTTTTTTGTGGTACGCGGGCCTTTCACTGTTGTGGCCTCTCCCTTTGCGGAGCACAGGCTCTGGACACGCAGGCTCAGTGGCCATGGCTCACGGGCCCAGCCGCTCCGCGGCATGTGGGATCTTCCCGGACTGGGGCACGAACCCGTGTCCCCTGCATCGGCAGGTGGACTCTCAACCACTGCGCCACCAGGGAAGCCCAGTTCTTGCTTCTTGAGTCAAAAATGTACGAGGAGCACATATGCCACCACAAACAAATTAGTGCCCGGTTTGTTTGCTTGTGGATCCTCACAACTTCATTGGTGTTTTATGTTTTTAATAGCTAGCTGGAAGATAGGATAGACCCTGGTCCAGATTTAGTCCAGGGTTCTTAACTGTAGCCACACATGAGAATCATCCAGGGAGCTTTGAAAAGTGCAGGTGCTAAGGTCTGGGGCCAGAGATGCTGATTCAGTTGGCCTCCACGGGGCCAGATGTTGATATTTTTAGACGCTGTCCAGTGATGCTGGAGGCAGCCAGGGCTGGGGACTCAAAGGTGTGCCATGCAGCTGGCAGGTACTTTCAAAGGAATGTACCACAGGATTTAATCTCACAACAGTACAGCAAAGGCATTGGGCATTCTCGTGTGCAGAGGAGACTATTTCTGAGAGCTGCCATGATTTTCCCAGAGCCACACCACTAGGTTGTAGAAGGGTGTATTTCATTTCTGACTTCGTATTTGGAAATTGTGGGTTGGAAAAGCTAATTCAGTTCCACTCAAATAAAATGGTTTACTCGTGAAACGTTTTCCCACCATCTGCGCCTCTGAAAATAGAGTGGCAAGTTCCATTATGGAACTGTAGAAAGTTTGACCCCAAATGAACAACAGATAAAAAGTGAAATTAAATAACATACCTGGTTTTGGAGAGGGGATCCCAAAATAGGTATCTTAAAATTATTTCTGTTGTTTGCCTTTGTGTTTGTACATTTCAAAGGAGAGAATTCAGCAAAGCTTTTTTCTTTTTTAACATTTGAAACAGCATTTTTTTCATTGTTTCCAAGCAAGTTAAACCCAGGCAGCACTAGAAATTTCATGCAATAGGTTTTTCTTCCTGATGATAACACTTGAGTAGTGTAAAATAAAACAAAAACTCACTTTTGTTAAGAGATTTTGAATTATTGCTTTAGTTATAAATTCCAAATATAGAGGGTAATTTTACAGTGACTTAGACAAACACGTGCTTCCCTGTATTATGACCATGTTACAGCCCTGTACATATATAAATCTTAGTATACAAATGACTTTTTTCAATTGAAAGATGATTTTTGCATATGATATAAAATACAGAAGGTTAGAAAAAAGGGATGATAGTGAAAAGAAAGTGCACCTGACAGCCTAGAACCATTGTTCCATTACTCCCGGGAGTTAGCTATTTTTACACGTTTTCCTTTGTGTAGCTATCCTTCTAGCAATACTTCATACCTCTCCAAACATACAATACATATATTTATCTTTTATATGAATAGAAGCATACCAAGAATTCATACTATTCTTCATCTTATTTCACTGAATAGTATTTCTTGGAGGTCATCCTCTTTCAGCACATACAGACCTACTTCATTATTTTTAATGACTATATAGTGTTAGATTGTATGGATCGCCATAGTTCACTTAATTAATTCCCACGGATGGACATTGATGAGTTTCGAGTGTTTTAGGATTATAAACAATACTACCACATGCACTATGAATTGTTTGAACCATCTTGCCCTTCAGCCAATAACGTATAAGTGTCTTCTCCCCTAACCTTTGGTGAACTGTATATTATCACATTAAAAAATTTTTTATCTAAATCCAATAGGTGCAAAATGCTTACTTATGGTTTTAATTTATATTTTGTACATTGAGTAATATTGGCTATGCATTCACATTTAAAAAGCAACTTCTGTTTCTTTTTCTGTGAACTTCCCAAACCTACTCTCATATTTGGAAAGGGTATAAAGATAAATAATGTTGCAATTACCCGGGTACCCACAACCTAGCTGCACAGGTAGAGCACTACCCATGCCCCCCCAAACCTTGGGGATCCCATCTCCATCTCATCACTCAAAGGCAATGACCATCCTGAATTGCACCTACCATTTTCTTGCTTCTCTCAGTAGCTTTATCATCTCCTACTGAGTTCTTAAACATTAGATCATCTAGTTTTGTATGTTTTTAAAGTTTATATACATGAAATCAAACTATACATATTTGTCTGTGACTTTATTTTTTTCACTCAAAAACATTGTCATAATATTCTCTTATATCCTCACCCAAGTATTGGTGTCTTTTCAGTGCCCCTAAGACTTCTTGGGTGTTACCTCTTCAGAAGTTATTGTCCCCGTTTTGCAGTGCCTCATCCTGACTCCGCATCTTTTCATTTCTTCGTAACACTGTTATCACTCTATTTCTTTATGTTACATTTTAGAAGTAGACTTATATTCATCTTCTAGAACACTAAATCTCTCTTTGTCTATTTAATGTTATCTTTATCTTTTAAATTTGTATATCCATTTAAAAATTTCTGGAATACACATTTGTTTCTTTTTCATTCTCCTTAGGCTTTTGTTGCAATCTGCTTTCCTTGCTTATATTTTAAGGCATTTTAGTCTCTTAAATATAGAAATAGTTATGTCATAGTCTTCAGCTGATAATTCTGATATCTGAAGTGCTCTTAAATTTGATTCTGTTCTTTATTTATTTGAAGTTTTATAGTTTTATTTTATTTTTATTTATTTTCAGTTGCGTTGGGTCTTCGTTGCTGCACGCAGGCTTTCTCTAGTTGCGGCGAGTGGGGGCTACTCTTCGTTGCGGTGCGCGGGCTTCTCATTGAGGTGGCTTCTCTTGTTGTGGAGCACAGGCTCTGGGCACGCAGGCTTCAGTAGTTGTGGCTCGCGGGCTCTAGAGCTCAGGCTCAGTAGTTGTGGCGCACGGGCTTAGCTGCTCCGCGGCATGTGGGACCTTCCCGGACCAGGGCTCGAACCCGTGGCCCCTACATTGGCAGGTGGATTCTTAACCACTGCGCCACCAGGGAAGTCCCTCTGCTATTTATTCTTGCTGTCACACATGGTACCTTGAACTCTTTGCTACTATAAACAATATCTTTTTTACAATTCCTCTTCTAATGGTTAGTCACTAGTATACAGAAATATAATTAATGCTTATTATAAACTGATTTTTATCCAGTGTTCTTGCTAAATTCATGAGTGAATTCTAACTCTTTAACTAGACATTCTTGGATTTTTCTGCATACATGATCATTTGTAAATAATGACAGCTTTCCAGTCTTCCTTCCTTTATACCTTTATATCTTTTATTTCTTTTCTTTTTAAATTTCATTAGCTACAATCTGTAGAGCAATATTAATAGAATTTAATACCAGATATCTTCATCTCATTTCTAATTTCAGGTGCTTATCTTTCAATATTTCACCATTAAGCATGTTTGCTGTAAGTTATTTATAGATAACCTTTAATGAATTAAGGAAACTTTCTTTTATTATTAATTTGCTAAGAGGTCTTTCTTCCTTTATCATGAAAAAATGTTACATTTTATTTATTTATTTTTTTTGCATTCTCAGAAACATGGGATGATTTTCAGTTTTTACTCAACCTAAGCCCATCTAGATTGTAATATATTATTATCTTACATAATGCTGGAGTCAATTTGCTGATTTTTGGTTTAGGAAGTTTGTATCCATGTTCATGGAGAAAATTGACCTATAATTTTCCCTTCTTGTTATGCCATTTTTAGTTTTGGTATAAAAGTTCTGCTGGCTTACAAAAATTATTTGAGAAGTAGTTCCTATGTTTCTGTTCTTTGTAAGAGTTTTTATAATATTGGTGATGTCTCTTTCTCAGATTATTGGTAGAATTCACAGGGAAGCCATCTGGACCTACAGTTTTCTTTGTGGAAACATTTTTTTAAACAGCTTTATTGATGTGTAATTTACATACCATAAAATTCACTCATTTTAAGTGTAAACCTCAATGATTTTCAGTAAATTTACCGAGTTCTGCAGCTATCATCAAAATCCAATTTTAGAACATTTTCATCACCTCAATAATATTCCTCATGCCAATTTATAGTTATTTTTACTCCCATCCCCCAGTTCTAGGCAACCACTAGTCTACTTTCTGTCTATATAGATTTGCCTTTTCTGCACATTTGATATAAATGGAATTATACAATATATGACCTTTGTCCCCAGTCTCGTTTACTTAACATAATATCTTTGAGGTTCATCTATGTTGCAGCTATCTGACCAGTAGTTTGCTGAATAGTATTCTATAATATGAATATACCTTATTTTGTTTATCCAGTCACCAGTTGATGGAGATTGGGTGTTTCCACATTTTGGCTATTTCTAATAACGCTGTTATGAACATTTATGTGCAAGTTTTCATTTCTAGGAGTAGAATTTCTGGGTTGTATGGTATAATTATGTTTAATAATTTAACAAACTGCCAAACTGTTTTTCAAAGTGGTTACACCATTTTACATTCCTACAAACAATGTTCCTGTTTCTCTACATCCTGCTGCGATTATCTGCAGTTGTGATGCTGCAGTCTCAGGCTTTATCAACCAGAGATTGGTCCCATGGACCACCCAATGGCCACCCAGCTGATAGACATGTTCCCTGGTGGGCTTCACCAGAACCGTGCCCTGCCACTTTTGCCCTGATGCAAATCTGAAGGACGGAAATAAAGCACAATATCTACAGTTATGGTGGACTTACTCTGTGCCAGGCGTTTTTCTGAACATATTAAAGGGATGATCTCATTTAATCATCACTCCGATCACCCCATTTAGTAGATTAGGGACCTGAGACACAGAGGTGCAGCGCCTTGTCCAGGGTCTCCCTGCGGATCAGAGGCTTGGACCTAGCCAGTGGTTGTGAGGCCCCTGCTCTTAGTCTCCTCGTGGGACAGCTGATGACCACATTCTTGGCCCACATCCCTGGAGCAGGATCTGCACACGATCTGGGGAACAGAATGGAACAGGAGGAGTAATAAGGGCTCAGTGACCCAGACAAGGAGTCTGGCTATCAGAGGGTTCAATCTTCATGTACACCAAAGTCCAGATATCCAGAAAATCCATCTAGCCTGCAGATTAAGGCAGCAACTCCAAGAAGGCCTTCAAAGTGGAGGCAAAACTTAGCCTCAGCCAGAGAGATTTACATGCTTTCAGGAAAAATCTCCCAAAATAACTAGCCTGTAGCTGCAAGCATGGAGAATATAAATGGAGTTATTTGCCTGGATCAGGGTGCACGCACACACATATGTGTGCATGTGTGTGATACATACAAGCATACACATAGAAAGCAGTACAGGTTCTAATATTTCCTTTGAACTGTGATGAAGATGACATTCACATTTTCTCATTTCTGCTGGAGAGCTACATATATTACTCTAGGCAGAGAAGAAACTCATTTGAAGTAGTCAAATAGAGGGAAATGAATCTTGCCATTTCTGCTTCCTGTTGTGCCTATTGATAATAAGTTGTACAGCGGTTTATCCCACATGATGCTTAGGAATTCCGCTAACGCTTGCGGTTTACATTTCCAGGACCAGGAAGGAAACCCTGGTAACATCTTTGGACCTAAAGATAAGAATGATTAATTTTTCCCAACTTATACTGTACTTTTGTCCTGTCACTCTGAGAAACCTTTCAAAGCTTTTGTTGAAATGATGGGTCTCTAGATGGCAGTCATGTGAACAAGTATTTAGTTCAAGTACAACTAATCAGTGATGCTGAGATCTGTTTATCCCGCAGTTCACTAGACACAATGGGAAGATAAAGTTCATGACATGGCCCCTCCTTTAAGGCTGTCACAGTATCCTTGGAGCTGAAGTAGCACCTGTGATATAAGCAGAGAAAGTGTTGGGTGCAAATTAGTATGCTACTGACTATAAAGGCAGTCTGAGTTTAGAAAAAGAAATCAGACAATACAAGTTCACTCTTTAATGTTTGCAGAGGTTTTCATTTTAAACAGCAAACATTTATGGAGAAAAGACAACTTAGGGAACAGGAATGTACATCAAATTTGGTAAGTGGTAGTGGGATGTCTGTTATTATAGTCATGAATCACATACATTTTCCCCAAATGACAATGAAAGTTTGCTATGTCTTCCACTACTGATTTTGTCAGCTGTCACTGGCGTTTCATTGGCTCAAGTTACGTTTTCTTCTGGTAGTGGAATCTCCTCATATTATTGTTTTTACAATTATGTATTTTCTATTTAGATACTTTTAGAAAGATGAATTCCAGCACAGGCTGGGGTATTAATTAAGCAGTCTATGATAGAGACTAAGCCATGAACCTCCAGGGGTGTACAATTCAGTCAAGTTGTCAGAGGTGAACAGAAAGCTGTCAGACAACTTAAGATGCAACAAGCAATTTAAGCCTTAAAAAGACCTTTGAGAGAGGCTGCCTTGTGATCTACTACATTGCAGGCCCTATTGATTCTGCCAGAACCCCATAGCTGGGCAAACTGGAATCCATGGGGCTCTTAGATAAAAGACCCTCTGTCTTGCTTAGTCTCCCTTCTGTACCAGGTACCCCAAAGATTCTTGAGGTGACTGCTACTTTTCAATCTAGAAGGAAACCAGTGGAAACAGATTTCCCATTTCAGACTGCGGGGAATTAATTAACACTCTTCAAAAATAAGAACTAAGGTTTGCTTACATGTTACAGATAAAAATAATTATAATCTGATATTTAAAAACAAAAACCCTCTAAAATGTATTTATTCTTGAAAGGCAACTAAAACTTTGTTTTGTGTTTTAATTATGTAAAATAATTTAGTCATTCATTTCTCTGTCTTTTGATAAAAAGCAATTAAACACTGATCCAGGGGGAATATTGATAAACTTCCCTACCTAAACATTTTTTCGGGCCGAACATATCCTGATTTCAAAAAAAGAAAAGATTTTCAACACATATGATTGTGTTTAGGTTGAAATTTTTTATCATTTAAAAACTGTTCTAAAAGTAAATAGGACTTCCCTGGTGGCGCAGTGGTTAAGAATCCACCTGCCAATGCAGGGGATACAGACTTGATCCCTGTATCCAGGAAGATCCCGCATGCCGTGGAGCAGCTAAGCCTGTGCGCCACAACTACTGAGCCTGCGCTCTAGAGCCTGCGAGCCACAGCTACTGAGCCCGCGTGCCACAACTCCTGAAGCCCGCGCACCTAGAGCCCATGCTCTGCAACAAGAGAAGCCACTGCAATGAGAAGCCTGAGCACCGCAGTAAAGAGTAGCCCCCGTTCACCACAACTAGAGAAAGCCCGCGTGCAGCAACGAAGACCCAACGCAGCCAAAAATTAACTAATTAATTAATTTTTAAAAAAGTAAATAGGTAAAAAATTAAATAAACCTATAGAAAAAAGGGAAAGGACATTAATAAATAGTTTGACAAAAATAAAACATAAATAGCTTAGGAACATATGAATAAATGCTCAATTTCTCTTATAACTTAATATAAAAATTTAAAACAATTGTGAAATACCATTTTAACTTTCATTTTGCAAAAACAAAAAATGGCAGTGAACATCACTGGCAAAGATGTGGGGAAATGAGCAATTTCAAACCATATTAATGAGAATATACTTTGGTACACTCTCTTTGAAGCACAGTTTAGAAATATCTCTCAAATTTTTAAATTCAGGTATTATTTGACCTGGCAATTGTATTTCTAGGAATCTACCCTGTTGATATGACTAACATGTGTATGGAAGATATGTGTCCGTTGCTATTAGTAATGAGTCTAGAAATATTCTAAAATGCCCATTAACAGGAAACTGATTCAATAAATCATGGTATATTCATATAAGGGATTGCCTTGCAGCCATTTTTGTAAATGAGGCATCTCCCTATATACTGACATAGAACTCTAAGGTATATTATTAAGAGAAAAAAAGAAATCTGTTGAAGAGGGTAACAGGGCACAATAATCTGCATAGAAAATTCCAGAAAATATACTTAAGAACCTTTAAATAGTAGCTCCCTGTGGGACGATGTGGAATAGGAGGGATAATTAAATAATTAATTATCTGTTTACCTGTTCTGCTATTTTGTATGTGTATTTCCTACTTTAATTATAATACTAAAATCTAGTTAAGAATGAGTAAAGTGTACCATGCCAGCATGGATATAGTCTGAGTTCTGTAGGCCTTTGAAGTTAATATACCTCTAAGAAAAGTAGGAAAAAACACTTAGCTTAAATATGCAACAAGGAAATTACGTGAAAGATGAATAGAGAGATGAGCGTTCAGGATGCGCATCTATTTCAAATCCAGACAGAGCATTTCACAATTACCTTTAGGCAGACAATGTGTTTACCAGTCCCACTAGCTAGCTTACTTTTCATGTGAGTCATACCAGCTCCTCACATTGGATTAAAAGAACACAATTACGGCTAAAGGATTAATAGAAACACTCCTAAAAATGTTGTGACTCTAAAAGGAATAGGGATGCAATTCTCTCCCGTATTGCCAAATTGTTTTTTAGGTCTGGTTTATGTAGGTGTTTTAATCATTTGCCCAGCTGCCATCAATTGCAATGTGTTTTCTTTTCTTCACTAATAATACACGTAGCTATTTGTTAACATTTTCATAACTCAGGCTTAGTGTGTGGTGGGTACTTGATTCACTTGACATTTTGCTTGAACTGTTTAAAGGTTGGTGGTTGTTTTTCTGAAGTAGCACTAATTCGTGGGAGTTGTAACATCCCTGTGGCTTCGTGGTGTCTGCTTTCCTCCCCACTGAGGTTTCCACTGAAAGAACCAGCTGTTTATTGAGAGCTCATGACTCTACACAAAAATATTCATTGCTGGTGGACTTCCGAAGAGTCCTCTTTCAAATGAGATGCATTTTAAATGCACACAGAGGAATATATGCAGGGTGCACACCTCCCAGCTGTTTCCCTGTCAGTGTCCACTTGTAAATGAACTTCAGTTGGTTTTCGGTCTATAAACTGAAAATACACTGAGTCCAAATTCTGCTTTCTTTTCTGTTTTCAGTGAGGACAATAAAAGCCAGTGCATTTGAATTTTATGCTCAAAAGTCTTCTTGTCCTATCAAATAAAAGTCAAATTGAGCAGTCCCAGGTCACAGAACCCCTCTCACTCTAACTGGAAGTTACACACCCAAGATGGGCATCGTGAACAGAAAATCATGTACATAATAAATATTTTAAAAACTCTTTCTGGCCACAACAGGGCTTTTGATGTTATGGTTGTGTTCATATTTTCTCTTCCTTTTGGAATTCAATTTCAGAATCAATAAGGGATCATATCTACTTAACATTCTTTGTCCAGAAACCTAACATACATAATTTGGTACCAATTTTCACAAAGTAAAACCACTGTCCTTGTGAAAGTCAACTAAAAACTAATATGCTGATTTTAAATAGAGTTCTGGTTGCAACCCAAACTGAAAAGTAAAGCAATACATTGAAAGCAAAAAAGGCTTCATTGTTAGAACACACCTTGGAAGATGTGAGACTATTTTGTTTCTCTTTTTTAAGTGGTTATTTTTAAGAGTGTGTAAGATCCATGCATAGTTTTGTGTTTGCAGTGGTATTGAATGAGAAACAGGGTGTTGGGGTGTGCAATGAGTATGGATCAAATAAACAGCATTTTTTTTTTCACAGTTAGGTCCTTTGCTGGCTGTCTGAACAAAGAAGGCAAGTATGGAATGTTCTTTGGATTACTATGTCTCTCATCACAAAAAGTAGCCAGGTAATTAATCAGCCACAAAACACAGTACTAACAGCATCAGAAAAGCTGTGTGGCCAGTGTCTCCAGTGTTCTCAATCTGCTGGTGTTTCATGAGTTCCCAAACTGAAAAGTAAAATTAAATTAAATTAAATTAAATTAAATTAATATGAAATAAAAACCCAAACAGGATCTGCTATGGGAAAAGCAGTTTGAATGTATGGGCCACACAATAAGAATTGCTTATTTAAACAGAGGTAGTTTCAAAATCACTTTCTATAGGCTTAGGAAATACCTGAATTTTACTTTTACAGGTTTCCAATCCCTTATCTAAAATTAATTTGGTCGGTTGAGTTTTGGAATTCAGATTTTTTTTTTTCAGACTTTATAGAGGTTAACAGTGCATCTACACATATAATATGTAGTGACCCTCAGTGGGATCTAGGGCAGCACCCCCTGATCAAACACATTAAGATTTCTACAACAAAAAGCAGAGATATTCACATTCAGTGAGGTAAATAGAGTCCAAATAGTGTCACATCAGTTCAAGTCAGGTTTTGCCACTAAATAAATATGCTGCTAATTTTTAAAAAAAAAACTTTTGATTTTCAGAGTTTCTGTATTTAATAACTGTGGTAAGAGATAATGGAGTTGTATTAAACTGGCACTACACAGCAGGCAAGATTATGTTAAAAGCCTTTTCCATTGTCACCAAAAACACTGTGTACCTCATCTTCTTTTCTCTTAAGGTGGAAATACACAATTGGTAAAGAGCTACAGTTCAGGGAGAACACAGTGAATCCGAGGCACTAGCACCAAAAATTTAAGCACACCCCTCAAGCAGGATTCTCTCTTCAAGAAGCTGAGAAAACACCTAGGGTTGGAAAGCTGCATTGGCTGATTTGAACTGGGTACTGTATCTGTGAAAAAGTTAAGCCCCATGCCTCTCATTCAGTTTGTGAGCTTTAATTGATGTAATTGAACTTCAACCTTGAGGGTTAAAGTGTGGGGGACACTCAGGGAGTTTCGTTGCCATTAGTGATTGTTATCCTGGTTGCTGCTCATCTGACATTTTTAGAAACTATCAGTGGTTTAGAATGGTGACAATTTTAATCATGATGTTAGATTCAATGTTTCTGATGACCTCATTGATTAAATGGAATCAGCTACATGGCAGAAACTCATTTGTTTTTTACATTTGAAAAAATATTTATTCAAGTATAACATGCACATATACACAAATTATAGTCATTTAGGCTGATGAATTTTCACAAATTGAACACTTTCAAGAAAACCAAAATTCAGATCATGAAACAACCCTGCCAACATCCCAGAATTCCACTTTGCCTACTTCTAGTCACTGTTCCAAAAATAAAACCCACTTTCCTGTCTTCTACCAGTATATGAGTTTACCTGTGTTGTAAATATATATACACATACACACATACATATGATCAAACAATATAAACTCTTTGCTATACATTTTCTTTAGCATTTATTTAATATAAGTTTATTTATCCATATTTTTGTGTATAGTTACATTGTTCTCTTTGCATAGAATTACATTGTGAGAAAATACTGCAATTTATTTCACCATTCCACTATTTTTCAGCTTACTTGTAGTTTCTGAATAGTACTACTATGAACGTTTAGCATTTCTTTTTCATGAACATATGCATGCATTTCTATGGGTTATATGCTTAGGAATAGAATTGCTAGATTATAGGATATGCTTATGTTCAGCTACAGTAAATCTATCAATAGCATTTTAAACTGCTTGCACAAATTTGTACTCCCATCAATAGGAAAAGAGTTCTGACTATGCCGTGTCCTTACAACACTTCCTATTTTCGGACTTTTTTGTTTTTGTGTAGTAGTAACACATCATGGTTAAATTTGCATTTCTCAGAATAATGTTAAGTATCTTTTCATATATTTATTAGCCACTTGGATACACTTTTTTGTGCTTGTCCAAGTATTTTGCCCATGTTTTTTCCTACTGGTTTGTTAATCATTTTCCTATTGATTTACAGTGCCCTATATATTCAGGACATAAGCCCTTTGTCAGATATGTGTTGCAGATATTTTGTCTCACTCTGTGGGTTACCTTTTCATCCTTTCCGGGTAATTCTTGAATGAATTAAACCTCTTAATTTTCAAATTATCTAATCTGTTATTTTTCTTTACAATTAGCTCCCTGTTTTAGAAATCTCTGTTTACTCAAGAGTCAGAAAGATGTTTTTCTATGTTTCTTCTTAAGATGTTACTGTTTTACTTTTTTGTTTCGAGTAAATTTTAAAATTTTATCTTACTTTTTATAAACTTTTGTTTAGATTGCAATCCATGTGGAATTGATTTTTGTATATGGCATGGAATAGTGGTCAAGATAATATTTTCATATGAAAATTTAATCCAACAACATTTATTTTAAAGATACTTGTTTCCACTGCCCTGTAGTATCTGCTTTGTTACAAGTTACTTGATTCTGACTTGGAGAATTGTTTTCTATTTCATTGTCCTATGTGTCTTCTATTGTTGGGTCAACCCTATACTTTTTTACTAGTACAGCTTTTTAAAGAAACTCATTATTAATTGGCCAAAAGTTTTAAAAAGAAATGCTGGCTTAAGAAACTGGGAACATAATAAAAGTTATATGTAGAAAAAGTCTACTTGAGGATAGGAGAAAGAAGAAGAACTCACACATCCAGACAGTTCTGTTAAAAAAAAAAAACTGCTAATTTTCTCTCTGATGGTTTGAATATATCAATTGTTGCCTTCTGATAGTGAGACAAAAATATTGGACCAGAGTGGAAAGCCCTGTTCAGAGCACAGGGTACTTTTAAGACCCAGAGGAAGTGGAAAACTTCCCAGGTAAATGTGTTTGGGAAGTCCCCACATGCCCACATGACAGAGATCAGTGAACCTTGTTAATGAAACTCACCTTCTCCCCCGACAACCTTCAGCCCTTATGTATCTGCACCTGACATGCAAAGCTATTGTTCTAAGACCTTCTTTTAGACTTTCCTGACAAACAACCATCACTTCCTGATATTCAGCCCTCTGCTTTGTTTCTGTATGAGTGTCCAACCCCTGACTCCCCCGCCCTCCTCAGCCACATCAACTTGATCTGGTTATAGAGTATTTAATATCTTCATGCTTATTTCTGCTTAAGCCAAAGTTTTAGTTCCTGTTGGTCATCAAAGTCTCCCCCATCCTTTCCAAATGTCCCATAATAAAGCAAAAGAAGCTAGACCCCCAAGTAGATTCCATTACCATCTGGATCCACCTTGAAAAGAGGCAGTTGGGAGAATAGTAGAAAGAATTCTTAACGGAAAGCAGAATCTCTTGGTACAAAGCCTGGCTTTCTCCCTCACCAGTCGTCTAATCCTCAGCAAGCCACGTCACTTCTCAGACTTGAACTATCTCTGTGTTAGAATGGGAGATCACTGAATTTATTGACCGCCAGGTTTTCCTTCAACTTGACCAGCTTATTAGACTTTGATTCTTCTGTTTCTGGCAGACCTGCCATCCTACCCCCATTGGCCTCTCTCACTGTGAAGTAACAAAGTAGAATTTCCTGAATCGATTCCGATCCTCCCCTATCACGTTATTATCTAATTGCTCTTCTGTGCTAGCTACCAACCCTTCCTTCCTTGGTTTCTCCCCGACACTAATTAAGTGAAGACCATTTGTACATGTGCTCAACATGGAATGAGAGTAGACATGAGATTATATGTACATTTCTCCTAAGCCAGAAACTTGAACAATACTGTTTGCTTGTTTCAGGCTTACACCTGAGGATTGGTCAAAGGAGTCATTTACCTGGCAAAACCATAACTTGATAAGAAACCTTATTCATTTAAGTGTTTTCTAAAAAACATTTCTTGCTTCTCAGCTCTTAATAGCACAATTTTGTTTCTCTGATTCTTCCTACGAAACAACATGGTGGGCTTACCTTTAAAAAAAGAAAGGCTAAGAGAGAAAGAAACATTTGTAAAAATATATACTCTACTCTGGTATTATCATTATAAAACTGTGTAGTAACTGACAGTTTAGTATTTGATGTTTATGATTAGTTTTCTTTTTTTTTTTTCCTTCCTGCCTGAACCTACCCCCTGCATTGGACTTGGAAGGAAACTAGATAAGTCAATTAAAAACAAAAACATTGATATTTTAACCATATATTCTAGTATAAATTTCATGTCAAACATTAAATTTAAGCAAAATGGATAGATGGTATTTATGTAAATGAGCCCCAAATGGCACTAACGTCTGTGATTTTGTTAAAATATTTTATTTGTTATAAAATATGTTACCCATGTTATAAAGAGGCAGTGGGAGAATAGTAGAAAGAATGTTGTTTTTAAACATAATGCAACTAAGCATTTATTATACTGTTTAAGAAGAGCAGCAATTGCTGTGATATTTCAGAAACCATATCTTTTTAAATGTAATATATGCTCATAGACTCTAAAGAGTATTTTAAAATATACGATCTTTCCAAAAGAAAATATTCAACTAAAGATAGATAATTTTTAATATAAGTAAAGTGTTACAAGATTTTAAATTAAAGTCATCACTGGATTCTTCACAGAACAATGTACAGAAGTTTGCAAACTTCCTGTACCAGAGCAGTACAATCTTTACTCGAGTGACGTGTTCAATAACATGTTGGTAATCTTCCACATCTGCATTTAAAGTGTTTAAATACTTTACTACCCCTAAAGTATTTGTTGACCAAAAAATTGCTCCCACTCAGGGAATTTAGGAAACGAGAGATTCCATTTGATGGATGTCCTCAAGAAAGAAGTAACTGAACACGAGGTGTAGAGAAGCCTTTAAGGCAGAAGAAGGCAAATAATCGCTGTCAACTGCATTTGAACTGAAATAACGCCAGATGCCATTTTTAATATCTGAATAATTAGTCTAAAATCAGCTGGTGCAGCCCTTACCAATTTAGAATCCAGGACAAAAGCAGAAATTTTAATTTGGCTGGCTTAACGTGTGGAGATAGGGCATTTGTGCTTAGGGAAAAATTGCCCACAGGATTTAGTGTTTAAAATTTTGACCTTTGGAAGGTTCATTAATCTCTCCAGAACTCCATTTTTCAGTCAATGAAACAGGATATTTGCCAACTGCCCTACATGAGATTTGTAACGTAAATGTAAGTAAATCTTTTAGAAATATAGAGACTGTAGAGAAAAAGTATAAGTGCCCAAACCACGGTCATTTCCTTTTAATGTCTTTTTTTTTGTTCATAATAAAAGTGGTTCACGTTTTTAAAAGGCAATTTAGAAAATAAATGTGATAGATATATCCCAAGGCTTTCTTATAAATGTATGTCTATTTCAGGTCTAAATGGGCCTGAGTGTTTTACCCTTTTGATGAGAGGAAATCCAGTTTTCCTCAGGACTCTTTTCTTAAAGAATTCCCTCTGGGAATCTCTGATGTGGCTAGAAGGATAGAAAGAGAGTTTTATTTTATTGCTGCCTGTCCCCTCTGCTCTGGGGGCTGGCAACCTGTTTTGGTCCTAGGACTGCCAGCTCACAGCCCCTTGTCTCCCTCTGTGAGCTTCTTCCTCCCTTTATTCATCATTAAAATGACAGGTACTCACCTGGAGAATCCAGGGTGTTGCAGGATTGAGGCTTGGGGGATGGTAGCTCCAAGTTTGGCAGCTTCACCCTGTGGCATCACTCACGTTGAATTTCTCTCCAGAACTCCATTTTCTTTCCTTCCAGTACAACCTCTTCGGTGGCAGCCTGGCCCATCTAACAGGAACTTGAGTCCTGTGATGGTCAGGGGGTCTGCTGCCCTGTGACAGGACTGGGAAGATGGCAGCCAGAGACTGGGGTTTCCCCTCAGCCTCCTGAGATTGGAGCCAGACTGGTGAGGGCCTGACTCTTTTCCTTTTTTGTTCCACAGAAAAAAACACATGGCCTGCCCCTGCTGACTCTGGGGTAATAGATGGGGCTGAACCCCTTTTTGTGGATAAGGCTCAAGTCCTCTCTCACAGTAATCCCAGGCCCAAGCACTATTTGTATGACTGGAAGTTTCCGTAACAACCTAGAGGAAGGATAAGCAGCCGCTCCCCACCCAGCACATACCCAGCTTTGCCTCCAATGTTAAGCTAACGTGGTCTCACCTCTAACAAAGCAAGAGCTTTCCTTCTATCTTTCTCAGTTTCCACCTTCTATATCTGAGCTCCTAATGTTAAAATTCCTTGCAGCTTTTTCTTGGGTTATATTCTTTTCTCTCTCCTCGTTCTCTCTCTCTAGGTGATCTCATCCATCCTTAAGTCTTTCAGATCTATCAACTTGCTGGTGACTCCCTAATATGTAACTCTAGTCAGAGCTCTCTTCAGACCTCCAAAGCGATGGTGTTGTGAGGAGCAGGGGTGATGTAAGTGATCAAGTGAGTCTGGATTCTTGATCTACTTTGAAGGTAGAGACAATGGAATGCCATGGTTGCTGTGAGAAAAGAAGAGACTTTGGGCTTCAGCAAATGGTTGAGTGGCGATCCCATTAGAGTTGGGGAAGTTTGTGAGAAGGAGAGGTTTGGCAGGGAACGTCAGTAGTTAAGCGTTGAGACGTCTATCAGTCACGCAAGAGATGTTGAGAAGGTAAGTCTCTATCAGAATGTAGGGTTAGAAAAGCGGTCAGGGGGCTGTCAGCATAGAATTCATAGGATAGGACAAGGTCACCAGTAGAATAGTATAAAAATACATCAGGTATTTACACATACATAGTACATATTTGTATTACGTTTGTGCATTTAAAATATTTTCTATTATTTATAATGCTCATATAAATATGTATATAAGTATACCATAAAGGGATATGTTATTAACATTTCCAAGTCTTTTGATTGATCACGTTGTACCATTACATTTCAGAATGGCTGTACAATTTACACTCCCTTCATCTGTCTACATATGTATCCATTTCCCTCTAGAATGTCATTTACTTAGGCATCACTTCCCAACAGGGTATAAAATAACCAGGAACCGGTGAAGGGCTATATTTATCTGCAGGCTAAAAGATGGCACTTCTCCAAGATTATGAGCAGTTCAGAGACTTTACTCTCGTAAACACAAGATGAGCAAAAGGGGATTTTGGCTTTCAGTTTAAAAGATTAACTCCAAGGGAACTGTTCTGGTTCAGATAGCCAGCTACTGTGAAAATCTGATGGCCATCAAGATGACTGATACTTCTTGAGGAGTAAGGAGGAGTATCAGTCTCCCTGATGTTGTCACGTTCCAAATGGGGTTGGGTCGTTGCAGCACCAGAAAATGGGACAAATTTCTTTAAGAAGATGGTATTCCATTTATGAATAGATGATGGAATTTTGTGAGCCTGTGTTTTTGCTGTTTTTACACCAACTGTCGATAAGGCTGTACTTATAACTGATATTGATTTAAAAAATAGATTATTGTCCCTTTTGTTAGCTATTTTCCCTGCCCTTTCTCCCAGCGACCCCATTCCTTCACTTTCACCACGCCTGGCAGTTAGGTCGGTTTCCTACTAGCTTAGGAAATGAGCCAATGACTGTTAAGTGAACATTCTCACCAGGACAGCATTTTCAGGCTGGGGGGAAGTGGTTCAAATTTATAGTAATAGTATATCTTTAGAGGACATCTTTCTCTTAGGAGCTTGTTGTATTTTATAGGCATTCAGCTTGATTCTCCCCAGGACCCAGGAGAAACCAGTAACGGTAATGACATACACAAGTACTTATAAACCTTAATGATGGATGCCCATGTTGTCTTAGGAAGGAAATGTCTACCTTGACTGTAGCCTTTCTGCTTAATGCAAAACTCTGCTGAGAGAGACTTCACTGCCCCTGCCTGACTGCCTTCCCCAAGCCCTAAATGTTGAGCTGCATCTTGGGGCTGAGTGGATTTCCCCTTCCGATACAGTGGAGGAAAAATCGTGCCCATCATTATTCTAATGTGGGAAATATCACTATAGAGACTGATGGCTCAAATATCACTCAGAGACTGTTGAATTCAATTCAATAGCAATTTGTTGAGTGGCTACTATGTGCCGGACCTTTTGTGACAGACGTGGTCCTGACCAAATACTTAGAATCTAAGGTGTGGTTTCCAGGCGTGTGCCAACAAAGCGGAGCCAGGCAGGATGCATCAGAACGAACTGGGGAGGTGTTTTAACAGAGATTCCAGAATCCTGCCTCTGGACAGCCAGTAGGTCTCTGGTGAGTTCCAGGTTTCTGCCTTTTTAAAATAAAATCTATTTTGACAAAAAAGGTGATTTTCCTGAGCTATCAAATCCAAGAATCATTGTTCTCATTCATTAGCTACACCGTGACAGCATTATATTTTAAACAACTTGGGAAAAGTAAGCTGCAGAAGTAGAATATTCTTGAACTGGCGTGTGACAGTGGTATTGTATGGTGATGAAAGTTGGAGTTTGGAAGCAGACCAAATCTCTCCTTTACCTCCTCTAACTGTGTGATATTAGGCAACTGCTTGAGAGCTTTAGCATTTTGCTTTGGCACACAGCTCTCTTCTGTAAAATAGAAGCAATACTTCCTTATTTTATAGGTTGTTTTGCTGATTAAATGAGATGTTGCACGCCAAGCGTGGCGCCATGTGTACTCTGTTAGTGGTAGTTATCGTTGCTGTCATCATGGGTAAAACTCAGGAGAAAAGTCAAACCATCTGTATTCACCCCCTTCATTAGAATATCGGGCCTCACTGTCACCAGCTCTGTAGTGACAGATATCAAAGGCATGTGCGTGCACACAGAGTTCATGTGCATAGTGTCCATAAGTGGAAGATATGACCAGTCATGTGTCTCGAATAACATTCCCCGTTAGTCTTAATCTAATTTCTTTTTGTTTTAAGGAGTAAGTTAAAAGAAAACAGTCTTATTCTTATAGGGGTTCCTAGGTTATTTTCCGTCCAAGCAAATGTTAACATCATTAGTTTTGTGTTCTTCTGGAGAGGGCATAGGCTTTCTTGGGTATGTTCCCAATCCATAAATATAGTCAATGTTGGAATGGAAGGACTGACCAGATCATACATTCTGTGCTAGGACTCTAGATTTTCCTCCTGAGGAAGACAGAAAAAGTGCTGGGACACTTCCTGAAAAATCAATGGACGTCACATAGAAACTGCAGGAGAAAAATCCCTTAAGGCTTTTATGATCTGTGGCTGGCTGCCTAGCAGTTTTAGTCATCACCAGTTAAGACAAGACATGCCCCCCAGGGGAGAAAAGGAATGTAAATTCCAGGACAAGATGAGATGCTGAACAGAGCCCCTGCCAAGCCAGGAAGGAGAGGGTTAACAGAGCCTAGGTTAGTTAGTTACCAGTTAACATTTGTGAGGATGTTTTATAGACACAGCACGTAAAACAGGCCGGATTCCAGATGTCACAGCTGAGGTTACTAGCCTCTGGAGGGATCTACAAAAAAATCCCTCTTAATTCTACTTTCTTCAGAAGGTGGAAAGAAGAGGGAAAGAGTTGGAGAAAGCAATCAGGGAGGCAAGGTGGACAGGGAATATATGCATGCAAATAGTGAGAAAGATGCTCTTATCATTTATCAACATGTTTCCAAAAACGGTTCTACAGATGTTTGATTAAAGGTACGCAGCAGGCATTCTCTGGTGTTCTTGTTACAATTTTAGTGCTTTTTAAAATGTCTGTGGTATTGTTTCTCAAACTCTTCAATACTTCATTCATTTGCTTGCTCAGTCATTCATTCATTTATTTCCCCAAAACTCCTTGAGGCATTTTCTCTAAGCCTAACAAAAAGACATTAAGGTATATTCATGCCCTTAGAGCTCACGGAGACAGAGACACAACCAGTAATTATCTTACAAGGAGATGAGTGTGAAAGCGAATGTGTGTGCGAGGTCTGTGGGAGCATGGAGGTGGGACCGAGGGCTCTGATGGAGGACTGGGAAGAACTCAGAGGAGGTGTATTATATGTTGCTGTATCTTAAAGGAGGACTACAATGTTTGCAGCTGCATATAAGAGGCTGGACAGCTCAGGTAGGGAGCGGGAGCTGCTGGGCTCCTGCTGGAGACTGAAGAAACATGAAATTATTCAAGACAAATGAAGACTATTTCGATATAGATAGTCCACTGGGCACACTGGGTAGATGCAGCAGGGGCAGCCAATTAGGATCTTGCTGGGGAGAGGGGACTTTATCTCATGAGCATAGAGAAACATTGAATGTTGTTAGGCAGGAAAAATGGTACGCTCATTCAGTATTTCATACAAACAGACCTTGTATTGTGATATTGTGCTTTGCTTTATTGTGGTTTCTTTCTTTTTTTTTTTTTTAAATCAAATTGAAGGTTTGTGGCAACCTTGCCTAGAGCAAGTCTGTTGGCACCATTCTTCCAACAGTGTTTGCTCACTTTTTGTCTCTGTGTCACATTTGGGTAATGCTTGCAGTATTTCAAACTTTTCATTATTATTATATTTGTTATGGTGATCAGTGAGGAGTGATCTTTGATGTTACTATTGTAATTGCTTTGGGGGGGGCAGTGAGCCACGCCCAGATGAGATGGTGAACTTAATAGATAAATGCTGTGTGTGTTCCGACTGCTCCACCGACCGGCCATTCCCTGTCTCTCTCCCTCTCCTCGGGCCTCCCTATTCCTTGAGACACAACGATATTGAAATTACTCCACTTAGGAATCCTACAGTGGCCTCTAAGCATTCAAGTGAAAGGAAGAGTCTATCAGTGTGGCAGACTGCACTGTGGTCTTATTTTAAGAAGTTGCCACGGCCACCCCACCTTCAGCAATCACCACCCTCCTCAGTCAGCAGCCATCAACACTGAGGCAAGACCCTCCACCAGCAAAAAGATTAGGACTCGCTGAAGGCTCAGATGATGGCTAGCATTTTTTGGCAATGCAGTACTTTTAAATTAAGGTATGTACATTCTTTGAAGATATAATACTATTCTACACTTAACAGATTGCATAATAGTGTAAACAAAGCTTTTATATGTACTGGGAAACCAAAAAAAATTGTATGACTTGCTTTATTGCAGTATTTGCTTTGTTGCCTTGGTCTAGAACCAAACCGACAATATCTCCAAAATATGCCTGTATATGTTCAACAGAGTAGAGAAAGGAAAAGAGGTAATGGAGACAGTGGGGAAGAAGGAGTTAATTTAAAGGACATGACCATTAACTAAAAACCGGCCATCCTCCAGGCATAGTGCTGGGGTGCTCCCATAAAATATTTCCTTGTAGAATCCATACATCCACACACACAATCTGTGTTGTAGCAACGATCACTTCCAGATAAGGGAATTGAGGCTCATCAAGGTTATGTAACTCACCCCAGCTGCCAAGTTCATCAATGGCTGATATCAAATGCAAACCCAAGGGCCTCTGAGGTGAAAGGCCATGCTCTGTCCTCTCTAAACATTGAGATGCCCCAGGAGAACATTACTCTAGGTCAGGATTTTGCCTGGGCTTGAGAGGATGGTGATGGGAATCTTTTGGTAACTTAAAAGAAGGCTTGAAAGAACCGAATGAAATAGAGTCTAGCTGCAACAACTGAATAAGACCTCGAGTCTTACTCTTCCCGTCACAAAAGACAAAGAAAGATGATCAGGATTAACACAGTTGGCAATCTCAGCAGCCCGCCATCAGCGGTGCACTCTGAGCACACCCTGAACAGCACTTAGCCCTGCCCCAGCCACCCTGACTGACAAGAGAAGTGCTCTGTCTTCCAAACATGCAGAACGCGGACGATTTTTCCAAATGAATTATTCATTCAAAGCTTCCAACAAAATGCACGTTGCTTTTCATTCAGTGAGGGGGCTGTGAGGAGGGGGATTAGAAGTGCTGAGGTGACAGGAAGGATGTTGACATTATTAAACAGATGGAAGTGCTGTAATAATAAGCTTTAAGGTAACAGTTGCTAAATAAAGGCAAGCCTAGTGAAATATGCAATTAAACAAGAACAGAAATTGATTGGTGAAAACAAGTCAGGGAGCCCAAATGCAAGTTGGTTTGGTACCTAAGGAGTGAGAAGAATGTAAAGAAAAAATATGTTTTCTGGAAACAGTTGTGGTTTCTTAAAAAGTCAAGTAATTATTAGAGATTCAGAAGAATTCTTTGATGAATGCTGAAATATACCTGCTAATATTATTAGGAAATATACTAGCCACAGGAAATCGCAGGCAGATGGTATTTTAAAATTGATTTTTTCCCCCCAGAGGACAGAGAAAATTTGGGAATTGTCTTTCAAGGATATCCTTGGGACACATAAATAAAATACAAAGAAAAACATGAATCAGAAAAATTAAGGACATAGAAGACAAAGGTCTTATTATTTGGAATTCTTTCAAATCTGTGAGAAAACTCTAAAATCCCAATTAAAAGGGGTAAAGATATTAATGAGCAGTTCACAAGGAGAAATCAAATGGTCAATATAATTTCACACAAAAACTATTCAAAAATCAACCATCACAAAAATTCAAAAGAGAAGAACAATTTCAGATACTCTTTATTTATTTAGGCAGCTCAACTGGCAATCTTTAAATGATGAGTCTTGGCAAGTTTGTTAAGGATATGGGCATCATCATACATTGGAGTTGGGAATGAAATTGATATATATGTCTGGAGGCCATTTTGGTAATAGTTTTACATAAAAATTGAGAAATTTATAAACACATACAGTCAGAGAAGTAATGGAAACAATATGCAAATGTTTGTAATTGACAGAATAGTTATCCCATGAAGACCTTTACCTGCAAGACCTACTTTAGTACTTACTGCTATGCTTCAAAGTTGGCAGCATCTTAACCCTCATTAACAGCAGAAGGAACAGGACTAACTTCTTAGACATTAGTTATTGATAATTTTGCTCAAGGTCTCTCAATTTGTAAGGCATGAATGAAAAAGGATTAGAACTCAAGTCTGACCACAGAGCTTGCATTCTGTTCTTTGTGGGAGAGTAGAAGCTGTCTTAAAAAATTTCAACCGAACTGGTTTATCAGATGAATGTACAACACATTCCCTCTGCAAATCCCAGGGATGAATGTTCAGTGCATGCTATGCACCTGTCACCAGTAGGTATCCCTCTATTGAGCCCAAATACTTCTGCTTCTCTAGCTAAGTTACATGTTTACCAACAGTCAGTTGGGTTTCTCCCCATGCATTTATTCCAGGTGTAATTATCACTATCATTACATAATTTAATTAATATTGTATAAATTCTAGGCCCCTTATGAGTGTGAAGAGATTTTGTTTCTATGAATCCTCAGTTAATACTTTAAACATACTTCATACACTTGAGCTGCTAAACAAACAAACAAACAAAAACTTGTTGAATTAAGTTGGAGCAAGACAGTTATGAAATATTAGGAAAATTTTATTAACTCAATATTAATCATTTCATAACTAATGGCTTCATGTTTCCTTATGTTCTTATTCCACTTAAAATACTAATAAATAACTAATATTTATGGAACACTGTGGTAGGCAGAATAATGCACTCTTCCCCCCCATCCCAGCCCCCCAAAAAGATGTCCACATCCTAATCCCCAGAACCAGTGACTATGTTAGGTTACTTGACAAATGAAATTTGGCAATGAAAGTTGCTAGTGTAAAATAGGAAGATTATCCTGGATTATCTGGGTGGGTCCAATGTTATCAGATTGATCCTTAAAAGTGGAAGACTGGGCTTCCCTGGTGGCGCAGTGGTTGAGAGTCCGCCTGCCGATGCAGGGGACACGGGTTCGTGCCCCGGTCTGGGAAGATCCCACATACCGCGGAGCAGCTGGGCCCGTGAGCCGTGGCCGCTGAGCCTGTGCGTCCGGAGCCTGCGCTCTGCAAAGGGAGAGGCCACAACAGTGAGAGGCCCGTGTACAAAAAAAAAAAAAAAAAAAAAAAAGTGGAAGACTGAGGTAGAAGAAAAGAGAGACAAAGAAATGTGTGATGAAAGATGCAAGTTCAACACGATCCATGTGAGAAGGACCCAACCTGCCATTACTGGCTTTAATGGTGGAGCACGGGGCCACAAGCCAAGGAGTGAGGACACCCTTTAGTAGCTGGACTAAGGCAAGGAAGTCAGTTTTCCCCTGGAGCCTCCAGAAAGGAACACAGCCCTGCTGACACCTCAGTTTTAGCCCAGAGAAATCTGTGTTGGACTTCAGACCTATAGTACAGTAAGATCATAAATCTGAGTTGTTTCTATGCTACTAAACTTTTGGTAATTCGTTACATTAGCAGCAAAACACTGCTATACACGTATAGTTTAATCGTTATGACCCTCTCAAATGCGCCGCTTTTGATAACTTACTTTGTAATAAGATCTCAGAAAAGGGAAAAAGAGTGGAATTCAACATACCCATAACAGTTGCTACTACTGTTAAAAAGAGAGAAGGGGTTGTTGTAAAGCTCTGTTGAGGGAATTGATACAGAGTGCAGTGGTTTTGAGGTAGAGAGAGTCTAGAATCAGACTCCCTGTCAGAGACCAGCCTTTGCAACTCTATACATAACTCTATAGAAAAGTCCCTGGCACCTGACTGGTACTCAGTAAATGTTAGCTATTTATGATGACATGACAGTCCATCAGAAGTGCAAGTCACTCTAGAACATGCAAAGGAAAAGTATTGTTATATTGAGTGGGCCAAACAGTTCGTTTGGAAAAACCCAAACGAACTGTTTGGCCAGCCCAATAGATCTAGGTTAACTCTGCAGACCTGTCCATACCCTTCCCCTACTTGCATCTCCTGCTTGGTCCAGTTTGGTGGGTTTGCTATACAGTCCCTGAACCTTTTTCCTCTTCCTGGTTAACTTTTCATTCTCTTCTTGCCAAGTCCTATTCATCTCTTAAGTTTTAGCTTGAATTTCTTTTCTCTGAAATCTTCCCAGAAAACTGCTGCCTGTAGTAGTAATCTTTCCTTTAACCCTTCTAGAACTGGGCCTGCATGGTTATGGGATCAGAGTTCACGTTTCCAAGGATTGGTGTTGGAAATTCTCTGTGGAATAAATAAAAGGATGAGCTCAGGGGAGAAGGGGTGATTTCTCAGAAAGATAGGAGACTACTGACCTGAAAATTCCATAGGAATGCTGAAATCTCTGAAGTCAGGAAGGGTATCTTTAGGGTGATGAAACTTTAAGGAAAGAGAAATGAGCACTGACTTTAGGCCCAGAAAGAGAGAAACAATGGGGATGGCTTTTAAAAAATTGTTGTTGTTCTGTGTTAATGAGATGCCTGAAATGAGGTTTGTGGGGCTGTCTTCCCTACCATCATTACGACTTGAGGACAGAAGTGAAACAGTACACATGCATCATTATACCACCTACCACAGTACTGTGCCTTACACACAGCCAACTCTCAAAGAAAACTTGTTTCAATTGTTATTCATTGGATTCTGAATGCTCTACACATTCAAATGTTCCAGGAAGGCTCAGTACATAGTGGGAATTCAGGAACTTACTTTAATAACTATAAAGTTAAAAATAAAACATAAAATATAATAAAAATATAAACAGAATAGGAAGATAAGACACAGATGGGGAAAATATTTGCAAATGACACATCTAATAAAGTACTGTTATCTAAAATATACAAAGAACTCTTAAAAGTCAACAGTAAGGAGACCAACAACCCAATCTAAAAAATGAGCAAGACTTAGATGCCTAACCAGAGAATGTATACAGATGGCCAAGAAGCAGATGAAAAGATGCTCAACATTACATGTCTTTAGGGACTTCTGAATTAAAACAATAATGAGATACCACTACACACCCATTACAATGGCCAAAATTCAGAACACTGACAACACCAAATGTTGGCGAGGATGTGGAGCAATAGGAATGCTCTTTCCTTGCAGGTGGGAATACAAAATAGAACTTAGGGAGATGGCAGTTTCTTATAAAATTAAACATACTCTTACATACTATCCAGTAATTATGCTTCTTGGTATTCTCCCAAATGAGTTGAAAACTTATGTGTACACAAAAACCTGCACATGTATGTTTGTAACAGCTTTGTTCAGAATTGCCAAAACTTGGAAGTAACCAAAAAGTCCTTTAGTAGGTGAATGGATAAATAAACTGTGGTGGAGTAATGGAAATAAAAACAAAAATGAACAAACGGAATCTAATGAAACTTAAAAGCTTTTGCACAGCAAAGGAAACTATAAACAAGATGAAAAGACAACCCTCAGAATGGGAGAAAATATTTGCAAATGAATCAATGGACAAAGGATTAATCTCCAAAATATATAAACAGCTCATGCAGCTCAATATTAAAAAAACAAACAACCCTATCAAAAAATGGGCAGAAAACCTAAACAGACTTTCTCCAAAGAAGACATACAGATGGCCAAGAGGCATGTGAAAAGCTGTTCAACATCACTAATTATTAGAGAAATGCAAATCAAAACTACAATGAGGTATCATCACACACCAGTTAGAATGGGCATCATCAGAAAGTCTACAAACAACAATTGCTGGAGAGGGTGTGGAGAAAAGGGAACCCTCTTGCACTGTTGGTGGGAATGTAAATTGATACAGCTGCTATGGAGAATGGTATGGAGGTTCCTTAAAAAACTAAAAATAGAATTACCATATGACCCAGCAATCCCACTACTGGGCATATACCCAGAGAAAACCATAATTCAAAAAGACACATGCAGGCTTCCCTGGTGGTGCAGTGGTTAAGAATCTGCCTGCCAACTCAGGGGCCACAGGTTCAAGCCCTGGTCCAGGAAGATCCCACCTGCCATGGCACAACTAAGCCCGTGCGCCACAACTACTGAGCCTGCACTCTAGAGCCTGTGAGCCACAACTACTGAGCCCACGTGCCACAACTACTGAAGCCCATGTGCCTAGAGGCTGTGCTCTGCAACAAGAGAAGCCACTTCAGTGAGAAACGCATGCACCGCAACGAAGAGTAGCCCCCGCTTGCTGCAACTAGAGAAAGCCCACGCACAGCAATGAAGACCCAATGCAGCCAAAAATAAAATAGCTAAATAAATTAATTAAAAAATATTTTTGAGAAAAAAAAGACATATGCATCCCAATGTTCATTGCAGCACCATTTATAATAGTCAGTTCATGGAAGCAACCTAAATGCCCATCAACATATGAATGGATAAAGAAGGTGTGGTACATATATACAGTGGAATATTACTTAGCCATAAAAGGGAACGAAACTGGGTCATTTGTAGAGACGTGGCTGGACCTAGAGACTGTCATACAGAGTGAAGTAAGTCAGAAAGAGAAAAACAAGTATCGTTTATTAACTCAATGTGGAATCTAGAAAAATGGTACAGATGAACTGATTTGCAAGGCAGAAATAGAGACACAGATGTAGAGAACAAATGTATGGACACCAAGGGGAGGGGTGGCGAGTGGTGGTGGGATGAATTGAGAGATTGGGATTGACATGTATACACTAATATGTATAAAATGGATAACTAATAAGAACCTGCTGTATATAAAATAAAATAAAATTCAAAAAAAGACATAACATTGTTCTTCACAGAGAAATATTAATGAAAATATTGATAATAAAATTATTAAACTCAAAAAAAAAAAGAAATTAACTGTGGTGCATCCAGACAATGGAATATTATTTGCCACTAAAAAGAAATGAGTTATCAAGCCAGGAAAAGATGTGAAGGAAACTTAAATGAATATTACTAAATGAAAGAAGCCAATATGAAAAGGTTGCATATTGTATGATTTCAACTATCTGACATTTCTGTGAAAGCCAAAACTAAGGAGACAGTAAAAAGGTTGCTAGAGGTTAGAGGAGAGGGAAGGATGAATAGGTGGAGCACAGAGAATTTTTAGGCTAGTGAATCTACTCTGTGTGATACTATAAGGTAAACTATGGGCTTTGGGTGATAATGATGTGTCAACGTAGATTCATCAGTTGTAACAATGTACCACTCCAGTGACTGATATTGATGGTAAGGGAGGCTGTGTGTGGGTGAGATCCGGGAAAATGTGGGAACTTCCTGTACTATTGTTCTATGAATTTAAAATTGCTCTAAAACATAACGTCTATTAATTAAATATACACAATCTTTTATTTATTTATTTTTATTTAAAACAAGTCTTATTCTCTAAATATCCTACTTTTATACAGGGTGCCCTGCCCCTTTTTTTTTTTTTTTTTGCGGTACGCGGGTCTCTCACTGTTGTGGCCTCTCCCGTTGCGGAGCGCAGGCTCCGGACGCGCAGGCTCAGTGGCCATGGCTCACGGGCCCAGCCGCTCCGCGGCATGTGGGATCTTTCCGGACCGGGGCACGAACCCGTGTCCCCTGCATCGGCTGACGGACTCTCAACCACTGCACCACCAGGGAAGCCCCATACCCCATTTTTTAAAACATTCTTGTTTTGTCCTTAGTATACAGTTTTAAGTCGTTACGAGGACCTATAAAATCCACTATAATCTAACACCTGTTTACCTTTCAAGTCGAGACTTGCTCTCTTGCCCTTCCTCACTTGTTTGTGCTCTCATTAAAACAGAAATTCAGGGCTTCCCTGGTGGCGCAGTGGTTGAGAGTCCGCCTGCCGATGCAGGGGACACGGGTTCGTGCCCCGATCCGGGAAGATCCCACATGCCGCGGAGCGGCTGGGCCCGTGAGCCATGGCCGCTGAGCCTCGGTGTCTGGAGCCCGTGCTCTGCAACGGGAGAGACCACAGCAGTGAGAGGTCTGCATACCACACACACACACAAATACAAACAAACAGAAATTCATTCTGTTACTTGAGAATACTTTCATTTTGTTGTTTTCCCCACCAGCGCCTTCACACTTGCTGTTCTCTCTTTCTAGACTCTTATGTCTCTCGCCCATTTATCTCCCTTTGTTTTCTCAAACGTGTCTGCCCTACGTAATTCTCAGGCTATTGAGAAGATTAAAAATCAAATACATAATTGCAGGCTTTCTAAAAGGAAAAAAAAAAGGGTGTTTTACATTTGTTGAGCCCTAGTTATGGAAACCCAAGTTGCTCTGTAGGATCAGAAAAGGCATCTCTGAAGAAGTGATTGTACAACTGAAACAGGAAAGGACTGCAAGTATGAATCATGTAAGTGAAAGAGAAAAGCCAGGCTGGGCAGTGTGGGGCAGTGATTACAAACAGACTCTGATCAGAGGGACTTAGGTCCAATTCATAGTTTCTTATAACCACATGACCTTGACAATCAACCTCTTCAAGCCCCAGTTTCCTCACCTATAAAACTGGAAATATGATAGCCTCCTACCTGGTAGGGTTTTTGTAAAGATTATGAGTGTAAACATTAAGTCTGTATTAAATAGAATTGGCATTATTATAGATTCCACTTTAAATATGTTGAATTTAAGTGCCAGTGGGATACCCGATGTCCTAGGAAACAGCTGCATATGTACTTCTGAATTTCAGGAGTGAGATCTCGGTAGACGATTTTGATTTGGGAATTATCAACATACTCATAGAAGTTGAGCTCTTGGGATGGAATGAGGTGACCTAGGCAGAATGTGAAGAATGAGAAGTTAACAGCCTTGGACTTCAACATTTACAGGGTGGGAATAAAAAGAGAACCAGAAAAAGGGACTGAGAAGACATCAGGGAAGTTAAGGTGTATTTTATTTGAAGAAGACAGATGGTCCGTTTGATGCAATCAGTAACTTCGTGACTCGCCTCTGCATTCCAGATCCACCATGCATGTGAATAAAATTATGTTTTAGGAAAATGACAAATTACTACATATCACAGAGCTCCAAGGGTTTCTGACAAAGTCAAATCTCTGACTGTTACATTTATGAAAGTCAAGAGTCTCATGAACTTTTGGGTGCCCTGATATGATCAGCATATGTCTTGAAACACAAAATTTAGTCATCTTTGTAGGACAGTACTGTTTATGACATCACTGGCAATAAAACTATCCAGGCTTTAAAAATAAATTTAAAATACAGAATTTTTCTTGACTACTACTTCCTGTAGCAGTAAAATCCATACTTTGAGTTACATCCAGTTGTGGGTAGTTTAATTAAAAGCCAGCACCCCATGAATATTATAGAGATAAGAGACCTGCAAGCCAAGGGTGAGGTGCCTTATCCCAAAATGCAAACCTAACAAGTGGTAATGTTATCTTCTGGATTGGATTTTTAAATAGAGCAGCTGTAATGCCCCATAAAGCAGCACTGTTAATTTGTAAAGTTGAATTGTACCCCTTCTCTGCATCCCTTTGCTGGATTTTAGTTCTGGTTGAGAAAAGAGGACATGAAACTTGAAATAAGATCTTTGCATAACGAACAGATATAATTCATAACCTGACATGCAGAAAATAGCCATCTGCTAACAAGCATCCATGAGTGGCCTGGCCATTTGTTGAAATCTCCTGGGTGAACCTAGATTTAATCCTACATAGAAGAGCAAGGTGTTTCTGTTCTCAAAGGAAATAGCCGGTCTGCACTGACTGACATGGATGATGCTGGCAGTAACACCGTTACAGATAATGGCCATTTGCAGAGCTTTGGGTAGGTGGGCTCGTTCACTTAAGAGTGCCATGCTGCCTTGATTTCACCAGGTTGGGATCAAAAGGGGCTTTAGCTTGAAGTGAAATGAGTGAAATGAGAAACAGAAAGCCAGAAGCTCACCCCTTTGGGGCTACTAACCCTGCTTTCCTAAGCTTGCAGTGTTTTGAAAGCTGCTCTGTCTGGCCTTTGAAATTGCATTCAAATCCTTCTCTGAACGTCCTCTGACAATAACCAATCTCGTATGATGAGGGCAACTTGAGACTGAAAAAGGAACACATAACTGTGATGTGGGTCTATTGAATATACTAGAAGGCATCTTAAAGTGGAATAATACAATTGGTTTCAAAAGCTACACTTCCCCCCAAAAGTCACCAGCAAGGGTAAATTGGATGGGAATGCGTAAAAATTGAGTTCCTTGGGCTTTTTTATCCGTGACTTGGTACTAGTAAATTTTCCTCAATCTTCTTTTATTTCCTGGCTTGTTCTTCTTTCATTCATGTACTAGAGTAGAATATAAACAGCTGGTTCATTTGCAATCCATTATGACATTTATAATACTGCCATCCTCATAAAGACAAGGTTTACTGTTAAGAATATGCTGTTTCCAGAGTCTAACAACTTGTTATCTGACAGATTGTGTATCTGGATTTCTAATTTCTAATTCATCACGGTTCGGTCTACTTGAAACTGACCCCAGAAATGCAAACATGGGGCTTTTTTTCTTTGCTTTTAAGAATAACAATTGAAACACGACCAATTACTCAAAATGAACCTGCTCCCTTTGTCTCTTTGGGGTGAAAATATTATTTTTAGCCAGTTCCTAGGTTTATATGAGCTGTACATTTTGATCCTGACACTTCCCTCCTGGTATTTACACTTTTATTCATAGACTTGGAAATTGACAAGGTACTGGAAATAGTCTTTCAAGAATTCCTGTTTTAGGAACTGTGCACCAAAGGGGGAAATATCAGTTGCCTCCACCTTAATGGGTTTAAACCTCAGCCAGGGGAAAAAAATAAAAGTATGTCTTTTAAAGTAATACCATATCATTTTCTTAATCATGCTGATTCTGAATAATTCAGCCTTTATGGAAGTTGCAGAGCCAGAATCTATAGCTCTGTGTCTCGAGGGGGGGGGTAGTTTATTATCACGGAGCCTGACAGGAGAGCGCTCTGGCAGGTTAATTGCTGCAGCAGGACTAGCTGGGAGTTTGCTGGTTGATATATAGCAAGTAAAGGGAAGGAAGGGGATTGACTGCCTGTTATAGCACAAATATCTTCATGCGCCTCAGGTTGCTCAGAAAGAGATGAGAAATAAATGTTCCCTGTTCATTTTCTGTCTGCACAATACAAATAGCCTCCGGCTGAACATGGCGTCTGCAGCACAGAGACTTTAGAAAAAAGAAGAGGAAATTTGCAAATTAACATTATTAGAAACATTCCTGCCTGAAAGTGCTGAAAATCAATTTCAATATGTTTTGCATTTTAATGAATTGCCAAAGAGATAAATCAGCTGTGTTTGAAGAAAGCTTGCCTGGCAATGATGTTTTCTTATCACATCTTGTCTTAACTGATAGCATTTAAAATGAAACCAGCGTTAATTGGAGGCATGGGAAATATAACTGCTAGTTAATGAAGTAAATGCATGCAAGTTAGGCAGAATTAGAAATTTGCTTTAGTGTACTAACTCTTTATATTGTCTTTCTGCTCTTACAGCTCCTAAAACCAAAGTAGTAATGCTCAGTATTATAAATGGTTGAAAGGCAAAGCAACATTGTTACCGGACCCTATAGCTAAAGGCCACTGTTCTAATCCCCCAGTGGAAACAGAATGCAAATGGTACTGTTGTTTTCATTTTACAAGGTAAACAACAAATTTTAACTCCCAAGCCTTCGAGGAGACTTGAGGAAGGCAGAATCTCACACTTCTTTTCTATTAAGAAAATAAACAACATAACTTTTCAATCTATCAGCTGTTTTGCCCTGTTTAAAATTACCTAGCTGAAAGAGGAAGTGAGTTTGTTAATATTACTGAGATTCTAGCTGCACCATTTCATATCCGTTAGTGCTCCCTCAGCACTTAGTATGTGCTCATTCAGATATTATTGGATGGATGGATGGATGGATGGATGCATAATCACCCTCCTTTGATCTCTTCGTCTCTGAACAACAAAGAAAGCATCACATTTTCCACTATGTACATATATATGTTTAACAACTATAACGTGCATTATATACTGACACTTTGAATTAGTCTGTATAGAATACACATGCTTTTTTCCTGATGTCTTCTGCAAGGATATAATTCTTGTTAGTAAGAACAATTGCATTTCACTCTCCTGTATGTGATGAGTTTTCTTTCTTCCTTTTTTCTTTTTTTTTAAATGACGTAAGACAAAATTAGGAAATCTCTTTCTTGGGAAATAATTTCTTGAAAAGTAACAAATGACATCATTTGGCAAACTGAAATTAATAGCAACAAAGAAGTCAATTAATATTATCTTATACACCTCAGAGCATTTCAAGTCTGGAGGTTGCTGAGGTGTCCCCTACTTCCTGTCAATGAAATGGAAAACCTTGCCTTATGAAATCATTTGGCCATGCAAGACTTGCTGTCCATAATGAAAGGAGGCTTGCTTTCTTCTTAAATTTTTAATCTCATCAGTAGTGTGCCAACTACCTAAACATCAAATTTTTAATTGTGAGCAATTCATAATTAAATAACTTTATGTAATGATTAAAGAGAAACATACTTCCTAATGGACAGAAAATATGGCCATTAGATACTAAGCATGGAAACACTGGAAGATTTGATACAGTGTGTCATCTTCTGAATAAACTGGACCTTGCAGGTAAATTATCAGGGATAACATGGCTCTTAGTCCTTAGAATTGAGATTAAGTGGGAAACAATTTTGATGCCTAATTGTTAATGTGCAACTTATGACTGCTTTTATTTGTGGGACCTTTTAAACTCAGTTATCCCCCCAAAGCCCATTTCAAGCCAGATCATATCTTTCTGTTTTTACAAGCCTCTCTCACGCCCTCCCCACCGTCAGCATTATTGATCCCCCACCTCGTCCCTGCCCTGAGCAAAGAGCTCTCTGTGGAGCAAGGAGAGAGAAAGGAGCCATGTCCTGCTGCCTTGTTTCTGGTCCTTTGCTCAATGATGGGAAGCAGCTAATTGCTGAGGCCATAGAACTTGAACCATTTAGAAGGTGAATGTCAAAAACGATGATGCTGTGTACTTCAGAGGATGCACTTGTGTATCTCGATGGATCGTTCTTAGGTCTTGCTTTGCCGGTTGTTATACCCCCAGCATTGGAAAAAGCAGCCACCGTTCTGCTGTGCTGGCCATCTGTGCTCCTGCTCCATTCAATAACATCTTCTGGTGCCTGCTCAGTGCAAGTGACTGTACTTGGAGCTGGGAGCACAGCTCAGTTGGTGAGGATACTATCAGGGGTGTAAGCCCTGGACTTAGATCACAAGGCTTCAAGTCAAATCCCACCTCTACAGTTCACTCTTTGTTCCCTCACCAAGTATTGATATGTTCTGAGACTCAGTTTCCTTTTCCATAAAATGGGTATAGTCATACCTGCTTTATAACTCTTGTAGGGTTGCTTGAGGGTTATGAGGGATAGAAATGGGCATTGCTATGATATAAGATAGATACCAAGGGCAGCAGTGATATGCATTTTAATATTCATGGGTTCATGAAGAGTGGGGCTTTTAAGTTAAACTTGAAGAATCAAGAAAGACTTTTTTTTGTAAGATGTGATATTGAGCTGTAATGTTACTCTCTGAAGATTTATCTCATGTTTATGTAAAAATTCTCTGTGATTACAGCTTGTAGAATTAAATGCCTTTCTTTTTTAATATTTGGACAAAATTATACATAACATAGAATCAAATCTGTCTTAATATTAAGATCGGGGCTCTATTTATTAATTTGTTAACATCTTCCAACCCTGATTGTCTCATGCAGCCATGGAGAGAGTCGAATATAAACCCCTCACACAACCAAATTTTATAAACATCATATATAATACATGGAGTTACTTAATAAACATGAGGTGTTAAAGTGATGGATTCTTACAGTAAACCCAAGAGTAAAGAGCCTTTAAAAATTAATTTAATTCCTCCTGATACACTTTTCTAGAGAGATCATGACATGGTGTGTAGCCAAGCTGGCTTTGAAAAACCATCACTAGCAGCTATGTTTTTCTGATCATTTAAAATGCCAGTTGCAGATGTCAGAGGAATAATTGGCCTGAGCCTGTCCTGGAAACCCTATTGCATAAAAGGCTTGGGACTTTTTCCTTTTATTGATTTCATTCAATTTAATGTAAGCAATAGTTTAAAGTAAGTACCAAAAAAATAAATAACCAAACCTTAGGCTTATCCAGCATCTTAACATCTGTCTAATTAAAACAATACACATAGTATTTTCCAGACAGTTTTATTGAGGCATAATTGATAGTTAAAAACTGGACATATTAAATGAATACAACTGATGAGTCTGGAGACGTGCAGATACCCATGAAACCATCATCAAGGTAATAAACATATCCATCACCTCCACAAGTCTCCTTCTGCTCCTTTGGGGTTGTTTGTTTGCTTTTGTTTGTGTGGTAAGAACATTTAATGTGAGATCCATCCTTTTAACAAAATGTCATGTGTACAATACTGAATTGTTAGCTATAGGCACTGTGTTATACAGCAGATCTCTAGAAGTTATTCATGTCCCATAAATGAAACTTTATGCCTGTTGAAAAACTGCCCATTTCCCCCTCCCCATGGCCCTGGCAACCACCATATAAGTGTTATCATGCAGTATATATTCTTCTGTGACTGGCGTATTTCACTTAGCATAATATCTTCCAGGTTCACCCATGTGACATATGGAAGGATTACCTTCTTAAGACCAAATAACCTTCCATTGTATGTATATAGTACATTTTTTTATCCTATAGTCTGTTAGTGGACATTTAGTTTGTTTCCCTGTCTTAGCTGTCGTGAATAATGCTGTGATGCACATGGATAGGATTGCAGATACAGTAGTCCCCCCTTCTCTGTGGGAGATACATTCCAAGACTCCCAGTGGATGCCTGAAACCTTGGATAACATCAAACCCTGTATATACCATATATTTTTTTCTATGCATACATGCCTATGATAAGTTTTAATTTATAATTTAGGCACAGTAAGATATTAACAACAACAGTAAAATAGAACAATTATGACAATATACTATGATAAAAGCTATGTGAATGTGATCTCTCTCAGTATATCTTATTGTACAAATGCAATGCCTTTTCCATCTTTTTGTTTTTTTGCGGTACTCGGGCCTCTCACTGTTGTGGCCCCTCCCATTGCGGAGCACAGGCTCCGGACGTGCAGGCTCAGCAGCCATGGCTCATGGGCCCAGCTGCTCGGCGGCATGTGGGATCCTTCCGGACCGGGGCATGAACCCGTGTCCCTGCATTGGTAGGTGGACTCTCAACCACTGCGCCACCAGGGAAGCCCCTTCCATCTTAATTAAGCACTTATCATGCACTGTGGCCTTACTTTTGCAGTTTGAGGTTCAACAACAAAGCTCACAAATTTATTTTCCCTTCTTCACAATTTCACAGATAGAAGATTTGTTCTTACCATAGATCTCAGCAACCTCAGCATACAGTTGTTGTTGTTTTTCTTTCCTTATTAAAGCAAGAACTTTTGCCTTTTCACTTAAAGGAAGCACTTTACAGCTTTTCTTCGGCGTATTTGAATTGCCAGCATCACTAGTCGTGTGCTTTGGGGCCATTATTAAGTAAAATAAGAGTTACTTGAACACAACACTGCAATACCAAGACAGTCAACCTGATAACTGAGATGGCTACTGAATGCCGAAGGGTGGAACCCGCTGGACAGAGCAGGTTGGTGAAAGGTTTCATCACACTCCTTAGAATTATACGAGAGTTAAAACTTATAAATTGTTTATTTCTAGAATTTTCCATTTAATGCTTTCAAACTGAGATTGACCATGTGTAACAAACCACAGAATCAAAACCATGGAGAAGGGGGTCTAGTGTGTCTCTGAGATCCCGATTTCAATACTTTTGGATATACCTGAAAGTGGGATTATTGGATCATATGGTAGTTCTATTTTTTTTTTTTTTTTTTTTTTTTTTTGTGGTACGCGGGCCTCTCACTGTTGTGGCCTCTCCCGTTGCGGTGCACAGGCTCCGGAGGCGCAGGCTCAGCGGCCATGGCTCACGGGCCCAGCCGCTCCGCGGCACGTGGGATCCTCCCGGACCGGGGCACGAACCCGCGTCCCCTGCATCGGCAGGCGGACTCTCAACCACTGTGCCACCAGGGAAGCCTGGTAGTTCTATTTTTAATTTTTGAGAAACCTCCCTACTTTTTTCCATAGCTGCTGTGCCATTTTGCATCCCCACACACAGTGATTAAGGGTTCCAATTTTACCACATCCTCACACCAACACTTGCTACCTTTTTTTTTTTTTCTTAATGGCCATCTTAACAGGCATAAGGTGATATCTGATTGTGGCTTTGATTTGCATTTCTTTGATGATTAGTGATGTTGGGCACCTTTTCATATACCTATTGGCCATTTATATGCCTTCTTTGAAGAAATGTCTATTCAAGTCTTTTGTCCATTTTTAATCAGGTCATTTGTTTCATTTTGTTATTAATTTGTAGGAATACCTTATATGTTTTGGATATTAATCCCTTATCAGATATATGGTTTGCAAATATTTTTGTTACCAAATCAGGCTCATTTTGCCTAACGCGTAGCTAGTCAAAACCCTGAGACACTGGGTTTACAGCAAAGAAGGGGCTTATTCACAAGGCAGCCAAGTGAGGAGGTGGGAGAACAAGTCTTAGATCTGCCTCCCTGAAGGCAAGGGGCTTGGGCATTTATGGAATAAAGAAGCAGGGTGATCTGAGGCATGGCGATTGTGGGGAGCTTGGGGAGAGGTAATTGGGAAAGGTGAGGTAAGTGTCATTTTGAGCAGGTGTAATTAAGCTATGGACCTCTTCATGGGACACAGGTTTAAAAATGGAGGTGTTTCACATGATCTGAGGGTGGACTTTTCAGCTCTCTGACATCAAAAGGTCACAAAGCAGACACTCACACCTGCCCAGTTGGAGCGTTGGTGGTCCTATCCAGTCTCAATGGGCTCAGCTCGAACTAGACATGGCTGAGTCCAAGTTCCTGGAAAACACCTCGGGCAAACACCTTACTGTTTAGGCTACGAGCCACTTGAAGGACATGCAAGTTTTTCATAGCGACAATTAAAATGACCTTGATGAGTGAAGGCAGGTTACAGATGTAATGGATTTAACTAATGATTACACATGGTTTCATTTTGTTCCATTCCATGGGTTGCCTTCCTATTCTGTTGAAGCTTTCTTTTGCTATAGGGAAGATCTTTTGTTTGATGTAATCCCACTTTCTTATTTTTGCTTTTGCCTGTGCTTTTGATGTCATAGTCAGGAAACCATTACCAAGATAAATATCAAGGAGCTTTTCTCCTGTGTTTTCTTCTAGGAGTTTTACAGTTTTAGGTACTACTTTTAAGTCTTTCATCAATTTTGAGTTGATTTTTGTGTATAGTGTAAGGTAAAGGTCCAATTTCATTCTCTTGCATGTGGATATCCAGTTTTCAACACCACTTGTTGAAGAGACAACCCTTTCCCATTGCATATTCTTTACACTCTTTTTGAAGATCAGTTTGACTGTATATGTGTGGGTTTATTTCTGGGCTGTCTATTCTGTTCCATTGGTCTATATGTCTGTATGCCAGTAGCATACTATTTTAATTACTATAACTTTATATTTTGAGAACAGGAAGTATAATGCCTCTAACTTTGTTCTTCTTTCTCAAGATTACTCTGGCCATTTGGGGTCTTATTTTGAATTGTTTTCTATTTCTGTAAAGAATGCCATTGGGGTTTTGATGGGGATAGCATTAACTCTATAGATCACTTTGGGTAGTATGATCCCATGTTCATAGACTGGAAGACTTAATATTGTTAAAATGTCCATATAAATAGTATTTTAAACATAAAAATGAAAATATGAAGCAATACGATGCTTACTTTTAAAATGAAACAACGAAAGTTCAAGTTCATGTTGCAGTTTTAGTTTTGTTTAAGAATATTTCCAGAGTAGCTGCTTCTCTTTAGTTCCCACCCCTCCCCAATCTTCTTCCTCAAAACCATACCCTATACCTTCCTGTTGTAGCATACTTTTAAATACTTGGTTAGAGAAGAGCTGCATAATGTTTTGTGGTTTTTTTGAATTTTATTTATTTTTTTATACAGCAGGTTCTTGCTAGTTATCTATTTTATACATATAGTATATATATGTCAATCCCAATCTCCCAGTTCTGCATAATGTTTATTATTGCAATTAAAGAATGGTAAAAGAGGGAAGACATGGCCTTTTTTAAAGAAAATAAATGTTGATACAATTATTATTTCCTTGGAGTCACACTCATCTCTTTTCCCCATCTCCCTTTTACAATGCTGTTTGTGGTTTTGCTCGTTTGTTTGTTTTTAATAAATTTATTTATTTTTATTTATTCATTATTTTTGGCTGTGTTGAGTCTTCGTTGCTGCACGCAGGCTTTCTCTAGTTGTGGTGAGCAGGGGCTACTCTTTGTTGTGGTGCACTGTTTGATTGGTTTTTAACTTTTAGCTTAAGAGTTAAAGCTATTTCCAAAGGAAAGACCTGAAATTTTACATCTCCAGTGCAGCTATGCTTTTAACATATAGTTTCCAAAATGGGTGATGACAAAGCCTTACTAAAAAACCATGGACATAATATTAAATGGTGAAGAGACATCTTTTCAGGATCCTCTGGGTGGTGGTCATTTTGCAGGAAAGCCAACAGTGAATCAACTGCAGTTGAAGATTCTGATCTCTTATAAAATGAAAAAACCATT
Organism: Kogia breviceps; assembly: GCF_026419965.1. Lineage (NCBI taxonomy): Eukaryota > Metazoa > Chordata > Mammalia > Artiodactyla > Physeteridae > Kogia > Kogia breviceps. The sequence goes on from NC_081317.1 coordinate 85,004,104, forward strand.
AGATTCCCCATGAGGAAAAATATTCACACACACAGAGCAATTTACTGACAACTAGTAGAAATTTTTAAAAGGATAATATGAACAAAATAAGTATCTTTTATTAGGATTAATACCTTCAGGCATGACTCCAAAATTATTTCACCCCATTTCTTCCTGTTGGCATCTGGTGTGTGGTAGTCTGAATGAGTGTCTCCAATTCTTCCATCCTCTCTGCATCCACACTCTTACTGTGATCTCATTGTGGGTGGGTTGTCCTTCCCCAATCCTTGAATTTGAGCTTGATCATGGGACTTTCTTTGGCTCAAGGCATGTGAGCAGAAGTGACGATGTGCCAATACTGAGCTTAGGTCTTAAGAGATCCTGTTTGTCTACCTGCATTCTTGACTTTTGACATCACTGTGAGAAGAACCAATCCTGCTTTGCTTGTGGGCCCAAGATACACAAAACACACATGTTGCAAACCTGGACCTGCAGACTTGCAGCACTGAGTACCACAGCACTTCCTGTCCTGTCAATCCTTGAGAATCAATGACTAGTGTGTGAGCCACCAAGATTTTTTTTTTCTGATTGCTTATTACACAGCATTACTGTAGCAATTGTTGACCAATAAGAGAACTTTGATTGACCAAAGCCTGTTTTGAAATGGCTATTTACAAAATGTTAGACTTAAGCTTAATATGTTGTCATTGTTTTCAGTTTTAATGTTAGATATGTATTTCTGAGCTGTATAATATTTTTAGTTTTGTACAGCTGGATGATTACAGGTTTTGTCTTTTGTTCCAGTTTTCATTGTTTACTAATGGGAAGAAGAAGTATGACACTCCAAGTGAAAGAGGACTTTGTTTCATTAACAGTGACTGCCATAGGCATACATGATACATATGTTCATATACTTATCAAAATACTAATACTGGGTCTGATTTTTCTCTTAGATCCTCACATTCAGAGCTGCATTTCATAAGTGGTATAGGCTGGTCTTACAAACCATAGGTCAAAGGTCAAGATATTACCAGTTAATTCTGTCTTGAAACAGCATAATACAGAGCATTAGACTGGGAATCGAAAGGTCCAGGACCCACCAGTTGTTGTGCTACCAATTACCCATTCTACTTAGGAGTAGCCTCTTAATAACTTCTTGAGCCACAGATCCCATAAGACTATAAAGTTCTACAGTTTTCTGATTCTGGACCTTTCACTTAGTTGTGTCAATTCACAGTAATGCCAGAAAATGAGATTCTGACAATAGTGTCATTAATATTATAAGTATGGGAGAAACCGAGGAGGTGTCTACAGAGACTTTTGTGGCTGCTCAAGTACCTCTTCAATAAGACTGATTTAAGAAAGGACATGTATGAAAGATAAAAAGAGAGCCATGTGACCAAAGGGAAATGATACTAATAAAGCAAAAACTCAGAATGAGATGAAACTTATGAGAAATGATAAATTTAAAATAAGATGAGTTATGTTGAGAAGGAGAAGAACAAAGGTGGTATTGGCTGATTGGTTGGAGTATCTAAGACCTAGGCAAGTGTAGTCCCTACCACAGACCCTGTGCTTTTAGAGGGTTACTCTCTGGTCTGCCTCTTGGAATAAAGAGATCATGAGATTTAGGGGATACACTCACATAGGCCAGACCCCTTGTCCTTAGACCATGATCTAGGTAGGTTGGGACTCTGAAATTTCCTGCCCCAAATCCTCAAACCTGCTTTTGGTGCCAGCACAGGCCTCTTCTCTGGATTTGTCCTCACAAGGGTAGAAGGCCAACACATAGCTGTTTGCCGGGGATGGAGCATGGTTTGAACGGGCTGATGTGTGAAGGTATACAGGATAGAACCAAGGCTGGGAAGAGAAGTGAGGTGGGCCCAGGCATATAATCTGGGCAGTCACAGGGACCTGCACAGAAAAGGACCCTGCACTTAGTTTAATGCTTTGCTACTGATGTCTTGATATTCTTAATAATTTCAATCTTTGGATTTGTTTTACAAAAGTGGAGTCTAATAGGATAATGGAGCATGTATGTAAACAGAGGAGATACACTCAATATGCATGCTCACCACTGTTCCTTGCCACCCTATTTGCATGGCAGCATTCCTAGTGTCCCATGAGCACAGAATTTCAGTGAATTCACAATGCACGGGAGCTCAGTGAGACTCAAAGCAAGTATAGGTAAGCAAGTTAGGTCTATTACTAAGGGCAGGCACTGACAGTCCTGAGAGGCCATGCTTTCCATTTGAACCAGAACTTGCTTTGAATGCAGAAAGTAAGCATTGGTGTTCTAAGAAATGTGAATGACCAAGAAACCCTATCATATTCTTTCTTATTTGTATAACTTCTCTTTAATAGTCAACCACTTATACTGAAAGTGATGACATAGAAGGAAAGAGAAAGGGTGATCAATAGTTCCTTTCCCAGTTAGCCCTTTCTTACTCATCAGTAAGAAGAAGGTAGAGATTTTTGGTGGATGTGCGTATATGAAAAAGTGAACTAAAAAAAGTTGAATTAATTTCATGCAATGTTCCCATTGTTGTGGTAACATATATACATACATACATATGTGTATATATTATATATATATAATGAGCTATAAAATATGAGTCATATAGTTTAGGTAATCTGCATACAAGTTAAATGCTCTCATATTCATATTTAAAACTGACATTGCACAATATAAAATGGTGCAACAGAAAGATTTTACAGTATAAAGATGTTTGCATTTAAAATTGGCCTTACATACTAAAAGGATATAAAATTCATGATAATAATTTAAAATTTCAATTTTTCTTTTTCTTTTTTTTTTTTTTTGCGGTACCTGGGCCTCTCACTGTTGTGTCCTCTCCTGTTGCGGAGCACAGGCTCTGGACACGCAGGCTCAGTGGCCATGGCTCACAGGAGCAGCTGCTCCGCGGCATGTGGGATCTTCCCGGACCGGGGCACGAACCCCGTGTCCCCTGCATCGGCAGGCGGACTCTCAACCACTGCGCCACCAGGGAAGCCCTCAATTTTTCTTTAGATAGTAAATACAAAACACCCATGACAAGTTGAGAAAGAGAGAAGAGAGACTGCAGAAGGAAGGGAAAAACTTGATAGTTTAATATCTTTAATGACATTTTTTTCATACTTTGTTAATAAGGGGCCTAAACATTTCTATTTTGCACCGTGCCATACAAATTATGTAGCCTATCTTGGGTGGGCCATGGGTGGGAGGTCCTTGATGGGGACTAGCTCCCACTGTATCTAAAGTGTAACCAGCCCTTCCAAGTTCTCACTAAGGTGTATCTGTCAAGGTAAGAGGATATAAAACATACTTAACAGATTTGGCTAGATATTTAATTCTAAATATTTGGATATATAACATGTGGATGCCCATATTTTCTCTTGCTCCTGGCCCTGCAATGATTATCTGTGGGCTTGCTGCTTGAAGTCAACAGGACTATGAAAATAAAAGAGAGGAGTTTTGGTTTTGCAGCACTGACATAGGCTGCTGGTTGTCTCCAACAAATCCAACTCTGGCAATGATAGAAAAAGTAAAGAAACATATATAGATCTGAAAAATGAATGTAAGCCCCTACAGAAACTCCTGGGGGAATGGAGGTTGTTGTCACCTGGCACAGGATGGAAAATGGAGCCTAAGTAGGTGTAGGACTGGGAGCCCCCATCAAAAGATTGGTCAGGGCAGAACTCTGGAGTAGGGCTGCTTTAAAAAAGAAAAAAAGCAGCAGCCGCCCAATATAGCTTGGTTGTTAGGTAACTCCTGGGTAGTATTAAAGTCTGGCTGAAGTGTCAGTAAGCTGTCTGAGTCGTCATAGCTACCTTCTACTTTTCTCCTAGATTCTGAATGTTGTATGATTGCAGGTGAAAAGCCCTTGAAGGAAAGCTATGTTCAGGAAAGTCAGACAAGGAGTTTTGCTGCAAGGTAGAGTCACAAACTTATTTGGGGTTTGGCAGCAAATAGGTAAATTCAAACCAAGATCTTTGCTTTAGGGCCCATCCACTCTGGGCAGATCCCTCTTCTTTAAGTCACTGAGCAAGTCGCATCACAAAATAGATCCTGGGCTTTGGCCCCCTCCCCGAGTACACATTAACAGTCTACCCAAGTAGTAGTCATATCCAAGGCTTCTTACAGGGAACCTACAAGTAGGATGACCACTGAACTTATCATCCAAATCAGGACTTTTTTTTTGTGTGTGTGTGTGTGTGTGTGCTACGCGGGCCTCTCTCTGTTGTGGCCTCTCCCGTTGCGGAGCACAGGCTGCGGACGCGCAGGCTCAGCGGCCATGGCTCACGGGCCCAGCCGCTCCGCGGCATGTGGGATCTTCCCGGACCGGGGCACGAACCCGTGACCCCTGCATCGGCAGGCGGATTCTCAACCACTGCGCCACCAGGGAAGCCCCAGGACATTTTTGATAGTGAAAGGGGAGCAATTAATAGCTACCTTGGCTCTATGGGTATAAACTGGCGGAATGTCCCAGGCCAACCAGGATACATGGTAACCCTACACATAAGTTTTATTTGTATAAATTAGAAAAAAGTATCCTTTCTGGATGAACAAATTAGAAAAACATACTTTCTACAAGGTGGGCAAATTGTTAAAAACAATTTTAAAGGCACAACACGTCTAGGCAGAAAAATTAGAAATAATCACTCACTCTGGACCCAAGAATTAGGAAAAGTCAGCACCATATGGCCTGCCTCGACAAGCAGATGACGCCTTTGGATGAAGAAAAGTTCACTTTGATTTCTGGGAGGATCAGTCCTGTTCCAGAGCATCAACTTGGTGATGAAGCACAGGTGAATGTCAGGTCCTCTAGTCCCCTTGACCTGGCATGTTTATGCAATGTTCAATTGGCATAGTCATGTATGGTGGTCCTGCTTATGACCACAGGACAATATAAGCTTCAAGTCCTCTGAGGAGCACGAATACTATAAAAAAGTATACTGAAATAATAAATGTATATTTAATTAATAATAAACAATGCCAGATTTGAAAATCAGCATGCTGAATACTTACAAAGTGATATGGGAAACTATTCATAATCTGAAGCAGGAACAACTCTTATGGATACTGTGAAAGGCTACTGGATTAAAACCATAAAGTGTTCCAAACAGGATAGGAAAGAGGAAAAAAAAAAACACCACACGTTTAAATTTATAAAGAAAATTAAAGACATCACAATGAAAAATTCAAAAAGTCCAGAGAGAAAAAATAAGTAGATGAACTATAAATCAACAGGTGTCATATGGACATCAGGTTTCTTGATCACAAATGCAGGCCAGAAGATAATGGAGTAATAATTTCAAACTTTTGAAGGAAAATAAGTGTGAACCTAGAATGTTATATACTGCTAAATTATCATTTAATATGAAACCACAATGAAGACATTCTCAGATACGCAAAGCATCAGAAGCGTTACCGTACAAAAACCTCCTTTGAAAACACTTGTTATGAAAGTATGTCATAACTAACTAATTAAATTCATTAATTCAATAATATGCTATAAAATATACAGGAGGTATGGTAACTATCATTTATTTTTTTAAAAAAATCTCAAAGATCAGATTAATGAGCATATTCATACCAATTCAGAACTAAAATTCTTAATGAGAAGGGTAGGCACATGAATAGGTAAGGGAAGCCCAGAAGAAGGAAAAATCATGTTAGCTCCATTTTTCTTTTCTGAAAAACATTATATATTGATGTTTAAAAATATTCATAAGAAGAAATGACTCTAAGTGTGGGTCTTTATAAATTACATTTAACCACTAGAAGAAAAAAACTAGGATGTTTAACTCTCAAATAAAACAATCTATCCAATGAAAGGCTATATAGGAGGAGACGAAAAAGCAGAAAGAAATGCAAGTGTAAGCAATAGAAAATATAAAGTTAAATAGCCAAAATAAATACTAATATAAGATTAATTGCAGTAAATATAAATATGTTGAATTCAAATACCAGAAGACTGGATTAAAAATACAGAATTGAACAACATGTTGTCTACTTGATTAATTCTTAAAATAATAGGACAAAAAATTGATAATAAAAATATTTTAAGTTTTGGTATAAAGAGTTACCAGTCAATATGAACTATAAGAAATCAGTGTAGGGCTTCCCTGGCGGCGCAGTGGTTGAGAGCCCGCCTGCCGATGCAGGGGACACGGGTTCGTGTCCCGGTCCGGGAAGATCCCACATGCCGCGGAGCGGCTGGGCCCGTGAGCCATGGCCGCTGAGCCTGCGCGTCCGGAGCCTGTGCTCCGCAAAAGGAGGGGCCGCAACAGTGAGAGGCCCGCGTACCGCAAAAAAAAAAAAAAAAGAAATCAGTGTAGTGATTTAAAACTAGATAAAATAGAATTCATGATAAAATGTCATAAAACATAAAGAGATTATATATCCTGGTAAAACAAAAATAGATCAAGAATATATAAAAATCATGAACATATAGGTACCTAAAATCGACTGTAAAATATGTGAAAAAACAAGTGCTAGAAGCATAGGTAGAACTGAAAATTAAAAATAAAAAAATTAGTATTTTACTACGTTTCTTAAAACTAGATAGATCAAGCAGAAAAAAATAAGAAAAAAAAAGTTTGAATAATGCTATGAATAAGTTCAAACTAAGTGATTCAGAAAGAACTTCACATTAAACAACAACACAAAGCCCACACTTTTTTCAAATTATATGAGAATTTCACAAAAAATTATTAGAAAGAATAAACATTGTTTTAAAGAAACAATAACATCATAAAATATAGTCTCCTAAGATAATGTCATATGCATAATATATAGCAAGATTTCATATATATGATTATTTAAAACAAATTTAAAAATCATAGGGGGAATTCCCTGGTGTTCCAGTGGTTAGGACTCTGTGCTTCCATTGCAGGGGGCACAGGTTCGGGCCCTGGTCTGGGAACTAGGATCCCGCATGGTGTGCAGTGCGGCCCTCCCCACCCCCCCAAAAAGGTCATACAATGACCCTTGAGTTAAAGAGAAGATCAAGACAAATGTATAAATACTTAAAACTGAAATGAAAACACTATTGCTTTAAGTTGGAGCAGGTATTTTTGCAATGCTCCCGTTAGTAAGTTATTAAACCAAAAAGCTATTGTGTGGAAAATTCAAGGTGTATGTGTGGGTATATGAATTTTTTCACTTCTCTATCATGGGACAAAAGAAAAAAAGTTGGGTTTCAATGCTGGCAAATTAGACACAGATATTTCATGGAAATATCTGTACCTTTAGGGTACTCAGAGGATAACCTTAAAAGAAGGAAGCTAAAATTGGATGGAAAAAAGTGTTAAATGTTTTTTAGAATGAGTTCTATTTGATGAGCTTAAGTAAGAGCAATATTTACAAAGCCATATAAAGGCATACCTAAGAGATATTGTGGTTTTGGTTCCAGACTACCACAATAAAAAGAATATCACAATAAAGCAAGTCACAATTTTTTTGCTTTCTCAGTACATATGAGTTATGTTTTCGCTACATGTAGTCTATTAAGTGTGCATTAGCATTATGTCTAAAAAAACAATGTGCAGGGCTTCCCTGGTGGCGCAGTGGTTGAGAGTCCGCCTGCCGATGCAGGGGACGCGGGTTCGTGCCCCGGTCCGGGAAGATCCCACGTGCCGCGGAGCGGCTGGGCCCGTGAGCCATGGCCGCTGCGCCTGCGCGTCCGGAGCCTGTGCTCCGCAACGGGAGAGGCCACAACAGTGAGAGGCCCGCGTAACGCAAAAAAAAAAAAAAAAACAATGTGCATACTTTAATTTAAAAATACTTTATTGCTAAAAACTGCTAGCCATCATCCGAGTCTTCAGCCAAGCCATAATCTTTTTTGTGATAGTAACATCAAAGATCACTGATCACAGATCACCATAGCAAATACAATAATAATGAAAAAGTTTGAACTATTGTGAGAATTACCAAATTGTGACATAGGGACACAAAGTGACCAAATGCTGTTAGAAAAAAAAGTGCTGATAGACTTGCTTGACACAGGGTAGCCACAAATCTTTAATTTGTAAAACAATGTCTGTGACGTGCAATAAAGTGAAGTACAATAAAACAAGGCATGCCCATAATTTATATGTGTATGTAAATGTGAATGTGTATGTGTATGTGTATATCAGACTAAAGGTTAGTTATAAAATGTCAACTGTTAGTGCAAGGGGGTTTTACACTTTCTCTTTGTTTATCCTAAAACTGGCTGAATATAAGAATCACCTGCAGAAGCAAAAAAATAAATAAAATCCAGATGCCCAAGTCCCATCTCTGAAGATTCTCATTCAATGGGTTCTGGATTTCCACTGTGTTTAAAAACCTAAAGGTGATTCTGATACGATTCATAGACACAATATAAAGCTTCTGCTTTACAGGAAATAATACCAGTTTATTTTGTTATTTTATAGTTATATTAACAGGTTGTACTATTGACGGATAAAGTCTGATGTCAAAATTCACTCCCCACTAGGGATAAAAAAGGAACTAGTACTCTGTACTGCCGCTTGGTGGCAGCATGCATATATTGCAAGGGCAATTATTGTAGGAATCCAAATTAATGGAACATTTTAGAATTGGAGGACTACATAGAGATCATCTAGTCAAGCTTCCAACTATTATAGTTGTGAAAACTAAGGCCCATATAAATGAAATGATTCATCTCCAAAGAGCATTAGTGAAAGAGTATGAAATAAAAAATATCTCTGAACTTTTAATTTAGTGCTATTTTTATTAATCTCAAGAATTAGCTCAAACTTCAGTGTGACAGATTTGGGATTGAATTCTTGCTCGGATTTACTGGTCGCGTGCCTTTCAGTAAGTTACTAAAACACTTTTAACTTCGCTTTTCACATGTGTAAAATGGTGAGCCTTGACTGATACAGAGTATGCGATAGCCTAGCACTGTTCTTAACACATACAAGTACTTAAAATTTTTTGGCTCTCATCTCTCTTAAACAACCTCTGCCCTCTTAACAATAAAAGTGTCTTTCAGCTAGCAAAGCACCCCAGAGCTGACAACATTCTGGCAAGAGATACAGGATTCTTTTTCTTACTGGGGGTTCTTTATACCCGATATTTGAACTGCACTTAAACATGAACATCTCTTGTTTATACTGTATTAATGGATTTGATAGATGAATTTCAAAAAGTAATATGCAGAAATTAAGCTGCCTTACTCTCAAGAAATATAATTCGATAGTGGTGGCTAGAATGATAAACAGTGTTTGGACAGGGAGTCCATATTGGATATGAACAACCTGTACTCCCATTTGTCTATTAAGACTAAATAGAATACTTTCAAAATCTGTTTCAACGGGCAGTTATTTTCTTCTGACTCATTTAAGTTACTTGCAAGAAAAGGACAATCTGGGCCTTCCCTGGTGGCGCAGTGGTTGAGGGTCCGCCTGCCGATGCGGGGGACGCGGGTTCGTGCCCCGGTCCGGGAATATCCCACATGCCGCGGAGCGGCTGGGCCCGTGAGCCATGGCCGCTGAACCTGCGCTTCTGGAGCCTGTGCTCTGCAATGGGAGAGGCCACAACAGAGAGAGGCCCGCGTACCTTTCATTATCAAATTGGCTGAGGCTTCTAAACGATGATCATTTCACAACAACATCTCCATTTTCACCTTCTTTAAATGAGTTGGCCTCATAGATGTGCAATAAAACAGAGCTTCACTCTCCACATTTTTAATTTTGTATTCAAACAGTGTGAAGAAAACAGGATCAGGGAGTTCAGCCATAAAAGTGAATGGATTACTGATACATGTTACATCATGGATGCAACTAAGTGAAAGAAGTCAGGCACGAAAGGCCACATATTGTATGGTTCCATTTATAGGAAATGTCCAGCAGTGGCAAATCCATAGAAACAGAAAATATTATACATTTGTGGTTGCCAGGGGTTTGGAAGAGAGGGAAATAGGGAATGACTGCTTAAAATGGGTGTAGGTTTCCTTTTGGGGTGATGAAGGTGTTTTGCAACTAGGCAGTGGTGACAGTTTCACAGCATTGTGACAGCACTAAATTCCACTGAATGGTACAATGAATTGTAGAATGATCAAAATGGTGAATTTTATGTTATGTTCATTTTACTACAATAAAAAGGAGAAAGAATTAGGGAAAAACTTTGAGTTTGGGAAAGTAAGGTGAACTGGTCAAGAAAAAGACAGCTCTACTATTTACTTTTCTCTCAGCTCTCCTAGTGCATTAATCCTCAGCAAAAAGTAGCCTGAACTTGTAGATGACAGTCATTCAACGCAGTCCAGGGAAAAGTAAATAAAATAAAACCCAACTCTTCTTCTTTAGCACATCTATGACAGGTTACCTTCCTGCTCAGCCACATGGACATTCATGAGGACATTTCCATTTAGGTGTCCTCTACTTCAGTACTTTATTCACAGCTCATTCACACATGTAGGCAACAGCATTCCTGAATTCCATGGACACTGCAGTGCTGGTTGTGATGAGTCTCATGAAAAGAAAAGGAAAGGAGGGCTTCCCTGGTGGCGCAGTGGTTGAGAGTCCGCCTGACGATGCAGGGGATACGGGTTCGTGCCCCGGTCCGGGAGGATCCCACGTGCCGCGGAGCGGCTGGGCCCGTGGGCCGTGGCCGCTGGGCCTGCGCGTCCGGAGCCTGTGCCCCGCAACGGGAGAGGCCACAACAGTGAGAGGCCCGCATACCACAAAAAAAAAAAAAAAAAAAAAAAAAAAGAAAAGGAAAGGAGGAAAAAGCCTCCACATTGGCTTGGTGGTCTTGGGATGAAATGGATGCAGAAGACAGCTTGATTGTCAAACTGGAAACTTTTCTTTTCCTTTTCCTTTTCTTTTTATCTTTCCTATCAGGTCTTCTGCCCACTTCCCACCCCCTTCTTTCAAACAGGAAAGACACTAATCAGCTGCTTTTTTTGTTGTTTTTTGGTAAAACAACTGTTGTTTTAGATTTCTTGTTGTTCTGTGAATGTTATTGTTTTTACTGCCAAATGAGCTTCAGTGGTTGATGTAGGGGGTCTCTTGGGCACTGAACTTTTTCAAGTTTAAGTGCAAAAGCTTTTTTATTTGAATTGGCTTTTACTGGGTGCTTCAAGATTTGCTCTTGGCTCTCTGACGGGGGACCGAATAGTACTATGTTTCCTTTGAGGTTCCAATAAATAAAGGATTCCATGTCCTCCAGGGCACTTTTTGGTGATTTTGCTGTGTGTGCTCTCTAATAGCTAGATGCAGATTCCAGGAAAATGACATATAAATGAATAGAAATAATCTTGTAGTTTTAGAATTTGCTTTGGCCATTCTCCTGGTATCATTCTACTTCTTGTAGCAGATGGCTTTAAAGAGCATTAGCTATGTATATATTAAATATAATATAAATATACCAATATTAAATATTATATTGATGTATAAATGTAATATGTTAATATTTATATTAATGTATAATAATTATGTATTATATTAATATATATTTTTGCATAGCATATATTATATACAAAATATATATGAATAATATATAATATGTTTATAATATTAATATGATATATCATATAATATTGATTATAAAATAATTATATCACAATATATAAATATATAATTATCTGATATAATACATTATATTTAATATATTCTATATAACACAATATGTAATATATTATTATAAGACAATTATATAATATAAATATAATACATATATTTGTGGTATTGCAAAGAGAAGGTAAGAAATTAACTTAAAATGCTCCCAAATAGGTGGTATTCCAAACACAAAGCTAAACCCTTTCTGGAGAGGTAGACCTTCAATCCAGGCCTATAGCATTCCCACAGATAAAGTTTAGCTAAACATGAGCTCATGATCTAAATTTACGCAATAATGAAGAAATCAGCTACAATTGGAGAGAATCAGCAATAACAATCAATACCAGAATTAGATTCCCAAGGCCATCCATCAGATGTTGGAATTATCAGGTGCAAGGCAGAAAATATACATAAAACTAGAACTGAAAAAAGGAACAAGGATGTTTTAAAAGACTGGGTAGAACCTTTAAAATTTTTTTTAAGTACATGCCATTGATAAAGCTAAAAACTCAAAGGTTGTGTAAACCAGCAGATTAATCACGGAGAAGAGTGAAATTATGCTATTTTTAAAAATATGGCACATCAGATTTTCTGCCTAATTATATAAGTAGATTTATCTTAAAAACATACACATGATTTTAAAGACTTATTGGCTGTAGAATAAGTTAAAGGTATTTCAAAGGGCTTCTCTCCAAAGAAAAGTGAGAAGTAGCAAAACACAGAAAGTCTAGGGGAAAAAATGTCAATATATACATTGCTATAGGGTGAACTAAGCCTTAGGCCAGCAACAATGTGGAGGAGCTGACCCTTAGATACTTAAAACTAAGGTGGAATCTTCAAAAATGTTCAAATATTTATAACTAAAAAGATTTGTTAAAATTAATAAGTGTTTTAATTGATCTCAGAAGAACAAAACAATATATATATATTATAATATTCTTTGAAAAGATTTAAAAAACACACTTTGATTAAGAAAAACAAACACATAAGTAAATAATATACAGAAAGAATCAGGACAATGTTATAACAGAGAGTACAAACAGAGAATATATGAAATGCCAGTAAGTTTGAACATTTATGTAAGGTGGACAATTTCCTAGCTCCTAAAGTTTACCAAAACTGACACAAGAGGAAATATATAGCTGGAGTTCTTTAACCAGGAAAGGAATTAAGTCAATAGTTTACAATCTTTCACCAAGAAAATACCAGACCCACCCAGATCATTTGCGAGGTGAATTCTATCAAACTTCTATTAAACAGATAACATCAATATTCATAAAGAAAAACTTCTAGAGAGTAGCAAAGGAAGAATGCTCTTTTATTCATCTTATGAAGTCTATATAATCCTAATACTGAAAAGAGATTAGGACTGTAAGGAAGAAGAAATTTACAGGTCAAATTTACTTGTAAATATAAAAGCAAAAATTTTTAAATATTACATTAGCTACCCAAGTTCACTAGAGTAAGAAAAAGCATGACCAAGTTAGGTCATCCAATGAATGAAAAGGTAGTTTAATGTCAAGAATATATATCAATAGATTTAAATCACTACATTTTATTTTTTTCATTTGTCTCTAAAAAACTGATAAGTACTTATATTGATATCTCTTGTACTAGGCACTGTCCTAAGTCATTTACATATTTACTCCTTTAAACCTTCTATCATCCCTGGGGGAAGGTTCTATTTTGCTTCCATTCTTAGGTAAGACTCTAACACCCAGGAAAGTAAGGTAACATTTGCAAGTTTTTGTGGATGGTCAGTGATGGGACCTGTACAGGAACATCCAAAGTCTATGCTTAGAAACAGTGCCCCATATTGACACTCATATTACAGATGAAAGGAAAAGAACCACGCACTTACAATATAGATTAAATCTCACATTACAGGTTAAAGGAAAGGAACCACGTGCATTTACATTATAGATTAATATCCACATAACAGGTTAAAGGAAAAAGAAATATGTGCTTCTCTCAAAAGTTGTAAAGAAAGCATATCTATTTCTAAATATATTTCCCAATTTCTTTTCCTTGTTTTCTGACCTTTGTAGTGCATTTTGCCATGAGGAAAATTTTAATTCGTATATAATTAAATGTATCCTTTTTTCTTTGTATCTTAGAAAGGTATTCCTCATGAATAATTTATTTCAAGTCTCCCAGGTTTCTGATACTTTTACAGTTTCATTATTTTTTTACTTTTAACTAGTTGCTATATCTAGAATTTATTAATGACAGCCATATTTTCCCACTTTTGTTGAATAATTTTTGCTATAGATCCAAAATGTCAATTTTATTTTAATCTCAATTCCCTTATACTCTTGAATCTAATCTTAAGATGCTTCCTATTCCACTGGTTGTTTTGTCTATCTGAAACAAAATGCTACCTTAATTATAATGTAATTATAATATAATAAATGTAATTAGTAAACATAATACAATATATAATAAATAGCATAATATAAAATAACAAAATATAATTTACCATATAACAAGGTCAAAGGAGAACAAGACTATACAGTCATCTGAAATATCCCCCAAAGATATTTAATAAAATTCAATATTCATTTCTAATTTAAAAGAATTAGTAAAGTAAGGATTGATGAATGCTTCCACAATAAGAAGAAATTATATATCTAAAAGACAAAGAGGTAAATGATAAACTTTAGTAACACTGGCAATAAATGCAGGACAAGATGAAGATGCCTGATATAATGTTAAAGAAAAACTATTATTTAATATTGTTTTTGCAGTACTGATGAGTTCAGTGAAAAGAGAATCTCATAGAAAAGAGTATCTCGTTCTTCTTAATGTCTGTACACTTTTCCATTGCATGAACATAACAGCTTATTTAACCAATATGTTACTGATCTGCATTTGGATTTCTAGGTTTTTATGGAATTCTATTTATGCATAATTGTTTCAAACTCTAGGACTTCCTCTTATGTTTATATCTTTTGAAAGAAACAATATCTCCATAGATGATTTATCTGTGCTGGCTGCTAGTGGACTATGGCTACTTCTCAGTTCTTCCCTTTACATTCCTAGTCAATATGAAAATGGAAGGCAAGAAGTTCTTCTGCTTAGAGACTGTAAAGATAGGTCTTGGTGATAAAGTCTTGGTGTTAAAGGCTAAAAATGTCAACCCAGAACAAATGTTTTACCAGCTATAACTATGTGTGATTCCCTTGGCTTGATTCTGTAGAGGATTAAGACAAGACTGTAGGATCTGCCCTCAAAGTGCTTTCAGTAGGATGAGCTAAGTAAAGTATGGTGGCATATATAATTCAAGACAAAACATAATGGCTACATTTCTCTCATAGCAAAACTTGGTGGAGTGAATGTAGAAGTCACTGTAGGCTTTTAATTAAATGAACACAATAAATCTTGTATTGGAAGGTGATTATTCTGGTCTCTTTGTGGAGATGAATTGGAAATTGTCTAGAAGAAGGAAAATTAGCTTAACCAAAGTTAAACTCATAAATAATTGAGCATTAATTAAATATTTGTGGTCTATGTTTCTCTTTGACCATAATTTCTCCCAATTTATACAGCTCTTTGATACCTGATTAATCATTGTCAAAGATGCAATTAACAATGATTATTACTGTGTATTAGGTTTTGCCTGGGCCCTGAAGAAACTATCCCAAATTACCAGCTATGATTGTCACTTGATTTCCTCACAAAGAACAATCAGAACTCCTGGTCTTAAGTGGCTTGGAATGTGAAACTATGAAGTCTCTTAGATATTATTAGAGGACCCTACAGAGCCCATTGGTGAAAGTTTGGAAAACACTGGGCTTCTTAAAATTGATTCTTGTAGTGCTTTGGGAAAGATCACTGAACCAAAAGGATAATGGTGTTTCTGGTTCTGTTGTTAGCCTTCTACATGGAAACATCACTGAAGCTTCTGGACTCAATTTCCTTCCTCGTGTATGAATGTCACTGAAAATATCCAACTCCATTTTATGCCCATATAACTTCTGAAACTAAGCAAAATGAAGACTCAAAATTCATTTCAAATAATGAAATGAATGTATAACGTAGAATGGAACTGGGAGAATACCTGGTTTAAATTCTGGAAAGTACTAACTATACAATTCTGGATAGGTTGCTTAATCTTGCTTAGTCTAATTTAATGCCCATCTCACAAGATGCTATGATGATTAATTTAATATCTTTGTATAACATACAGTGTTATGTAATTTCTTCTTGCTGTTTTTCTTGAGTAAATTCATATTCTTAAGCTACTCGCTGTAAAAAATAGTTACTTACTTGCTTAAATTACTCTTATCTTCTATTATCAGCTGAATTGTGTCCTGCTCAAATTAATATGTGGAAGTCTTAACCCCCAATACCTCGTAATATGACTGTATTTGGAGATAAGGCCCTTAAATAGGTAACTGAGGTAAATGAGGTCAAATGGGTGGGCTCTAATCCAATATGACTGGTGTCCTTATAAAAAGAAAATATTAGGACACAGACATGTAAAGAGAGAAGACCATGTGAAGACAAAAGGAAAAGATGGCATCTACAAGCCAAGAAGAGAGACCTCAGAAGAAATCAATCCTGTTGACACCTGATCTCAGATTTCTAGCCTCTAGACCTGGAAGTAAATAAATTTCTGTTGTTTAACCTACTCAGTCTCTGGTACTTTGTCATGGCAGCTCTAGGAAAATAATACAACTTTTTATGGCCTCCTTGTCTCAAGTTGAAAGTTCAATATTTGGCATCGTAGCTAGGAAACAAAAATAACATCTACATTCCTTGTTATAGTCTTTCTTCCCCATTCTCAGTGCTAGTAATTTCCATATTTGTGTCTGTTTTCTATATCTTGTAAACAGAGTGTTATGCTCATTTCTAGCCTTACTGCTAATACACAATAAATGTGCAGATACTGAACAGATTTTGGAGAAGTGCAACTTATAGTTGGTACATGTGTGTATGTGTGTGTGTGTATTCATATAATTTATACTTTTTCTCTATTTTATTCCTCTGGTGTGATCTAGGATTCTCTGCTTTTGTGACTGGTACTCTTGAATACTAATCCCTGAGTTTAATTCACCAAAAATTGTCAATAATAATAATAATAATATGGGGAAAGAGAGAGTGATAGAGGGAGAAGAACAAACAATCAGGCAAGGGCAATACTGTGAAATATTAGGGTCTTATTAATAAGATTAGGTTAGTCTAGAGGAAATGACCATAAATATCATCAGTGAGCCCAGTTGGACTTTACTGACTAGACACATCCCTGAGTTCTGTTCTTAGTCTCCAACTGTGTGATTACTACTGTCTGGAAGTATTATTTGAACAACTAAAGTCACTTAATGGAAAAAGAATATGTCTTTAGAGAATCAACAGTAACTTAAAATATGTGCTTTTAACTTTTTCAAAATTCACCCAGAATTTATGTGTGTCTCCAGTAAGCATACATTAAATTGAGCTTAGTCTGCTATTCTACTGGCATATTTGAGATCCAAATAATTTGCTACTTACTGGATTCAATTACCTGTATATTTCAGGCATCTAAAACTCACAATGTTCCAAATTTTCCTCCTTATTGTTAGTAATTTTCTTGGGAATCTGGATGACATTAAACGGAATAAAATTAGTTAGTGGCCAAGGAATGCCTGAATGTTTGTTTGTCAGAGTGGCCAGGGAAAGTTTAAGCAAGGAAGAAAATCAAGTGAAAAATAGAATCACATTATTATGCCTGAGTTTACTCCCAAGAATCCATGCAGAGCTCTCTGTAAAGCTGGGTTGGGTTATAACTTATGCCAGAGCTCTAAGTGGGGCTGACACCATCTCATGCCAAGCTCTCAATTCTGGGCTAACGTCATCTCTGGTCCGCTGTATGGAGTGGAAATTCTGGAGGAATGGCCAGTGTGTTCCAGGGTGTATGAAGAGGGAAATTGTGAACATGACTTTCTAAATTATGGAGGAACTACCCATTGTAAATGTACCTTGAACTATGTTGTTTTATTTGACCAATCAGATCAATGACTTTCCCCTTGAATGAAATGCTGCTATGTATATGAGCAGAAGAATAAAGCTGGTATAAGGAGATGGAGATACTGGGAGTTTTATTTTCCCATGAATTATCTTTTCCTCTGACCATGACCTTCCCTTTGAGTCTCCTAGACCTTGGGGATGATCCCAACCCCTTGGGTTGGGTGATGGCAACCCCATCTTCACTAGAACCTCTAAAGTTAACTTTGATTTTTCCAACTCTTTCTATCCATCCCATGTATGCAGTCAGACATCTGATCTTGGACTTTTATTGCCAAAATATGCTTGAATATAACCATTTCTTTTCACTCCCATTGCTACTGCTATTGTCACTGCCTTAACTAGGGCTTTAAGTTCTATATATATAAATATAAATATCTATATATAAGTAAAATATACAAATAAATAAAATATAATATTAATTCTGATGATTTTAAAGTCTTTTCTTGATAAAGACTTTTCCTGATAAAGATACACAATATCTTATATATTTTTGTATTATCTGTTCTTTTCTTAGAATTTTAGTCATATGATTCTATCTCTTGGTATGTCTAGAACTTTTTTTTGTTTTTGTTTTTTTTTGCGGTACGTGGGCCTCTCACTGTTGTGGCCTCTCCCGTGGCGGAGCACAGGCTCTGGACGCTCAGGCTCAGCGGCCATGGCTCACGGGCCCAGCTGCTCCGTGGCATGTGGGATGTGGGATCCTCCCGGACCGGGGCACGAACCCGTGTCCCCTGCATCAGCAGGCGGACTCTCAACCACTGCGCCACCAGGGAAGCCCTAGAACTTTTTGATTGAATGCTGGCTATTTTATTTGGCTGCTTTTGTTTTTCTCAGTGGAAATGTTGTTTGGCTTCAAAATATTTTATTCTACCTGGAAGTAGCAAATCTTCAAATTACAATTTTTAAATGCTGTCAAATATCAATACTATAGTTATCACAAAATCTAGAAAAATGACATTTAAAAATTAACTACTGCCAGATGTATCTCTATAAAACTTTTTCCCCACTCTTTTAGCTATATATTCTTCAATTGCCTCCTCATATGATAGTTTATTTATTTTAGAAATAAAATTTTAAGAAATAAACTTTGTAGTTTACAGACATAGATTTTTAACATGGTTGATTAGAATTTGCTTTTAGTTATTAATAGTTTAGAAAAGTTTATTTCAGCTTCACAATTTATTATTGATAATGTCACATTAATTTTCATTGTTAAATTTGAGAAAATCTCTATGGATTACTTCTTCCTAAATATTTACTATTATAAATGCATTACTGATTTCAGTACTGCTATAGGTTTGTGCATTACAGGAATTCTGATAAAATACTCTTTCACACCATTCCATTACACACACACACACACACACACACACACACACACAGAGACACACACTGTTATTGATGGAGTATATTCTTGACAGAAGAAAATTTCTGTTTTGACTAATCATTGATGAGGACTGAATCTTTGACTTACCTTTCACATGCCTGATGATTGAAATAATTTTCCATAGAATAGCTTCTGGCTTTATACTTTTCAGTTCTTTTTGTCTTCTTCAAACGCACATGCTTTGAGAGCTGTGAAGTGCAGGACATGGCTATATTGTAAGGTGGTTTTTGTCCTTATGATTCTGTCTTGTGCTAGTTAAGTCAGTAGAGTAGTCAGTAGGAGTACTGGAAGTTATTCCTGTAATGGGATAGTATATAGTCAATTACATATGGTGGTGTCTGAAAATCACATAATAGCCTCACCTAAAACATCTCCTTAGCCAGATTTCAAAAAAGCCTGTGGCCATTCCAATATGATCCAACATAGCAGAATATGATAGAGGGAAAATTGGCAAAGAAAGAGACGCTGGTCTTACCTGATTGAAGTTAAAATATCTCTTTTGACAATTTTGGAAAAACATATAATTACATGAACTAATTTCTAGGGTTCTTCCTAGGACCTAAAAAGGAACCCATAGAGTTGTGGAACAACAATAGAAGCCACTGTAATGAGAAGCCTGTGCACCGCAACAAAGAGTAGCCCCTGCTTGAAACAACTAGAGGAAAGCCCGCGCGCAGCAACGAAGACCCAACACAGCCAAAATAAAAATAAATAAATAAATTTATTTTAAAAAAGTAATACCCAGCTTTGAGGCATGAGAAATATGATGAGGAGAAATTAACTAATGTTTTCAGAACTTTTAAAATATCAAACTCAGTCTCTAAGATTTTAGCATTATATACAATATAGGTTACTTATTAGTGATTTGGGAAGACCAATTTAAAAATTTCTCTTACTATATTGCAATTCACGGCCCTGATGTTTTCCACATTGACTATATGAATGATGAAGAAAATTCAATCATGTATTTCATTTCCAACTGGACAGAAAACAAAATTTTAAAAAATGTTTGGACAACTGACTTTTGATTTCTTCTAACGCAAATGTATAGGTTATTTTTATTCCCTGATTAGGAGAAAAGTGGTGGAAGAGGGCAGGGTTAAGAATTAAGCAGTTAAGCTGTTGGTCCCACATCAGACAAATTATCCTTATACCTCCTGTCAATATTGTTAACAGAGACTGTTATTTTATTAATCCTTATGATCCAGTGATTCTTTTTTTCATGTTTCAGGGCACAGCAGGTGAGAGAATGGATTTGTTAAGCTGGGTGGGTTTATCCTTCTTTTATGTGTTCATTCAATTTTATGTTCATTTACTTATTGTACACATATGGCAATAGGAGCTGCTAAAGCAATCATTGCTATTCTGCAGAACAACAAGGCACAGAAGCAGATGTCTTCTTTCCGAGATTTCTCCCCCCAGGATTATTATGATTAAAGATCCTTTCCCCCTCTCCCTGGAGAGGACAAGGGGCTTCTTGCTGTAGACAAGTCATTTTTTAATGACTTGGGGAAAGGCTCAAATATCCCCCCATTATGGTAATCCACCCCAGGGACAAACCACACAAGAATATTATGAATTTGTTTTATTTTTCTATCCTTACAAAGGTAATTCTCAGCTCATTAGAATATGAAAATATACTGTCAAATTTCAGAATTACATGAATGAAGAAAATCATCAAAGTGGCATCATATCATGTGTGTTATAGTTGTATTTACTATATTGACTATATTAACTATATTGTGTTAACAATAGGTTGTATAACTATATATTGAAAAGGCAAAACGCTGTAACTTATTTCAGAGAAAATAATTATGTTGGCAAACCCCAAATTGTACGTTGTAGACGGGTCCTAGGAAAAGAAGATTTAATTCACAGTGGACAAGAGGTTAGCTTCTGTTTTCAGCCATGTGCTATTTCAAGAATCAAACATCATGAATAATACAGGATATAGGAGGAATAGTCTAAAGATGGAAAAGCACATTTTGATTAGGAAAGAGAATTTAAGGTTTAAGTCTTTTTTTTTTTTTTTTTTTAAGGAAAACTGCCTTATTACAATGAGATAAGAAAATTGTTTCCTTCTTTTCTTCCTTCCTTTCTTCTTTTTTTTAAACCATTTTTATTTTGGATATTTGATCTCTAAGCTGAGATGACTGAATGCCTCCTCTGGGCATCAACCTTTTTGAAAGACTTTTTCCCCCTCCCTAAGGGCTATTTGTCTCTTGGAGGCATTGTCTACATTACTCACCAAGAGGCAAGCATTTGTCCTTGCACTAAATGCTGACATCTCCTGATAAGAGGGAAGCTGCAAAGCAGAAGAATTGAAGGTCAATATGTTTATATTGCTCTCAAGCGCATTGATGTACATTTGTGTATTGGGGAAGGGGAGTGAAGCTTGAGAGTGGGCCGGTGGGGAGGGGTAAATATTTTGTGATGCTGTCTACCTATGGGCTTATAAAGTTTACAGCTGCATTAGGAGGACAAGCATTACCATTAGCATGAAGAGTAGAGCAGACCTCAATTGTAAAAGCTTCTAGCCATACACATAGGGCAATACGTAAATGATACACATTATTGCATTCACCCGTTCACCCTCCCCTGTTCAAGCTAATTGGAAATTTCAATCCATTTCAGAGAAGTAACGCAACTATCAATCATTTTCCCTGGCACGAATCTTCCAGGAGGAAGAAAATGGAATACACCTAGCAACAGAGCTCACGCACTAGCCCATGTGTCTTAGATTTAATATCTGATCACTAGCTGGATTGAAGCCAAGAGGTGATTTACAAATTTGCTGCACATTAGAATCACCTGGGGGCCTCTGAGACCTCCCCATGCCCAGGCTCCTCCCTAGACCTACTAAATGAAAATCTCTGGGGCTGGGACCCAGACACCAATGTTTTTCTTAAAAGCTCTTTAGGTAATTCAAATGAGCAGCAAAGCTTGAGAACCAGCCCAATAACGGGAACAAACTTATTTCACACAGATAAAGTGGGGCAATTCGTATGTTAAAAGAACGTGTATCTATATATCTATATCTACATATTTCTTTTTTTCTCTTTATTCTGTTTGTGTTTCAAATAGGCATTTTTTTTCTTCTTCTGCTAAAAGCGTTATTGTTTCCATTTGGTCCAAGGCTTAGGAGAGGGCTCCAGGGCGGTTACAAAGCTGCCTAGTGGCTGCAGAGCGGGGCTTCAGGCAGAAACTCTGACGCCAGAGGGGCTCCTCAGAGGCCGCTGGACTTCAGAGACTCCTGTTTGTGCTCGAGGGTGAGCCTTTCAAAGAGATACTCGCCCAGCCCGGCCTGCGGACCAGCCAGCCTGCAGAGGTTGGTCACGTGGTCGCCCATCTTCTTGATGAGTTTCACCTGCTCCTCCAGGAAGCGGCTCTCCCGGAAGTCGTAGAGGTGGGAGTTTGCGCGGGCAGAACCCAGGGCGCGCAGATCCTATAGTGACTGGTTCAGGTTCTTCTCCCTAAGAATGGCGGCTTCCACAGCGTCCCGGGTTTTACCCCACTCATCTTGAGAAGGCTTCCGCGCATCCTGGAAGAGGGCGCGGCCGCAGCACTGGTTTTGCATTTTCAAGAGACGCTGGGCGCCCTCACACTTCTCCTCAGCCAGCTGGCGCCAAATGAGGCCCAACACCGTCCAGAGTCCCATTGTTGCTGTCGAAATAGAAGCTCAGAGAGAGGTAAGTGTCCACAGATGAATGTTGAACAGGTGGTGGACGGCGGCCTCCACCTCGGTGGAATAATTCTGACGAAGCTGGGAACTCGTGGTTGATCAGTGATAAGGAGCTAAGCTCAAAAAACGGTGTTGGCCTGTCCTGGAGGCTGAGGATAGCTGAGTGGCTGATTCTAAAGGTTGCGACTGGAAGAAAGGTAGGAGCGTGGTCGGGGGCTGGAGCAAGTAGCGTCCCTGGGTCTGTTCGTTCCAAACACTGTTGAAGCAAAAGACAGATGTGCAGGACCGCCGAGCGCACTGCCTCAAATAGGCTTTTATATAAATGAACAAGAAGTCCGAGCAAGGACAAAATTTACCCTTCCCCCCACCAAAATAGCTGGCGATACTAGAATCTAGATCTGGGAAGGGATTCTTCCATTACTTTCTTAACATTCCAAGCCACTAGAGCAGTGGTTCTCAGAGTATGGTCACCTTGTAACCAAGCAGTACCCTATGGGGCCTTCCTAGGACAGACCCATCCCCCATATCCACTACTGTAGTTCCTCTCTTAAGTACTCAGATAATAGTATCTCAGGCATATTTCTCGAGTATTCAGATGCTAAAAACCACCACCAGATGGAAGAAATTAACTCCTTGATGATCATGAGCAGGTAGCCCCCAGACCTTCTAGCACCTAAGGATGGATAATGTTACCTGCCCTGTTGCCTGAACATCAACCAATCAGAGAATTGTGCACGAGCTGATCACATTCCCTAGGAACGCCCCTCCTTCACCTGGCCTTTAAAAATGCTTTGCTGAAACCCTTTGGAGATTTCAGGGTTTTTTGGAACACGGGCCACCCCTCTCCTTGCTCGATCCTGCAGTAAACCTTTCTCTGCTCCAAACTCCAACCTTTAGGTTTGTTTGGCCTCACTGTGCTTCAGGCACACGAACCTGCATTCGGTAACAACCTGACCAGCTTTACCAGCATCCCCTGATAATGTGTTAGATATTCAAGTTTCAGGGCCCTGTCCCAGCCCTATGGAATCTGCAGCTCTGGTGGGGCTCAGTGATCTCTGTTATAACAGGCCCTCCAGATGATTTTTATTCACCTTAAAGTTTGAACATATCTGCATTGTCAGCTGGCCAAAGCGTCCACCAGCAGGGGAAGGGGAGTGGCGCCTGGAAAAGATAGGGACTAGCTAAGGCAAGTATAGCAGCATTTGCTGTGGTAGTAATGGAGAATGCCTTTTCTCCACTGGTTGGCAGAGACTAGTATCTGGGAGCAGTGGCAGGGTTATTTAGGATGCTTTACATTTCAATGTAGAGTGACCGCTGTCCTGGTTTGCCAGGGACTTGAGCGCGTAAAATCTCATCCTGGGAAACCCCTTAGCCCGGGGTTTGAAAAACTTAGGGAATAACATGAAATTTAGGGGAAACATGATCCAGGTTTTGGGCAAGTCACAAGTGCTAATTAAAGCTAAGCAAGTATGGACAACATCTAGCCTTTTTTACCCCTTTGCGGGGAGGTAAATCTGACTGGGTGAAAGGATGTATTGTTCAGAGATCTTCGTAGAAACGTCCCCTCTGCTTAGTCTGCTGGTCCTCAGTTCTGGCTAGACGTTGGCATCGTCTGAGGATATTTAAAATGATTTTATTGGTCTAGGATGACCAACTGTCGGTGTGAGAGTTTTTAAAAAGTGCTTCAGATGATTCTAATGTGCAGCCAAATTTAGGTACCACTGCTTAAGCTTTTGAACCACTGCTACTTATTTTAACCTCGTCTTCCTATGAGAATATCCAACTGTAGTTGAGGGTTTTTTTGGTTTTTTTAAACTGTTTTATTATAAGATTTACTGTCTTAAATAAGACTGAATGTACAGAAAATCCTGCTAGTCCATCTGGTATAGCTGGATACCCAGAATAATATCGTTAAGATATATACCATTTAAGTATGTGACTGGCCTTTTAAAAACTAACATATGCATTGAATTAGTATGATCTCTTTTGAATTTGTCATGTTGGGGAGCTATACCTCTAATCTGATGCCATTGTTAAATTTCTGGACACCTCTTATTAGGAATTGCTTTTAAAAATCTTTAGGGAGGGCTTCCCTGGTGGCGCAGCGGTTGGGAGTCCGCCTGCCGATGCAGGGGATGCGGGTTCGTGCCCCGGTCCGGGAGGATCCCACGTGCCGCGGAGCGGCTGGGCCCGTGAGCCGTGGCCGCTGGGCCTGCGCGTCCGGAGCCTGTGCTCCGCAATGGGAGAGGCCACAACAGTGAGAGGCCCGCGTACCACAAAAAAAAAAAAAAAAAAAAAAAAAAAAAAAAAAAAAAATCTTTAGGGATTAAAACCAAGATTGCTGTATTATTTGTACTGGGACCACAAAAACCTCACAGAATTCCCCTGCTGTACCTTCTACCCCCATCTCTAACCCTTGGCAACTTCTAATCTGTTCTCCATCTCCACAGTTTTGTTATTTTAAGAATAATATGTAAACATAATCATGAATTACTTAATTGGCTTTTTAAAATTTTTTCCTCAGCATTATTCCTTGAAGTTCATTTCAATTTTTGCATGTATTAATAATTGGTTCCTTTTTGTTGCTAAGTAGTATTCTATCATAAGATTTTGTCACAATTTGTTTAAACATTCAACCATTGAAAGACATTTGGGTAGTTGCCAGTTTTTGGCTATTATAAATAAAATTGCTATGAACATTTATGGTTAAGTTTCTGTGGGAACTTAATTTTTTGTTTCCTTGGGATAGATGCTCAAGAGTACAATTACTGGGTTGTAGGGTGAATCTACTTTTAGGATTAATAGAGACTGTCAGGCTGTTTCTCAGAGTGGCTAAACCATTTTATATTCCCACCAGTGGTATATAATTTTTCCACATACTTGCCAGCATTTGATGTTGTCACTATACTTTAATTTTAGTTATTCTCTGATATCTCATTATGGTCTTAATTTGCATTTCCCTAATGGCTAATTATGTTGAACATCTTTTCATGTGCTTATTTGCCATGTGTATATACTCTTCCCTGAAATGTCTGTTCCTGTCTTCTGCCTATTTTCTAATTGGATTTTTTAAAGTTGTTTGGAGGGTTCTTCGTATATTATAAATACAGGTCATTTGTCTCATATGGGATTTTCAAATATGTTTTCCCAGTGTGTAATTTGAGTTTTCATCCACTTAAAAGGATCTTCTATGAAGCATTTTAAACTCATTTTGATGAGATCCAATTTATCAGTTTTTGCTTTTATTGATCATACTTTCAGTGTAAAGTCTAAGGCTTATTCACTTAGTTCTAGATGCCAAAGATTTTCTCCTATTTTTTTTCTAAAAATGTCCTGCTTTTACATTTAAGATTATGATCCACTTCGATTTAATTTTTGTATAAGGTGTGGAGGTTTAGGTAAGGTTCATTTGTTTTTTTGTTTTGGTCGAGGGATGTCCAGCTGTTTCAGTACCATGTTTTGAAAAGTCTATTCTTCCTTGATAGCTTTTGCACTGTTGTCAAAAACAAGTTAAATGTATTTATGTCAGTCTCTTTCTAGGTCCTCTATTTCATTCCATTGATCTATGTATCTAGCCTCCATCATTACTGCAAAATCTTGAAATTGGGTAGATTAATTCCTCCCATTTTAATCTTCTTTTGCAAATTGTTTTAGCTATTCTTCAGCCTCTTCTTACCATATAAATCTTAAAACAAGCTTGTCTATATCCACAAAAACCTTGAGGGCATTTTAAGAGTAATTGTGTTAAGCCTATTAAGTTGGGGAGAATTGACATCTTTATTATGTTGTGTTTTCTAATCCATGAGCAAGGTATGTCTCCCCATTTGTTTGGGACTTTAAAAATTTTCTTCATCAGCGTTTTGTAATTTTCAGTACAGAGGTCCTATAAATGTCTTATTGGGCTTATATTTAAGTATTTATTTTATTTAGATCAGTTGTAAATGGCATCACATATTTTTATTTAAGCTTCTACACATTTGTTATTAATATATAATTTGAAAAAATTGTATTGATCTTGTACTCTAAAACATTTACAAACTAATATTATTTCTCAAGATTTTGTGGATTCCTTGTATTTTTTCCATTTAGATTATCATTTCATCTTCAGATACAGACAGTTTTACTTTTCTGTATTCAATATAATAGGATATATTACTATTCAACATTCAGTAGGATATATTCCTTCCTATTCAACATAATAGGAATAGTCCTTTTATCTTTTAAATAACATTTTTTAAAATTTAACTTTCAAATTTATGTATTTATTTATTTTTGCTTTATTTTCTTACTAGAATCTCCAGTAATATGTTTAATAAAAGTGGTGAGAGCAGATATCGGTGCCTTGTTTCTGATCTTACAGAGAAAGCATTCAGTCTTTCACAGTTAAATATAATGTCGGTATAGGTTGTTTGTAGATCATCTTTATGAGTTTCAGTATGTTTCTTTTCTATTCCTAGTTTGCTTGGAGTTTTTATTTCTTTTTTTTAAAAATCATGAACAGGATTGGATTTTGTCAAATGCTTTCTCTGCATTAACAGGATCACATGAATTTTCCCCCTTAATCTATTGGATATGGTGGATTACATTGTTTGATTTTCAAATATTTAACCAACTTTGCATAACTGGAATAAATACCACTTGGTCATAGTATATTATTCTTTTTATATATTTCTGGATTTAATTTGTTAATATTTGGCTGAGGATTTTTACAGCCAATTTCATAAAAAATATTGGTCTGTAGTTTTCTTCTTTCTATACTATCCCTGTCTGGTTTTGGTATCAAGGTACTACTGGCTTCATAAAATTAATTAGGAACTGTTCCCTCTATTTCTCTTTCTTAAAAAATCATGTAAAATTGGTGTAAATTCTTTAAGTCTTGGGTAAAAGTGAAACATCTAAGCCTGAATATTTCTTTTGGGAGTTTTTAAATGAAAAATTCAGTGTTTCTAATGGTTACAGGAAAACTGAGATTATTTCATCTTGGCTGAGTTTTGGTAGTTTTGGGTTTAGAAGCATTGGTCCATTTCGTCTGCATTTTTGAATTTATAGTGTAGACTTGTTCATAATAACTTGTCCCTTATTAACCTGCAGGATATGTCATGATATCCCTGGTTACATTTCTGATATTTGTGATTTGTGCCATTTCTCTTTTTATCTTTATCAGTCTTGCTAGATCTTTATTGATTAGATTGTTTATTTCAAAGAACTAGCCTTTTGTTTTATTGATTTTTTTACCCCCTTTTTTCCTGTTTTCAGTTTCATGGATTTCTGTTTTATATTTATTATTTCCTTCTTTCTGCTTGTTTAGTGCTTTCTCCTCTTCCTTTTTTAGTATTTTAATACAGAAAATTAGATTATTGCTTTGAAATATTTTCGTTCCCAATTTAGTGCTATAAACTTCCCTTTCAGCATAGCTTTAGCTTCATTCCACAAACTTTGATCTGTTATATCTTCATTGTCTTTTATTCTATGCATTAAAAAATTTTTCCTTGATGCTTTATTTTTTACCCATGGGTTATTTGGAATTGTGTTGTTTAGTTTTCATGTGATTGAAGATTTTCCCATTGTCTTTCTGTTATTGATTTCTAGTCTGATTCCATTATGGCTAGAGAACATACTCTATATGATTTTAATTCTTTTATATCTGCTAACATATTTTTATCAACCAGTATGTGGTATATGAGTGAATGTTCCACGGACACTTGAATATGTATTCTGCTCTTATTGAGTGTGTTCTTTAAATGTCAGTTATATCCTGTTGATTGATGATGTTTTCAGTTCTTCCATATCCTTGCTGGTTTTTCTCTCTGGTAGTTCTATAAATTGCTGTGTTGAAGTCTCAAATAATAATTGTGGATTTAAAATTTTCTCCTTTTTTCAGTGTTTGCTTCATGTATTTTGAAGTTCTGTTGTTTGGTGCACACACATTTTAGTATCACTAGATCATCTAGGTGGATTAATCCTGTTATCTTTATGTAATGACCCTCTTTTCCCCTAATAATTTCCTTTGCTCTGAAATCTACTTTATCTGATATTAATATAGCCATTCCTGCTTTTTCTCATTAATGTTCACATGATATATCTTTTTCATCCTTTTACTTTGAACTACCTGTATCATGATGTTTAAGCTTCTTATAGACAGTATATAGTTGGATCATGCTTGCTATTTTTTAATCTACTCTTCCAATCTCTGTCTTTGACTTGGTTATTTAGATCATTTACATTTAATGTAATTATTGCTATGTTAAAGATTAGAGCTACCATTTTATTTTTTGTTTTCTGTTTTTTACCTTAATTTCTCAATCCTATGTTTCTCTTATTTTGCCTTCCTGTGGGCTACTTAAACATTTTTTAATAATTCCATTTTAATTTAATTTATTTAAAATCATTTGTGTACACTGTTTTGTACAGTTTTCTTAGTGGTTGCTTTTGGCATTACACTATACATATGTAACATCATAGCCTACTGGAATCAGTGTTTTATTACTTCAAGTGAAGTTTCAAAATTTTACTTCCATTTAGGTCTTTTAATATTCCCCACTTTTAAAGTATGATTTCTTTAGTATTTCCTTTATATACATTGAGAACCACATCAGATGGTGTCATAATTTTTGCTTTGACCATCATATAGAATTTAAGAAACTCATGAGGCTAATGATAGTCTATTATACTGCCCCACTTTTTTTTGACCCATTCCATTGTTCCCCTTTTCTTTCTGAAGTTCCCAGTCTTCTGTTATTGTTTTTTTATATTTTCATAATAGTAGGTGATATCTGAACTTTCCAGTGTCATTGGATATGAGTTTCAGGAACACTGAGCCTGGATCACTTAATGCTACTGAGTTGGAGGGTTTGTGTATGTTGGGCCTGTTGGCACAGCAGATGCTAGCAGATTAGACTAGTGTTGATGGGACTAGTGCCACAGGAGGAGGGGTTCCCATTCAGGCTATGCTTCTGCTACAGTAGATCAAGTCCTCCTCTACCCCAAGCGTGGGGCAGTGACCTGCTGCTGTCACTGCTTTGCATTAGGCTACTTTTGCCTCAGGTGTGTGGTGGGATCCCTTTGAAGCTGCTGCTGCTGTCAATCACAAGGTTAAATTCATTTTAGAAATACTTAAATATAAATATATAGACAGGCTTTTGTAGGACCTCTGTATTTGTTTTCTACAGCTTTCATATGAATTACCACAAATTTAGTGACTCAAAACAACATAAATTTATTACCTTACAAGTCTGACATTGGTCTCCATTGGGTAAAGTAAGTGTTGGCAGGATTGACAGATGAAAGGATAAAGAAGATATGGCACATATATACAATGGAATATTACTCAGCCATAAAAAGAAATGAAATTGAGTTATTTGTAGTGGGGTGGATGGACCTAGAGACTGTCATACAGAGTGAAGTAAGTCAGAAAGAGAAAAACAAATACTGTATGCTAACACATATATATGGAATGTTAAAAAAAAAAAAAAAGAAAAAGGTTCTGAAGAACCTAGGGGCAGGACAGGAATAAAGATGCAGCCATAGAGAATGGACTTGAGGACACGGGGGTGGGGAGGGTAAGCTGGGATGAAGTGAGAGAGTGGTATGGACATATATACACTATCAAATGTAAAATAGATAGCTAGTGGGAAGCAGCCGCAAAGCACAGGGAGATCAGCTTGGTGCTTTGTGACCACCTAGAGGGGTGGGATAGGGAGGGTGGGAGGGAGACGCAAGAGGGAGGAGATATGGGGATATATGTATATGTATAGCTGATTCACTTTGTTATACAGCAGCAACTAACACCCCATTGAAAAGCAGTTATACTCCAATAAAGATGTTTTAAAGATAAAAGTGTTGGCAGAGCTACATTCTTTTCTGAAGGCTTTTAGGGGTGTTTCTGTTCCCTGGACTTTATCAGCTTCCAGCGGTCACTTGCAGTCCTTGACTCAGAGTCCCCTTTCTCCACCTTCAAAACCCGAAATGTTGCATTTCTCTGATCCTGCTTCTATTAGGACATCTCTCTCTTTCTCTTTCTACAGTTGGGAATGGTTTTCTGCTTTTAAGGATTCGTGCAATTAGATTTGTTCCATGAGATAATCCAGGATAATCTTTCTATCTCAAGGTCTATAACTTCAGTCATATCTGCAAAGTCCTCTTTACCATGTAAGTTAATGTATTAATAGATTCTAGGGATTAGGGTGAGGGCACTTTTAAGAGCTATTATGCTGCCTACCACACCCTTAATAAGTGACCTTGAGAAAATTACTGAGATTTTTAAAGCCTTACTTTCCTCAAATATAAAATGGAAAGAAAGATAGCTAGTTTATATCATGAAAGTGAAACAGTATATATGAAATCAACTAATTCAAAAAATAAGATTTTTCTTTTTCTTTATGATTTACATGATTCTCAGAGTTCAGTTACTTGAATAGTTATATTTATTTAAACAGAGCTAAGGAATTTCAGAGTTCAGGTGCTGTAAGATTGTCTGAATTATCTGAGTAACAGTTAGCTAAGCACAGGTGTAAAGTATTTGATTTACTCCCTGGTGTTCTTTATCTTCTCATCCCACTAAATCTATAGCCCTTGTCTAGCTCCAGCCAGTAGAGTCAGAACTTGTTTTACTGTTTAACTAAAGTTCAATTTAAATGCTCTCTACGTCTCCTGGTTCTCAGCCCTGGTTGCATATTATAATCACCTGGGGAGATTTCAAAAACTACTGATGCCAAATTTCTACCTATCATGGATATTTGAGGAGGGACCTGTAATGAAAGACTCTAGCTTATGGTTTTTGGAGCCAAATCATAGTCTACACTGAGCCAAATCATTTGAGAGATCACCTCTAAAAAGGAATTTATCTGTTATAACTAATGCTCTTCCTTTGCCAAAATGCTTGATTTGTCCCTCTTTGGGGGAAAAAAGGGGGGTAACCCCCCCAGCAGTTTGGCTCCCTGAATTACAACCTTATGCTGTGGAATTAGTGTTGGCTCAGAGCGCACATCTTCGGATACCCATTCTCTCTCCTGCTCCCTTGCATGAACTTATATACCTGGGCAGTTTTTCATCCATCGCCCTCTTTTGCTTCTAATCTTAGCAAGTAAAGTCTCCCCTTAATGAAACAGCATTTCATGGGAATTACTGGGAGCATAGGTCAGTTCCAGACCTATCCTGTGTTAGCTAAAGCAGATATAAGTGATGTATTTTTGGCATTCATCCTTGTGGGTTGGAGAGAGAAGACAGAATTTTATCCTTTTAGGTGTCATCTGACTGGCAAATGGGCTCTTTCCCTCAGCTGCCTACCATGTGAAAAACTGAGGGTGTTATCTCTAGAAGGTATCAAAATAGTTCAGATAAATAAAATTTCTCACTAAAACATGACAAAACTATGGCTAAGGTGGTTAATTCTACATGTCAATTTGTGTGGGCCACCATGCCCAGTTATTTGGTCAAATATTATTCTGGATATTTATGTGATGGTGTTTTGGGTTATTTAAAAAATCTTTATATTTATTTATATTTTTGGCTGCGTTGGGTCTTCATTGCTGCACATGGGCTTTCCCTATTTGCAGCAAGTGGGGGCTACTCTTTGTTGCGGTGCACGGGCTTCTCATTGCCGTGGCTTTTCTTGTTGTGGAGCATGGGCTCTATGCACGCGGGCTCAATAGTTGTGGAGCACGGGCTTAGTTGCTTCACGGCATGTGGGATCTTCCTGGACCAGGGCTCAAACCCGTGTCCCCTGCATTGGCAGGCGGATTCTTAACCACTGTGCCACCAGGAAGGTCCCTGTGATGGTATTTTTGGATGAAATTCATATTTAAATTGGTGGACTTTGAGTAAAGCAGATCATCCTCCGTAATATGCTTGGGCCTCATCCAATCAGTTGAAGCTCTTAATAAAGCAAAGACTGACCTCTCTGTTGCAAAAAGGAATTCTACCAGAAGACTTAACAGAAATTGAACTGCAACTCTTTCTAGAGTCTCTAGAAAGCCTAACCTGCAGGTTTTGAATTTACCAAGCCTCTATAATTGTGTGAACCAGTGTTTAAAATCTCTCTCTCTCTCTTTCTCTGTCTATATATAGATATGGATATAGATCTAGATATCAATATTGATATCTAGATCTATATCTGTCAGTATATATGGGCACATTATATACACATGCTATTAGTTCTGTTTTTCTGGAGAACCTTGACTAATATAGTGGCCCATATAAATAAAAGGATGAACCCAGGTTCACCCAGGTAGAAAGTAGTACAATGAGAACTCGAACTTAAGGCCTCATGACTCATTCAGCTGTGAACACTGACCCAGAACTGGGGTCAGCAAACTCTGGCCCACTGATCAAATCTCGCTTGACTCCTGGTTTTGTAAATAACGTTTTGCTTGAACACAGCTGCACCCATTCATTAACGTACTGTACACGGAATCCAAAATATTTACTATCTGACCCTTTACGGAAAAGATCTGCTGACCCTTGCTCTTCGATGCCATCTGATTTCTGATAGCACCGAGGAGAATAATTCGTGCACATTGGGTTAGATTGTTAATCTCATGTCCTCCTTAGGTCAAAGATCTCTTAAATGCTCACCCTTGCAGTAGCCAACTTGGGGAGGATTATCTGAGGATGCAGAAATATTTCTTGCCAGGACTTTCCAATCCACACTGCTCCCTGACTGTGGTTCTTAAAACCTATTAAACATTTTTTTTTATTGGAGTATAGTTGATTTACAATGTTGTGTTAGTTTCAGGTGTACAGCAAAGTGAATCAGTTATACATATACATATATCCACTTTTTTTTTTTAGAGTCTTTTCCAAATAGGCCATTACAGAGTATTGAGTGGAGTTCCCTGTGCTAATAAAAACAGCAGGTTCTTATTAGTTATCTATTTTATATATAGTAGTGTGTATATTTCAGTCCCAGTCTCCCAGTTTATCCCTCCCCCCACAATCCCCTGGTAACCCTGTTTGTTTTCTACATCTGTGCCTCTACTTCTATAACCTGTCTATTTTAACTGCCTACCATTCATTGCTTACTGGCTCTGGCTTCATGTACTTGATAATAAATCTATTTCTTGTTCTATCCTGGATGACATGTTCCAAGGACTGAGATAAGATCTTATTCCACATAATTTGTCCTTTATATTGTCTATCTTGGGGTCTTCGTCTGTGTCCTGTAGAAAACAGTCACACTCTGTCTTCTAGTACTACTAATAATACCACATTTTATGGGATGAATTTGACCCAATGCACTGAAATATCCCTTTAGAAGCTGTATGCAGCCTGTCACTGGGTTTTAGCACAGGGATAGAACTCAGATTAGTGTTCATATTTAAACAAATCTACTTGACCAGAAACTTTGGTCTCACCAGTTATTTTATTACACAAGTAACTTCTGTCTTTGCATCTATGATGTAAATATTTTTAATTGCCTAAATTATCTGAAAAATTATTTAGAGTTTCCATTTCAGTAGACATTGGAATTGCTGTGGTATGACTGTTTCATTATTTTATTTCCAAATGTTAAATTAGGCTTCAAGCTTTGGCCAAGAGTAGACAGAAAAGGGATTAAAAAGAAATGAAGAGTGGGAAAGACTTCTGATGCAATGGGGACTTAATAAAGATTTTATTTTGTATCAGTAACTTATGCCATTGCAAAATAACTCCCTGGTAAAATTCCATTCTTTGGTAATCGTTAAGTACAGAAATTAACAATCAAAATATGCAGTTCTCTTCTTCATTTTCTAAAAACAAACCTATATCTAGATGAGAGGAGAATTTATTCCATGACTGAGGCTCTGGACTTACGACTTCAAGTCCTGTCTTCTTTCACCCATACCTGCTAAGTTTCTGTCTAACTTCTTGAACATGAGGTAATGGCTTCAGCTTTCATCCCCTTCCTCAGTCTATAGCTTGGTGACTAAGAGTAAGGGATCTAAAACTTGAGAACTTGAGTTCAAATCTTGACTCTAAAATGTGCTTGTTGAGTACTCTTGAGCATGTTATCTGTTTTTGCCTCAGTTTTCTCATCTATAAAATAGAGATAACATTACTTCTCTCAGGGAGTTGCTATGAGGGTTAAAAGATAAAATTCATACAACGCAAGAATTTATCAGTTCTTGGAACATAATAAATACTGAAAAAAAATGTTAGCTATTATCAAAGGCCCCTCATTTTATGGATAATGTAGATTAGTTTATATAGGTATGATATTTACATATACATAAACATTTTATATCTATACGTGTGTATACATTCTTCTCATAACAGAAATTTGAGCAGTCAACATTCACAGCTAAATATGTGCTCTGTGAAATGTAGATGTCCTGTGTACAGACACAGTGCTATAGTTATCTATTGCTACATAAAAAAGAAGTCCAAACTTAGTGGTGAAATAAACAAATTTTAATATGTGCCCAGATTCTGTGGGTCAGCAGTTCAAACAGTACACAGAGGAGATGGCTTGTCCCTACTCCATGAGTAATGTCTGAAACCTCAGCTCATGAGGATTCAAATGGCTGGGGCTGGAATCATCTAGATAATTTTAATTCACATGTCTGGCACTTGAGATGGGATGACTTGAAGACTGGGCCCAATAAGGACTGTTGACTGGAGTGCCTATAGATGGCTGCCCATGTGGCTTGGACTTCTCATAACGTGGTAGTTAGGATTCAAGATAGAGTATCCCAAGAATGACTGTCCAGAGTTCAAGCATTCCAAGAGAATCATGCAAAAGCTGCATGACCTTTTATGACCTAGTCTTAGATATTACATAGCATCACTTTCAGTATATTCTGTTGCAGGAGTTGGAGATCTTTTTCCATAAAGTGTCAGACAGTCGATATTTTAGGCTTTACAAGCCATACAGTCTCTTTTGCAACTATTCAACTCTGCTGCTGTGATGTGAAAACGGACACGAACAATACATATACTAATGAACATGGCTGTGTTCCAATAAAGCTTTGTTTATAAAAGCAGGTAGAGGCCTAGGTTTGGCTCACCAGCCATAATTTACTGACCTCTGCTCTACTGTTTGAAGCCCTGGAAAGCCTGCCCAAATTAAAGGGAAAATGCCCGCATCTGGGTGGGAAGAATGGCAATGAATTTGAGACCTTGCAATAAAACCACTACATATGGGATATTTATAAGAGGATCTGTCTGCATACCTTGTTTCTCACATGTATGGTGGATATGAGGTATTGGGACATCTTACATCTCTCTAAGCCTGGGTCAAGGTCATAGTTGAAATCTGAACTTAATGATCTTGATTTCTGGAATAATTGGTAACTAATTATGATTTCCTAACATTCCTTACCCCAATAAATATACCACAAAAGATAGATTTCAAGAAAACAATTGCTTTATGGCAGATTTTTATTAAGTCTCCATTGACTGAATTATTCCATTTTGGTTGGAAAGCATGATTTTTGTTTCTTTCCTAAAGAGATCTGCAACTTTTCAGATGTGGTATTTCATTCTACTGAGAGGATGATGTAGGTTTTTATAAACGGAAAAAGCAGGGCAGGCTGAGTTCACTCAGATCATACTAATGCTTACAGGAATAACCAAAACTGGA
Organism: Kogia breviceps; assembly: GCF_026419965.1. NCBI lineage: Eukaryota > Metazoa > Chordata > Mammalia > Artiodactyla > Physeteridae > Kogia > Kogia breviceps. The sequence goes on from NC_081317.1 coordinate 85,040,290, forward strand.
ACACAGGCTTCCAGGTTTTCCTGTCCTGTGCTGTTTCCGGTAGGTGACATTGTCTGCTGGGCCTGGCAGTAATGATTTTTGACCTTTACCTCTCTAGGCTACTGTGAAGTGATTTGGGGCTTTGTTAGCTTTCTTATGAGTTTGTACTAAATTGTGTCCATAAAGTAGGCTGAATTCATCAGGGAAGGATGATAGCTGTTATTGTGTTATTACTTAAAATGTTGTGTTGGTTACCTTTTTTCCTTTTCTTTTGTCCAGCTGTATCCTGAACGTAAAAGATATATTATCCAAAATGAAAGATGTGCATCTGGTGGAAAGCAGTAATTTAAAGGATGAAAATTCCTGATGACTGCTTCAGTCAACCCTTAATACACACTGAGCTTCATTAGTAAATAGACAAGTCTCAGATCTTTCCCTTGGAAGGGATCGCATAATCAGGCTTTGTGTTGATTTCGCATTCTGTTCTTTAGAGACAGAACAAATTAGAATAATTGGCTGGTACAGGGAAAGCACAAAGAACTTTCTTCTATTTTTGTGATGCATCCCTTAATAAGTGTTGAAAATGAGACTAGAGGTACGAACATGAAACTCAGAAGGGCAATGGGGAGAGGATATTGTTTCTTTGAAAATATTCTTTCAGTGTTGGCCCAGAAGAAATATGAAGCTGAGGAAAAATTTTTTTTAAATGATGATTTTTGTGTTAACGATGTGAGTGTGGAATTAGTAAGAATCAGGAAGCAAGCATCCTTTTCCACCAAGAACTTGGGAGCAAATGAAACCATAAATACTCCCTGCTCTTGGAAACCCTTTTGGAGCAGTAATCAGAGAAGGGTAAAGGCAATGCCTCAGGGCAGAGGTGTTCAGAGCAAAGGGATAGGAGGAGAACAAAAGGAGAGTGGATATTTTTAGAGCTGTCATTTTGAAATTTACCTGCTTCTGCTTCAGTGCTGCTTTGCCACCGTGTTGGTCCATTAGAAATCCTCAAAGCAGGAGCAGCTGTATTTTAAAATAATAGGATTAGAGCAAGTGACTTTAATCCAGGTCTCTTTAGTTCAAGAGCACAGAGGAGAGTATGATGAAAGAGTGAGGCCACAAGGAATTTTTCACTGGGTAAATTTTCCCCAAACCTCACTAAGAGAAATTGACCACTGGATTATGTGCCTTGAAGGAAAGCAAAAATGTTGAAAGCAAAGAGTGTGGAGCTTGTTTAGAAAGCAAGCTATATCATTTGGTCACCTGCTGATGATAATAGCATTGGCTGAGACCTGACCATTTACAATGAAGGCACTTCTGTAGGTAGGAAGTTCCAGGAGGGCCAGAACTGAGTATGTCTGTTTCAGCATTTAGCATGGTTTAGCATCTTAGAGCCTGGTACATTATTGGCATATAGTAGACTTAAAAATGAATATTTGAAGATTGTCTACATGAGTGGATGTGTGTGATTCATATCCTATTTGCAGGTCCTACGCCCTACAGTGGATTTTCAGTGTCAGATTGTGAAAGTATTTATGACAGGGATTGGCATTGTTCCCCATCTTATGGATAAAGATTACACATCATAGGACTTTATATTGACATCCCAAAAGCCTTATAGGAATTACTTAAGAAAGAAATAAAATTGGATTCTGTATAATTTCTAATTTATAAGCTGGCCAGAACACTGGTATTTCAGCCAGCCCTCTGCTGGTTCCAGTGATGTCTCCATGATCACCCAGGCATAATCAGAATGGCTTTAGGATTTGGGAGCCAAAATGTTCCTCAGTATTTACTGCTTTGCTAGTCCATTTTAGAAAATGGACTATTGAAAAAATAGCTTCAGACACAATATGGCATTTTATGATTTAGCATGAAATCTGAGAAATATAGAGGTTATCTGAAGCCTGCAATGGTAAAGTTCCCTCTGCTATTGAAGTTATTGTCTTTAAACAAAAATTCTACATCAGTAATGCTCTCTCTATATATATATATTTTTTTCATGATATTCAGGTTAATTTCCAGTTCTCTCTAAGGAAGTAATGGGTTTGTTGGTATGAGAGATGGTGTGACTTCCAAAGGTGAAAAGTATCATTTTGTTGTAATTTCTGGCTACCTAAGGATGAGAGAGGCCCAGGACACTGCAGTCAGTATATTATGTGGAGCAGGTTATATTGTGGTTTATTTATGAACTTTTACATGTTTATTTTCTATGCGAGTTTGTATGCTCTTTTTTGAGTTTTGGTAGCTAAGTGTTTTGTAACTTTGGAATACTTGGAGTTATATATATATATAACTTTTATATATATATATATGTATTTTAACGTAGTAGTTAAAGCCATGGAGAGCGTACTAGTCTACCTAGGTTCAAACTCTGGCTTTACCCTCCTTATCTATTAAAAAGGAGTATAGTAAGACTGCTGTGATGAGTTACAATAATGCCTGGCATATACTAAGTGCTATTTAAGCATTTGCTATAATGATTATGTATACTTGAAGGTAAGGACCTTGCCCCTTGATCATCTCTATATTCCTAACGCTTAAGAATTCCTAGGGCTTTTATAGTGCATTGTCTTAGGATAGAGATAGCTCAGTATAGTTCTTGTCACTATAAAGTACTGTTATGTTGAAAGTCTTTGCTTGTGTACTAATCTATGACATAGCTGCTGAGGACAAAGAAAGGAATAGTTTTAAAACTGCAATGGATAACAAAAGATCGTATGATTTAATGCCTTTATTATGCAATTATAAAAGTAACAAATGATGATGGTAGAAAATTTGAAACACTCCTAGACAAAATAGAGATCAACAAAATTTGGAGTAAATTTCAGAGTGTAAAGTTGTCCATGAATATTAGTGCTTTCACATTTTCCAGGACTTTAAGTAGACTCTGCTTCTTTATTTTTATTTTTTATTTTTTTTGCGGTACGCGGGCCTCTCACTGCTGTGGCCTCTCCCGTTGCGGAGCACAAGCTCCTGACGCGCAGGCTCAGCGGCCATGGCTCACGGGCCCAGCCGCTCCACGGCTTGTGGGATCTTCCCGGACCAGGGCACGAACCCGTGTCCCCTGCATCGGCAGGCGGACTCTCAACCACTGCGCCACCAGGGAAGCCCAAGACTCTGCTTCTTAAGAGTCTATTCATGACATTTTATTTTAATGATGTTTTCATCATGGGAACACACACACACACAAATCTGTTAAAAAAAAAAAAGACATGTAAATCACTGATGTTTCAGATAGCCACTTGAAATAAAGTGGGAAAGGTCAACAAGCTGAAAGAATGTGGAGTAGCATCTCCTTAATTGCTTACATAATTCTAATAATTACCTCTTTGTGGAGAAAGCAATTAATGGGGAATCTAATTCAAGAAAAATGTATGAACTTCATGCCTTCTTGATGCCAAGTATTTCTTTCCACAAAAGGTTACTTTTCACGGCCATGCTTCCTTATTACCTGACAGGCAAAGAGTATTGTATGGCAAAGGTCTTCCTGCAGGAAGGTGCTTCCCACACTGATTGTCATAAATGACTCGGAATTACTGTTGCTGTATTACCAAAATCTTAAACTAGGATATTTTTGACAAATGCGGTCCTTGGTTAATTTTTAGAGCTACAAACTGTCAGATGGCTCTGAAATAACAATTGTCTGGCTATTCTTCAGGGTGATCACAATATGGTAATGACCTTGAGGTATCACTAAAAAGCAGAAAGGTGTGAGTCTTCCTTTGGTTCCAGAGTGAAGTGCGAGTTGGAGTTGGAGTTGGAAAAGAGGCCAAAAACCAAGTGATAGAGAAGGAAATGTGAGGTCATTAGTGAAAAACCAGGTTTAAGTTAAGGTGAAGAGGCATGAGGAAATGGTCAATTGTTATAGTATTACAAAGATCATCAAGAAGCATATCCATGAATGTGGTTTGTATTGCAGTCTGCTGAAAAAGAGACAAATATCCTGGCCTGGACTTCATGGAGATTATATTTTATTGATTCTGATAATAGATTATTGTTGAAAAGGGCCTCTTATTAATTACAACCATGAAAAGGCAGCAAGATAATTTTTTTTTTTCTTTATGTATGTGTTTCTTATTCCTACTCAGTTTCACACTTACCCTTTCTCTCTCAGGGGAAGAGAAAATCACAAAAAACAAAAATGTCAAATCTCAGCTATTCATTTTCAAAATAATTTTTTTTCCAAATTCCAGTGGAGGCAATAGTTTAACTGTTAAGATTTGTAAGCCTCAAAAAGCTAGATTTTTACAAACTGTAGCCAAATTTTATTCCATAAATAATAGCTTTGGAAAGAATATGTGGTGATGCAAAGTTGGAAAAAGCTGGTTTTTCTTCCATAAATGACTTCACTGTGTTTGGGAGAAGAGGCAGAGAAGAAATCAAGGTAATCAAACATGGGGTGGGTTTTTCTGTTAGGGGTCTCTAGTGCTTTAAAATAGACTAGATAATCCTAGGGATAATCTGAGGGTAAAACAGACCAATGCCTCATTCCAATCTGGTACCCTGGAAGAAAACAGTGTATTTCCTTTGAGGTCTTGAGAGGTTTTTCTTTTGCTTTGTTTTGTTTTTGGTTCATTTTGTAATCAACCTTATTAAGGTATCATTTACATACAATAAAAAGCAGATATTTTTAGTCAGCGGTTCAGTGATTTTTAATTTATGTATACATTTGTATAACTACCACCCCTATAAAGATAGATAACAATTCTAAAACCCTAGAAAGTTTCCTCCTAGCCTTTTGCAAAAATATAGGCACCTTCCACCCCAAGACAACCACTGATCTGTTTTTTTATCTTTAGAGATGAATTTTGCCCATTTTAGAATTCCATGTAAGTTGAATAATACAGTAGGTGCTCTTTTGATCTGGCTTCACTTGCTCAGCATATGGTTTTTGAGATTCATTCACGTTGGGATGTTTTAAACCAGGACTTTAGCCTGGGTGGCTGATTTTGTCTGAAGGCACCTATAGGTACATCTGAGTCTCTGGTACTGTCACTGTCCTTGGCTCAGTATTTTAAACTTCACTAAGAAGCACAGGGTAGAAGTAAGGAAGATCATTGTCAGTATAATGGAGGTGAAGTGGGTTTTGTTATATAATATTCTCAGCATAAACTGACCTGCTTGGAATCATTGTGTTGATAATCAACAAGGATACTCTTTCTACAAAAAACCTTGATAGTATAAAACTTATAAAGGGTGCTGTCCTAGGACTCTTAGTTTTCAGTTTTTGGGAAACATTTCTGGAAAATTCAAATGCTCACAACCTGAAAGAAGCAATTATTCACCTGAAGGCTAACTCTGCTAAAGTTGAGTTGTCCGACCTTTACATGCTGATAGAACCCAAATAGCCTTGCAAAACAATTCTATAAGCATATAGATTATTTAAGATGGACATGTGTATGCAGTAAAGTGAAAAAACAAAGAATCTTTGAGTTTCCTTTGCTGTTTTTTTTCTTTTTCATTTAAGTTTCGCATATGCTCATAGTTTAGGGTAACCTCAGGTTAGCTTTAGGTCCACTCTTTACATAAATGTTGAAGTACTCCATACCCACCTTTTTTCTACCGTCCTTCTTTTCTTCCATCTTTCCTTTCTAACTTCTTATAATCCATTGTACTTAATCCTACATTTGTTGAGGTGGCAATTAGTGTAGGAAAATTGAAAGCAGTGTGAAATTTTGCAGTTCAGAATGCATGTTGACCAAATTCTATATTGAGAAAAGGTCTGAATTTACCCACAGTAACCCTTTCTCAGCGTCTTTGAATAAAGGCCATAGAAACTCGGCTATAATATCCTGAAAGGTATGTAGAATTCATAGCAATTGCCCTCAAAGAGCTTACCTACCGTAGTTGCATATGAATGCATTTAATGATTGCTTTATTGGCAGCAGTGCCAAAATACACAGTCTGTTTTGTTTTATATCATTATCATTACCTGCTGTTTACCAATGTATACATTGCTAATGGTGTGGTTTCTATGGCTTGTGAATTTCATGGCCAAATAATATGTAATTTATTGCACACTTTAGTGTAGAAGATGGAGACTCCATAATGTGCTCTTTCCCCCTTTGGAGTGTATTACATTGAGATCAGGCAAAGTAATAAATTTATTTCAAATGTGCTTGATAGCTAAACATCAATTAGGACTAACGGGCAACAGTTCTTCTAATAGCAACGTAACAGTTTTTAAAGACTAAGACATTGAATGTGGAGTTACTGAACATGGGACTCAGTTCACTGGGATCCCTTCTTAGAAAAATAAAGGAAAACTTGGACTGGATATGTGTGGCCTATTCAAGTAGTAACTAATCAGCTACATCTTGGTGAACTTAATTTGTCCCAATTGTTTGGTATTTTCTTAACTCTCTTCCCCTGACTCTCACGAGAATGGATCATGAGTATCTTAAAACATACTCAGTCGTCTTCCATCCCTGCTAATCTAACTACAAAAGCACACTTTCCTTATCCAATGTAACTTACTGTCTTTTAGAGTAGCTGTGGTTTTAACTCTACAAAATTAAAACCAGCAAACAGAAACATTTTCAAGGAGCCACCACATTGTAGAGCTTTAGAAAGAAGACTTTAGAATTAAGGGCAAATATATCATTTTATAGCGAAAGCAGCTGAGGCCTAAAGTAGGAAGGTAACCATGGAGGTCAGGGAAAGGGGTTGAAGATCAGGTTTCAAGCTGAGAAAGAGTCTACAGGGACTCAGTCTGAGCAGTTCAGAAACTGAAAGGAGACCACTGATGTTCTGGGAAGGCTGGCATCTGGCCTCGAGTGTGGGATTTCAGACAGAGTGGGCCTGGGGGGGAACTGAGCTTCTGCAGTAGGCAGAGAAGTCCACCTCATCTCCGGAAAGTGACACTGACCTCAGGGTGTTGGGGGGAAAGAACAATGAATTCCAGTCCACCTGAGAAAGCAGGCCAATCTGATTAACTCTGACTTTAGGCTTATCTCAGATACTTCTCCAGAAAGAACTTGGACAAGGCCAAGTCCAGCGCAGCCTCTTTAAATCCATGCCCAGTATTTTCTGGTGGAGCTGCTTAAACCCCCCAAGTGACTCCAGTATTTTAATTTCACTCTATATTTAATTCCGACAGTTCTATGATTGATTATTTAATGGGCAAATAAGTAGGGCCACAAAAGAGTGTGAATGTATTTTACAGGATGAGGATGGGCGGAGTGGAGCAGTCTGGAATAGGACACCAATAAAAAGGGAGCTTGGTAAATAAGAACGTCTATTAGAAATGGAGAGGAATTCGCAAGGAAATTAGTGCCTGACACCACGCTCTCCTCTCTGCGTGTTTAGAAGCTAGTTTCTAATTTTATTTTCATAGGAGATCTCCCTGTGATGAATTGTCTTTTACCTCCACACTATTTATCACATGGACATATTGTGAAGTTTGTGTGAGAGAAAGAAAGTATTAGAATTTGTCTTGCAAGCAGCTATAAACATTTCCTGGAACCAATCTAGGTTAAAAGGAAAAGGAAAGGAAGGTGGAAACAAAGGAGAAAGACAGCTAATGATGCTGGAGTCTCTCACTGGGATTTGTGGTATCTCTTTTTGAAACTACAGAAAGTCAGAACTTGACTGATTGTTTCTTGATCACGGTTTATTTTCATTTTTGTTTTTTTCTTGCTCATCAATTATTCCAGCCAATATTATGTCATTTTCAGTTTCAGTAAGCATGCCTGTCTTGTTTCCATTCGTATTATTTATGCAAACATTGACTGAACTGATGACCCCGAGTTATCAAGGAAACATTAGATACACCAGTGGATACATTTCTTAATTTTAGAAAAAAATTACTGAGTGAAGGTTAAAATAACTCTTCTTAAATTTGTCATATAAAAAAATTCTCCTAACATACAATACCTCATTGCCTAATAATGCCAGATAAACGAAGAATTCCTGTGTATTCATGAATGCAGGTTAGTCTGTATATTTTTTGGCAGGTATGACTGTTACCGAGGGTAACGGCCTAGTTTGCTGGCCATGTCCTGTGTCCTAGAAAGTTGTAGTTTCTGTTGTCTTTCAGTTCCATTGGATATCAGAGGTGAATTTATAAAACTATACTTCCCTTTACACTTACTTTGCTTTGTTTTTCTTTATTTACTAGAAGTATAGTTGATTTACAATGTTGTGTTTCAGGTGTACAGCAAAGTGATTCAGATATATATATTTCTTTTTCAGATCCTTTTCCATTATAGGTTATTACAAAGTTTGAATATAGTTGCCTGTGCTATACAGTAGGACCTTGTTGTTTATCTATTTTATATATAGTATACACTTACTTTGTGTGATCCAGGCTGGTCAGACCACATGATTATTTTTACTTCTGATATACTTTTTTCAGGTACAACCTCAAAGTCTTTGATAAGAAGATATTTTAAAATAAGTTTAGCATGTGCATGCTCTAAATCCGACAGTAGTTATTAGAGATATGGTTTTGCACTAGGTATTCCTCTCTTTTTTGTTCTTGGCCTACCAAAAGAAAATTAGCTTTTATTTTCTGGTTGGTTTGCTAGATGTTTATGACTATAACAAAAGTCTTACATTTTGTCTCATATCTTAAAACACAATCTGAATTAGCAATGGATATTGTGCTATACATAGGAGCTGTGATATAAATATAGTTTCTAACTTCAAAAACATATAACCTAGAAGGGAACACAGACACATATGCAGCAATTATGGCAACTGCATTTGTTTACTAAGTGAAATATTAGTGAGATGGATAAAGTGCTAGCAAGCCTTGAACAGCCAAATCAGCTTCAAAAATAGATGTGCAGTTCTTTAAAAATATTTTTAACATTTTTCCAGCTACATGTAGAATATAAGTTAGTATAAAAATGGTATGGGTTTTATTTTAAGCAATTTAGCATTTTGACATCCTCGTAATGAAATTAAATCCAGAAGGAGGTTTCTCTCCATGATCTCTTGAAATGGTCCTTGATCATCCTCAATATTTACCATAATCACAAAGGTGGTACCAAGGGCAGGAAACTCCAACATTATTAAAGTTTCATAAAGCAAAGTCAATTTTAAGAATATAATGCCCCCAAACTGACAAAGGTCTTGAAAAATAATTTCAAGGGAAGCATAAATTATTTTCTGTTTGTCAAAGGGCAAAAGTATTTAGGTTGAGTTAAAGAATGGTAGAGTTTTTGGCGTGGGGGTATAGCTCAGTGGTAGAGCATTTTGACTGCAGAATGGTAGAGTTTTTGAGTGGAGAGTGTCCTTAATATACTATGTAGATCTGTACTGTCAACAGATACTAGCCATGTAGCATTATTTATATTTAAACAAATTTTAAAATAAGATTAAAAATTCAGTTCCTCAATTGCATTTGCCATACTTCAAAGATGTTTCTTAGCTCCATGTGGCTATTGAATACTGCATTGGATAGTACAGATGTAGAATATTTTCATTATCACAGAAAATTCTATTGAGCAATACTAAAATTATACCCAGATATTCACAGAGAAGGCAACCAAGTCTCAAGGAAATAATATAACTTCCCCAAGGTCACACAGCTGTGTTTTTAAAGAAACACAGAATGACACAAAGGAAATAGTAACAGGCATTAAAGAAACCCAATAAGTTTCTGGAACAGTCAAAATAGGGTTTAAAAGTGCATACTTAGCTGTTAGCAGGGCTGAAGCTCTTCATGGTTGGTAAGATCTACCTGCCTGAATTTGGACAGTTAGCATTTTATGCAATGAATTAAAAGCAAAAAATCATTTCAGCGACTGGCTGCCAGCTCCATATTTTTAGCCACTGCTGTGCTTCCAGATTATGTTTATCACTTTCATATACAGGGCACCACTCTGAAATGTGATGGTTTATCTGACCCCAGAGAAATCAAGAAATCTTGTGGGAGTTGTGGCTGTATTTGCAAAGATTGATTTTTAAATGCATCATGCAGACTGGCCCTGTTTTAAAAGGGATTCCTGCCATCACATAATCAAAATGTGAACTCTCTTCTCACCTTGCAAAAGTCAAAGATCGTCCCTGCATTTTTATTATTTCGTTGAAATCCAAATATTATTTTTCCATTCTCTAACTTGTTTTCATCACAGTGTGATCAACTATTGCCAAGGAAGGAAAGGTTAGGTTTATCAATCAAAGTTTGCTGAAGGCCCCCTAGGTAATTGAACCCTCAGGAGAAACAATCCTCATGCATTCTTTCTCTGTTGTTTCAATATCTTCGTAAAGAGTCATTTCAGTATGTTTGGTTCTGTAGCAGAGGTTCTGTGAAGTGCTTATCTTCCTCAGAGGTCCAGAAAGCCTGCGAGTCTGTGGGTAAAGATGGGTAAGGAGAGCGAGGGAAGGAGGCTAGAGACAGGCTCAGTGCTGAGATAAGGACAGTGTTCGAAAGCGTCCTGGGGGTGAGGCTGGGGTGCACAAACACCCACGATGAATCCAGACAGAAACTGAATAATCAAGGGGACGACCGCTGTGAAGTCATGTGTTCACCTCTCCCTCTAGAAATAAACATTGCCCTCAGGAAGTCTCCTCCCGCCCCAGAGGAGCATTAGGAAGGTCTGGAGAGGGGGATTATTGGCAGAAATGGAAAAAGCAGGTTGAAGGGATTAGCCTGGAGCAGAGAGACCAAGAAACCCAAGCCAGTAGAAGGAAGGCAGACTTTTCATGGACGTCTCCAAGCCCAAGTTCTGCGAAAACCAAGCACAAGTCAAAGAGTGCTCATTTAACCCCTTTGGGCCCCCACAGGAGTGGAGGAAGACTGGAGAGAGAGGGAAAAAGGGCCACTGAAGGTACAGTATTTACTGTGGGATTTAACTCCTGAAAGGCCTTCCAGTAGCTTCAGATCTGCTCAAGAATCCTTCATGTCCTGCTGGTTTGCAGTGAGTGGCTCACAGCTTCAAGGCCTCCTCTGCCAGATGGAGAACTATTTCAAACATCCTGCTTCTATTTTGTACTGTAGCAATGCAGACAGGAAACCTGACCCCATTTTCAGGTTCTAAAGAGAAATTCTAAGTACCTGAAAGACCTAGGAATGTAGTGGCTTCTATTTAAGATGTGGAGATAGAGAGCATATACCTGGACTTGGGTCTGCAGGAGCGCCAAATTGCACAGAGTTCCCTTTATTTTCTCTCCCATCTCTGTTTCTCCTTTTCTCTCTGCTGGATTAGCCACAGTGACTCCAAGTTCTTCATTGTGTGGTCCTGGTACCAAGATTCTCCTGGGAATTATACAGCTCTTCACTTTCTACGTTGAGCACTTCTTATTTTTTCCCCAGCAATGTAAGTCATCCTTAAGAGGAGTCAGGGTGCTAGCTCTTAAATATATTTTAGTCACCCCTTTGTACATTAAATGCTCTTTCTTGGAGACTGCTTCTGACATGGTGTTCAGTGCACTCTCAGCTGGCCTCATTTGGAAGCCGATCCTGCTTCCAAATGCTGCCTGCTGCTGGCTTCCTGAAGTTCTGCCCTGCCTTCCCCACCAGGTACAGTTCAGGAGCTGCCTACCTCAGGGTGATAGGTTATCTTCTAGTTGCTTTATTCCTTTCCCTTTTACATTTAGAGATATATCATTTGAATACTTAAACTTCTCTGTGACCACAGCTTTATTTGCAACCCACAGGTTTTGTTATGGCATATTTTCATTATCATTCAATTAATAAAATTCTAATTCCCATTGCGACTTTATCTTTGACCTACATAATGATCAGAAGTATGTTTTCAATATCCAACTATTCGGTAAAATATTGGTTATATATTTTTAAATTTCTTGCTTATTCTGAGTCTTGTTTTATAACCAGCATATAGTCAATTTTATAAATGTGCCATGTGCACCTAAAAATTTGCGTATAGTATATATATTCTGTCATTGTTGGTGCAGTGTTTTATATAAAGTTAGGCCAAGGTTTTTAATGGTGGTATTCAGATCTTCTGTAATTTGCTGATTTGTTGTTGTTGTTCGATGGTACTGATCTAGGTAATTTAGATTTTTCTATTTCTACCTAGTTTTTTGGAATTTCCCTTCATATATTGCATTGAAGTTTAGATTTATAATATATTCCTTGTAAAGTAACAGTTGGTTTTATTATCCTGCCTTATCGCCAGTGATACTTTTTGCTTTCAAATCTATGTTAACATTTAAAAAAACTTCTTCAATTTTATTTATTGTTGTTATGACATAATTTTTTCATCCTTTAATTTTCATTCTGACTCTTGTCTCTTGTAAGTGGCATAGAATTAGGTTTTTCTGTTTGTTTCAATAATCTTTGTCCTTTAATTTGAGTATTTACACTTAATGTATTTTCTTATAGACCATTTACTCCTTGTTTACTATTTGTCCGACCTTGTTATGTTCTTTTTGCTCTTCTTTCTTCCTTTTAGATTCTTCAAATTCCATTTTCCCTTGTATTAGCTTGTTATTTTTACATAAGTAGCAGTTGCACATGTACCATGACTTATTAGCTCTTTTACTGCTTCTCAAGAAATGCTGAGATCTTAAATTTCTTTTACTACATTTTCCTCTTCCATTTGTTTTAATGCATTCTGATTTTTGATATATTTTATTATTACTCTTTTGTGCAGTTAGATTTTATTTAGATTTATCTACTTATTTATCCTTTCTATTATACATAATTCCTTTATAAAGTCCTTATTTTCATCTGTGATAATTTTCCTTCTGCCTGTGGGTCTCCCTTTATAATTTAATTCAGTTCTGATGAGAACATATTCTCTAAATTTTGTTTGTTGGCAAATTTCCTTATTTCATCTTTTCTTCCAAACATTTTCTCCGCCTCTAGAATTCTCAATGGGCAGTTATTTTCTTTAGCACTTAAAAATGTTATTCCTTTATTTTCTGTTATCCAATCATTTTCGTTGAGAAGTAAGCTGTAATCTTAATCTTATTGTTCCTTTGAAAGTAATATCTCTCTTTTTCCTCTGGCTAGTTTTAAGATGTTCTGTTTTTCTTTGCTATTCATGAATTGTACTGTGGTTATCACAGGTGTGGTTTTCTTTGTACTTATTCTTGTTGCATTTTTTTAGTGCTTATTGAATTTATTTTTTAAAAAATTTTTATTTATTTTTATTTTTTTGTGGTACGCGGGCCTCTCACTGTTGTGGCCTCTCCCGTTGCGGAGCGCAGGCTCCGGACGCACAGGTTCCGGACGCACAGGCTCAGCGGCCATGGCTCACGGGCCCAGCCGCTCCGCGGCATGTGGGATCTTCCCGGACCGGGGCACGAACCCGTATCCCCTGCATCGGCAGGCGGATTCTCAACCACTGCGCCACCAGGGAAGCCCTTATTGAATTTATTGCTCGATATATTCTTTGTAGTTTTAGATAACTCTCAGCTGTTATTTCTGAAATATTGCTTTCATCCCAATCTCTCTCTCCTTTTTTCTTTGGACTCCAGTTTAAACATATGATAAAAATGTTTACTGTGGCCCATATGTCTCAAATGTGCTTTTGTGTACTTTATATTCTTTTTGTTTTCCATGCTTTAGTCTTAATATTTTTACTATTCTGTCTTCCAGTTCACTTACCTCTCTTTACCTGTGTCCAATCCACTACTGAGTTTTAAATTTAGTATAATTTTAAATTCTATCAGTTCAACTTCAATCAGTTTATAGCTTCCAGTTATCTAGTTAAATTCTCCACTTTGTCATCTATTTTCTTGAACTTGATAATATTTACCAAAATATGTATGAACTTTAATGTTTAGGTCATCTATGATTCTGATTCTGTTTTGATTTTTATTCTAATTCTCCTTTCCTTGGTAGTCTTGGTGGTTCTTCAGTGAATACCAGACTTGGGATATGACAAGTTGTAGAGAATCTGAATGACATTACAGTTGCCCTTTGAACAACCTGGGTTTGAACTGTACAGATCCACTAATACATGGATATTTTTCAATAAGTAATACAGTACTACATGATCTGTGGTTGGTTGAATCCTCAGATTCAGAACCACAGATAGGAAGGGCCGACCATAAAGTTATATGTGGATTTTTGACTGCACAGGGAGTCAGCATCTCTAACCCCTACATTGTTCAAGGGTCACTGTATTTTCTTCAGGAGAGAATTTCCTATTCTCAGGTAGGGAGCAGAGGGAAAGATCACTTCAGTCACTGGACAAACTGCCTATTCATTTTCCTTCTTTGTAAGGGTCAATGTAGATGTTGCATCAACCTTCCTAACACACACACACACACACGCACACACACACACTTTCAATGTCCTAATTCATATCATTAGTTTTCCATTGGGCCACAATTTTTTGATAGGTTCTGAACCCTAGTTTTGTCTCTTCAGCATTATAAGCCAACTAAGTCTTTGACTTAGTTAGCTTTTGACTTCTGCTTTGACTTCAGTTAGCTTTTGTTTGACTTCTTAGCATCTTGCCTTGTCTACATATTATACATGGAAAATACTGCAAGGGAACACTGTTGCTGAATCCAGTTCAATTCTATGAATCTTTACTCTCTCTGGGATTTTGGTCCTTAAAATTCTATCTGCCTTGTTATTCTAAATTCCAACTCTGGTTTCCTTAGTCCTATGACATTGTCCTAAGATCTACTGGCATTTCTGCCTCTTAGGAGCCACATTTGGTTTCTCAGACTTTTGTTCTTCATCAATAGTTTCTAAATGACTGGGCTAGAAGAGCATGTGCAGAATATTGTTCTCACTTCAGTGAGTTTCTTTCTCTCTTTTACTTTTCTAGGTCATGGCTACCTCAGTAGCTTTCTAACACTCACAGTCAAATGTTGCTTATGATTTAACTGGCCTTTCAAATATGTTTTCCTAAGGTAAACTAATATAGTTGGAAACAGAAGTTCTTACCCATCATTTAAAAAATTCTGTTTTGTCTTTCTATGAATTATTTGTTTTGTCCCATCTTCTGTCACTTTTTCCTACCCCAAATTCCCATTCTCACAGATAGATTATTTTAAGATTAAAAATTGTTATTAAGCTAATATGTTAATTTTGAAAGGAATTAATTTTGCTTTGAACAAGAACACAGATTGGTGAATGGAATATGGAAAATTCCTTAAGAACGTTTTCATCTCTAAGAGGAGTATGCAACCATCTGTACCATAATAAGTTTGTCACCTATGGAAGAAAGCAGTCTTATAAAATCAGCATTATTCAATAGCAGTCTCAAAAACTGCTGCACTTTCCTGCTCATGCCACCGGTTTCCATATGTTCAGAGCAGAGAATTGTGGGATGGGATATGGAGAAATGGCCTGTCATAGTAACTATAAATATTGGAAGAATGAAATTATAAATAGAGTTTTCTATAAATATATTTGAAGTATTTGTTCCTAAAGAACTTCTAGAATAAGACTCAAAAGTTTAACATAGAAACACCTCTTGGTAAGTATGAAACTCAGTAAAATTTATCTCAATAGTTTTTTCTGTTATGTGATTCTCAGATTCACACAAAATTATTTTTATCTGGACTTCACAGATCTTCTTATATTTACTATGGGATCAGTCACCCTACATTTTTTTTTTTTTTTTTTTTTTTTTTTTTTTTTTTTTTTTGCTGTACGTGAGCCTCTCACTGTTGTGGCCCCTCCCATTGCAGAGCACAGTCTCCACACATGCAGGCTCAGCGGCCATGGCTCAGGGGCCCAGCCGCTCCACGGCATGTGGAATCTTCCCGGACCGGGGCACGAACCCGTATCCCCTGCATCAGCAGGAGGACTCTAAACCACTGTGCCACCAGGGAAGCCCCACCCTACATTTTTGAAACGTGGCAAAATAGTTAAAATTGGAACATTTCCCAAATCCAGGGCATATGACCTACATTTCTGTAGAAGGCAATATTATATTTCTGTCTAGTTCTGGGGTAAACTTTTTCATACCTGCCAATCTGGTTTGACTAATGTATTGTTTTTACAGTGCATTAGTGGAAATTAAGTGGTAAATTCAGTCAAACATTCATTTCATACATCAAAAAGAAAAATCAGTCAACACAACTGTCTGACTGAAATGAATGAAGAAAACAATTCAAGGCAAACAATTGTCCCAGTAGACTTGTATAAATACAGTAGTGGTGTCATGTGCAGAATTAATCTTTCTTCACCCTTAACTGGAGAACACTCTGCCAGCCAGTTCAGTCACTCAGATAATCCTGAATTTTAATATTCCAGTTTCATTTACTCTCAGTTAATGGGGACTGTCCTTTCTTCTCCTTCATCTGTCAATCAGTGGAGAATGTCAGAGCAGGAGAATAGTAATATTGGCATATTGTAGTGTACTGTCCTGAATTCTACAGCTTCAAAATTCTTAGGCTAACTCAATGATCTTAAAGAGTCTGGTGCAGAAAGGATATGTGAATTAAATCACAGACCATTGGCTGGTCCTTGCAGCACTAACATTATTCCTGGTTCTAATATATCACAAAATACTCAAGAGGAAATTTTTGAGTGGTCAGCAGAAATATGGCTCCAAAGCAGACATGTGGAAAAGAAACATTGTCATCTATGATACACTTTAAAGTTGACTTGTCTTTTAATCATAAACCAGAATCAGTGTGAATTCTGTTTTGCTAAATGTTAGAGAATCTGTTGGAGGAGTGTGGCCAATTCTTTTGAATTTTTTACTCTTTTTTTAAAACATCTTTATTGGAGTATAACTGTTTTACAATGGTGTGTTAGTTTCTGCTTTATAACAAAGTGAATCAGCTATAAATATACATATATCCCCATATCTCCTCCCTCTTGCATGTCCCTCCCACCCTCCCTATCTTACCCCTCTAGGTGGTCACAGAGCACCGAGCTGATCTCCCCATGCTATGTGGCTGCTTCCCACTAGCTAGCTATTTTACATTTGGGAGTGTATACATGTCCATGCCACTCTCTCACTTCATCTCAGCTTACCCTTCCCCCTCTGCGTGTCCTCAAGCCCATTCTCTACATCTGCATCTTTATTCCTGTCCTGCCCCTAGGTTCTTCAGAAGCTTTTTTTTTTTTAGATTCCATATATATGTGTTAGCATATGGTATTTGTCTTTCTCTTTCTGACTTACTTCACTCTGTATGACAGACTCTAGTCCATCCACCTCACTACTAATAACTCAATTTCGTTTCTTTTTATGGCTGACTAATATTCCATTGCATGTATGTGTCACATCTTCTTTATCCATTCATCTGTTGATGGACACTTAGGTTGCTTCCATGTCCTGGTGATTGTAAATAGTGCTGCAGTGAACATTGTGGTACATGTCTCTTTTTGTTTTTTTTTAACATCTTTATTGGAGTATAATTGTTTTACAATGGTGTGTTAGTTTCTGCTTTATAACAAAGTGAATCAGTTATACATATACATATATCCCCATATCTCTTCCCTTTTGCGTCTCTCTCCCTCCAACCCTCCCTATCCCACCCCTCTAGGTGGTCACAAAGCACCGAGCTGATCTCCCTGTGCTATGCAGCTGCTTCCCACTAGCGAACAGTTTTATATTTGGTAATGTATATATGTCCATGCCACTCTCTCACTTTGTCCCAGCTTACCCTTCCCTCTCCCTGTGTCCTCAAGTCCATTCTCTAGTAGGTCTGCGTCTTTATTCCTGTCTTGCCCCTAGGTTCTTCATTACCTATTTTTTTTTTATTCCATATATATGTGCTAGCATACAGTATTTGTTTTTCTCTTTCTGACTTACTTCACTCTGTATGACAGGCTCTAGGTCCACCTACCTCACTACAAATAACTCAGTTTCGTTTCTTTTTATGGCTGACTAATAGTATATTAGTATTGTATATATGTGTCACATACTCTTTATCCATTCATCTGTTGATGGACACTTAGGTTGCTTCCATGTCCTGGCTATCGTAAATAGAGCTGCAGTGAACATTTTGGTACATGACTCTTTGAATTACGGTTTTCTCAGGGTAAATGCCCAGTAGTGGGATTTCTGGGTCGTATGGTAGTTCTATTTGTAGTTTTTTAAGGAACCTCCATACTGTTCTCCATAGTGGCTGTATCAGTTTACATTCCCACTAACAGTTCAAGAGGGTTCCCTTTTCTCCACACCCTCTCCAGAATTTATTTTTTATAGATATTTTGATGATGGCCATTCTGACTGGTGTGAGGTGATACCTCATTGTAGATTTGATTTGCATTTCTCTAATGATTAATGATGTTGAGCATTCTTTCATGTGTTTGTTGGCAATCTGTATATCTTCTTTGGAAAAATGTCTATTTAGGTCTTCTGCCCATTTTTGGATTGGATCTTTTTGATATTGAGCTGTATGAGCTGCTTGTAAATTTTGGATATTAATCCTTTGTCAGTTGCTTCATTTGCAAATATTTTCTCCCATTCTGAGGGTTGTCTTTTTGTCTTGTTTATGGTTTCCTTTGCTGTGCAAAAGCTTTTAAGTTTCATTAGGTCCCATTTGTTTATTTTTATTTCCATTACTCTAGGAGGTGGGTCAAAAGGGAGGGACCTTGCTGTGATTTATGTCATAGATTGTTCTGCCTATGTTTTCCTCTAAGAGTTTTATAGTGTCTGGCCTTACATTTAGGTCTTTAATTCATTTTGAGTGTATTTTTGTGTAGGGAGTGTTCTAATTTCATTCTTTTACATGTAGCTGTCCAGTTTTCCCAGCACCACTTATTGAAGAGGCTGTCTTTTCTTCACTGTATATTCTTGCCTCCTTTATCAAAGATAAGGTAACCATATGTGCATGGGTTTATCTTTAGGCTTTCTGTCTTGTTCCATTGATCTATATTTCTGTTTTTGTGCCAGTACCATACTGTCTTGATTACTGTAACTTTCTGGTATAGTCTGAAGTCAGGGAGCCTGATTCCTCCAGCTCCGTTTTTCTTTCTCAAGATTGCTTTGGCTAATCGAGGTCTTTTGTGTTTCCATACAAAGTGTGAAGTTTTTTCTTTTAGTTCTGTGAAAAATGCCATTGGTAGTTTGTTATGGATTGCATTGAATCTGTAGATTGCTTTGGGTAGTAGAGTCATTTTTGCAATGTTGATTCTTCCCATCCAAGAACACGGTATATCTCTCCATCTGTTTGTATCATTTTTAATTTCTTTCATCATTATCTTATAGTTTTCTGCATACAGGTCTTTGTCTCCTTAAGTAGGTTTATTCCTAGGTATTTTATTCTTTTTGTTGCAATGGTAAATGGAAGTGTTTCCTAAATTTCTCTTTCACATTTTTCATCATTATTGTATAGGAATCCAAGAGATTTCTGTGCATGAATTTTGTTTCCTGCTACTTTACCAAATTCATTGATTAGCTCTAGTAATTTTCTGGTAGCATCTTTAGGATTCCCTATGTATAGTATCATGGCATCTGTAAACAATGACAGCTTTTCTTCTTCTTTTCCACAGTTTAACTTTTAAAGCAAGATTATTTTTCAAATAGTTTAAGGGTTACTTGAATACTATTATAAGGCTTGTTTGTATTTTTGAGTTGCCTATTTTCTAGAACAAATTTGTGTGCTTGAAGTGCTTAATGGTAGTATATAGATAGCACATGGAAAGCAAGCAAAATAGATGGCTTTTCTGTTTTGAAAAAACTCTGCCTGTCTGTGTAAGTAACAGCACACACTCCTCATGAAATAATGTGTCAGGAAGGAAGGAAAGGTAGTTTTCCTTAGTTTAAGTTTATGATACCAAAAAGGACTCTAAGAATAGCTTTGTAAAGAGGATCTGCATAAAACAGAAGTAACTCTAGGAAGGAAAAACCAAGTCTTGGCTAATATTATTTATTTTCTGATGGGCTCTTATTTTTTTGGTGGTGGAAAGAGGATATGGCAAAGAAGTAGCCATATTAATATTGACATGTTACTTCAAGCTGTTTCCTGGGATGCAGGGATAACATGTGGGATAATAAAAGCACTTGGCAAAGGGAGTCAGCTCTCAATCATCCATCACTCAGTTTGCAGAGTATTCTTGTACTTTTCCTCCTCCTTCTTGTTGCCTTTTGGCCATTTTATGTTTCTTAGCATATCTGAGAGGAGCAAGGTGAAAAAGAGTGGGTTAACTGTCAAATCAATCTAGTTTTTCATTTTGTAGTACCTCTCACAGTATGAGTATAGATAGAGAGCTTTAGAATAATGGAAAAGAAGAGTCTCTTAGATCAGTAATAGGCTCTTGATATTTGGGCAATCTTGTGCTCATTTAGGAAGCTAAATGACAGTTGAATAGTGTAAATAATTAGAAGTGTGTAAACTTCTAATTCAGTAATTAATTAAATGCTCATTCAGATAATATACCTGGGCAAGAAAAAAATTCTTTTTTTTCCCTTGTCATAACATTAATGGACATTGGGGGGAATTTGTCTGTATCTATCTATCCATCCAGATATAGATACATGTTTTGGATTTTATAGATTTATTAGTCCTGTACCTGTTTTCCCTAAGATCTATTCCTTGTCCTTTTCTTTCTCTGCTGACCCCTATAAGCTACATATACAATGGCCCACTGTTAACATGGTTAGGTTTAATGAGAATCCCTGGTATGAGATTGTGGAGCAGGAGGAAGGGAGAAACCAGAGAATTTTTCTGTCTCCCTCTCTATCTTGATGGCATCTCTGGCAGCAGTGTCTTCAACTATGGGGCTCCAGGTCCTAAAAGCCTGTCAGACAGGTGAACCTGGATGTTGTCTGGACTTTTGTGATATCACCTGCTTCCTTTGGCCCTCCAGCCTAAGAGGGTAGCAGTCTTCTGTTGGTGATAATCTCTGGATTGTCTCACATCCCTTGTTTGGTCTCATGGCTCTTCCATGACCTGTGTAACCAATCTCCTGTACTAAATTCCCTTTATTCTTGCTTGTAAAATGGTTTTGTTTCCCTGATTAGATCCTGGGATACAATGGATAGGGCAGTTTTTCTCATGACTAACTCACTAATCAGTGAATATCAACAAATGCCCAGTAACATTAATACCCTAATTTTACTAGATTATTTGCTCCATTGACTGTAATATTTCAGTCGTCCTTAGAGTATCTCTAAGGTAGCATGATTGGGGGATCTTGAGAGGGGTCATATGACCTCTCTACCAACTTCATAAATTCTCCTCCCAGTGTCACATGTAAAATCATTTTTTAACCTCACAAAATCTGAGACATGGAGGGGGGATTGTAACTATGGGACATAGTTTCTGGAATTAGATGCATATGTTTAAAGCATCAATCACACTACTGTTTGTTCTATGGCAATATAAATACTTAAAATGTATGGTCTGTATGAAACCTGGTAACAAATACAGTTTATAATCATCATCCCTATGAGATATGCTACTACCACATTCAATTTTTACTAACAAGGCATTTTCCCCATGATATAACAAGTATGAATCATTGCACAATACTAGGGGTAGCAGTAATATCATAGATTTCAAGATATTTTTTCCATATAAATAAAATGTATTTTGGATCCAGACACAAACCACCAAGTTTGGCAAATGTACAATACCATCCAATAGTGGAAAACCCTTCCATTATTTTGTAGAAGAAATCTGAAGCTTCTACTACACCAGAAAAAGTGGAGAGAGACTTGGTCCTCATTGGCAAAGGTCATCCCTGCCAATATTCTTTGATCAGCAAGGGATGATCCCTTCAAAGGTAGGAGGATTTCCAGAATATCATGATTTAGAATCTACTCTCCATAGACACAGCACATTTAGAAATCCTGCTATGCATGGGTGCCATATTGAAGTTGTAACCACATTCCTCTTCTTCATCCTCGGTGACCTCACAGTAACTTAGGATCAGATCAGCATTATTGGACCTTGACACTCACATTGTCAATGCACTGATGTGCCAGTAAATGTTTCCCAGCTGGCTCACTGTAAAAATGAAGTCACAATTATAGTGTTTGCCAATTTCTGTGGTGTGAATGCTCCCACCGTGGCCAATTTCAGGTTACCAACATGATGTCACTGAAGGCAGAGTTGGGAAGAGATTTTTTGTTATTTCCACCATACAAATTCAAAACAGGTAAACAACCTCAAGAGCATAGATAATAACAAAATGTAGTAAAATAATTAGGAAGTGATGAGTTTTGAGTATTCATTAACATTGTTTTTAATAAAATTTATTTCACAGTAAGTTTATATAATCTAAATTTTGATAATGTCTATGTTTAACAACACAAAATTCCTGAAAAAAAAAACCCAAAACTGGTTCTTGCAAGAGAGTGTGAGCTATATGTAGCACCCTATTGTTTGTCCTTCTCTTCTTAGTTTCTCTGAGTTGCCTCAACCTCCAAACACAAAGAGCCATTTAAGGATTGTGGTCATCATGGCCCACAGTCCAGGGTATGTCTTCTTTCAAAGAAATGCAAAAGGAAGCCTGTTTACTATGCCCCTTGATATATGTAGAGCTGAGAACTAGACTTTGGGGACTGACTATGTCTCTGGTGGGAAGAGAGTTGGGGATGGAGGATTGTTGAGAAGCTCATTTTTATATGTTTTTATGAGCCTAGAGCAGTAAAACACAAAATGAAAATTTATCAGTAGAGTATTTGGCTACATAAAATTTTCAGTAAGTCACCCCACTATGAAAAATGTTCCTTCTCCACCCAACTGTTTCAGGATATCACACAGGGCTCACTTACAGTGCTCTCTAGTTAATGTAGACGGCAGCTACCATTGACACAGCTGCCCTTTCTGTGACATAGCAAGCTTGGCTCCTACCATCCTCTGCTACCCTCCAATTCTGCTGCTATCCAAAGCTTTTTCAATTCTATGGGCCTTGGGGATCATCTTCAGAGTTAGTTCTTTTCTCTCTACTGTGCTCTGTAAAAGATGTCCTAGAGCCAAGTTGTCTAGCTCTGGAATAGCACAGATTGAACGGGACAACTGCTTTAGTTTCACATATAGTCCTTCTGTTCTGTGGGACTAGATGCTAGGGTGGCTGGGCCCAGGCCATTTTGTAAAATAGTCACTAATCTGTATCTAGTAAGCCACTTCTCTGATAATAATGTTGTTGCTTGACTTGGTCTACATTTAGGATATGTCTTTCTTAGCAGCTCTGTCTAACACCTTTAAAGTCTGATTCTATCATCTGTCCCAGAATATTCAATTGCCATATATGCCTACATATGTCTTAATCCGAATTGTAGAATTGTTTCAACCTTTTTTCCAAGAAATTCTTTGTTTCTATTAAAGAATGGGATACAGAAAGATATTTGTAAAGAGTAGCCTGCCTGTGATGAGTTAATGAGACCTGCCTGCCTGTGAAGGTTAATCTTATGTGTTAACTTGACTGGGCCATGGAGTGCCCAGATGTTTGGTTAAACATTATTCTGGGTTCTACATTCTGAATGCTTGTGTCTCCCCAGAGTTCATATGTTGAATTCTAATGCCCCAAGAGTGATAGTATTAGAAGTTAGGGGCCTTGGAAGGTGACCAATGGTTCATGAGACTAGAACCCTTATGAATGAGATTAGTGTTCTTATAAGATAGAGCCCACAGAGATCCCTTGTCTTTTATGCTACTTGAAGATAAAACAAGAAGTCTGCAGTCCAGAAAAGTCTGCATCCCAATGTGTTGGTACTCTGATCTTTTGGCCTCCAGAACTGTGAGAAATTTATGTTGTTTGTTAAGTTGCCCAATCTATAGTATTTTCTTATAGCAGCCCAAATGGATTAAGACACTATTTCTCTAAGGGTGTTTTAGGATAAGATTAAAATTTAAATCTGTATATTGAGTAAATCAGCCCCCTGTAATGTGGGTAGGCCTCATCTAATCAATTGAAGGTCTGAATAGAACAGAAAAGCTGACCTTCCCCTGAATAAGAGGGAATTCTGCCACCTGATATCCTTTGAACTGGGACATTGACTTTTCTCCTGTCTTTGGACTCAAACTAAAACATTTGCTCTTCCTGGATCTCAAGCGTGCTGGTTTTTAGAATGGAGCATCATTGGCTTTCTTAGGATTTTGGACTCAGACTTGAGTCTTGAGTCTTCAGCTTGCTTACTCATCCTGTAGGTATTGGGACTTCTGCACCTCTGTAATCATGTGAGCTAATTCCCTGTAATGAATATCTTTATGTATAAATATATACATATATCTGTATACACACACACATATATATACATATCCATATATATCCTATTAGTCCTACTTCTCTGGAGAACTCTAATACACTGCCTAATATACTTAGTTTTGACTCTGTTAACCTCAGCACTCCACTTCTGCACATGGTATACATATTTTTTGCATAATCATAATTTCTTTGTTGAATACATTTTTGAAATAGAAGGAAAGATTTTCTTTTTTTTTTAAGATTTTTTTTGATGTGGACCATTTTTAAAGTCTTTATTGAGTTTGTTACAGTATTGCTTCTGTTTTCTGTTTTGGTTCTTTGGTTCTAAGGTGAAGTCTTAACCACTGGACTGCCAGGGAAATCCCAAAGATATTTTCTTTATTATGTACAGCAATACAAGTTTTTTCACCATAATGATAGATCCCAATGATTATTTCAGTGAGCTGATTTAGTATTGATGAAAATGATGGAGAATATTTTTTAAACTCAGTTTTTCTAACTACATAATCATAAATCTTCACACTTAATCAGTTTACATGTTTGGAAAATTAAATGATTCTAAAGGAGCCTAAGTAGTTATTTATGTATACTGTACAAAATTACAGAGACAGGAAATTTGTTGGTATTCTTTTAAGGTTCTTTTGAATTTCTAAAATATTTTATAAGATTTAGTTTACTTTCAAGTAGGATTAGCTTTTGTAAATAAGAAATCAAAGTTCTGAAAGGAGGAGCACCAAACTAAAAGTCAGTTCTCTTAAAAACTAAGCTTGGCTCTACCAGTGATTAGCTGTTAACCAGTTCACATCTGTGGATCTCATTTTCATTATGTATAATACAAGTACTGGTGATAACCAGATAATCTCTATGCTTTTAGTATTATGTCATCCATAGACAAGAGTGTGAGATAAGGAGAGGTTTTCTTGATTCTAACTCATCTAAACTCATCTTACTGACTTGGGTTTTTCTCAACCTACTTCTAAGACTACAGAATGACTCCCTGCTCCAACCAAATGGCACTGGGGAAAAAATCAGATAATCATTTGTCATATGTGTAAATAATTTAAAATGGATTCAAATGTTATTAACTCTCCAGTTTTATATTTCGTTGCTTTGCATTATAACAAGAATGACATTTTTAGCTAAATGAATGAAACTCAAAAGTGGAATTTCAGGTGACAGAGTATAGTTTGGGACATTAGGAGTTTTCTTGACCATTTAAAGAACTTTCAGGGTGATTGTCTACTTTGCTTACCTATAACATTGAGAGAAGTGTGTATGATGTTACAGGTCAGGACTGGCCAAGATGTAGGAGAACTGCTACCAATCATACGTCATTAATATTTAATCAAGTATTATGTGCTAGGCGTTGTGCTGGTTGATAGGTATGTAGGGTTAGTTAGCTTACTATCTACCTGTACTTACTTGTGACCATGGAATCTACAAACTGATCAGAGAAATATTGAAGACTCCAGACCCACAATGCCCTACATTGCATAACAGTCATCTATTCTTACTTGATAAATAGAGTTTGAAACACTATTTAAAACTGGAGGAAAGAGAGGAACAATTCTTTACATCTTACCTCAGCCCTGAAATATCTCCTCATTTTCTTACGTGTCCCTCCTGGTTTTTGCTTTAAGGAAGAAAGGGAACTAAAAAAAAAAAAAAGTATTTCTGGTCTTCCCTGGTGGCGCAGTGGTTGAGAGTCCGCCTGCCGATTCAGGGGACACGGGTTCGTGCCCCGGTCTGGGAAGATCCCACATTCCGCAGAGCGGCTAGGCCCGTGAGCCATGGCCACGGAACCTGTGTGTCCAGAGCCTGTGCTCCGCAATGGGAGAGGCCACAACAGTGAGAGGCCCGCATACCGCAAAAAACAAAAACAGTATTTCTGAGACACAGAGACAACTGAAAAAATAATATCAGTGCATTTTGATAATTGATGCCTGAGACTATGTAAATAGCTTTGAGATCAAATTTAACTGAAAATAGTGCAACAGAAAGTGAATAAGTACCAGCTACCAATATTTATTTGACCCAAATATTCAGAGTCAAGGGCTGGACACTAATAATGTTCAAATTTATAATCAAGGTAAATACTTAGACTAGAGAAAATTCTTGTGTAGGACTTCTTTAGCCTCCTAAGTTAATTCACCAAAACTCAAATACTATCCTTTATAACCTTGAAAATGAAAGCTTTACTTTTTAATAGGAAATCTGCATCTTATTGTAAAAATAGAACACTTCATTCCTGGCCTATACATATTTTCAGAAGCAGTAGTTTTTGGAGTGCTGAATACTTAGCATAAAGACATTGAGTCTTGAAAATTCATTTCAGGCATGAGAGACCTACATATATATAGAGAGAGATAGATACAGGACTATTAAAATGAAATAACCACTTTCTGGGAGCAAAAGTCTGTATGATGAAAACTCTCCAGAGTGATACCTTTTGCCTTATGTTTTGTGATCCTAAGTCTGCAAGTACAAAAAAGATCGAAAAATGAGGAATAAATACAATTTATGGTGATTGTTGGTATAATTAAAGTTCCTGGTACTACTTAGGTCAATTATCAAGGAGCAGAGAGAATTTTACCAGTAAAACAGTCTACCAGATTTATCAAATCTTTTCTTAAACTTGATCATTAGAGTATCCTACATGCAAACATTATTACATTTTTATTTTTGACATTTTCCTGCTTTACTGAGAAGTAAATGATGTATCAGACTGGTAATACAGAGCCTCAAGTTTTGGTTCCAATTTGTGATTTGGAATAAGTCCCATATCTTATGTAAGCCTTCTATTGTAAAAGTAAAGCTTCATTTCCAAAGTTTTAGAGAACAATATTTAACAATGGGTTTTGGTAAATTAAGTTTATGAAGGTTAAATAAGTCCTGTATAAGAATTTTCTCTAGTTTGAAGTATTGACATTTGATGACAAATTTAGAAGGTGGACCATGACTCCAGTTATCAGTGCTGAGTGCTTTCTGCTACACCAAGATATCTCTCACCTTAAAGATCAAAAGAGTAAAGTGAGTTAAATTCAGATTTATATGAACTGACACCTAGGAATTGCGTCTTAGGCGTAACTAATGTTTGTTCATGAATGTAAGCTGTCTTACAGAAGTGTGAGCAAATCCATGGTATTCAGATTGAGTTTAAAGTCAACCACTTGGAGGATATATTCCAGAGAGTTACATATGTTTGATGATCAAATGATCTTCCTACTTTTATGAATTTGGTGTGAAATGCTTACCTGATAGAGCCTCAAAAATTATCTGTGGTTTGTGCAGGAGAACATCAGGGCAGTGTGGCAGACTAATGGACTAATAAAGTTTCATACTTTCCTGAGGTTGTTTGCGACGAGTTGGGACCATGTGGCCACTTCCCCCCAAAATGAATGTGAAGTGAGAATAATGCATGTATCTTCAGGAACAAAGCAGTTAGGAAATAGATGTACCTTTCCTGTGGTCTCTTTTTCCAAATAAAAAATGAGTGGATCTCAAAGACCTAGCCAAGGATAGGATTCCTGAAGGCCATTAAACCAGGAAACCCCAACTGGACTTTACAGGATTCGGAAATATTATTTATTGTGTGAAGCCAATGAACTATGGAGAATTGCTGGCCATACTGAAATATTACTTAACCTTCCTAATACAGAATTTGACTTTTTTTTTGCCAGTGATAGTACTAACTCAAGATATTTAAGGGCTGTTGAAGAATTATGCCATAAATTTGTTTGTGGTCTCTCAGGTTACAGGGTTTGCATTTGTGCTTTACAAAACCCTATCAGGTAGTTGAGGGGTGAAAATCCATAAAAAATTTACTGGAGAAACAGGCTTTGGAAACTTCCCTTAGGATACACTGCAAATGAATGTCACAGTGCAGTGGAGACTTCCAACTCAGGCAAATGGATCGAAAGCCCACACTTCCAATGCTCTTCTGCCTAAAAAAGCCTAGAGTTAGTTGCTCCAAGGTATCCGTGATGGATACAGATGCAAACTTAAGGTCCAGCTGCATTCTCCCTTCAAAGGTTTTATTGAAGTATATTATATGTACAGGGAAGTACAAATATCATAAATGTTTCACTTCAGAGATTATCACAAATTAAGCACAATTAGGTACCCAGCATGCAGATAAAGACATAGTCCTCCATACTCCCAGTTACTAATTCCCTTCAAGTGTGACCATTTCCAGCCTCTGATTTTTAACCTAAAGACTAGTTCAACTGCATTCCATTTTATATAAATTTGACAATATAGTATGCATTCTTTTGTGTCTGGCTTTTTTGCTACATATTATATTTAAGAAATTCATTCACATTGTTGTGTGTAATTGAAGATGATACTTTTTCATTGCTGTGTGTTATCTTCTTGTTTGTAAAAATCACAATCTATTAATCCATTCTGCTGCTCATGGGCATGTGGTAGTTTTCACTTTGGGACTCTTAGAAATAATCAGAGGCAGTTTTGAGTCCCACGTTTTTCTTTCTTTTTTTTTTTTTTTTAATCTTTATTGGAGTATAATTGCTTTACAGTTGTGTGTTAATTTCTGCTTTATAACAAAGTGAATCAGCTATACATATATCCCCATATCCTACTTCTTGCGTCTCCCTCCCACTCTCCCTATCCCACCCCTCTAGGTGGTCACAGAGCAACCAGCTGATCTCCCTGTGCTATGTGGCTGGATCCCACTAGCTATCTATTTTACATTTGTAGTGTATGTATGTCCATGCCACTCTCTCACTTCGTCCCAGCTTCCCCTTCCCCTTCCCCGTGTCCTCAAGCCCATTCTCTATGTCTGCATCTTTATTCTTTATTCTACGTCTGTTCTTTATTGGAATAAAGAACCAATAAAGATGGTTCTTTAGAACCATTTTTTTTTAGATTCCATATGTATGTGTTAGCATACAGTATTTGTTTTTCTCTTTCTGACTTATTTCACTCTGTATGATAGACTCTAGGTCCATCCACCTCACTACAAATAACTCAGTTTCACTTCTTTTTATGGCTGACTAATATCCCATTGTATATATGTGCCATATCTTCTTTATCCATTCATCTGTCAATGGACACTTAGGTTGCTTCCATGTCCTGGCTGTTGTAAATAGTGCTGCAATGAACATTGTGATACATGACTCTTTTTGAATTATGGTTTTCTCAGGGTATATGCCCAGTAGTGGGATTGCTGGGTCATATGGTAGTTTAATTTTTAGTTTTTTAAGGAACCTCCATACTGGTCTCCATAGTGACTGTATCAATTTACATTCCCACCAACAGTGCAAGAGAGTTCCCTTTTCTCCACACCCTCTCCAGCATTTGTTATTTGTAAATTTTTTGATGATGGCCATTCTGACTGGTGTGAGGTGATACCTCATTGTAGATTTGATTTGCATTTCTCTAATGATTAGTGATGTTGAGCATCCTTTCATGTGTTTGTTGGCAATCTGTATATCTTCTTTGGAAAAATGTCTATTTAGGTCTTCTGTCCATTTTTGGTGGGTTGTTTGCTTTTTTGATATTGAGCTGTATGAACTGCTTGTAAATTTTGGATATTAATCCTTTGTCAGTTGCTTCATTTGCAAATATTTTCTCCCATTCTGAGGGTTGTCTTTTCATCTTGTTCATGGTTTCCTTTGCTGTGCAAAAGCTTTTAAGTATCATTAGGTCCCATTTGTTTATTTTTGATTTTATTTCCATTTCCCTAAAAGGGATCTGACTGTG
Organism: Kogia breviceps; assembly: GCF_026419965.1. NCBI lineage: Eukaryota > Metazoa > Chordata > Mammalia > Artiodactyla > Physeteridae > Kogia > Kogia breviceps. The sequence goes on from NC_081317.1 coordinate 85,069,982, forward strand.
ATTTATGTCATAGAGTGTTCTACCTATGTTTTCCTCCAAGAGTTTAATAGTGTCGGGCCTTACATTTAGGTCTTTAATCCATTTTGAGTTTATTTTTGTGTATGGTGTTAGGGAGTGTTCTAATTTCATTCTTTTACATGTAGCTGTCCAGTTTTCCCAGCACCACTTACTTGAAGAGGCTGTCTTTTCTCCATTGTATATTCTTGCCTCCTTTATCAAAAATAAGGTGACCATATGTGCGTGGGTTTATCTTTGGGCTTTCTGTACTGTTCCATGATCTATATTTCTGTTTTTGTGCCAGTACCATACTGTCTTGATTACTGTACCTTTGTAGTATAGTCTGAAGTCAGGGAGTCTGATTCCTCCAGATCCTTTTTTATTTCTCAGAATTGCTTTGGCTGTTTGAGGTCTTTTGTGTTTCCATACAAATTGTGAATTTTTTTGTTCTAGTTCTGTGAAAAATGCCATTGGTAATTTGTTATGGATTGCATTGAATCTGTAGATTGCTTTGGGTAGTATAGTCATTTTCCCAATGTTGATTCTTCCAATCCAAGAACATGGTATATCTCTCCATCTGTTGGTATCATCTTTAATTTCTTTCATCAGTGTCCTATAGTTTTCTGCATACAGGTCTTTTGTCTCCCTAGGTAGGTTTATTCCTAGGTATTTTATTCTTTTTGTGGCAATGGTAAATGGGAGTGTTTCCATAATTTCACTTTCAGATTTTTCATCATTAGTGTATAGGAATGCAAGAGATTTCTGCTCATTAATTTTGTATCCTGCAACTTTACCAGATTCATTGATTGGCTCTAGTAGTTTTCTGGTGGCATATTTAGGATTCTCTCTATATAGTAGCATGTCAACTGCAAACAGTGACAGTTTTACTTCTTTTCCAATTTGGATTCATTTTATTTCTTTTTTGTCTCTGATTGCCGTGGTAGGACTTCCAAAACTATGTTGAATAATAGTGGTGAGAGTGGACATCCTTGTTTTTTTCCTGATCTTAGTCTTAGAGGAAATGCTTTCAGTTTTACACCATTGAGAATGATGTTTGCTGTGGGTTTGTCATATATGGCCTTTATTATGTTGAGGTGGTTCCTTCTATGCCCACTTTCTGAAGAGTTTTTATCATAAATGGGTGTTGATTTTTGTCAAAATCTTTTTCTGCATCTATTGAGATGATCATATGGTTTTTCTCCTTCAGTATGTTAATATGGTGTATCATGTTGATTGATTTGCGTATATTGAAGAATCCTTGCGTTCCTGGGATAAATCCCACTTGATCATGGTGTATGATCCTTTTAATGTGCAGTTGGATTCTGTTTGCTAGTATTCTGTTGAGGATTTTTGTATCTATATTCATCAGTGATATTGGTCTGTAATTTTCTTTTTTTGTAGTATCTGTGTGATTTTGGTATCAGGGTGATGGTGGCCTCATAGAATGAGTTTGGGAGTGTTCCTTCCTCTGCAATTTTTTGGAAGAGTTTGAGAAGGATGGGTGTTAGCTCTTCTCTAAATGTTTGGTAGAATTCACCTGTGAAGCCATCTGGTCCTGGAGTTTTGTTCGTTGGAACATTTTTAATCACAGTTTCAATTTCAGTGCTTGTGATTGGTCTGTTTATATATTCTAGGTCTTCCTGGTTCAGTCTTGGAGGGTTGTGCTTTTCTAAGAATTTGTCCATTTCATCCAGGTGGTCCATTTTATTGCCATATAATTGCTTGTAGTAATCTCTCATGATTCTTTGTATTTCTGCAGTGTCAGTTATTTCTTTTTCATTTCTAATTCCATTGGTTTGATTCCACTCTTTTTCTTGGTGTCTGGCTAATGTTTTATCAATTTTGTTTGTCTTCTCAAAGAACAAGATTTTAGTTTTATTGATCTTTGCTATTGTTTTCTTTGTTTCTATTTCATTTATTGCTACTCTGATCTTTATGATTTCTTTCCTTCTGCTAACTTTGGGTTTTGTTTGTTCTTTTTTCTCTAGTTCCTTTAGCTGTAAGGTTAGATTGTTTATTTGAGATGTTTCTTGTTTCTTGAAGTATGCTTGTATAGCTATAAACTTCCCTCTTAGAACTGCTTTTGCTGCATTCCATAGACTTTGGATCATCGTGTTTCATTGTCATTTGTCTCTAGGTATTTGTTGATTTCTTCTTTGATTTCTTCAGTGATCTCTTGGTTATTTAGTAACGTATTGTTTCGCCTCCATGTGTTTGTGATTTTTACGTTCCTTTTTCCCTGTAATTTGTTTCTAATCTCATAGTGCTGTGGTCAGAAAAGATGCTTGATATGATTTCAATTTTCTTAAATTTACTGAGGCTTGATTTGTGACCCATGATGTGACCTATCCTGAAGAATGTTGCATGTGCACTTGAGAAGAAAGTGTAATCTGCTGTTTTGGGACAGAATGTCCTATAAATATCAATTAAATCTGTTTTGTCTATCATGTCATTTAAAGCTTGTGTTTCCTTATTTATTTTCATTTTGGATGATCTCTCCATTGGTGTGAGGTGTTAAAGTCCCCCAGTATTATTGTGTTACTGTCGATTTTCTCTTTTATAGCAGTTAGCAATTGCCTTATGTATTGAGGTGCTCCTGTGTTAGGTGCATATATATTTATAATTGTTATATCGTCTTGGATTTATCCCTTGATCATTATGTAGTGTTCTTCCTTGTCTCTTGTAACATTCTTTGTTTTAAAGTCTATTTTATCTGATATGAGTATTGCTACTGCAGCTTTCTTTTGATTTCCATTTGCATGGAATAACTTTTTCCATCCTCTCACTTTCAGTCTGTGTGTTTCCCTAGGTCTGAAGTGGGTCTCTTGTAGACAGCATATATATGGGTCTTGTTTTTGTATCCATTCAGCAAGCCTGTGTCTTTTGGTTCGAGTATTTAATCCTTTCACGTTTAAGGTAATTATCGATATGTCCCTATGAGCATTTTCTTATTGTTATGGGTTTGTTTTTGTAGATCCTCTTCTTCCCTGGTGTTTCCCACTTAAAGAAGTTCGTTTAGCATTTGTTGTAAAGCTGGTTTGATGGTGCTGAATTCTCTTAGCTTTGCTTGTCTGTAAAATTTTTAATTTCTCTCTCTAATCTGAATGAGATCCTTGCTGGGTAGAGTAATCTTGGTTGTAGGTTTTTCCCTTTCATCACTTTAAATATGTCTTGCCACTACCTTCTGGCTTGCAGAGTTTCTGCTCAAACTTAAGCTCTTAACCTCATGGGGATACACTTGTATGTTATTTGTTGTTTTTCCCTTGCTGCTTTTAATAGTTTTTCTTTGTATTTAATCTTTGACAGTTTGATTAATATGTGTCTTGGTTTTGTTTCTCCTTGGTTTTATCCTGTATGGGACTCTTTGTACTTCCTGGACTTCATTGACTGTTTCATTTCTCATATTATGGAAGTTTTCAATCTCTTCATATATTTTCTCAGTCCCTTTCTTTTTCTCTTCTTCTGGGATCCCTGTAATTCGAATGTTTGTGTGTTTAATGTTGTCCCAGTGGTCTCTGAGATTATCCTCAATTCTTTTCATTCTGTTTTCTTTTTCTGCTCTGTGGTAGGTATTTCCACTATTTTATCTTCTAAGTCACTTATCCGTTCTTCTGTCTCACTTATTCTGCTATTCATTTCTTCTAGAGAAGTTTTAATTTCATTTATTGTGTTGTTCATCATTGTTTGTTTGCTCTTTAGTTCTTCTAGGTCCTTGTTAAATGGTTTTTGTATTTTCCTATTCTATTTCCAAGATTTTGGATCATCTTTGCTGTCATTACTCTGAATTCTTTTTCAGGTAGACTGCTTATTTCCTTTTCATTTGTTTGGACTGTTGGGTTTTTACCTTATTCCTTCATCTGCTGTGTGTTTCTCTGTCTTCTCATTTTCCTTAAGTTACTGTGTTTGGAGTCTCCTTTTTGCAGGCTGCAGGTTCATAGTTCCCATTGTTTTTGGTGTCTGTCCCCAGTGGCTAAAGTTGGTTCAGTGGGTTGTGTAGGCTTCTTGGTGGAGGGGGCTGGTGACTGTTCTGGTGGATGAGGCTGGATCTTTTCTTTCTGGTGGGCAGGACCACATCCAGAAGTGTGTTTTGGGGTGCCTGTGACCTTATTATGATTTTAGGCAGCTCCTCTTCTAATGGGTGGGATTGTGTTCCTGTCTTAAAAGTTGTTTGGCGTAGGGTGTCCAGCATTGTAGCTTGCTGGTCATTGAGTGGAGCTGGGTGTTAGCACTGAGATAGAGATCTCTGGGAGAGCTTTCACCGTTTGACGTTCTACGGAGCTGGGTGGTCTCTGGTGGACCAATGTCCTGAACTTGGCTCTCCCACCTCAAAGGCTCAGACCTGACATCTGGCCAGAGAACCACGACCCTGTCAGCCACACAGCTCAGAAGAAAAGGGAGAAAAAAGGGAAGAAAGAAAGAAAGAAAGGAAGGAAGAAAGAAAGAAAGAAAGAATAAAATAGCGTAAAAGAAAGTTATTAAAAAATAAAAAACTGTTAAAAATAAATTAAAAAGTAATAAAAATAAAAGAAAGAAAGAAGAGAGCAACCAAACCAAAAACAAATCCACCGATAATAACAAGCGCTAAAAGCTATACTAAAAAAAATAAATAAATAAAATCAGACAGACAGAACGCTAGGTCAAATGGTAAACACTAAGTCAAATGGTAAAAGCAAAGCTAAATCACACAAAGTGAATCAAAATCAAAGACAAAATCACACAAAGTCCACTGCCTCAAATTTGGGATGATTCGTTGTCTATTCAAGTATTCCACAGATGCAGGGTACATCAAGTTGACTGTGGAAGTTTAATCCGCTGCTCCTGAGGCTGCTGGGAGAGATTTCCCTTTCTCTTCTTTGTTGTCACAGCTCCTGGGGTTCAGCTTTGGAGTTGGCCCCGCCTCTGCATGTAGGTCGCCTGAGGGCATCTGTTCTTTGGTCAGACAGGATGGGGTTAAAGGAGCAGCTCCTTCGGGGGCTCTGGCTCACTCAGGCCAGGGGGAAGGAGGGATATGGAATGTGGGTTGAGCCTGCGGCAGCAGAGGGCAGCATAACATTGCACCAGCCTGAGGTGCACTGTGTGTTCTCCTGGGGAAGTTGTCCATGGATCATGGGACCCTGGCAGTGGTGGGCTGCACAGGCTCCCAGGAGGGGAGGTGTGGACAGTGACCTGTGCTTGCACACAGGCTTCTTGGTGACGGCAGCAGCAGCTTTAGCATCTCATGCCCGTCTCTGGGGTCTGCGCTGGTAGCCACAGCTCGCGCCCATCTCTGTAGCTCATTTAGGCGGTGCTCTGAATCCCCTCTCCTCACGCACCACGAAACAGTGGTCTCTTGCCTCTTAGGCAGTTCCAGACGTTTTCCCAGACTCCCTCCCGGCTAGCCGTGGCACACCAGCCCCCTTCAGGCTGTGTTCACGCAGCCAATCCCAGTCCCCTCTCTGGGATCTGATCTTCGAAGCCTGAGCCTCAGCTCCCAGCCCCCGCCTGTCCGGGTGGGTGAGCAGACAACCCTCTCGGGCTGGTGAGTGCCGGTTGGCACCGATCCTCTGTGAGGGAATCTCTCGCTTTGCCCTCTGCACCCCTGTTGCTGTGCTCTTCTCTGTGGCTCTGAAGCTTCTCCTCCCCCCGCCACTCCCCGTCTCCACCAGTGAAGGGGCTTCCTAGTGTGTGGAAACCTTTCCTCCTTCACAGCTCCCTCCCACTGGTGCAGGTCCCATCCGTATTCTTTTTTTTTTTTTTTTTTTTTTTTTGCGGTATGCGGGCCTCTCACTGTTGTGGCCTCTCCCGTTGCGGAGCACAGGCTCCGGACGCACAGGCTCAGCGGCCATGGCTCACGGGCTTAGTTGCTCCGCGGCATGTGGGATCTTCCCGGACCAGGGCACGAACCCGTGTCTCCTGCATCGGCAGGCGGATTCTCAACCACTGCGCCACCAGGGAAGCCCCCATCCGTATTCTTTTGTCTCTGTTTTTTCTTTTCTCTTTTGCCCTATCCGGTTACCTGGGGAATTTCTTGCCTTTTGGGAGGTCTGAGGTCTTCTGCCAGTGTTCAGTAGGTGTTCTGTAGGAGCAGTTCCACATGTAGATGTATTTCTGATGTGTTTGTGGGGAGGAAGGTGATCTCCATGTCTTACTCCTCGACCATCTTGAAGGTCTCCCCACATTTTTCTAAAAGAGCACACAAATGAGAAAACCAAAGGGCTCAGTGTCCCATGCTTGCCATCTTTTATCTGTATCCCAATTCTTCACATTTCAGTAGACCTATTCTTAAAGGAAAGGAACCTACCAGAGGACAAATGGTATCCATCTTCTATCTGATCTTACAGTGTCTGTTTTACTATCTTTATTACTTGGATACTCTGTATAGGTTTACCTTTTTAAATATGCTAAATGTAAGAAGCTTAATTTTAAATTTCTTTTTTACATAAAATATACAAAAACTAATAAACATTTCAAAGATGAAAACATCAACTTATTATAGACAAAAGAGCATTGGACTTAGAATTCTGGAAAACTATATTTTAATTTCTGTCTTGGGGAGTTTGTTTAAACATCTTCAAGACTCAACTTTGCAATATATATTATGGAGTTATAGTCCTGCTTCAAAAATTTTCTGTTATGTGAATGCTATATATGTAAAGGCACTTGGTAATCTGAAAAACAATACACAAATATTGGTCATATTTAGGGATAAACTTGGAAAGCAAGTGGATTTTAAGGCCAAGTATTCATGAGAGCTAAAAGAAATATAAGGTCAAATCTGTTGAGATTTTCCTCATTTAATTTTCTTTTCTCTATCTCTCTTTTTTTATGTGTGAATGCACTCTTAAGTCTACTGTTATTTTACAACAAGAGAGTGAAAGAGAAAGAAGAGAAAGCTATCCAGGAAACATTAAGCTTGAAATTCTTGCCAAGAACTAGACAGGCTCCCTAGAGAGTGAGGTGTTACGGGTTATTGACATCCATTTCTCCCCTCTCTTGGGACTCATAAACCGGCTAGATGTCCTCCAGTTTCTATCCAGGACATTAAATGGCTTGGGTGCATTGTCAGCATGTGATTACACCCTCCCCAAGGAATCTGCAATTTCAAGCACCCACTCCTAATCTCCCTGCTACAGCAGAAGTGCACTGCAATCAAAGACAAATTTGTAGGTCAATGAGGTGGAAATTGGTTGTCTTTAAGTTTCTGATTTTTAAATACATTTTATACAAATTGGTTCAAATGAAAAATAGGTTGGGATGGGGAAAAATGAGAGCTGCCACCTTGCATTAATATTCACAATATTGTCTACTTATTTTTGGCTTCTGGATTAATGTAGCACTGACTTGACTCCTGTCTCAGTCAATAATAAAAAGATAATAAAATGGATAAATGGAAACCAAAGAATTTGCAGGCTGCATGATGTGTGATTTTTCAAGTTAAAAAAACGACGTTCATCTGGGAGCAAACTAACTTAAAGATTTTCAAAGCCAATTTCAGCTCAGCTGCTGGGATTTGTTTGAAATCTACCACTGACTGAGGTGTGAAACTTACATGTGATACAGTAAATCTCATCCACTGTTATTTTAAAGGACCGAAATGTGTTTTTATAACAAAATTGTCTCAAATAAAAAATACATTTTTACAATCTCACTCTGTCATAAACTTTCACGTCAGGTTTTGGCTCCACAATACATGCGGAGGAAGCATTATACAGAAATAGGAAAGAAGGCATGCATAATAACTTGTTTTATTTTCCATTGTAAGAAAGAGACAGAGATGGTCCTATACCGTTCATGTGATCAAAATACTAATATTACATAGTTTATCAGAAATGACCAATAAGCATATCTTGAGTCATAAGACTGTTGCTTATTGCTGCAGAATGGTTTTGTAATTTGATATACTGTAATGCCATGTGTGTATATATATAGAGAGAGAGTTCTGTGAAATGTGGTTATAATTTCTTCCGTTTACCATATTTCCTGAAATAATTATTTAAAAACTCCAGGCCACAATTCTACAAGAGAGGCATACCTAGTTTATATCATTTTCACACAAACATTTCAAAAATTGGGTTTTCTCAAAAAAGGTTTTAAACGAATTGTGTTGTAATTAATTAAATTGTAAACTTCTCACTATTACAGGTGTGATTATTTCAAGTTTGAAAGCAGTTAAAAAGATTCCATTTGTGTGAATAAAATGTCTACTTATGTCAGTGTTTGAGAGTATAGGAATACAGACTTGAACTGACATTATATCGCTAATATAACTATTAGCATATTATATGTCAATAGATCATTGGCATAATGCATGTCAAATAAATATCAGTGATAGAAAATAAATTAGCAAGCAATTGTCTCAGTGCCATTTCTTTTTAGAATATATTGTTTGTTTATTTACTGACCTTAGACATTTGGGCACACTCTAAAGCATTTATAAACTAAATGATTAGGCTGGAAAAAAAATTACAAGGCATTGCTCACATGTTTCAAAAGCACCAATATGATATACTAATAATTTTCAAAGAGGAATCCTCTTCCTTTAGACTTAGACTTTTAGGGTTTCAGTGTATTCAAATGCAGTCATACCTCAGAGATATTGTGGGTTCGGTTCCAGACCACTGCAGTAAAGCAAATATAATGAATTTTTTGGTTTCTGAGTGCATATAAAAGTTATGTTTACACTATACTACAGTCTATTTAGTGTGCAATAGCATTATGACTAAAAAAACAGTGTACATACCTTAATTTAAAATACTTTATTGCTAAAAAAATACTAAACATTATTTGACAACACAGGGTTGCCACAAACCTTCAATTTGTAAAAAACCACAGTATCTCTGAAGCATGATAAACTAAGCACAGTAAAATGAGGTATGCCTATATGTGTATATTCACAAATAAAACAGGGTTTTCATAATGTCCCTTCCCTTACACAGCCACTAGGAAATGCTCTTAGGGTGATTCAAACAGCATAAGGAATGTTAACGTGCTTTGGAAACTAAAAATAAAAAACACCCTGACTCTTGTGCTAACCCCTGAGCTTGGTATACTCTGGAGAATGGGAGATGGGACTGAAAGTTCCAAGCTTCTACTCACAGCTTGATCTTTCTGATGACCAGCCCCCATCCAGAAGCCCACCAAGAGTAATGTCTTTAGAACAAAAAGATGTTCCTATCACCCAGGAAATTGCAAAGGAGTTTGGAGTTCTGTGTCAGATGGTCCTATCACTCAGTAAATTACAAAGGTCTTAGGAGCTCTGTGTTAGGAACTGGGGTCAAAGAGTAATGATAGCATCCTTATCTACAAGCATTTCAGGAGCTCTGTGTCAGGCACTGGGGGCAGAAACCAATATATATATACATATATATATAATATTATATATGTTTCTTATTTTACAGTGGGTCTACACTGTAAAGGCAGCTGGACTTTTAATCTAAGCTGTCATGATAAACTCAGTGCACCGAGTTTTCCATCATATTAAAAATTCTAAGGAGATACTAGCATCATTAAAATAGTGTTTAGTTATTCCTTTTCTTAAGTTCTGATGTGATTACAGACTGCTCTTGGATTATTAATAAGTAGTTCTTTCCAGCAAGGAATTTGTGATCATAAGATACGAAATAGGAAAGCTCTTTTGATTTACCCATGTTATGATTTTGGAAAGAAATAAAATTAGGTATTTCTGATGTAAGAAAACAAGTAAGAGTTTAGTTTAAATGCTGCTGAATTCAACTTAGTAAAAATATTGAGACATTTCTTATCTGTGTGAACAGCAAGAATCTGAAAGCATGATTCCAGCAATTACACTCTTTGAGAATCAGTCAATATGTCACTGGAATTCTTAATAATTTAAGAAATTATTAAGAAATTTGTATTTCAACTAGAAATACAAAACCAAAAAGATTTTATTTACATCCACTCTAATTCAACAAACACTTACTGAACTCTTACTTAGAGTAAGGTTCTGTTTCAGAGACTGTGGATGTATAGAAGAATAAAAAACAATTCTGGCTCTTACTGACCTTACATCAAGAACATTTACGGTGGTTGAGGATACACTACATAAAGCCTGTTTCTCTGGTCTATCTTACTTAAACCAGGACAGAGACTCTGGGTATCTGTATTTTCCAGATGGAGATCAAGACCTCTGTGGGAAAGATGCAAAATGATTTGTAGACCTTCCCAATCATTTCCTGATGATTACTATGTAAATTCCTTGGAAATTGACACTGGTTTATATATACCTATTGCTGTAGATTCTACACACTTGTTACTCACAGTGTGGCCTTTGGACTAGCAGTATTGACTCTACCTGATAAGGATAGGTGGTAACTTTTCTCTAAATGTTTGTTGGAATTCACCTGTAAAGCCACCTGGTCCTGGACTTTTGTTTTTTGGGAATTTTTAAAATTATTGATTCAATTTCATTACTGGTAATTGGTCTGTTCATATTTTCTATTTCTTCCTGGTTCAGTCTTGGGAGATTGTACATTTCTAAGAATTCGTCTATTTCTTCTAGGTGGTTCATTTTATTGGCATATACTTGTTCTTAGTAATCTCTTATGATCCTTTGTATTTCTGTGGTGTTGGCTGTAACTTTTTTATGTCTGATTTTATATATTTAGGGACTCTCCTTTTTTTTTCTTGATGAGTCTGGCTAAAGGTTTATCCATTTTGTTTATCTTTACAAAGAACCAGCTCTTAGTTTCATTGATCTTTTCTATTGTTTTTTTGGCCTATTTTATTTGTTTCTGCTCTGATCTTTATGATTTCTTCTACTTATTTTGGTATTCTTTTTCTAGTTCTGTTAGGTTTAAGGTTAGGTTGTTTTTGAGATTTTTCTTATTTCCTTATGTAAGCTTTAACTGCTTTCGCTGTCACATAGATTTTGGATTGTTGTGTTTTTGTTTTCCTTCATCTCCAGATAGTTTCTGATTTCCTCTTTGATTTCTTCAGTGACCCATTGGTTGTTTTGTAGCGTATTTTAGTTTGTGTGTTTTGCAGTTTCTTCTTATAGTTGATTTCTAGTCTCATAACATTGTCGTCGTTGTTGGCAAAGATGTTTGATAGTTTCAGTTTTCTCAAATTTACTGAGGTTTCTTTTGCGGCCTAGCATGTGATCTATCCTGGAGGATGCTCCTTGTGCATTTGAAAACAATGTGTACTCTGCTGCTTTTGCATGGAATATTCTATGTATAGCTATTAACTTCATCTGGTCTAATGTGTAAGGCCAGTGTTTCCTTACTGATTTTTAATCTGGGTAATCTGTGCATTGCTGTAAATTAGGTGTTAAAGTACTCTTCTATTATTGTGTTACTATAAAATTCTTCCTTTATGTGTGTTTATATTTGTTTTATGTATTTAAGTGGTCCTGTGTTGGATGCATATATTTTTATAATTATTATCTTTTCATTAGATTGATCCCTTGATCATTATATAATGTCTTTCTTTGTCTCTTGCAACAGTTTTTGTCTTAAAGTCTGTTTTGTCAGATATAAGTATTGATACCCTGGCTTTCTTTTGATTTCCATTTGCATGGAATAATTTTCCAACCCCTCATCTTCAGTTCATGTGTGTCTTTAGATCTAAAGTGATCTCTTGTAGGCAGCCTATGTATGGGTTGTATTTTGGTATCTATCCAGCCACTCTCTGTCTTTTGGTTGTAGTGTTCAGTCCATTTACATTTAAAGTAATTATTGATAGGTATATACTTATTGCCATTTTGTTAATTTGGGGGGGGTGTTTTTGTTTTTTCTTGTTCCTTCTTCTTTTGCTCTCTTCCCTTGTGTTTTGATGACTTTTAGGTGTTATGTTTGGACTTCTTTCTCTTTATGTGTGTGTGTTATTACATATAATAACTTAAGTTATTTAAGTTAACTTAAGTTAAAATACTTTTTAACATCCTGAATTTTTACCCCCCTCCCCATGTTTACTGTTTTTGTCATCATGTTTTACATCTGTTTGTTTTGTGTATCCCTTAACTGCTTATTGTGGATATAAATACTTTTTTTCTTTTTTACTAGATTACCTGTCTCCACTTCACTTAGTTCTTCTGGGGTTTTGTCTTGTTCTTTCATTTGGAACATGTTCCTCTGTTGCTTTGTTTTGCCTAATTGCTGCTTTTATTTCTGTGTATCTGGTAGGTTGGTTATGTTTCCTGGTTTTGGAGGAGTGGCCTTTTGTAGATGTCCCATGCATCCCAGCAGCACACTATCCTGTGGTCATCAGAGCTTATATGATCTAGGGGTGTCCCCTATGTGGTCTGTGTGGCTCCTCCTGTTGTGGCAGGCTGACCACAGTGGGAAGTCTTGTAGGTGTGGTTGGCCCCCAGTCCAGTTGATTGCCAGGCCCTACCCTTGTGTGGAGGCTGCCAGCCACTGTTTGGTGGGGCTGGGTCACAAGGGGCTCCACAGGGGGCCCCAGGGCCACTGCTGGCTCACTATTTGGCAGGGTTGGGGTCTAGGAGATCCCAGGGCTGATGCCCACCCATGGTGGGTGAGACCAAGTCCTGGGGCTAGTGCTAGGCCACTAGCATGCAGAGCCTGGTCCTAGGGTCTGACTGCAGGGCCCAGGGGTCCCAGAGCTGGTTTTGGACCACCAGTGGGTTGGACTAGTTCCTGACATAGCTGGCTGCGAGGTCTTGGGTGTCTCAAATCTTATGATTGCTCCCTGGTGAATGGGGCTGACCCTGGGGCAGCTGGCTGAGGGGCCAAAGGTGTCTCAGAGCTGGTGTTGGCCTGTTGGTGGATGGGACCAGAACAACTGGTCCTGTTATTGGTGCTAGACTGCTGGTGGGTGGGCTGTATCCTACCATGGTAAGCTGCAGGGCTGCAGTTTTCCTGGGCTGTTGTCAGCCTCCTAATGGCTGAGGGTGGTCCTGAAGCTATAGCAGGCTTGCTGGTGGGAGGGCCCAGGGCCCAGGGGATTCTAGGGCTGGTGGCTGCCCACTGGTGGTCAGAGCTGGGTCCTGGGGTCTCTGATTTTAAGGTCCTGAATGTCCTCGGTCTAGTGCCTGTGCACTGGTATGTACAGCCCAGTCCTGGGCCTTCTGGTAGGCAGGGCTACGTCCAGGAGTAGCTGTGAGATCAGGGGTTCTTAAGCAGTCTGTCTTTTGCTGGGTGGGCCTGTGTCCCTGCCCACTTAGTTGCTTGTCTAGAGGCATCCTAGTACTGGTAACTTCAGGCTGATGGGTGGTGGTGGGGTTGAATACCGAGCCTACTAAACAAGAGGGAGGATTCCACAATGGCACTTGCCAGCACCAGTGTCCACGTGGAAGGACGAGCTCCCTAAAATGGCTGCTGCCTGTGTCTGTGTCCCCAGGGTGAACTCCAGTTGCCTCCTGCTTCTCTAGGAGACTCTCCAAGATCAGCAGCTAGGTCTGACCCAGGCTACTTTCAAATTACTGCTTTTGCCCTGGGTCCCAGAGCATGTGAAATTTTGTGCATGCCCTATAAAAGTGCAATCTCTATTTCCCAAAGCCCCCTGGGTTCTTGAAAGTAAGCCCCACTGGCCTTCAAAGCCAAATATTCTGGCAGCTCTCTTCACAGCACAGGATCCTCAGGCTGGGCAGCCTGATGTGGGGCTCAGACAACTTGCTCCTTGGGGAGAACCTCTGCAATTGTAATCTCCCGTTTGTGGGTCACCCACCTGGGGGTATGGGCTTTGACTATACTGCGACTCCTCTCCTCCTACCCATCTTGTTGTGATTCCTTCTGTATATCTTTAGTTGTAGAAGATCTTTTCTGGTAGATTCTGGTCTTTTTCATAGATAGTTGTTCTGTGAATACTTGTAATTTTGGTATGCCCATGAGAAGAGGTGAGCTCAGGGTCTTCCTACTCTGCCACCTTGGGAACTCTCTGTTTCTTAGGATCTTAAGAATTGCTCTAAATCAGAAGTGAAAAATAGCTATTCTGTTTAACTGCTAATATATTAAGCAAATCAATTAAGCATCATGTTGATGTTTTAAAGTAATTAAATGAGTTCAAACTTCATTTTAAAAGGGATGAGGGAAGAAGTTTAAATTACAGAATTTTTCATTTTAGAAAAGAAAATAGTGTTAGCTTGTATTCAATGAGTATAATGCTCACAAAGATGCAACACACAAACACACGTTTTAACTCCATATATCACTGTTATGGCAGCTGCAGGGTGAAAGTGAAAGGGAGACAAATCAAGAAGAAATGGACAAAGAAGACAGGAGATAAACATAAAACAGGAGGAAGAAACTCTTGAGAAAAGAGCAGAAAAAAGAGGAAAAAGAGATGGAGGTATAAACAAACAAGAGAAGAAACAGATTGAGTATACATCAAAAATGAGAGGAAGAGAGAAAGTAAAAAGTGGATTCATTGGTTCTGAATTATTAGAGGAATGGATGATATATATATTTTTTGGCCTCACCTCAATTTCAGTCTGGTTATGCACTTTAGAGTGGTTTAAATTGCTATTTCTGTCTTTTGAAGAGTAATTACTGAGCACAATTCTTTTTTTTTTTTTTTTGGTGGTACGCGGGCCTCTCACTGTTGTGGCCTCTCCCGTTGCGTGGAGCACAGGCTCCAGACGCGCAGGCCCAGCGGCCATGGCTCACGGGCCCAGCCACTCCACGGCACGCGGGATCTTCCCGGACCGGGGCATGAACCCGCGTCCCCTGCATAGGCAGGCGGACTCCCAACCACTGCACCACCAGGGAAGCCCTGAGCACAATTCTTTAATTGCTCTTTACCAGGAGTGTTTATGAGGCCCTGCCCTGAGTGGAATCACGGTGGCAGCCTGTCAGAAATGGTGGAGTTCTCAGATTTATACTGCCCAGTGTCATGTCAATTTCACTTTTGAAAATAGTTTGCTACAAGGGTCTAATTTTGCAGTAAATAAAGTTGTGGCACGTTGGAATCTTCACATTTATTGCTAGGTGGCCCCTCAAATACCAGGTGGAGTCAACACCGTGGGCAACCTTTTTCTTATTAACCTTGAGACCAGCACATGTAGAAAGATACTATCAGGCTCTATCACTTCAATTCTCAGTTTAAATTTGATGATGTTCCTGTGTTATACCTCTCATTCTCATTCTAGTTTGTGTGTGTGTGTGTGTGTGTGTGTGTGTGTGTGTGTTTGTGTGTTGACTGAAAAGAATATTGACTTAGAATTGAAATAAAATGGCAAGGAGTGTAATAAGATTTTTAAAAATTAAAGTCCCCCCAAAGAAAGTAGAAAATCTCCCAGCCATTGTGAATTTCTTTTTGTTTTGATTTGTTTTAGCATTATTTAGTCATAGAATTAGTGATAGAGCTAGGTCTTTTTTATTTTTCTCATTTCAACTGAATTTTTATAACAATACACATTTTGGCTTTTAAACTGTAAATGAATTTCATGTTTATAAATGTGAAGAAGTAATAATTAAATAAAAGAGGAAAGTTTAAACACTGTACATATATCTCAACAACACAAACTTTGCTCTGAACTGCTCCTTCCTAATACTTTGCATTTCTTTTTTTCTTCCTCCCGTAAGCTAAGACGTTGATATCATTCAAACATGAAGGTGAGAAAAAGACTAAATTGATATTTTATCTAGGAGGAACCTGTGGCGCTGGTCCTCTAAGGAAAAGCAATATTAAGGAGAAAACAAACAGAATTTTTAAAACCTATGATAAGCAGACACAATGTGGGCAATAGAAGGAAATTTCTAAAACACATATGTTTAATTTCTTCTGAGACATGAGACAAGCTGCACCTCTAATACAAGACTAAACTACTGTGAAAGAAGAGCATTCAGAAGACAAGAAGAGATTGGGAAAATTTAAAAATATGATAGGTAAAATTTAAAATTCAAAAGAAGGATTAAAAGATAAAGCAAAAAAAATCCTAGAAAATTAAATAAAAAGATAAAAATAATAAAATACATGAGAAAAAAAAAAAAAGATTGTTCCAGGAGTTCCAGCACAAGGAGTTAGAGAAAGGCCAACAGAAAATATGAGAGAAGAAATTATCAAAGAAATACTGTAAAAACATTTCTAGAGCTGAAGAGTATACATTTTTGTACTGGAAAAGCTCATGTTGGAAGTAAATTTGCCAAACAAATGCATAAAATTTTTTAAAAATCAGAAATTCTAAAAACAGCAAAGAGAAAGTCCTAGAAGCTTCTGGTGGGAGGAAACAATCATCAAAAAAAATGATCATATATAATAAAATAGAATTCAACTGCCATTAGATTTCTTAATGAAAATGTTGGCTGTTATAAAATAAGGAAGTGATGTCTTTAAATTCTGAGGGAAAGTATTTTCAATCCAGGAATCATACTCAGGCAAATTATCAATAGGGTGTGAAGTGAAAAAATATTTTTTTTAGGTATACAGGTTCTTAACATTAATCATTCTTGATTGTCCTCCTAGGAAGCTACTGTAGGATATATTTCAGCAAAACAAGGGAGTAAACTAAATATGAGAAGGACATGAAATCTGGCAAAGGGTGAATCCAAAGCAATAGTGCCATGGAGTTCCAGTGTGACTACTGTACAGGAGACCTAGCCAGCAGCTGGTGAGCACTGGAGCAGGGGGATGGAGAGCTGCAGAGCCAAGGTCTTCCAAAAACAATCATGGCCAGTTTGAAAAAGGAATTTGGTTTAGTCAAGTGAAAAATTTCAAATGCCAGTAGGCATTTGAAAGATCTGTTGAAATATTTGCAAAATGTAATGACTCCAAGTGAAGCTGAGAAAATAGGGGGAAAAAGGCAATTATAAATTCCATGGGCAAAATGTAAGAGAAAAAAATGCAATAATAATATATACTACAAAGTCATATTAAATAATGTAACCCTTATTTTCCATTAGAAAATGATATTTAACTACACTGGGAAACTGAGGAGAAGGGATGTGTGTGTGTGTGTGTGTGTGTGTGTGTGTGTGTGTGTCTGTCTGTCTGTCTGTCTACATGCTCATGTGTGTATTTGGGGGCAGAGTGAACTTAACTCCCATAACAAAAATAAACTGATAATATCTGATGTTGATAATCAAGAAAACAGTAATGCAAGTAAATTATTTTAAAATATTGTGATATTCTCAGGGTATATGCCCAGTAGTGGGAGTGCTGGGTCATATGGTAGTTCTGTTTTTAGTTTTTTAAGGAACCTCCATCCTGTTCTCCATAGTGGCTGTATCAATTTACATTGCCACCAACAGTGCAAGAGGGTTCCCTTTTCTCCACACCCTCTCCAGCATTTATTGTTTGTAGATTTTTTGATGATGGCCATTCTGACTGGTGTGAGGTGATACCTCATTGTAGTTTTGATTTGCATTTCTCTAATGATTAATGTTGTTGAGCATCCTTTCATGTGTGTGTTGGCAATCTGTATGTCTTCTCTTGAAACTATAATTCAAAGAGTCATGTACTAAAATGTTCATTGCAGCTCTATTTACAATAGCCAGGACACGGAAACAACCTAAGTGTCCATTGACAGATGAATGGATAAAGAAGATGTGGCACATGTATACAATGGAATATTACTCAGCCATAAAAGGAAACGAAATTGAGTTATTTGTAGTGAGGTGGACGGACTTAGAGTCTGTCATACAGAGTGAAGTAAGTCAGAAAGAGAAAAATAAATACTGTATGCTAACGCATATATATGGAATATCTAAAAAAAAAATGGTTCTGAAGAACCTAGGGGCAGTACAGGAGTAAAGACACAGACATAGAGAATGGACTTGACATGGGGAGCGGGAAGGGTAAGCTGGGACAAAGTGAGAGAGTGGCATGGACTTATATATACTACCAAGTGTAAAATAGATAACTATTGGGAAACAGCCGCATAGCACAGGGTGATCAGCTCGGTGCTTTGTGTCCACCTAGAGGGGTGGGAGGGAGACGCAAGAGGGAGGAGATATGGGGATATATGTATATGTATAAGTGATTCACTTTGTTATAAAGCAGAAACTAAGACACCATTGTAAAGCAATTATACTCCAATAAAGATGTTAAAAAAATAAAATGTGCATTCATTATTTGAATATAAAAATTTAAAAATGATTTTTAAAAGAAACATAAACCACTCCTGGGTGTAATATTTTCATCTACTAGAAGTGTAGATCATTTGATGCTATCAGTACTACTCATGGTTTTGAGAAAAAATACACTACATGTGCTTAAGAAAATGATCCTGATTCATACCTTAACTTCTTGTAAATGACATTCTTGAAGAAGAAAAAACTTTGTTGTAGCCTAAGGAATTGGGTAAAGAATTTACAGGATTTGAGTGTATGGCATCTGCTCAGAGGGTTGTATATTGTTCAGACTTTGAAGAATTTGCTGCAGGTATTAATTGAATTGGTGAATAATCTTAACCAAGGTGATTACAATTCAAATATTGATGTATCTTTAATTTGTAACATCAAACTAGCCGTGAGACAAACTCGTGTGTGTGTGTGTGTGTGTGTGTGTGTGTGTGTGTGTGTGTGTGTGTCTGTATGGTGGAGGAATGAGGAGGGGCAGATAGTGACAAGAATCACAGAACTTCCCTATACCCCAAGGATTACTATTGTTGCTTCTGATCTCTAGGGCTTACGGATGAATTGTATTCCACTCCATAGCATTGTTTCCTTTGGGGCAATGCATTATCAGGGGAAAGTGCCTCTTGCGTCATTAAATTGGTCCAGTGGCTCCTGTCTTTTGAGGTTTACCAGTTACACTGACAGCATTTCTGCATCATTTCTAGTTTCTCTTTGTTCTTACCCTCTGTGGTACCTGGTTTGCTCAGGTCCCCTCCAGCCTCTTTCCAGCACATTCAGAGCAGCAGCCACAGGGGTGAGACCCCACAGCAGTACACAGAGAGCTTAATTTACACCCTCTCTTTTGATTTGGGGTCCTGCTTTGAACCCATCTCTTAATCATGACCCAGACTGCTTCACCCACCTCACAAGATTTCTTATTAATTCTTTTGCTGAGTGTCTTTATTTAGTTATTTTGATTGTTAGCATAGCATTCTTGTCTGATTGTGCTTTATCCTTGCAATTATGATTTTTTTCTTTTAGTACACCACATGCTATGACACTAAAAAAAGGGTTGCTGAGTGTCAAGCACTCTGGGAATACTTGGAGGTCAATGGCTGTCTAAAATGAAGCACCTGTAACATTGATTTGCACGATAGGTGTGCTTTTAAAACAAAGTAGATTCGTAAATGATCTCTGTAGGGATAGCTTATTTTATGCTGTGGGAAAGGGAGAGTACTGGAATGTTGAAGATGACTGCGTAAGAGATATCCAGTTCCCTTGGGGGCTGAAGGGAATTGTGGAATCAGTCAACTGTTCATTAATATGAAAAATCCAGTATCAGTTTTAATCGAAACCACATAACCGACCTTCCTTTTACAGAATACCTAGTCACAGGGCCAGCCAGTATGTTTCTTTCACCTTGTACAAGCCTCCAATCCTTGCTGACTGATTGGGTAGTGACATTTACCAGTATTAACTTAATTCAATTTAATCCAATTCAATCAACAACCGTGTACCAGTTACATTGTGCCGAGTACTCTACTTGTGATACAATTTGACTACAACTCAGATCCGGTCCTGGAGGAGTCATAGTCTAGTAGGAATAAACATACGGCTAATTAAGCATCACAGTTGTGGCTGATACAAGAAAGTGAAACACTGTGACTATTAAAGGGGCAACTTTTTGTACCTGGAGTTAATGTGCTTGCAAATGTATATGCAAAAGCTTAAAGTTTTTATTTTGAAAACTTAAAAAATGCCTTTTCTACTCATGCATCTCTTTTCACCGTTTTCTATTGATTTTGGATTCTTTAGCTCACTGAGTAGTGGAAATGGTAATGGGAATATTAATTCATTTGTGTGAATGTATTTTCTGGAGTAAAACTTTATGGGACCAGATGCTAGATCTCCACTCAGGAGCTTCCTTTAACCAAAAAGTACTGAGCTTCAGTATCCAATCCAGGATGCACCTCTGGTTCTTCCTGAGTTGCCATTGTCCAGAAAAGCATCATAACTTTTGTGTTTTCTTCTTGAACATCAGCAGTGGTAAGAGTAGCCTATAAAGCAATTACGTTGGTCCCTGAGTGCCAAAGGGTAAACCTCTCCAAAGCCATTTAAATTAATCGAGAAGGCAAAATGTTAGTAAGTCAATATGGTGAATAAGCAGGGGAAATTTGAATCCTGAGCATCATTTACCATCTGTAAAACTGGGTCTAATAAGTGGAATAACGCTATGCAGTGTGACTTGAACGTGAGATGATATGCTTGGCCTGATCAAGTCAGCAACTAAATACAATCAGAAAAAATAATTGTTTAAAAAGTTTCCCTACTCTCTTTGGTGGAATACCATTGTACAGAACACATTCAGAATTAAGAGGCTTGTGTGTATTTAGCTTAATTAAATATTTAATCAAATGTCATCTACCTATTATTTCCACTCTGCAATTTTCCATAACACCCAGAAGAATTAGCTAATTTTGAACATTTGTGTTGACTTTCTTGAAATTGAACACTATTGCTTTATGCTTCTGTCCCTCTTTGGTTGACCCCAAATCTGTCCTTCCTTCATCACCTTCAGCTTCACTGGGAAAACCGCTTGGAATTAGTAATCACTCACAGCATTTAGAAGCTCAGCTGACCTGAATGAAAAGCCCAGGACCCATCCAGGTTGAAAAATGAAATTGCTGTGCCTTGTTGTGATTTTCACATATTTCTACCTCGCTCCCTGAAACTGCTTCTTACTCTTAATTAGAAAGAAAATGTGAACAGATATATTATATAAGACAGTGGAATAGGGACCGGGCACCAGGTCGAGGCCATTTAATTAAAAGGTGTAAGATAAATAGACTGTACAATTCAGCTAGTCCTGTATAAAAGTAGTGTGCTTAGCAGAATTGAATAAGCTAAATTAACATGGGAATTTCCAGAAGAGAGGGAAAACAGCTTTGAAATCTTATCAGCTTTATTTTTACTTTTAGTTTGCTTTAGGTTCAAGATACCAGGCTCAGCACAATGTTTTAAAAAGAAGGAAAAGGAGAAAAAAAGGAAAGGAGAGAGGGAAGTAAGAAAGAAATCAGTCACATGAGTGTATTGTTGCAGATTGCAATCAAAGAACGTTGTTCTGGTTTGCTTGTCTAATATTAAATGGACATCCGCCTATTTTTCAATGGTTTGTCAAATTATTTCAGTAGTGATTAGGAACAAGAATTGTCTGGACTGTGGCTTCCAAATAGCTTGTGCGAGATTTGCAGTAACAAAGAAGCAATGTTACAGAGAGGAATTTTGCAGTGTTTGCTAGGGGGCACTGCAAGGCTATCTTTGCCTTGTTTGTTCCTTTGCGTTGTTAGTGGTTGGTCCATTTTAATTATCTGTGTTTCTGTGAGAGATGAAGTATCATGTTAATTATGGAGTTTTCAGCTTCATAATGGTTTTTATCTAACTACTTTTGTTTTCTGTGCCCTTCAAATTCTATGTTTTCTGGTGGGATTTGGGTAAATTGAAAACACTAGATTATAGTAGGGGTTTGATCTAGGAAATAACTGATTCCAGCTGCCACTATGAAAGTGAGGTTTGTTTTCCCCTAAAATAGCCAGGCCCAGGCACATCCCAGAGTTTTGTGTTGAGCATCCGAATCTTGGGCTTTGTATACTGAGCAGCGTTCCTTGTCTTTTGAAGTCAGTGTGAGAGATTTCTGAAAAAGCTGCTCTCTTCCCAGTCATCAGCAGAGCCTGGTTCACCCATGACCACAACGTGATTAAATAATAAGAATGTTAAAAAGCACCTGAGGACAGAAGAGCCCTATTGATGAGTCTTGGTTCAGAAACTTTACTTTTCTGAGGGGAAATAATAGTCATACCCAAGGCAGTGCTGCTTTTACCTCAGAGCACCACAATTGAACCGGTTTGGGTTTCTTCTCATGCCGTTTGTCCACAGTAGAGTTCTCTTAACTAAATTGCATTAGATATTTTCATGGCCCAGGTAAAGCCACTCAACAGTTAAATTCTTTAGAAGCTAAGTGAACAACTTTCACTGTAGATGCTCCAACAAGAGGCAAACAGAGAACATTCATAGGGTCAGCAGAAAATGGAGAACTCTTAGCTTGGATATCTGTAGTGATTTCAGACATACAGAGCCTCAGCTGAAGTTATGGAGGGTTAAATCAGTGATCTGCTTGCAAGATCAAACAGCTGTCAATAGATTCTGCAAAGGAAGGGCCACCCAGATACCATGTATTGTAAATCAGTCCTTTTCAAACCTTTAAACTAAAACTCAACTCATTTCCAAGAGACCCAGTTCTTAGGGTGGCCGCTCTATGATGACCAGTGGACACGTCTCCAAGGCATAATGGAGACATCTGGCTATCACTTACATTCAGACTATTTGGGTGGCTAACTACTACCCACCCAATATCTATTTCTCATTTACTTCCTTACTAGCACAATCCCCATTTTACTGGGTGCGTCAATTGCCCAGCTAAAAGACGACTTTTTCTAACTTTCCTTGCAGCTAAAGTTTCCTGTGTGAAACAATTCTGACCAATGAATTTGTAAGTTTTTGTTGGTGCTTCCAAGAAATCATTTAAGATGGGACAGACTTAGCTGGCTTGTCCTTTATCCTTTCGTCTTTTCCAGTATCCTTTGTTTCTGGAACATAGATTCAACCATGATGTAGACTAAGAACCATCATGTGACAATGAGTTTACAAGGACATGATGGGATGGCTGAGCTCAGTGATAGAAGGAGTAGGACTCCTAGTGCTGTCACAGAGCCTCAGGCTGGCACTGGACTACCTAATTAGACTTCTCGTTACCTGATAAATAAAACCCCTGCCTTATATAAATCACTGATATTTCACTTTTCCCTTTAATGCAGCTGAAGTAAATTCTTACCTGATACACACACCTTACAGCAAAAATATGAGCAACTGATGTAATAAGCAGTCAACTTTAAATTTCTTCAAAGTTTATTTTCTTTTGAAAAAATTCATTTTTTATAATTTTTATTTTAATATAAAATACCATGATTTTTTTTTTTTTTTTTACAAAACATACTTCAAGTAAAATTGATGATCCAGGTAGTGTTGGGGCATTTATCCTCTGACTTCTCATAGCATATCCTGTCACTGTTTATTCAATATGGAAAATACAACATTGGAATAGAGTCCAGGAAATTTGCCAAAACATATATCCCCTAAAAATGCAAGGAGTAGGTTAAGCTTAGTATTGTCATATCTAAAATGGGAGTAAAAATACTAAAACCAACTCATCATCAAAAGGAATAAGTAAAGTGAAGCTAAATCACCAAACACTGTCTGGCGTATAATAAATACTAAATATTATTTGTGTAAGACATGTAATAGATATTTCATATATACAATTGCATATCATTTTATTTTATTATTTTATTTTTTTCATACCATTTTATTTTACATGAAACATTATAAATATAGTTTATGTTATAGAATTTGAACATGATATTCTGCATGTGGGTGTATTATATGTCATATACATGTAAATACTCATTAATAGTCATCCAACAATGTGCCGGGCACTGTTCTATGTGTAAGTGAATGCAGTGGTGAACAGGATGTCTTGACCAAGTTACAGTCTATTATGCTACAGAGAATATACCTTTGAATCTGTAATATATTGAGTACTCATCAAAGGATTTGAATTGTAATATAAATTGACTCTCATGAATGTAGATAAATTGGAAAAGGCAACTTTTATACTTCTTTTACAGAAGGTCATTTGCCCAAAATGCCAAGACCTAGCCACATACTTCACCATATCTATAATAACACAGATAATAGCACAGATGATAATCTGAATGTAAGTGGTGTCTAAAGTAGGACTCCAGCCTGCTTGGGAGGCATCACCACAAGAGAAGTGCCCTAAGAGGTGGGTCTTCTGGACATGAAATTATTTACAGTCCAGGAATTCAGTGTCCAAGTGCTCATGCCACCTGAACAGTGTGGCCACAATTTTCAGCCAATTTCCTCAGTTTTTCTCAAAAATAAAAACTAGATCTTACAAAGAGGAAACATAGTATTAATCATTAATATTTTCATCAAACATTTTCCAGCCTTCTGCCTTCCAAGCATGCATTCCCTAGCACTCTTGTGTTTGGGTGGAGCCATGTGGTTAGTTTTGGCCAAAGAATTGTGTATGGAAATGGTATAGATCACCTACAGGCTAGGATATTTAGTAGCTGATGTGGGTGAGAAAGTGAAGAACTCTTTTTCCGCTAGCACCATGACCTACAATGTTCAGGTCATGGAGGTTGGCTGCTCCCTCAGCCCAAATCTCTGTGTGATTACAGTGAGCAGAGTCCCCCTGTCAACCCATGATATTCAGACATGTAGCATGAGCAAGAAATAAATATGGTAGTTCTGGGCCATGTGGTTTCAGTGGTTATTTATTAATGCAGTGTCACCTGGCTTTATCCTATCTGATACTGATGTAGTCATTATATCTGGATCATCCTTAAATCTCTATTGTTCTCAATTTCTATGTCAAATCCTCCTCAATTTATGCTAATCTTATTTTCAAGTTACATCTTTAATCTGTCCTCTACTTAGACTGGGGTATCATTATCTTTGGCCTGACTCTGTTACAATCTCCCAGGTCTCTTCCTATCTACCCTATGACTCTCAAACTATTCTCCATTTTGTAATGAGAATGATATTTGTATAAAATTAATCAGTCTGTTACTCTCACCATAGTTAGTATAAAATCAAATTCCCTATGAAGTTCTAGCAGACCATTAAGAAGACTCACCGTGTGCAATATGCCTAATTTTATTGTAGTCCCATTTTTTTCCCCCTACCTCAGGGCCATTGCTTAAACTCTTCCACCTTCTTGAATTTTCTTCCATGCTGTCTTCCCTCCAACTAGAACATAAATCAGCAATGTCAGGGACTGTGCCTCTTTTGTTCAACGTTATAACCAGGTGACTGCTAGTCCCCGCTACATTGCAGGCATTAATGCATTTCTACTGAATGAAGGACTGAAGAATAAAAGAAACAAAAGAAGAAGTTTTATGAATTCTCCTGAGGATTTTTTATGAATTCTCCTGAGGATTTGAAAAGTAACTATTACACTAATGAGAAAATTTAAATTAGAAATGGGGCATTTTAAATCAAAGTGCCTCAAATCAGGTACAGATACTACATGGAGTAGTCCATACCAATTGGAATTGTACTAAGAGCCAGGAGCAATCTAAATTAAAAACACCAAGATGAAGATCAAAGTCATATTCAGAGATAGCCTCTAAACTCATGAAGGTTAAAATTGATCATATAAATATGTAATTATCAATCCAGATTAAATGTTTTATGACAAACGTAGCTTGAAATCCTTAGATATCAAACAGATGGCACATTCCACTTATAAGGCTTCATAAGTCACCTGCTGCCAAAATACAGAGACTGGCTATGTTTCAGACCTAGAAAAGACATAGTATATAACTGACTTACAAAGAAAAATAATCTAGGTGTTTCCATAAATGAAGAAATTATCATTTTATGACTGATCTAGATTTTGTGTGGTAGAAAACAAAAAGAAACAAACAAAAAGGGCCAGTGTAACAAAATATGAAGGAATATTTAAAAGGTGTTAAAGCCATTTGACAATGAATTTATACAGTACCTGAGGAATCACAAAATTGCCTTCCAGAAAAAACGTCAATTCTTCTATATTCACTGAAGCTGCTGAAATGGAAATCGACTTCTGATTGAATATCCCTTTCTGATTAAAAGGGAGGTGGTTTAGAGGCCATGAAGTTTAATTAAAAATGGTACTAGATTGAAAGTCAAGAGAGCTGGCTATAATCACAGCTCAATCTTAAACACATGACCTTAAGAAAGGTATTTTCGCTAGGTCTTGGTTTACTCAAGAGAAAATGAAGAAAATAATATCTGTACTCCAGGTCTCCAATGAAGATTGAATCAGGTAGAATATGCAAAAGTTGCTAGCAGAGGACTTAGCTTATAGAAAGTATTTCAAAAATTTCCTTTCCTTGGCCTAGGTGGTTTAGTGCTACGTGTGATGAGGTGCAATATAATTAATTTTTAAAGGTATTATATATTGGGCAGGCTGAATTGGGGAGTATGCTCTGACCTCCCAACAGCATTGGGCACAAAGACAGAGGTGGAGGGAGGATTATAATGCTAACTGTAGAAAGATCATGATGAATTCAGACTTCATTCAGGCAGATGTGGCAGATGTTTACATATAAGGGAGACTCATCAAGTGAACTGGGCAGGGTAGCCAGGGATTCCAAGTAATAATCCAGGTTGGAGACTATTAGGAGTATGGTTCCAGGTAATCAGTGTATTCAGAAGAGAAATGAGCCAGTGACTGAGAAGTTGGTGAAAACACTGAGCAGGCATGTGAGAGCTGGGTAGAGCATCACCGAGGGCTTCTTGCGCAGAATGACAGGGGCATGTCAAACTCAAAGTTAGAATTATTGGATCAAAGTGTTTGTATATTTGTAATTTTGATAGATTCTGCCAACTTTACCTCCTTAGAGAGTTCATGTATTCACACATCTATCCACAATGTATAAAACTGCCTCTTTGGGCTACCTTGGTGGCACAGTGGTTGAGAGCCCGCCTTCCGATGCAGGGGACGCGGGTTCGTGCCCCGGTCTGGGAAGATCCCACATGCCGCAGAGCGGCTGGGCCCGTGAGCCATGACCGCTGAGCCTGCGCGTCCAGAGCCTGGGCTCCGCAACGGGAGAGGCCACAACAGTGAGAGACCCGTGTACCGCAAAAAAAAAAAAAACACACACACAAAAAAACTGTCTCTTTGCCCTAGATTTACAAATCAAAACAATGTGTTCTCAAATTTTTTTATTTTTTCTGATGTGATAGTGAAAACTCATATGTTTTGGTAGGCTGTTCATCTGCCTAAAGGTATAATAGGTTGGATCTTAGTTTCTCCTACTTTTAATAAGTCATTGGGACATACCTAAAAATTGTTGAGAAATATTAACTTCAGAGTCACTCTGGGAGAACAAGTGGCCAAGAAAAGAAAGTGTGCATCCAAACAAACCTGACTTAAAAACCCATTTACACAATTACTTAGCTGTGGACCTTCAGTAATTTATTTAGATTCTCTGAGATATAGTTTTCTCTTCTGTAACTAGAATTATTGAATTGTAGGATTTACTGAAAATCTTATGAAGCACCTGCCATTTAGTATGCATATAAGACTTAATTTAGAAACAATTTGAATTATGATTGGGCAAATGTGTGTGTGTTTCATGCTAAAATGATTGTTATCCTATTTGTATTTTCTTTTGGAGTTTAGATATCTAAATTCACTAACACAGAACAGGTTATGTCCTGTACATTCTAGGTAAGCAATGTGAAATGTATTTACTGAAAATGTGTAAAGTCAGTAAGTTTGAATGCCATACCAGTAACTTTGATTTCTTTTAGGGTTTCATAGTAAGCCCCAATTCCAATTTCTTTCAGAATAACTTTGTCTAAAGCTTTTGGAAATGCTATATGGAAATAGAATTTCTAGTGCTGAGTTTTACATCGTCTCAATCCTTCCTCCTCAAATCTAGTGTATTGTTTTATTCAAGATTGACGAAACATATCTTGTTCCCATTATCTATTATTTCCATTATGTAAGACAACTGAAAATTAACTTTTGTTTTCATTTTCTTCCTCTATCTTGGGAAAATTGTACATTTCCATCTTGCTGGGAGATTTAGCCTAATCCTTCAAGTCAAGGTAGGGAAAAATATCTACATTCCAACTTAAATCTTATGCCTGGTCTTCTGCAAAGCCTACCTAATCTCCTTGTGCCCACTGTGTCTGTTTTTAGTCTCTTTCACTACACTTCATAGTACTTAATACAAATTGTAATTCTATATTTATGTGTGTATTTCCTTTTGAAAAATTGCCTTCTCACAACTAGAATACAAGTCCCATGTAGTTAGAGAACATTTGCTTTATTAACCACCATGCACCAATTCCAAAAACTTTACTCAGCCTGTAGTAGTTATTAAAACATATTTATTGAATAAATAAATACATTCCCATACTGTCAGATATCTTAAAGCACCTCTTAGGAATAGATTGCTTATTGTATTATGAATGACTTAGTTCAAAGTCTTTCTACATATTCCTGTGTTTTTCTCTTTAAAATGCATCTTTCTACAACCCAGAAAATGTTATTACTTCTCTAGGCTGATATGATCATCTGAGTTTTGTTTTTCCATTTTAGATAATTTCCACATTAGTCAGAAAGCAATGAAACAAAATATTACTATTTTTAGTCTCTAAAGCATGAGAATACAATACTTTTATTCTTCCACTATAGCTATTGGTAAAAATATAAGGCAATGTTTCAGTTCAGTAGGTTTCTCTGACTGCCTGGTAAATGCAATCAGTATTTTTTGGGGGTACTTTCTGACATATACACAGAGAATAAAGTGTAAGAGCCTATCTTTAAAAACTCATTGTCCAATAGGATGTAAAAATCTAAGGGGTGTGACAGCTGTCACAAAAGACTAAAAGACCAACAGAAAATCCTGAATTCAGCACAGCTAAATTTATTTGACCTACTGCAATAAGGGAAAATACAACTGTCACAGTCTTGGTAACACCTCAGAAGGGGATAATTGGGGAGGTGGGGAATATTTGTATGATTTTAGGATTTTAAAGAGTAATTTTAAATTTTAAGGTGGGTCTTGCAAGGAGGGGAGCTGTTTGGGACCGGGCAGAGTTTATGATATAATTGCTTTGGACTGGTATGTACAGAGAAGCAAGGGTCTTGAAGTAAGGTATGATGAGTAAGCTTAGTCTCAGTAAGTAAGCTATTCTTGCTTGCTCAGTCTTATCTTCCAGGAGCAAGTATCCCCTGGAGCAAGAACCTAATTTTACTTTGCTTATTCTCAGTATTGTTTAAATAACGTAATCAGAGGAAGTATGCCAGTCCCAGTATTATTTAACACGGGAACAGAAAATTATTTTGATATCAGGTTTCAATCCTTCCTTTTCCTGATTTATCACCTTTGGCTGAAGAAGAGACTATTATCATCTGATCACATGACAAATCCACAGCTGTATCACAGTTTGATGTTATGGTTGTGTATAAAGTTTCTGATAATAATCATTTCAACTTTTTTAAGTCTAATATTTTCTTCTAGTTTTTGGGAGGATAATTTATTGTATTGTTTGATGGAGCCACAGCCATGAAACAACATTTAAGACTCTGGAGGTTACACAGTTGAGCACTGCAACACAGATACATATTAATTTGGATTATTATCAGAACTATGGTTCACTCCTAAGCCAGCAACGGAGTCCTCAAACTCTTGAGAATAGATCAAATCCCACACCCAAATGATTTCCAAAATTATATATGGGTATTTCGTGTGTTTGTATGGTTTTGGCATCAGGATAAATTGAAATAATAGAATGAGTTGAGAAATATTCTGTCCTCTTCTATTTTTTAGAAGACTTTGTAAGGAATCGGTCATGTTTTCATTAACTGTTTGACCATAAATTTCTTTGGAATTCAGCCTCACAGCAATCTGTACACTATACTTTTTTTTTGTTCATCAACTCACAAATCCACAAATTTATCCAACAAATTTATCCACAAAATTCTACCTTTCTGAAGCTTCATCATGTACTATATTACTTTATTATTTTATTACTTTAGCACTTTTATTACTTTAGCACTTTCTGGAGCAGTGTCACATACAAAACAAATTTCCTCTTCCTTTTCCTAAGCGTAAAGTATTGTTGATTCATTAACATTGAACTCATTAACTTTGAACTCATGGTAAACAACACTGTAAGTCATGCCTAAATGAAGCTTATCTAACACACATTTTCTCTGTGAGGCACATCACAGCCTTCTTGTGCTTAAGAATACTAGACAGCACTTCAGCACTACACTTGAAGGCCATTTAAAACAGCAAAACCACCAACAGAAAGCACAAAAATGTGAAAAACTTGGCTGTAAATATATGTCAAAAAGAGACTTGTTTACATCATGAGAGATGACACCACAAGGCAGTGTGTTGCCTGGTTTGACCTCAGCTAAGAACCTGTGTGTTGGGTGACTCAGATTTTTCATTGCTTTACCTAAGTCTGTAAATGACTGTGAAAATGCCCTGAGTGGCCATTTGGGTGGTTACAAATACACTTTGCAAGTAGTCCGATTTACAAATACAGAATCCATGAATACTGGGAATCAACTGTATGTCAGTATGCTCAATAGTGTCCTGCATTTCTCCCAGGCTCTTTTCATTGTTTCTCATTCTTATTTTCTTCTGCTCTCAGACTGTATGATGTCTGTCAATCTGTCTTCATGTTTACTGATTTGTTCTCCCAACTTCCATCTCCTGTTGATCCCCTCTAGCAAATTTTTTATTTGGTTACCAGACTTTTTGACCTCCAGAATTTCCTTTTGGTTCATTTTATAATTTCTGTTTTTCATTGATATTTTCCAGTAGGTGAGACATAATCATCATACCCTCCTCTAATTCTTTAAGTGTGGCGTCCTTTAGTTCTTTGAACATATTTGTAATAACTGCTGTAAAGTTTCTGTCCTCTAAGTACAACATTCGGACTCTCTTAAATGCAGTTTCTGTTGCCTGTTTTTTTTTTTTTTAAACTTTATTCACAGATAATGTGTTAAAGACTGATATTCATTTTTAAATTTTTAAAATTTTTGTCTGTGTTGGGTCCTCATAGCTGCACGTGGGCTTTCATTTTAGTTGCGGTGAGCAGGGCCACTCTCCATTGCCATGCACGGCCCTCTCACTGCGGCGGCCCCCCTTGTCCCAGAGCACCGGCTCTAGATGCGCGGGCTCTAGAGCACAGGCTCAGCAGTTGTGGCGCACGGGCCCAGCTGCTCCACAGCATGTGGGATCCTCCCGAACCAGGGCTCAAACCTGTGTCCCCTGCATTGGCAGGTGGACTCCCAACCACTGCACCACCAGGGAAGCCCCTGTTGCCTGTTCTTTTAAATCCTGAAAATACATAATCTTGTTTATTTGGTTGTCTCATAATTTGTATTTTTGTTGTTGTTCCAAACTGGATATTTTGATAATATGCTGTAGCAACTCTGATACTAACATCACATCTCCAGGACTGTCATTTTTTGCTAGTCTACTAGGGTTTTTTGGTTTTGTTTTGTTTTTTAGTTACTTGCCTGAACTAGTTGAGTGGAGACTGCTTTTCCCAAAATGTGCAGCCTCTAATGTTGCTCCTCAGAGAGTGCAGGCTTGGGTATGTACAGTCACCCTGACTCCTCCTACCTCACTGTGTTGACAATGGATATCCAAGTTCTCTTTGACTATCTCTTTTCATGAGCTCCTTCTTGAGCTACTGCTTTAGCTTTGCAGACCAAATACCATCTGTATTGGTATCAGATGCAGCAGTTAGCCTATGCTAATTTCTAGCTGGTTGCTGTATTGTTTTTGACAACTCCCTGGTAAATAAATTACTTTGAAGTCTGACCTGATTCTGTTTGAACAGAAACAATCTGATTCTGGTTTGTAGGAGTCATCTTTGAGGCCAAACCTTAAGGCTTCCTCCACCTCTAGGAGGGCTCTTCTTTGCTGCTTCTTTCCTTGGTTATTTCTACTAACCTTCTAGCTGTTCTGCCTTTTATCTTAGTGCTGTTACAGAGCTATAAGCCCCCTACTAATTAGTCATTACCCAAATCACCACTGTTGATTACAGTTCCCTTAGGCTTGAAGTTCTGCACACTCTGTTCCATATAAGATGAGTCCTCTTAGGGAGAAGTATGGAGCTCTTTGTTCTTTTAGCCGTTCTCTCCCTCCTGGGCAGAATATAAGTGCTACTACTTCAGAATTGGGGGTGAGGATAGCAGCCTATTTCTCTTGCAGAGACACCCATGTTCTATGAGCAGAGTTCTAGGCAAAGACGCTCTGGTCTTCTTGGCTTTCTTCTCCTATCATGGAACCTTAGCTATACACATGAACTGGGACAGCGATAATTAGGGCCCAGTATTCTCGGCCTATCATACCTAATTTAGAACTTCTTTCCTATGACAAGGACTAGGTAGAGAAATAGGACCTCCAACTTCTCTGCCATTTTCTCCTGAAATAGAGCTTTTGCATCATGGAGTCAGGAGAGGAAGGGATGAGAAATATGTGGCCTGCCCCTCCTAGGGAGATACCATAACCCTATGCTTGGAGCTGCAGTGAAAGAGTACCCTGTCTTCCTAATTTCATGTGCCTAGGGTAGATCTTCCATCACTTTGCTTGGGAAGGGAAGGGGGCAAGTCATGGTTCAAAAGTCACTGACTTTCTGTTCTTACCAAGGTTTAGTAGATTTTCTTGAATAAATGTTTCTCCATTTGTTATATGACCTTAGGACAACTTCCAAAAAATTTTATATTGCTTTTTATACTTTCACTAGTTACTGTTTTTCTATTGGGAAGAGGATCCACAGAGTTCCTCACATCACTATTCTAGAGGTGCCTCTGACTTGGCATTTTTTTATGGTATTTCACTGTCTACAACATACTTATATCTAAATACTTTTTCCATCTCTTATTACGTCTCAAAAATTTGTGTTATAACAGAACATACCTCATCATTTATAATCTATTGTGATCACTTCATGTTGGGAGGATATCTCTTCCAAGAGTTCCAGTTGGAAACTGAGACATAAAAGCCTTTTCTGCTTCCTTTTTTCCATCCTTAATTGAGGTTTCAGCCACAGTGTTGGCAGGTAGTAAATGTGGGCATAGAGAATGGAGACTCTTTATTTCTAGCCCTATTTTCCAGTCCTTTCCAAGCCCATTGCTAGAGTATTAGAAATATTTCTATCTGTCTTTTGGCTCTATGGTAGGGAAACAACTTTTATGTCATCAACCTGTATCCTCTATACTATGTTTTTGTTTTGTTTTAAAATAAAAGCTATGTGCTAAATCCACAAGCTCTGGGTCTTAAATTTTAAATCATTAAACAATGACTTTCTCTCTCAAAATTTACAACTGTTACAAATCACTAGTGTTCTTTCAATAAATTGTCTTTTCAGTAACCAAAACAAACAGTATGGCTGTTTATTCCTGCCTACCCTTAAGGGCAAGGGAAATGGAAAGCTATCACTGCTGCCCAACTGTTGGGAGTAGAGAGGGCAATGAGCACAAGGAAACTTGGACCAAAAATGTCAATTAACATTTCAAAATATTATCCCGTTATTACTTTAGAATTACTCAGCAAATCACAAGGTGTTTTTATTTGGACGAGGGGGACTGTGGGATGATGGTAGGGTGGAGAGACGGTGGCTGCTAGTAAAATCTCAGTTGGTTCCTTTCTTCTGTAAAAACCAAATATAATTTAGAAGAGCAGGAAGAATAAAGAAATGAGCTACTAACTTTCATATGGTTTCTTTTAAAATAGTTATTCCTAAAACCTGTTTTTTCTTAGCTCTTTTCAGAGTTTCCATTCCTGTATGAAGAGTCCAAAGCTCCCTAAATGTCTCTGACATGTCATGTTCATCTTTTTTACATTTATAGAATGTTGTGGTTTTGCCCCGTTTTCATAGACTTCATTTGAATATTGTCATTCTCTGCTTTTTTACGTGAGCTCTACTTGATTGTTTCATGCCGCAGTTTTTAGTATGTCTGAAAGTCAGCACCACCTGAGCAACTTTTCCCTGTAAAAGAAGCTAATAATTCATTATAAATAATTTTTGTTTATTAGGAAACAAAAGGGAATATTTTCTAAAAAATGATAAAACAAAATGAGAAAGCTGCCAAAATTGTTAATCATTCTTTCCCCAGATCAGTACACCCATCAGCTTGAAAACCAGGAGGAAAGCTTGGGGATCATTAAATCTGGTGTGTAGGGTAATATTTTCACTGATTAGTCTCCCCTGAAATGTCCAACTTTTTTTTTTTTTTTTTAACTTAGTCATCCAGCCCTTTCACTGGTCAGTGAGTCAAGGAAGGGATTTAACAGTAGATACTGGGGTTGAGGGTTTGTCTCTTCCTGACCTGATTTTCAAAAACCTGCATCCTTAATGACATAGGAAGGGTTTGAGGCATATACACATTATTTTGGAGAATACTGGAGTAAGACCAAAATTTTCTTGCTGCCCCCTCTAAGAAAGAGGACAGATAGAAAATAATTCAAAACTAGTGGGTCCCATAGAGAGAATCCCTGTGCTATCTTCATGGGCTGATTCCTGGGGAGGTAGAATGGAGAGGCAGAAAATCACCAAACAGGATCCTGCAGAGGCAGCAAGTTCCAAGTATAAAAAAGCTCTGTTTTGTCTAGGCCTTCTACCTTTCCAACGAATTTCCCATAGCCTAACGTTATGTTGTAGGAGGAACAGAATAATCTCCATGTGTCCAAGAGTGCAAATCAAGGGTGTGTAGAAAGGAAGAGAGCTGTCAGACATGAATGAACCATGTATATGAAATTAAGTTATATGACCTTGGTAATCTGTCTGGACCAGTGACTGAGACCCAAACAGGCCTATGGATTATCCGTGTGGGCAAAAGACACAAAGGTTCAGGTGTCTGTGGCTTTGCTTTATTGTCCAATAAGACTGCTCAAATTTGAGCTATGACGCTTGCTTTCTATCAGTAGGTAAAAGGTATTCCTTTTCTGTCAAGTTCCTAATACAGTATTTTCTTACATCTATTTAGTCAAAACAGCTGCATAGCCATACCTAATTGAAAAATAGGCTAGGAAGTACAGTGTTTAGTGGGGTGACAATGTGTCTGGTTGTTTAAAACTAGGGTTCTTATTAAGGGTTGATATTAAGGAGTTCCCATTCTGTGGGACTTTATCCTCTCCAATACTTTTTCCTGGGAACTCTGATCATCTTCTCCCCAGACTCTGAACTCCACCTTCTCAACTCAGAGAGTATCCTGGGCTCTGCCTGGGTTCTCCCTGCCTGCATTACAACCTCAACTTTTTCTCAAATCAGTAAGCTGGGGCATCTTGCTTGTGTCCCATCATGAAGGATCACTTTCCTTCCTTGCCTGATACCCAGTGTCTCAAAAACCTTTGTTTCATATATTTTTCTTTTCTTTTTTTTTTGTTTGTGTTTCAAGTAGGAAGGGTTCATTCGGTCCCTTTTATTTTGTACTGGCTGGGAGTGGAAGTTTCTTATGCTATTCACTTTCTCCCCTATTCATTATTATACTCACATCTCTCATCAGCTTGGTGGGCTCTTTGCAAATTATGTTGGTGTTGTTTGTAATTTGCCAGAATGTAAGTGAAGGTGGCATATGCCCATTACCTCCTGCCAGAGATAAAAGTGCTTGCAAATAGGGCTTCTCTGGTGGCGCAGTGGTTGAGAGTCCGCCTGCTGATGCAGGGGACGCGGGTTCGTGCCCTGGTCCGGGAAGATCCCACGTGCCGCGGAGCGGCTGGGCCCGTGAGCCATGGCCGCTGAGCCTGCATGTGTGGAGCCTGTGCTCTGCAACGAGAGAGGCCACAACAGTGAGAGGCCCGCGTACCACAAAAAAAAAAAAAGTGCTTGTGAATAGTTCCATCTCTAAGTCTGCCTTCCTGCCCACAGAATTTGAGCTTGTTGGGGGGATGGGAATTAGTTCAAGAAGAGAATATGTCTGGGGTGAAAGAGTGTGGACCCGGAAAGCACTAAGCAACACCCTGAGCAGAGTATATTGTAGAAATGACCAAAGGCCAGAGTGTATAATGAACAGATTAGGTTGGAGTACTCACTGGATAACACTCGTGTGGACTTTAGCCTGATCCAAGTTAGCAAAATTTTTTTTTTGTTAATTAATTGATACTGTGTATCAATTAATGCATTATGATAGGAATGGTACTGAATTTAAGGGATTGGCAGTCAGACAATTCAGGTCTGGTTTTAGTTATGAATGGCTTCATTTTCTAGCATAAGATGTTTTCAAGGTAGGTAATATCCCATCTCTAAATGTCAGTTCCCTTTTCTTATATATGGGAGAGAATACACTACTTGATCTTTACCTACTAAATTTCTATTTTTTTGCAAAAGATTTTCTGGTTTAGGTGAACTAAATTAAACTTTCTACAGACATCAGGCAGCCACTTTATACCTGAGCTTTCCCCTCTCCCAACCCTTGCAATTCTTGGTAACCTCCAAGGTTTGTGCCCTCTGGTGAATTAAAAGAACTATATTTAGGAATTTGGTTTGTTGCTCTTTCTTCCCTCCTGCAACTCAAATATTTTGCTAGCACACACAGACAAAAATAGTGCCACCAATAGAATTAGTGCCCACAGTTGAAATGCAAAAGACCTCAGCATATAAATTGAGTTGAGCATAGTGATTGGGTATTTTCTGATGACAAAATAGTCTTTATGATTTGGGGGGTGGAGATGTGTGCTTAAGTTTTCAATCTTAGGGATCACAACAGTTCTGTAGATATGAATTCTATTACTACTATATTATTTCTAATACATTTTTACAGGAGCAAAATGTCTTCATACCACTAAACAACATCTACTTGAAAGTGAAGAGGGAACAAAAGCTCATAAAACTGCAATAAAATATTTATTTGTCTTCAGCAATAGGATTAATTTTATCACTGTAGATTTATGAGCCCAGAAATTTGTTGGTGGATATTTAATATATCAAAACAGCACAAGGAGCTTGTATTAAGAAATGTGTTGTGAAACTTGTGATTTACCAGGGAGAACATATTTTTTTTCCATAGGACTTAATAAAACAGTAGCAAAATTGAATTAGCTTGGCATAAAGTTTAATTGCCTGACAAACAAATTTGATATGGCTGTTGCATTACTGTTTATGTATAACATATATTGGCTTGTGGATCATCGTGACCCCCAGACTGACTGGGGGAGCTAATGATGGCAGTAGAATGGTAGTGTTAGTGTCTGGGAATCTTCCTTTTGATTGCCTCTTCCTGACATAAAGGAGGAAGAGTTCACGTAATGACCTTTGCAAAAGGGAAAACAGGGCTTTATAGCTTGCTGCCTCCCCCAATGCAGTTCCTTTGTTGAAAGCATATCTCTTCAAAAATTCCATAGCTCTTCAGTGCTATAGTACCTTGAGATAGTGTGCCTTAGTGACATTCAGTTTAGACATCTGGGAGCTATTTTTTTTATGAGAGAAATAGCCCGATAGCAGAAAGTCATAAAAGAGCATAGTAAATCTACAGCCTTCAAATTTTCTCTGTTTTGAACTGTGGCAATAGCTATGAATTACTCACCTTCTGCTCATATATTTTTTTCTTATCTTTTGAGCTCCTATAAGAATTAGGTACACACTTAGGAAAAAACACGGTCTCTTGAGATTGTAATGTGGGAGCTAGACATCTTCATGTTCAGAAAGGTTAGAGTTATATGGTCTGGCAGAGGCAGAACAACTTCAGCCCCTATAATTCAGCTAGTAGAGAATTTGAGAAGAGAGCCACTAAATTGATGATGTGGCCATAGAGTTTACAACCAGAGACAATCTCAGATCATATCCATAAAGCTTATAACAGCTCACCTCCATGGGGACTACTTTGTGAATTTTCAGTCAGAAGGAGAGTCCCCAAAGTGTGGCTGAGTCTGGATCATTGTTATAGAAAGTAATTGAGTAGTGAAAATACATACCATGAGAAGGTATGTATTTTATCCTAGTGTCTTCTTGGGTCTTTTTTTTTTTTTAACATCTTTATTAGAGTATAATTGCTTTACAATGGTGTGTTAGTTTCTGCTTTATAACAAAGTGAATCAGTTATACATATACATATGTCCCGATATCTCTTCCCTCTTGCATCTCCCTCCCTCTCACCCTCCCTATCCCACCCCTCTAGGTGGTCACAAAGCACAGAGCTGATGTCCATCTGCTATGTGGCTGTTTCCCACTAGCTATCGATTTTACGTTTGGTAGTGTATATATGTCCATGCCACTCTCTCACTTTGTCCCAGCTTACCCTTCGCCCTCCTCATATCTTCAAGTCCATTCTCTACTAAGTCTGTATATTTATTCCCATCTTGCCCCTAGGTTCTTCTGACCTTTTTTTTTTTTTTTTTTTTTAGATTCCATATATATGTGTTAGCATACGGTATTTGTTTTTCTCTTTCTGACTTACTTCACTCTATGTGGCAGTGTCTAGGTACATCCACCTCACTACAAATAACTCAGTTTCGTTCCTTTTTATGGCTGACTAATAGTCCATTGTATATATGTGCCACATCTTCTTTATCCATTCATCTGTTGATGGACACTTAGGTTGCTTCCGTGTCCTGGCTATTGTAAATAGACCTGCAATGAACATTTTGGTACATGACTCTTTTTGAATTATGGTTTTCTCAGGGAATATGCCCAGTAGTGGGATTGCTGGGTTGTATGGTAGTTCTATTTATAGTTTTTAAAGGAACCTCCATACTGTTCTCCATAGTGACTGTATCAATTTACATTCCCACCAACAGTGCAAGAGAGTTCCCTTTTCTCCGCACCCTCTCCAGCATTTATTGTTTGTAGATTTTTTGATGATGGCCATTATGACTGGTGTGAGATGATATCTCATTGTAGTTTTGATTTGCATTTCTCTAATGATTAATGATGTTGAGCATTCTTTTGTGTGTTTGTTGGCAATCTGTATATCTTCTTTGGAGAAATGTCTATTTAGGTCTCTGCCCATTTTTGGATTGGGTTGTTTGTTTTTTGATATTGAACTGCATGAGCTACTTGTATGTTTTGGAGATTAATCCTTTGTCAGTTGCTTCATTTGCAAATATTTTCTCCCATTCTGAGGGTTGTCTTTTCATCTTGTTTATGGTTTCCTGTGCTGTGCAAAAGCTTTTAAGTTTCATTAGGACCTATTTGTTTATTTTTGTTTTTACTTCCATTTCTCTAGGAGGTGGGTCAGAAATGATCTTGCTGTGATTTATGTCATAGAGTGTTCTGCCTATGTTTTCCTCTAAGAGTTTGATGGTGTCTGGCCTTACATTTAGGTCTTTAATCCATTTTCAGTTTATTTTTGTTTATGGTGTTAGGGAGTGTTCTAATTTCATTCTTTTACATGTAGCTGTCCAGTTTTCCCAGCACCTCTTATTGAAGAGGCTATCTTTTCTCCACTGTATATTCTTGCCTCCTTTATCAAAGATAAGGTGACCATATGTGCGTGGGTTTATCTCTGGGCTTTCTATCCTGTTCTATTGATCTGTATTTCTGTTTTTGTGCCAGTACCATAATGTCTTGATTACTGTAGCTTTGTAGTATAGTCTGAAGTCAGGGAGCCTGATTCCTCCAGCTCCGTTTTTCATTCTCAAGTTTGCTTTGGCTATTCGGGGTCTTTTGTGTTTCCATACAAATTGTGAAATTTTTCTAGTTCCGTGAAAAATGCCAGTGGTAGTTTGATAGGGATTGCATTGAGTCTGTAGATTGCTTTGGGTAGTAGAGTCATTTTCAGTGTTGATTCTTCCAGTCCAAGAACATGGTATATCTTTCTATCTATTTTTATCATTTTAAATTTCTTTCATCAGTGTCTTATAGTTTTCTGGATACAGGTCTTTTGTCTCCTTAGGTAGGTTTATTCGTAGGTATTTTATTCTTTTTGTTGCAATGGTAAATGGGAGTGTTTTCTTAATTTCACTTTCAGATTTTTCCTCATTAGTGTATAGGAATGCAAGAGATTTCTGTGCATTAATTTTGTATCCTGCAACTTTACCAAATTCATTGATTAGCTCTAATAGTTTTCTGGTAGCATCTTTAGGATTCTCTATGTATAGTATCATGTCATCTGCAAACAGTGACAGCTTTATTTCTTCTTTTCCAATTTGGATTCCTTTTATTTCTTTTTCTTCTCTAATTGCTGTGGCTAAAACTTCCAAAACTATGTTGAATAATAGTGGTGAGAGTGGGCAACCCTGTCTTGTTCCTGAACTTAGTGGAAATGGTTTTAGTTTTTCACCATTGAGGATGATGTTGGCTGTGGGTTTGTCATATATGGCCTTTATAATGTTGAGGAAATTTCCCTCTTTGCCTACTTTCTGTAGAGTTTTTATCATTAATGGGTATTGAATTTTGTTGAAAGCTTTCTCTGCATCTATTGAGATGACCATATGGTTTTTCTCCTTCAATTTGTTAATATACTGTATCATGGTGATTGATTTGCGTATATTGAAGAATCCTTGCATTCCTGGGATAAACCCTACTTGATCATAGTGTATGATCCTTTTAATGTGCTGTTGGATTCTGTTTGCTAGTATTTTGTTGAAGATTTTGCATCCATGTTCATCAGTGATAGTGGCCTGTAGTTTTCTTTCTTTGTGACATCTTTGTCTGGTTTTGCTGTCAGAGTGATGGTGGCCTCGTAGAATGAGTTTGGGAGTGTTCCTTCCTCTGCTATATTTTGGAAGAGTTTGAGAAGGATAGGTGTTAGCTCTTCTCTAAAAGTTTGATAGAATTCGCCTGTGAAGTAATCTGGTCCTAGGCTTCTGTTTGTTGGAAGATTTTTAGTCACAGTTTCAGTTTTAGTGCTTGTGATTGATCTGTTCATATTTTCTATTTCTTCCCAGTTCAGTCTCAGAAGGTTGTGCATTTCTAAGAATTTTTCCGTTTCTTCCAGGTTGTCCATTTTATTGGCATATAGTTGCTTGTAGTAATCTCTCATGATCCTTTGTACTTCTGCAGTGTCAGTTGTTACTTCTCCTTTTTCATTTCTAATTCTATTGATTTGAGTCGTCTCCCCTTTTTCTTGATAAGTCTGGCTAATGGTTTATCAA
This sequence comes from Kogia breviceps, assembly GCF_026419965.1. NCBI lineage: Eukaryota > Metazoa > Chordata > Mammalia > Artiodactyla > Physeteridae > Kogia > Kogia breviceps. Next base: position 85,110,636 of record NC_081317.1, read on the forward strand.
TTTTGTTTGTCTTCTCAAAGAACCAGCTTTTAGTTTTATTGATCTTTGCTATCATTTCCTTCATTTCTTTTTCATTTATTTCTGATCTGATCTTTATGATTTCTTTCCTTCTGCTATCTTTGGGGTTTTTTTGTTCTTCTTTCTTTAGTTGCTTTAGGTGTAAGGTTAGGTTGTTTATTTGAGATGTTTCCTGTTTCTTAAGGTAGGATTTTATTGCTATAAACTTCCCTCTTAGAACTGCTTTTGCTGTATCCCATAGGTTGTGGGTCATTGTGTTTTCTTTGTCATTTGTTTCTAGGTATTTTTTGATTTCCTCTTCAATTTCGTCATTGATCTCTTGATTATTAAGCAGTATGTTGTTTATCCTCCATGTGTTTGTATTTCATACAGATTTTTTCCTGTGATTGATATCTAGTCTCATAGCATTGTGGTTGGAAAAGATATTTGATACGATTTCAATTTTTTAAAATTTGCCAAGGCTTGCTTTGTGACCCAAGATATGATCTGTCCTGAAGAATGTTCCATGAGCACTTGAGATGAATGTGTATTCTGTTGATTTTGGATGGAATGTCTTATAAATATCCGTTAAGTCCATCTTGTTTAATGTATCATTTAAAGCTTGTGTTTCCTTATTTATTTTCATTTTGGATGACCTGTCCATTGGTGAAAGTGGGGTGTTAAAGTCCCCTACTATGATTGTGTTACTGTCGTTTTCCCCTTTTATGGCTGTTAATATTTTCCTTATGTATTGTGGTGCTCCTATGTTGGGTGCATAAATATTTACAATTGTTTTATCTTCTTCATGGATCGATCCCTTGATCATTATGTAGTGTCCTTCTTTGTCTCTTGTAATAGTCTGCTTTGAAGTCTATTTTGTCTGATGTGAGAATTGCTACTCCAGCTTTCTTTTGATTTCCATTTGCATGGAATATCTTTCTCCATCCCCTCACTTTCAGTTTCTGTGTGTCCCTAGGTCTGAAGTGGGTCTCTTGTAGACAGCATATATACGGGTCTTGGTTTTGTATCCATTGAGCTAGTCTTTGTCTTTTGGTTGGAGCATTTAATGCATTTACATTTAAGGTAGTTATCGATATGTACGTTCCTTTTACCATTTTCTTAATTGTTTTGGGTTTATTATTGTAGGTCTTTTTCTTCTCTTGTGTTTCCTGCCTAGAGAAGTTCCTTTAGTGTTTGTTGTAAAGCTGGTTTGGTGGTGCTGAGTTCTCTTAGCTTTTTCTTGACTGTAATGCTTTTAATTTCTCTGTCAAATCTGAGTGAGATCCTTGCTGTGTAGAGTAATCTTGGTTGTAGTTTTTTCTCCTTCATCACTTTAAATATGTCCTGCCACTCCCTTCTGGCTTGAAGAGTTTCTGCTGAAAGATCAGCTGTTAACCTTATGGTGATTTCCTTATGTGTTATTTGTTGTTTTTCAGTTGCTGCTTTTAATAATTTTTCTTTGTATTGAATTTTTGATAGTTTGATTAATGTGTGTCTTGGTGTGTTTCTCCTTGGATTTATCCTGCATGGGACTCTTTGTGCTTCCTGGACTTGATTAACTATTTCCTTTCCCATATGAGGGAAGTTTTCAAGTATAAGCTCTTCAAATATTTTCTCAGTCCCATTCTTTTTCTCTTCTTCTTCTGGGACCCCTATAATTCAAATGTTAGTGCATTTAATGTTGTGCCACAGGTCTCTGAGACAATCCTCAATTCTTTTCATTCTTTTTTCTTTATTCTGCTCTGCAGTAGTTTTTTCCACTATTTTATCTTCCAGGTCACTTATCCGTTCTTCTGCCTCAGTTATTCTGCTATTGATCCCTTCTAGAGAATTTTAATTTCATTTATTGTGTTGTTCATCGCTGTTTGTTTGCTCTTTAGTTCTTCTAGGTCTTTGTTAAAAGTTTCTTGTATTTTCTCTATTCTATTTCAAAGATTTTGGATCATCTTTAGTATCATTATTGTGAATTTTTTTTCAGCTAGACTGCCTATTTCCTCTTCATTTGTTAGGTCTGATGGGTTTTTGTCTTGCACCTTCATCTGCTGTGTACTTCTCTGTCTTCTCATTTTGCTTAACTTACTGTGTTTGGGGTCTCCTTTTCACAATCTGCAGGTTTGTAGTTCCCGTTGTTTTTTGTGTCTGTCCCCAGTGGCTAAGGTTTTGCAGTGGTTTGTGTAGGCTTCCTGGTGGAGGGCACTAGTGCCTGTGTTCTGGTGGATGATGCTGAATCTTGTCTTCCTGGTGGGCAGGTTCACATCTGGTGGTGTGTTTTGGGGTGTCTGTGGCCTTATTATAATTTTAGGCAGCCTCTGTGCTAATGGATAGGGTTGTGTTCCTATCTTGCTGGTTGTTTGGCATAGGGTATCCTGCAGTGTAGCTTGCTGGTCATTGAGTGAAGCTGGGTCTTGGCGTTGAGATGGAGATCTCTGGGAGATTTTCGCCATTTGATATCACGTGGAGCTGGGAGGTCTCTTGTGGACCAGTGTCCTGAACTTGGCTCTCCCATCTCAGAGGCAGAGCCCTGACCCCTGGCTGGAGCACTCAGAGCCTGTCCTCCACACGGCTGCTTGAGTGCTGAGGCACCTTCCAGTCACTGTTTGGACCTCGCACAATTGTCCTTAGCTCTTGATAATTCATATTTTTAAAGTATGGTATCAGGAAAAGTACTTGCTTTCCTTTACAGATCTGATATACTCTCTTGTGCCATTGTATGCTCTCGATATTAGGAACATATGTACATTGAGGGAGTCCGCAGGAGTGCAAAACATTGAAGCTTTTGGGCCAAGTCATATCCAGTGCTCTTATTCCACTCTCAGCCCTGTTTATTGATTATCTAGCCAGAGAAGATGCTAAAGATAACACGAAATATAAATTTGACTTGTTGTCAGTTAGCCATTAGGCTTCTGTCTGTAAAACTTGCTGGGAATGATTCACCCAGAAACAATGCTGAAATTTTCATCTGAGAAATTCCACTCAGACATTAAAAAAAAAAAAAGTCCATAAAACCTGCATGATTTTATGGCATAAAAGAGATTATCAATTAACTTCAATGTATCAATAAAACAGTTATATGAATTTTAGTGTCTGTCTCTCTCCCTCTCAGAGCCTGATTAAAACAACCAAATACATTTAATAATAGGGAAAAATTCACATCAACACTTCTTACTGGCAGAAAAATTATATAACTGCACCATACAAAAGAAAAATAAAGGGCTTCCCTGGTCTGCAGTGGTTGAGAGTCCACCTGCCAATGCAGGGGACACGGGTTTGTGCCCCGCCTGGGAGGATCCCACATGCCACTCGCTGGCCCCATGAGCCATGGCTGCTGGGCCTGCGTGTCTGGAGCCTGTGCTCCGCAACGGGAGAGGCCACAACAGTGAGAGGCCCATGTACCACACACACACACACAAAAAAGTAAAGAAAAGTAAAATTATACACAGTTGTAAAAAGTATTCACAACAGTTGAAAGCAAAGAATGGGCAATGATATACAACACTCATTTAAATAAAAAGTACGAATAGTAATATTAATGCCAAACAGGTAAAATTCAATGCCCGACGTATTAAATCTACCAACACGATTATATTATTGATGAAGGACACAATCTTCCAAGAAAATATAAATACTAGTATCCCTTTCATAAAAATAACCAAGATTAAAATACTCAAAACATACAGTTGGTAGAAATCTAAGAGAAGTTGAAAGGAACACAGTACTACTGGAGTATTTTTATAGTCCTAGGAATATCAGTAACACACAAATAAAATAATAACCTAGTACCCTGCAGAGATTTAGCATTTCTTTCCCAACTCTCATAAAACAATCGCAAAAGGTTGGTTGTATATTGAGCTACAATGGAAGTGTTGATATCTTGCAAAATGCAGTCATTTTAGAGAATACAGTCTCTGGCCATAATACAAGAGGGAGATAATAACAAAACAAAATGAACAATGCTCAATAATTTGACCATCCCCCAAGTTTTGCAAGATTGTGTTATTACTCTTCTTTCTATTTCTATAGAAGAATTTTTCTAATACTCTTTTAGAGAATTTCTTAATCTAAAGCCATTCTCTGTGGCCATCACACTGACATCGTTTAATACTTTACTCTTGTGGTTAATAACTTCTATACTGTAATTCTTTCCAAATAGCTCTAGTTCTCATAACACAAGACAATGGGTTAAAATCTGAGCCTGTCACACTTGCATTGAATAGAATGTGCCATTGCCAGTGGTAAAATGCCACTTAATTGTATTCCCTTACTTATTCTTATCCATATCCCCATTTTCAAAGCCCTTTTTCACATTCTGACAGTTTAAAGTTAAACTGATAACTTTCCTAAATAATTCTTAGACCAAAAGGAAATGTAAATATAAATGATATATAAAAAGGTCAGTGGTAAGAATATGACATATGAACATCTATGAGAGATTTCCAAAGTTGCATTCAGAGGAAAATAAATGTCTCTATATGCTTTAAATAGTAAAGAAAAAAAAGGAAAAAATTTAAATTTAAAACTTCATTGAAGAATTTACAAAAAGAATATCAAAAATAAAGCAAGGATTGGCAAACTGTAGTCCATAGGCCACTTTCAGCCCACCATCTGTTTTTGTAAATAAGGCTTTTTTGAAACATAGTTATGCTCATTCATTTTTAAATTGTCTGTGGCTGCTTTTGTTCTACAAGTGTAGAGTTGAGTCATTGTGACAGGGACCATTTGGCCTACAAAGCCATACAACCCTTTACTGTGCCCTTAATCTAGGGTATGCAAAGGATTATGAAAAATAAAATTATAAACTAATGATTTGGGAAAGAATCTAATTGAGAGATATGTCAGTTGTTTTAGCACACAGAAAATTATTCAATATTATAAATACTATTTTGTTAGCATCATCTTCTACTAAAACATTGAGTAAAAAGCAAAATGAAAAAAATACAGATAAATTTCTCACATACAGGTGACGCATTAAAAGTAAATATTATTAAATATAATTCAGAAGTGAGTTTAACTACTGATTACCTGCAGCCATGTTAAAATTTATTCCAGATGTATAAATTATCAATATTTACTATATGTAAATATGTCAGTATACCTAATCACATCAATTAGCCCAAGGCATAGAAGCCATACATTAATCTCAATAGGTACAGAAAAACAGATGGTCTTTTTTATGATAGAAAAATATTAATTTAGAAATGGGAAAGTATATTCTCAGTATGGCACAAACAGCCAGCATTATTCTCACAGTTAAACATCAGAGATTGTCTTATTAAAGTCATAAATGACATAAGAATGTCTTCTATTTTCATGAATATTTAAGGAAGAAAGCTTCTAAAAGTTCTAAACAGTGAATAAGACATGAAAGATTTGAAAAGAGGAAAACATAAAATTATTATTTTCAGATTATATGATTGTATTTCCTGAAAACAAATAAAATCTGGAAATTAACTGATCTGATCTTTGACCCCATTCAAGTTTCTTCAGTTGGCAAGAGGATTCCACTCAGTTTTACATGTTACATTTACTTGTCATATGTCTGCATTTTCCTTCAGTTAGGAACAGTTCCTCATTCTTTCCTTGTATTTCATACCTTGATAGTTTTGAAAATTAAAGATCAGTTATTTCATAGAACATCTATTTATTTGGGTGTGCCTGTTAGATTCAAGTTACGCATCATTGGCTGAGGTATTTCAGAAATAGTGTATTCTCATTATATCCCCATCCTATCAGAGGCACATTTTTTTTTCTTTTATTCTGTTACTGGTGGTATTTACCTTTGATAAGTTGGTTAAAATGGTGTTGACCATTCTAAAGTTACTACTTTTCCCTTTGTAATTGATAAGTATTATATTGGGAGGTACTTTGGAACTATAAAAATATCCTATACTTCATTAACCTTTACATTTATTCATCTGTTTGTTTATATTGGCATGGATTCATGGTTCTCTCTTTTATTCAATGGTTATAATTTGTTTCTATAATTATTTTAATGCTCAAATTGTCCCAGTTGACCAGTGAGAGCCCCTTCAGTTTGGCTTGTGTCCCTTTGATGTGTTCCTGGCATTCTTTGTGCACTTTTTAACTTTCTGACACAGCAGTATATTCTGGGCTCATCTTGTACTTTTCCTGCCCCAGCAGTGGAATCAGACATCTTTTTTAAATTTTTTTTAAGGAATCTGGGTTCCTTTTAGTAGAATCAGACCTGGGTGCTAGGTGCCCTCATTATTGTTAGGTTATTGCTGCTCCCAGTCTCTTTCTCTCAGTAGAAAGAGCCACAGAGTTTTTCATGTGTGTATTCACACATATCATCTCTATCCTTTTTATTTCTCCATTTACCATTCTGTCTGAAAACTGTGAGTACATACTGACACCTCCAAGCCAATCCACTATTGCAGAATTCATACTAGGCTCTCCCTTTCTATATGTGAACTCCCTTCTCTAAAAATGAAATAAATGGCCCCCATGATCCCTAATTTAATGATATGGTTAATTTCCCTATATGTATATTTCCCCATTGCTGCTGCCATCCTCTCCCCAGCAGATCCCTCTTTACCCTCCAAGGGCTCTAACACTCTGCACCTGGCGGCCATGCTACTCATGTCACCATGTTCTGATGCCCCACGCAGGGATACCCCACCATGTGAAAGCTCTCTTTACCCAGCCTGTGCTCCAACATGCCACATCAGGCAAGTCACCTACACTGTCACTATCCTCACCTCATTGGCACTCTGCCTTACCACACCAGGCTGCCCTTGGACAGAGACAGACTGCTTACCTTGGTTAGGTTCTGTCACCCTGCTCTGGGAAGCCATTTTACATGTTCACCCTCCTCTCTCTTCTTGGGCTCAAACATCCTGCTTGGGCCACCTGACATCCCTTCTCCAAAGCAGATGCCTACCTTTCTTGATCCCATCAGTAACTTTAAGACTGAATTGTTCAAAATGGGAAGAGAAAAAAGGAAGAGAAAGAGGAAAATGACATCATGTTTCTTGAGAAAAGAGAGATTCAAATAAATGAAAATGAAACCATCAATTTCTCACATATGTAAAGAAACATATTTCCATGGTTTTAAGAGCTTAATATTAAAGAAAAGTCATGGTATAAAATACACCAAAAAATGTGAACATGTTCCTTACATTAGGGCATTAAATGTGTAAAACCAGAGAGCACATATTCAAAATCATGAAAAGTAAAAATCAAAAGGAAAGAGTAGATTGTAAATAACATGTTCCCAATGAAATTATATGAAACACTCTTAACAGATCAATAAAAAATGCCCCAATGGGTAAACAGACATAAGTTATGAATAGAAATTCACATACATTTAAACACTTGTTATTTTCTTGCGGCACGTGGGCCTGTCACTGCTGTGGCCTCTCCCATTGCAGAGCACACGCTCTGGACACGCAGGCCCAGCGGCCATGGCTCATGGGCCTAGCTGCTCCGCAGCATGTGGGATCTTCCCGGACTAGGGCACGAACCCACCTCCCCTGTATCGGCAGGCGGACTCTCAACCACTGCGCCACCAGGGAAGCCCTAAACACTTTTTAAAATTTTATAGTTTAGTTGATTTACAACATTGTGTTCATTTCAGGTATACAGCAAAGTGATTCAGTTATACATATATCCATTCTTTTTCAGATTCTTTTCCCATTTAGGTTATTACAGAATATTGAGTAGAGTTCACTGTGCTATACAGTAGGTCCTTGTTGATATATAGTAAGGTGTATATGTCAATATCAAACTCCTAATTTATTGCTCTCCCCCACCTTTCCCCTTTGGTAACCATAAGTTTGTTTTCAATGTCTGTGAGTCTGTTTCTGTCTTGTAAATAAGTTCATTTGTATCATTTTTTTAGATTCCACATGTAAGTGATATGTATGATATTTGTCTTTCTCTGTCTGACTTACTTCACTTAGTAAGATAATCTCTAGGTCCATCCATGTTGCTGCAAATGGTGTTATTTAATTATTTTTTATGGCTGAGTAATATTCCATTGTATATATGTACCATATCTTTTTTTTTTCTGTTCACGTCTTTTTTTTTTTTATACCATATCTTCTTTATCCATTTCTCTATCGATGAAAATTTAGGTTACTTCCATGTCTTGGCTATTGTAAATAGTGCTGCAATGAACATTGAGGTGCATGTATCTTTTCAAATTATGGTTTTATCCAGATAAATGCCCAGGAGTGGGATTTCTGGATCATATGGTAGCTCTATTTTTAGTTTTTTTAGTAACCTCCATACTGTTCTCCATAATGGCTGTACCAATTTAAATTCCTGCCAACAATGTGAGAGGGTTCCCTTTTCTCCACACCCTTTCCAGCATTTATTGTTTGTAGATGTTTTGATGATTGCCATTCTGACAAGTGTGAGGTGATTCCTCATTATGTTTTTTTTTTCTTTTTTTAATTAAATGTATTTATTTATCTTTGGCTGCATTGGGTCTTTGTTGCTGTGTGTGGGCTTTCTCCAGTTGCTGTGACCAGGGGCTACTCTTTGTTGTGGTGCGCGGACTTCTCATTGCAGTGTCTTCTCTTGCTGTGGAGCATGGGCTCTAGGTGCACAGGCTTCAGTAGTTGTGGCACGTGGGCTCAGTAATTGTGGCTTGTGGACTCTAGGGCACAGGCTCAGTTGTTGTGGCACATGGGCTTAGTTGCTCTGCAGCATGTGAGATCTTCCTGGACTGGGGCTCAAACCTGTGTCCCCTGTATTGGTAGGTGGATTCTTAACCACTGCGACACTAGGGAAGTCCCCCTCATGTTTTGATTTGCATTTCTCTAATACTTAGTGATGTTGAGCATCTTTTCATGTGCCTTTTGGCCATCTGTATGTCTTCTTTGGAGAAATGTGTATTTAGGTCTTCTGCCCAATTTTTGATTGGGTGGTTTGGTTTTTTTTGATATTGAGCTGTATGAGTTGTTTGTATATTTTGGAGATTAATCCCTTGTCGGTCACATTGTTTGCAAATATTTTCACCCATTCTGTAGGTTGTCTTTTTGATTTGTTTATAGTTTCCTTTGCTGTGCAAAAGTTTTTAAGTTTAATTAGGTCCCGTTTGTGTATTCTTTTTTAAATTTTCATTACCCCAGGAGGTGGGCCCAGAAAGATATTGCTGCAGTTTACGTCAAAGAGTATTCTGCGTATGTTTTCGTCTAACAGTTTTATAGTATCTGGTCTTACATTTAGGTCTTTAATCCATTTTGAGTTTATTTTGTTAAAGGTGTTGGAGAATGTTCTACATTCATTGTTTTACATGTAGCGGCCCAGTTTTACCAGCACCATTTATTGAAGAGACTGTATTTTCTCCACTGTATTACTTGCTTCCTTTGTCATTGATTAATTGACCATAGGCATGTGGGTTTATTTCTGGGGTTTCTATCCTGTTCCATTGATCTTTAAGTCTAGCTTTGTGCCAGTACCATACAGTTTTGATGACTGTAACTTTATAGTATAGTGTGAAATCAGGGAGGCTGATGCCTCCAGCTCCATTTTTCTTTCTCAGTATTGCTTTGGCTATTTGGGGTCTTTTGTGTTTCCATACAATTGTCAAGATTTTTTTGTTTCTAGATTTGCAAAACTGCCATTGCTAATTTGATAGGGATTGGATTGAATTTGTAAATTGACTTGGGTGGTATAGTCTTTTTGACAATATTGATTCTTCCAATCTAAGAGCATGGTATATCTGTCCATCTGCATCATTGATTTCTTTCATCAGTGTCATAGTGTTTGGAGTACAGGTCATTTGCCACCTTAGGTAGGTTTATTCCTAGGTATTTTGTTCTTTTTGATGTGATGGTAAATGGGATTGTTTCCTTCATTTCTCTTTCTGCGCTTTCGTAGTTAGTGTGTAGGAATGTAAGAGATTTCTGTGCATGAATTTTGTACCCTGTAACTTTACCAAATTCATTGATGAGCTCTAGTAGTTTTCTGGTAGCATCTTTAGGATTTTCTATGTACAGTATCATGTCATCTGCAAACAGTGACAGTTTTACTTCTTTTCCAATTTGTATTCCTTTTATTTATTTTTCTTCTCTGATTGCTGTGGCTAGGACTTCCAAAACTATGTTGAATAAAAGTGGCAAGAGTGGACATCCTTGTCTTCTTCCTGATCTTAGAGGAAATGATTTCAGGTTTTCACTGTTGAGTAAGATGTTACCTGTGAGTTTCTCGCATATGGGCTTTATTACGTTATGTTGAGGTAGGTTCCCTCTATGCCCACTTTTTGGAGACTTTTTATCATAATTGCTGTTGAATTTTGTCAAAAGCTTTTTCTGTATCTATTGAGATGATCATATGGTTTTTATTCTTCAACTTGTTAATGTGGTGTATCACACTGATTGATTTGGGGATATTGAAAAATCCTTGCATCCTTGGGATAAATCCCACTTGATCATGGTGTATGATCATTTTAATGTGTTGTTGGGGTCAGTTTGCTAGTATTTTGTTGAGGATTTTTGCATCTATATTCATCAGTGATATTGGCCTGTGACTTTTTTTTTTTTTTTTTTTTTTTGGTGGTATCTTTGTCTGGTTTTGGTATCAGGGTGATGTTGCCCTCATAGGATGAGTCTGGAAATGTTTATTCCTCTGCATTTTTTTTGAAATTGTTTCAGAAGGTTAGGTGTTAACTCTTCTCTAAATGTTTCACCTGTGAAGCTATCTGGTCCTCGACTTTTGCTTGTTGGGAGTTTTAAAATCATACTGTCAATTTCATTACTTGTGATTAGTCTGTTCATATTTTCTATTTCTTCACGGTTCAGTTTTAGAAGGTTGTACCTTTCTAAGAATTTGTCCATTTCTTCTAGGTTGTCCATTTTATTGGCATATAGTTGCGTTTAGTAATCTCTTATGATCTTTTGTATTTCTGTGGTGTCAGTTGTAACTTCTTTCAGTTTCTGATTTTATTGATCTGAGTTTTTCCTGATGTGTCTGGCTAAAGGTTTATCAATTTTGTTTATCTTTTCAAAGAACCAGCTTTTAGTTCCATTGATCTTTTCTACTGTTTTCTTTGTCTCAATTTCATTTATTTCTGCTCTGATCTTTATGATTTCTTTCCCTCTACTAACTTTGGGTTTTGTTTGTTCTTCTTTCTCTGGTTGCTTTAGGTGTAATTTTAGTTTTTTACTTGAGATTTTTCTTGTTTCCTGAGATAGGCTTGTATCACTGTAAACTTTCCTTTTGGAAATACTTTTGATGCATCCGATAGATTTTGGATCATTGTGGGTTTTTTTTTTTTGTGTGGTACACAGGCCTCTCACTGTTGTGGCCTCTCCCGTTGTAGGGCACTGGCTCCACAGGCACGCACAGGCTCAGCGACCATGTCTCATGGGCTCAGCTGCTCTGCGGCATGTGGGATCTTCCTGGACTGGGGCACGAACCCTTGTCCCCTGCATCGGCAGGCGGACTCTCAACCACTGCACCACCAGGGAAGCCCCATTGTGTTTTTGTTTTCATTTGTCTTCATGTATTTTTAATTTCCTCTCTGATTTCTTCAATGATCCATTGGTTGTTTAGGAGCATATTATTTAGCCTCCGTGTGTTTGTGATTTTAAAAAAAATTTTTGTAGTTGATTTATAGTCTCATAGTATTGTGTTGGAAAACATGGTTGATACGGTTGCAGTTTCCTTAAATTTACTGAGGCTTGTTTTCTGGCCTAGAATGTGATCTCTCTTGGATAATGTTCCACGTGCACTTGAAAAGAAAATGTATTTTGTTGTTTTTGATTCGAATTCTTCATAAATATCTATTAAGTCCATCTGGTGTAGTGTATCATTTAAGGCCTGTGTTTCCTATTGATTTTCTGTCTGTCCACTGATGTAAGTGAGGTGTTAAAGTCCCCCACTATTATTGTGTTACTGTTGATTTCTCCTTTTGTTAGCATTTGCCTTATATATTGAGGTGTTCCTATGTTGGGTGCATATATATTTACAATTGTTTTATCTTTTTGGATTGATCCCTTGATCATTATGTAGTGTCCTTCTTTGTCTCTTATAACAGTCTTTATTTTAAAGTCTATTTGGTCTGATATGAATATTGCTACTCTGGCTGTCTTCTGATTTCCATTTGCATGGTATACCTTTTTCCATTCCCTCACTTTCAGTCTGTATGTGTTCCTAGATCTGAAGTGGGTCTCTTGTAGACAGCATATATATGGATCTTTTTTTTGTATCCATTCAGCCTGTCTTTGTCTTTTTGTTGGAGCATTTAATCCGTTTACATTTAAAATAGCTATCGATATGTATGTTCTTATTGCCATTTCGTTAATTGTTTTGGATTTGTTTTTGTAGGTCTTTTTTCTTCCATTCCTCTTGTGTTTTCTTTTCTTGTGAATTGATGACATTCTTTAACGTTGTGTTTGGATTCCTTTTCCTTTTTCGTTTGTATATCCATTGTAGATTTTTGGTGTGCAGTTACCATGAGATTTTGACATAGCAGTCTATATATATACAAGATTGTTTTAAGTTGCTGGTCTCTTAATTTCAAATGCATTTCCAATATCCTGCATTTGTATTCTCCTCTTTTCACAATTGCTGGGTTTGGTATCATATTTGTGTGTGGATGATTTCCTGCCTTTACGTTTGCCTTTATGGTGAGCTTTCCATTTGTAATTTTCTTTTCTCTATTTGTGACCTTTTCTGCCTAGAGAAGTTCCTTTGGCATTTGTTGTAAAGCTGGTTTGGTGGTGCTGAATTCTCTTAGATTTGCTTGTCTGTAAAGCTTTTGATTTCTCTGTTGAATCTGAACAAGAGCTTTGCTGGGTAGAGTATTCTTGGTTGTAGGTTTTCCCTTTTCATCACTTTGTGCCACTCTCTTCTGGCCTGCAGAATTTCTGCTGAAAAATCAGCTGATAACCTTATGGGAATTCCCTTGCATGCTATTTGTTACTTTTCCCTTGTTGCTTTTAATATTTTCTCTTTGTCTTTAATTTTCATCAATTTGATTAATATGTGTCTGCATGTTTCTCCTTGGGTTTATCTTGTATGGGATTTTCTGTGCTTCCTGAACATGGGTGACTGTTTTCTTTCTCATGTTAGGGAAGTTTTCACCTGTTATTTTTTTTCAAATATTTTCTCAGGCCCTTTCTCTCTCTGTTCTCCTGGAACCCCTATAATATGAATGTTGGTGTGTTTAATGTCATCCCAGAAGTCTCTTAGACTGTCTTCATTTCTTTTCATTATTTTCTCTTTATTTTTTTCTGTGGTAGTGATGATTTCCACCATTCTGCCTTCCACCTTAATTATCTGTTCTTCTGCCTCAGCTCTTCTGCTGTTGATTCCTTCTAGTGTACTCTTCATTTCAGTTCTTGTATTGTTCAACTCTGTCTGTTTTTTAAATCTTCTAGCTCTTCGTTAAACATTTCTTGTATCTTCTCCGTCTTTGCCTCCATTCTTTTTCTGAGATCTTTGATCATCTTTACTATCATTGCTCTGAATTATTTTTCAGGTAGATTGTCTATCTCCAGTTCACTCCGTTGTTCTTCTGGGTTTTTATCTTGTTCCTTCGTCTGGAACATAGTCCTCTGCCTTCTCATTTTGTCTAACTTAATATGTTTGCAGTCTTCATTCTGCAGGCTGCAGGATTGTACCTCCTCTTGCTTCTGGTGCCTGCCCGCTAGTGGGTGGAGCTGGGTCTTATCCCTCTGTTGTCCAGGGTTATGTCCAGGGATGTGTTTACAAATGGGTGTGGGCTCAGGAAGACATTAGGCAGCTGTCTGCTGATAGGTGAGGCTGTGTTCCTGCTGTTTGTTGTTTGGCCTGAGGCGTCCCAACACTGGAGCCGACAGGCTGTTGGGTGGGGCCACTTCTTGGTGTCAAAATGCCTGCCTCCAGGAGAGCTCACCCCATTGAGTACTTCCTAGTGCCTCTGCCACCAGTGTCCTTGTCCCCGCAGTAAGCCACAGCTGCCCCCTGCCTCCCCAGGAGACCCTCCAATACCAGCAGGTAGGTCTGGTCCAGGCTCCTCTGTTTTTTCCCTGCATCCTGGTGTGCATGAGACCTGTGTGCACCCTCCAAGAGTGGAGTTTCTGTTTCCTCCAGTCCTGTGCAGCTCCTCTGATCAAGTCCCACTGGCCTTCAAAGCCAGATGCTCTGGGGCTCTTCCTCCTGATGCCAGACCCCCTCACTGGGGAGTCTGAGTGGGGCTTAGTGCCTCACTCCTGTGGGAGAACCTCTGTGATACAATTATTTTCCAGTTTGTGGGTTGCCCACCTGGCAGTTGTGGGATTTGATTATATCACATATGCACCCCTCCTATTGTCTTCTTGTGGCTTCTTCTTTGTTTTTGGATATAGACTATATTTTCTGGTATGTTCCAGTCATTTTTGTCGATGGCTGTTCAGCAGTTAGTTGTGATTTTGATGTTTCTATGAGAGGAGGTGAGCTCAAGCCCTTCTACTCCACCATCTCATTTTCAACTCTCAAAATTCACATACATTAGAAAGTACAAACTACCAATAATGATGAAAGAATGATAACCTCTCTAGAAATAAAAATTTAAAAACAATTGTAATAATAAACTTTATTTTTAAGATGACATATTTCATTGAGGAAATATTAGAATTATTGGTAAGTATGGATTATTGAATGCACTGCTTGGCAGTGTGTAAACTGGAAAAGTACTTTTGAAGGAAAGTTTTTATCAATTGTAATAAAAATATATGTAACCTTTGAACTAGTAACTCTACTCTTTGGAATTAACATTAGCAAATAATCAGATGTGGACAAAGATTTATGATGGTGTTTCTTTCAACATTTATGTAGTATAAGGATAAAAATAATATACAATATGTTATATAAATATATGCATACATATTTAATATAGGAATTTTTTTAAAAAACAGCATTTGGTCTACAATAAGGAGTTGGTTAAATGAATTGTGCTGTACAAAGAGGTGAAATATCATGTAGTGTAATTAATAATTTTTGAAAATCTGAAAATTATTATAGGAAGAAAGCACAGTACATGATTAATAGATTTTGATTTTGCATGTATATGTGCATGTGTGCATTTTGTGCTTGTGGAAATGGATCTACATGTTGCTATGGAGATATTTAGGAGAAAACAAACCAACATGTTAACTATGATTTGCTTATGGTTTATTCCTATTTTCTTCTTTATATCTTTACCAGATATCATGAATGTAAATTTGTATTAGTTTCCTATTGTTGCTGTAACAAATGAACACAAACTTAGTGCCTTAAAATAACACAAATTTATTCTCTTACAATTCTGGAAGTCAAAAGTCCAGAATCAGTTTCACAGGCTAAAACCAAGGTGTCAGCAGGGCTATTTCCTTTTGGAGGTTCTGAGGGCTTTTGACTTTTTTAATGCCTAGTGACCACCTTTATTTCCCCATCTTCAAAGAGCATCACTCAGTCTCTGCTTCTGGCATCACATTGCCTTCCTGTGTGACTTGACCCTCCTATGTCCCTCATTTAAGGACTGTAGTGATTGCATCATCCTGGATCATCTGGTTCATGGGATAATCCATGATAATCTTCCTACCTCAAGACCTTTAGTTCATTTATACCTGCAAAGTCCCTTTTGTCATATTAGGTAATGTTCACAGTTTCTTGGGATTAGGATAGAATGTGAATATGTTTGGGGGCCACTATTCAGCCTACTTCAGCTATTACTTAATATTAAATTATTTATTATTGTAGAGATATAATAAGCATTGCTCTGGCATCCTTGATGAGGAATTGATTTTCTTAAAACATTATGGAACATAATATATATTACTAGAAGATACAGGTGAAGAAAAGGCAAGATACATTCTCAGGAGCTCATTATATATTCTATAGTTCAATAGGGGGCATTTTAAGAAATAAGAATTTATGACTGAGGAGAGGGATTTAGGTATTCCAAACAGTAACATCTGAAATAACTGCTGCCTCAAAAAGGAAAATCATTGGGATTGTGGCTAGCATCTCACTTAGGCATTGAGTCTTACCACATCTGTACCTTCTAAACATCTGATGGTAATTTTAATTCTGTAATATACATCTGCTTCCAGGAAAATGATCCCTGGAATAGCTACTGAAAATTACCATATGGCCAGGATCCGCACTAAATGTATAAAGATATTGCCTATTCAACAGTATCAAAATGCATTGTTTCCTGGGAAAGATTATATATAGTGGTATCCAGAGCAATGTTATATGTAACCACAAAAAGAGATGGAAACAATCTCAGTGCACAACACTAGAGGAATTAACCAAAATTTATATGTCATAATATATAGTGGGCTGTTGGGTAGCCCTAAAATCATAAATTATTATTATGTTACTATTATCCTATTCATGACATCAGAAAATGCTCATTGTGGGCTTCCCTGGTGGCACAGTGGTTGAGAATCTGCCTGCCAATGCAGGGGACACAGGTTTGTGCCCCGGTCCGGGATGATCCCACATGCCACGGAGTGGCTGGGCCCATGAGCCATGGCCGCTGAGCCTGTGCGTCTGGAGCCTGTGCTCCGCAACAGGAGAGGCTGCAACAGTGAGCCCACATACCACAAAAAAAAAAAAAGAAAATGCTCATTGTAATATTAAAGGAAGCAAAGTAACTAGGTACCAAATGACATGTATCATAATCTCAAAAATGTTAAAAAATAAAAAGCAAGAGGGAACAGAAACTATATTAAAATAAATATAGCGGATCTTTTCAATGATGGAGTTATGAGTGACTATTATTTTTTTAAGGTTTCAAAATTTTCCACTGGACAGACTATGTTTTTATACTCAGAAGGGGAAAAAAAAATAAAAAGCATTGGATCAGTTTCCCATAGATATTGATTCACTTATTGGGCTAACGGAAGTTTTACTGCCTGAGAAGCTTTAATTTTCCCACTGTGCATCACTCCACAGGAGAAAAAATGTGTGCCCGCCTTTTTGTTTATGGGCACTGGGCAGGATGGTACACCATTAAATCTAAGTGGAGACAATGATCATTATCTTCTAGGTGACCTGGAATGGGTGGAGATCCAGTAATTCTGTATATATTCTACCATGCAAACATTGAAAGAAATCTGTCCTCATATCCTTCGTGGGAAATATGGCCCTGAAAAAGGGTTAAGCAGAAAGAAAAAAGGGTTAAACAGAGAAGTATACAACATAAACCAACAACAAAAAATACAAGGCCTATATGTTATAACTTCATTACCTGTAAAAAGATACAATATAGTATGTCCCTGTTGTGTGCACTAGAATATGTATGAGGTCATTAGTGCTTGCCATAAATGAACAGTATATGCAAAACTGTCTTTTCTAGCATTAGCACAATATGATCCTTTATTGAGCTTTCGTTAAAAATTGGTATAGTAATTCATTATGCATTTATCTGATTTTAATCCTCTTTGGATTTGATCAGGATGACAATACTTAGTGCTCGAGAATTCAGAATGAGAAGTATGAAAGCTCGAGATATATCTGCTTATTCACAACTAAGTAAATCAGCCTTTTAATCCTTTAATCTACTCTAGAAACTGAATAATTGAGCTAGAACAGGGATTGTTCCATCTGATTCAAAACATTTGTTGGAGATCAGAGTCCCAGAAGAGAGATTTTTCACATGTTTATTTGCTCTAATTCACATAACTGGTACATTAAAATGAACAAATTAGAAACAAGCAACCAGAGGGTGCTAGATTAGCAGGAGTCTTAAAAGCTTTGCAGCTTCTTCATATAATTATTGAGGAGGCATGTTTAATTAGTATAACACCCATTAGTAACAATTAAACATAGTCAAGGTCAGGAAATTAACCCTTTTACAATTTAAAGTTGGCATTTAAATTTTATATTGCTCTAGGCCCAGCAGAAATGTTAATTTATTTCAATGTAATATTCTGTTATACTGTTAGAACATTAAAAATCACTCTTTTTCCTATTGCTATAATGCAATAATTTACAGGTAAGAAATCGAGCTTTTAGTTTCTAGAGATATCTGTCTAAGACTCTCATAAATGTGAAAGTTCAGTACTCAAAGGAATGAAGATGCACATACAATTTCAAGTGACTGCTTTGCGAGCTGGACTCTTTCTGAGCTGAGTGAAAAATAGAATGAAGAGACTTAAATAGTTGCTCCATTTCCTAATCCCACATCTTGTACCTCAATTGAAAGGGGTTAAGAGCCCATTAAATTCTCTTCTTGGTCCATAAGCTTCTTTTCAGTACCTTTCCCAGGTTGCGAAGAAAATTTCCTGAAGGATAGCCATTAAAGATTACCGTACTCCTGAAAATCCTTGACTTATGTCTTGAAATGCGGGGCCATTTTAATTATCAAGACAGTGGTTTGACTTCAGCTCACTTTTAGGTGTCTCTTATGATGTATAACAGCCTAGGGTTCTAAAAAACTGTCTCCCTTGTTGCAACCTAAGAAATACCATATTTACTCAGCTGTTAGTTTTTATTTCTCCCTAGGTAGTTCATTACTACTAGTGCATCAAATCTGGTTTCTACAAATAATAGATTGAGGAAAAAAAAAACCTACACATCTAAAACACAGAGGGTATGGATGTTATCTTTTTAGTGTCCATAAGGAAGGTACCCTCTCTTTTGCTAGAGCTATAAAAGTTACTATCAATAAATATGATAAGAACCAGCGGGAAAAGAAGGTAGAGATATGAAAGATATTGATCATTTATGTGTTTGAAAATTTTCATATTGAATAGTGATACCTGATTTATGTTCCCAGACTTTTTAGAAAGATAGTTTTCAGATAGAAGAGAGATTGCAGCCCTACTAACTATACTTTTCTATAAATTATATGTGTAATATATTTAATATGTATGAAATATATGTTTATTACAGAGTTGTCCTATATTGTGATTAGTACTTGGTCCTTAGAAGTTCAAAATAAGGAATCAATGCAAGATGAATTGGTCAGGGGCATATGGTCAAAATAAGGCTTTCTCACATCTGAAGCTGCTTGTCTTTCATCTGGATGAATTCACCAAAGCCCAGGGTCTTTCCCTCAATTCTGTGAACATGAAACAGAAACATGAAATTTTTAGAATTCTAAGTACAATTTCTCTTCTCAAGGGAAGACTCACATTAAACGAGCAAACACAAACAGGGTGTAAAAACAGAATGTCAAGTTGTCAGTGTAATGATAAACAAAAAAATAAAGAAATCACAGTACTCTATATCTCTTTAAACTGTACTCTCCCTTTAGGGTGGGCAATCTGGATGTCAGAAGCAATCAGGATTCATAAACTTTTCTGTGTGTATATTATACCTCAATAAAATTTGCAAAAACAAAGTGAAATCTCTGAAACCCAGGGTCCAGGAATCTACACAGTAAACAACAAGAACAATTCTCCTGGAACTTTGGGTGTTAGTTCCTAAGGGCAAAGGGTAATAGCCACAGCAGTTTTCAGTTATGATTTGAAACTTTAATTTCTGAATCATAGATGTTTGCGTTTGAAAGGAACCTTAGAAATTTGGATGGATGGTTGCCCCCAAAAGACCTTTTGTTTTTGAGTAGTGAGGATGGCTTTTTAATGATTTATGGTTTTTCTGGAAGTTGCCTGAGATAACTTTTCTTACTTCATTTGGCAAAATATTTGCTGTTTTTTTCTCTAAACCAGAGGTCAAGATCTAACTCCTACAAAACTTCTCCAATTATTTCAATCTATTCCAAAACTCCTTGACCCTACCAACCTCTCTTACTGGGAACATTTCAAAATAATTGTAATTTAAACTTGGAGTTACAGCTCTCTGGCAACGTGACTCATGTATTATCTTGCTGGACTTTCAGCTCCTGGAAACTCTGAACTATTTAGCAACTGGATGCCATGTGTTTCTTTCTGGGTAGTTTGAGCTACTGTCTCACTTATCAGCTGAGTGTTCATGAGCAAGTTTTGAAACTTCTCTAAGCTTTAGTTTCCTTGTCTATAAAGTCAGGAAGTTAGCACCGACATGTGTAGTATTATTATAAAAACTAGGTGAGGTGTGTTGTATGTGCAGTGACCATGGTAAGCATTTAATAATAGAAACAACGTCATCTCCATCCTTTATTCTTTAGTAAATATATTCTTACAAGTGTATAAACAGTTGAACTAACACCTCTGTGGGATGGTGAGTTCTCAGACAACAAAGAATCCATTCTCAGCTGGTCAACTCTTATTCCCTCCATAATTTTGCTTGGGGATAAGAGGTAGGAGATTCAGAATGAAGCAGGGACAAGTCGCAAGAAATCTGTCCCTCAGAACCTTTCCACATTTGATCAGGTTTGTCATGTATCAGAGAGAATGTGGATTAGGAGTCCTGCAAATCTGGTGTAACTGTGATGCTGGTATTGATACATTATTTCCAGCTATCATTAATCAGAAGCCCTAGTTTAAATGTATCTCTCTGTTTTCCTTTTTTTAAAAATTTTCTTCTCTTTTTTAATTGAATTCTCAAACTCTTTCTTTTGTTTTTATTTTTTTCCTCTAGAGCTTGGTAAATAAAATATGGATTAAGGTATCATTCATTCAAATCCCTGCCCTGCCATTGGCCAGCAATTATTCAACCTTTCCTTAGATCAGTGTCCTCATTTGAAAAATAGAATATTAATATCTACCTCATTGGGTTGTTTTGAGTATTAAAAATGGAATAATATATGTGAAGTATTGGCATATTACAAGAAAAATACAGTAGTTATTGTATTCATTCCCAACTTTTGCAATGCTCAAAATATGAATGTTCCACAATCATTCAGTGAATTCAGGCCAACCTTGTCATTCTTTTTGTGCTCCTCACTTTTCTCCTTTAAACCCCTTTTCTTTTTTCTTTACTTCTTTCTTCTCTACATCTCTCTCTTTACCTTTCTCTCTTCCTATCTTCTGTTGTAGTCTTCCTGTTTTTTTTTTTTTCCCCCTAAGAGTCATCTGCTTTGAAGAGATCTCCTCTATGAAATCTTTTCTGATCCGTTAGGGAAGATTTAATCTAAATTCCCCCTTTTTATCCTCCCATACAATTCCATGAATACTTTTACCCTGGCACTTATTTTAATGGTATTTTCTATTTATGAATGTCTTTGAAACACACTATAAACTATTTGAGGGTAATGACCATAGCAATTGTTGACACATCTTAAATGTGCATCATGTTAATTTTTGAGTGTCATCTGGTCTACCATCAGTGCTTCCCTCTTTCTTTTTTTTTTTTTTTTTTTTTTTTGCGGTACGTGGGCCTCTCACTGTTGTGGCCTCTCCCGTTGTGGAGCACAGGCTCCGGACGCACAGGCTCAGCGGCCATGGCTCACTGGCCCAGCCGTTCCGCAGCATGTGGGATCCTCCCGGACTGGGGCACAAACCTGTGTCCCCTGCATCGGCAGGCAGACTCTCAACCACTGCACCACCAGGGAAGCCCGCTTCCCTCTTTCTTTCACCCGGTTTTCACCCTCATTTCCTTCTCCAAATTTGTCTCATTTTTCTACTTTCCCTTTTGCTTCTCTGTTCTTGCTTTCTCTTTCCCATTGCATCTGCCATTCTTCTTCTTATTCTCCTTCTGACTTCATTATTATGGCCAACCGAAACCTTTTCTAGTATGTTCTCTGTCTTCCTTGCCTCTTTATTGCCATCCACAAACTCTTTCAGAATATTCTTGGTTGACTCCCTTACTTCCTAGCATACCCATGTACTTCCTAATCACTTTAGAACATTTAAAAGGGTTGGAATTTAAAAAAATAGGTAATTATAATCAGTCTTCTTTCACCTCTGGCATAAGACTCTTCTTCCTCAATCTGACCATTCTTAAATCTAGAAGCACTCCAGCTCATTGGTCCTCCTTACCCCCATGTCTAGGCCAAAGAACTTGTGAAATCTTAGCCCTGTTTAATACTTGAATTTATCAAAACATAAGAGAGCTAATTCTGCCTAAGGTCACCAAAGAAGAATAAAGATGCCACAGATAAACATTTAGTCCAGTTTTATAATGGACTCTAAGTGCCTAGTTGAGTGCTGACCATTAACTCCCTTGAACAAGAGGGAGCTCATGACACAAACTAACATGTTAACTCTGTAGACACTTAACTTCACCATTCCTCAATGTAGCTGATAAGCTGCATCCAGTTAGCTTAAATAACATGAATGATGGATTTCCCTTTGTATATAAATTGGGAGTTTCTAAAGTTTTTGAACAACTCTTCGTACAACTACTGACTACCACCTCTCTTGGTCATTGCAGTAGAAAATGATGACTAGGAAACACATTGTCTCAATATCAGTGGACATAATGTTCTAGTGTTCTACAAAAATAGCAAAATTCTTAATCTAAAAGATCTGCCGATATCTGATTTCCTTATCTTTTGTTAATATAAATATCCAATCTATGAAGATCTCAGTTTCCTTACTTAGAATATGAGGTGGATAGATTTGCTAATATCTAGGGACCTTTCCAGTTTTAATATTACCTGGGTATAAGGGTAATAGCCAAACACAATGGCTCCCTTAATCATTAACCTCACTCATGATGAAAGTTATCAGCAAGATCTACTTGTAAGAGAGCAAACATTCATATCCATATACATTGTAGCACATTGACTTTTACAGAACTCAAAGTAACACAACATAGTTATATTCATACACTTAAGGTCACTGTGGTATACTTTACAGTTTTTCTTTTCCCTAGGAGGGAAGTGTAGATTGCTAGGAAGGGATTTCTTTCTCTGCCTTTTAGTAATGTAAGCCTTTTATGATCTCTTGGATCCTAAAAGATGGGTAGGGTTTTGGCAGGTGGAGCTTTGGAGAGACCTTCCAGGTGGCAGGGACAACATGAGAAAGGGCAGAAGGGAAGAATGGATTTTTGAGAAGGACTTGTTATCCTACATGATGAGAGCAGCGTTTCACAGTCTCTGTCCTGAGCAACACTGGTTTTAGGTGATGTCAGTGTAGTTACAAGACAAAAGCATTTGGGAAGAGCCGTACTCTACATCCTGACATGAAATTCAAGTTTTACTTTGTTGCATTATATACTCCGAAAAGTTTTGGAGGAAGGAATTGATTTAATTTTGTTTAGTTCAGTCTTATTCACACTTACTTGACAAACCTATATTCAGCTGATGGGACTGTATTTTGTGAAAGGCCAATTGGAGAAATGCTGAGATGGAACTTAGGATATTTCTGTGTTGGGACATGCATGTGATTATTTTTCTTACAATTCTTTACTGTTTGTCCTAACATTTGTTACTTTGCAAGATTCAGTTTTTTTTTTTTTTTTTTTTTACATCTTTACTGGAGTATAATTGCTTTACAATGTTGTGTTAGTTTCTGCTGTATAACAAAGTGAATCAACTATATGTATACATATATCCCCAGGATTCAGTTTTAAGCCTTCTGCTTTTACTTGATTCATTGGGCCTCTTAGAAAGCTCAACAATTCTGGGGGCTTCATCTCTTATGTAGTTTCCAGGAGCTCCTGGCACTTACTACTATTTCTTCTTGATTCTTTTCCTCCAACTTCAAACTTCTTAGGATTATGAGCTAATTGTTTTCTCAGCCTCTAGTGTCAACACCAGCTACCTCGCTCATCTTCATTGTCTCAGTTACAAGGTGCAATATTTCCTATGTTTATATGTGTCAAAATATAAGTCAGGGATTGATACATAGCATATGCTTAATAAAAATTGTATTTCCTTTTTTTCTTTGTTCAAAGGTATCCAAACACTGGCAAAGTTCTTAACTTGAAAGTAGAGTCATCTAATTTATTTAGCTCATCCAACCATCAATATTGAATATTTGTCTTTTTTCTTACACATATTTCTTGTATTCCAGTAGTGACAGTGAGCACATTTATAACTTATTACTGCATTACTACCTTGGCTATTTCTTGACCAAAATTTACTTCATACAACTGACAGCCTAATTAACCTACTAGAGTTTTTTTTTAATGTATGCATTCAAACAATAAACACCAGTTGCATTGATAATAACTGAATTTTTACATCTCTATGCACCCATGTATCTAACACCAGATCAAGATATTATAAAATATTTCTAACACCCTACCGATGTTCTCTGTTACTTCTTTCTGTTCCATACTTCCCCAGGGTAACACCTAAACTGACCTCTATCACCATATATCACATACATGGAAACACAGTGTGTATTCTTCAGTATCTGGCATTTGGGTACATATCATTATATCAGTCATTTATTCTTTTATTGTGTTTCCCTGACTTTTTAAACCTAGACATTCATATAGTGTCAAAGTACCACTGATTTCTTAATATTATTATGCTGACCTACATCTTCAGGGGCTTTCCACAGTCTTCCATCTGTCTTTCCACCTACTTTCTCTTCAGTCTAATTATGTTTCATTTAACCAACCTCAGCCAACCTTTCCCCCATATTCCCCAACACGTAGCACTCCTCTGTTCAGCCACTTTTGTTCCCTATTCCATAAGCCCTCTGTGCCATTCCTAGCACTGTGCCTGTTCCCTGCCCGGAGCTTAGGAGAGGGCTTATTCAATTCAAATCCTACCTCTTCTAAGAAGTCTTCTCAGAAGAAGCCAGTGCTTTTTGGAATTCTTCTTTAATGAAATCTCATAGCAAGTGTAATCCATCCTCCCTGATCTGGTAATTAATTATCCACTGTTCCTATCATATAGTGTTTGTTTTTCTTATGTGTTGTTATTGTTTATATAAGCAGATTATAGTGACTTGAACCAAGAACTCTGTCATTTTCCTCTTCATTTTAGTGCAAGGATCTGTGATATGAACTTAAACTCCTTTTCCCTCACTTCCCATTCACCCTCAGCACTTGTTAAACATAAAGTACAAGTGAAACTTATTGGTTAACAGTTTTTCTGGTCCTTGGTTCTGGTCCCTAGGTCTAAGATGCACTTTTGTAGTGCTAATTTGCCTGATTTCTTATTGTCACATAACTCAGGAATTAACGAAATCATTACAAATTTAGAAACATATAAGATATTATAAGAAAACCAGTGGATATCACAAGTTTAGGTCGGGGTAGAGTGTTGTATGAGTCATAGTTTGGTGGGGCTCACACTTAATGATCTAGCCTTCCAATATTCCATTGTAAGTAAGAAAGAGGTATGCAAATATATGGTTAATATTTAACAGTGTTGATAAAAAAGAGAAGACAGGGAGGTACGACAGGTACTTTGAGAGCTTTTTGGAATTCACGAACAAATATGATTGGATGGGGAAAAAGAAAAACCGAGGGCTAACCTCCCACAAATGAGCTCAGGAAAGAGAAGGGCTCATCTGGTATGCAGGTAGAGAGGTTTGACCTACAGAATCTTAGAAAACCTCAACAATCTGAGCAGTGTTGGAAGAGGCAAACTAACGGGCTAACAAAATTCTGCAAAAGTCTCACACAAAGAACTTTGGCATGGTGTGTTCATCATCTAGCTAATCCTAGCATGCAGACATTTATGAGAGTAAAGTCAGGTCTTTACCGGAGTGGGTTCCTTATTTGGGCGGCTGGGTCAAATCAAGAAAGGCAAATGTAGGCTGCCAGAGTAAATAGAGGAAAAACAAAAAGAACGAGACATATTCATCAGTGATTTCCCCCCAATATTCTTAGCCTCCACCTTATCTCGATCTTACTGGTAACACAGGAACGAGACTGAACAATCAGGTAAAAGGTCTCTACAGAAACTGAGTTAATATAGAAAATAAAAAAAACCTAGGGCTTCCCTGGTGGCGCAGCGGTTGAGAATCCGCCTGCCGATGCAGGAGACACGGGTTCGTGCCCTGGTCCGGGAAGATCCCATATGCCGCGGAGCAACTAAGCCCGTGAGCCATGGCCACTAGGCCTGCGCGTCCGGAGCCTGTGCTCCGCAATGGGAGAGGCCACAACAGTGAGAGGCCCGCATACCGCAAAAAAAAAAAAAAAAAACCCATAAAATTGTAAATTTTCTTCCTAGGGATAATTGAGATGATAGTTCAATAATAACATAAGATCAGGTGAAGTCTAAAGAAATTTTAGAAAACCTGGATAAAGTAAGAAAACATTTGTTCGCCGGCACAGGAATGTTAGAGAGACACCAAGACATGTGGGCCAAGTTCTGCAGAGAAGGGAAACAGATGCAAGCTTGACATTTGGTGCAGCTTTTCTCCTTGGGGCATTTGCTGATTCAAATCTTACAGCCTAGGAGCTGAAAAGCCAAGGAGATCAAAATGTGGAGGTATCTTTATAGTTTCCTAAAATAAGTTAAGCCCAATTTTAATATAAAAAATAATTTGACATACCAGGAAAAAGACTAAATGATCAAAATCTCAAAAAAAAAAGAAGAAAGAAAGGAAAAAAACACAATATAAATAGACACAGGAGGACAAGAGTTGGAAGGCGTCGGTTAAAAAAAAAACAGAAACAACTATGATTTAACAAAGAAAATATACACATGGCTAATAAGTGTATGAAAAGATGCTACACATTCCATGTCATCAGGGAATTTTAAATTAGAACAATAATGAGATAACACTGCACACCTATTCAAATGGCTAAAATCCAAAAACTGAAATACCAAAGTTGGTGATGATGCAGAAAAACTGGAATTCTCATTTGTTGCTAACGGGGTACTTGGCAGTTTCTGACAAAACTAAATGTACTTTTACCATACAGTGATCTAGTAATCATGCTCTTCAGTATTTACCCATAGGAACTGAAAGGTTATGTCCGCACATGGATGCGGACATGGATGCACATGGATGTTTATAACAGTTTCTTTCATAATTGCCAAAACTTGAAATCAACCAAGATGTTTTTCAATAGGTGAATGGATAAACAAATTATGGCATATCCATACAAAGGAATAGCATTCAGCAATAAAAAGAAAAGGCTATGAAGCCATGCAAAAACATGGAAGAAGCTTAAATGCATATTGCTAAGTGAACAAAAGCCAATCTGCAAAGGCTACATGCATATTATATGATTCCAACTATATGAAATTTAGGGAAAGGCAAAACTGTGGAGGCAATAAAAAGATTGGTGGTTCCCAGGGGTTGTGGGGAGGGAGAAAAGGATGGGTGAAGCCCAGAATTTTAAAGGCAGAGAAACTCCTGTGTATGGTTCTGTAATGGTAGGTAGAGGTTATTGCACATTTGTCAAAAATCATATAATGTAAAAAACAAAGAGTGAAGTCTAAATTAAAGCATGGACATTAGTAATAATGTATCAATTTTGGTTTATTAACTATAAAAATGTGTTATGCTAATGTAAGATGTTAATAATAGGGGAAACTGGGTAGAGTGGTAAGGAGGTATGAGAACTCTGTCCTTTCTGCTTAATTTTTCTGTAAGCCAGAAACTGCTCCAAAATAGTCTATTAATTTAAAAAACAAATCTAGACCTGCATACTAACTTGCACGTAAATCCAACCACAGCAGCATTATTCATAATAGCCCCAAAGTGGAAATAACCCAAATGGCCATTTACTGTGAATGGATAAATGAAACACAGTAATATGCCACACCATGGCATTATTCAGCCATAAAAAGAAATCAAGTACTGATACATGCTACAACATGGATGAACCTTGAAAACATGCTAAGTAATTGTATGATTCCATTTGTATGCAATGTCCAGAATAGGCAAATCTGTAGAGACAAAGTATATTAGTGGCTGCCTAGGGTTTGGAGAAATGGGGGAGTGAGTGACTTATAGTAGATTCTTTTTCTTTCAGGGGGTGGATGAAAGTTTTAAAATTGATTGTGGTGGTAGATGCATAACACATTAAATTGTACACTTTAAATAATATGGAAAGTAAATTACATCTCAATGAAACTGTTATTTAAAATTATGATTAATGTATTAAAAAAAGGACAACATATACAATTTAAGCAAAAATTATCTGTGAAATGCAACCAAAGGAAAATTCTAGAATTAAAAAAGCTGAAGTTAAGCACTCAGAAGATTGGTTTAACAGTACCTTAGTCAAACAAAAGAAAGGATTACAGATGTCAATTAAAAAATAACTACACTAAAATTTGGGGGGAAAATGATGGAAAACAGAGAAGTAAGTACATAAGACCTATGGAGTATATATAAAATACCTTGTCTAGCCAGGCCCAAGTCACACAGCCTAGGGAGGAGACACACAGCCTACCTGAATCACAAGGACTTCTCCAAAGGAAAAATGAGGTTGCGATGCCAGAAGTGGAAGAAATTAATTACAAAGAAAAAGAACAATGGTAAATTATAATCTAGATATACATCAGTAAATACATAGCTTCCCTGGAGTTGTGATCTGGTACAAACAACAAAAAAAAGATGAGACTCATAGTAGAGGCTGCTAGATTCTGCTGAGGAAAATGTCCAGGGAAGGAAGAGTTTATTAATTTAGTTATTTTTTTAGAGTCCACATATAAGTGACATCATGCACTATTTGTCTTTGTCTTATTTCACTTAGCCTAGTGTCCTCCAGTTTTATCCATGTTGTCTTAAATGATAGGATTTTCTTCTTTTTTAAGGTTGAATAATATTCCATTGTGTATATATATATATATATATATATATATATATATATATACATACACACACACCATATTTCCTTTGTCCATTAATCTACTGTGGACACTTAGGTTGTTTCTATACCTTGGCTCTTGTGAATAATGCTACAGTGAACATGGGAGTACAGATATCTCTTCAAATAATGATGATGTTTCCTTTGGATATATACTCAGAAGTGGGAGGGAGGAAGAGCTTATGACACAAATTGACCATGTGTAAAAGATGCTGTAGGAATGAAAAACTCTGGACACCTAGGAAGAAAGGGGGACCATGAAGTATTTGGAAAGGTCATTGTTCAAGGTCATACATAGTTTAAAATTATGACATTTCGGTGAGTCTGTGTGCATGAAGACTTGCTTATATTTCGGGGATTTGAATACAGTGCAAAGAAGTGTTGCTAAATTTTCAATCAACATCAAAAAAAAGGGTGGAAATGTTTTTTCTTTTATTATGAAACTGGAGGAAAGGCAAGCCTTATAAGCAGCATGAAGCCCACTAGACTTTTCCCTGATGATAATGCGAATTTAGAAGAAAAAGAAGGATCCAAGGCCATAGAACACTTTTGAAAGCAAAATAAGGCTGCTGGGTCTTCTTCACCCAGTGTATGAGATTAAGTTTTAATGGCATATGATGAAGTGGCCATGACACAGCGGCCAGAGCTGGTGGAGTTGTTGAAAATGGCTCTTGAAGCTACAGGAATTGTAGTAGACATAGAAAAAGAACAAGGTATATCCAGAAGAGTGGAGGGACAAAATTAATAAAGAGAAAAGTCAAAAATGGAGAAGAAAAGCAGTAAACTTGACAGATAAAACCAAAAGCTTGTTCTTTAGAAAGACCAGTAAAATAAGCAATATTTGGCAAATATGTTAGAGATGGGACTAGCTATAAAACAGAATATTTTCTTAACTGCAAAAGAATACTATGCTAGCTTTCTACCAACACATTTGAAAATCTGGACAAAATGGCTGATTATTGTTAAGTTTTATGCAGCCAATATTTACTCATATTTTGAGTAGAGAATACAAGTAGCTTTATGAAATTAGAAAATATAATCAAAGATAAACACCTTAGAAAGACATCCGTTATTTTCCAATGTATTAAAAAAGCTAGAAGAGTCCTAATACAAAAATCAGATATGGAAGATTTACCCAAAAAGTAACTAGAAGCACATTTCTTTTAAGATCTTAAGTTCTAACAAATATTAGCAAGTAGATTCCAGCAACATATTTTTAAAACGTCATTTTGATCAAGAGGGATTTATCACCATCAAGCAGATATTTTAAAGTAGGATAAAGTTGGAATGAGGAAAGAAATGTCCGTATCCAATATCAAAACACACTCCAAATTTCAGTAGTTTGAAAAAAATCTAGTAAGCTATAACAGTGCATCAGTATATTATTAAACCAGAATAGGAACCCATGTATATATGAGAAATAAAATATAGGGTAAATAAAGTACAGGCTGTCCTCACTGTGGAACTACAACAGTGAATGACCAGACGAGCTGAACTGTGCAAAGTTGATCTTAATGATCGATGGGGAAAATATTATTGTTCCATGATGTTAAAATCTTTCTGACAAAACACTAGAAACTCTCTTGCTGGTTATAAAGTTATAGATAGACGTAAAATATTAACCTTATATTTAGTTAATACAGTACAACCAAAAGCATTAGAAATATTGAGAATTAACATGTTTTATTCCATTGTAAAAAACTTATGAGACGTCTAGTTTTGAGTCCAGCATGGAAGGAGCTTGGAAGTTGCCACTCTGTCCTAACAGGTAAATATCTGAACACACTGAAAAATCAACAATTCTTCTTAGATTCATTAGAGAAGTGAGGTCACAGGAAAAATCACTGTGCCCAAAATTGGAGAGGCAGATGGCAGATATAGAGAATAACAACCTACTGGAACAGAAACCCAAGAGCAGAAATCTCTGTGGACACCAATAGTGAGGTAGGAAAACCTGAACTGTATTTGACGGATTGCTGGAGGCTTGTGTGGAAAGATCTGTGAGGTAAAAACTCCAGGGAAGCCCCTATTCTTTTGCGAGTTTTGTCTCTTGGGCTCTACCAGGTTGTGACTACCAGGTGAAGATCAAAGGAAACTCCCCTTGGAATTCTGGCAGGGGGAAGGTGAAAGGAGCCATTTTGAAATACACCAGAGCATTCTGCTATTTTTCATAAGGCCTGCCCTCAGGAGAAGCTGTTTTACCACAAGCCTAACCTATGGGGTTTTGTCAGAGCCTAAGTGACCTGGGGGAAGGGAAATACCCTACCCTGACCCATTGCAGCCATTGTGTTTCACCTAAGGGGAGGGAAAATACTGAGAGGCACTTGTGATGTTCATAGTTGAAGAGCACATGCTCATTACAAGACTGAGACCTAATCATAAGACTGTGCAATGCTTCTATAACACCAGATCACTAAAGGACTATGTACTGCAGTTAATTTCACCAGTACATCGTGTCTGGATTTTCAGGGAAGAGAAAAGTGAAACATATAAAATGCTTGATTAAAACCAGAAATGGCAGAAAAAGCGTGGAATATAAAAAAGGAACAAAGACCAATGGCAATAAATATGAAACAGTAACAAAATATGGTAGATATTAATCCAGTGATATCAATAATCATTTTAAATACCAATGGTATAAATACACCAATTAAAAGAGATTGTCACAGAGGATCGATAAACAAGATCCAAATAGAAGAAATCTACTTTAAATATGAAGGCACATATAGCTTAAAAGTAAAGGGTTGGGGAAAGATACATCATGCTAACACTAATTAAAAGAAAGTTTGAGAAGCTGTATCAATTTCAGACAAAGCAGAGTTAAGAGCAAAGAAAATTATCAGGCACAAAGAGGGGCATTCCATAATGATAAAGGGGTCAATTCTCCAAGAAGACATAACAATTCTTAATGCTTAGGTGCCTAACAACAAAGCATCAAAATTCGTGAGACAAAAACTGATAGAACTGCAAGGAGAAAGAGATAAATCTTCTATCATAGTTGGAGATTTCTATACCCCTCTATCATAAATGGACAAATCCATCAGGCAGAAAATCAGTACAGACATAGGTGAATTCAACAACACTATCGACGAGATAGATATAATAAACATCTACAGACTGCTTCATCCAACAACAGCAGAATACACGTTGTCTCAAGCTCACATGAAGTATGCACCAAGACAGACCACATTCTGCACCATAAACCACACTCTAACAAATTTAAAACATCAGAAATCATATAAAGTCTGTTCTCGGACCACAGTGAGGTCAAACTAGAAATCAGTAACAAAAACAAAGCAGGAAAATTCCAAAATACTTGAAGATTAAACGGTTCAATTCTAAGCAATACATGGATCTTGCTGTCTGTATGTGAACTGAATAACATGCACAGTGACCAAGCACCTACAGACTTTCAAAGAAGGGACCTGATTGTTCACTGATCATGATACACATCTGTTATATCCCGGGTGATTTGTGGACTTAAGAACTAGCTGTGAAGTTTGTACTTTATGCCCTTCCTCACAGTTAATATGGCAGTAACTGAAATTTGATTGTTTTGTTGGCATCCTGGGATTATTTAACTAAATCATGGTAACTGAAATTCATGCATGGGCAAGCTGTTCAGAGCGAGGACTGCATGTGTAGCATACATTTGGCAGTATTCCATTGCAAGAAACAAATATCTAGAAGAATGTAAAATAGGATGAGAAATCATATTCTTGTTATGAGGAAGTCTGTCCCTAAGCAGAACATGAATCTGAGATATCATAAAGAAAAAGGGTTGATTTGACTTCATAAAAATTAAAGAATTCTGCACAGTAAAAGGGAACCCAAACATAAAGATAACTGACAAACTAGGAAACGTAACATAAACATTTGACCATGGATTTGGCCAACAATTCCTTTTCTTCACAGTAGTATGAGGAGGGGAAATCTCAGTGAGTCAAACCTCATGAATCAACAGATGAGAGGTAAGACTAAAGTTCTCATATGGTGTGGATTTAATTTTATGGAAGGCAACGTACCTTCCAACAGAAGATGTGGAGTATTACCAGTCTTATCCAGATCCTTGGCAATGCAAGTAGAGAAACCTTGAGTAACTCTGTGATAGATGAATCTCTTTTCTGTTCTATAAGAGAAGGAGAACAATCTGTCTATTTCTCCAGGGCAGAGTTCCAATATTGTCTGTACCACTGAGCTTTGCAGAAAACATCGAAACACACGGTCTTTAGCAAATCACTCTTAAACAATCAAGAGGGAAATAAATGGAAAGGCTAATGAACTTGGCAATTACCTTTGTAGCCCTGACTGCTGAAAATAGTGATGATGGAAAATACGTGATGCCACGTATGTGAAACTTCAAGATCACAGAGATTCATATGGAGTAGAGTAGGAAAGAATGCCTCTGATAACCCACCCAAGTTGAATTATTTATAGTCTCGACTGGGAAATGTTGATTAAGAAATGAGAGGATCAGGCAGGAGCAGCTCCTGAAATTGTGCCTAAATACCTCCGATATTCCTAAGGAATCCCGTGGACAACTGTTTCAGAGTGGAGCTGACAAATGGAGTATAATAAGTGCAGAGATCATGCCCTTGTCAGCCAGCATACGGAGAGCATTACTGATTCTCAGCAAATCATTACTGATCCTCAGAAAAATGTACTGTGACTGGGTCTAAAACCTGACTGGAATTTTCCATAGATGTGTGATATTGGAGATGGGTTTGCAGCTGCACTTGCCAAATCACCTTCGCAAAGCACGGTAGGTCACAGCCAGAGGAGCAAAGGCTGCTCTGCCCTTTCTCAAGCAGAAAAGGATTTTAGAAGTGCCCAGTTCTGTCCCACAAAGGATGGGGGTAGCAGATTATGAATTAGTGATTAGTACAATATCTGTGATCCCTCGGCTAATTTCCACCTTGAAGCTGGGGTATAGAGACTCAGGTGTTGGGTGATGAGCCACAATCCCTCTGAACAGGTGCTTAATCAGGAGTGGATAGGATGAATTCAGGCCTGAGTATCTGGCATCTGGCACCAGCCCTTTTTCTGGCAGGTTGCCTTTAGACATGTCCCTGACACCTTTGCATCTGTAGCTTTTCGTTGTTGTTGTCTGGTTGTTTAAATATGTAAAATGGTGATAACACTCCTTGGTGGCATATTCTATGTTAAACAACCTTCCATTACTCAGCGCACACCAAACAGTAAATGCTTTCTCTTAGTAAACCTGCATAACAATTTTCTGAACTCTCCTGCTCTGGGCAAGAGTCATAAGTGCACCAGGCAAAGTGAAAGAGGAGACAGTACATAGTGTTTTATTCAATTGGGTCTTGATTCCTAAGTGTGACTCTTAACCAAGGATTATGCAGTAGTTAAGGACACAGATTAAAAAGTCAAGGAATGCTGTCAAGGAAACGTTCTCCCTTAGAGCCTCTAGAAGGAGGATGGATGGCCCTGTCAACTGCTGGTTTCAGCCCAGGAAATTGGTTTTGGACCTCTGTCTTCCAGTACCATAAGAAAATAAGTGTGTTTTGTTTTAAGCAAGCACGTTTGTAGTAATTTGTTACGGCAGCCGTAGGGAACTAATGCGTACCTCATAGGAACTATTTCTCCAATTGAAATGTGTGATTGGAAACACACTTGGTGGCATGTCTGACACAACGGTAGGTAGGCTACCTCAGGTTGTTCTTGGAAACTGAAGCCTTGGTTTTGAGGGATCATCAAAACCAGTACAGTGGTTGCCATGTTTCTCCTTGTTCATCCTGGTGACAAACCTTTAGAGAGAGCTCCATCCTTTCCCACAGGACACCCACCCCTAGTACTTAGAGGGAAGAGGTTATGTCTCACTTAAGGCATCTTCTTCTTTTCCTTTCTACTTTTTTCTTTTTTCATTAATCTTCATCCAACTGGCCTTTCTAAATTTTAAGGAAAACAAAACCATTTCTCAGTGGATTCAGGTACTACCCCAAGTTAATATTCCAACCAAGTTGTTGTTCTTCTGGGTCTCATCACCAGAAATTTCTGAGCCAAAATCCTCTCTAGTTTCTAGGATCACTCATTTTCTCATCTCTCCCTTCTCCTTTTAGTTCAGAGTCTCGTCAACTTAGTCCCTTCTCTAAACACAACTTATAATACGGTGACACAGCAAAGTGATGAAAGTCTAGACGGTCTGGTCTTAATCCTGGGTTTTTGCCACCTACTTACTGTGGGACATTAGACAAGCTATTCAACCTCTCTGGGCCTCAGTTTCCCCCTCAAAAGGCAAATATTACGTATAATACCTACCTATAGTGTTGCCGTTATGAGGATTAAGTGAGTTATTATTTGCTAAGCACTTAGAATAGTACTTGTTATAGTCTAAGCACTACAGTTGTGCTTGTTAATAATAATAAATGCAATTCCAATCATATAACTTACTCAACTTACTGTCATAACTTTGAGATATTTATTTGGTGAAATCAATAAAATCGTGTTTCAAGGAAAACAGGAAAGTATTTTTGAGCGATTGTGATGTGGCTAGCTTAGATATTTCACCACAGTTAGTGTTTCCAAGTTTCTGTGCAACAGCCTGGGCAAGTCCTGTAACAAACTAGAAATTGACAGAGCTCGTGTTTTGAACCCTTTATCTCAGTGTCGCCCCCAGCCCCAACCAATCCCTATATCTGTAGACATAAGCTTTCATTTGTCCTCCACCTACTTCTAAGAAACTCTCTGATCTCCAACTTAGCATGAATTTAAGACAAAAGTACTATTTGCTTCAGAGAGACAACTTTTCAAGAGTGGTTTTGTTTGGTTTGGTTTTTCTGTCTCTCCCAGGCCCTCAGCCTTGGACAGATCCAGGAGATGCGTATCATGGCTCTACCACTTAGCACCTGTGGGATTCTCCGAGCCTCGGTTTTCCTACTTGCGAGGTGCATCTGAAAACCATCTGGATTTCAACCAGTACTCCAGGTAGTTCTGAGGCAGGTTAACATATTGAGCCAAATACTAGTCCAGGCCATAAGTGAGATCTCACCAAGGGCTTCATGTATTTTGTAAGATCAAAAATTTTGTATGGCCCTTCAGGCTAAAACTCTGGTTAGTAATAATAAGCAGGGTACTTTCCCTGCATATGTCTCTCAAGAATTAGAGAAAGTTCCTGTCCTGGGACTGCTGAGAGGACCACGCCCAGCTCTGTCTCAGGTAAAGTACGAACAGCTGGTCAGGCAGCCTCAGTACATCACATCAACCTGGGTTCACGGCAGTGACTGGCTCCGGAAGGGCCTGGGCAGTCTCATAACGGTCAAGGGCTGTTTCTAGATCTCTAAAAAGAAAATATTTAGGGCGAGAAAGACATGCATCCGTGAGTCTGAAATTCTCAAATCTTCCCCAAGCCACCTTCTAATTCTTGAGAGACATATGCAGGGAAAATACCCTGCTTATTACTAATCAGAGTTTTAGCCTGAAGTGCCATATAAAATGTTTAATTTTACAAGATACCTGAGGCCCTTGGTGAGATCTCATTTGTGGCCTAGAGCAGTCTCTGGCTCGATATGGAATAAGGACTATCTGCCTCATAATAACCTGGAGTACCAGTTGAAATCCAGGTGGTTAGCTCTCCCACAAAGCAAGGAAATTAGGTTGATGGGGCCAGAATTATGCATTTTCCATAATTAGTAATTAGTCATTATTTCCGGCCTAGCCTAAAAGCAATTTGGTCCCCTTTCTTTTAGGACCTTATCCTTACTTTGGTCTTACAGCTTCCACACTGATTAGGGGAGGGACAAGGGTTCTGGCAAAGGATGGGACCCAGCCAAGGAAACAATACTGAATTTGAAAAATTTAAAAATAATTTATTATGGGCAAATAGTGCAGGGAGAGAAACAGAAGAAGGTGGGTTAAATTTTAGGAAAAGTAATGAAATCTTGTGAGAAGATAATAGTTGAAGTATAAAGCAAACTAAAATATAGCATGAGTTTAAATAATAGTAAAGACAGAGGTAAGGGCATCATACCTAGAGAGAAGAAAATACAGTTCTACCATACTCTTGTCCCCAAGCCTGAGCAAAACTTAAATAGTTAATATAACTTCTTGGTTTTCATGCCTTAGTGTCAACCTGTAGATAAAACACAGGACACTTTGCTGTGATTGCCTAAGAAAATGTAAATGTTATCAGCACTGACAAATGAAACAAGCATGGTATTGACAGGAGGTGAGTTGTACAAGGGGAGAGGAAAGACAGAGAACTGTGGCTGCACAAATAGTCTCATGCAGAAAGAAAATCATGAGATTAGGGTGAAAGTTGATACCATAGGAAAGTTGATGCTATAGCTATATACTATAGCTAATATTTCTTGAGAGCTTCTGTGTGTTGGATACTGAAGGCTGCAAATGCCTAATTATTATTTGCGTCATCCTGAGAAACTCATGCGATGGGGATCATCCATTTCCTCAGTTTGCAGGTGAGGAAACAGAGGCTCAGGAAGGTTATATAAATTACTCAGCATTGCAGAGCTATCTAGCCGAGGAAGAAAGCTTCCAAGCCAGGTGGTCCATGTCCAGATCCAGTGCTTTTAGCTACTATGCTACCACTTCTCCCATCAATAAAGCTAGCAAAACTCCACGAAGTTACAAAAGAGAAGCAGCATGAGTAATGACATGACTATGATGTATTGGAAAAGAAGAGAGATGAGTAGTGGTGGGGGTAGGAGTTTATCTTCCTCCTTCATGTTAGGGTGTTAAAATTTATCTAAAATGCGTGTAGCAGGATACACATAATGTTTCGAATTACGGGGTAACATTGAAGTAGCGAAAAGCTGTCTCTGGAGAGGGGAACAGGGGTTAGAAGGGTTGAATTTCAGTATTATTTGAGTTGCTCTCATGTTCATGTATTATTTTCATAAAAAAGAAAAGAATATTTTTATTTATTTAGAAATAGCTTCAACTGTGTAAATGCATCAAAACATGAAATTCAAAATTATCTTTAAATCTCTCACACATTTGTTAAATGCT
Organism: Kogia breviceps; assembly: GCF_026419965.1. Lineage (NCBI taxonomy): Eukaryota > Metazoa > Chordata > Mammalia > Artiodactyla > Physeteridae > Kogia > Kogia breviceps. The sequence goes on from NC_081317.1 coordinate 85,148,097, forward strand.
TACCTTATCAGGATCGTTCTTTTCAGCTTTGAAGGCCATTTTTTAAAAATAAAAAGCCAAGAAGTATAAATTTTTAAAATTAAAAATTCTCCCTGGTAATATTGCCAGGTACCACAGAGAGCAGGTGTGGAACTGTTAGAAGCAGACTGGATTTCAACCCTGCTTCTGGGAGGCAGGTCTTCCTAGAAAGAGCAGGAGATTCTCTGAAGCCCGGGAGCACCCACCCCTCTAGGTGGTCACAAACCACCGAGCTGATCTCCCTGTGCTATGTGGCTGCTTCCCACTAGCTATCTATTTTACATTTGGTAGTGTATATAAGTCCATGCCACTCTCTCACTTTGTCCCAGCTTACCCTTCCCCCTCCCCATATCCTCAAGTCCATTCTCTACATCTGCATCTTTATTCCTGTTCTGCCCCAGCAATCCCACTACTGGGCATATACCCTGAGAAAACCATAATTCAAAAAGAGTCATGTAGCACAATGTTCACTGCAGCTCTATTTACAATAGCCAGGACACGGAAGCAAGCTAAGTGTCCATCGACAGATGAATGGATAAAGAAGATGTGGCACATATATACAATGGAATATTACTCAGCCATATAAAGAAATGAAATTGAGTTGTTTGTAGTGAGGTGGATGGACGCAGAGACTGTCATACAGAGTGAAGTAAGTCAGAAAGAGAAAAACAAATACCATATGCTAACACATGTATATGAGATCTAAAAAAAAACAAACAAGAAAGGTTCGAGAGCAGGAGTTTTGATCCTCTGGAACCATAACAAACAACTTAGAGTAAATGAATCAGTCGGCTGGGTGCCTGGAGGAGTCTGGCAACCTCTCTGTGATGGTGTTCTTTACAGGTCTAATCTCATAAACGTTACACTAGGCTCAGTGCTGTGCATTTTTAGGCTGAGTTATATTTTTCCATGTGTGTACTTCATAAAAGTAAGCACTTTTATGCTCCCTTTAAAGAGGGTATCTCCCATTTGAATTGCCAAGTGAGAGCATTAGAAGGAATTCATTAAGCATACATATGCGTGCAGTATGTCCATCTGTCATCGAAGTATGTTGTCTGTCTTATCTATCTATCTATCTGTCTATATCTACCTGTCTATCTATCTATCCTTATGTATAGAACAATAACACTGGCTTATAAGTCACTTCCCTACATTATTTTATCCTTCCAAAACTCTTGAGAGGTAAATAGGCCATAGAAAAAGCACTGAGTTCACTGAAACCCTTGAAGGTTGAATTAACTGTTTGTGATCACACAATCAATAAATGGTGATGCACGGAATTCAACACATATCTTCTCTGTCCTCCTTTCCCCCTTCACTCCCTCTCACTTGCTGACTCTATTCCAGCCACATTATTTACTAACTCTTCCTTGAGGACACTGGCATCCTTCCTCTGGGCCTTGCAGAGATATTCCCATGATCTGGAATGCTTTTCACTCAGATGTGTGACTCATCTGCCTCCCTCTAGACTGTTCAAATTCCACCTTCCCAGTAAGACTTATCCTTCAAATTCCACCTTCCCAGTAAGACTTATCCTGTCTGCCATTTAAGTTGAAACCCTTTCTTCTCTCTGCCCACAATCTCAACTCACCATATACTGCTTAATCTCCATAGCATTTATTACTGGCTAATCTACCAGATAATTTACATGGGTTTCTTTCTCCCTTCCAACTGGAAGATAGGCTGCACAGACTCAGGAATTTTGCCATTATTAAACCTAGTGGAGGCCCAGTAGAATTCTAGGGTCAGCCAGAACTGGGCACAGTTATAGCTCTTGTGATTTGATATTTTAGCGGTTTAGCTCAGAGCCAAGCCATTTCTTAAAGAGGATCTTTTCTGCTATTTTAAGCAGCATGGTAAATTTGAGGTAAACTTAAATTTTCAGTAATTACAGAGCATGTATGAACTCGTCCTTTGTTTCTCCAGATACATGAACCTGGATGCCAAATCCATCCTCTCCGGGTGGAGTGGGAATATATGATGATGATTGGCCTAAGTCTGAAATGAATAAAAAGATGCCCCCAAAGACATTTAAACATTTTCAAAAACTAAAATCATAAAGTGTGGTTCCTTATCACACATCAGGGATTATCTAGCCTCCAGTGTGGTCCGAGTGGTGAGGGGACAGAGACACATATAGAGAAGCCAGGGTGAGTCACCCCATCTCTCCCTCCTCTGGACCTTAGTTCCTCCTGATTGTCACTCGTTACACTGAAAACAGATTTCAGCAGTCAGCACATGCAGCCATGATGTGTGCCTAATTCCACATCCCAGTCACTGGGACACACAACTTTGGGGCCTTAAGTCTGGCTCACACATCAACACTCACATATGTCAGTTCTTCCTCTACAGCTGAGTCAGTGAGTAAAGACACATAAACAGAAGCAGAATAATACGAACAAGGTTTTATTGACATATATATATATATATATATATATATATATATATATATACACACACACACACACACACACACACACATATTCATACATAAAGCTGGGAAAGAGAAGGGCCCATTGAGGCAAATGCGTAGGGGGAGAGGAAGCATCTGAAAGCAGCAATGGGCATCCTGCCAGTTCCACGTGTAGGGAAAACTGGCCAGGAGCTTGGGTCCGCCAAGTTAACAGTCAAGCCAGGGATGGCACTGTGGATGATACAGCCAGCTCTCTTCCATTCTCCTAACTGGAACTTCTCAAGTCTTGTGTAGTTCTGAACTGGACTCATATGCTCCTCACCCCTCAGTGCGCACACACGTGCACGTGCGCACACACACGCACACACTCTTGCACACCCCTGAGATGTGGTCCTGCGACTTGCTGTGGGAAGAGAGGAGGTTAAGTTTCCCTTAAAAGGGCCAAGCCGCTTTCCAGTGAGGCAAAGTCCATTCATGGTTACACACAGTTTGCAGAATAAGATCTGCTCTTCTTTTGCTGAGTTTCTTCATTGAAGAAAGGAATGAGCTGATGGCTCCTATGAAGCCCTGGGCAGGTTATGAGGCCGCCAGGCTCCTATGAGCACAGGCACAGCTGCCCTGACCAGGAGCCTCCAAACACAATGCTGGCTCATCTAAGTCAGAGGGGTGTCCTGACTTGGGGACCCCCGTGTTCTTCCTGAGAATAGAGGTTCCTCTCTAAATATGGATGGTGCTATCCCCCCTGGCACCCCCTGGGTTTTGGCTGGGGGGCCCCCAGGTGCTCTGTATGAATGTGGCACCAGAAGTGTATCCAGTCACAGCAGGTGTGGTGCTTTCCCCCAGCCCCCCCCCCCCCCCCGTTCTCTGCACAGATGGGTTCCAAGTCTGATGGCAGTTATTGACACAGGGCCTCCCAGCACCGGTGAGATGATGTTCCCTCCATCCGCACCACCTGTGTACTGGCTAGGTGGGTCCCCGTTGTAAGCGGGAATACCAGGTCCTCCAATCACGGGAATGATGTTGTTCCGTCCTTTACAAACACCACCTGGATTGTAGGCAGGTGGGCCCCTTGTGTTTGGAAATAAGGTAGAACTAGAAGTGTGTTGAAACCCACGGGTGGTACCCACACTTGCAACTCCAACAGATGTGGTGTGCTCTGTTGGAAGGTGGAAACTGACAGAGATTGTTTCTCCTTGGTGATGGAACTTTTAAATGTAGATTTTCTGCATCCAGATGGGCCCTGGGTGCAGTGATGGAAAGTGGCCTCGAATCGGGGGGATGGTGTTGTCCCCTGCCATCACCTTACCGCCTGTATTCAGCGCAGGTAGGCCCCAGGTATTTGGATTTAAGGTGGAATCAGGTATGTTCCCAAGTGCTGGGACGGTGCCTGCCCCTCCTACTGCAGCAGCCTTGCTGTGGTCAGGTAGATGGCAGGTTGTCTGGCCCGAAGTAGGAACAGAAGCGGTGCTGGGTGCCCCACTTAGTCCTGCCCCAAAGTTAAGTGGTCTGGATGCCTCTGAATGAGGCCTAGGGCTGACACACTGACTCCAAGGCTCCCACCAGCTGTAGGGGCTGCAGGTCCCATGAACAGTAGGCCTGGTGTGGTATCGGCAAAGAGCGAGCTACTGTCCCCAGTACTGGGCATCCTGGTGGCAACTCCAAAGCCAGTAGCAGTGGACACAGCCCTGGGGAGAATGCCTGGGTTGACGCCAAAGGCCGGCTGCGTGTTGCTGGTGGTGGCGAATAGGGAAGCTGGCAAAGCTGACTGCATGATGCTGACTCGCGGTGGCTGGGCTGCAGGAGAGGTTAGGACTTTACCTTGTGCTGGATCTGCTGGGTTTCCCAATAGAAAATAATTGTTAGGTCTCTGCCCATTGTTGGCCACCAGTGTGGCCTGAGCCGGGAGACCTGGGTCCAAGAGAAGCTTGAAGTGTTGGTCTGTCTGTTGGCCGATGTTGCAGGAAAATGAGTCGAGGCATGGGCTGAGGCATTGCTACCACTGGGTGGTGTGTTCTCAGAACTAGGAACAGCCATGTGAAATGGGTATTGGTCCTACCTGGAGACAGGGGCAGACTGGAGAGTGACAGCGTAAGAAGGAGGTGTGGAGTCCATAGCTTCGGTGTCAGAGGTGCTGCCTGCTGAAGCACCGATGATGGCCGAAGCCATAAATGGGGGTCTGAGGAAAACAGGAGCACCAGGGAGAGAGGCTCTCTGCTGCCCATCAGAGGTCCCAAATATGGGCTGAGGGTTGGTTTGGGGGCCAAAGGGATGGCTGAAAATAGGGATGGCGCAGGGGACCATCGGCACAGGTGGGGTGGTGGACACTGGTGCCCCTGCAGGGTGCCTCTGCTCCACCCTGAAGCCTGGGGGAGACCTAAAAGTGACAGCTTGGGGAAGGGCAGGAGTGTCCATGTCAGTGACATCAGGATCTACAGTAGGCTGGAAGGTCAAACTTCCAGATGCCTTGACCATGCTGGTGGAAGGGATTGCCATAGAAGTCATGGGCTGCCAGGTTCAAATAGGGGGATTGATGGTAGGGACTGGAAGACGGGTAGGTAAGTGTAAAGGAGGGGTAGAATCTACACAAATGGGTGTTGGGGATTCCTTTTCACGGGACGGTGGCTGGAAGGAGAAAGCTGGGATGCAAGGAGGTGTGGGGAGGTCAGAAATAAGAGGTGTTGTGGCTATGACTGAATGAAAAGGAATTCCCAGAATGGGAACTGGAAGCCGAAGGAGGAAGAGAGTCAGCAGGAATAGCAAGAGGAAGGGACTTCGGGACTGTGTCTCTTGTTTCCTGATCAGTATTAGGTGTCAGGGAAGGTGGAGGGACAGACAGGATGGGGGACGTGGAATATAGGCCGGCCAAGTCGGCGGTAGTAGCAGGGACCTCCAAAGTGTGAGTGGCCGGGGGCAGGGAGTCTGCAGTCTGTGAGGCAGGTGGGGAGAGAGAAGGGACAGGCTGAGGGGCACTGCAGTCTTCCTTGACCTTCTTTATACTCTTCAGGATCTTGTTCCACTGACACTCAGGGTTCTTCTCCAAGGTGGCTGGGTTTTTGGCAAGAGCTAAGCACGGAAGCTTAGGAGCAGGGGCAGCTTACCTGGATCCCATGTCAGTGGCAGGGTCGACCTCAGCCCCGGCAGCGGCAAAAAAAGCGTCAGGGGAATGTTCTGCTTGCAGGGCCTACTGCTGGTAGATAGCAGGGAAGAGGAGCTTCTCGGTGGGACGCCTGAAGACTCTTCACGCTGCAGCTCCTTCCCAGACATCAGTGAGCCTGGTGAGCTGGGCCGGTGGTCTTCACCCAGCACTTCTTTTGTTGGTCTCTACAGCAGCAGGGAGCAGCGTGCGGTTGGGGCAGAGAACACCAAGACATGGGACTCAGGCTTCCAAGGAGGCAGGACATCTCCAGGATCTCCATCTGAGCGGATGACATGGCTTTCTGAGGAGGAGCTCATTGGAGACATCTGGGCGTTCTCACTGAAGTTGTCTTCTGGGTGCTCAGGAAGGAGGTCCAGAGGCTCAGGATCGCACTTGCGGGAAGTGAGGACTCCACGGGTCTCCTGGGGCCTAGATGTCAATGGTATATCCCCATTGCTACGGTGGCCCTTCTAATCATCCTCTCCTTCGGTCTTTGTGTGATCCTCCATCTTTGCCATGCCTCTTTGGGGCTCTTCTTGGACCTTCACCTCACTCTCCTTTGGGCAAGGAAGTGGGAGGTAACTGGATGGTACTGGCTTCCTAACCTTGACTAGCTGCCCAGGTGGTGAACGCAGGAGGGTAAATGTGCCCCCCGGTGGAGGACTCTTGATGATTCTCGAGTGGCTGAACATCATGGAATTATGAGCAGACAGCACGGGCTTCTTTGGCGGGTCCCTCCAGTTCACCAAGGGAAGAATCCGCAGACGGGAGTATCTGGCCTGCTGGATGGGATCCTGCTTTTTAGGCGCGATGTAAAAGCCAGACAATGAAGGCACTCGATCTTGGTGGGACAGCCTGCGACCAGGGCAGAAGACAGGCGCTGGAGCAGCGGGGTGATCCTGGTCAGATGTGGCAGCCTCCCGGGAGGGCAAAACCAGCAGGTGACAGCCCACTGGAGCCCCACCGTGGGGCCGGCAGAGGGGCCAGCGCGGCAGAGCCAGGTAGGAAATTTACAAAGTAAATTGCCCCTGTAGAACGGGTTGTATGCCAAGCGATCCGAGAATAGAGTGTGAAACTGGGAGAGCTTCTCCCTAGCTTCTATCACCTCTCGAGGTCTAGCACTCACTGGACGTTGGATGGCTCAGTCTGGCGCTTGTGATGTGTCCATTGTATTGTCACAGAGAAAGGGCAGGCAGGGTAGGGGGTGGGACGGGGGTGGGGGGGGCGCATGCAAGCCCATCCCGTGGAGAAACCCCGGCCCAAGCGCAAAGGGCGGGGCCCTGAGCCCGACCCCTTCTGGACTTTCTAGTGGCTGGGCTTCTCGCTGTGGGTGGCAGGTGTTTGGCACCAGATGGGCCACCATGCGGAGACTGTTCAGGATTGTGGAAGCCTTCTCCACCAGAGCTCACCCTGCCTTGGTACGGCTCTGCAGGCCCCTTAGCCCTGGGAATGTATCGGCCAGCTCTTTCCCGCCAAGGGGCCCAGAGGCTAGAGCCTGCTCAGAGCTGAGTGCAGGTGGCACCCAGAGGTTGCCAGGGTGTGACCTGCCTCCTCCAGGGACCTCCCCAGCTTCTGTGCAAGGCCTGGAGACAAGGCTTCCCCAGGGCTGCTCAGCTGCCAGCATCACCATGAGCCAGGCGGCAAAGGTTTCTGAGCAGGGGATGCAGAGCCCTGCCCCGACTGGATGCTGCACCCCACGATGTCCCTTCCTGGCAGATAGGTTCTTTCTTCACTTCTTTTACAAAATTTGGTAAAACAACATTTAAACCTTTGACTGTTCTTCAGGGTATACAGATGGTAGTGGCTTAGCCGGGATTCGAAGCAAGCCTATGTGATTCCAGAGCTCGTGCTCTGGACTGTGGTGCCTTCTTATCATATATGCTTCATGTGTTACTATATTGTTTTTTCTTGTAGTCCTTATGGTAGTTAGCCCTAAGTGCCATACCTGCAATGAACACATACACTGTCCTGTAGGAGGTCTCCTTTTGTTCAATTCATGAATTGGTCATCCAACACACTGGGTTCTAGTCTCAGAAGATACAGGTCAGGGACCACCAGTTGTCAGCATAGCACCACCCCACATTTCTAAATGAGGCTTGCAGCCCAGATTTTCCCTTTGGTCTAGTTTGAAGGATCCAGATATATACAGATTATATTCTAGATAAATCATGGGCTATCCTGAGAGAAATTCACCAGTAAATTATTCCATATGAATTAGAAGCTAGTTTCTCTGGCCTTCCTGGAGTATATCCAGTAAGGCATCTCATTCGTGTCTAGAAAGCAAATATATCATTTATTGCAACTTCATCATGGAGCGATGCGTTGGTTTAAAGTATGATCAGCACAATTTGGTCATTGTGAGCACGACAGCTGGGTCTGCTCTTTACTACACATATGTAACTCTAGAGATTCTTATGCCCAAGAGAGGAGACATACTCTTGGGTGTCTAGGACAAGGGAAACGTGTTGTTTTTCATGAGCTGGAAGCTTCAGCATGGCAGGAAAGAATTGAAAAATCCTGGTCTACACATCACTGTACCTTGTTTGAATCTTGTTTCTTTGGCTTGCTTTATTGGAGTGTTTTCTCTCTCCTGGGGCTGACACTGTGTGTTATCTATCAGGCATGTGACATGTAGAAGTTTCAGAACCCAGAATCATATAGATCAGTAAAAATGTATTTATATATTTTAGTTTAAAATCTATTTAAAATAACACTGGGCATAATTCATATATAACAAAATTAGTTTGACCCTCTGCTCATGAGATTCTTTTTATGGTATGTCACAGCAAATTTGGACTTCCATCACCAATAATCTTTGAGGTTGGAGGACACAAAAGGTTTTGCTCAGACCTAAATTCTGTCTGAAAAGAAAGGGTAAATATTTTAAGCCCTCTCTAACCTCTCCAGGAGCAGAAATGATTTACAGCTGTGGCATTTAACCATAATTCCTTGATCTCGTTTGAGAAGAGTTCAGTAAGAAACAACCTCTTGATTTTTGTTTGTTTTGTTTGTTCCCTGTTTTCTTATCTTGCTTACCAACAATCCATTGTAATTCATGAGTTAGTATGGCAGCAGGCTGAGTGTTCCCTGGAGCTCATGAAATGAACTTTTTCTCCTAAAGTGAATTTTGTCTCCTCGTTTTCAGCCCCTCTTCTTTCCTCTGCCCTTTACTATAACCAGAGCTCTGCAAAAGCTGACTGGCTTTGTGCAGACCCTATTTAGGGTAATCTTTTCTTAATTATTTTATTCATCGCCCCGCCATCTCATTGTTTGCCTTCTCGAAATGTGTTGAAATCTTTCTATGGTTGATGGCTTCCACAATGTCTTGGCTTTTATTGGTTTATTAATTTTGGTATTTCTACAGTTATTTAAATATGGTTTCAGGTGGAACACAAAGTAAATATGTTTCCTAGTCTACCATCTTGAGCTGAAAATCCGTGTTGATTTTAGCATCTAATGTTCCCATGGAAAAAAACCCAACCTTGGCATTAATAGATGTAACACTCAAGATGGCAGCTTTTCTTGAGCAATCACTAAGGATTTAATAACTATCTCATGGAGTTGATTTGAGGATTAAATTAGATAATGAACACGAAAATGCTTTATAAGGTTTAAAAATCTATAAAAATGTTTTTTGTTATTATTTGATTTGTTGCTATTTCAACTTTACTTGACAGTTGTTTATGACCTTGCTTATGTGAGAAAATGCCTTCTGGTTTATTGTTTTGAAAGCCACATTATATTTTTCAATAACTCAATGGAAATGGCATCATTTGTAAAGGTTAAGGGTGAAGGCATAAAAGTTTCTTGACACCTATCACTTTAGGATGTTTTCAGGAACTAATTTACTCACGTATTCCTCTTCCAAATTTTGTTGAGGACCTACTGCCAGCCAGATGCCTTACATCAGGTGTTGGAAAGCATTTTCTGGATTTTAAATATCTTAGACTTTGTGGGCCACATGCAGTTTCTGTAGCTTCTCCTCCTCTTTGTTCTTCAACAACCTTTCTAAACGTGAGAACCAGTATTAGCTCACAGTCACACAGATCCAGGCTGAGAGTCTGATTTGATCTGTGGCCACTATTTGCCAATCTCTATTGTGCATCTTCACTGAGTTAGGAGGCACATTTTTGAGTAAATCACTTCTTTGAATCAACTATTGGTCTTCTGGGGCTTGTCCTTATTCTCCGACAGTCTCTAATCAAGATGGCATCCAGAGAGATCCTTTTAAAACGTAAATCAGATCATGTCCCTCAAGTCTCTTCAGTGGCTTCTTCACAGGAAAAGCAAAGTCCTCAAAGTGCCTCCACAGCCCTAGAAATCTGGGCCTCTGTTTCCTCTCTGACTGTTTCCTTCTCCTTTCCACTTTGCTCACTCTGACATCCTTTCTGCTCCTTGGATCCTCCAAGCCCACTCCTGCCTCATTGCCTTTCCATCTGACTGTCCCCTCTGCTTGTACTCTTCACTTCCCAGATGCGCTCCTTGCTCCCCCTCACAACCTTAAGTTCCCTCTTACATTTTATCTTCCCCAGAAAGCCCTCATCGATCACTTAGTTTCAGATCGCAGCCTCCTCCTACCAGCTGACAATCTCCATCTCCCTTCCCTGCTTGCTGTTTTTCTCCAGCATTTCCCTGATATACTAGTTATTCTTTCCATTTATTTAATTTTTATTTACATATTTATACTTATGATTTTATATTTGCTTCTTTACTTTTGTCTCCCCCCTCAGCTCAAGAGAGGGGTTTCTGAATTGAGGAGTAATGAGAAGAGGAAGGCAAACGGTTGGGACAGGGTACTGCAAGAAGTAGTATTTGGAGTACTCTGATAGCTATCCTAATAGATAAGTTTTTGTTAAGGTAAGTAGTTTTAATGAGAGACCTGGGAACTAGGGACACACAGCATCAAGATTTTTATAATGCATTCTGTAGAGTTCTTTTTAAGTGTGTACAAATATCATTGAAAATATATGCATGCATATACACCTCTGTTACTTTATTTAGTGCTTTACAAGAGCCCCTCAAGGAAAGGATAGTAGGAACTATCAGTAGCCTTCCTTTATGATGAGCTTCCTTTTTTCAAAGTTACATCATAATTTATTTGTAATTGTGAAACTAGACTTAGTTTTTGAGTAGACCCTCCCTAGAAACCTATGACATTAATAAAACCAACAAAAATTTGTTCAGTTTCCAATGATACATACACTGCCGACTCAATTATGGGCTATCCATTTCAATGAAGGGAAGAAGTGATGTAACAAATACAGAGGAAACGGAATATTAAGTTTTGTCCTCCATTAATGTTAGTAATGGATAAAGTGGGCTCCAATGCCTTCAAGGTCGCTTGAGACCATCATCTCTGTGTCTCGAGCAGGAGGATGTTCAGCCAGGATGTCTTTCTCTGTCACTGAGAAGAATTTGCATAATATATAATGATACTTACTGAAACAGATATGGGGCATTTGGGTAACTAGGAATCCGTTAGCATACTTTTCCGGAAGGCTTGACTACAAAATAAAGACAGTAGATTTGGATACTTTCAGCTATGAAGAATTTGTTTGGATATTCATCTTTATGCCAAATGAAATAAGCTTAGTTCATCTCTGCAGCTTCCCATATACCATTTTCCAACCTCTGTTTTGTGTTTGGAAAGGCTTTTAGAAATTAAAAATCAAGTTAAAAAGTAAGTGACAACTTAAATGATATATGGAATATTTTGCTGACTTACAAGGGCATGCAGAATTAAATATGACCCAGTTCAAGTGTTAATTTTATTTTAATGTGTATGTTGGGGTGGAGTCTTCAAGGTGCCAGAAAACAAGAAGTCACCCATCCTGTTTGGAACTGCAGCACACACACACCTTCAGTTACCAGTTCTGTTCATTCCACAGAAAACATACTGTTTTCTATGTACCTGGTATATATCTCAATTAGTTTGGAGAATTTCCCAGTTACCTCTTAATATGTAGTGCTCCAATTCCAATCTTGCCAAGTCCTGTACCAGTGACATAGCACATAGGAGTTTTATTTCTCTTTCTTTCTCTGGGTTGTTCAGAACCCAATGAAAGAACAATGGAAAGGGATCGAAGAGATCAGGCTTCTTGTCCCAGATTTATCATAAAATAATTGTGTGTTCTTGGGAAAATTATGGTTATTCTAGGCCCCTTTCCTATTCTTTACTTTGAAAGAGCTGCACTAGATGACCCCAAATAACACTGCAGTCTTTGCAGTAGTAGCTTAGATGTTATTGGTATTCTGAAACAAATGAGGACAATGACACATGAATCTGTGCAACATCTCTGTAACTATGTGTTCTGAGAGGTGCCTCTATTTTACAGATGATACGATGACTGAGCACAGAAGTAGATGTTTTGACCAGAGGTTCCAAAGTAAATGGAACTACTATAACACAAGTTTCCTTCTTTCCTGAAGCTCACTTAGCCAAAAACATAGGCTGCTGAATATTAAGCTGTAAAGCATATTATCAGTATATTTTAAAAGAAGCTATTCTTCTAGGATTTCCAATTAATAGCAGGCGGTTTTGAAATTCTTAGAAGATCATCTAATTTTGTGAGATTTACAGCTCTATTTTCCTGTCAAGCAACTTGTATTAGTGCCAGATAATCATCTGAGCTTCTGGATGCTTCTCTGAACCTCTTGAATTTTTCTTCTTGCTATCTGAAATTCATGCCAGATACGCCTTTTTCTGGAGAGTATGTCCAGACTTGTATATTTTCATATATGAAAGCAATGCAGTGAGTCAGGATGGGGGTTAAGCCCTCATTCTCAGAGTGGTATTGAGCTCTTGGTGAAATATAATAATCATTTCCTCAGAATAGAAAAGCAGTTATCTCAAGTTTTTAATCCTATTAACTATTTATACATTTACGTATGATACGTGTATCTATTGTCCCTACTAGGCGTGTTCTCTTTGGGAAGTACAAAGCTATTTGAGACATAGGTTGTTCATTTTTTTGTTTTCCCACAAATACTGTGACCTTTTGAGCAGGAAGGTCTGTATTTTTACTAACATCTAGAACCAGCAGCTAACACAGTGTCTAAGATGTAGTCAATAAATACGAAATAGATCAATGAACACATTTTAAAGTAAGGGCCAGGACATGAACAAATAGAAAATTTTCATTTTCAGTCACAAAGCAACAACAGACATAAAAATGACACAGACAGCAAGTGCTACAGTCATCAAAGAAGGCATAGATTAGATACAATAAGGATCTCCTCTATGGCACAGGGAACTATGTTCAATAGTTTGTAATAAGTTAGAAAAGGATCTGAAAAGGAATCACTGTGCTGTACCCCTGAAACTAACATGACATTGTAAATCAACTATACTTCAATTAAAAGCAGACAGACAACAACAACAACAAAAAACCAAAGAAGTCATAGAAGTGCTTATGAGATTCCGTAAGAGAAGCCAGATGAGGAGGGGAGAGTTGGCTTTTGAATCAATTCAGAGGAGGGGTCACAGAGAAACTAGTCTTTGACCTGAACTTGAGTTTCCATTAAGATTGCAACGCAGGGGTATTACAGATGAAGGTAATCACATAAACTTACCATACGGAAACTTGCAGAGGTCATGAGTGTTGTTCGAGATCCCAAAGCAAGTGCATTGTGGAATCAGAATTTTAAGTGAGGCCTAATGAACTAAAAACAAACACAAAAAAACATGCCCTTTCTGTGATACCACGTTGCCTTTGAAGTCATGTTTTTGGTGGGTTGGTAGAAACTGGTTCCGGTTTTTCTTGTAGGAATGACTAGTTCTGTCCCCCCGCCATCCCCCACCCCCAAGTTGATCCTCAAAGTTTCCTTTAGAATGGACTTGCTAAAATGCAGACATGCAAGTATTCATGACGCGTGTGTCCAATCATTTCTCCTGCCGTTGCCTATTTCACTGCTGGATTATATGAACGATTCACTGTCTTGAATTATGCTTTTCCCTCGTCCAAGAATTCCTTTCTCCCTGTGGGGCACCTGGAAAACCCATTTCGTTTTTCAAAACTCAATTTATGTATTATGTCTTCTGTGCAGTCTTCTTTTTAGTGTTGTGATCACACGCTCCTTTCCTTTTTGCTACCCTTGCACTTCTGCATGCCTGATAGTTGCACTCGCTACACTGTATTGTAATTGTATTTTTTACATAACTCTGTCTTGTCCTGGGCAACATTCCTTGGGGCCAGGAACTACCGTTTTTCATCTACTGATGTTGCCTTAGCGTGTTACTTGTTGTGAAGTAGTTAGTTATAAAAATGAGATTTGATTAAATTGAAAATTGTTATATACATATTAGTTATTATCACTTTACAGATATAACAGGAAAAAATATTAATGTTGGTGCTGAAAGTACATTTCTAGTAAATGGTGGTGGTACTTGACTCCACTTATAATATTTTTCCCGCTATTTTATATATTTCTATCTGATATCTCTTCTTTATTTCCATCTATGTTCCTTTATAACTAAACCAAGAAAAACAGGTATGAGGATAGGGCTAGGACATACTTGGCTGGAATAGTAAAGAAGTTGTGTGGGTTTTTGTTGAGAAAGTCCTGAAGCATACAGGTCTGCATCTTCCCTTTGAGGCATGTGGAGGGGTCTGCTTCTAAAGAGTTTTATTAGCAACGAATCAAGATGTTTTTGCACAAGGCTTCTGATTAGCTGTTGGTATACTAAGAGTAAATCAGAGTTAGCTAGTTTCTGATTTGTTTTACATTGTAAACATGGATGATCATTTTTTACTGCTGGGGGTGGTGGTGGTGGGGAGTGAGGGAATGTTCCTTTCCTGCTCCTGATGTCTCAGTCCTGTCAAGAGAGCTCTTAGGGTCATTTCAGCCCTGCTTCTTTCCTGACTCTGCCCCAGGGTGATCAAGTGACTTATATAGAAAGCTTGAAAACAATTAATTAAGTGGGCATGCTTGCCTGGACTAATTCTGTTCTCTCCCTTGAGAGTGTGAGTGGGTGTCTTCTGTTTCTCTCATTCTGTGTATTACTAGTTAGTAAATCTGCCCAATTCTGGAGTTCAGTTATGGAATCATTTCATTCAAACTGGATTCTCAAGCCAGGATTATTAACAGTAACAGGAATATTCTGACCTCCATCTTTGCTCTTTAATGTTATTTCCTAATTTATTCCAAACCTGGATGGAATTAAGGCATTGCACTTGCTGGAAGGTAATTAAAAGACCCTAACGTTTGGGCTTCCCTGGTGGCGCAGTGATTGAGAGTCTGCCTGCCGATGCAGGGGACCACGGGTTCGTGCTCCGGTCTGGGAAGATCCCACATGCCGCGGAGCGGCTGGGCCGGTGAGCCATGGCCGCTGAGCCTGCGCGTCTGGAGCCTGTGCTCCGCAACGGGAGAGGCCACAGCAGTGAGAGGCCCGCGCACCGAAAAAAAAAAAAAAAAAAGACCCTAACATTTGGTGCATTACGTAGGGACACTGAGAAATAAAAAGAAAGGAGCAGACATTTGGGGGAGGAAAATGTCCATGTGGAAAATGTTTTGGTACTGCCAAGGAAGGTAGTGTTTTGCCTTGGTCTTCCATGTATGGTGGGATGTTGGGACCTTTGACTGTTTGAAAATATTTGGGTTTGTGCAGTAAACTGCTGAAGCCTAGAAAAGGTTTAATGCATGTTGTATTAGCCTCCTTGCTTGCTGTAACAGTTTACCACAAACTTGGAGGCTTAACACAATAGAAATTTACTATCTCATAGTTCTAGAGGCCAGAAGTCTGATATCCAGGTGTCAGCAAAGCATCTCTCCCTACAGATGCTCTAGGGGAAATTCTTTCCCTTTCCTCTTTCATCTTTTGTTGGTTGCCAGCTTCCTTGGCTTGAGGCCCCATCACCTCAAGTATACACCTTAGTATACAGAGACCTTTACCTGGCACTCGTCTCTGTCTTCACGTCACCCTCTTTCTGTGTGCGTATCTTGTCTTTTGTCTGCCTCAAATCTCCCTTGCCCTTCTTGTATAATAAGGAAAATTGTCATTGTATTTAGGACCCATCCGGATAATACAGGATGGAAATCCCATCTGAAGATCCGTAATGACATTTGCAAAGCCTTTTTTTTTCAAATGAGGTAACAGTCAAGGATTAGGGCCTGGATATATCCTTTTGGGGGTCACAATTCAACCCACTACACCAGCCATAAGATACTTTGATTTTGGCTGATGGCTGCAGCTTATGGCGTGGGAGAGTGGCTGTTTTTGTAGAGCCACTTAAGTAAAGGTCTGACATAAAGAAAAGGGGCCTTAGGGAATTGCACGTGGCTGAGCAAATACCTGCAGCGGAATGAATAAGGCACCTCCAGGGTCTTTAGTATACAGAGACCTTTACCTGGCACTTGACTTTGGAGTGTGCAGGAGTTTACAGGGCAGGAAAGTCTCAGGCAGCTGCCCATCTTGCCTTACTATTTAGGTACAGTTTTTCCCAAGCAGGCTTGACTGAGACAATGACTCAGTTGTAAGGAAAACATGTTTTATAGAACCTGTTGGCATTGATACATATGGTCTGCCGTAGGCTCAAGTGACTTTACATGTGTAAAGTCCTTTGGGTCCTTTACATGTGGACCCAAGCTGACACTGGATTTGTCGATTATGTTGGAGAAAGACATGTTCTCTTAAAGGCAGCCGCCTTTGGTCTATGCAGTTCCATAGCAGGAAGCAGTGAAAACGGCCATGGTGGCATAGGACTGTCAAATCTATACATCAGAACTGGAGGTGTAATGTCACTCGACAGAACGCGTAATCAGTTCAGTACTGCAGTGTGAACAACAAGGTCATCAAAGAGGAAGGATAACTCAAGAGTCCATGTGTGACTGATGCTCAGGGCTGTGCACTGCACATGGCAAATTCATAGTGACAAATCAACCTCAAGCTAAAAGATTCCTCCTGGTTCAAAGTTTGCAGGTCAAAAATTTCAGATAAATGGCATAGACTAATGGACATCCTAGTGAGGCTAAAACCAAAGAGACTTTATCTTTCTCTCAAATGCCACTCAGTTTCTGCTATGTTCTTTGGTCAAATTCTGTACTGGATTCTGGGAACAAAAATGTGCCTAGTTTCACTATTCTAGGAATGGGGATTGGCTTGCTTTTGAAATTTTTTTAAAATTGTGGGGATAGTGAAGTAAAATCAAATTGTATCTTATTAACGCTTTAGACTCTTTAAAAGTATGGTTCAAGAGAGACTTGATAAGCTGATAAAGCAGCCAAGGCTCTGAGATACCCACACCATGTCAGTGACAGAAGTCCAAGCTACAGATATTGAAGGAACCCTCAATCCCACTCAGGCACTGAAAGCCCTGTCACTGAGAATGAACCAAAATGTAAATTTGGAAGGATTATTTATGGACACTTAGGAGTTTGGATTTTTAACCCACAGTAACAAGAAAACTTTATTTGAAAAGAAAGTGTGAGGTCTTCAAGTTTGTTTTTCTTTCTCAAGATTGCTTTGGTTATTGAGGGTCCTTTGTGGTTACATATAAATTTTAGAGTAGTTTCTTCTATTTCTGCAAAAATAGGGGATTTTGATAGGGATTGCATTAAATCTGTAGATAGCTTTGTGTAATATGGACATTTTAACAATATTAAGTCTGCTAGTTCATGAACATGGGATGTATTTCCATTTATTTATGTCTTCCTTAATTTCTTTCAATAATGCTGTAGTTGTCAGTGTACAAGTCTTTCATGTCTTTGGATAAGCTTATTCCTAAGTAGTTTATTCTTTTTGATACTATTGTAAATGGAATTGTTCTCCTAATTTCTTTTTCAGATTGTTCATTGTTAACATACAGAAATGCAAGTGATGCGTGTGTGTTGATTTCATATTCTGCAAAATTTGAAAAGTTGGTTTATTCTAATAGATTTTTTGGAAATATTTAGCATTTTCTACATCTTTTTCAATAGTTTCACTTTCAGCCTAAGTGTATCCTTAAATCTAGGTGACATTTTGACCTCCATCTTAGGCTTTCATCTTAATTCTCAACTTATTCAGAGTCATAGTCGGTTAATGTGCTCCTTATTATTTGCCACTTTGGAGAATACAACAAAATGTTCTACTCAAGCTGAGACCTCTTTTCTCTTCCACCTCTGAACCTGAATATCACTTATTACTTACTTCATTCTCTTAGAACTTAGCATTCGAAGTTTAAATGGTGATCTTTCTTAAACGAGGTCAATATGCTCACCGAATTCAAGACCTCTGGTGAGTTGTGTCAAGTGTGTAGGAATCATATTAACTTGTTGGCTGTTGGCCCCCCTGGAAACATTTCTAAAGTGGCCTTTGAGCTTGATATTCAGGTTTATTGGACACTGCATTAAAGACATTAACAGAATAAGAGTAGGCTGGTCTTTTCTAAAGCAGAGTTTATCAAAGTGTGACCTTCTAGTCACCTGCATCAAGCTCATCCTTGTTGAGTCATTGAGTGCCCTCATCCCCCCCAAACTGTAAACTCCATATAGACAAGAATTATGTTTTATAGCTCTTGTTCCCCTTCCCTATACCTAAACATGCCTGGAATAGAAGGTGCCTCTACGAACATGCGTTGATTTATTTTAAACTACATTAAGTACATGTATATGTTCATTTCCCTCTGGGAAAGGAGGCTACATCCCACAGGATTCAAATATCAAGCTTTTAAACTTCCTTGAACCCGTAGATCTATAAATAGTTGCATAACTATCCTTCTTCTATACAACTCTAAGATGATTATATCAAAGTATGATCATTAATTGTTTTTAATTGCAAAGAGATAATAAAGAGAAAGAAATTGCTTCTTAAAATAACTTCTTCCATCAAAGTAAAGACTAAAGGTCAAAAGGTCAAATTAATATGGCATTTGTTACTATTCTAAATAATAAAGAACACTGACAAGAAATATCATAGTGCTGATTGCTATTATCATCTTTTCACTTTCCATTACAGTTGTTTATATTATTTTCATGGGATTTCACTGAAGTTATCAAGGTTTTTCAATAGTCAAATTAAAAAACAAAATCCCTTGAAATGCCAATACAAAGAAAAATGTGTCAGAACATGAAAAATATTTTAGACAAGTTGACAACATATATTCTTTGCTCATTTCTCTTTTTGAGACAAATTCCATCTTATTCACAACCACGTGTACCATACACTGAATAAAATACAACCCCATCACTCTATGGTGATAAAAAAGAAAAGACAAGCTGGTTCCAGAAAATTCCTCTATTCCTAGTATCTTGTTGCATCTGGAAAAAAAGCATTTTGAAATACTCTCTAATTTTTTGTATTTTATTTTATAATAATTTGCTTATTTATCTCAATGTATACACTAAATACTCAGAAATATTTTAACATTTGGTATTTGACTATTCCTATCTATTTCCTTTAATGTTTCCTTTGCCTCCTATGATGATCTTTTAGGATAGACTGCACATACCACTCTTATACTCCCTAGACTCTGTAGCCCCATACACATGCAAAATAGCTTGTGGGGATGTATTAACATACACTTGGTTGAGGCAGGAAGGCTGTAGAATACATAGTTTTTACATCTCAACATTTTAAGTGTTTTTGGAAAGTAATCTTAGTTTGAGTGCAAGTTACATTGATTTATCAAATGCATTTCAGGTATACCTAGGTATGTCCAGTAAAATGGTAAGGCTATATTACTGGGAGACTATTTGCATGAACAAGTAAAAAGAAATCAGTGAAAGAATGTATTGTAAACAAGAGTCAGATATAATAGGTCAATCAAATAGAATGTAGATCCCAGAAACACATCCACATATATAAGGACAATTGGCTTTTCAACAGAGGTGCAAAGCCAATTTAGAGGAGAAAGTATAGTCTTCTTGACAAATCGTGCTGGAAGCATGTAGTACACAGATATTGTGCATAGATAGCCATATGCAAAAGTATGAACTTTGATCCCTACCTCACACCATATAAAGAATTAACTAAATATAGATCAAAACATAAATCTCTAAAACTTGGACAAAATCTTTTTGACCTTGGGTTAAGCAAAGATTTCCTAGAGATGACACCAAAAACAAGATCCATAAAAGAAAAAAAGTGATAAATTGGGTTTCATCTTTGGAAGCCATTATTAATAAAAGAAAGGCCACAGGTTGGAAGAAAGTATTTACAAATTATATACCTGAAAAGACTTGTGTCTATAACACGTATAAAACTCTCAAAACCCAGTAATTAGAAAATTTTTTAAAAATTAAAAACATGGGGTTTCCCTGGTGGCACAGTGGTTGAGAGTACGCCTGCCGATGCAGGGGACATGGGTTCGTGCCCCAGTCCGGGAAGATCCCACATGCCATGGAGTGGCTAGGCCCATGAGCCATGGCCGCTGAGCATGCGCGTCCAGAGCCTGTGCTCCGCAACGGGAGAGGCCACGACAGTGAGAGGCCCATGTACTACACACACGAAAAAAATTAAAATTAAAAACATGGATAAAAATATTTTAAAAGAGATCCTGCCAAGGAGGTGTATGGTTGCAAATAAGCACATGAAGTTGCTCAATGTAATCAATTATTAGCTAAATGAAAATTAAAGCCACAGGAGATACCACTACACACCGTTGAATGGCTAAAATTAGAAAAGTCCAACCACACCAAGTATTGGTGAGGCAGTGTAGGAAATGGAAGTCTTTTACACTGCTAGTGGTAAGGAAAATGGTACAGTCACTTCAGAAAACAGTTTGGCTGTTTCTTTATAAGTTGAACATACACCTACCGTATGATCCAGCCTTTCTGCACCTAGATATTTATGCAAGAAAAATGAAAGCATATGTTCATACGAAGACTTGTACGTGGATCATCACAGTATCTTTATTTTTAATAGACAGAATTGTAACAACCTCAAGCATCCATCAGCAGGCGAATGAATAAACATACTGTGGTATACCCATACAGTGTAACACTACTCAGCGAAACAAAGTAATAAACTTACTGATACCCACAAAAATATGAATTACTCTCAGAATAGTTACATTGAGTGAAAGAAGCCAGACAACAGAGTCCTCACCCTGTGAATCCATTTATATAAATTTCTAGAAAAATACAAACACATCTGTAATGATAGAAAACATATCAGTGGTCACCTGAGGATGTGGAGGAGTGCAATGTGGGGGAAAAAAAGGGACTTTATGAATGAGGCATAAAAACACTTGTAAGTGATGGATATGTTCCTTTTCTTGATTGTGTTGGCAGTTCCATGGGTATGTGCATATTTCAGAACTTAAATTGTGTTAAGTATGTGCAGTTTACTGTGTGTCAGTTATAGTTTAATAGAGCCTTTTTTTTTTTTTTTTTTTTTTTGTGGTATGTGGGCCTCTCACTGCTGTGGCCTCTCCCGTTGCGGAGCACAGGCTCCGGACGCGCAGGCCCAGCGGCCGTGGCTCACGGGCCCAGCCGCTCCGTGGCATGTGGGATCTTCCCGGCCCGGGGCACGAACACGTGTCCCCTGCACCGGCAGGCGGACTCTCAACCACTGCGCCACCAGGGAAGCCCTAATAGAGCCATTTTAAAAAGGCTAAGAACAGACGTTTGTCTCAACAAATAAATGTAGCAAAGAACAGAAAAGTCAAGTACAGTATGATCTCTGTCAGTTGAATTTTCCTATAGTTTATTTCCCTCAAAAAATACATCACAGTTCTTAAAAGAGATGGGACTCTTAATAAAAGGTAAGAAAACTATATTCACTGATATTTCAGCAATAGTTTTTGATATCCCTCTAGCAACATGTTATAGAAAAGGAGAAAATAAAATTTACCCTACATCTATCCAGAACCTCTATGGCTTCACTGTGCTTGAGGATCATAGCCCCACTGTAACCCATCAGAGGCTCTAGTACATGTCTCTGGTTGCACTGATACCCAATGGCAACAGTCATATCTGGTGATAAATGGTTTGCCTGTGGCTGCTGGTGACTCTGGTGAGATACCTTCTCAATGCTTCATGCACACGGAGACTGTGCAAACATAGCAAGAGCAGGAGTGAAAGAAAATTGGAAGTTCTCTGTGGAGGTTGAGAGATTTTGTTGGTATCACTGTGGTAAGCATGACTCATATACAGAAATCATCTTTTTTCAAAGATAAATGCAGTTCTAATGATTGTAGCATCTCATAAATGTTTAAATGAGCCCTAAACTATTGCGACCAAATTTCTTGGGCTTAGGAAGCCTCTCTGGATTGATTAAAGAAGAATTGTTAACCACTAGCAGAAGGCCATCATTTATATAATATGATCTCATATCCCAAGGGAGATTCTCTTAGTTTATAACATTTAATTGATATTTCCAGTGATTCCAAAGAGAGATATACGTAAAAGTGCCCTCATTCTCAAATAATTAGGAGATTAGGAAACCATACTAGTAATCCTAAACCTCTCATATTTGAAGTGCTTCCAGATTTAAGCCTTTTGAAGTGCTGTGTTTTCTCAACTACTTTAAAAAAATTACTATTTACTGTTCTTTGAATCACAACTCTCCTACAGGGGACGAATATGCTAGAACAGATAAGAACATCTATTTTCAAAGGGCTTTTTACGTCAAGTTTAATAGTCTCCCAAAGTTTATATAACAGAGTCCCAAGCTATTGCAAGGGTTTGACAAGCATGTTTCTCAGCAGTTCTGGGATTTATGTTAGGTAGCTTTTAGTGCTGATAAAGCAAAGGAAATTTACTGAATTTTTAAATAACCAGTGATGCAGGTTCTTATTAATATTCTTAGTGGTAGTAAATACTCTTTCTTGCTGTTTTGCCTTAGAATGCTTCATTTTTCTTCTTCAGGGACTACTTGGCCATTTTAAAGGCACATCAAGTTTTTGGTTTTTTGCTGTACATGGGCCTCTCACTGTTGTGGCCTCTCCTGTTGCGGAGCACAGGTTCTAGATGTGCAGGCCCAGCGGCCATGGCTCACGGGCCCAGCCACTCCGCGGCATGTGGGATCTTCCTGGACCGGGGCACGAACCTGTGTCCCTTGCATCGGCAGGCGGACTCTCAACCACTGCGCCACCAGGGAAGCCCAAGTTTGTCTTTTATCATTCAAATTTGTATTATCACATTCCCCATTTTTTGTCTCCTCTATACCACTTGATTCACATTGGCATATTTAAAGTTTGTTCACTTGGTGACATCAGGCTGCATGTTAAGGAAGGGCATGTAAATAAACCAAAGATAATTGTGTGTGCAGTAAGCTTAGGCTGTTTGCACACTTGCATCCAGCCACTTTGTGTATTTTTATTGGTCACTCTTCAAAGATTTGCTAACATGGTTGAACTTTTACTGAGTAGAATCCTCTGGCTGCCTAAATCATTCACCTGATAATCCTGATTCTCAGAGGTAGAGAGAAGGTTTTTATAGGTCCAGCACCAGGTTGACCTCCCTCACCCCACCCAAGCCCCCACCCTCCTCGCCACCCCCAAGGGCCTCTGAGCTCTACTGCATGAAACCAGTGTTGAGCAGGAGCCTAGAAATTTACAGGGAGAGTTATGGCTGGAACGTACCCCCTTCCTCATGACTGACATCGATTATCCTGACCCTCCGCACTACATTATCCCTCATTCATGTGCTTACTATGAAGTGATTTTCCTGTGTATGGACCCCAAATACTCCAGAACTCTGCTTCCATAAAATAGTCATATATTGCAGTGCTCCTGTCTCACTGAAAATAGTATTTGAGATGGGAACAGCCAGAGAGTTCACATAAACTCTGCAGCTAAGGCTATAAAACACGGGCAAGCAGGATACTTCTTTAGGGATTATGTTTTTGAACAGTTTCAAGACATATATGGCCTTTACTTCTCCAAATATGAATTATTTTCAGGAAATGTCAAATTGTATGACATCTTACGGATTCCATTCTGTAATTACCTACACTTTACCCAATGGACTGACACATTTTACTGAATCTCCAAATTCTTGTTTAGTTTCTAATAACCCTCATGCAACAATAGCTACCTTCAAACTCCTCTTACCAGGAGAGTTCTGGGGATGTGTTGTTCTTGGTTTCTTTCTCAGTTATTAGTGTTGTTACTTTATGTCTCACCAGTTCATGAGGAGGAGCCTAGACCTGTACTCAGAGACCCTGATTCTTGGGCTTCTTAGTTGGGTGAATTGCCTTAATATCTCTGGAATTTAGTTTCCTCATCTACAAAATGGGAATCAGAACACCAGGCCTGCCTACCATATAGGATTGTTTTGAAGGTTAAGGGAAACAGTGTACTTACAGATGTTTTGAAGACGGTCATGTCCCGTAGGAGCACACGGTATCATTACCACTACTTTATTATATTGTTCTTCCTCCTGTTTCTACCACACTGCTAATAATAACACCGTCTGAAGTGCTGTCCAGAAAATATGCTCATCATTTTCAGTGAGTCTGACCTGCTTTGCACAAGATGATATTACATTTTCTATGTCTTATTTTTTGTTGAGGAATCAGTTTCCACTTGAATTTTTATTTATCAATACCTATAAATAACTGTGGAATGAAGCCTGATTACAGAACAAAAAGGGAAAATAGTATTTAAATTCAAGGAGCAAAGAGAATCAAAATCAAGAAATGTATAAAGTGTTCACACCTGCTAGAAGAACTATATATTTTTATTGTCTATTTATATCAGACAGTGGTCCCAGATGAGATTAAGTCATTTGATATATTTATTGTGATTTCAACACTCAAAGGGATCCACTCAGTCTCTGTTTATCAGAGGAAGATAGAGTACACACTAGGCAGAACCCTTTGTGAGGCACTGTCCGTGAAAATCATAACATCGCTCAAAAAAAGATTTGTATACTCCAAATCTTTGTAACGCATTTTGTTAGAAGTAAATAGTTTCCTGGTAATGCTGTGCCTGAAATTTCTGAGCAGCTTGACACTCCAGTTTACCCCTGGAGGACATTATTAGTCACTCTATTATATATATATATATTTAAAAAAGCAGAGATAATATGTGTGTCTATACAGTATGCATGCTGTGTAATAACCAAGGGCACAGGGTAGTTTACAGGCTGCTGATGGGGAAGCTCTGCTTGCACACAGCTCTGCATCAGCCCCACAGGTGGGCTCTTTGATGACCTGCCACCACAACAGTATCATGTATGTGGCCTAACACGGGAAACTCTGCTTCTACATTTAGAATGTTTCCCCAGCCACAGATTATGAAAGAGAGAGAGCTAAGCCCCAGCGGGTGGGTTTTAATCCAGACAGACACAAAGCTGATGATCAAATAAATCTGCAACACGTGAGCTTAAGCAGGACAGGTTACCTGAGGAGCAGGCCACTGCTGGTTGCAAGAGGCAACCAGCTCAGGGTTAACCTGCTGTCGGGGGCTCGAGACAAGTGAGACCACAAGGAGGCCTGATGGAAGCCACTGCTCAGCTGTGACAAGGAATGAAGACCTTCCTTTAGGAATTGATCAGTGGTTTGTCCCTGTGAGGACCTGTAAGTGATTCAGAGCTCTCTGGACACAACTGTTCACCTGGTATCTGTGACCAGTGTAGTGTATGCAGCTCCATTGACCATTTCCTTTCACATTATTGGGCAATAACATGATCTGAGGAGGCTCTGTTGTTTTTCTTGCAGAATTTTAAAAAATATTTCATAAAAAGTATTTGGTGGGCTTCCCTGGTGAAGCAGTGGTTGAGAGTCCGCCTGCCGATGCAGGGGACACGGGTTCGTGCCCCAGTCCGGGAAGATCCCACATGCTGCGGAGCGGCTGGGCCCGTGAGCCATGGCCGCTGAGCCTGCGCATCCGGAGCCTGTGCCCCGCAACAGGAGAGGCCACAACAGTGAGAGGCCCGCATATCACAAAAAAAAAAAAAAAAAAAAAGTATTTGGCTTTACAAAAAGTGAAGGAAATATTGCTTACTCTATATCTTGACTTGCTTGAGAATCGAGGAATAAGAATGTTTGCCGTATGAGAATCTGACATCTGCAAACAGCGTCCCCACTTCTACCCCCTTCCCCAAATCTGCCAGCTCCTGGCCAGTCCAAAGTTCCACTGGCACTCTCGTACAGGAGCTTTTTCATGACCGAATCCCAGACACCCATTCAATTATTAAAGAACGGCCTGTTATATTTATTACAGAGGTGGCTGATATTGCTGCCAGTTGTCGAATTTCAGTTTCCTGTGGTTGATTTTCATGCATGAGGAACACACAGCTGCTGGGCGGATGCCAGGTCTCCATCAATCTCCCCAGGCTGCCTCGACCTCAGGATATGTAAGAGTAGCGGATAAATTGGAAGATCAATGACTTGTCCCTCCTGCCTCAACAGCTGCTATTGAGAAATTAATATGAGGATCACTATAAATAAAAGATAAAAGATGATATGGCTTACCGTGGAAAATATTAAGGCTGGACACAATGTGCCAGAGGAATCTAAACCAAAAGCGAAGGAGATTAACCCAGTAAGGGCCTTCCACCACCTTGCTGGAAATCCAGTCTGAGAAAGGGAGATGGTGCTGGAATGTGGTAAGGAACTCTGACTAGAGAAAGAGTTAACAAAATAGTGTTCCTTCTCTTTTCCGTGTCAGCATCTTAGGGCTAGAAGAGATTGCAGAAATTATTCATCCCTAGACACCTTATTTTACATGAGGGAACTGAGGACCAGAGAGCTAAGTGGTTTGCTCACATATTTGCAGCTAGCCAGTGACGGAGCTGCTAATGGACCGGAGTTCCAATGCTTAATCCTTTTTATCAAGCTATCTCCTATCACAAAGTCTTTTCATAAAACTATCATTTTTGTGCTCTCTAGACCTTCCCTTAGAAGAATGCTAATTTGTAATCATGCCAAAAGCAGTAAAAGATGAGGAGGGTATTTCTTTTTTTATTTTTTATTTTTATTTTTTAAACATCTTTATTGGAGTATAACTGTTTTACAAGAGTGTGTTAGTTTCTCCTTTACAACAAAGTGAATCAGTTATACATATACATATATTCCCATATCTCTTCCCTCTTGCATCACCCTCACTCCCACCCTCCCTATCCCACCCCTCTAGGTGGTCACAAAGCACAGAGGTGATCTCCCTGTGCTCTGCGGCAGCTTCCCACTAGCTATCTAATTTACGTTTGGTAGTGTATATATGTCCCTGCCACTCTCTCACTTTGTCACAGCTTACCCTTCCCTCTCCCCATATCCTCAAGTCCATGCTCTAGTAGGTCTGTGTTTTATTCCCATCCTACCACTAATCTCTTCATGACTTTTTTTTTTTCCTTAGAGTCCATATATATGTGTTAGCATACGGTATTTGTTTTTCTCCTTAGGAGGGTATTTCTTAATATGCACTCAAGACCAAAGATCTACGTGCAGCATGATAATAACTTTAGACAGATATTTGCAGAGCACCTTTGATTCTGAAGCATAACAGAGGACATTACCCACATTTCTCCTGGGGAAGAGGAAACGGAACAGATGATCAGACTCAAAAAGATATGTGGAGCCCAAGAAAGAGTTTGGGAAAGAAAAGAAAAATGCCACTTGTATTAGGAGAACACTGGTTGTGGAGAAAATAAGGCCTTAAGGGGAGCAACTTGACCTCGAAGTGGGAGCTGAACTTGAGGAGTCATGGGTTAATTTCGTTTAAATCTAAAAGTCTAAATTCAGCTGCTGGCTCTGGTGCACAATGGGTGTGCGTTAATCTTCATCGGTCAACCCGAAAGTGACTGGATCCCTGGGATTTCCAGCTTTAAATTTGACTCTGCCCCTACTGACAGCTTGAGACAGGAGACACGGGGCTCTTGTGGTTGCCAGACAGCTAGGTTCTGTCTACACCTTGATTTGCAATTCCTTTTGGCTGCTTCTCAGGACAACTAGATGGGATTTAGATTCCTTAAAATGCAATTATGAATCTATTGGCCTTGACTCTAGGTTCTACCCACGAATTCATTTGTAGTTGGCAAAGAGCATTTAATTTCTTATCTCCTACGTCATTTAAGCCTCTCTTTAGATCCGTCCTCACTCTCACCTGTTAATAATCAGGAGTCAGCTACATGAAACATTCAAGCCAGACTCCATCTCTTGAAGACACATGCACTTAAAAAAAATAGTGGGATGCAGATTTTATTTAAAGCCAAGTCACTTACTGGGTGACAAAGGCTGATTCTCTCTTCAGCAGGTTAAAAAAAATCAGCAATCTCAAACTCTTGCTTTTCCTTAAAAAAGAGAAAAACAAACTTCTATCAGAGCTATTTCTTAAGGGCCAAAAAGTATATGTTACAAAAAGAGAGAGAAAAAAAGAGATCAATGCAAGCTCACCCTGAAATGCGTGCCTCAGTTGAGAAATGAATATGAAGATCACTATAAATAAAAGATAAAAGATGCTATATCTTTTGGAGTAAAATATGAGGCCAGTCACAGTGTGATGTGTCAAGTTTAACCAAATTAACCCCCTGGGATAAACAGGGGTTTGGATTTTGCTGCATTTGAAAAATGAACTGATATTAAAAAAACAAGCTTATATATGAAAAGAGTCATCCAGGGGCTCAAAAAGGAGAATTCAGTTTCTTTCCTTTTAGGTAGTCTCTCTCAGACACCTGCACAAGGTTTGGAAAATGCTTTCCGTGGGCAGCAGAAAGCAGAGTGATCATTCAACATTCTGTGAAGGTGCACCAATTTATCTTATTGGTTGATGTGGTAGCTGGAAGCTCTGTTTAGGGGAT
Organism: Kogia breviceps; assembly: GCF_026419965.1. Lineage (NCBI taxonomy): Eukaryota > Metazoa > Chordata > Mammalia > Artiodactyla > Physeteridae > Kogia > Kogia breviceps. The sequence goes on from NC_081317.1 coordinate 85,176,326, forward strand.
GGATTATTTTTTGCCATTTCAGTCCACAAGCTTTGCTCAGAAAATATGCTTTCCTTTAGGACGTACACAAATCACTTTTCTAATATACCATTCATTAGATTAATGTTAGTGTTAGAGCTTTGTAGAGCACATATGTGTCTTGGGCATTTTTCCAGAAATGCATTATGTAACACATGGATTTCCAATTCATAATTGTAAAGGTTTCAAAACCTGAGCTTCAGAGGAGACTTTTGAAACAGGCTAGCTGCAATGAATTTTTCACTCCCTTGCCTAACTAGTCTTCCCAAATTGTGTGCCTTTTCCAGGAAATGAGATCAAAATAAAAATGAAATCTTGGTCCAGTCAAAGTGATTATTTTGATCTGTTGCGATTTTCCAGAGTTTTCCTCTAAGTCTGTTGCATGTAGACTCCTTTTTCTGCATGTTTTGACCTTCTCTCTAACCCTGAAAGAATATAGATGGGTTGGGTGACTCACAGTCACTTTTGGAGAAGTGAGCTGAATTATTTAGCATAGGCAATGGGGGAAAGTGGAGGAGTAAGCAGGGAGAAATCTTTAGCTGGAGGAAAATTGGCCTACCTACGCAAGAGTAAATATGGCACACGCAGCAATTCAAATACTCCAAGATGTCTGTTTTAGCAATAAAGACCAGATCTGGACACAGTCCCTGGCAGAGCCAAACATACACCTGCACGTTCACTTATCAAAAGAATCACAGAAGTGTGTTGAAAACTGCTTAAGTGAGAGACATAAACACAACCTCAGATGAACGGACAGGAATTCAAGGCTTTAAAATGCTGGACTGCTGGCCAAGCCATCAGCTGGGTGAGCTCCAGCCAGTTTTCAATTGTGAGACACTAGGTGCATGTTGCAGACATGCTAGGATGTTTGTTCTTCCTGCCCAGTATTTTAGAGAGGATATTAAACACCCTGTTAAATGCCTGCAAGTGATGGCCAGAGTGAAGCTGTGGAGAATGATGGCTGTGGCTTTTAATATGGCTGTGCCTTTGTCGAGAGTCTCACTCAGAATTTCCAGGGTAATTTTCGAGTCAACTTTTTTTTTTTTTGGATACATCTAACTCACCTCAAGAATATATCCATGTAGACTTGAAGTTAGGGACCAGCTGGTATAAATTTGTGTGGTTACCTCCTGACCTAACCTTTTAGCTTCTTTTTGTTCCGTGATTGTAGTTAAGCTTCATCTTGCCTCAGGGCCTTTGTATTTACTGTTCCCATTTTTTTGGAAATATTATTTCCAGAAAAATTTTCCGTAAATGATTCCTTTCTATTCTATGGCACTCATCTCTTAAAGATATTTTTTCCTTGATTGTCCTACTAGCCTAACTTAGTCCCAATTTATCAGATTACCCTACTTCTTTCACAGAATAATAATAAAAACAAATATTATCTTTGGTATCTATTTGTATTTCGATGAACTTTTTCCCAAAGAACTCAAGCCCCACAATGACAGAGGTTGATACCTTTCTTATCCCTTATTCTGTGTCTTAGAACTGTGTCTGGCATGTAGTAATCACTTGAGGTCTGTTGACTGTGTAAAGAATATGTGAGTAGATGAACAGATTTGGAGTTATTTGAGGTCACTTAATGATGGCTTGTGTTGGTGATTAAATTAAAATTGTAGGTTTTAGAGTTGGAAGTGATCTTGCTGAGTCTCACAGCTATGGCAAAACTCTCCCTACTGTAGCATCCCTGACAGATGATCAAGTCTGTCCTTGAATAACTGTATATGAAAGACCCTAACCAGGGCAACCTCCTAGCTTTCTTCAAGCAGATCACAACCTTCCATGGGAGTTTGCTCCCTGTTATTCAGCTGTAATTTGGAGAAAATGGTTTGATTTACCCAGAATCATCTTCTCTCAGTGTCCTTGTTCTAGTTCCTAGAGACTAGACAGGACAGAGTTTCCTCTAAATTACATCCTTTGGATTTGCATTCCTGCTTGTAACAAAATAAGCACCATGCTATGGCAAAATTCCCCTTGATTGTCTGCCACTTGTTGCTACATTCCTTGTTAGTGTTTAGAAATAATTTGTCTTAATGTTCCACATTATAATTGATGGAGTACAGAAATAAAAGAGATCTCGGGGTTATGTCAGAAGCAATCAGACAGATTTTTTTTTTTTTTTTTTTTTTGTGATATGCGGGCCTCTCACTGTTGTGGCCTCTCCCGTTGCGAAGCACAGGCTCCGGTCGCGCAGGCTCAGCGGCCATGGCTCACGGGCCCACCCGCTCCGCGGCATGTGGGATCTTCCCGGACCGGGGCACGAACCCGTGTCTCCTGCATCGGCAGGCGGATTCTCAACCACTGCACCACCAGGGAAGCCCCAGACAGATATTTTAACTTACCCTTTTGATGTATTTAATGCTGACGCTGTGAGGAATTGAGCAGTATAGTCACCGCATTATTGCCATTGCTGAAAGAATGTATTTATGGTGAAATTTCTGGTAACTTTGAAAGCTTTACCTGATGGGGAAATTGTCAGCTACATCTTAGAGCAGTGATACAAAACACCTCTGCCTTTTCTTGTATTTCTGTTACGTTCAACTACTTCACAAAAAGCGTTCTTCATACTCCTGAAATAATGATGGGTTTAGTTGAGATTCTTTTGGGTCCTAAGGGGCCAACATCTGTGCATAATAGTGTAGAGTTACATAGAGCCTGGATATTTGGCTCCAGACTGAAAGCCCCATGGAGTCGTTTTTTCACATCTGTTCACCAATGTGTATGAATAGGAGAAAACCAAAGTTCTGGTTTGTTCGATCAAGGTGAGCCAAACTCCTTTTACTTTTGCTGTGACAAACAGGTAAAGAGGTGTAAAATATCTGAAAACAGCCTTTTAGGGTTTGGTAGAAAGCTTTAGTGGGATGTAGAGAATATACAACAAAAAGAAAAGCAAGTGAGTACTGCTGGCAAACATTTTCAAAGACAGCTAACGAAATAATAATAATAGTAACAACAATAGTAAGATTGATTTTAAAAGACTTAAGAGTGGCATAGATTCCTAACCAGTCTACATGTATTAAGTCCACGCCACAGCTCTGTAAAATGGGTGAGGTTATTAACCCCTCATTTTTCAAAGAGGAAGTGAAACACGAAGAAGTAACATTCCTGAAGTCCCACCACTAATAAGTGGTGGAGCTGGGAAAAAAAGATCCAGGCAAATTAATTTCAGAGTTAGTGCTCTTAACCAGTAGGTTATGTACCACAGGTAATATTTGCACATTTTGAAATCACTTTACAAATACTATTTTACCCCTAAAGTACACAGGGAATACCCAGGGAAATTGGCATTATAATTATTTTTATTTCTTTGCCAATAATCTGTTAACTTTTGGCAGTTCAGTATCCTTCCCCAAATTCTTAAAAGATTCAGCCTACAATCCAAAAAATAAGGACTACTGGAAATAAATGTCTTGTAAATCCAGTTCAAGAGAGCAGATAAAAACTAAGGCCCACAAGGATGTAAAAAAGAAAGCAAAAGAAAAGAAAAGAACCCTAAACCCTATGATTAAGCTCCATGTTCTTAGGTAAAGGGGCACTTAATTAATGCTTCTTTAATACCTTGTGCACAGAGGCATGGCTCTACAGAACACAAGGAGTCTCCCTTTCATCTGGCAGGGTCACTTCCTTCTTTGAGTCTCAAAGCTTTTCATCAATAAAATGAGGGAATTGGAACAAGGTTAGCTCTCACAACCCAGCTGTCGTGTTCTGTGCGCCTGTGAGTCTAGGTAAGTGCTGAGTGTCTTTAACATGACAGGTTATATTTTTTCTTAACCATTTCTCTTCTCCTGATTCTTATGTAATTTCTAACACATAGTAGAATAGTAGAAAAGTAAAAATACCAAACTGAAAGTAACTGATAACTAACTTTCCATTCTCATTTCACTGCCAATTCAGCCAAAAGCCTTCTGTAGAATTCTGATGCAGACCATGAAAACACACTGTAAGTGTTCCAAAGTCATTTCCATATTTGGTAGTCCCATGATTTCCATTGGTAGAACTATCTTGGACTGTCATCTGCAAATCTATCAAAAAGATATTAAGTAATAGGAATTAATATCAGTGGTATTGGAGAAAGAAATCCTTGAACTTATCTTACTGTGTGAACCTTTCTCCATGTACAAAATCAACAAGAAAGGTTAAACTTTAAAGGCAACGTATTCCCATGAATAGAAGGGAGAACGTAACACAAATAATATACAATGCTAACTTTACGTACATGCACATATATACAAGTGGTCTTGAAATATATTCCCAGATATTAATTGGATTAAAGTTTGGCGTGATAAAGCATTTTTTTCTCATAGAGAACATTATTCTTTAAGACACATACAGGCACACATATCTGCCCTGCTGGCCTCTCACAATTTCAGTTGATTCTAATCATTTCCCCAGTTCATTTCCCCATATATTTATTCTCGGATTAGTGATTTTTGAACAGGTGTTCATCTCTTTAGAAATACCTGTGCCATGACCCCAAAGTCTTCAGATTTCTTTTTGGCATTTGGTGGCATATGATGGGGAAAGTGACGAGTTGTATGACAGGAAAGGTAAAAGGTGAACCTTAGAGTAAGTAAGACTTTATGCATAGTTCTTAATCCCAAAAGGAAAAGAGAAGGATAGCAGCAAAAGTCATTGGAATAGGGCTTCCCTGGTGGCGCAGTGGTTGAGAGTCTGCCTGCCGATGCAGGGGACACGGGTTCGTGCCCCGGTCCGGGAAGATCCCACATGCCGCGGAGCGGCTGGGCCCGTGAGCCATGGCCACTGAGCCTGCGCGTCCAGAGCCTGTGCTCCACAAAGGGAGAGGCCACAACAGTGAGAGGCCCGCATACTGCAAAAAAAAGAAAAAAAAAAGTCATTGGAATAAAGGACCTCTCAGATGAATCAGCGTTAGGATAATTCATTGGTTACTGACTATCCAGTCGTTTTAGGTTATAAAGTATTCCTGAGTGACTGTATCACTTTATAAAAGGATCTACCTAACTATAGCTTTATCTTGCTGGAATTAGTTTATATGACAGTAATATGCATAGAAAATGGCAGTTGTGAATTCATGTCTTCCCCAAATTGAAGACACTCGTTAAGGTACAAGTTTACCCAAGATTGCAAATGATTTATCCATACTATACTAACTGAGACTGTGTCTTACCATTCTTGTTTGTTAAAGGAGATAACAAGGCTAACTTTGAGTAAAGTAATAGCAGGATACTTAGAAAATGCTTTCAGGTTAAGTTTTGTAAACAAAGTTCAGTGTTCACCCACCAAAAGCAAATCAGCTCATTTAGTATTTCAGGAAATGCCTTCATACTTTTTCATTGCCACTAAAGGAATTCAAAACACCTGTTGGATATATTCCCTCCTAGAATGCCATTTGTACACTTATTCATAATAGGACCTGTTATTTTAAATGCAAACTCATATTATAAGGCTCAGAATAGATACTCAGTATTTTTAGTGATCACATGGTTTAGGGTTCTCAGATTTGGGCTCAGACTTGCATTTCAAGCATTGCAATCTGGGCTTGTTAAATGATATCCTTGCAACCAGGAAAAACTGTTTATCTGAATTTAAAGTCCAATTAAATGAATGTGTTAGTGGTGATAGTAGTTGATGAAGCAGACTAGCATAGCAGCTAGGGCAATTATGGGCAAGTTACATTTAACCTCTCTGTGCCTCAGTGACTTCCTCTGAAGACAGAAACTGAGTTTCTTCATCAATGGTGATAAATACTGGTACCAATCTCACAGTTATTGTAGGAAATGAAGGAGCTCACAAATTTTCTAAAGACTTAATGTTTGGCTTATTGTTACTAAATGCTGGTTTATTAGTAACAAATATCCCTCTATTCTTTATTATATCAAAATAGTAATGATAAGGACCTGTTATTTTAGTAGTTCTATGTTTTGGTCATATAGTTTAGACTAACTCATATTGTTTAAATGTGAAACAAAGAAGAAAAACAGTTTTTTTTTAAAACCTGGTCAAGGAACCCAAATCACATAATTCAGAAATGTTTCTGACTTGTTATCTGCATTGATTCTGTCACAGCCAGAGAAAGTTTATTGTCTCAGAAAGTGACAGCCTTGTATTTGTGTAGCATAAAAAAGAAGATACATGCTAGATAAGATATATACCCCTTATCATAGTCACGCCACATAGAGTGCAACACTATTCCTGCTGGGTTCAAACATTGTGATCCAGAGCCTGCCATTGCCTATTATCAGGAGCAGGAAAGCATAAGAACCGACTGTGTTTGCCCTTAAGTTGGTCTACAACACAGATACTGTCAATCAGCCTCTGATAGTACCCTCCCCATGGACAACCTTCTGTGTTCTTTTGAGCATGCTCAGATGGAGTCTACCATCAGTGTGGTGGGAGTTCACTTTGCTTCAGGTGTGTCCAGGTTCAAGGGTGAAATTAACAAATACTCACCAAATTTGTAGCTGTACAAATGAGGAAAAGAGTTAACTGATCAGGACATGAAGAATCGGGCAAATACTCATTTGGCATCAACCCAATAAAAAAGCTTCTTGGTAAGAAAAAAGTTGCCAAAGATGAAAGCCCAGAATAGTGCTACTTTAGCCTAACCACAGGGTCAAAGCAAATAACCCACATACATACAAACGCAAAAGGAAGCCCGCTTCACACTAATGCCCCAAAGTCCTTTATGGGTCTTCAAATTGAGCAGATTAGGTAAGTTGATAGTTGTCCTTTACAGACTGGGTCCACCTAACAAGACTGATTACTAACAGAATATGTCTGTTTTGTCATTTAATAGACATCCCAAACTTAATATACCTTCCAATCAAATACACACATAGTCACTCATACTTTTCCTGTAGACTTTCCAAAACAAAAAAGGGCAGCTCCATTCTTCCTGGTGCTCAGTTACAAAATGTGATTCATCGTTGACTTTTTTCTTTCTCTCTCCTTTCACATCCCATACGCAAGCAGAATGTGTCAGCCCTGTCTTTGAGATAGAACCAGAATTTGACAATTTCTCAATTTTTCCACTATTACCACTCAGGATTAAGATTCCGTTGTCTCTCATCTTATTATCCCTCTGAAATCTGTCCTTAACACAGTGGATGGAGAACCCTTTGAAAATATAAGTCAGAAGAATTACGTGACTTCAGTGTCTTCCCCTCACATCATAGTTGAAGCTGAAGTTCTTAAAATGCTGGAAAGTTGCTACATGATTACCCTCCACATTATATATTTGAGCTCATCTCCTCCACCTCTATTCCTTGCTCACTCTTTTCCAAACACCTTATACTCTTTAGTCTTTGATGTTCAAAAAGTATAGTAGGCAGTCATTTTTACTTGCTGTTCCCTTTACCTGAATTGCTGTTCTCTTTAGTATCAACATTAATCATCCACTCACTTTTTTAGGTCTTTTCTCAAATATCACCTTCTCCATTATGAGGACTTGCTTGGTTCCCCTGTAATAACCTGCAGCCCCACTAATACAACCTACCTCCTTAGAAGCCTCCCTTCTGCTGTAGAATCTGTTGAATGAATGAATAGAGTGAGCTATATCTAATTTCCAAAAAAAATAAACATCACTTTTAAACACTTGTTGAGAGACAGAGTCACCAGGATATAAATAATAAAAGAAGTGTAAATTCAGGCCTTACCATTCGCCATCCATTCCCTCAGGGTTCTGCTATGGTGTATCTTTGAATACAAAGCACAATTTGATAAGACTAATTAATAGCTTAATTCGTTAGAATCTCAAACCTTTTATAGTAGAAATGTGATAAAAATTGTGTCAGAGATTCTCAACAAAATGTTAGCAAACTGAAGCCAAAAAAGTATAAAAAGAATTATGTACCATGACCAAATGGGATTTGTCTCAGGTATGTAAGGCTGGTTCAACATTTGAAAATCAATTAATATAATCCATCCAAGACAAAAAAGGAAAAAAAAAACATATAAATACATGCAGAAGAAGCCTTTGACAAAATCCAGCATGCACTCATGATAAAAACTCTCAGTAAACTAGGAATAGAGAGGGACTTTCTTAACTTGATAAAGACTATCTACAAAAAACCCAATAGCTAACATCATACTTACTGGAGAGAAGCTCAAAGCTTTCCCACTAAGCTTAAGAACAAGGCAAGGATGTCTTCCTTTATTATAACTTTTCAATATTGTGCTGCAAGTCCTTGCTAATGCAGTAAGGCAAGAAAAGGAAATAAGACGTGTACAGATTGAGAAGGAATACATAAAACTGTCTTTGTTCACAGATGACATGATCATCTATGTAGAAAATCTTCAAGAGTTATAATAAGTGATTATAGCAAGTTTGCAGGATCCAAGGTTAATATACAAAAGGCAATTGCTTTCCTATATACCAATAATGAACAAGTGGAATAGGTTAAAAAAAAAAAAAAACCATACTATTTACATTAGCACTGCCCAAAATGAAATGCTTCAGTATAAATCTAATAAAATATGTACAACCTCTATAGGAGGAAAGCTACAAAACCCTGATGAATAAAATCAAAGAATAACTAAATAAATGGAGAGATATTGCATGTTCATGAATAGGAAGACTCAGTATTATCAAAATGTCAGTTCTTTCCGACTTAATCTATAGAAATTCAGTGCGATCCCAATCAAAATCCCAGCAAATTATTTTATGGATATTGGAAAACTGATTCTAAAGTCTATATGAAGAGGCAAGAGACCCAGAATAGCTATCACCTTACTGAAGAAGGACAAAGTTGAAGGAATGACACTGCCCAACTTGAAGACTTATTACAATGGTGCAGTAATCAAGACAGGGTGGTATTGGTGAAAGAACAAATAGATCGATGGATCAGAATAAAGAGCCCCAAAATAGACCCACATAAATACAGTCAACTGATCTTTGGCAAAAGAACAAAGGCAATACAATGGAGCAAAGATAGTCTTTTCATCAAATAGTGCTGAAACAGCTGGATGTCCATAGTAAAAAAAAAAAAAAAATTCTAGACACTGACTTTACATCCTTCATAAAAATTCAAAATGAACCACAGACCTAAATGTAAAACACAAAACTATAAAACTCCTAGAAGATAACATAGGAGAAAGCCTAGATGACCTTAGGTATGGCAGTGACTTTTAAGATATAACACCAAAGGCACAGTCCATGAAAGAAAGAATTGATAAGCTAGACTTCATTAAAATAGAAAATTTCTGCTCTGTGAAAATCACTGTCAAGATAATGAAAAGACAGGCCACAGAGTGGGAGAAAATATTTGTAAAAGACGCATCTTGTTAGGATAAAGTGGCAACTTTCAAGCTTCTTACATGTGCAATTGGTTTAATTTATTTTGGTATGTACTGTGAGATACAGACTTTATTTAGTTTTAAATGGGTGTGCAGTTTTCTAGCCATCAATTTTAAAGATTATCACTTCACTTTATCACAATCAAACTTCCCAGACATACTTAGAACTATTTGTGGATATTCTTTTCTGTTTAATTTGTATATGTGTTCATTCATGTAGTAATGCTATAATGTTTGAATTGTAGTGGCTTTATGGTAAATTATATGGCTGCTTGCTAATTAACAGATACTCAACTTCTAATAAAATTTATTACTTGTACCTGAATGCCTCCAGATTATGTTCTTCATTCAGATTCTTTACTATTCACTCAATATAAACTCAGAGCTGATATACATTAAAAACTGAACTAATGTGCTAACATTTTTTAGTTTTCATCTATATTTCTAGATTTAAAATATGAGAAAGTAATAGAATGCAACATTTTTAAAAACCTCTAATGACTCACGCTTTCTATCTCTAATTAAAACAGAATACCCTGTGGAATATCTTTGCATCGTTTACCTGGTTTCATTAATTCTGGCTACTAAAGTTAATTTAAATTCACTCTTTTTTTTTTAAACATCTTTATTGGAGTATAATTGTTTTACAATAGTGTGTTAGTTTTTCCTTTACAACAAACTGAATCAGTTATACATATACATATGTTCCCATATCTCTTCCCTCTTGTGTCACCCTCCCTCCCACCCTCCCTATCCCACCCCTCTAGGTGGTCACAAAGCACAGAGGTGATCTCCCTGTGCTATGCAGCAGCTTCCCACTAGCTATCTAATTTACATTTGATAGTGTGTATATGTCCCTGCCACTCTCTCACTTCGTCTCAGCCCACCCTTCCCCCTCCCCATATCCTCAAGTCCATGCTCGAGTAAGTCTGTGTTTTATTCCCATCCTACCACTAATCTCTTCATGACATTTTTTTCCCTTAGAGTCCATATATATGTGTTAGCATACGGTATTTGTTTTTCTCCTTCTGACTTACTTCACTCTGTATGACAGACTCCAGGTCCATCCACCTCATTATAAATAACTCAGTTTCATTTCTTTTTATGGCTGAGTAATATTCCATTGTATATATGTGCCACATCTTCTTTATCCATTCATCTGTTGATGGACACTTAGGTTGCTTCCATGTCCTGGCTATTGTAAATAGAGCTGCAATGAACATTTTGGTACATGAGTCTTTCTGAATTATGGTTTTCTCAGGGTATATGCCCAGTAGTGGGATTGCTGGGTCGTATGGTAGTTCTATTTGTAGTTTTTTAAGGAACCTCCATACTGTTCTCCATAGCGGCTGTATCAATTTACATTCCCACCAGCAGTGCAAGAGGGTTCCCTTTTCTCCACACCCTCTCCAGCATTTATTGTTTCTAGAGTTTTTGATGATGGCCAATCTGACCGGTGTGAGATGATATCTCATTGTAGTTTTGATTTGCATTTCTCTAATGATTAATGAGGTTGAGCATTCTTTCATGTGTTTGTTAGCAATCTGTATATCTTCTTTGGAGAAATGTCTATTTAGTTCTTCTGCCCATTTTTGGATTGGGTTGTTTGTTTTTTTGTTATTGAGCTGCATGAGTTGCTTATAAATTTTGGAGATGAATCCTTTGTCAGTTGCTTCATTTGCAAATATTTTCTCCCATTCTGAGAGTTGTCTTTTGGTCTTGTTTATGGTATCCTTTGCTGTGCAAAAGCTTTTAAGTTTCATTAGGTCCCATTTGTTTATATGTGTTTTTATTTCCATTTCTCTAGGAGATGGGTCAAAAAGGATCTTGCTGTGATTTATGTCGTATAGTGTTCTGCCTATGTTTTCCTCTAAGAGTTTGATAGTGTCTGGCCTTACATTTAGGTCTTTAACCCATTTTGAGTTTATTTTTGTGTGTGGTGTTAGGGAGTGTTCTAATTTCATACTTTTACATGTAGCTGTCCAGTTTTCCCAGCACCACTTATTGAAGAGGCTGTCTTTTCTCCACTGTATATCCTTCCCTCCTTTATCAAAGATAAGGTGAGCATATGTGTGTGGGTTTATCTCTGGGCTCTTTATCCTGTTCCATTGATCTATATTTCTGTTTTTGTGCCAGTACCATATTGTCTTGATTACTGTAGCCTTGTAGTAGAGTCTGAAGTCAGGGAGCCTAATTCCTCCAGCTCCATTTCTCGTTCTCAAGATTGCTTTGGCTATTCGGGGTCTTTTGTGTTTCCATACAAATTGTGAAATTTTTTGTTCTAGTTCTGTAAAAAATGCCAGTGGTAATTTGATAGGGATTGCATTGAATCGATAGATTGCTTTCGGTAGTATAGTCATTTTCACAATGTTGATTCTTCCAATCCAAGAACATGGTATATTTCTCCACCTATTTGTATCATCTTTAATTTCTTTCATCAGTGTCTTATAGTTTTCTGCATACAAGTCTTTTGTCTCCTTAGGTAGGTTTATTCCTAGATATTTTATTCTTTTTGTTGCAATGGTAAATGGGAGTGTTTTCTTAATTTCACTCTCAGATTTTTCATCATTAGTGTATAAGAATGCCAGAGATTTCTGTGCATTAATTTTGTATCCTGCTACTTTACGAAATTCATTGATTAGCTCTAGTAGTTTTCTGGTAGCATCCTTAGGATTCTCTATGTATAGTATCATGTCATCTGCAAACAGTGACAGCTTTACTTCTTCTTTTCCTATTTGGATTTCTTTTATTTCTTTTTCTTCTCTGATTGCTGTGGCTAGAACTTCCAAAACTATGTTGAATAAGAGTGGTGAGAGTGGGCAACCTTGTCTTGTTCCTGATCTTAGTGGAAATGGTTGCAGTTTTTCACCATTGAGAACGATGCTAGCTGTGGGTTTGTCATATATGGCCTTTATTATGTTGAGGAAAGTTCCCTGTATGCCTACTTTCTGCAAGGTTTTTATCATAAATGAGTGTTGAATTTTGTCAAAAGCTTTCTCTGCATCTATTGAGATGATCATATGGTTTTTCTCCTTCAGTTTGTTGATATGGTGTATCACGTTGATTGATTTGCGTATATTGAAGAATCCTTGCATTCCTGGGATAAACCCCACTTGATCATGGTGTATGATCCTTTTAATGTGCTGTTGGATTCTGTTTGCTAATATTTTGTTGAGGATTTTTGCATCTATGTTCATCAGTGATATTGGCCTGTAGTTTTCTTTCTTTGTGACGTCTTTGTCTGGTTTTGGTATCAGGGTGATGTTGGCCTCATAGAATGAGTTTGGGAGTGTTCCTCCCTCTGCTATCTGTTGGAAGAGTTTGAGAAGGATAGGTGTTAGCTCTTCTCTAAATGTTTGATAGAATTCGCCTGTGAAGCCATCTGGTCCTGGGCTTTTGTTTGCTGGAAGATTTTTAATCACAGTTTCAATTTCAGTGCTTGTGATTGGTGTGTTCAAATTTTCTATTTCTTCCTGGTTCAGTCTCGGCAGGTTGTGCATTTCTAAGAATTTGTCCATTTCTTCCAGATTGTCCATTTTATTGGCATAGAGTTGCTTGTAGTAATCTCTCATAATCTTTTGTATTTCTGCAGTGTCAGTTGTTACATCTCCTTTTTCATTTCTAATTCTATTGATTTGAGTCTTCTCCCTTTTATTCTTGATGAGTCTGGCTAATGGTTTATCAATTTTATTTATCTTCTCAAAGAACCAGCTTTTACTTTTATTGATCTTTGCTATTGTTTCCTTCACTTCTTTTTCATTTATTTCTGATCTGATCTTTATGATTTCTTTCCTTCTGCTAAATTTGGGGTTTTTTTGTTCTTCTTTCTCTAATTGCTTTAAGTGCAAAGTTAGGTTGTTTATTCGAGATGTTTCCTGTTTCTTAAGGTATGATTGTATTGCTATAAACTTGCCTCTTAGAACTGCTTTTGCTGTATCCCATAGGTTTTGGGTCGTTCTGTCTTCATTGTCATTTGTTTCTAAGTATTTTTTGATTTCCTTTTTGATTTCTTCAGTGATCACTTCGTTATTAAGTAGTGTATTGTTTAGCCTCCATGTGTTTGTATTTTTTACAGATCTTTTCCTATAATTGATATCTAGTCTCATAGCATTGTGGTCGGAAAAGATACTTGATACGATTTCAATTTTCTTAAATTTGCCAAGGCTGGATTTGTGACCCAATATATGATCAATCCTGGAGAATGTTCCATGAGCACTTGAGAAAAATGTGTATTCTGTTGTTTTTGGATGGAATGTCCTATAAATATCAATTAAGTCCATCTTGTGTAATGTATCATTTAAAGCTTGTGTTTCCTTATTTATTTGCATTTTGGATGATCTGTCCATTGGTGAAAGTGGGGTGTTAAAGTCCCCCATTATAATTGTGTTACTGTCGATTTCCCCTTTTAAGGCTGTTAGTGTTTGCCTTATGTATTGAGGTGCTCCTATGTTGGGTGCATAAATATTTACAATTGTTATATCTTCTTCATGGATCGATCCCTTGATCATTATGTAGTGTCCTTCTTTGTCTCTTGTAATAGTCTTTATTTTAAAGTCTATTTTGTCTGATATGAGAATTGCTACTCCAGCTTTCTTCTGATTTCCATTTGCATGGAATATCTTTTTCCATCCCCTTACTTTCAGTCTGTATGTGTCCCTAGGTCTGAAGTGGGTCTCTTGTAGACAGCATATATATGGGTCTTGTTTTTGTATCCATTCAGCCAGTCTGTGTCTTTTGGTGGGAGCATTTAATCCATTTACATTTAAGGTAATTATCGATATGTATGTTCCTATTACCATTTTCTTAATTGTTTCAGGTTGTTCTTGTAGGTCTTTTCCTTCTCTTGTGTTTCTTGCCTAGAGAAGTTCCTTTAGGATTTGTTGTAGAGCTGGTTTGGTGGTGCTGAACTCTCTCAGCTTTTGCTTGTCTGTAAAGGTTTTAATTTCTCCATCAAATCTGAATGAGATCCTTGCTGGGTAGAGTAATCTTGGTTGTAGGTTTTTTTCCTTCATTACTTTAAATATGTCCTGCCACTCCCTTCTGGCTTGTAGAGTTTCTGCTGAAAGATCAGATGTTAATCTTATGGGGATTCCCTTGTGTGTTATTTGTTGTTTTTCCCTTGCTGCTTTTAATATGTTTTCTTTGTATTTAATTTTTGACAGTTTGATTATTATGTGTCTTGGCGTGTTTCTCTTTGGGTTTATCCTGTATGGAACTCTCTGTGCTTCCTGGACTTGATTGATTATTTCCTTTCCTATATTAGGGAAGTTTTCAACTATAATCTCTTCAAATATTTTCTCAGTCCCTTTCTTTTTCTCTTCTTCTTCTGGGACCCCTATAATTCGAATGTTGGTGCGTTTAATGTTGTCCCAGAGGTCTCTGAGACTGTCCTCAGTTCTTTTCATTCTTTTTTCTTTCTTCTGCTCTGCAGTAGTTATTTCCACTATTTTATCTTCCAGGTCACTTATCCGTCCTTCTGCCTCAGTTATTCTGCTATTGATCCCATCTAGAGTATTTTTAATTTCATTTATTGTGTTGCTCATCGTTTCTTGCTTCCTCTTTATTTCTTCTAGGTCCCTGTTAACTGTTTCTTGCAAATTGTCTATTCTATTTACAAGATTTTGCATCATCTTCACCATCATTATTCTAAATTCTCTTTCAGGTAGATTGGCTATTACCTCTTCATCTGTTAGGTCTGGTGTGTTTTTATCTTGCTCCTTCATCTGTTGTGTGTTTTTCTGTCTTCTCATTTCGCTTATCTTACTGTGTTTGGGGTCTCCTTTTTGCACGCTGCAGGTTCGTAGTTCCTGTTGTTTTTGGTGGCTTTCCCCAGTGGCTAAGGTTGGTTCAGTGGGTTGAGTAGATTCCCTGGTTGGGGGGGCTAGTGCCTCTGTTCTAGTGGATGAGGCTGGATCTTGTCTTTCTGATGGGCAGGTCCTCATCTGGTGGTGTGTTTGGGGATGTTGGTTACCTTATTATGATTTTAGGCAGCCTCTCTGTTAATGGATGGGGCTGTAGACCTGTCTTGCTCTTTGTTGGGGATAGGGTGTCCAGCACTGTTTTTTGCTGGTCCTTGATTGAAGCTGGGTCTTGGTGTTGAGATGGAGATCTCTGGGAGATTTTCGCCGTCTGATATTACGTGGAGCTGGGAGGTCTCTTGTGGACTAGTGTCTTGAGGTTGGTTCTCGCACCTCAGGGACACTGCCCTGGTGCCTGGCTGGGGCGCCAAGAACCTTTAATCCACACAGCTCAAAATAAAAGGTAGAATAAATAGAAAGGAAAGAAAAGGAAGGAAGGAGGGAGGGAGGGAAGGAAGGAAGAAAGGAAGGAAGAAATGAAGGAAGGAAGCAAGAAAGGAAGGAAGGAAGGTGCAGAGGAAGAAAGGGAGGAAGGAAGAGAGGAAGGGAGGAAAGAAGGGGGAAGGAAGGGAGAAAGGAGGGAAGGAGGGAAGAAAGGAAGGAAGAAAGGAAGAAAGAAAGGGAGAAGACAGAGTAGTATAAAGTATAGTTATTAAAATAAAAAATAATTATTAAGAAGAAAAATTTCCTTTTAAAAAAAAAACAGAAAAATGGGTCGGTCTAACCCTAGGACAAATGGTGAAAGCAAAGCTATAGAGACAAAATCTCACACAGCAGCACACACATACACACTCACAAAAAGAAAAAAAAAAGGGAAAATAATAGTATATCTTGTTCCCAAAGTCCACCTCCTCAACTTGGGATGATTCGTTGTCTATTCAGGTTTTCAACAGCTGCAGGGCACTTAAAGTTGATTGTGGAGCTTTAATCCGCTGCTTCTGAGGCTGCTGGGAGAGACCTCCCCCTCTCCTCTCTGTTCGCACAGCTCCTGGGGTTCAGCTTTGGACTTGGTCCCGCCCCTGCGTGTAGGTTGTCCGAGTGCGACTGCCCTTCGCTCAGACAGGACGATGTTAAAGGAGCAGTTGATTCGGGGGCTCCAGCTCACTCAGGCTGGGGGGAGGGAGTGGCACGGGGGCGGGGTGAGTCCGCCGCGACGCTGCACAGGCCCAAGGTGCGCCGTGCGTTCTCCCAGGGAAACTGTCCCTGGATCCCGGGACCCTGGCAGTGGCGGGCCGCACGGGCTCCCGGGAGGGCCGGTGTGGAGAGTGACCTGCGCTCGCACACAGGCCTCTTGGTGGTGGCAGCAGCAACCTTAGCGTCCGACACCCGTCTCTACTGTCCGTGCCTACAGCCGCGGCTCGCGCCCGTTTCTGGAGTTCCTCTACGCGGTGCTCTTAATCCCCTCACCTCACACCCGAGGAAGCAAAGAGGCAAGAAAAAGTCTCTTGTCTCTTCGGCAGCTCCGCGCCCGCCCCTGGGGCTCCTTCAAGCGGCGCACTTAATCCCCTCTCCTCGCGCCCAGGCAGCAAAGAGGGAGGAAAAGGTCTCTTGCCTCTTCGGCAGCTCCAGACTTCTCCCGAACTCCCTCCCGGCCAGCCGTGGCGCACTAGCCCCCTTCAAGCTGTCCTCACTCTGCCAACTCCAGACCTTTCCCTGGGATCCGACTGAAGCCCGAGCCTCAGCTCCCGGCCCCGCCCGCCCCGGCGGGCGAGCAGACAAGCCTCTCGGGCTGGTGAGTGCCGGTCGGCACCGATCCTCTGCGGGAATCTCTCCTCTTTGCCCTCCGCACCCCTGTGGCTGAGCTGTCCTCCGCGGCTCCGGAGCTTCCCCCTCCGGCGCCCGCAGTCTCCGCCTGCGAAGGGGCCTCTAGTGTGTGGGAGTCTTTCCTCCTTCACGGCTCCCTCCCACTGGCGTAGGTCCCGTCCCTATTCTTTTGTCCCTGTTTATTCTTTTTTCTTTTGCCCTACTCAGATATGTGGGGAGTTTCTTGCCTTTTTGGAGGTCTGAGGTCTTCTGCCAGCGTTCGGTGGGTGTTCTATAGGAGAAGTTCCACGTGTAGATGTATTTCTGATGTCTCTGTGAGGAGGAAGGAGATCTCCGCGTCTTACTCTTCCGCCATCTTTAAGCCGTCTCCTAAATTCACTCTTGTAAAATGAGAGCTCAGTGTAAGCTTTTATTTCTCTTAGCATACTCAGTGAGACTTACAAATAGTCATCTGCTAGGTGGTAAACAGTAAACAGTCTTGTTTATTGCAAATAATCTTAGCCAATAAATGTTATTTATGCTCCATTTAAGAATAAAGATGTTAATCTGAGATCACAAAACAATCTTTTTGTTAAAGCTAAAAGCAATTTTGCTTTGATAGTTGCAAATGCAAATATTACCCAACTTCTTTCTCCTTCTTTGATAGTTGTATATAAATAAAACTAAATATAAGAATGCAAGCTGGGCTTCCCTGGTGGTGCAGTGGTTGAGAGCCCCGCCTGCCGATGCAGGGGACACGGGTTCGTGCCCCGGTCCGGGAAGATCCCACATGCCGCGGAGCGGCTGGGCCCATGAGCCATGGTCACTGAGCCTGCGTGTCTGGAGCCTGTGCTCCGCAACGGGAGAGGCCACAACAGTGAGAGGCCCAAGTACCGCAAAAAAAAAAAAACAAAAAACAAGCCAAACCCACTACAAATGAAACTGCACTACAGGCCCTGTATCTTCAGTGATTTCTAGATGATTTGTATGCTAAAACCTTCATTCTATCCTCTCTTCCTAAACATAATTTGGTTTTTTTGGTTTTGAATAACTTTTATTACACAAGGGATTCATATTCATTATAGAGAAATCATGTAATCAAATAAACCAAAAATAAAGAGCAGCCATAATTCCAGCTCTCAGATACATTATCACTGTATCTATTTTATTGTATAGCTTTCATGTATATATTTTTTAACATCTTTATTGGAGTATAATTGCTTTACAATGTTGTGTTAGTTTCTGCTGTATAACAAACTGAATCAGCTGTACGTATATATATATCCCCATATCCCCTCCCTCTTGCATCTCCTTCCCACCCTCCCTATCCTACCCCTCTAGGTGGTCACAAAGCACCGAGCTGATCTCCCTGTGCTATGCGGCTGCTTCCCACTAGCTAGCTATTTTACATTTGGTAGTATATATATGTCCATGCCACTCTCTCACTTCATCCCAGCTTACCCTTCCCCCTCCCCGTGTCCCTAAACAGAATTTTAAGAAGTTAGCCAAGATAAAATGAGAAACTGATTTAGACTTAGGTCCCAAATTTACAGCTTCAGTGATTTAGGAAAATTCCTTGACAGCTATACTGAGCCTCAGTTTTCACATTTGTAAAAGGGTCAGGATTAAAAAACTGATACTTCTGGAAATGCCTGTCATTCTGATTGGATATTTTTAAAATATTGACTAAAATTTAAATTGATAGATTATAAAAAGAAGATGATAAAAAGGCCTAATATCATTTTACTACCCAGATAAACCCTGGTGGTCCACTTATAGGAGAAGGGGCTTCTCTAAGTAGTTTTCTTCATTCTTATTTCTGGACACTCCCTTGTTTAATCAGCTTTTGGAGGCAGGGGGTCACATTTTGGAAAGTTTTATTCAAATTCTTTATGCCTCGATTTTAGGAAAGAAGAATAGTAGCTGTGCTGAGCTCTGCCAGGTCAGATAGAATTTTGGAGTATTCTCTTTCTCTCTCTTCTAGACAGCCACTGTCATTTGGGAAGCCATAAGCCTTCCTTTGGTTTGACTGTGGTTAGTGTGTTTGCTGGATTTCTAAAACATATTTTTAATGTTTATTTGCTTAGATTGAAAGGACTGAGCTATATTTTTTAAAGTGTATCCCTTCATTTTGGAAGGCCTTTCAAGTTGTGATATTGCATGCAAGAGAGCTCATGGAATTCTGGACTCCATATTTTCTTTGTTACCTTTTTTTTTCTCTCAGACTTTGAACCAACAATGGTTAAGAATGAAAGGAACTCACACCCAAATATTTTTTTCCTTGTAAAGCACAGAGAATATGGGAAAAAATGAAATTGGGAAATTGTTTTGCTCCTCTTCCACCTCCTTTTTGGTCAGTTACCTTAGTTCTTCACCTCACTCTGTATTTCTAGCCTGGCTTCAGAAAGACCTGAATTTGATACACTGCACAGTGTTGGAGTAGTAGATTGCTAGAAGGGACCAAGATCCAGACAACCTTAAATGGCGGCCACATGGAATTATATTCAAGAGGGATGGTCCAGCCAGTTTCCTCACTTACATTGTGAAAAGAGTTCCCTATTCCTAAGAAAACGGACCTATGTCCGACTGACACAGAAGATGGAGATTTATCCCAGTGCATTTATTTATGTATATATATTAAAATTATGTGTGTGTGTGTAGATACATATATATATATATATTTAATGCCTAATGGGAATATCTCAGATGGTCTCCTACTTTTGTGTTTTTTCTTTAATGTTACTTATAAAATTGTGACCATTTTTTAACTCCAAAGACGAAACCTTAACAATTAATTAAAAAGACATTCTCAGTAGTCTAAGGTTCAGGGTGACTTGGCAGAGAAAATTGCTGAATGGTGAGATAATAGTGCTGGTATGCTTGGCTATTGTTACACTTTACATTTGAGCTTCTCTTACTTGAAATTACAAGAACTATATGACTCAAGAGAACGAGTGATAATTAGTAATATTCTGCTTGCTTTTTATATAGCCCATTGAAGAACATTTTGATTAATTATTTGGAGGTCATAGGAAGGTCATGATCTAACTTTTGAACAAGTAGAGTTGCAGCATAAAGCTATGACTTAAAATTAAAAAGGAAGCTTGAAATGACCTCTTTCTTTTGGCATCTCAATCCAAATGTCTGTCAGTAAAATGAGTCACTTTTCAGTCAAATGGGTGGTCAGCAATGTAATTTTTTATTGGGAAGCTGAAAGACACCATTGCCAAACAGCATCTGCAGTGTTCACATCTATATTTAAGCATCTTTCGTTTTCCCAAGGGGTGCAAATGGGAAGAAGGAAGGCAGAGAAATGCACTTGAATAAAGCTTTGCAAAATGGATAGAACAGAGAGCATTCCCAGAGGCAGGTCAAGTTCAACCCAAGAACAGCTCTCTCAGTGCTTTCACAACTAGTTAAAATACAACACCAGTAATACCTCAACTCTCAAATCAGTGCTGAAATCAAGCAGAAGGTTGTTAATATTGATACGGTTAACATACATCAAATAGGATTCCTTTAATTTTCTGAATCGAAAAATTCTCCACAGTGTTGACATTTCCTTCCTGAACTCTCAGGATTGTTTGGTTTCAAAGGCTGTTGGGCTCAAGACGCATTTTGTTTTAAATAATCCTTCATAAAAAATTCAGCTTTCAGTCTAATATGATTGAAACTCAGCTTGAGTGTGTTTTATAATGCATTGAACTGGAAAGACTGTGGGCATTGAATTATTCAAAACATGGTAGGCGAAGGAGTGATATTTGGGAAGGAGGTGATCAAAGAAATCAGTGAGACTTGATATGTCTTGTTATCTCATTTTATTTACCTTTTAGAACTCTTCCGAATATTAGAGGAAAGAAATCAATATCAATTTTCACCTCTGTCACGTTCCACACTTCAGTTATTAATGAATGTCAAATGTGACCTCAGTTTTCTGTACCACCTGCTCTGCAATAATATTTCTGAGCCTTTATTAAAAATGTAAAATTGTCACTGAATTTTCAAATATGATTCTCCAGTGGCTAATTCGGCTTGTTTTATTAATAAGTGAGTTCTGATGAGTAATACTAATTTAATACGCCTGTATGTAAGATTAAACTGTAAATTATTCCTGCTGAAGGTGATGAGATATGATTGCAATGTAGTGGTTGGCCACTCACCTTCCTGAATTAACCCTGCGAGCACACATTTCTTGGAAGAAACCAGTACTTCATATAGTAGCAAATCTGATATTATTTTGCATGTCTACTTTAACAGTGGAATGCACACACACACACACACACAAACATGATGATGGGTGAAGAAACATACATGCACACCTTAGATGCTTACATTAATTTCTGAATATAGTTTTCCAGAAAGAAAAAGGTTTACTGATGATTTGTATTTTTATAGTTTATTATTTTATCCATACTAAAACACTTCATGAAATCACTTACTATTTTGTTGTCCATGGAATCCTTTCAATTTTGAGATGCTAAATATAAATCGAAATAATTATTATAGTCCTTGGCCATGAAAGACTAAGGTACAGAGAACCCGGTGACTGGAGGTCAGAGCTGCCACAGAATTATTCTCTGCTCCAGAGACCATTAGAATATCACTGTGTACCCACTTAAGGATAGAATGCTGCTGTTGAGAAACTAGCTATCTTTTATTTATACTAAAAGGAGAGAACAGTAGGGGACCTTGGCTGGGTGAGTTGTGAGACTTGCTCTGTTTTGTAGGATAAGCCACAAACAATACATGCAATAGCCCCGGGCCTTTTGTCTTTTGTACCCAGCTCTTTCCTGTATTGCTCCTGATCAGTTACACTTAAATCAACGAGTTGATGGGCATAACATTTTGACAGTTATGTTCCCCATACCCTGAAGCATTTTTAAAGGGTTATTGAGGTAAATCTATTTCAAAAAATACTCCCTCCAAAGTTTTTCAGGGTGGCATCAATGAACGTAACTTAGAGGAAAAAAACTCCACCTTGAGTTCCTGGCCTACCACTCTAAGGCCAGGCAAGCATAAATCTTCATAGCAAAACCTAAGTTTGCTCCCAGTTGAAAATTTGGTTTCCATGGTCTTATATAAAAAGTATATGGAGTTCATTGCAGCTCTATTTACAATAACCAGGACATGGAAGCAACCTAAGTGTCCATCAACAGATGAATGGATAAAGAAGATGTGGCACATGTATACAATGGATTATTATTCAGCCATAAAAAGAAATGAAACTGAGTTATTTGTAATGAGGTGGATAGACCTGGAGTCTGTCATACAGAGTGAAGTAAGTCAGAAGGAGAAAAACAAATACCATATGCTAACACATATATATGGGATCTAAGAAAAAAAAAAATGTCATGAAGAGACTAGGGGTAGGACGAGAATAAAACACAGACCTACTAGAGCATGGACTTGAGGACATGGGGAGGGGGAAGGGTAAGCTGTGACGAAGTGAGAGAGTGGCATGGACATATATACACTACCAAACGTAGGGTGGACAGCTAGTGGGAAGCCGCCGCATGGCACAGGGAGATCAGCTAGGTGCTTTGTGACCACCTAGAGGGGTGGGATAGGGAGACTGGGAGGGAGGGAGATGCAAGAGGGAAGAGATATAGGAACATATGTGTATGTATAACTGATTCACTTTGTTGTAAAGCAGAAACTAACACACCATTGTAAAACAGTTATACTCCAATAAAGATGTTAAAAAAAAAAAAAGTGTATGGAGACTTTAACTCCCTATAAGCCCTTTCCAAAGAGTAAATACAGTTCATCATTCGTAAGAGATGATGAAAATTACAATTTTGTTGAATAGGTGGAATATATATTATATATATATAATATATATATAATATATTTATTATATATATATATATAATATATATAAAGCTACTATTCAGAGTCCTTAAACTTGCATTTTCTTTACTTACCAAGAGTGAACAGTAACTTGATCCCTAAACACAATAAAGCACCTGGTCATAGCAGAATCATAACAAATATTTGATATCAGAATGAATTCACTGTTCCAGTGTAAAGAGGGAATGTCTTCAGTTTTCCTCTTTCTTGCACCCAATTATTGCGTCCTGGACAGAGGGGTTTTTCTTGACTTTAGAGGGGAAATGTTCACTTTTTTTAAGATGGAAATTGACAACCTCAGTAGGCAGAGGCACTGTTTTTATTTGGCTGAATTCATGTTTCTAGTGATAATTCAAAGTTTAATAGGGTTTTCTCTGCCACTCCAAAACCTGAAATGATAAGTATCTCACCAGAGTTTCATGACAGCCCATTACATATTCTGTGGAAAGGATATTCAAAATACCATGCTTCGTCAGTGTCTTCTTTGACTTATGAATGGACAACTACTGAGTTAAGATAGTGTCTTATCCTTGCTTCAAAAAAATAAAACCACAAACAAGAAAAAACTGTTAATGATGAAAACTTATTATGCCAGGACTTAGTATAGCCTGACTTGGAAATTTAGTTTCAGAGGCTTTTGTGAATATACCAAGGAAAGAGGGCCTAGGTGTATCTTATTCCCACAGGCCCACAATAAATATTTGCTTAATGGAGGAAAAATTAATATATAGTATAGGAGAGAACCTGACAGATGATTAACATTACTGAGTGATAGCAATGCCCAAACTCATCTGTGATCAAACACTATGAAGTATCCTCCTAAGGATAAAATTATTACAAATAAGAAGTGAAAATTCAATTATGGAGATACTTTCAGTTTCAGCTCTGATATGCATAAACCTTGGAAGTTTTCACTGTATCTTTTCCTTACAAGATAATGCCGTGCAAAATGAAAATCAGTGACTTTTCTCAGATGTGTCAGAGAACTGAGGTTGCAGAGTAAAGTGCCAACCCAGAATCTTGAGAACTAGTGAATCCAGCTGAGATCCGCTTACCTAGGGCAGAAGTAGCTGGAGCCATAACTGGTAGGAACACTTAAACAATAATTTTGAAAAATTGCTGGAGGCTAGGTGTGGACGACTACCATGAGAGTGAGAAACTCTGGGTGGCTGCAGTCTTGGGGGCCTCCCGCCACTTCTGTGGGCTTTACCTCCAGGGATTCTACCAGGGTGTTCTAGTGAATGAAGATCAGAGGAAAATTCTCCTCATGCCTCTGGCAGCAGAGCAAAAAAATAATCGTTATGATATATACCCAGAGAGTTCTCCCTAACAAAGGCCCATTCTTTAGGAAAAAGACCTTGTCAGAACCTCTCCGCAGCTGGAATAAGAGCCTTCCTCCCATGCAAGTCTCCTCTAGCTTTCTGTCTAACCTAAGGAGAGGGCCTCATAGTCAACAGGAGTCGGAGTTTTAGGGAAATAGAAACACTGCAGCCAGAGAAGAGAGTAGGGGATGGAGGGTTAAAAAAAACCACCTTATACCCCTGGAAATACACTTATGGCAGTCACAGCACAGAGACACAGACCCAATGAAAGACTGAGATTTAACCATAAGGTTATAGAAAACCCCTCTCCCTCACAACCTAGCACCACACTAATAAGCTCTAGTATAATAACAATGGATTATAGTTGAAAGAGCCACAAGACACAGGCTGTGAGGGAGGGTACTTAGAGTAACCCAAGGTCTATAACAGAGAGACATAACCGAAGACACTGGTGTTGAAGTCTCTGGCACCTACAGCTACAGCAGACATTAAACACAGCCCCAGTTCTAGCCAGATTAGCATAAATTCTCACACTGAAGGCCCATTTACCTTGGCTCCTGTTACTTGATACAGAATGTCTGGGTTTCAATAAATAATTACAGTCATGCCAAGAGGAGAGAGAAAAATACAGTATGAGGATACAAACATCAGAAACAGACTCAGATGTGACACCAATGTTGGATTATCAGATGGGGAATTTAAAATAACTACACTTAATGTGGTAAGAGTTCTAATGGAAAAAGTAGCCATTATTCAAGAAGAAATGAGTGATATGAGCAGAGAGATGGAAACTTTAGGAAAGAATATAAGGAAATACTAGAAATGAAAAACAAAGTAGCAGAAATGAAGAGTGCCTTTGATGAGAACATCATTAGACAATATAGCCAAGGAAGGAATCACTGAGTTTGAAGATATGTCAATAGAAAATTTGCAAACTGAGGTACAACTGTAAATATAATTGGAATACCAGAAGAAGAAAGAAAGAAAGACCAGAAGAAGTATTTGAAGTAATAACAGCTGATATTTTTCCCAAATTAGTAAAAGACAAAAAACTACAGATGCAGGAAGCCCAGACAACATGAAACAGGATAAATGTAAAAAAGAAAGGGAGAAAGGAAGAAAAAGAAAGGAAGGAAGAAGAAAGAAAAGAAAGAGAAAGAAAGAAGAAAGAAAGGAAAATAAAAAGAAAGAAAAAGAAAGTCAACATACGTAGTCATATCATGTTCAGACTGCTAAAAGATAAGGAGACAATTTAAGGAAGCTAGAGGGGGAATCAACCCCACTTTATCTAAAGAGTGTAAAGGGGGAAAAGTTGTTTTCCCTCTACCCATTTTAGCTCATTGGCCGGGTCCCTATAAATTAAGCTGACAAAAAAACAGATAAGACAAAAACAACTTTATCAACATGTGCATTGAGCATGCACCCATGAATACTTAGTGATAACTCAAAGAAGTGGTTAGAACTTGGGCTTATATAGCATTTTAACAAAAGAACAATAGATTCTAGAGAAGTGGCAAGACACAGGAAAGGACTTTGAATTTCTCAGATGGCATTTTATGGAAACATAAATGTATGGGGAAACTAATGGAAGATGAAGGTTCGTTAGGGAAGTTTTTATGTAGATTCCTCTGGTACAGTCTCTGAGTCTAGTGTTGTCTTTTGTGATTAACTTCTAGTAGGGAGGGGAGGGAGGGCACCTTTACAAATTTACATCCTGCTTTTAAGCAAATATGGGGAGGGCTGAGGGATCTTTTCTTGTACTTGTTTCTTCTCAATTACCTTCAGCTCCAAATAATCATTATGACAAAGTGGCATATGTTGGGGTGGCATATTCTTCTCCTCTTCAGTAGGAAAAAGGAGAAAAATTACAGGGGACTTCTCATCAGCAACCTTGTAAGCAAGAACAGAATGGAGTGAAATATTTAAAGTGTTGAAAGAATACACACTAACCTTTAATTCTATGTCCAGAGAAACTGTCCTTCAAAAATAGGAGAAATAAAGACTTTCTCACACAAATACCTTGAGGGGATACATCACCAGCAGACTCTTGCCCTGCAAAAAAAATGTTGAAAGAAACTATTCAGAGAAGGAAATGATATATAGATCAGAAACTCAGAATCTACATAAAGAAGAACACTAGAGAAGAAATAAATACAAATAAAAGCGATTTCTTATTCTTAATTGATCTAAAAGATAGCTGTTCAAAGTAATAGCAACAGTGTATTGGGTGATAAAAAGGATTAAGGATACTCTTGTTATAAGCCACTTGCACAACACTTGAAGCATTATAGTGTTATTTGAAGGTGGGTTTATATTAGTTAAAAACATGTGTTGTAAACTCTAGGGCAACTACTAAAAGTTTTTTAAAGTATAATTGATACACTAAGAGAAGATAAAATGGAATTATAAAAAATGAGAGAAAGCAGAAAAGGGGGGGACTCAATTATGCAAAAAGATTGAAATTGTTTTAATAAGAACAAAAACAAGTTGAATAGAGAAGATGCAGGCTTAGAGTTAAAAGACTGCATTTCCTTTTTTATATTTTCTTTTTGAGATTTGTTTCAGGTTATATGATATATTCCTCTTTTATTCATCCCTTGCTTCACAGTTGGAGTATAAGACTCAATCATCCACAAAGGAATTTGTGATCTTTTGATTAGAAACCGTATGAAAACAAAGCAGCATTATTTTGATACCGTTCCTATCTCTGGTGGCAGGGCGATATGCGACAGAGACGGAACAATTGAAAACGTTGGGGGAAGGCAAAAGCTACACAACTAACGCTACTTACAACACACGTATAGGTAGTGAGAAGGTGAAAAATCCAGTCACTCAAGCTACTTATCTGATCTTTGCAATGGCGAACTTCGAACCGTGACTATTTTCCATTCATTTGCCTGCCTGGTAGACTGAATAGAATCATAGGCGATCTCCATAAGTTGAAACTGGCTATTGCTGTGGACACAGGCCTGATTTAAGTTGCTTGAGCGCTTCTGCAAGTCCCAGAGGCTGGGGGCTGGAGAAAGGAACGCGGAGGGCAAGGCTGAGGAAAGGGAATCCCACAGCATTGCCGGAGCTGTGGGCCAGAATAAACAATGTGCTGGGAAGTATTTGGCAAATGAAAACGCAAACCGGAGAAAGCGGCCAAGGTCAGGGACACACATCTCCTCCTGCTGAGATGATTTGGGATGTTCAGAGCAAGAAAATGAATAGCCCACATGAGGGAGTTTCCTTGAACTGCCCTGGGCAATACATCACTAACTGTAGTGAAGTTTCTGCTTTTCTAAAACTTCATTAAATAAATGGCAGTGGCAAACTGGGGTTTGGTTTATATGTGGTTTCCGTTTTTAGACTAAAGGCAAATCAGGGGAAGAAGGATTCTTCCTGGCCTGGCTTGGCCTGGCCTGTTTATGTTTGAGCCTAGATTGTCGTCCTCTCTTCCAAGGTCACCAGGAGCCTCTAAAACCAAACTCACTTCAGACACATCCTGGAGAAATCCTTGGACGTGATGCTTATTCACAGTGCACATTTCTTAGGTGATTTTGTGTCCTGAAGTTACTTAATTTTATTCAAGACTTTATGCTCAACGAAAGAAGAGGAAAAAGTCAAAAGTGTATAGCCTGACTCCATGAACAGCCCTCAGAATAAAGTACAGAAGGATGGTTTTGGTGAATGTCCATCTATTACCTATGTATGTTTGTATGTATCTATCTACCTATCTATGTGTGTGTATTTATTATGACCCTAATTCTGATAAGATATGCACGGAGAAATAATCATCAGAAAATTCATTGAAAGGTTCAGAGTGAATGTCCATACATGATGGAACTATAAGTGGTAATTTTCTTCTTCTTTATATTTTGTTGGAATTCTCTAACTTTCTAACATTTTATAGCAATGATGTCCAATAGTAATAAAAATACGAGCCAGGGCTTCCCTGGTGGCGCAGTGGTTGAGAGTCTCCCTGCCGATGTAGGGGATACGGGTTCGTGCCCCAGTCCGGGAAGATCCCACGTGCTGTGGAGCGGCTGGGCCCGTGAGCCATGGCCACCGAGCCTGCGCGTCCGGAGCCTGTGCTCCGCAACGGGAGAGACCACAACAGTGAGAGGGCCACGTACCGCAAAAGAAAAACAAACAAAACAAGCCAAAAGTATAAGCTGCATGTGTTATCTTAAATTTTCTAATAAAAAGAATCAGGTAGATTAATTTCCATGATATATTTTATCTAATTCAATAAATCCAAAATATTATCATTTTGACATGTAATCGATACAAAATTATTGAGGTATTTTCAATTATTTTTCCATTAAGTCCTTAAAATCTGGTGTGTATTTCGCACTTAATGCAAATCTCAGTTTGGAACTGGCACATTTCCAGGGACTACTGGCTACTGTTTTGGACAGTGTAGTTCTACAGGAAAAATAACAAACTTTGTATGTGATGAATCATATACATGTGTTAATATCATAATACATTCATACAGAGAGAGAGGTTAATAAGTGAGGGTGGTAGAAATAATGTAGACCAGTGTTTCATAAACTATTCTATAGGACCTAAGAATTTGATGTCAAATGAGATGTTACTGGATAGCAGATCCAAAAAATATATGTTGCAAAGTCAAAGAAATTTGGAAACTCTGAGATAATCAAAATTAAATCACTTTTTCAACTATAGAACTTCTCACAGACTTTAATGTGCTAGCATGCTTGATAAATCTCTAAGAAAGGAATAGGGTTTCCTATTTCATGAACTTTTAGACAGCAGTCCTTTTCTTTTTCGTGGAACATCTTGCAGGACAGATGGAACAGTTTTAGAAACTCTGATTTAGTAAATAAAAGAAATATAAAAATATACACAGTGAGTTGGTATTGAAATGCTACAGTTCATTAGAAATGCTATGACTGTGCTTTTGTGTGTGTGTGTGTGTGAGAGAGAGAGAGTGTGATTCTCAGGGTATACAATATATATTCGTTTAATAATGGCTCCTCTCCCACATATTTTCACATGTGTTACTTTAGCATCACAATAGTCCTGGAATGAAATGTAGAATAAGTAAAATAGGAATTATTGCTTCTATTTTAAAATAGGATTTAAAAAAATGGTCTTTACATGTTAAGTGCCTGTTGTCACATTGTTAGTTATTTGCAGATTTAGGAATTTTTGAATTTAGAATTGATGTATCCCAGCTTTCAAATTTTTTGTCAAACTGTATTATTTTTCTCCAGATTCTCATTGTAATGTTTATATTGATGCAAACTTAATCCAGCCTCTTTATAGTAAAATGCTGTTATTCTCCTACTTAGATAATGCCATAATTTGTTAGTAAAGTGCCTTTAGCTTCTGAGAAAACCACAAGCTGCTTATCATTAACTTTATCTAGGAACTTCTCTCATTAATAATTCTCCCCCACTCTTTAATTTTTTCTACAAATACTCTTGATCTCCAAATCTTTTGTTCTTCTCAGAGAGGGTAAACAGAAATAAATGCAGAACCTTAAAGCAGCTCAAAGTTTGATCTGAATGTGTATAGTGGACTAAGAAAGCTAGCATAAGTAAAAAGATATAAGTACTTAATTTTCAAACATAATGGTTTTACAAAATGATGTGTTGGAGGGTTTGATTGTCCTAAGCCAATAAAACCAAGATAGCAGGTATGGTCTTGCTTGCCAAAGTGAATAATTTGAGCCAAAACAGGAAGTTGTCCTACCACAGATGTGTAGAAATGAAATCTGAAACGATCATTTTATTTTTTTTATTTAATAAACTAAAAATTTTAAAAGCCTACCTTCATCCACTTCCTATATCCCTCCACCACTGTTAACCACAAATCCAGTCTCTTTTTCTATGTTAGTTTGTTAATTTGTTCACTTTTGAAATATACTTGACCTTCTTATGTTCATTCCTGTTACACAGCATAGTGATTTGATATTTCTATACATTTAAAACTGATGACCACAATGTCTAGTTGTGGTATGTCATCATACGAAATGATTACATAGTTATTGAGTATATACCCTACACTGTACATTTCATACCCATTACTCATTTATTTTGCAGCTGAAAGTTTTTAACCTCTTAATCTCCCTCACCTGTTTCTCTCCTCTCTCCACCCCCTTCCCCTCTGGCAACCACCCATTTGTTCTCTGTACCTATAACTCTGTTCCTGTTTTGTTATGTTTCTTCATTTGCTTTGTATTTTTAGATTCCACATATAAGTGAAATTATAAAGTATGTTTCTTCCTCTGAGTCTTTTCCCTTAGCATAATACCCTCTGGGTTCACCCATGTTGTCAAAAATGGCAAAATTTCATTTCATCACTGAGCAGTATTCCATTATATATGTACCACATCTTCTTTATCCATTCATCTGTTAATGGACACTTAGGTTGCTTCCATACCTTGGCTATTGTAAATCATGCTGCAGTGAACATAGGAGTGCCTATATCTTTTCTCATTAGTGTTTTTGTTTCCTTCGAATTAATACACTGGAGTGAAATAGCTGGATCATATGATGGTTTGATTTTTAATTTTCTAAGGAACCTCCATACTGTTTTCCGTAGTGGTTGCACCAATTTACATTCCCACCAGCAGTACACAAAGGTGCCCTTTTCTCCACATCCTTGCCAGTACTTGTTATTTGTTGTCTTTTTGATGATAGCCATTCTGACAGGTGTGAGGTGGTTCCTCACTGGTTTTGATTTGTATTTCCCTGATGATTAGTAATACTGAGCATCTTTTTGTGTGCCTCTTGGCCATCTGTATGTATGTCTTCTTTAGAAAAATGTTCAGATCCTCTGCCCGTTTTTTACTTGGGTGTTTGTTTTTTGATGTTGAGTTGTATGAGTTCTTTGTATTTTGGATGTTAACCCCTTATCAGATATATTGTTTGCAAATATCTCCTCCCAGTCAGTAGGTGGCCTTTTCATTTTGTTAATAATTTCCTTCATTATGCAAAAGCTTTTTACTTTGATGTCATCCCATTTGTTAAATTTTGCTTTTGTTTCCCTTGCCTGAGGGGATACATCCAAAAATATATATTACTAGGACCAGTGTCAAAGACTATACTGCCTATGTTTTCTTCTAGAAGTGTTATGTTTTCAGATCTTACATTTAAGTCTTTAATCTATTATGAATTTATGTTTGTATATAGTGTGAGAAAGCTGTCCATTTGATTCTTTTGCATGTAGCCATCCAGTTTTCCCAACACCATTTATTGTAGAGACTGTCTTTCCCTCATTGTATACTCTTGCCTCCTTTGTCATAGATTGTGCATTTAAGTGTGGGTTCATTTTTAGGCTCTCGACTCTGTTCCATCGATCTATGTGTCTGTTTTGTGCCAGTACCATACTGCTTTGATGACCATAGCTTTGTAGTATAGTTTGAAATCAGTGAGCATGATACCCCCAGCTCTGTCTTCTTCCTCTAGATAGTTACGGTGATTCAGGGTCTTTTATTTTTCCATACAAATTTTAGTATTATTTGTTCTAGTTCTTTGAAAAATGCCATTAATATTTTGACAGGGATTGCATTGAACTGTAGATTGCCTTGGGTAGTGTGATCATTTTAACAATAATTCTTCCAATCCATGAATATGGTAGATCTTTTCCATCTGTTTATGTCATCTTCAATTTCTTTCACCAGTGTCATACAGTTTTCTGAGTACATGTCTTTTACCTCCTTAGTTAGATTTATTCCTAGATATTTTATTCTTTTTGATGCAGTTGTAAATGGGATTGCTTCCTTAATTTCTCTTTCTGATAGTTCATTGTTAGTGTTATAAAGAAATTCAGCAAATTTCTATATATTAATTTTGTGTCCTGCAACTTTACCATATTGATTAATGAGCTCTAGTCATTTTTTGTGGTGTCTTTAGGATTTTCTGTGTATAGTATCATGTCATCTGAAAACAGTGACGGTTTTACTTTTTCCTTTCCAATTTGGATTCCTCTTCTTTCTTTTTGTTGTATGATTGCTGTGACTAGGACTTTGAGTACTGTGCTGAATAAAAGTGTCAAGAGTGGGCATCCTTGTCTTGTTCCTAAACTTAGAGGAAATGCTTTCAGCTTTTCACCATTGAGTATGATGTTAGGTATAGGCTAATTATATGTGGCCTTTATTATGTGAAGTTATGTTCCCTCTAAGCCCACTTTGTGGAGAGTTCTTATCATAAATGGATGTTGAATTTTGTCAAAAGCTTTTTCTGCATCTGTTGAGATGATCATATAATTTTTATTCTGAAGTTTGTTAATTTGCTGTGTCACTTTGATTGATTTGCAGATATGAAACCTTGGGATAAATCTCACTTGATCATGTTGTGTTCCTTTTAATGTATTGTTGAATTCAGTTTGCTAATATTTTGTTGAGGATTTTTGCATGTATATTCATCAGTGATATTGGCCTTTAATTTTCTTTTTTCCTGCTATCTTAGTCTGGTTTGTTTTCAGAGGGATGCTGGCCTCATAGAATGAATTTGGAAGCATTCCAGTTTTTTGGAATAGTTTGAGAAGGATAAGTGTTAACAAATCTTTAAATGTTTAGTAGAATTCACCTGTGAAGCCATCTGGTCCTGGACTTTTGTTTATTTGGAGTTTTTGATTACTGATTTGATTTCATTACTGGTAAATGGCCTCTATTTATATATTTTTATTTTATCATATTTTCTATTTCTTCCTTGTTCACTCTTGAGAGACTGTACATTTCTAGGAATTTGTGTATTTCCTCTAGGTTGTCCATTTTATTGG
Source organism: Kogia breviceps (assembly GCF_026419965.1). Classification (NCBI taxonomy): domain Eukaryota; kingdom Metazoa; phylum Chordata; class Mammalia; order Artiodactyla; family Physeteridae; genus Kogia; species Kogia breviceps. The sequence goes on from NC_081317.1 coordinate 85,209,132, forward strand.
TTTGTAATCTCATGATTATTGTATTTCTGTGGTAATGGTTGTAACTTATTTTTCATTTCTAATTTTATTTATTTAGGCACTGTTTCTTTTTTTCTTGATGAGTCTATCTAAAGGTTTATCAGTTTTGTTTATTTTTTCAAAGACCCAGATCTTAGTTTCATTGATCTTTGTTGTTGTTTTCTTAGTCTCTAATTACGTTTATTTCTGCTCTGATCTTTATGATTTCTTTCCTTTTACTAACTTTGGGGTTTGCTTGTTCTTCTTTATATAGCTCCTTTAGGAGTGAAGTTAGTTTGTTTATTTGAGATTTTTCTTGTTTCCTGAGGTAGACTTGTATAACTGTAAACTTCCTTCTTTGAACTGCTTTTACTTCATTCCATAGATTTTGGATCATTATGTTCTCATTTTCATTTGTTTCCAGGTGTTCTTTTTCTTCTTTCTTCTTTGATTTCTTCAGTGATTTATTGGTTGTTTAGTAGTATATTGTTTAGCCTCCACATGTTTTCATGCATGTGTGTTTTTTGTAGTTTTTTTCTTGTAGTTCATTTCTAGTCTCATAGCATTGTGGTAAGAAAAGATGCTATATAGGATTTCAATCTTTTTAACATCTTATTTACCAGAGGATTTTTGAAGAAACTAATGCCTGTGGCTGGAGATTTGTTAGGTGAGTGAATATTGAAACACCCGCGTTTGAGTAAATATCAACAACTTTTTTTTTGCACTTAATGTATTTATTTGAAACTTTGTACATGTCTTACTAAAGCATTCTAATATTTTGTTAGAGTGTGATAGGCAACATAGCCTGCACCTCTGTGCAGAGGAACAGAACATCTATTACAAATATACGGTGTTTCACTGTGCTTTCCCCTGGAAGAGCAGACTCTACACTTTCTGGTGACATTTTTTTTAAATCGTCAGGGTATTATTTCCTCTAGAATATGTTGTTTTATTTTACCTGATAGTTGACAAGGTGGATATTTGTGGGGCCCTCTTTTAGAAACACCACAAGAAGGACCAGGTGCGGGACTACCGCTACATTCACCAGAATGGTCAGTTACCCATCCTCTAGCTACTGCTAACAAAAATTGCTTGTAAGTCATTTTATTCTGTGCATTAAGGCTACAATAAATTTTAAATGCATTGGACACACCACAATTACTCAAATAGAAACCCACTTTCTTATACCGTTTTGAGTTTTCCGAAGGATATTGAAGTTTGTCAGACATTGATTGGATCAATCAACTCCTTTCATATATTTATTATACTCTAATATACAAGTGGGCTTAGTTATCTGATGGCCAGCTGTCCTGCCTTCCTTTCCTGTAGATGCTATGGAGGTGAATATTTGTCACCAGCGGACTAGCCTCTTGTCTTTGCATATAAGAAGAGTCACTTTTCCATTCCATAAGAATGTCATTTCTCCCCTCTGTAGATTTTCAGATTTCTCCTTTGATTGGTTTGGTAGACGACAGTTCTCTCTTATAGTCCCACAGACTCTGGTTTTATTTTTCAACAATATTTCAGATTTGGACACACTATTGTAATAACTGTCTTAGTAAATATGGTGCCATGAACCAAGATAAGGTTGTGGGACCGATAATATTGTTTCTTTCAGTTTCTTTCCTTCACCCATGTAAATCTCAAGGTTGCATATATATCCAGTTTCACTTTTGCTAACCATCCTGGCAAAAATTCCATATTCTGTAAGTTTTCCGTGATGATAGATTTTGAATCTGAGTCGTCCTTTCCACTTTATCATTGCCTCAAGTGATAGCTGTTGTTTGGATATATAGATTGATTGAAATTTTGGTAGAAAACAATCCAAAAGAGGTTTAACTTTTGAAAATCTGTCTGCAGGAAGTGGAGTTTCTGAGTTATCATTAAAGTGAAGAAACGTCATTATTTGTTTGAACCTTCTTCTCGTCATAATCTTTGGAAAGATAGATGTTTCAAGTAAGGGATCAGTCGACCAATATTCTTTCCAGTGTGACTTTCTTATTCGTCCCATTAAAATTATTAATCCAATAAACTTCTTCATGTCACTGTTGGTTACATCAGTCCATTTTAAAGCCTTATCATACTTTTTATATATATAATTTTTCTTTCTGTTGCTGATACGAGTTTGTTTGAGAAGCAACAAACTTGAAAAAGTTGTTACCAAAAATTAATTATGTTATTTCACGAACACTTTGTGGGTTATTACATTCAAGAGTTACACCTGACACACCTGTAAAGTATTCTAATTTTTGTGAAATGTTGTCTTCATTCCACTCTTCTGTAGAAGTAAAGGAGCATTCTCCAGCACCACGAGTTTCGCTTTCACTTTACATATCAGAATCAACCACTAAGATTGTTTGTCTTTTTGTTGGTCTAATATTCACATGGTCTGAATCAGAACTATGTTCTGAAGAAATATCATTTTCTGAGACACTGGTATATATATCACTTGGACAATCAGAGAAAGTATCTGCATAAAATTCACCAAAAAATTCTTCTTCACTCAAAATATCGCGATGTGTAATTTTTGAAAATTTTATGGTGATAAACTTTTGTTTATAGTATACACAGGTTGGAACAAAAACCTAACGGGGCAAAATGTGAATGATAATGACAATCATAAGTTGTATAATGAACCCTTGATAAATTTTAAGCTCTAACAACTTTGCACATTGATGTTAATTGTGTCACTTTCTAAAAACATATTAATACATCTCTGATCAATAAATGTACCAAGGCTTGTTTTGTGGCCTAGCATATAATATATCCTGGAGAATGCTCCATGTGCATTTTAAAGAATGTGTATTCTGCTGCATTTGCATGGAATGTTCTGTAGGTATATCTGTTAAGCCCATCAGATCTGATGTGTCATTTAAGGCTGGTGTTCCCTTATTGATTTTCTGTCTGGATAATCTGTAAATGGATGTTAAGTGGGCTGTTAGAGTCCCCTACTATTATTGTGTTACTGTCAGTTTCTCTCTTTATGTCTGTTAATATTTGCTATATGTATTTAGGTACCCCTATGTTGGGTGAATATATATTTACCATTGTTATATCTTCTTGGATTAATCCCTGTTCATTATGTAATGTCCTTCTTTATCTCTTATTATATTCTTTGTTTTGAAGTCTATTTTGTCTGATGTAATTATTGCTACCCCAGCTTTCTTTTAATTTCCACTTGCATGGAATACCTTTTCCATCCCTTCAGTTTCAATCTGTATGTGTCTTTAGATCTGAAGTGAGTTTCTTATAGGCAGCATACATATGTGTCTTGTTTTGTATCCATTTAGCCACTCTATGCCTTTTGGTTGGAGCATTTAGTCTATTACATTTAAAGTAGTTGTTGATAGATATGCACTTATTGCCATTTTGTTTATTTGGTGGGGGGGGTGCTTTTGTATTTCTCTTTTTTTCCTTTTTTCTTCTTTTGTTCTCATCCATGTGATTTGGTGGGTATCTTTAGTGTTGTGCTTGGATTCCTTTCTTTTCTTGTGTGTATTCATCTATTCTTGATTTTTGGTTTGTGGTTACCATAAGGTTTATATCTAGTGATTTATGTATATACATGATTATTTTAAGTTGCTGAACTCTTACGTTCAAATGCATTTTAACAACCCTGCATTTTTATTTTACTACCCCAACGTTTTACTGTTTTTGACATCATATTTTACATATTTTTGTTTTGTGTATTGCAGATACACTAAACTACTTATTGCAGATATAAATGATTTTACTACTTTTGTCTCTTAACCTTCTTACCAGCTTTATATATGGTTGATTTACTACCATTATTCTATATTTACCTTTACCAGTGAGATTTTTCCTTTTTTAATTTTCATGCTTATCGTTGTAGCCTTTCCTTTTTCACTTAGAGAAGTCCCTTTGACATTTCTTCTAAAGCTGGTTTGGTGGTGCTGAATTCTTTTAGTTTTTGCTTGTCTGTAAAAGTTTTGGTCCCTCTGGCAAATCTGAATGAAAGCCTTGCCTGGTAGATTATTCTTGTTTGTAGGCTTTTTCTTTTCATCCCTTTAAATATGACATGCCACCCCCTGTAGATTTTCTGCTGAAAAATCAGCTGATAGCCTTATGGGAGTTCCCTTGTATTTAATTTGTTGCTTTCCATTGCTGCTTTTAATATTCTGTCTTTGTCTTTATTTTTTGCCATTTTAATTAGAATATGTTTGGTGTGATCCTCTTTGGATTAGTCATGTTTGGGACTTTCTGTGCTTCCTGGACCTTGATGTATGTTTACTTTCCCAGGTTAGGGAAATTTTCAACTATTATAACTTTAAATACATTCTCTTTCTCTCTCTCTCTCTCTCTCTCTCTCTTCTCCTTCTTGGACATCTGTAATATAAATATTAGTGCTTAATTTTGTCCTAGAGGTCACTTAAACTGTCCTCTTTTCTTGTTATTCTTTTTTATTTTTCTGTTCGGCTTCAGTGATTTCCACTACTCCGTCTTCCAGCTCATGGATCCTTTCCTCTGTATCACCTAATCTGTTGATATCTCACAGTAGATTACAGTGTCTTTTGTATACTTCATCTCTTTTTGGTTCTTCTTTATATTTTCTAACTCTTTAAAAAACTTCTAATTTCTCTCTTTGTTCATCCAATCTTCTCCTAAGTTCTTTGAACATCTTTATGATCATTGCCTTGATCTCTTTATTGGGTAGATTGTCTATCTCCACTTCATTTTGTTCTTCTGGGAATTTTTCTTGTTCCTTTGTTGGGAACATATTCCTCTGTTGCCTCCTTTTGCCTAATCTGCTATTTTTATTTCTATGTATTTGGTAGATTGATGACATTTCCTGACCTTGGAGAAGTGTTCTTTTGTAGGAGTAGTCCTATGCATTCCAGCAGAGTGCTCTCCTCTGGTCACCAGAGCTATATGCTTTAGTGACATCACCTATGTGGGCTGCATGGGCCCTTCTGTTGTGTTGGGCTGAGTACGGTTGGTGGTTTGGTAAGCGTGGCTGATTCCCAGTCAGGTTGGTTGCCAGACTGCCTTATGTGGAGGTGGCCAGCTGCTGATTGGTGGGCCTGGGTCAAGAGGTGACTGGCTGTGGAGCCCTGGGAGGTCCCAGGGCTAGTGATGGTCCACTGGTGGGCAGAGCCAGGTTCTGTCATGGGTGGTTGCAGGCTATGGTTCCATGATCTAGTATTGGCCTGTTGGTGGATGGAGCTGGTTCCTGACATGGCTGTCTGCAGGGACCTGGGAATCCCAAAGCTGATGTCAGCCCACTGGTGGGTGGGGCTGCGTTCACTGACTGAAGGCCCACGGACCATCACATGGCCTTTTTCAAAATCCCTCTTAAAAAATAAATTGAAGAACAATGGTCACATCTTTTCAAAATACATTGTTTATATTACATTTTTTGAAACAACCTTTTTTTTGTTAGATCTGAAAAACATTATAAGCTTGAACCATGCTTATGGAAACTGTGATGCCTGGTTGAACTCCAGCAAGGCTGACATGCTCATTTCACCTCCCTTACTAATACTGATAATCATGATTAAATCAGTCCTGCAGTCATCTGCCTTGGGCATCAGGAGAGCTGAAATGATCAGAGCACATTCCAGTTACTTTTGTGTGTGTGCAGGTGCATGTGTGGGTGAATATGAATTGGAAAGTTGTTAATGACCAACTAAGCAGAGAATGTTGGTGAAAGGAAAGATAGATTACATTAAGTTTCAGGTAACATTAGGTAAATCTGACGCTGTGCATACGTGTGTGTGTGTGTGTGTGTGTGCACGCATGTGTATGCACACGTGAGGGTTCAGTCATGTAGATGAGCTTTGGAAATCAGGAATACCTCTATCTGCCAATCTTAATTCTGTTCATTCACCTGGCATGTAGAAGTGAATCCCATGTTTCTCCATGAATTCTTCTCTTTCTAAATGTGGCAGGGATATTGGTTTGTTGTTGAATGCACACAACAGTGTTAGGAATGGCATTTTGAAAAAGCATCCGCTCTCTAGAGCTACAGAATGGTTACTCCCTTGTCTGTGATAGAATTTTATCTTTCACCATAAATTACCATTGGTAATCAAAGAGGAGATCAATTTGCATCTCAAAATAAACCACTCATTGTGTACAGGAGCTTACATTATGCTCTATATCTCTTAGATATGTTAACTAGAATAATTTCAGCAATGTGTGCATGTCCATTATTATCTTCCCTCCCCTCATCACCACTATTCACCCTTCAATTCATCTAAAAAGGGCACCTTTGGGCTAATATGCAGAGGGTAAAGAAAGATTTAAGCAACTCTTTCTCAATCTTTTGGTTAATTCTCACACTGTGAAACTCAGTGATGCTTGAAATATAGCTGGGTGGGGGGTGTCCTTTCTTCATAATTAATATAAATGCAGTTACTCTAGGAATCAAATTTTCATAGGACTTCAAGGACTTTAAACTCTTAGGGCTAACACCTCACTTAGGGCATCATTAACGGACAAGTTTCATGCCAGTGTCTCCTACATAAATACCAATTGAACTTTGTTGAAATTGGCCACAAGTATATTTCATTTCATTATACATATAATGGGACCAATGAAAAATCTTTCTCCCTCTTAGGCTTTTCTATTGCTGATCTAAAATACCTGGGAAAAAAAGCCTATCGAAATCTAACCATCTAATCTAAGAAAAGATTGGTCTCTTTTACTAGTTTAATAAAGGCATTTTCAGTGTTCACTGATGCTGAGCCACTGTAATGATGTTAAAGGAGGGATGTGATATCAACAGGAAAATTGCACGTACACATACACTTGCACACGCACATGAACGTGTATAAATCTCAGCTGCTACCTTCTAACATTCCCCATCTTTTATGAAAGGACCCTCCCTGTGAAATCAGAAAGATAAATAGATAGATATAAATATATATCATGGTGGTATATCTTCATATAAATACCATGTGTAAGTGATATGTGTGGTGTGTGTGTTTGCATGTATGTGTATGTATTTATTAATTCATTATTTTTGTGAATGAAACAGTGACTTTCCCACCCTTAACTATATAATACTTAATTATCAATGACTTTCATAGTGAGAAAAATGAGCTTAAGGCAAAGAGAGAGAGTTGCTTTTGTAACACGGCATTTGTAAACCTGTGAATCAGCATGTTTACCCCCCCCCCCCCCGGTACGCGGGCCTCTCACTGTTGTGCCACAGGCTCAGCGGCCATGGCTCATGCGCCCAGCCGCTCTGTGGCATGTGGGATCTTCCTGGACCGGGGCATGAACGCATGTCCCCTGCATAGGCAGGCAGACTCTCAACCACTGTGCCACCAGGGAAGCCCAGCATGTTTACCTTTTTGGTAGGCATCTTCCTCATCAAAATGTGTGCAAAGAACTTCACCTTTTGGCACATGCCCATGCTCATAATTTGGACAAACTTATTCCTTCTTTTTCAAGAATGTGATTTGCATATTCCCCTCAGAGAGGCTGCTTAAAAATGCCAGAGTGACTTCATGGTATCCATATCACCTTGTGTTGATGCCAGTATAGCACAAAAATGATCCATTGTAGAGACCAGAGGGAATGATTTCTTTTGATTACTTAGCGATTATTTGATGAGGAATTATTAAAAGCAAACAGTTAGTTAAATTCCCTAGGGTGAACTTCAGCTCCCTTTGACTTGTGAACCTCTTCTCAAGCTCAGAAAATTCCTCTAATGTGGATAATTACACTGATGGCTGGCCTGAGAAAATAGGCCACTGAAATGGGCTTTGTGTGATCCTGTTAATTGCTGCTGTAGACAAGCAGCCTGGCCCTTTATTCATGCCTCACAAACCTTTCATCAAAGGAGTAGATTATTTCTAATGCATATTAGATAGAATGAACTCATCTTCCAAGAAGGGCATTAATATATCTGGTGTCTTTTTTTTTTTTTCCCTAACTGAGGGAACTTGCTTTTAAATGCAGTTTCAGCTTCAGATTGGTTTTGCTAGAGATGTGCTGTAGCATTCTTAGCATTCTGCTAACAGCCAAGTAGCAAAACAATTTATTGGTTTATGAGTTCTGATTTGATGCTGGGTACGGTTATACCATGTCAAACAAAAATAATTGCTAATATGGTGGCATATGTATCTTACCAAGGTCATTTCTCGTAAGTATGGGACATGTAATTTTTTCTTTAAGATCTAGAGAAACTCTAGTGGTTAAAACAGAGGACTCTCAAGTCAGAGGTCAAGTTTGAAACCATAAAAAGAAAAAAATAAAATAGTATATTAAAGCTTGGGCACACATATTATACCACTTCCTGCTCCAGGAAGGACTGAACAAGCGTGACAATGAAATGATCTTTCTAACTCAGAGGAAATATGACTCTCTTTGGAAGGTAGCGTATGACTAACAAAACGGAACTGATGGCAATAGAAATAGCAGAGGTTATAAGGTCTGCAGGTCCTAATGCTCTCATGATTTTCTAAATTGAAGCTATGGGTTATTTTTGTGATCTGAGCTTCTCATGATGAGACAGAGTTACACATTTCTTTGTTTGTTCACCTGTATGCCTATGACCCAGTGGGACACAAAGCAGCTGTCGGGAGCAACTGGAATTAGATTCCTCTATTCACTCTACATAACAGTAGGCAGCTGTTTAAGGTACACCAAGCAAGGAGGAAAAAAATGACTGAGCTCCGAAATAGTTCATTAGACATGTTTAAATCTCAGAAACATATACAGTCTTGTTTACAACTTTATATTTTTACACCATAAGATTTTCAAATACACAAAATCTTTCACGTTTTGCTCCAGAACTGGGATTTTGAGGAGAGGATGTAGGAGGACCTTGCACTGGATGGTTAAAGAGAAGAGGATAGGATGAGGCAAAATGGCAAAGAAGAAACTTGGTGGCAAATATTGGAGTTCTGACGCCAACAGAGATAGGTTTCAAAGTCATTTAAGGCCTTAGTTCTTGCTCAACAGGAAGAACTGGAAAAAAAATAAGCCAAATTATGTATGTGTACACATTTACATTAACATTAGTGTGTGTGTATGCATGTGTTTGTAATGATGGTATTGAAGCACAAGTAATATAGGTAAATATATAGGCTTAACATGTCATAGATAGATGAAAATATTTCTCATTTGTAAGTGTCACCAAACATCAGAGTTCATATACATTTAAATAAAAATAGTTGAATACAGAAATATTTCATGTGTATAATTTACAATACAATTACTATATGAATGTTATTATCAAAATGATTACTATAAATAAATTTTGTGTATTTCTTGAAGAAGTGGGGAGATATAATTTTTGTATGTTTGTTTTATTTAGCAAATTACCAGGAAAAAAAGGAACTAGTTGATTTCCTGAAAAGACTTATTTCATACTTCACAGCTAATACACAATGAAGATTTTAGACAGAGGCTGAAAGGGTCTCATAACTGCAGGTGCTTTTGTAGTGAGGAACTTAAAAATCATAGTTGTAAGATACACAGGGAGAGGTTAAACTAGATGATGTTGTTCAATAGAACAAACACCTTAAAATTTTCAGGGACCTAAAATTGGGTGACATTATTTCCTTTGTATGAGATAAATGGTAATGAGATTATGAAGTGCTGTTACACTCAAACTTACCAATGGCCATTGTTTTGCCTTCCGTCTTAGTCAACTGTAGTCTAGAACATTTTGTCTTCAACCTCATAAGACCTTGAGAATTAACTTGGAAAAAATGAAGCTACATGATAATACTTTCTTAAATTATGGTTTTAAAAAGCAATAAAATTATTTTAAAGCTAATGGTAAAACTCAATGGAACAGAATAGAGAGCCTAGGAATAGACTCAAATACAATTGGAGTTTATTAAAATCAATAAAAAAGTGTTCTTTGAAATCAGTAGTAAATAATAAATTATTCATAAAGCATCATTGGAACTAACCAGACACTCCTTAGAAGAACGGAAAGGTGGATTAATTCCTCACTATTTACCACACGAAACATTTTAGCTAAGTAAAAAAAAAAAAAAGCAGAAGATACTGGGAAAAAAAGGGAGATTATTAAAAAGTCTTGCATGGCAGGCTTTTGTCACACTATACAATACATAGAATCTAGAAACCATTAAAGAACGGACTGCAAATTAAGTAAGAGAAGTGCACATAATGCGCCTGACATCTCTTAGTACCTCTGTGATAGTAAACAGGTCCAGGTACTAGATTGAATCAGCCTGAAAAGTGAAGAGACCACAGGCCTAAAATGTATTACATTTAAAAGCTACTTAAAAATGCAAGTTGAGTTGTTGTGGCCCACAATGTCCACGTGTGTGTTCGTGCCTGTATTTGTGGGTAATGTATAGAATTTGTGCATATATAAGTGCATACGTATGTGTAAACAGTATTGCAATTTCCCCTCTCATCGTCCACCTTCAGTTTCTAAGGTGGTCATTTTTAGACACTAATTCAATACATATTGACTGGAAACTTTCCATGTACCAGACACTGTTCTAGGTGGAATATACAGCACTAAACAAAAACCCCATTTCTCATGGTGCTTTTATTCTGATGATAATAAATTACTCCTCTGAGAGGTGCCCTGACTTCATAACATAGGTAGGCCTTGCTTCCTTTTACTTTCCCTCCCTAATATTCCTGAAACTAGCTAAAGAGCGTTTCATATCTACTCTTTTTTTGGGGAGGGGGGGTTACGTGGGCCTCTCCCGCTGCGGAGCACAGGCTCCGGACACGCAGGCTCAGCGGCCATGGCTCATGGGCCCAGCCGCTCCGCGACACGTGGGATCCTCCCGGACCGGGGCACGAACCCGTGTCCCTTGCATCAGCAGGCAGACTCTCAACCACTGCGCCACCAGGGAAGCCCCATATCTACTCTTGAATCATTTATTTTGGTTCCACTCCTGCACATCTCCCATTGACACCCACTGTGCACCATTGTCACTGCCAACATGTACTGTTCATGAGAAAAGAGATCTCTGTGCCAGGACTGCCTTCTGATGATTTCAAAGAGGAGAACCTAGAGATAACTGTTTTATTTTGGATTCTTCCAAAAGACCCATGTGAAGGATATGGATATAGTGAATTTATTTGAGAGCTGATCTTAGAAAGCATCATAAGGAAGTGGAAGAGTAAGACAGGCAAGGAAAACAAGCCGTTAAATGATGCATTTAATAGGCTACTGCTAGATGATATAAAAATATGCATGAGTATATACTACAGTTAGATGCCATCATGAGTGGGCAATAGGGGTGCACTCCCCCAAGGATCCTCTGAAAACTGGGATAAAATGTACCTCAGAATCACCTTCCCCAGGGCAAGGAAGCATGCTCCAGGAGAAAGATAATGACCTTCAGGAGGGAGATACCGAAGCCACCTGCATTTTCCTGCAGGGAGCTGTCCATGTCAACAGATGTCATTTGACCTGGGCTAGGGAAATATGTGGACCACTCTCAGAGCAGCACAGCAGCAGAGTCTCCCTGCCCTGTGACCATGCTCAAGTGTGATGGCATCCTCTTTCCAATCCTGTGTGTCCTACATTATCTCTTGAGTCCCAAAGCAATGTAGCTTGCTCCTTGTGCCCTTGAGAGCCTGAGATAAAAACAAGGCTGTCTGTCCTTAGGATCCAGACAGGAGTTCCCTGGGCTGGACAAAGCGACTTACTTCCCTATCACAGTTTCTTTCCATCCACTAATGAGAAAACCAAATATTTTTCAGCCAAAAAAAAAGAGAAGGAAACCTTATTTAATTATACCTCTTGTGGTTCCACCGTTGTGTTTGACAAATATATCTGGACAACATGCCTGTGTACAAGTTTAGGATTGAAATTGGACCCCAATGTGTGTGTGAATCTGTGTGTATGTATGAGGAATACAAAAATAACATATAAGGCGAATAAAATCCTATTCCATCTTACCATTAGAAACTGAGAAAGAACACCTGACTGTAATCCAGAACAGATGCCATTTCTCCAAAGTTAATGTACTGTAAATGATTTCTTTCTTGGGAGAATTTTTGACACTGAGTAAAGTTAAAAAATGAGAACCTTAGTAGTTGGCTGCTGCCTAATGGCTTGACTTGAGGCCCTCATTTAATTTATGATCCTCAGTGAAATTTTTGAATTTCTCCTCTTTCTGAAGGTTGCAGCATGAATAGCTTTTTGGAATTTTTAGTTTAATTTTTCCTGATCACTTATGTGTTTGACTCTATCTCTCAGTTCAGAGTGAAGACCAATCTCCCAGGAAAAGAGAACTGTTGGCCAGGAGACCAGGCTTGCCAATTGCTCAGCAAGCCATCAAAGTATTTGAGATCTCGAGTGCTTAGGACTTCCTTCCAGGCAGATGGCAGGAGTGTCAAAGGGGAAAAGAAAGACACTGTGCTAATGATTAGCATGATGTCCCTGAGGAAGGAGGGCTGAGCAGTTTGCAGGTCCATTGAACTCCCATCAGTGCCTTTAGACTCGGTGCCCTCACTGGCTTTCCTGTGGCCTCAGAGAGGGAATGCATTTCTCGTTCTCTGAGAAAAGCAACCCCAAAGGAGAAGCTGAAGATACTCCACCAAAAAAAGCAGTAACAGCTACTCCATATTATTGGAACATCTCATTTGTCTGTCTCTCTTTTGGAAGCAATTAACCCAACAGACACTCAGAATTTCCATCTGAGGTAGAGAGTATTGTTAAAAATGGCATCTCTGTGACCTTGAATTCAGAGTGTGTTTCAGAAGCAAAGATGCTAACTGCATGTCATTTCCAGAGAGAGAAATTTGTAGTAAACAAAGTGACTGAAGAGGGCTTCTAGATTAGACCGAGTCTGAAAGCTTTGGAGGTAGATAAGGAGAGCCTGAGTTTGGTTTTGGAGACTCTAAGCCATTATCCAAACCAAAAATAAAATATTTATAGTTACTAATGGTGATAATAATACAGTCAGAGTATATAATATGGTCTGATATAATGTACAGTCAGAGTTTATAGGTCATGTAATGTATTTAGTTAAAGACTGCCTGAATTCCTACAACTCAAGTTAATTTCCCTAAAAGTCAGCTTCACATCATTTCGGTATATAACTGTAAAGGTATTTTGGCTTTTATTGCTCATTCTAATTGTTTCTGTGATTGTCAGTCTCGTGCATCCAGATACCCGGATGTTCCCTGTCTGGCCAGTCTCATCTCCAACCACTCTCCCTCTGCCTCACCATCCAGCAGATGAGTTGCTTTGCTTAGATTCCTTGAATAAACCAATGTTCCCACTTTTGCTCATGATGTTTTCTCTAAATTGAATATGCTTCCCTCTGTCAAACAGCTTTTCATATTTTATCTCAGCTCAAATATCACCTTCTCAAAGAAGCTTCTCTAAGCAACCAGAAGCATGTCCCACCCAACTATTTGAAGTTTCAGCACCCCTGTTTGCTTCTTCCATTGTACTTTTCAGCATTTAATCATACATTTTTGTGTGGACCTGTTTATTGTCAAGCTCCTCCAATACACTGCATGTTCCCTGAGAGTGGTCCATGCTTCACTCACTTGGTGCCATATATGGAGTTCAGCTCAGTGTCTGGTGTATGCTGTGCCATAAAAAAAATAAATCAGTGGCTAAATTCATTTAAACTCTCATATAACTTGTCTTGAATTCTGTTGCCCTCACAGTGTCACTGTGTCCTCAGTCCCTTATGTGTAGTTATCACTTCATGAATTAGCATTGGAGTGAAACCCTGCATATATTTGTTAATGGTCCAGTTCCTGCTAATAGAGGAAATATGAAAACAAGTGCTAGGAAGAAAATCTTGCTTTTAGAAACTCCCTGGATTGTGACACTGTCAGGATATAAGAGCACAAGTTTGAAGGAAAAGTTTAGATCTAGACGGTAGTGGTCCAGAGAATTGACTCTTTGGCTTACTTTGAAATATTGTCATGTTGCTTCTTCACTTATAGTTCCTGGACTTGTCCCTGACCATGCTTCCTATCTGATTGTTGGATCCTTCTCTTTCTGGCTGTCTTTCTCTGCTCGTTCATAGGCTTATTGAACTCTAGACTGGTCATTGATCCTTAGCTTTTATAGATGAATTCTTCTGGGCTTCTGACATCAATGTTCAGATCCCCTTGATGATCCTTTTGTGTTTCTATGTCCTTTAAATTCTACCACTTTTAATGTTCTTTATAAATATTTTTCTACTGATTCAGACACGATTTGCTCATCTTTCATTTAATTATGCATTGAATTAGAAATTCATTATATGTAAGGTGCTTTTAAGTGTGCAGAAATAAGGATGAATGGAAATTCCTCCTCATCTTAAGGAGTGTATAACATTCTGGAATCAATATTTTAATGAAAGGAAGATAAATACAGATAAAATGATGGGTAGATAGATACATAGGCCTGCAAAAAGATAGACCTATACAAAGGTAACCCAATAGATAGGTGCACAGATGCATAGATATATTGAGAAGCAATTCAAAAAGAAAACCTATGATATGTGAATGGTACAGACAAGTTTTAAAGGACTTTATTGGGAAGAGATGTATTTTTGACTTGGAAAATCAGGGAAAACCAAACGGAAAAATTAGCATTTGTTCTGGTTCTCTCAGAATGATTTATTAGTACAGTCTATGTGGGATTAATGCATTCCAGTTTGAAGAAGCTGTGAATTCAGCCCTAAATGCAAAGGATAGAGAATCTGAAATATATAAGTTCCTTCTTTACATCATGCTGTCTTGAATGAAGGAGAATAATGAGGAATTTTGCTGAAGAAGTCAGAAGACGGGACTCCACCTAGTGGGTAACAGGAGTGAGAAGTGGAGAGGAGCACATTGAATAGTTTTAAGTAAGAGTGTACCACTAAGTTGTGCTTTTGGCATAGTAATTTGAAAGAGATGTGCCCAAACTATGTTGTAAAAAAGGTCAGCAACTGTCAAGAAAGAAATCGTCGTTCCTGGCAGCCAGAACAGAAAAAAAGACAGTCTTCAGTTACAGATGATTGGGATGATAATAAACCCATTGTTAGAATAGGCAAGTCAGAAGGGAAGGGTGTCTTCAGTGTAGAGGGCAAGTTTCATTCTAGTCTGTTGAATTTGAGGCTGGTTGTCTGGCTCAGAAGAAGGCTCAGAAGAAGCACTCCACCACCATCAATAGAGAATTTACAGCTGTGGGTGCAAAGATGCAAGATCATCAGGTAGAGAGCAGAATCATAGGGGACAAAGACATTTTACAGAGGACACAGCAAAGAATACATTAACAAGAAGGAATCAGCAGAATGCTAAAAGATGTAGGAAAGCCAAGAGAGATGAGGACCAAGACAAGATGTTTGAACTTGTTGATTCAAAGATCACTGATGACTTTAAGGAAGCCATTTCAGTAGAACGATGGTGGTTGAAACTAGAGAACAGGGAAGTAGTTGGAAGAGAGGGGATGATGACAAATTGGAGGTAGAGGGTATTGAATACTCTCTCGACACGTGTATTAAGAGGTAAGAATCAAAAAGGATGAAAGGAGTTCAATAAGGATATTAGAAAGATCTTTGTCACTGTCCTGGGCCTACATGTATACATAGCTAAGAAAATGATCTACACCTGTCTTCTTTTTTTAAAAAAAATAATTAATTAATTAATTTATGGCTGTGTTGGGTCTTCGTTTCTGTGCGAGGGCTTTCTCTCTAGTTGTGGCACGTGGGGGCCTCTCACTATCGCAGCCTCTCTTGTTGCGGAGCAGAGGCTCCAGACGCGCAGGCTCAGTAATTGCGGCTCACAGGCCCAGTTTGCTCCGTGGCATGTGGGATCTTCCCAGACCAGGGCTTGAACCCGTGTCTGCTGCATTGGCAGGCAGATTCTCAACCACTGCACCACCAGGGAAGCCCTACACCTGTATTCTTTAAAAGCATCTAGTACTGTTCCTGGGATCACAAAATTTAATAGGTAAGTTAATTGACATTAATATGGCCCAATTCTAATTGAGTATGTGTCTGAATTTATTGATCAAATTAGCTAAAGCGCATTGGAACAATCTCAGAGGGATTATCCTCGGAGAGATTTCTGAGCAGAGTACGGTTCACATAATAACTCTGCTACCTCATCGCACACTGTTTTTTGGAAAGCTTGCTGAGTCTCAGGTTCTTTATAGGGAAATAGGGAAAACAGTACCCAACTTGTACTTGGTGCAAGCATTAGATGTATTAACACATCTTAAAAGTGTTTTGTAAGTGGCACAATACTGTAACAATCACTAATGATAAAATACTAGTGAGAAAAATAAGACTAGACGTGGAATTTTCCCTTTAGTAGTAATTTTTAAACTCCAAATACTTGCCAGTTGCATTTACTCAGTATTTATATTTATAGACCACTCAAATTATGCTAGGTGCAGTGTAGGACACAGAGGTCAACCTAGCTTCTACCCAGTGAATTTATAATCTGCCATGGTGCCAGCCAAGTTTTGTAATTTTATGCTCAATTAACATCTGGTTAGAACTTGTTCAGTTAACAAAGTGCTTGCCTCTAAGGATAAATCATGGGACTCTTTCACTACAGCTTGGAATCTTCCTGATTTGGGATGCTTTCTGAACATAAAGACATTCTTTTCCATCCTAGTTTGCATCATCCAACTGGGCTCCTACTGTGAAGTGTCATTATGATGGTAGCTCCCACTGAGAGGAACACCAGTCCCGTTCACTGAATAGGGTGATTGAAGCAGACAGACATCTCTGATCATTGCTTTTGAAATGTGCCTTTAACAAAATCTATGAGTGTATCTTCATGTAATTAGTATTTGTTTAACCACAATGCTTTTTTTTCGGAAAGCCATCTTTAATGATTATTTACTTGTAAGTGCCCCCAAACAATTCAAAAACAATTGACTGCTTTAAATACCTTTTAATTGGGTTGTGATGACATCCAGGAAATCATGTTTCTACTGGTTTTAAAAATATTAAACAGATGGAATTGGTGTAAGAACTTCTGATGCTTTGTTTCAAAGACGGCAGTGCGGTCTCCTGGATCATGAAAAATATAGGTAGATTTGACAATCAGATATAAAGAGATGGAAGAATTTTTAAGGTCCAGTAAGTTCTCTTTGATCATAATAATGTCAAGAATTATTTTTTTCAAACTTGGACTAAGGGAGGAAATTGGTTAACAAAATGCGAAGTATATCAGGCAATGTAGATCTGGTTCGTAGTTCTGTTAACCTTGCATTCTAAAATAGTTGATGCTGCTAATTTAAAGAGACATTCCTTTTTTGAACTATCCTCTTTTCTTTATTAGCTTTGACAACATTTGTTCTTTCTGGTTCTTTTTGTTCATGGAAATGCCCTGGGATTCATTAGTGAGGCATGTTTTGCCTTTGGTGTTAGCTGTTATGGCTGATCTCTTCTTTTTGTGGGAATATTATTAAATATAACCTGTGGTGATAAGTCTTTTCTTTTTCGATATTACTTTAGGGATTTCTTCCATGAAATGATCTTCTTATCATAATGGATGTTTTGTTCTTTTTGATACTCCATAACCTCTGCATTTTTAATTTATCATGTTTTTGATTATGCCTCAAAAACTGGAATGTCAAGAAATGGGCAGTTGTATCACGGGTTTTGGGTATATTCATTCCCCTTTCCATTCCTCTTATATTGCTTTATAACTCCATGGAATTTTCAGTGTTAATGGATGCAACCTTTCAAAAAGCATGAATAAAAATAGCCATGAAACACTTGCACTTATGAAAGCAAGCTTATGGTTTTCACATTTCCCTATTTTCTGCTTACTGGTAAGTTGTCTCAGGTTACTCCTATAAAAGACAAATTTTGCCAACCAAATTGTATTTGCTCCCAAATATATATCTCTTTTCCCATGTATCTATTGCCTGTCTCCATATGGAGTGCAATAAGATGGAGCGAGAGAGGATGGTAAAAATAAGATCGGGTGTTATCATGACCAGATGGGAAGGGGCAGGGACCTGGTCTAGTATGCAAGTACACTCGTCTTCGCTTTGTCACTGTGTTCAGCACTTCCACGTGGGAATGCAAAGACAGGGTCATCTCGATTCACTGTTAATTAAATGTTTTGGCTGGAAACCATTCCTCCATATGGTAGCATGCACCAGCTTGAAGTAAGTTCTTCAAATTTGGCCACAAAACCCAGCTGCCCACAAACATATGTAGTGACTCACAAATAGTCTCAAAGAATTTCATCTCAATGAAGAAGATCTTTGGCTTTTCTGATGCATGTAGATAACCTGAAATACACATCTGCCCAAACTATAGCAGATGTGGAATTCAGAGGGAAAATGAAAATGCATCCATTATAGGTCATGGAATGTATTTGGTTCAAAATCAGAAATGTAAATGATGCCAAGACAACATATTTGGTAGCCCTGGATTATAAATATATATCTCACAAGCCAGAATTTCTTAAGTTTGAGTTTCACATGCTGTAGTCAAAACCGTAGGTGAAAACAGTAATTTTCAAGAGATATCACTTAGAGATGTAAAAAATTTATTAAAAGTTCCAGAAAGCTAGAGGATGATGCATGAATCACATGTCACACTGATTCTCCTCAACTTTTTTGCGGGGGGGGAGAGACAAAGACGTGTTAAAACACCAAGGATTGATGAAAGACAATTACTTTGCAGCTGTTTACAGTTTATTTGCATACAGCGTGTGCTGGGCACATAGCCTCTACTGTTGCTCTTTACCTTCACCACATAACCCAGCTCAACAAGGCCAGCTGACATTTTCTCTCTCTAGGTATATACTGAGAAGCTAACAGTTTCACTAACAGTCAACGTGGGTCTTAATGGACCTCTGGTGTTTACACACACAGTCAGAGTCCACCTTTGAACAGTGTTTCCTTTGGGCTTTCCATCACCTTCCCATATAGAAAGGACTATCTTAAACTACTCCCTAGTACTTTTAAAGTGGTGCTCTATTAGGATTGTCTAGTATGTGCATCTAGTTATTTCTCCTTAATTCTTTTTCTTTCCACAATTGCTTTGGAACTCCTAGATTTTATATTCATAATTTTAGAATCTCTTATGTGTCTGATTGCCTACATATGCTCATTTCAATCTTGTTTTAAAGGATAGTGCTTGCTTACCAATAGGACAACACTTTTCTTTGATGACAAAGTTGAACAGCGAAAGAATTATCTTCCTCTTACAAATATTTTCTAGCAGCCATTACCTAAAGTGTATCTGATTGGGTACATTTTCGGATATGGAGAGTCATTTTTTTCTGCTAAAGCCTCCATTCATGATCTTTCTTTCTCAAAAAACAGAGTAGGAAACTCTTGAAAACATCCTTATGAAGGATGTCCACTAAAACATAAGTATAGTAAATAATACTTTAATCCTTTTGAAGGAAATTTGTGCTAAAATTAGCAAGGGATGATATGTTTTTAAGAATACACATGGGGCTTCCCTGGTGGCGCAGTGGTTGAGAATCCGCCTGCCGATGCAGGAGACACGGGTTCGTGCCCTGGTCCGGGAAGATCCCACATGCCGCGGAGCGACTAAGCCCGTGAGCCATGGCCGCTGGGCCTGCGCGTCCGGAGCCTGTGCTCCGCAACGGGAGAGGCCACAACAGTGAGAGGCCCGCATACCGCAAAAAAAAAAAAAAAAAAGAATACACATGGTACAAAACAACCAGCTTTGGGATGATTTGGACTGTTAGCCTGCTGTCACTTAGGTGGCACAGGCATTACATTTTTGACATCTACTCGCAAGAGAGAAACCACAGTTATTGCTGTATGGTTAGCTTTACGTTATAAACATTCTTCAAAACATTTCACAAATTTTAGTAAAACACAGAGAATGCAGATTATCTTTCTAGTTTATTTAAATCTTTTCTTATAAGCTTTTATTATGTTGCAAAAATTTCTGATACTGTGTATCTAAAGCTTTATCAATTACCTGGTCCTATTGTCTTATTATTTGAAATATTTAATCAAGATATATTTCTATGTCAAGGATTGATTATAGTAGTTTTAATCAGAGGTTAAGCTATTAAGGTGGTTAGACTTATTCATCTACTGGCATGGCTATCAATAAAACATTTCAGCTATTAATTTTATCAGAGAATTGACAGCTATGGACTGCATATAAATTAAATATATACTTGGAAAGTAATTTGCTGTTTAACTTAAATATGATTGAATAACAACATTGCCATATTCACAAGCTTGGGAGAAATAAATTTTTAAAGCTATCTTAGAACATAAGAATCTAATTTCTGATATGTTTCTAATTTATTATTTAAATTGAATTTTCCACCCTTGAGCTAATTCATTTATAGCTGATTTTGGAACATTTTGCTCAGTGCAACCTTCTAAAAAGGAATGTTTACCATGCTTCCTCATTTTCTTTGCCAAAGATGAATATTTAAAAAGTCAGAATATGAAATGTTATGTAATTTGATGGGAACATCGAGCCGAATTCAAAAATAGAATATAACCGATATGTAGATTTCTCATCTATATAGTTTTAACAAATTAACAGTTTCATTGTTTATTTAGAGCATAATGCAATTTATTTTTAGCATAATTCATAGGAAGATATCCCCCAATAATTCACAGTTGATTATAGTCAAGTCTATTTACCTACTCTGAAATTTTAATAAATATATCTTGCTCAAATGCCTTTTAGGGCATCTTGCTTAACATGAATGTAGTATTTTTGAAAGCTGCCAGATTGATAGCTCTGTTGAATGAAAGCCTCTATTTATCCACAGATGAGCTATGCTGTGGGGTTCAACAATGCATAATTACCAAATTTCTGTACTCGGGGAGGTATATTTGCTTCTCCACACATCTAATGTGGGCAAATCCAGCTACAGCCATTGGGAGTTACATAGCCATAAAGAGAAAACTGACTCATTACAATACTGCACCCAGCAGTTTCTCCGGTAGCTCCCTGGCTCAGGAGCAAAGGGCAGGACATTGGAAACAGGAGGCCTAGGCCGGTTAGCACGTTTTTACATGGCAGCTAAATTTCTTATACCACTGCTTTGGGCTCCTTGACAACATTCATCTAGGGCTAAAATGCAAGCACTGCAACAAACAACACTTTACAGATGGTCAGCCTACTGTGAGAGTAAAAGTTTTCCAGGAAACTGACTAAAATTAAGAATTAATCCCTTCTTCTAAGTGCAGTTGCCATTTATTTTTGTAATATTTGAAAACTAAGAAACTTTCATTGTAAGCGAAGCATTCTAATTGAATTATTTATATGGTAAGCACAGTAATATCTGGTAGAATCAAATATCTGAAGGACATAGAAGACCATCTGAACTATAGAAATAGGTCCCCATCCCAAACTTTCTGTTTCAAACAAATCAACCCTCATGTATCGAGGGCCTAGTATAGACAATGTAGCGTGCTTTGTGATATAATCTCCCTGAACTCAGGGAGTAATGCATTAATTTAGGTAAAAAAAAACCCAAATTAGACTGCAGAGCAAGATAATGCAATGAATGGTACAGTGCATCTATGTATCTATCAATGGGATTGTCTCTACATATGTGTATTTGCAATTGCGTAGTGTGAAAATTTCCCAGTGGGGGAATTTGGGCTAGGCTGAAATTACATTTGTGTTCTTCTTTAAAAAAGCTGAATTTCAACAGTCATTTCTATGTGGTAGTAAACATATATTTTGGGAGAGTCATTCTATACCATTTGTTAAGCTATGGATGATTTTGTTTCTGTGCCTGAAATGGATCTGTATGACAGACTATTTCAACAGAACATTGACTTATAAACTACCTATACCTCTGGCATGATGACAGTACATAAGATTACCTTTGTGAAAACTCATTGAGTGGTACATCTGAGATTTGCCTGTTGCATTGTATATTAATTTTAACTAAAAGACAAAAAAGAAAGATAAACAAATATTGAATGCTAGTTAACGACATACATGCTGAAATATTCAGGAGGAGGTATTCCAGTGTCTGAAACTTACTTTGAAATGCATAAAAAATGAAATGGATGGCTGGAGGGATGGATGTATGATAAGGCAAGTATACTAAAATGTTAACTGTAAAATCTAGGTGGTGGGTGGTATTTACTAGAAAATTTTTCAGCTTTTCTCTGTTTGATAATTTTCATAATAAAATGTTGTCCATAATACCTTAACAAATATTTTGCACATTGTATCCCAGTGGCTTGGTCTAGTTAGAGTCTAGGAAACAATATTTTTTTAAAAGACCTCCACTGAATCATATATAAAGCTAGGTTTTAGAACCATGGTCTTAAGATACATTTCAACTTTGGAAGTTTTTAATCATTTTAAATCTTAATGCCAAATTTTTATATTGTGTAACACCTGTAGTGTCTGATCCTTGTACTTAGTATTTTTCCATAACCTGAAACATAAATGCTAAAACAGAATAAACTCTTACTAGTATTCTTACACTCAATGAAATCTATGTATATTATTTATATCTTCATATATTAGTTAGCTTCCCTAAGTAACTAATTTTACCACATGATGTACCCTCAAAATAAGACCCTAAGAAATTTTCTTAAAATATGAAAGAATAGAAAGATATACTTTTTTTCTTTTTGATTTTCATTAGAAACTAAATAAAAACCTTATTGGAAAGATTAATTTAAAAGTAAATTTGCTAGACAAAACTTGTGTTTCTCGGCAGAAAATATTGGCAAGACTTTTTTTTTAATTTAACAGATTCTTCTGGATCAAAGCTTCTTCTAAGTCATGACTCTCAACCTTAGCTACTGCTTCAAATAAAAATAATCAAACCCCAACACATTTCAGAAAAACAGAAGGCAGACTTCTAGTGGCCAAACCTGGAGCACAACAGGAGCAAGGAGACCTTTGTTGAGGTTGGGCTGATGTAAAGAAGGTGGGGCTCCAGGTGAACCCCTCTTGCCTTAGTCCTGGTGGCAGCATTGCCTAGAGTGGACACTGGTGCTCCCTTACTCTCTGCAGTGGGACATTCTGAAGAAGCCAGTGTCATAAAGGTAGGGCTGCACAACTTCTGTGAATACCCGCCTATAAAGAACTCTGGAGGGGGTGGTGACTTAGCAGTGAAACTAGGGATTGTTAATTATATGTGAAAGTTCAGTTTATTGTCAAAGGGTGAGAATGTTTATCATTTTTAAAAATTGTTGTAACTCAGGTGCACAGATTATTTTGCTTTTTAACCTCATTCTTTTGGGTTTTTACGGAGGCTTCATTGCACTGGCGTGATTGATTAAACCATTGGCCATTGGCGTTAATTCAAGCTTCAGCCCCTCTTCTCTCCTTGGAGACCAAGGGGTGGGACTGAAAGTTCCAACCTTCTAGTCACTTGCTTGATTCTCCTGGCAATCAGCCCCCATCCTTAGGTGGGGGAGAGGGGCAAAAGTCATCTTCTTAACATAACAAAAGGCACCTTTGTTGCTGTCATTACTTAGGAAGTTCCAAAGGGATTTAGGAGCTCTGTGCCAGAAATAAGACTAAGACCAAGTATGTATTTCTTATTATAAATCACAATATCACAGTTTCCTTTCAGCAGGTACTTTAACCATCTCTATGTAGATAATGATGAGTTTTCTTTTAAGTCAAGGGCTATTTAATATACATTTTAGTTTCTGTATACATGGATTTTTATAGTTATACTTTTGTTATCAATTTATAATTTCATAGCATTGTAGAAAAAGACCATAGTCTGTATGATGTTGAATCTTTGGAATTTATTTTGTCTTCCTTTGAGAATTATTCTATTAATGACTTTTGTGAATGTGTCATGTGTGCTAGAAAATAATGCATAATTCTCTCTCTTTGAGATTTTATATGTGGGCAACTATATGTGAATTAATATTATAAAACTTTTCTCTTTATTATAAAGTTTTTTTTTCTGCTTTCATGTCCATTTTATCAGTGTAAAATTCTACCCTTTTTTGTTTGAGTTCTTTATGGCCAGTACATCTTTTTCCATCCTTTTTTTCAATCTTTCTATGTCTCTTTGATTTATATTTCTTTTATTATAAACAACTTATTCCTGAATTTCTGTTTTTATCTAATGTGAGATCCTTCTTTACGTGATGAGTTAAATTAGTAGAGATTTATTGTCATTACTTTTATAGTACAGCTTATTTCTGCCATTTTATATCATGCATTCTATTTAATGTATTTTAAAAATTTCTTCTTTCTTGTTTTTTATTTGCTTGCACTGAATGCTCATTTGCTGATTTGACACCTATGATCCATTTCTATTCACTAGTAGTTCCTCTTCTCATAATAAGACACACCTTATGTTTATTTTTTCCTCTCAGTTTCTTTTACTTCCTATAAATAAGTAACTTCCAAGATTCATGTCAAATTTGGGGGGTGCAGCTCTTCCAAAAGTGCTTGAAAATGGAGAATCATTCTTTATTTCAGTAAGTTTATTATTTGTACTTATGTGCTTGATGATATGCTTATTTCACTTTTCTTTTAAATGATAGTGCAATTGAGTGTGAAATTGAGGGTTCAAAGTTTTTCTTAATTTATTGTCAGCAGTTCGTAAATATTACTTCATGCCTTTTCCATTTACTTTGTTCTTTTTGTATATAACATGTTTTTGCTCCCTGGATTCGTTCAAAGTTTTGTACTACTTGTATTTGACATTTTAAAATTTTACTGAACTGTGTTTATCTGTATGTTTGTGTGTGTGTGTGTGTGTATATGTGTGTGTGTGAACCTGTCCAGTTTGGCACTTTATAAACTTTCAGTTAGAGGTTTTATGATTTTCCTAAATTCTGAAAAATTATCTGATATTATTTTTCAAATATTTTTGCCTTTTCACATTTTATTCCATTTTCTCCATTCCTTCTGGCAGGTCTTTTAAATAGGTATAAAAACAAGTACTTCCTTCCTATTTATCTTTTCCTTTTTGATATATCATTTCCATCTCTTTGTCCCCGATGTGTCTGGAAGAATTTGTGACATGATCTATCAGTCAGTAGTGCATTTCCTAGCTGGAAACATTCTTCTATTCAATACCTCCACTGACTTTTTAATTTCAACAATTATATATTTTTTTCATAACTGTAGTTCTACTTGGCTCTTTTCAAATAAATTACAACTGCTTCTGTTTTGCATTTCCAATATACCCTTTTATCTCTGTAAAGGCAATTACTATGCTTAAGTTGCATTATTACTCTGTCTGGGCCATTAATTCTGCTTTCTGTGGTATAGATTATTCAGTTTGTTATTTCTCTTTCATAATGCTTGGATCTCATAATGTTTCATTATATAAATATGTTATACAGGTATACACTATACACACATGGAGGCTCAAACACCCTTGGGATTTTTCATTTCATCAGTTATTTTTATTTTAATTTTCAGCCATTATCAGTTACGATTACCTTGGCTGGTGTTATGTATTTGGAGCCAGGCAAAAGCCCAGGATCCTCACATATTCTTGCAGTTGAGTTTAGGGAAAAAAATTTGATGGTGCATCTCAGAGAGTGCAGTTTATGATGTTGTAGTCTTGGCTGCTTGCTTTACCCTGTTTATTTTACCCATCATACCTTCCCTCTGATCCCAGGAGATGGAGTTTACCGAATGGGGTTTGAGACGGTATTGGGGCACTAAGAGACTACTCTTTGTTATAGTTTTTCATCCCAGCTAGTTTTCAGTATTCTTCTGAAGTTAATCTTGTTTTCAGCTAATTCTGGATGGCTCTGGTGTTTCTTGACCTTCTATGTGAGTAGGATAAGCAATTATTATCCAAGGTCAAGTAGGGAAGAGAAAAGGACACTGGAATAATTTCTCCTAGAAAGTCCTTGCCAATGGTGTCTTGCTCCTTTTGTTTCTAGGTTGACAATACCCTGCACCTAGAGACGCAACAATCTGTATTTCTGTGAATGTTTCTACTAGACTTTGTATTTAGTTCTGATTTAAAAAAAAAAAATCAACCTCCCTGTTGCTTCTGTTCATAGCTAAGTTTGACCTCTAAATCCAGAAATCATGTGTTGAATTTAGGTATTAAAAAAATTTTTTTTGCTTACCTCTCACCACACTTTTCCTGTTTTTCTTTTTGTTGTTGTTTATTTGTTTGTTTATACAAACATATGGAAAGCCAAAATTATATTGAATCTGATTAAAACAAGATTTTAAAAAATAATTGGTATTTTAAAGCCCATTCATTATTAAACGTTTTACTACCCTGTCAATCAGCGTACTTAACAAGAAATACAATTTAACGCAGATGGCCAAAATGAAAATTGTTTATTGGAAGTACTACGGCTGAAGAGGTATATCTGGGATTTGAACAAATAAAGGATTGTTCAGCTCCCAGAAGTAGAAATAGTGGGAAGCCGTTGCCACTTCTAGGGCCAAAGACACAAGGGAGGAAAGAAGTTCCTCTGGAGCCCAGTGAGAGGTGGAAACATGGAAGAGGGACCACCTAGGGAGAAACTTACCATCATGGAGGGACACAGTTACTACCAGAACGTCTGCACTGAATTAAGAAGGGAGTGAGGAAATGATACACCTCTGTTCTCTCCTTCCATATTCCTGTTTCCTGCCGATGCCAACATTGGCTGAACCCAAATAGAAACCAAGGTGGCAAAGGAGTTTGGAGAAGCAGTCCAAAGAGGCAACTTTATAGAGCATGGGACAGGTTGGAAAAAGTTTTCTACTTTTTCTGTTTTTCAAAGAGATGTGGGAAGAGGGTAAATTGAGTACTACCAGCATTTCAGCCTTTCTGCGCTTATATTTGTTTACCTGAAACAAATAGACTTGTCAGATATTTCTGCAGCAAAGATGGGTTTATTCGAGATCAGCAGAGAATCACAAGTCAGGATCGGCAACCATGGCGAGCCACATGCAAGACTCCACACAGCAGGGAAAGGAGAATGCTATTATCAGAGGGAAAAGGAAGTTGGGAGGGCTATAGCAAACAAAGCTTTTCATTGGCTGAGTCCTTGCCAGGAAAGAAGAAGAGTCTTTCTTCTTCCCGTTGGGCTTGGCTGTCATGACAGGGAGGGAGAGCTCTCCCTTCTGGTCTCCCAAATCTATTTAACTGAGGTTTCTGTTTATTAGTTTTTACATATTGCATCATCATTGCTTCGCACATTTCGAAATAAAATACTGTATTGGAGAATTCTGGTAACACTGTCACGAATATTCTTCTTCTCCTTCTCTCCCTGGAAAACATTTACCTGTTCTGTACTCCATTTTAATAGCAGTACCTCTGTGAAAATCTCCCTCATCCTACCCTCTGAGTTTGGCGCGCTGTCCATTGTTGTCACATATTTACTGTGTACTTTCATTACAACAATTTTCACATTTTGCCTTAATTAATTATTGACTTTTATTCTTCTTATTTTCTCACGAACAGGAATGATTTTTGTCATTCTTGTAAACCTGGGGCCTCTCATTATTACTGGCAGATGATAAGTACCAAGAAAATTTTTGGTAAATGAATAAAAAAAGAAAATGAGTGAGTATGAGATAGTATCTGCTCCACAAGAAAAGGAAGGGGTGGGTAAATAGATCACAAGCACACAGAAAAAATAGGAGATTGGGAAATTGAAAATAATTGATAGTGTAAGTGAGTGCAATATAGAAGACATCAGTAAAAAAGTGAAACTCAGAAATGGACTAAAACTTAAGTGAAAACAGAAAATCCATAGGACAAAAAATAAACACAAAGAAACTACCACATTTTAAAAGATGTGCAATCCAAAGAAAATAAAGTTTACAAATATGCTCTGCAATTGGTTAAGAAAAAAAATCTAACTTGGAAATGGCTTTTCTTAAGGTGCTGAGAAGAGAATTTTGAAGTCAGTGCATCCTTTGTTTCTTTGATTTCAGCAATTTTTTTTCCCTTGTATTTTCTACATTGAGGGTAGAGTGTGATTGGCTCCATTTCAAAAATTTGTACCCATATTTTGTCTTAGCAGCCAAACAAAGTTTACATTTAAACTTGGTATTTGTCTATAGTTAATAAGAAGGAGAGAACATATGCCGTTGTTTAAGGGCTCTGATGAATAATTTTCCCTTATTTCTAAAAATATAACTGATATTTAAAGACTGACCCATTCGTCTAATGTTCAGGTAACTCAAGGCAGATTGTAGAAGTGTTTCTTCAGACTCAAGATTATTAAATATGAAGGAACATATGTCCATCCAAAACTCATAGTTCTCATTTTACTAAAATTCATTTTATATAGTCCAGCCAAAAGACTACAACGCACTGCTAATTTGATAGCAGTTCATCTAAATAGTTGCTGGTTTCTACACATGAAAGAAAGAAAGAGAGGGAGAGGGAGAATAAAAGTGGTGAGAGAGAGTGAAAGAGAGAGAGAGGGGGAAGAAGGAGAAAAAGAAGGAGGAGAAAGAGGAGAGGATGAAGAGGAAGAGGAAGAAGAAGGGGAAGGAGAGGAAGAGGGAGAGGAAGCAAAGAGGAGAGAGAAGGAAAGGTTTAATAGGTTTCATTATTATTCATGTATGGTAAGGTCAACAGTTCAGACTACTGCTTTTGAAAAGACAGTTTGTTACATATCCAAGGAGGAGGGGACATGCTACACCACAGGTTGATGCACAGGGTTGCACTGGGTCCATCAGGAGGCAGAGAGAGGAGAAACTGCGGGCAACAGCTTTTATTGTGGTTTCCTTGTGCAAGGAACAGGTGACTTAGGGTATGCAGGTTTAGGATTGGCTAGTTTGAATTATTTCAGTGTGCTCTGGCATGTAGGGACTGTCCCTAGTTGTTTGGTACCTGGCCCCAGGGTTATAAGGGCAAACTGATAGTGACCCTGAGAGTGTGACAGCCTGATAGAAGACATTGTTGGAGGTGTAAGCTCTGGATTGGTTGATTTGCATTTTTGAAAGGCATGTTCCTGGATGAATCCTTTACTGTCTCTAAAACTTTCTGAACCCTGGGATCAGCTGACTCTCTCCAGGGTCAGCAAGGTGCCAGATGTCAAACATCAGAAAATAAAAGACATGGCTAATAATATAAGAAGGAAGAAAGGAAGGAGAGGAGATAGAAAGGAAAGAAGGAAGGAATTTTTGTTCCTTAATATACTCAGTACATAGAGTAAAAGCAACAATAAATTGATATCCAAGTTGGAAAAGGGATGGGTCTTTGTTTATTTCACTTTGTTCCTATAAATAGCAGTGGTGTGTGTGATATTAAGAGCTCTGACTTTGGTTTCAAAAGGAACTGGGTGAAAATGCTGGTCTTTAACACTAGCTGTGTGATCCTTCTGTGAGCCTTATATTTCTATAATGTTGAGATGAAAGTGCCTTCTTTAAAGAATTGTGAGATTTAAATGTGAGGATGTGTACACGGTGTATTAAATAAATACCAGCTGCTTTTCTTTTAATTCCTATTGCCTAAATATGCAGTGTTAATGCCCACCTAATACAGATGATGAAATCATGTGTTAGCTTTTCAAGTGAAGCTATATAATTATACATCAAAGAAAAGGGTGGGATATATCTTACCTCCCACCTAAAAATGTTTTAATGTCTTTTTAAAAAATATTTATTTATTTATTTGGCTGCGTTGTGTCTTAGTTGTAGCATTTAAGATCTAGTTCCCTGACCAGGGATTGAACCCGGGCCCCCTGCACTGGGAATGTGGAGTCCTAGCCACTGGACCATCAGGGAAGTCCCTAACACATCTTATTTTCAAAGGGAGGAAGGAAGGGAGAAGGAATGAAGGAAGGGAGGGAGGGAGGAAGGGGGAACGGGGGAAAGGAACAAAAAAGGAGGGAGAAAAATGGACAATTTGTTGAATGAATAAATGAAGAGCAAATGAGTAAACATTTGAGCTTAGAATTCTGATGAAAGACTACAATATATATATATCTTTTGTCCATAAACATTTAATGAAGGTGTTGCCAGATAAAAATGAGGTATAGAATATTTTGGCATAGATGAGCTCAAATATATTATATTTATAATTTAAAGTATTGATACATGATTCTGTGAGCCATGAAATCATAGAAATTGATTTGCAAACTTCAGTTAATGACCTTGGTTATTTGTCAATAAGAAAAGAGAGAGAGGTTATGTGAGCTCAAGTAAATTAACCTTTCATTCCATACTCTACTGACTTCTTCCACACTGACAAGTAATCAAGATTGTTTGACAGAAACAGCAAGTTGTTGAGCTTCTCAGCTCTCTTGCCACTAAAATATGATGTCAGATAATTTGTTCCTGTTCAGTTCTAGCTTGATTACTTCTGGTTCCTTGAGATTTGAATTGATGAAGTTTTCCTTTAGTTACATGGCAGTGTTAATAAATGCTGTCATGTTTATTAATGAGATGCCAAAATCATATTGTTATATTTAAAGGACAGAGTCAAGTTCATGTAACTTAAAGTAGTTGAATGTGATAAAAGGTTAATTAGACTTCATGACCTGTTTGGAATATGTCTTAGGGCTCAATACCAAGATAACTTTCAATGCAAAATACCAAACCCAGAATTAATTTATAAGATAACTAAATAATAGCCTGTCATTTACATAGTAAATGATTCTAACAACTCCTGAAGAAATTTTCTGGATATAAAAACAAAAATCAAAAAATAAAACAAAGCAAAGCAAAGGAGATCCAGGTAAGGCCAGCCATGATGATATTTCCCTTGATCCAACAGTGAGTTTATTACACAAATATTTTACCCACACTTTATTCCCAGGATTTTAAATTGTTTCCATTGAAGGAAGAATCCTTAGTGAGAACTTTTTGTAAATTACTCAAGATGTATTACATGGGATTTTAAAATGTAATGGAGTCAGTGAATAGCAGAATACATGTTGCAGAAAATTTCTCATTCATCATTACTTACTAATTTTTGGCTGGAGATAAAAATAAGAATATTATTCTGGAACACCAGGCAGAACACCATCCAATGACTGAGGACAACTCATAGGTAAAAATAAACATGCACAACTGAAACTTCAGCCACATTGAAATTATAAAATAAAATTGTTCTTATCTAATGAAAGACTTTACTAAGAATATTAAGTTTTTTTCATTTTTCATGAAACAGTAAATCCATATCTAGACATATCTAGGTGGAATTTTTCAAAGGTAGATGACAATAAAAATATCCAATGAGCTTCTAGTTTTTAAAAAGGATTGAATTACTTTTAAAAAATCAGATCTGGAAACAAAATGAAAACAATATTCAAAACAGGAAAAATTATTCGTAAATTATAATAATAGTTAGATCCAACATTTTCTTACCTTAATGGGTTACAGAGAAATGACTCTAAAAAAGGGCACAAAATTTTATTGAATAGAAGACAATGTGGACTTCCTAATACTATCATTCTTAATCCATAGTCATATTTAAAAGAAAAATTACCTAATTAAGAATAATAGTAAGAAGTAAAAAATTCTATGAATTAGAGTTCTCTCTTTCTTGTTATTGAACACTCTCCTTTTACTGAAATCTCCACATTAGTAGTGTAGATTGTTGAGTATCATATAAGTTTCTCCTTGAGTAAGATTTGGTAGTTTGAAGTATCATATAAGTTTCTCCTTGAGTAAGATTTGGTAGTTTAAAAAAATTGTTCACTTTGTCTAGGTTGTTGAATTTATAGTTCTAGATAGCTCATAGTATTCTTTTGTCCTTTAAATATCTCTAGGGTCTGTAGTGATGTCTCTTCATTAATTGTGATATTTGTAATTTGTGTTTTCTTTCTTTTTTCCTCTCAGTCAGTCTAGTCAGAAATGTATCAACTTTATTGAATTTAGATGTACACTGTCTTTGATTTGATTGATTTTTTTTTCTGTTCTCAATTTCATTGATTTCCATCCTTACTTTTAATATATTTTCTTCTGTTTGCTTTTAGTTTGTTCTCCTATTTTTGGTTTCTTAAGGAGGAAGCTTAGTTCATTCAATTGAGATCTACTCTTTTTTCTACTATAGGCATTTAATGCTATAAAATATCCTCTAAGAACCATTTTAGCATATCCTCAAAATTTTGATATGTTGTCTTCATTTTTACTCAATTCAAAATATTTTCTAAATTCCCTGTGACTTTTGAAATGTTGATTTTTGAGAAATACAGTTTTTTCAAACCCCCAAATATTTAGAGATTTTCCAGTTTTATTTCTAGTTTAATTCCATTATATCCACCCCATGGTGATGAGATAGACTCCTTACCATTTAGTGGACTGAATGTTGAGGCTAACGATGATACACATACCAAAAGAATTTGGAATAAAATTTATCACTTACAAAAATAATTATTGGAACAGCAAGACAGGTACAGTCTCAGCCATAATGGCAAGAGCACAGGGGAGGTGGTGGTGTGATGACTTGGTTTTGACTGTCGATAAAAGGTGAGTCTGGAGTGAGAGTTTCTTCCTATGTCCAGGGTTTGTGTGGTTTGAAGTTCCCATGGGCACCAAGAGGACTAATGGATTTAAAAAATCATTATTAGCTTGCCTATATATGGGGCAAAAGGGGAGAAGGGAGGTATGGGGCTTTGAAGCTGTCGGTGGTCAAAGATCAAAAATAGAGTCAGACTTCGTATTACAATTCACCCCAGTGTTTGATTGATGATGGAAATGTGCCATGTCTCATTCAAGTGAATTTGAATTTGTTTAGGCATAATTTTAGGAGCCATATTTCTCTGTAGCAAACTAAAATGAAAATGAGAGAGCTTGGTTAGACATATGTATCCAGTCATCTTAGGCAGTTGTTGAAAGCCAGGAAAAAAATGTTAGCTGGTGTCTGGAGTATTTGCTCAAGAAAGCAAGTGCTGTTTTAAACAAACTTACCTGTTGTCTCATTTGTTGGATTATTTGAGCAACTTTTCCCTTTATGTCTCTCCACCCATAGCAAGGAATACTTTTAAGGGAGAAAACACATCCCTGGCTGGCGAGTAAATAGGCTAAGACTAGGCAATTCTCAGCAACAAAGGTCACCAGGAAGCACTGCTCCTCATTGGGGGCATCCAAAACATGGGCAGCTTGTTGCATGTGTTTAGAGGGGATTTTGAATATTCAGTAGTTCTGACTGGATTATGAGTACCTAGGGTGGTGCCAGTGACCCCCAAGACTATAGTGGGGCAAGCATAAAGTGCAAGATAGTAGTTCTTTTGTATGTAATAAGGCTGAAAAAGAAACGTTGAGCAGAGAGCCCAGAAGGAAATATTGCCCCACTCCCCAGTGTGTCTAGTGTATATATGATGTCAGAGGAAAGGCCTGGTGGTGGTGTGTGAGAATGGAGGAACAGGCAAGTGTTATTAAAGTAAAATTAGAGCCCCTGGAGAACTGAGAATCATGGGTAAGACATATGGTAGTGCAACAACCCTGCTTATGTGCCAGTAGGTTCATTGCTACAAGCAAAGCAAGAAAGTTTCTTAGAAGTTGTAAAGCAAATCAGAAAGAGAGGCCAAGTGGGCAACTTAAATAAATACTTTAGGATCTGATTAGTTTTATAGAGTGGTACATAAGAAGGGGAAGGCTGACCAAGGGTAAATTCTTATATGAGCTTGGCTGGAAGTGGATAATGAGAGCTGATGACCCATCTAGGGACTGGTGTCAAGCTCAGCAATTAGTGCAGTAGAGGGCCTGGACTGTATGCTTGATGAGTGGTAAATATATATTATGGGCGAGACCCTTCAAGACAGGGAGATGCTTACTATGACAGAATGAAGTGGGCCTCAAGGAAGGGGAAAGAACATGAGCAGAGATGGGGATGGGAGTGAACATGGTACTAAAAACTGAGTGGGGTCAACTAGGGGAATGGAGCTGGGGGAAGGATGCCTATGGAGATGGCCTGAAGGATCTGGGGAAGAAGTGCCTATAGAGGGAGTGGAAATGTGGGCCTCAGCAAGGAAGGTATGGAATTGTTCATGAGTGGTGGAGTGGTAGTTGTCAGGCTTGGACAGTATTGAAGTCTGGGTGCCAGGTGGTGAAATCTGGAAGAGAACTAAGGATGGTTTCAAAAGTTGAATGTGTCAGGCTTTAGCCTAGACCAGTAGAGCAGAGCAGACAGAGGGTATTCCTAGGCCCAAAGAAAATTTCAAACAATCCGTCAGCAGCTCCTTGAAACATGTAATAAATAATAAATAACTATGGGTTTGATCTTGGTGCTATCCATAGCATAAATAAGCTGTTGTAAACACTGACAATCTTTTGTAGCAATATTGAGTGTAGGCATGGTGTCGTTGCATTTGTGTGATATAAAGAATATGGTGCAGCAGAGACTTACATATTGGGGCTGGATAGGGAAAGGTTTGAGACAGGCAGCTAAGGTGAAGAAGCATTCTCTCCTCCAGTTTCTTCAGGAACAAACCAAAGACAAGCTTCCATTTGGTCTGAGTCTAATAGTCTGGGGAGGTGAGAGTGTGGACTTCAGGAGTAGAGATAGAAGGGAAGTGTGAAGTTAGCACAATCCGAAGCAAAGAAAGAACAAAAGAGGAGCAGCATTGGTCACTGGCAGTAAAGTTCAGGTCAGCAGTGGGACAGAAGTAATAATCTGGGTTGTATTGGTCAGGTGGACTGAGGAACTCCTCCATCATGGATATGTCTATCAAGTGGGTTGAGGTCAGCTGGTGGTCAGGGAATGCAGCTCGCCTGTATACTACCTCCTATATTATGCAACTCCCCTGTGATTTCAGAATAGCTGGTAGAGGCTGCTTCAGGCACTGTAAGAATGTTTGTCATCAAGGTGGAAATGAATTATTGTACCAGCTAGGTTGGATATGGTGATAGTGTTGTCAAGCCTGAAGAAGTGGGGGTGACAGCATGGTCAAAATATAGACCAACAGTTTTTGCATTGATAGGTTTGGTCTGTACAATGGACTGTAGTATCCCAAACCCAAGCTATCACCTAAAGTGATAGCAGGCTATGTGCAGTGTGGATGCTATAGCTTGAGGACCCAAAGGGTTGCTGAGAAGTATGGGCATAAAGTGGAACAGTTGATGTTTCCATTCTGGATCCAAACTTGGAGGGGAAACCTGCATCTCTAAACAGAGAGTGGTTTTAGCAGAGACCAACTTTAATTTATCTTAGCCTCACTCAGCAATACACATGGTAGTAGGTGTAGGTCATAAAACTATAGTTTTTACTTCCAGAATAAGCTCATAATTGGCATTATTAATTAAATATCTTTTATCGCCTGACAATTTTGTTGAAATTAGGCAGATTATCATTATCAGGGTACCATCAGAAATCTAGCAGTAGCCAAAGACACATTCAGTGGTGAATGGATCATAGCTTAAACTTTGTACAGTTTCAGTTATTTTAAGTTTGCTAAGGTTTGTTTTAGGACCCCGAATAATGGTCTATGTTGGTGAATGTCCACTGGAAAAGAAGGCGTTGTGTAATATGTTGTGTACTGTTGTTAGATGAAGTTTTGTATAAATGCAGTTAAGCCAAATTGGTGATATATTGTTCAGATCCTCTGTATCTTTATTGATTTTTCTGTTTTTTTTTTTTTTTTTTGATTACTGAGAGGAGTGTTAAAAATCTTTAACAGTAATTGTGGCTTTCTCTTCCCTTTTTACAATTTAGACATTTTTTTCTCTGTATTTTAAAGTTTTGGTGTTAGGTGTATACACATTTAGAATTGTTATGCTTTCTTGGTGAGTTGAACCTTTTATCATTATGTAATATTTCTTGTTTTTAAGTCTACTTTGTGTGGGTGTGTTGGTAATTATTTTGCTTGGTGTTTTCTGAGGTCTGGGAATTGTGGTTAGTATCTTGATTAATTTTGGAAAATTCTCAACCATTATCCCTTCAAATATTTTTTTCTACTCCATTATCTCTCTTTTGCAATTCTAGTAACATGTGTGTTAGAACATTTTGTATTGTCCCACAGTTCTTGGATGCTCCTTTTTCTTTCTACTGTTTTTGCTCTTTGTGTTTCTGTGTGGATAATTTCTATTGATGTGTCTTCAAAGTAACTATTTCCTTAGCTTTGTGAAACCTGATGAGTCTACTGCTGCCATTCTTTATCTTTCTTAGTGTGTCATTTTGATTATTTCCATTCCATTCTATCACATATTTTCATCTTTCTGCTGAAACTCCCCACTTGTTCATTCATGTTGTTCCTTTTTCAGCTGGATCTTTTAACGTATTAATCATCGATATTTTAAATTCCTTGCCGATAGTCCAATGTCTGAGATCTGGGATCATATCTGAGTCTGGTTGTGTATTGCTTTGTTTCTTGACATTGTGTTGTTTTTTTCCTGGATGCTTCATATGTTTTTTAATATTTGATGGAAAGCTGAACGTTTGTTGTAAGACAGTAGAGACTGAGGTAATTAGTATTTTTGGCTAGGAAAGGGCATATCTTTTTTTTGCGCCAGACCTTTATTGTACACAATTAGTTTATCTTGTCAGGAGCTGGGTTAGTTTTGGGTTTTGTTGTTGCTATAGTTACCCTAGTGCATCCCAGTTTTCAAATTCCTCTAGTATAACGTTATGTGTAAGATGTGGGCTGGTTTGCCAGAGGTTTGGTTTGGTTTGGTTTGGTTTTCAGTGTTTCCTCCGTCAACTTTAGGTTTTCCCTTGACTCTCAAAGAGGGTCTCTCTCTCCTTGCTCTTGTTTCTCTTCTGGCGGTAGCTTACATGGTGTCCAATATCTGACATCTACCCCAGCCAAATGAGTATTCACTTCTCATCTTACCATACAGACTCCTGTCTTCCTTTGGGTTTCAAGTTAATTGCCTTACAACCCCAGTTTTCTCTTGGTTTCAGTAGGAGTTGTAATTTTTCAAATTATTAAACTTTTTAATGTAAGAGTGGGAATGATTCTCTTTTAGCATTTTAAGATGGAAACAGAAGTCAAACGTATTTTTTAAAAATCAAATGTTTTCTAAATCTCTGGTAAAAAACTTTATATTTGTGAAAGACAATCAGAATAATATCAAGACCCTCTAAATAATATGACCTGAGTTTGGAATTTATATCATGACTCTAGGTAACACTTAACTCCATGAAAAAGTATTCTTAATGACTCTTCTTTCTGAATTTCCTTGGTCCCATGCTGAGAAGAGACCATGAATGTCCCACCAGAATTTTGTTTCTATTTAGCAAATAGACTGTATTCTGTGAGCAGCTCTGTCTAGTTGAAAGTTCTGGTAAGGAGTTGATATTTAACTATTTTCTAAGTGTAATAGAGACTTAAGCTGTAAATGTACTTTCCTATCCACATACATAAAACCAGAGCAGAATAAGTGGTTTATCAAAGGATTTATGCTATCATCTAAATACTGTGGTAAGATGGACTTTAGTGAGAAGGCTGGTATTTTCAAGTTAGAGTAAATACATGTGGGGAATCTCCCCAAACCATGTCTTTTCATATCAACCCTTTCAGTATCAAGTTCACATGACAAACAGTGGAGGGACCTTGAACCCATGCACATGCTGGACAAAACCATTCCTCTAGTCCAAGCTAGAACTGGCGCCTGACCCAACCAACTGAACCAATCATCATCTCAGTCCCTGAATTGGATGGCTGGGAATGATTCCCCTCATTTGATATGTGGCTCTGGATCTTGGAGCACATGTATTATGTTTCTTAGTAGAAATAGGTATGATGGTTTATTAACAGACAATATTGTTTTTCTTAAGTTAATTTAAAAGGAAATTTTTAGATACTTTAAGAAACCAGAGAGGCTGTTTTACTTTATTTGTTAACGTCCTCTGTCATAGCAGTCTAAGGTTGTAAATCAGTGCTGCAACAGTAAACTATGAGCCAATGTGTGTGAAAAGAAAAAGAAATAGATTTTAACTGATGAAATCCTAAGAGGTTATTAAAAATGAGAGAGAGAAAAGGGGAAAAATCCTTTAAAAGAAAATGTAATAGATAATACATGGGGCTATTATTGTCCCACTTCTATTTGTCTGGTCTTCCTAAACCTCTTGATGGGCACTTCTACTCGTAAGACTCTCTGGGAAAAGCATCGAGATTATTTCTCTTCTTATTACTCCATTCACCTCTTCACATTTTAGAGGCTACAACAATTGGTCATGATTGAAATCTTTCCAGGCTACATGAACAATAACCAAATAGAATGACAGTGTACATAATGGGCATAAAAGAAACATCATTGTTAAGTTTTCATGTGATTTGAACTGAGATGTTAATACTAATCATTTGCTTTTATAAAAGGTTTGTTTCAGTCTTTTCTGTTTGCTTTTCGTCCTCCCAGTGAATGTTATTTTCTTTTCATTATTATGCATGTTTTACGAGTTATGATTTATTTGTGCTGGATTTGATTTATTTCTGTAGTACTCTACAGTTTCTTAAAAATCTGATTAAAAAATGAGGTTCAGAATATAAAATTTGTGCTCTGCATTGTCAGTTCTCCTGCCAATCTTGATGACCTTGACCAAATGGACGTCTAATGTTATTCACTTACGTTTTGCTATCACATGTAAAGTTGGTACCCCTGTGTTTCATTCTTAGAGGTAGAACAATTCACATTCTTTTTTTTTTTTTTTTTTTTTTTTTTTTGCGGTATGCGGGCCTCTCACTGTTGTGGCCTCTCCCACTGCGGAGCACAGGCTCCGGACGCGCAGGCCCAGCGGCCATGGCTCACGGGCCCAGCCGCTCCACGGCACGCGGGATCTTCCCGGACCAGGGCACGAACCCGTGTCCCCTGCATCTGCAGGCGGACTCTCAACCACTGCGCCACCAGGGAAGCCCCCACATTCTTTATTGTATACCTCATATTTCGTAGTTTCTATTCCTCAGCATCAATATTCTATTAAGATGACTGGTTTGAGGCAATTTGAGAACAAAAATACCCCAGCTTTCTGAAATTATTCATGCACAAGTAAGGTAAAGAGATGAAAGACAAATATGGCAGCCAGGGAACATTATTTGTCTTTAATGATTCAATATCATCTTTCTATACCTTTAACTCTTGTAGAGTTATCCGTCTAGCTAGAAATAAAAGAATCACTTACAGGAAAGGAGGATTTAAGAAATAGGCAGTATCAAGTTCTCTTGTTAACTTCATTAATCTCAAGAAAATTTGCATGTGAGAAGAAACAGTTCTATTAGTGAGACAGCCAGATATGTGTTTGTGTAAAGCATGTGTGCATGATAATGAATATCCATGGAAGGACTACAATAGGAAAGATGTGTCTATTTTCTCACATTTGTTTTAGGAAAAGGAAATCTTCCAGAAGACTGTTCCTATAGCTAGTGTCAGAATTTGAGATCTAAGGACTCAGTAGGTCTATCTTTATATCTTTCTAACTTCAGAAAAAGAGGCTAGGAAGTTAGGAAAGAGAATTCAGTTGCACCCATTTCAAACTACAAGGAAACAGAATAGAGAAAATCAGTGAAGATTCACATGCAAACACACACATACACTTCTTTTCTGTGTATATTTCCAGCTTTACTCTGCATTTCTCTATTAAAAAATGAAGATACCAAAACCAGATAAAGACATTAAAAGAAAGGAAAACTACAGATGAATAGTGCTCATGAATATGAATACAAAAAACCTCAACAAAAGATTAACAGTGTAAATCCAGCAATATACAAAAATAATTTTATTCCATAACCAAGTGGGATTTATTCTTGATTTGCCAGGCTGACTCATCATTTGAAAATTAAGTAATTTAATTCATCACATCAACAAGTTAAATAAGAAACATCATATGTTTCTTCAATAGATGCAGAAAAAGCTTTTAAGAAAATGGAAAATCTGTTCAAGTTAAACAGTTTCAGAACACTTTGAATAGAGAGGCATTTCCACAACTTAATAGAGAAAATATACAAAAACCCTGCATCTAACAACATACTTAATGGTGAAAAACCAGATGCTTTCCCCTAAAGATCTAAAATGATGCAAGGAAGTCCCCTCTCAACTCTCCCATTCAACACCCTATTAGAAACCTTAGCTAATGCAATTAGATGAGAAAAGGAAATAAAAATATATAGATTTCAAAGTAACAAATAAAATGGTCATTTTTTCCCACAAATGTCATGTTTATGTATGTAGAATTCCCAAAGAATCAACAAAAAAACCTCCCAGAATTATTAAGCATTTATAACAAGTTTGCATGATACAGGGTTAGTATAGAAAAATCAATCGCTCATAGCAGCAATAAAGGGTTAGAGTTTGAGATTTTAAAACACAATCTCATTTACATTAGAAGTGAAAATAATTAAGTAATTAGATATAAAGCTAACAAAATATGCATAGGATCTATACAAATAGACCTACAAAAACTCCAAAGAAAGAACTCAAAGATTTAAATCAATGGAGAGATATTCTATGTTTCTGAATTGGATGATTCAATATTGTTAAAATGTCAGTTCTTCCCAACTTGATCTATAGATTCAATACAGTCCCACTCAAAATCTTAGCAAGTTATTTTGTGGATATTAACAGAATGACTCTAAAGTTTATGGAAAGCCAAAGGACTCAGAATCGCCAACACAATGCTAACAGAGAAGAACAAGTCAGAGGACTGACATTACCCAACTTCAGGGCTTATTATACAGCTACAATAATTAATACAACATGGTATTAATGAAGGAATAGACAAATAGGCCAATGGAACAGAGTAGAGAGGCCAGAGAGATTTGTTCGGTAGTGGAACTGTTAGGAATGAAACTGTAATGGTGGATACATGACATTATGCATTTGTCAAAACACATAGAACTGTAAAAGAGTAAATCTTAATGTAAACTATGTACTTTAAGAACTGAAATAATGTATCAATATTCATTAATTTTTAACAAATGTACCACTCTAATGCAATATATTTATAATAGAGGAAATTTGGAACTGGGACATATGACAACTTTCTGTAATATCTGCTCAATTTTTCTATAAATCTAACACTGTTCTTTAAAAAGCAGTATATTAATTTTTAAAACTGTGAAAGCATAAGCCAGAAATATGGGGGTTGTCTTTATATCTTCTTCTTTCTTCATGACCACTCTCCATTCAGTCAGTCCAAGGATTCAATGTTCTAAATTGCTTTCAAATTTATTTGCTTTTCTTTTTAATGCTATTGCCATTTTCTAGCAGAGATCATCATTATCTCTACCTGGATTTTGCTGTAACTTTCCAGCTGTTCTTGCTTGCCTTCTGTCATGCAGTCTTCAAAATGTTGACAGAATGAGCTTTCTTTAATATAAAACTATCATGTCATTATACTGTTTAAAACTCTTCTTTGGATTTCTATTTCCAAACTTCTTTCTTATAAGAAAGAACTTCTAAGAACTTTTATCATCTAGCCATCGCTAATCTTTCAGTTCATTTCTCTTACTGCATTCTTTCTTGCCTTCTGGCTGGAGTTACACTGAACTTCATGTGGGTCCACCAGAGCCATGCTCTGTATTGTCTTCAGTCTTAGCTACTAATCCCACTGCCTGAATACTTCCCTTGCCATTCTTGCCTGGCTTATGTTTTATTCATTGGAATTTTGCTTAGATAGTACACTATTCAGGAATCTTTCTACTCCCCACAAACTGACCTAAATATTCCTCCTAAGTTACCTTGAATTTTCCTTAATATGATATGCAAACTTCATGCTTTCTTCTCATCATCTTCATTTGATCATTACCTCTGAGAAAACAGTCATGTCTCTACATTTTGCATTATCTTCCCAGAATCTGCAGTGTAACAAGCTCTCTGTTACAGACTTGTAAAAAGAAAACCACTTAAAATCATTCCTAATAATGTATCACAGTTAAATTCATATCACTAATAAAAAGAGTTATAAATTGGATGAATCCAATGGAAGAAAAGATATATGGACTAAAAGAATTGGATCAAGGATTATAATCCTAAATTCTGATCTTCCAGGACCCTTCTAGTAGCTCAAGTAACTTTTTTTTTGGTTGAAAGTTTTATTGAAATATAATTCACATACTATACGATTCACTAATTTAAATTGTACAATTCAGTGGGTTTTAGTATATTCAGATGGTACAACCATCAATGCAATCAATTGTAGAATATTTTCACTAGCACAGAAAGAAACCCTGAACCCTATAGCCATCACCCTTCAATCCTCTCATGCCCCCAAACCCAAGGCAACCTTTAACCTACTTTCTGTCCCTGTAGATTTGCCTGACCTGGACATTTCACATAAATGGGATCATATAATGTGTGGTCCTCTATGCCTGGCTTCTGTCACTTGGCATAGGGTTTGCAAGGTGCATCCATATTGTTCAAATAACTTTTGATAGTTTTAACTGTATATCTTGGAATTTTTTCAACAACAGAGATAGCCAAAATACATCGAAATCTAACCCAATCCACTAAGTGAAGCAGTTTTAAACATAGTAATTGACATTTATTCTATCGGCCAATGTACATTTTACCAGATATATTTTATATGAGAAAGTTTAAGGTTTATCACCATTTACGAAGAACTTTATCCTTTAGGCTAGCCTGTCATTTGGACCTTTGCAAAGGTTCATTATATGCTATGACGAGAATGCACATTTTTCTTCACAAGAGTTTACTTCAGTGCACGTGGATTGGAATAATAACACCAAATATGTTGTGTCAGTCTGCAAATATGTGTATGCTTATTGAAACTATTTAAATGTATGTCTCAAGAATACTGTTTGACTAAATTTTCCTCTGTTGTAGAAAGAGTTCAGCATGCTCCTGAAAGCATAAATTTGTTTGACACAATTTGGTATTATCTTCTTTTAGCAGTTGGTGATGAAAACATAGGGAACGCTTTTAAAAAACTGAGGAAATACACAGTTATACTTCAGAGCACTTGTGAACAGTTGATTTACTGCTGATAAAAAGATATTAACAGGGCTTCCTTGGTGGCGCAGTGGTTGAGAGT
Source organism: Kogia breviceps (assembly GCF_026419965.1). NCBI lineage: Eukaryota > Metazoa > Chordata > Mammalia > Artiodactyla > Physeteridae > Kogia > Kogia breviceps. The sequence continues at coordinate 85,251,816 of NC_081317.1, forward strand.
CCGCCTGACGATGCAGGGGATGCGGGTTCGTGCCCTGGTCCGGGAGGATCCCACATGCCGCGGAGTGGTTGGTCCCGTGAGCCATGGCCCCTGAGCCTGCACGTCCGGAGCCTGTGCTCCGCAACGGGAGAGGCCACAACAGTGAGAGGCCCGCGTACTGGAAAAAAAAAAAAGATATTAACAACTCCAGCTTGGGTCATTATGTGCGCAACAAAGTAGCTAATGATCTTTTCCTTCCTTTTGTAGAAATGGTAAATGAAGATTTGCTTTCAGGGTAGAGGGTCCTCTTGGGGAAGCAGTAGATGCCTAGACTGACATTCCCTAAGCCCCCAACCTTGTTAAAAACGGTTTCAGTCCTGGGGACCTAATGTGCTGATTGCTTCCCTAGAAGGAGTCTCATTGCTTCCTCCATTCGGTCCTATTACTGAAGGTCTAATTACATCTATTATGCTGTTCAGTTTCACAGAAGGTTGGGGCAGGAAATTAGGGGTGTTAGGGGATAGGATTGGGGGCGTGTAACATACACACACACACACACACACACACACACACACACACACACACTCATGTTATGGGTTTTGAGAAATAAACTGGTGACCAAACTAGAGTATCTGTGAGATTGAATCTAAGCTATCAAGTGTGTCACTGTAACAAGACAAAATGGAGATGGTTCCAATTCTGTATGATTGCCCAGGCAACAGGGAACCAATTACATTGTCAAAATCTTAGATACTGGAGCTTAAAAGCCCCACAGGACTTCTTTGGAACCAAACACTTTTTTTGCTATCCATAAAAGGGCAAGTAAAGCATTTTTTTTATCCCATTGCAAAATGTCATTTATATTCTGAGCTCCCAAAACCTTTCCTAGCCCACTCTTTCCTTGTATACTGCAAACAGTATATGCTTATGCTCTGCTTTTATGTAGCCCAGATGAAGATGGTTATCATGGCCTAATAGAGCTCAAAATGGAAAGGGAGAAGGGGTGGAAGAGAGGCTCATTATTTTTTAAATGGCTTCACTTTTCCCATAGGAATCCTATAGATCACACTTAGCAGAAGCTCATTCCAGCACTGATTAAGAGAGAAATACACAGAATCTCAAAAGGTCAGACCTATAATCATCTGTCCTCAGGGGTTGATATGGAAAACTTCTTAATCCAACTAGAATTTATTGCCATTTTATAACATAGTGAAGCAGATGATATGACATTAAAAAAAGATATATATGTATATGTCTTTATTTACACACATATATGACACATGTGCATGCATACATATGTGTGTGCAGATGATATGACATTAAGAAAAGATATATATATATACCTCTATACATATACACACACATGTGACACATGTGCATGCATGTGTGGTGTGTGAGAGATATCTTCCTACCTAAACTCACAGTAACCTGGTTTACCTGAACCATTTGATTTGTTAGGCAGTCTTCCATATAGTGTTTTACTTTATTTATGTTATTGATTTGTTTTTATATTGTTGGAGACTTTGAAACTATAACAAATTAAGTTTATTTAGAATTTGCATTTGTGGAAAAGAATTCATAACTTATAGACTCTAAAGGTATATGACTAAAAAAAGGTATGTAAAAAAATAGGGTAATAGAAAAAGAGGAAAAACGGAAAGAATTCTTAATGTTTCCAAACTGTGTGCAAGCCTGTGATAAACACTTCTTTGTGGGAAGAATATACTTGGGGAACCGGATGACTTCAGGTGGACAAAGCTTGGTTTCTTGTCTCTTCAAATGCATTTTTACTTATTTTAGTAAATAATTATTAGTCAATATTTCATTAAAAAATGACTTTGGTCAAAAGCTGAAGGTTTTTTGCTCATCACACCTTAAAATGCCATCTCTATTTATGTTCTCACATAAATTTGCAGTCCTTTCTATCACTTTTATGCTGAGAGCAGCACCCAAATACAAAATGTTAAATCAGTCATGAACCTTCGTGCTTGCTTATCTGCATGGAAGAAAATAGATTGTTTTCCTCCCTTCTCCTTGTTCCAAGTAGTTATTAAGTTAAGCCTGGAAGAAAATTGACCTTCGAGTTGTCTTGAGCTGTGAGATTGAGAAAGGCTGTGAAGGCTTCTCATTTAAACATTATTCTGCGCCCCTACTTCCTGCGAGGCAACAGAGTCTTATAAGAGTGACGGAAAGGAAGTGGTATAAGTGGCAAAGTGGCTACTCTCTGAGTGGCTTTTCCTTTTCAGGGTTTAGGAAAGTGGTTGTCTTTCTCATCTTTTCCTACCTTGTGAAGAAGAGTAAGAAAGGAAGAGAGGGCTTCCCTGGTGGCACAGTGGTTAAGAATCCGCCTGCCAATACAGGGGACACGGGTTCGAGCGCTGGTCCGGGAAGATCCCACATGCCACTAAGAGCAACTAAGCCCGTGCACTGCAACTACTGAGCCTGCACTCTAGGGCCCCCGAGCCACAACTACTGAAGCCCGTGCACCTAGAGCCCGTGCTCCGCAACAAGAGAAGCCACCGCAATGAGAAGCCTGCACACCACAACAAAGAGTAGTCCCCGCTCACCGCAACTAGAGAAAGCCCGTGCACACAGCAACGAAGCCCCAACATAGCCAAAAATAAAAATAAAATAAATTAAAAGAGCTTAATCCTTAAAAAAAAAAAAAAAAAAAAGAAAGAAAGAAAGGAAGAGAGAGACTCTGAAGTTTAGAGCAGGTGTTTCCCTCATCTTCTGCTCACTGGAGAAAGTACACAGCAAGTGGACACAATGAGGAAATAAATGTATTCATCTCTTTGTAGTTCTTTGAACATGTCACAATGAGTGAGAGCATGACTCATCTGTTTTTGTGAGATACTTAGAGTGCAGCAACTAGGAAGTGTGAAGACCAATGACAAGAAGGAACTTCTTCCAGGGGACAGGGACAAACCTCCACTGATTCCATCAGTGGAAATATGAGAATGGACTGGCTGGGAGCTCAGGGCATGATTCACATAGCTGGGCTTGATTCTC